>NC_142032.1:105347565-106566501 GCF_982192425.1 Myodes glareolus | reverse complement strand
GAAGTGTTGGAACAGACTACTTCTCTTTCAGAGAAACGCATGTGAGTTTCTTCCTAATGCTTGCAAGTAGCTTAAGGCACGTTCAAAGGAAAGTGATTTTCTCTGAAAGGACAGCATTTAGAAAGTGAGGCAACACTCCATTCACTTCGCACAGTGAATTGAAGTGTTGGAACAGACTGCTTCTCTTTCAGAGAAAAGCAGGTGAGTTTCTGGTGAATGCTTGTAAGTAGCTTAAGGCACTTTCAAAGGAAAGTGATTTTCTCTGAAAGGACAGCATTTAGAAAGTGAAGCAACACTCCATTCACTTCGAACAGTGAATTGAAGTGTTGTAACAGACTGCTTCTCTTTCAGAGAAATGCATGTGAGTTTCTGGTGAATGCTTGTAAGTAGCTTAAGGCACTTTCAAAGGAAAGTGATTTTCTCTGAAAGGACAGCATTTAGAAAGTGAGGCAGCACTCCATTCACTTCACACAGTGAATTGAAGTGTTGGAACAGACTGCTTCTCTTTCAGAGAAACGCATGTGAGTTTCTTACTAATGCTTGCAAGTAGCTTAAGGCACTTTCAAAGGAAAGTGATTTTCTCTGAAAGGACAGCATTTAGAAAGTGAGGCAACACTCCATTCACTTCGCACAGTGAATTGAAGTGTTGGAACAGACTGCTTCTCTTTCAGAGAAACGCATGTGAGTTTCTTCCTAATGCTTGCAAGTAGCTTAAGGCACTTTCAAAGGAAAGTGATTTTCTCTGAAAGGACAGCATTTAGAAAGTGAAGCAACACTCCATTCACTTCGCACAGTGAATTGAAGTGTTGGAACCGACTGCTTCTCTTTCAGAGAAATGCATGTGAGTTTCTGGTGAATGCTTGTAAGAAGCTTAAGGCACTTTCAAAGGAAAGTGATTTTCTCTGAAAGGACAGCATTTAGAAAGTGAAGCAACACTCCATTCACTTCTTGCAGTGAATTGAAGTGTTGGAACAGAGTGTTTCTCTTTCATAAAAACGCATTAGTGTTTCTTGTGAATGCTTGCAAGTTGCTTAAGGCACTTTCAAAGGAAAGTGATTTTCTCTGAAAGGACATAATTTAGAAAGTGAAGCAACACTCCATTCACTTCGCACAGTGAATTGAAGTGTTGGAACAGACTGCTTCTCTTTCAGAGAAATGCATGTGAGTTTCTGTTGAATGCTTGTAAGTAGCTTAAGGCACTTCCAAAGGAAAGTGATTTTCTCTGAAAGGACAGCATTTAGAAAGTGAAGCAACACTCCATTCACTTCGAACAGTGAATTGAAGTGTTGGAACAGACTGCTTCTCTTTCAGAGAAATGCATGTGCGTTTCTGTTGAATGCTTGTAAGTAGCTTAAGGCACTATCAAAGGAAAGTGATTTTCTCTGAAAGGACAGCATTTAGAAAGTGAGGCAACACTCCATTCACTTCACACAGTGAATTGAAGTGTTGGAACAGACTGCTTCTCTTTCAGAGAAACGCATGTGAGTTTCTTCCTAATGCTTGCAAGTAGCTTAAGGCACTATCAAAGGAAAGTGATTTTCTCTGAAAGGACAGCATTTAGAAAGTGAAGCAACACTCCATTCACTTCGCACAGTGAATTGAAGTGTTGGAACAGACTGCTTCTCTTTCAGAGAAACGCATGTGAGTTTCTTCCTAATGCTTGCAAGTAGCTTAAGGCACTTTCAAAGGAAAGTGATTTTCTCTGAAAGGACAGCATTTAGAAAATGAAGCAACACTCCATTCACTTCGCACAGTGAATTGAAGTGTTGGAACCGACTGCTTCTCTTTCAGAGAAACGCATGTGAGTTTCTGGTGAATGCTTGTAAGAAGCTTAAGGCACTTTCAAAGGAAAGTGATTTTCTCTGAAACGACAGCATTTAGAAAGTGAAACAACACTCCATTCACTTCGTGCAGTGAATTGAAGTGTTGGAACAGAGTGCTTCTCTTTCATAGAAACGCATGTGAGTTTCTTCCTAATGCTTGCAAGTAGCTTAAGGCACTTTCAAAGGAAAGTGATTTTCTCTGAAAGGACAGCATTTAGAAAATGAAGCAACACTCCATTCACTTCGCACAGTGAATTGAAGTGTTGGAACCGACTGCTTCTCTTTCAGAGAAACGCATGTGAGTTTCTGTTGAATGCTTGTAAGTAGCATAAGGCACTTTCAAAGGAAAGTGATTTTCTCTGAAAGGACATAATTTAGAAAGTGAAGGAACACTCCATTCACTTCACACAGTGAATTGAAGTGTTGGAACAGACTGCTTCTCTTTCAGAGAAATGCATGTGAGTTTCTGTTGAATGCTTGTAAGTAGCTTAAGGCACTTACAAAGGAAAGTGATTTTCTCTGAAAGGACAGCATTTAGAAAGTGAAGTAACACTCCATTCACTTCGCAGAGTGAATTGAAGTATTGGAACAGACTGCTTCTCTTTCAGAGAAACGCATGTGAGTTTCTGGTGAATGCTTGTAAGTAGCTTAAGGCACTTTCAAAGGAAAGTGATTTTCTCTGAAAGGACAGCATTTAGAAAGTGAGGCAACACTCCATTCACTTCACACAGTGAATTGAAGTGTTGGAACAGACTGCTTCTCTTTCAGAGAAATGCATGTGAGTTTCTTCCTAATGCTTGCAAGTAGCTTAAGACACTATCAAAGGAAAGTGATTTTCTCTGAAAGGACAGCATTTAGAAAGTGAAGCAACACTCCATTCACTTCGCACAGTGAATTGAAGTGTTGGAACAGACTGCTTCTCTCTCAGAGAAGCGCATGTGAGTTTTTTGTGAATGCTTGAAAGTAGTTTAAGGCACTTTCAAAGGAAAGTGATTTTCTCTGAAAGGACAGCATTTACAAAGTGAGGCAACACTCCATTCACTTCGCACAGTGAATTGAAGTGTTGGAACAGACTGCTTCTCTTTCAGAGAAACGCATGTGAGTTTCTTCCTTATGCTTGCAAGTAGCTTAAGGCACTTTCAAAGGAAAGTGATTTTCTCTGAAAGGACAGCATTTAGAAAATGAAGCAACACTCCATTCACTCCGCACAGTGAATTGAAGTGTTGGAACCGACTGCTTCTCTTTCAGAGAAACGGATGTGAGTTTCTGGTGAATTCTTGTAAGAAGCTTAAGGCACTTTCAAAGGAAAGTGATTTTCTCTGAAAGGACAGCATTTAGAAAGTGAAGCAACACTCCCTTCACTTCGAACAGTGAATTGAAGTGTTGGAACAGACTGCTTCTCTTTCAGAGAAATGCATGTGAGTTTCTGTTGAATGCTTGTAAGTAGCTTAAGGCACTTTCAAAGGAAAGTGATTTTCTCTGAAAGGACAGCATTTAGAAAGTGAGGCAACACTCCATTCACTTCGCACAGTGAATTGAAGTGTTGGAACAGACTGCTTCTCTTTCAGAGAAACGCATGTGAGTTTCTTCCTAATGCTTGCAAGTAGCTTAAGGCACTTTCAAAGGAAAGTGATTTTCTCTGAAAGGACAGCATTTAGAAAGTGAAGCAACACTCCATTCACTTCGCACAGTGAATTGAAATGTTGGAACAGACTGCTTCTCTTTCAGAGAAACGCATGTGAGTTTCTGGTGAATGCTTGTAAGTAGCTTAAGGCACTTTCAAAGGAAAGTGATTTTCTCTGAAAGGACAGCATTTAGAAAGTGAAGCAACACTCCCTTCACTTCGAACAGTGAATTGAAGTGTTGGAACAGACTGGATCTCTTTCAGAGAAATGCATGTGAGTTTCTGTTGAATGCTTGTAAGTAGCTTAAGGCACTTTCAAAAGAAAGTGATTTTCTCTGAAAGGACAGCATTTAGAAAGTGAGGCAACACTCCATTCACTTCACACAGTGAATTGATGTGTTGGAACAGACTGCTTCTCTTTCAGAGAAATGCATGTGAGTTTCTGGTGAATGCTTGTAAGTAGCTTAAGGCACTTTCAAAGGAAAGTGATTTTCTCTGAAAGGACAGCATTTAGAAAGTGAGGCAGCACTCCATTCACTTCACACAGTGAATTGAAGTGTTGGAAAAGACTGCTTCTCTTTCAGAGAAACGCATGTGAGTTTCTTCCTAATGCTTGCAAGTAGCTTAAGGCACTTTCAAAGGAAAGTGATTTTCTCTGAAAGTACAGCATTTAGAAAGTGAGGCAACACTCCATTCACTTCGCACAGTGAATTGAAGTGTTGGAACAGACTGCTTCTCTTTCAGAGAAACGCATGTGAGTTTCTTCCTAATGCTTGCAAGTAGCTTAAGGCACTTTCAAAGGAAAGTGATGTTCTCTGAAAGGACAGCATTTAGAAAGTGAAGCAACACTTCATTCACTTCGCACAGTGAATTGAAGTGTTGGAACCGACTGCTTCTCTTTCAGAGAAACGCATGTGAGTTTCTGGTGAATGCTTGTAAGAAGCTTAAGGCACTTTCAAAGGAAAGTGATTTTCTCTGAAAGGACAGCATTTAGAAAGTGAAGCAATACTCCATTCACTTCGTGCAGTGAATTGAAGTGTTGGAACAGAGTGCTTCTCTTTCATAGAAACGCATTAGTGTTTCTTGTGAATGCTTGCAAGTTGCTTAAGGCACTTTCAAAGGAAAGTGATTTTCTCTGAAAGGACATAATTTAGAAAGTGAAGCAACACTCCATTCACTTCGCACAGTGAATTGAAGTGTTGGAACAGACTGCTTCTCTTTCAGAGAAATGCATGTGAGTTTCTTCCTAATGCTTGCAAGTAGCTTAAGGCACTTTCAAAGGAAAGTGATTTTCTCTGAAAGGACAGCATTTACAAAGTGAAGCAACACTCCATTCACTTCGCACAGTGAATTGAAGTGTTGGAACAGACTGCTTTTCTTTCAGAGAAACGCATGTGTGTTTCTGGTGAATGCTTGTAAGTAGCTTAAGGCACTTTCAAAGGAAAGTGATTTTCTCTGAAAGGACAGCATTTAGAAAGTGAAGCAACACTCCATTCACTTCGAACAGTGAATTGAAGTGTTGGAACAGACTGCTTCTCTTTCAGAGAAATGCATGTGAGTTTCTGGTGAATGCTTGTAAGTAGCTTAAGGCACTTTCAAAGGAAAGTGATTTTCTCTGAAAGGACAGCATTTAGAAAGTGAGGCAGCACTCCATTCACTTCACACAGTGAATTGAAGTGTATAACAGACTGCTTCTCTTTCAGAGAAACGCATGTGAGTTTCTTCCTAATGCTTGCAAGTAGCTTAAGGCACTTTGAAAGGAAAGTGATTTTCTCTGAAAGGACAGCATTTAGAAAGTGAGGCCACACTCCATTCACTTCGCACAGTGAATTGAAGTGTTGGAACAGACTGCTTCTCTTTCAGAGAAACGCATCTGAGTTTCTTCCTAATGCTTGCAAGTAGCTTAAGGCACTTTCAAAGGAAAGTGATTTTCTCTGAAAGGACAGCATTTAGAAAGTGAAGCAACATTCCATTCACTTCGAACAGTGAATGAAATGTTGTAACAGACTGCTTCTCTTTCAGAGAAATGCATGTGAGTTTCTGGTGAATGCTTGTAAGTAGCTTAAGGCACTTTCAAAGGAAAGTGATTTTCTCTGAAAGGACAGCATTTAGAAAGTGAGGCAGCACTCCATTCACTTCACACAGTGAATTGAAGTGTTGGAACAGACTGCTTCTCTTTCAGAGAAACGCATGTGAGTTGCTTCCTAATGCTTGCAAGTAGCTTAAGGCACTTTCAAAGGAAAGTGATTTTCTCTGAAAGGACAGCATTTAGAAAGTGAGGCAACACTCCATTCACTTCGCACAGTGAATTGAAGTGTTGGAACAGACTGCTTCTCTTTCAGAGAAACGCATGTGAGTTTCTGTTAAATGCTTGTAAGTAGCTTAAGGCACTCTCAAAGGAAAGTGATTTTCTCTGAAATCACAGCATTTTGAAAGTGAGGCAACACTCCGTTCACTTCACACAGTGAATTGAAGTGTTGGAACAGACTGCTTCTCTTTCAGAGAAACGCATGTGAGTTTCTTCCTAATGCTTGCAAGTAGCTTAAGGCACTATCAAAGGAAAGTGATTTTCTCTGAAAGGACAGCATTTAGAAAGTGAAGCAACACTCCATTCACTTCGCACAGTGAATTGAAGTGTTGGAACAGACTGCTTCTCTTTCAGAGTAATGCATGTGCGTTTCTGTTGAATGCTTGTAAGTAGCTTAAGGCACTTTCAAAGGAAAGTGATTTTCTCTGAAAGGACAGCATTTAGAAAGTGAGGCAACACTCCATTCACTTCACACAGTGAATTGAAGTGTTGGAACAGACTGCTTCTTTTTCAGAGAAATGCATGTGAGTTTCTGTTAAATGCTTGTAAGTAGCTTAAGGCAATTTCAAAGGAAAGTGATTTTCTCTGAAAGGACAGCATTTAGAAAGTGAAGCAACACTCCATCCACTTCGCACAGTGAATTGAAGTGTTGGAACAGACTGCTTCACTTTCAGAGAAACGCTTGTGAGTTTCTTCCTAATGCTTGCAAGTAGCTTAAGGCACTATCAAAGGAAAGTGATTTTCTCTGAAAGGACAGCATTTAGAAAGTGAAGCAACACTCCATTCACTTCGAACAGTGAATTGAAGTGTTGGAACAGACTGCTTCTCTCTCAGAGAAGCGCATGTGAGTTTTTTGTGAATGCTTGAAAGTAGTTTATGGCACTTTCAAAGGAAAGTGATTTTTTCTGAAAGGACAGCATATAGAAAGTGAGGCAACACTCCATTCACTTCGCACAGTGAATTGAAGTGTTGGAACAGACTGCTTCTCTTTCAGAGAAACGCATGTGAGTTTCTTCCTAATGCTTGCAAGTAGCTTAAGGCACTTTCAAAGGAAAGTGATTTTCTCAGAAAGGACAGCATTTAGAAAGTGAAGCAACACTCCGTTCACTTCGCACAGTGAATTGAAGTGTTGGAACAGACTGCTTCTCTTTCAGAGAAACGCATGTGAGTTTCTTCCTAATGCTTGAAAGTAGCTTAAGGCACTTTCAAAGGAAAGTGATTTTCTCTTAAAGGACAGCATTTACAAAGTGAAGCAACACTCCATTCACTTCGCACAGTGAATTGAAGTGTTGGAACAGACTGCTTCTCTTTCAGAGAAACGCATGTGAGTTTCCGGTGAATGCTTGTAAGTAGCTTAAGGCACTTTCAAAGGAAAGTGATTTTCTCTGAAAGGACAGCATTTAGAAAGTGAAGCAACACTCCATTCACTTCGAACAGTGAATTGAAGTGTTGGAACAGACTGCTTCTCTTTCAGAGAAATGCATGTGAGTTTCTGGTGAATGCTTGTAAGTAGCTTAAGGCACTTTCAAAGGAAAGTGATTTTCTCTGAAAGGACAGCATGTAGAAAGTGAGGCAGCACTCCATTCACTTCACACAGTGAATTGAAGTGTTGGAACAGACTACTTCTCTTTCAGAGAAACGCATGTGAGTTTCTTCCTAATGCTTGCAAGTAGCTTAAGGCACGTTCAAAGGAAAGTGATTTTCTCTGAAAGGACAGCATTTAGAAAGTGAGGCAACACTCCATTCACTTCGCACAGTGAATTGAAGTGTTGGAACAGACTGCTTCTCTTTCAGAGAAAAGCAGGTGAGTTTATGGTGAATGCTTGTAAGTAGCTTAAGGCACTTTCAAAGGAAAGTGATTTTCTCTGAAAGGACAGCATTTAGAAAGTGAAGCAACACTCCATTCACTTCGAACAGTGAATTGAAGTGTTGTAACAGACTGCTTCTCTTTCAGAGATATGCATGTGAGTTTCTGGTGAATGCTTGTAAGTAGCTTAAGGCACTTTCAAAGGAAAGTGATTTTCTCTGAAAGGACAGCATTTAGAAAGTGAGGCAGCACTCCATTCACTTCACACAGTGAATTGAAGTGTTGGAACAGACTGCTTCTCTTTCAGAGAAACGCATGTGAGTTTCTTACTAATGCTTGCAAGTAGCTTAAGGCACTTTCAAAGGAAAGTGATTTTCTCTGAAAGGACAGCATTTAGAAAGTGAGGCAACACTCCATTCACTTCGCACAGTGAATTGAAGTGTTGGAACAGACTGCTTCTCTTTCAGAGAAACGCATGTGAGTTTCTTCCTAATGCTTGCAAGTAGCTTAAGGCACTTTCAAAGGAAAGTGATTTTCTCTGAAAGGACAGCATTTAGAAAGTGAAGCAACACTCCATTCACTTCGCACAGTGAATTGAAGTGTTGGAACCGACTGCTTCTCTTTCAGAGAAATGCATGTGAGTTTCTGGTGAATGCTTGTAAGAAGCTTAAGGCACTTTCAAAGGAAAGTGATTTTCTCTGAAAGGACAGCATTTAGAAAGTGAAGCAACACTCCATTCACTTCTTGGAGTGAATTGAAGTGTTGGAACAGAGTGTTTCTCTTTCATAAAAACGCATTAGTGTTTCTTGTGAATGCTTGCAAGTTGCTTAAGGCACTTTCAAAGGAAAGTGATTTTCTCTGAAAGGACATAATTTAGAAAGTGAAGCAACACTCCATTCACTTCGCACAGTGAATTGAAGTGTTGGAACAGACTGCTTCTCTTTCAGAGAAATGCATGTGAGTTTCTGTTGAATGCTTGTAAGTAGCTTAAGGCACTTCCAAAGGAAAGTGATTTTCTCTGAAAGGACAGCATTTAGAAAGTGAAGCAACACTCCATTCACTTCGAACAGTGAATTGAAGTGTTGGAACAGACTGCTTCTCTTTCAGAGAAATGCATGTGCGTTTCTGTTGAATGCTTGTAAGTAGCTTAAGGCACTTTCAAAGGAAAGTGATTTTCTCTGAAAGGACAGCATTTAGAAAGTGAGGCAACACTCCATTCACTTCACACAGTGAATTGAAGTGTTGGAACAGACTGCTTCTCTTTCAGAGAAACGCATGTGAGTTTCTTCCTAATGCTTGCAAGTAGCTTAAGGCACTATCAAAGGAAAGTGATTTTCTCTGAAAGGACAGCATTTAGAAAGTGAAGCAACACTCCATTCACTTCGCACAGTGAATTGAAGTGTTGGAACAGACTGCTTCTCTTTCAGAGAAACGCATGTGAGTTTCTTCCTAATGCTTGCAAGTAGCTTAAGGCACTTTCAAAGGAAAGTGATTTTCTCTGAAAGGACAGCATTTAGAAAATGAAGCAACACTCCATTCACTTCGCACAGTGAATTGAAGTGTTGGAACCGACTGCTTCTCTTTCAGAGAAACGCATGTGAGTTTCTGGTGAATGCTTGTAAGAAGCTTAAGGCACTTTCAAAGGAAAGTGATTTTCTCTGAAAGGACAGCATTTAGAAAGTGAAACAACACTCCATTCACTTCGTGCAGTGAATTGAAGTGTTGGAACAGAGTGCTTCTCTTTCATAGAAACGCATGTGAGTTTCTTCCTAATGCTTGCAAGTAGCTTAAGGCACTTTCAAAGGAAAGTGATTTTCTCTGAAAGGACAGCATTTAGAAAATGAAGCAACACTCCATTCACTTCGCACAGTGAATTGAAGTGTTGGAACCGACTGCTTCTCTTTCAGAGAAACGCATGTGAGTTTCTGTTGAATGCTTGTAAGTAGCATAAGGCACTTTCAAAGGAAAGTGATTTTCTCTGAAAGGACATAATTTAGAAAGTGAAGCAACACTCCATTCACTTCACACAGTGAATTGAAGTGTTGGAACAGACTGCTTCTCTTTCAGAGAAATGCATGTGAGTTTCTGTTGAATGCTTGTAAGTAGCTTAAGGCACTTACAAAGGAAAGTGATTTTCTCTGAAAGGACAGCATTTAGAAAGTGAAGTAACACTCCATTCACTTCGCAGAGTGAATTGAAGTATTGGAACAGACTGCTTCTCTTTCAGAGAAACGCATGTGAGTTTCTGGTGAATGCTTGTAAGTAGCTTAAGGCACTTTCAAAGGAAAGTGATTTTCTCTGAAAGGACAGCATTTAGAAAGTGAGGCAACACTCCATTCACTTCACACAGTGAATTGAAGTGTTGGAACAGACTGCTTCTCTTTCAGAGAAATGCATGTGAGTTTCTTCCTAATGCTTGCAAGTAGCTTAAGACACTATCAAAGGAAAGTGATTTTCTCTGAAAGGACAGCATTTAGAAAGTGAAGCAACACTCCATTCACTTCGCACAGTGAATTGAAGTGTTGGAACAGACTGCTTCTCTCTCAGAGAAGCGCATGTGAGTTTTTTGTGAATGCTTGAAAGTAGTTTAAGGCACTTTCAAAGGAAAGTGATTTTCTCTGAAAGGACAGCATTTACAAAGTGAGGCAACACTCCATTCACTTCGCACAGTGAATTGAAGTGTTGGAACAGACTGCTTCTCTTTCAGAGAAACGCATGTGAGTTTCTTCCTTATGCTTGCAAGTAGCTTAAGGCACTTTCAAAGGAAAGTGATTTTCTCTGAAAGGACAGCATTTAGAAAATGAAGCAACACTCCATTCACTCCGCACAGTGAATTGAAGTGTTGGAACCGACTGCTTCTCTTTCAGAGAAACGGATGTGAGTTTCTGGTGAATTCTTGTAAGAAGCTTAAGGCACTTTCAAAGGAAAGTGATTTTCTCTGAAAGGACAGCATTTAGAAAGTGAAGCAACACTCCCTTCACTTCGAACAGTGAATTGAAGTGTTGGAACAGACTGCTTCTCTTTCAGAGAAATGCATGTGAGTTTCTGTTGAATGCTTGTAAGTAGCTTAAGGCACTTTCAAAGGAAAGTGATTTTCTCTGAAAGGACAGCATTTAGAAAGTGAGGCAACACTCCATTCACTTCGCACAGTGAATTGAAGTGTTGGAACAGACTGCTTCTCTTTCAGAGAAACGCATGTGAGTTTCTTCCTAATGCTTGCAAGTAGCTTAAGGCACTTTCAAAGGAAAGTGATTTTCTCTGAAAGGACAGCATTTAGAAAGTGAAGCAACACTCCATTCACTTCGCACAGTGAATTGAAATGTTGGAACAGACTGCTTCTCTTTCAGAGAAACGCATGTGAGTTTCTGGTGAATGCTTGTAAGTAGCTTAAGGCACTTTCAAAGGAAAGTGATTTTCTCTGAAAGGACAGCATTTAGAAAGTGAAGCAACACTCCCTTCACTTCGAACAGTGAATTGAAGTGTTGGAACAGACTGGTTCTCTTTCAGAGAAATGCATGTGAGTTTCTGTTGAATGCTTGTAAGTAGCTTAAGGCACTTTCAAAAGAAAGTGATTTTCTCTGAAAGGACAGCATTTAGAAAGTGAGGCAACACTCCATTCACTTCACACAGTGAATTGATGTGTTGGAACAGACTGCTTCTCTTTCAGAGAAATGCATGTGAGTTTCTGGTGAATGCTTGTAAGTAGCTTAAGGCACTTTCAAAGGAAAGTGATTTTCTCTGAAAGGACAGCATTTAGAAAGTGAGGCAGCACTCCATTCACTTCACACAGTGAATTGAAGTGTTGGAAAAGACTGCTTCTCTTTCAGAGAAACGCATGTGAGTTTCTTCCTAATGCTTGCAAGTAGCTTAAGGCACTTTCAAAGGAAAGTGATTTTCTCTGAAAGTACAGCATTTAGAAAGTGAGGCAACACTCCATTCACTTCGCACAGTGAATTGAAGTGTTGGAACAGACTGCTTCTCTTTCAGAGAAACGCATGTGAGTTTCTTCCTAATGCTTGCAAGTAGCTTAAGGCACTTTCAAAGGAAAGTGATGTTCTCTGAAAGGACAGCATTTAGAAAGTGAAGCAACACTTCATTCACTTCGCACAGTGAATTGAAGTGTTGGAACCGACTGCTTCTCTTTCAGAGAAACGCATGTGAGTTTCTGGTGAATGCTTGTAAGAAGCTTAAGGCACTTTCAAAGGAAAGTGATTTTCTCTGAAAGGACAGCATTTAGAAAGTGAAGCAATACTCCATTCACTTCGTGCAGTGAATTGAAGTGTTGGAACAGAGTGCTTCTCTTTCATAGAAACGCATTAGTGTTTCTTGTGAATGCTTGCAAGTTGCTTAAGGCACTTTCAAAGGAAAGTGATTTTCTCTGAAAGGACATAATTTAGAAAGTGAAGCAACACTCCATTCACTTCGCACAGTGAATTGAAGTGTTGGAACAGACTGCTTCTCTTTCAGAGAAATGCATGTGAGTTTCTTCCTAATGCTTGCAAGTAGCTTAAGGCACTTTCAAAGGAAAGTGATTTTCTCTGAAAGGACAGCATTTACAAAGTGAAGCAACACTCCATTCACTTCGCACAGTGAATTGAAGTGTTGGAACAGACTGCTTTTCTTTCAGAGAAACGCATGTGTGTTTCTGGTGAATGCTTGTAAGTAGCTTAAGGCACTTTCAAAGGAAAGTGATTTTCTCTGAAAGGACAGCATTTAGAAAGTGAAGCAACACTCCATTCACTTCGAACAGTGAATTGAAGTGTTGGAACAGACTGCTTCTCTTTCAGAGAAATGCATGTGAGTTTCTGGTGAATGCTTGTAAGTAGCTTAAGGCACTTTCAAAGGAAAGTGATTTTCTCTGAAAGGACAGCATTTAGAAAGTGAGGCAGCACTCCATTCACTTCACACAGTGAATTGAAGTGTATAACAGACTGCTTCTCTTTCAGAGAAACACATGTGAGTTTCTTCCTAATGCTTGCAAGTAGCTTAAGGCACTTTGAAAGGAAAGTGATTTTCTCTGAAAGGACAGCATTTAGAAAGTGAGGCCACACTCCATTCACTTCGCACAGTGAATTGAAGTGTTGGAACAGACTGCTTCTCTTTCAGAGAAACGCATCTCAGTTTCTTCCTAATGCTTGCAAGTAGCTTAAGGCACTTTCAAAGGAAAGTGATTTTCTCTGAAAGGACAGCATTTAGAAAGTGAAGCAACATTCCATTCACTTCGAACAGTGAATGAAATGTTGTAACAGACTGCTTCTCTTTCAGAGAAATGCATGTGAGTTTCTGGTGAATGCTTGTAAGTAGCTTAAGGCACTTTCAAAGGAAAGTGATTTTCTCTGAAAGGACAGCATTTAGAAAGTGAGGCAGCACTCCATTCACTTCACACAGTGAATTGAAGTGTTGGAACAGACTGCTTCTCTTTCAGAGAAACGCATGTGAGTTGCTTCCTAATGCTTGCAAGTAGCTTAAGGCACTTTCAAAGGAAAGTGATTTTCTCTGAAAGGACAGCATTTAGAAAGTGAGGCAACACTCCATTCACTTCGCACAGTGAATTGAAGTGTTGGAACAGACTGCTTCTCTTTCAGAGAAACGCATGTGAGTTTCTGTTAAATGCTTGTAAGTAGCTTAAGGCACTCTCAAAGGAAAGTGATTTTCTCTGAAATCACAGCATTTTGAAAGTGAGGCAACACTCCGTTCACTTCACACAGTGAATTGAAGTGTTGGAACAGACTGCTTCTCTTTCAGAGAAACGCATGTGAGTTTCTTCCTAATGCTTGCAAGTAGCTTAAGGCACTATCAAAGGAAAGTGATTTTCTCTGAAAGGACAGCATTTAGAAAGTGAAGCAACACTCCATTCACTTCGCACAGTGAATTGAAGTGTTGGAACAGACTGCTTCTCTCTCAGAGAAGCGCATGTGAGTTTTTTGTGAATGCTTGAAAGTAGTTTAAGGCACTTTCAAAGGAAAGTGATTTTCTCTGAAAGGACAGCATTTAGAAAGTGAGGCAACACTCCATTCACTTCGCACAGTGAATTGAAGTGTTGGAACAGACTGCTTCTCTTTCAGAGATACGCATGTGAGTTTCTGGTGAATGCTTGTAAGAAGCTTAAGGCACTTTCAAAGGAAAGTGATTTTCTCTGAAAGGACAGCATTTAGAAAGTGAAGCAACACTCCATTCACTTCGTGCAGTGAATGAAGTGTTGGAACAGAGTGCTTCTCTTTCATAGAAACGCATTAGTGTTTCTTGTGAATGCTTGAAAGTTGCTTAAGGCACTTTCAAAGGAAAGTGATTTTCTCTGAAAGGACATAATTTAGAAAGTGAAGCAACACTCCATTCACTTCGCACAGTGAATTGAAGTGTTGGAACAGACTGCTTCTCTTTCAGAGAAACGCATGTGAGTTTCTGTTGAATGCTTGTAAGTAGCTTAAGGCAATTTCAAAGGAAAGTGATTTTCTCTGAAAGGACAGCATTTAGAAAGTGAAGCAACACTCCATCCACTTCGCACAGTGAATTGAAGTGTTGGAACAGACTGCTTCACTTTCAGAGAAACGCATGTGAGTTTCTTCCTAATGCTTGCAAGTAGCTTAAGGCACTATCAAAGGAAAGTGATTTTCTCTGAAAGGACAGCATTTAGAAAGTGAAGCAACACTCCATTCACTTCGCACAGTGAATTGAAGTGTTGGAACAGACTGCTTCTCTCTCAGAGAAGCGCATGTGAGTTTTTTGTGAATGCTTGAAAGTAGTTTATGGCCCTTTCAAAGGAAAGTGATTTTCTCTGAAAGGACAGCATTTAGAAAGTGAGGCAACACTCCATTCACTTCGCACAGTGAATTGAAGTGTTGGAACAGACTGCTTCTCTTTCAGAGAAACGCATGTGAGTTTCTTACTAATGCTTGCAAGTAGCTTAAGGCACTTTCAAAGGAAAGTGATTTTCTCAGAAAGGACAGCATTTAGAAAGTGAAGCAACACTCCATTCACTTCGCACAGTGATGAAGTGTTGGAACAGACTGCTTCTCTTTCAGAGAAACGCATGTCAGTTTCTTCCTAATGCTTGCAAGTAGCTTAAGGCACTTTCAAAGGAAAATGATTTTCTCTGAAAGGACAGCATTTACAAAGTGAAGCAACACTCCATTCACTTCGCACAGTGAATTGAAGTGTTGGAACAGACTGCTTCTCTTTCAGAGAAACGCATGTGAGTTTCTTCCTAATGCTTGAAAGTAGCTTAAGGCACGTTCAAGGAAAGTGATTTTCTCTGAAAGGACAGCATTTAGAAAGTGAGGCAACACTCCATTCACTTCGCACAGTGAATTGAAGTGTTGGAACAGACTGCTTCTCTTTCAGAGAAAAGCATGTGAGTTTCTGGTGAATGCTTGTAAGTAGCTTAAGGCACTTTCAAAGGAAAGTGATTTTCTCTGAAAGGACAGCATTTAGAAAGTGAAGCAACACTCCATTCACTTCGAACAGTGAATTGAAGTGTTGTAACAGACTGCTTCTCTTTCAGAGAAATACATGTGAGTTTCTGGTGAATGCTTGTAAGTAGCTTAAGGCACTTTCAAAGGAAAGTGATTTTCTCTGAAAGGACAGCATTTAGAAAGTGAGGCAGCACTCCATTCACTTCACACAGTGAATTGAAGTGTTGGAACAGACTGCTTCTATTTCAGAGAAACGCATGTGAGTTTCTTCCTAATGCTTGCAAGTAGCTTAAGGCACTTTCAAAGGAAAGTGATTTTCTCTGAAAGGACAGCATTTAGAAAGTGAGGCAACACTCCATTCACTTCGCACAGTGAATTGAAGTGTTGGAACAGACTGCTTCTCTTTCAGAGAAACGCATGTGAGTTTCTTCCTAATGCTTGCAAGTAGCTTAAGGCACTTTCAAAGGAAAGTGATTTTCTCTGAAAGGACAGCATTTAGAAAGTGAAGCAACACTCCATTCACTTCGCACAGTGAATTGAAGTGTTGGAACCGACTGCTTCTCTTTCAGAGAAACGCATGTGAGTTTCTGGTGAATGCTTGTAAGAAGCTTAAGGCACTTTCAAAGGAAAGTGATTTTCTCTGAAAGGACAGCATTTAGAAAGTGAAGAAACACTCCATTCACTTCTTGCAGTGAATTGAAGTGTTGGAACAGAGTGTTTCTCTTTCATAAAAACGCATTAGTGTTTCTTGTGAATGCTTGCAAGTTGCTTAAGGCACTTTCAAAGGAAAGTGATTTTCTCTGAAAGGACATAATTTAGAAAGTGAAGCAACACTCCATTCACTTCGCACAGTGAATTGAAGTGTTGGAACAGACTGCTTCTCTTTCAGAGAAATGCATGTGAGTTTCTGTTGAATGCTTGTAAGTAGCTTAAGGCACTTCCAAAGGAAAGTGATTTTCTCTGAAAGGACAGCATTTAGAAAGTGAAGCAACACTCCATTCACTTCGAACAGTGAATTGAAGTGTTGGAACAGACTGCTTCTCTTTCAGAGTAATGCATGTGCGTTTCTGTTGAATGCTTGTAAGTAGCTTAAGGCACTTTCAAAGGAAAGTGATTTTCTCTGAAAGGACAGCATTTAGAAAGTGAGGCAACACTCCATTCACTTCACACAGTGAATTGAAGTGTTGGAACAGACTGCTTCTCTTTCAGAGAAATGCATGTGAGTTTCTGTTAAATGCTTGTAAGTAGCTTAAGGCAATTTCAAAGGAAAGTGATTTTCTCTGAAAGGACAGCATTTAGAAAGTGAAGCAACACTCCATCCACTTCGCACAGTGAATTGAAGTGTTGGAACAGACTGCTTCACTTTCAGAGAAACGCTTGTGAGTTTCTTCCTAATGCTTGCAAGTAGCTTAAGGCACTATCAAAGGAAAGTGATTTTCTCTGAAAGGACAGCATTTAGAAAGTGAAGCAACACTCCATTCACTTAGAACAGTGAATTGAAGTGTTGGAACAGACTGCTTCTCTCTCAGAGAAGCGCATGTGAGTTTTTTGTGAATGCTTGAAAGTAGTTTATGGCACTTTCAAAGGAAAGTGATTTTTTCTGAAAGGACAGCATATAGAAAGTGAGACAACACTCCATTCACTTCGCACAGTGAATTGAAGTGTTGGAACAGACTGCTTCTCTTTCAGAGAAACGCATGTGAGTTTCTTCCTAATGCTTGCAAGTAGCTTAAGGCACTTTCAAAGGAAAGTGATTTTCTCAGAAAGGACAGCATTTAGAAAGTGAAGCAACACTCCGTTCACTTCGCACAGTGAATTGAAGTGTTGGAACAGACTGCTTCTCTTTCAGAGAAACGCATGTGAGTTTCTTCCTAATGCTTGAAAGTAGCTTAAGGCACTTTCAAAGGAAAGTGATTTTCTCTGAAAGGACAGCATTTACAAAGTGAAGCAACACTCCATTCACTTCGCACAGTGAATTGAAGTGTTGGAACAGACTGCTTCTCTTTCAGAGAAACGCATGTGAGTTTCCGGTGAATGCTTGTAAGTAGCTTAAGGCACTTTCAAAGGAAAGTGATTTTCTCTGAAAGGACAGCATTTAGAAAGTGAAGCAACACTCCATTCACTTCGCACAGTGAATTGAAGTGTTGGAACAGACTGCTTCTCTTTCAGAGAAATGCATGTGAGTTTCTGGTGAATGCTTGTAAGTAGCTTAAGGCACTTTCAAAGGAAAGTGATTTTCTCTGAAAGGACAGCATGTAGAAAGTGAGGCAGCACTCCATTCACTTCACACAGTGAATTGAAGTGTTGGAACAGACTACTTCTCTTTCAGAGAAACGCATGTGAGTTTCTTCCTAATGCTTGCAAGTAGCTTAAGGCACGTTCAAAGGAAAGTGATTTTCTCTGAAAGGACAGCATTTAGAAAGTGAGGCAACACTCCATTCACTTCGCACAGTGAATTGAAGTGTTGGAACAGACTGCTTCTCTTTCAGAGAAAAGCAGGTGAGTTTCTGGTGAATGCTTGTAAGTAGCTTAAGGCACTTTCAAAGGAAAGTGATTTTCTCTGAAAGGACAGCATTTAGAAAGTGAAGCAACACTCCATTCACTTCGAACAGTGAATTGAAGTGTTGTAACAGACTGCTTCTCTTTCAGAGAAATGCATGTGAGTTTCTGGTGAATGCTTGTAAGTAGCTTAAGGCACTTTCAAAGGAAAGTGATTTTCTCTGAAAGGACAGCATTTAGAAAGTGAGGCAGCACTCCATTCACTTCACACAGTGAATTGAAGTGTTGGAACAGACTGCTTCTCTTTCAGAGAAACGCATGTGAGTTTCTTCCTAATGCTTGCAAGTAGCTTAAGGCACTTTCAAAGGAAAGTGATTTTCTCTGAAAGGACAGCATTTAGAAAGTGAGGCAACACTCCATTCACTTCGCACAGTGAATTGAAGTGTTGGAACAGACTGCTTCTCTTTCAGAGAAACGCATGTGAGTTTCTTCCTAATGCTTGCAAGTAGCTTAAGGCACTTTCAAAGGAAAGTGATTTTCTCTGAAAGGACAGCATTTAGAAAGTGAAGCAACACTCCATTCACTTCGCACAGTGAATTGAAGTGTTGGAACCGACTGCTTCTCTTTCAGAGAAACGCATGTGAGTTTCTGGTGAATGCTTGTAAGAAGCTTAAGGCACTTTCAAAGGAAAGTGATTTTCTCTGAAAGGACAGCATTTAGAAAGTGAAGCAACACTCCATTCACTTCTTGCAGTGAATTGAAGTGTTGGAACAGAGTGTTTCTCTTTCATAAAAACGCATTAGTGTTTCTTGTGAATGCTTGCAAGTTGCTTAAGGCACTTTCAAAGGAAAGTGATTTTCTCTGAAAGGACAGCATTTAGAAAATGAAGCAACACTCCATTCACTTCGCACAGTGAATTGAAGTGTTGGAACCGACTGCTTCTCTTTCAGAGAAACGCATGTGAGTTTCTGTTGAATGCTTGTAAGTAGCATAAGGCACTTTCAAAGGAAAGTGATTTTCTCTGAAAGGACATAATTTAGAAAGTGAAGCAACACTCCATTCACTTCACACAGTGAATTGAAGTGTTGGAACAGACTGCTTCTCTTTCAGAGAAATGCATGTGAGTTTCTGTTGAATGCTTGTAAGTAGCTTAAGGCACTTACAAAGGAAAGTGATTTTCTCTGAAAGGACAGCATTTAGAAAGTGAAGTAACACTCCATTCACTTCGCAGAGTGAATTGAAGTATTGGAACAGACTGCTTCTCTTATAGAGAAACGCATGTGAGTTTCTGGTGAATGCTTGTAAGTAGCTTAAGGCACTTTCAAAGGAAAGTGATTTTCTCTGAAAGGACAGCATTTAGAAAGTGAGGCAACACTCCATTCACTTCACACAGTGAATTGAAGTGTTGGAACAGACTGCTTCTCTTTCAGAGAAATGCATGTGAGTTTCTTCCTAATGCTTGCAAGTAGCTTAAGACACTATCAAAGGAAAGTGATTTTCTCTGAAAGGACAGCATTTAGAAAGTGAAGCAACACTCCATTCACTTCGCACAGTGAATTGAAGTGTTGGAACAGACTGCTTCTCTCTCAGAGAAGCGCATGTGAGTTTTTTGTGAATGCTTGAAAGTAGTTTAAGGCACTTTCAAAGGAAAGTGATTTTCTCTGAAAGGACAGCATTTACAAAGTGAGGCAACACTCCATTCACTTCGCACAGTGAATTGAAGTGTTGGAACAGACTGCTTCTCTTTCAGAGAAACGCATGTGAGTTTCTTCCTTATGCTTGCAAGTAGCTTAAGGCACTTTCAAAGGAAAGTGATTTTCTCTGAAAGGACAGCATTTAGAAAATGAAGCAACACTCCATTCACTTCGCACAGTGAATTGAAGTGTTGGAACCGACTGCTTCTCTTTCAGAGAAACGGATGTGAGTTTCTGGTGAATTCTTGTAAGAAGCTTAAGGCACTTTCAAAGGAAAGTGATTTTCTCTGAAAGGACAGCATTTAGAAAGTGAAGCAACACTCCCTTCACTTCGAACAGTGAATTGAAGTGTTGGAACAGACTGCTTCTCTTTCAGAGAAATGCATGTGAGTTTCTGTTGAATGCTTGTAAGTAGCTTAAGGCACTTTCAAAGGAAAGTGATTTTCTCTGAAAGGACAGCATTTAGAAAGTGAGGCAACACTCCATTCACTTCACACAGTGAATTGAAGTGTTGGAACAGACTGCTTCTCTTTCAGAGAAACGCATGTGAGTTTCTTCCTAATGCTTGCAAGTAGCTTAAGGCACTTTCAAAGGAAAGTGATTTTCTCTGAAAGGACAGCATTTAGAAAGTGAAGCAACACTCCATTCACTTCGCACAGTGAATTGAAATGTTGGAACAGACTGCTTCTCTTTCAGAGAAATGCATGTGAGTTTCTGGTGAATGCTTGTAAGTAGCTTAAGGCACTTTCAAAGGAAAGTGATTTTCTCTGAAAGGACAGCATTTAGAAAGTGAAGCAACACTCCCTTCACTTCGAACAGTGAATTGAAGTGTTGGAACAGACTGGTTCTCTTTCAGAGAAATGCATGTGAGTTTCTGTTGAATGCTTGTAAGTAGCTTAAGGCACTTTCAAAGGAAAGTGATTTTCTCTGAAAGGACAGCATTTAGAAAGTGAGGCAACACTCCATTCACTTCACACAGTGAATTGATGTGTTGGAACAGACTGCTTCTCTTTCAGAGAAATGCATGTGAGTTTCTGGTGAATGCTTGTAAGTATCTTAAGGCACTTTCAAAGGAAAGTGATTTTCTCTGAAAGGACAGCATTTAGAAAGTGAGGCAGCACTCCATTCACTTCACACAGTGAATTGAAGTGTTGGAAAAGACTGCTTCTCTTTCAGAGAAACGCATGTGAGTTTCTTCCTAATGCTTGCAAGTAGCTTAAGGCACTTTCAAAGGAAAGTGATTTTCTCTGAAAGTACAGCATTTAGAAAGTGAGGCAACACTCCATTCACTTCGCACAGTGAATTGAAGTGTTGGAACAGACTGCTTCTCTTTCAGAGAAACGCATGTGAGTTTCTTCCTAATGCTTGCAAGTAGCTTAAGGCACTTTCAAAGGAAAGTGATGTTCTCTGAAAGGACAGCATTTAGAAAGTGAAGCAACACTTCATTCACTTCGCACAGTGAATTGAAGTGTTGGAACCGACTGCTTCTCTTTCAGAGAAACGCATGTGAGTTTCTGGTGAATGCTTGTAAGAAGCTTAAGGCACTTTCAAAGGAAAGTGATTTTCTCTGAAAGGACAGCATTTAGAAAGTGAAGCAATACTCCATTCACTTCGTGCAGTGAATTGAAGTGTTGGAACAGAGTGCTTCTCTTTCATAGAAACGCATTAGTGTTTCTTGTGAATGCTTGCAAGTTGCTTAAGGCACTTTCAAAGGAAAGTGATTTTCTCTGAAAGGACATAATTTAGAAAGTGAAGCAACACTCCATTCACTTCGCACAGTGAATTGAAGTGTTGGAACAGACTGCTTCTCTTTCAGAGAAATGCATGTGAGTTTCTGTTGAATGCTTGTAAGTAGCTTAAGGCACTTTCAAAGGAAAGTGATTTTCTCTGAAAGGACAGCATTTAGAAAGTGAAGCAACACTCCATTCACTTCGCACAGTGAATTGAAGTGTTGGAACAGACTGCTTCACTTTCAGAGAAACCCATGTGAGTTTCTGTTGAATGCTTGTAAGTAGCTTAAGGCACTTTCAAAGGAAAGTGATTTTCTCTGAGAGGACAGCATTTAGAAAGTGAGGCAACACTCCATTCACTTCACACAGTGAATTGAAGTGTTGGAACAGACTGCTTCTCTTTCAGAGAAACGCATGTGAGTTTCTTCCTAATGCTTGCAAGTAGCTTAAGGCACTTTCAAAGGAAAGTGATTTTCTCTGAAAGGACAGCATTTAGAAAGTGAGGCAACACTCCATTCACTTCGCACAGTGAATTGAAGTGTTGGAACAGACTGCTTCTCTTTCAGAGAAACGCATGTGAGTTTCTGGTGAATGCTTGCAAGTAGCTTAAGGCACTTTCAAAGGAAAGTGATTTTCTCTGAAAGGACAGCATTTAGAAAGTGAAGCAACACTCCATTCACTTCGCACAGTGAATTGAAGTGTTGGAACCGACTGCTTCTCTTTCAGAGAAACGCATGTGAGTTTCTGGTGAATGCTTGTAAGAAGCTTAAGGCACTTTCAAAGAAAAGTGATTTTCTCTGAAAGGACAGCATTTAGAAAGTGAAGCAACACTCCATTCACTTCGTGCAGTGAATTGAAGTGTTGGAACAGAGTGCTTCTCTTTCATAGAAACGCATTAGTGTTTCTTGTGAATGCTTGCAAGTTGCTTAAGGCACTTTCAAAGGAAAGTGATTTTCTCTGAAAGGACAGCATTTAGAAAGTGAAGCAACACTCCATTCACTTCGCACAGTGAATTGAAGTGTTAGAACAGACTGCTTCTCTTTCAGAAAAATGCATTTGAGTTTCTGTTGAATGCTTGTTAGTAGCTTAAGGCACTTTCAAAGGAAAGTGATTTTCTCTGAAAGGACATAATTTAGAAAGTGAAGCAACACTCCATTCACTTCGCACAGTGATTTGAAGTGTTGGAACAGACTGCTTCTCTTTCAGAGAAATGCATGTGAGTTTCTGTTGAATGGTTGTAAGTAGCTTAAGGCACTTTCAAAGGAAAGTGATTTTCTCTGAAAGGACAGCATTTAGAAAGTGAAGCAACACTCCATTCACTTCGCACAGTGAATTGAAGTGTTGGAACAGACTGCTTCACTTTCAGAGAAACCCATGTGAGTTTCTGTTGAATGCTTGTAAGTAGCTTAAGGCACTTTCAAAGGAAAGTGATTTTCTCTGAGAGGACAGCATTTAGAAAGTGAGGCAACACTCCATTCACTTCACACAGTGAATTGAAGTGTTGGAACAGACTGCTTCTCTTTCAGAGAAACGCATGTGAGTTTCTTCCTAATGCTTGCACGTAGCTTAAGGCACTTTCAAAGGAAAGTGATTTTCTCAGAAAGGACAGCATTTAGAAAGTGAAGCAACACTCCATTCACTTCGCACAGTGAATTGAAATGTTGGAACAGACTGCTTCTCTTTCAGAGAAACGTATGTGAGTTTCTTACTAATGCTTGCAAGTAGCTTAAGGCACTTTCAAAGGAAAGTGATTTTCTCTGAAAGGACAGCATTTAAAAAGTGAAGCAACACTCCATTCACTTCGCACAGTGAATTGAAGTGTTGGAACAGACTGCTTCTCTTTCAGAGAAACGCATGTGAGTTTCTGGTGAATGCTTGTAAGTAGCTTATGGCACTTTCAAAGGAAAGTGATTTTCTCTGAAAGGACAGCATTTAGAAAGTGAAGCAACACTCCCTTCACTTCGAACAGTGAATTGAAGTGTTGGAACAGACTGCTTCTCTTTCAGAGAAATGCATGTGAGTTTCTGTTGAATGCTTGTAAGTAGCTTAAGGCACTTTCAAAGGAAAGTGATTTTCTCTGAAAGGACAGCATTTAGAAAGTGAGGCAACACTCCATTCATTTCACACAGTGAATTGAAGTGTTGGAACAGACTGCTTCTCTTTCAGAGAAACGCATGTGAGTTTCTTCCTAATGCTTGCAAGTAGCTTAAGGCACTTTCAAAGGAAAGTGATTTTCTCTGAAAGGACAGCATTTAGAAAGTGAAGCAACACTCCATTCACTTCACACAGTGAATTGAAATGTTGGAACAGACTGCTTCTCTTTCAGAGAAACGCATGTGAGTTTCTGGTGAATGCTTGTAAGTAGCTTAAGGCACTTTCAAAGGAAAGTGATTTTCTCTGAAAGGACAGCATTTAGAAAGTGAAGCAACACTCCCTTCACTTCGAACAGTGAATTGAAGTGTTGGAACAGACTGGTTCTCTTTCAGAGAAATGCATGTGAGTTTCTGTTGAATGCTTGTAAGTACCTTAAGGCACTTTCAAAGGAGAGTGATTTTCTCTGAAAGGACAGCATTTAGAAAGTGAGGCAACACTCCATTCACTTCACACAGTGAATTGAAGTGTTGGAACAGACTGCTTCTCTTTCAGAGAAACGCATGTGAGTTTCTGGTGAATGCTTGTAAGTAGCTTAAGGCACTTTCAAAGGAAAGTGATTTTCTCTGAAAGGACAGCATTTAGAAAGTGAGGCAGCACTCCATTCACTTCACACAGTGAATTGAAATGTCGGAACAGACTGCTTCTCTTTCAGAGAAACGCATGTGAGTTTTTTGTGAATGCTTGAAAGTAGTTTAAGGCACTTTCAAAGGAAAGTGATTTTCTCTGAAAGAACAGCATTTAGAAAGTGAAGCAACACTCCATTCACTTCGCACAGTGAATTGAAGTGTTGGAACAGACTGCTTCTCTTTCAGAGAAACGCATGTGATTTTCTGTTAAATGCTTGTAAGTAGCTTTGGGCACTCTCAAAGGAAAGTGATTTTCTCTGAGAGCACAGCATTTAGAAAGTGAGGCAACACTCTATTCACTTCACACAGTGAATTGAAGTGTTGGAACAGACTGCTTCTCTTTCAGAGAAACGCATGTGAGTTTCTTCCTAATGCTTGCAAGTAGCTTAAGGCACTATCAAAGAAAGTGATTTTCTCTGAAAAGACAGCATTTAGAAAGTGAAGCAACACTCCATTCACTTCGCACAGTGAATTGAAGTGTTGGAACAGACTGCTTCTCTCTCAGAGAAGCGCATGTGAGTTTTTTGTGAATGCTTGAAAGTAGTTTAAGGCACTTTCAAAGGAAAGTGATTTTCTCTGAAAGGACAGCATTTAGAAAGTGAGGCAACACTCCATTCACTTCGCACAGTGAATTGAAGTGTTGGAACAGACTGCTTCTCTTTCAGAGAAACGCATGTGAGTTTCTTCCTAATGCTTGCAAGTAGCTTAAGGCACTTTCAAAGGAAAGTGATTTTCTCTGAACGGACAGCATTTAGAAAAAGAAGCAACACTCCATTCACTTCGCACAATGAATTGAAGTGTTGGAACCGACTGCTTCTCTTTCAGAGAAACGCATGTGAGTTTCTGGTGAATGCTTGTAAGAAGCATAAGGCACTTTCAAAGGAAAGTGATTTTCTCTGAAAGGACAGCATTTAGAAAGTGAAGCAACACTCCATTCACTTCGTGCAGTGAATTGAAGTGTTGGAACAGACTGCTTCTCTTTCAGAGAAACGCATGTGAGTTTCTTCCTAATGCTTGCAAGTAGCTTAAGGCACTTTCAAAGGAAAGTGATTTTCTCTGAAAGGACAGCATTTACAAAGTGAAGCAACACTCCATTCACTTCGCACAGTGAATTGAAGTGTTGGAACAGACTGCTTTTCTTTCAGAGAAACGCATGTGTGTTTCTGGTGAATGCTTGTAAGTAGCTTAAGGCACTTTCAAAGGAAAGTGATTTTCTCTGAAAGGACAGCATTTAGAAAGTGAAGCAACACTCCATTCACTTCGAACAGTGAATTGAAGTGTTGGAACAGACTGCTTCTCTTTCAGAGAAATGCATGTGAGTTTCTGGTGAATGCTTGTAAGTAGCTTAAGGCACTTTCAAAGGAAAGTGATTTTCTCTGAAAGGACAGCATTTAGAAAGTGAGGCAGCACTCCATTCACTTCACACAGTGAATTGAAGTGTATAACAGACTGCTTCTCTTTCAGAGAAACGCATGTGAGTTTCTTCCTAATGCTTGCAAGTAGCTTAAGGCACTTTGAAAGGAAAGTGATTTTCTCTGAAAGGACAGCATTTAGAAAGTGAGGCCACACTCCATTCACTTCGCACAGTGAATTGAAGTGTTGGAACAGACTGCTTCTCTTTCAGAGAAACGCATCTGAGTTTCTTCCTAATGCTTGCAAGTAGCTTAAGGCACTTTCAAAGGAAAGTGATTTTCTCTGAAAGGACAGCATTTAGAAAGTGAAGCAACATTCCATTCACTTCGAACAGTGAATGAAATGTTGTAACAGACTGCTTCACTTTCAGAGAAATGCATGTGAGTTTCTGGTGAATGCTTGTAAGTAGCTTAAGGCACTTTCAAAGGAAAGTAATTTTCTCTGAAAGGACAGCATTTAGAAAGTGAGGCAGCACTCCATTCACTTCACACAGTGAATTGAAGTGTTGGAACAGACTGCTTCTCTTTCAGAGAAACGCATGTGAGTTGCTTCCTAATGCTTGCAAGTAGCTTAAGGCACTTTCAAAGGAAAGTGATTTTCTCTGAAAGGACAGCATTTAGAAAGTGAGGCAACACTCCATTCACTTCGCACAGTGAATTGAAGTGTTGGAACAGACTGCTTCTCTTTCAGAGAAACGCATGTGAGTTTCTGTTAAATGCTTGTAAGTAGCTTAAGGCACTCTCAAAGGAAAGTGATTTTCTCTGAAATCACAGCATTTTGAAAGTGAGGCAACACTCCGTTCACTTCACACAGTGAATTGAAGTGTTGGAACAGACTGCTTCTCTTTCAGAGAAACGCATGTGAGTTTCTTCCTAATGCTTGCAAGTAGCTTAAGGCACTATCAAAGGAAAGTGATTTTCTCTGAAAGGACAGCATTTAGAAAGTGAAGCAACACTCCATTCACTTCGCACAGTGAATTGAAGTGTTGGAACAGACTGCTTCTCTCTCAGAGAAGCGCATGTGAGTTTTTTGTGAATGCTTGAAAGTAGTTTAAGGCACTTTCAAAGGAAAGTGATTTTCTCTGAAAGGACAGCATTTAGAAAGTGAGGCAACACTCCATTCACTTCGCACAGTGAATTGAAGTGTTGGAACAGACTGCTTCTCTTTCAGAGATACGCATGTGAGTTTCTGGTGAATGCTTGTAAGAAGCTTAAGGCACTTTCAAAGGAAAGTGATTTTCTCTGAAAGGACAGCATTTAGAAAGTGAAGCAACACTCCATTCACTTCGTGCAGTGAATGAAGTGTTGGAACAGAGTGCTTCTCTTTCATAGAAACGCATTAGTGTTTCTTGTGAATGCTTGAAAGTTGCTTAAGGCACTTTCAAAGGAAAGTGATTTTCTCTGAAAGGACATAATTTAGAAAGTGAAGCAACACTCCATTCACTTCGCACAGTGAATTGAAGTGTTGGAACAGACTGCTTCTCTTTCAGAGAAACGCATGTGAGTTTCTGTTGAATGCTTGTAAGTAGCTTAAGGCAATTTCAAAGGAAAGTGATTTTCTCTGAAAGGACAGCATTTAGAAAGTGAAGCAACACTCCATCCACTTCGCACAGTGAATTGAAGTGTTGGAACAGACTGCTTCACTTTCAGAGAAACGCATGTGAGTTTCTTCCTAATGCTTGCAAGTAGCTTAAGGCACTATCAAAGGAAAGTGATTTTCTCTGAAAGGACAGCATTTAGAAAGTGAAGCAACACTCCATTCACTTCGCACAGTGAATTGAAGTGTTGGAACAGACTGCTTCTCTCTCAGAGAAGCGCATGTGAGTTTTTTGTGAATGCTTGAAAGTAGTTTATGGCCCTTTCAAAGGAAAGTGATTTTCTCTGAAAGGACAGCATTTAGAAAGTGAGGCAACACTCCATTCACTTCGCATAGTGAATTGAAGTGTTGGAACAGACTGCTTCTCTTTCAGAGAAACGCATGTGAGTTTCTTCCTAATGCTTGCAAGTAGCTTAAGGCACTATCAAAGGAAAGTGATTTTCTCTGAAAGGACAGCATTTAGAAAGTGAAGCAACACTCCATTCACTTTGCACAGTGAATTGAAGTGTTGTAACAGACTGCTTCTCTTTCAGAGAAATACATGTGAGTTTCTGGTGAATGCTTGTAAGTAGCTTAAGGCACTTTCAAAGGAAAGTGATTTTCTCTGAAAGGACAGCATTTAGAAAGTGAGGCAGCACTCCATTCACTTCACACAGTGAATTGAAGTGTTGGAACAGACTGCTTCTATTTCAGAGAAACGCATGTGAGTTTCTTCCTAATGCTTGCAAGTAGCTTAAGGCACTTTCAAAGGAAAGTGATTTTCTCTGAAAGGACAGCATTTAGAAAGTGAGGCAACACTCCATTCACTTCGCACAGTGAATTGAAGTGTTGGAACAGACTGCTTCTCTTTCAGAGAAACGCATGTGAGTTTCTTCCTAATGCTTGCAAGTAGCTTAAGGCACTTTCAAAGGAAAGTGATTTTCTCTGAAAGGACAGCATTTAGAAAGTGAAGCAACACTCCATTCACTTCGCACAGTGAATTGAAGTGTTGGAACCGACTGCTTCTCTTTCAGAGAAATGCATGTGAGTTTCTGGTGAATGCTTGTAAGAAGCTTAAGGCACTTTCAAAGGAAAGTGATTTTCTCTGAAAGGACAGCATTTAGAAAGTGAAGAAACACTCCATTCACTTCTTGCAGTGAATTGAAGTGTTGGAACAGAGTGTTTCTCTTTCATAAAAACGCATTAGTGTTTCTTGTGAATGCTTGCAAGTTGCTTAAGGCACTTTCAAAGGAAAGTGATTTTCTCTGAAAGGACATAATTTAGAAAGTGAAGCAACATTCCATTCACTTCGAACAGTGAATGAAATGTTGTAACAGACTGCTTCTCTTTCAGAGAAATGCATGTGAGTTTCTGGTGAATGCTTGTAAGTAGCTTAAGGCACTTTCAAAGGAAAGTAATTTTCTCTGAAAGGACAGCATTTAGAAAGTGAGGCAGCACTCCATTCACTTCACACAGTGAATTGAAGTGTTGGAACAGACTGCTTCTCTTTCAGAGAAACGCATGTGAGTTGCTTCCTAATGCTTGCAAGTAGCTTAAGGCACTTTCAAAGGAAAGTGATTTTCTCTGAAAGGACAGCATTTAGAAAGTGAGGCAACACTCCATTCACTTCGCACAGTGAATTGAAGTGTTGGAACAGACTGCTTCTCTTTCAGAGAAACGCATGTGAGTTTCTGTTAAATGCTTGTAAGTAGCTTAAGGCACTCTCAAAGGAAAGTGATTTTCTCTGAAATCACAGCATTTTGAAAGTGAGGCAACACTCCGTTCACTTCACACAGTGAATTGAAGTGTTGGAACAGACTGCTTCTCTTTCAGAGAAACGCATGTGAGTTTCTTCCTAATGCTTGCAAGTAGCTTAAGGCACTATCAAAGGAAAGTGATTTTCTCTGAAAGGACAGCATTTAGAAAAAGAAGCAACACTCCATTCACTTCGCACAGTGAATTGAAGTGTTGGAACAGACTGCTTCTCTCTCAGAGAAGCGCATGTGAGTTTTTTGTGAATGCTTGAAAGTAGTTTAAGGCACTTTCAAAGGAAAGTGATTTTCTCTGAAAGGACAGCATTTAGAAAGTGAGGCAACACTCCATTCACTTCGCACAGTGAATTGAAGTGTTGGAACAGACTGCTTCTCTTTCAGAGATACGCATGTGAGTTTCTGGTGAATGCTTGTAAGAAGCTTAAGGCACTTTCAAAGGAAAGTGATTTTCTCTGAAAGGACAGCATTTAGAAAGTGAAGCAACACTCCATTCACTTCGTGCAGTGAATGAAGTGTTGGAACAGAGTGCTTCTCTTTCATAGAAACGCATTAGTGTTTCTTGTGAATGCTTGAAAGTTGCTTAAGGCACTTTCAAAGGAAAGTGATTTTCTCTGAAAGGACATAATTTAGAAAGTGAAGCAACACTCCATTCACTTCGCACAGTGAATTGAAGTGTTGGAACAGACTGCTTCTCTTTCAGAGAAACGCATGTGAGTTTCTGTTGAATGCTTGTAAGTAGCTTAAGGCAATTTCAAAGGAAAGTGATTTTCTCTGAAAGGACAGCATTTAGAAAGTGAAGCAACACTCCATCCACTTCGCACAGTGAATTGAAGTGTTGGAACAGACTGCTTCACTTTCAGAGAAACGCATGTGAGTTTCTTCCTAATGCTTGCAAGTAGCTTAAGGCACTATCAAAGGAAAGTGATTTTCTCTGAAAGGACAGCATTTAGAAAGTGAAGCAACACTCCATTCACTTCGCACAGTGAATTGAAGTGTTGGAACAGACTGCTTCTCTCTCAGAGAAGCGCATGTGAGTTTTTTGTGAATGCTTGAAAGTAGTTTATGGCCCTTTCAAAGGAAAGTGATTTTCTCTGAAAGGACAGCATTTAGAAAGTGAGGCAACACTCCATTCACTTCGCACAGTGAATTGAAGTGTTGGAACAGACTGCTTCTCTTTCAGAGAAACGCATGTGAGTTTCTTCCTAATGCTTGCAAGTAGCTTAAGGCACTATCAAAGGAAAGTGATTTTCTCTGAAAGGACAGCATTTAGAAAGTGAAGCAACACTCCATTCACTTTGCACAGTGAATTGAAGTGTTGTAACAGACTGCTTCTCTTTCAGAGAAATACATGTGAGTTTCTGGTGAATGCTTGTAAGTAGCTTAAGGCACTTTCAAAGGAAAGTGATTTTCTCTGAAAGGACAGCATTTAGAAAGTGAGGCAGCACTCCATTCACTTCACACAGTGAATTGAAGTGTTGGAACAGACTGCTTCTATTTCAGAGAAACGCATGTGAGTTTCTTCCTAATGCTTGCAAGTAGCTTAAGGCACTTTCAAAGGAAAGTGATTTTCTCTGAAAGGACAGCATTTAGAAAGTGAGGCAACACTCCATTCACTTCGCACAGTGAATTGAAGTGTTGGAACAGACTGCTTCTCTTTCAGAGAAACGCATGTGAGTTTCTTCCTAATGCTTGCAAGTAGCTTAAGGCACTTTCAAAGGAAAGTGATTTTCTCTGAAAGGACAGCATTTAGAAAGTGAAGCAACACTCCATTCACTTCGCACAGTGAATTGAAGTGTTGGAACCGACTGCTTCTCTTTCAGAGAAATGCATGTGAGTTTCTGGTGAATGCTTGTAAGAAGCTTAAGGCACTTTCAAAGGAAAGTGATTTTCTCTGAAAGGACAGCATTTAGAAAGTGAAGAAACACTCCATTCACTTCTTGCAGTGAATTGAATGTTGGAACAGAGTGTTTCTCTTTCATAAAAACGCATTAGTGTTTCTTGTGAATGCTTGCAAGTTGCTTAAGGCACTTTCAAAGGAAAGTGATTTTCTCTGAAAGGACATAATTTAGAAAGTGAAGCAACACTCCATTCACTTCGCACAGTGAATTGAAGTGTTGGAACAGACTGCTTCTCTTTCAGAGAAATGCATGTGAGTTTCTGTTGAATGCTTGTAAGTAGCTTAAGGCACTTCCAAAGGAAAGTGATTTTCTCTGAAAGGACAGCATTTAGAAAGTGAAGCAACACTCCATTCACTTCGAACAGTGAATTGAAGTGTTGGAACAGACTGCTTCTCTTTCAGAGTAATGCATGTGCGTTTCTGTTGAATGCTTGTAAGTAGCTTAAGGCACTTTCAAAGGAAAGTGATTTTCTCTGAAAGGACAGCATTTAGAAAGTGAGGCAACACTCCATTCACTTCACACAGTGAATTGAAGTGTTGGAACAGACTGCTTCTCTTTCAGAGAAATGCATGTGAGTTTCTGTTAAATGCTTGTAAGTAGCTTAAGGCAATTTCAAAGGAAAGTGATTTTCTCTGAAAGGACAGCATTTAGAAAGTGAAGCAACACTCCATCCACTTCGCACAGTGAATTGAAGTGTTGGAACAGACTGCTTCACTTTCAGAGAAACGCTTGTGAGTTTCTTCCTAATGCTTGCAAGTAGCTTAAGGCACTATCAAAGGAAAGTGATTTTCTCTGAAAGGACAGCATTTAGAAAGTGAAGCAACACTCCATTCACTTCGAACAGTGAATTGAAGTGTTGGAACAGACTGCTTCTCTCTCAGAGAAGCGCATGTGAGTTTTTTGTGAATGCTTGAAAGTAGTTTATGGCACTTTCAAAGGAAAGTGATTTTTTCTGAAAGGACAGCATATAGAAAGTGAGGCAACACTCCATTCACTTCGCACAGTGAATTGAAGTGTTGGAACAGACTGCTTCTCTTTCAGAGAAACGCATGTGAGTTTCTTCCTAATGCTTGCAAGTAGCTTAAGGCACTTTCAAAGGAAAGTGATTTTCTCAGAAAGGACAGCATTTAGAAAGTGAAGCAACACTCCGTTCACTTCGCACAGTGAATTGAAGTGTTGGAACAGACTGCTTCTCTTTCAGAGAAACGCATGTGAGTTTCTTCCTAATGCTTGAAAGTAGCTTAAGGCACTTTCAAAGGAAAGTGATTTTCTCTGAAAGGACAGCATTTACAAAGTGAAGCAACACTCCATTCACTTCGCACAGTGAATTGAAGTGTTGGAACAGACTGCTTCTCTTTCAGAGAAACGCATGTGAGTTTCCGGTGAATGCTTGTAAGTAGCTTAAGGCACTTTCAAAGGAAAGTGATTTTCTCTGAAAGGACAGCATTTAGAAAATGAAGCAACACTCCATTCACTTCGCACAGTGAATTGAAGTGTTGGAACCGACTGCTTCTCTTTCAGAGAAACGCATGTGAGTTTCTGGTGAATGCTTGTAAGAAGCTTAAGGCACTTTCAAAGGAAAGTGATTTTCTCTGAAAGGACAGCATTTAGAAAGTGAAACAACACTCCATTCACTTCGTGCAGTGAATTGAAGTGTTGGAACAGAGTGCTTCTCTTTCATAGAAACGCATGTGAGTTTCTTCCTAATGCTTGCAAGTAGCTTAAGGCACTTTCAAAGGAAAGTGATTTTCTCTGAAAGGACAGCATTTAGAAAATGAAGCAACACTCCATTCACTTCGCACAGTGAATTGAAGTCTTGGAACCGACTGCTTCTCTTTCAGAGAAACGCATGTGAGTTTCTGTTGAATGCTTGTAAGTAGCATAAGGCACTTTCAAAGGAAAGTGATTTTCTCTGAAAGGACATAATTTAGAAAGTGAAGCAACACTCCATTCACTTCACACAGTGAATTGAAGTGTTGGAACAGACTGCTTCTCTTTCAGAGAAATGCATGTGAGTTTCTGTTGAATGCTTGTAAGTAGCTTAAGGCACTTACAAAGGAAAGTGATTTTCTCTGAAAGGACAGCATTTAGAAAGTGAAGTAACACTCCATTCACTTCGCGGAGTGAATTGAAGTATTGGAACAGACTGCTTCTCTTTCAGAGAAACGCATGTGAGTTTCTGGTGAATGCTTGTAAGTAGCTTAAGGCACTTTCAAAGGAAAGTGATTTTCTCTGAAAGGACAGCATTTAGAAAGTGAGGCAACACTCCATTCACTTCACACAGTGAATTGAAGTGTTGGAACAGACTGCTACTCTTTCAGAGAAATGCATGTGAGTTTCTTCCTAATGCTTGCAAGTAGCTTAAGACACTATCAAAGGAAAGTGATTTTCTCTGAAAGGACAGCATTTAGAAAGTGAAGCAACACTCCATTCACTTCGCACAGTGAATTGAAGTGTTGGAACAGACTGCTTCTCTCTCAGAGAAGCGCATGTGAGTTTTTTGTGAATGCTTGAAAGTAGTTTAAGGCACTTTCAAAGGAAAGTGATTTTCTCTGAAAGGACAGCATTTACAAAGTGAGGCAACACTCCATTCACTTCGCACAGTGAATTGAAGTGTTGGAACAGACTGCTTCTCTTTCAGAGAAACGCATGTGAGTTTCTTCCTTATGCTTGCAAGTAGCTTAAGGCACTTTCAAAGGAAAGTGATTTTCTCTGAAAGGACAGCATTTAGAAAATGAAGCAACACTCCATTCACTTCGCACAGTGAATTGAAGTGTTGGAACCGACTGCTTCTCTTTCAGAGAAACGGATGTGAGTTTCTGGTGAATTCTTGTAAGAAGCTTAAGGCACTTTCAAAGGAAAGTGATTTTCTCTGAAAGGACAGCATTTAGAAAGTGAAGCAACACTCCATTCACTTCGTGCAGTGAATTGAAGTGTTGGAACAGAGTGCTTCTCTTTCATAGAAACGCATTAGTGTTTCTTGTGAATGCTTGCAAGTTGCTTAAGGCACTTTCAAACGAAAGTGATTTTCTCTGAAAGGACATAATTTAGAAAGTGAAGCAACACTCCATTCACTTCGCACAGTGAATTGAAGTGTTGGAGCAGACTGCTTCTCTTTCAGAGAAATGCATGTGAGTTTCTGTTGAATGCTTGTAAGTAGCTTAAGGCACTTTCAAAGGAAAGTGATTTTCTCTGAAAGGACAGCATTTAGAAAGTGAAGCAAGACTCCATCCACTTCGCACAGTGAATTGAAGTGTTGGAACAGACTGCTTCACTTTCAGAGAAACGCATGTGAGTTTCTGTTGAATGCTTGTAAGTAGCTTAAGGCACTTTCAAAGGAAAGTGATTTTCTCAGAAAGGACAGCATTTAGAAAGTGAAGCAACACTCCATTCACTTCGCAGAGTGAATTGAAGTATTGGAACAGACTGCTTCTCTTTCAGAGAAACGCATGTGAGTTTCTGGTGAATGCTTGTAAGTAGCTTAAGGCACTTTCAAACGAAGGTGATTTTCTCTGAAAGGACAGCATTTAGAAAGTGAAGTAACACTCCATTCACTTCGCAGAGTGAATTGAAGTATTGGAACAGACTGCTTCTCTTTCAGAGAAACGCATGTGAGTTTCTGGTGAATGCTTGTAAGTAGCTTAAGGCACTTTCAAAGGAAAGTGATTTTCTCTGAAAGGACAGCATTTAGAAAGTGAGGCAACACTCCATTCACTTCACACAGTGAATTGAAGTGTTGGAACAGACTGCTTCTCTTTCAGAGAAATGCATGTGAGTTTCTTCCTAATGCTTGCAAGTAGCTTAAGGCACTATCAAAGGAAAGTGATTTTCTCTGAAAGGACAGCATTTAGAAAGTGAAGCAACACTCCATTCACTTCGCACAGTGAATTGAAGTGTTGGAACAGACTGCTTCTCTCTCAGAGAAGCGCATGTGAGTTTTTTGTGAATGCTTGAAAGTAGTTTAAGGCACTTTCAAAGGAAAGTGATTTTCTCTGAAAGGACAGCATTTAGAAAGTGAGGCAACACTCCATTCACTTCGCACAGTGAATTGAAGTGTTGGAACAGACTGCTTCTCTTTCAGAGAAACGCATGTGAGTGTCTTCCTAATGCTTGCAAGTAGCTTAAGGCACGTTCAAAGGAAAGTGATTTTCTCTGAAAGGACAGCATTTAGAAAGTGAGGCAACACTCCATTCACTTCGCACAGTGAATTGAAGTGTTGGAACAGACTGCTTCTCTTTCAGAGAAAAGCATGTGAGTTTCTGGTGAATGCTTGTAAGTAGCTTAAGGCACTTTCAAAGGAAAGTGATTTTCTCTGAAAGGACAGCATTTAGAAAGTGAAGCAACACTCCATTCACTTCGAACAGTGAATTGAAGTGTTGGAACAGACTGCTTCTCTTTCAGAGAAATGCATGTGAGTTTCTGTTGAATGCTTGTAAGTAGCTTAAGGCACTTTCAAAGGAAAGTGATTTTCTCTGAAAGGACAGCATTTAGAAAGTGAGGCAACACTCCATTCACTTCGCACAGTGAATTGAAGTGTTGGAACAGACTGCTTCTCTTTCAGAGAAACGCATGTGAGTTTCTTCCTAATGCTTGCAAGTAGCTTAAGGCACTATCAAAGGAAAGTGATTTTCTCTGAAAGGACAGCATTTAGAAAGTGAAGCAACACTAAATTCACTTCGCACAGTGAATTGAAGTGTTGGAACAGACTGCTTCTCTCTCAGAGAAGCGCATGTGAGTTTTTTGTGAATGCTTGAAAGTAGTTTAAGGCACTTTCAAAGGAAAGTGATTTTCTCTGAAAGGACAGCATTTAGAAAGTGAGGCAACACTCCATTCACTTCGCACAGTGAATTGAAGTGTTGGAACAGACTGCTTCTCTTTCAGAGAAACGCATGTGAGTTTCTTCCTAATACTTGCAAGTAGCTTAAGGCACTTTCAAAGGAAAGTGATATTCTCTGAAAGGATAGCATTTAGAAAATGAAGCAACACTCCATTCACTTCGCACAGTGAATTGAAGTGTTGGAACCGACTGCTTCTCTTTCAGAGAAACGCATGTGAGTTTCTGGTGAATGCTTGTAAGAAGCTTAAGGCACTTTCAAAGGAAAGTGATTTTCTCTGAAAGGACAGCATTTAGAAAGTGAAGCAACAGTCCATTCACTTCGTGCAGTGAATTGAAGTGTTGGAACAGAGTGCTTCTCTTTCATAGAAACGCATTAGTGTTTCTTGTGAATGCTTGCAAGTTGCTTAAGGCACTTTCAAAGGAAAGTGATTTTCTCTGAAAGGACATAATTTAGAAAGTGACGCAACACTCCATTCACTTCGCACAGTGAATTAAAGTGTTGGAACAGACTGCTTCTCTTTCAGAGAAATGCATGTGAGTTTCTGTTGAATGCTTGTAAGTAGCTTAAGGCACTTTCAAAGGAAAGTGATTTTCTCTGAAAGGACAGCATTTAGAAAGTGAAGCAACACTCCATCCACTTCGCACAGTGAATTGAAGTGTTGGAACAGACTGCTTCACTTTCAGAGAAACGCATGTGAGTTTCTGTTGAATGCTTGTAAGTAGCTTAAGGCACTTTCAAAGGAAAGTGATTTTCTCTGAGATGACAGCATTTAGAAAGTGAGGTAACACTCCATTCACTTCACACAGTGAATTGAAGTGTTGGAACAGACTGCCTCTCTTTCAGAGAAACGCATGTGAGTTTCTTCCTAATGCTTGCAAGTAGCTTAAGGCACTTTCAAAGGAAAGTGATTTTCTCAGAAAGGACAGCATTTAGAAAGTGAAGCAACACTCCGTTCACTTCGCACAGTGAATTGAAGTGTTGGAACAGACTGCCTCTCTTTCAGAGAAACGCATGTGAGTTTCTTCCTAATGCTTGCAAGTAGCTTAAGGCACTTTCAAAGGAAAGTGATTTTCTCTGAAAGGACAGCATTTACAAAGTGAAGCAACACTCCATTCACTTCGCACAGTGAATTGAAGTGTTGGAACAGACTGCTTCTCTTTCAGAGAAATGCATGTGAGTTTCTGGTGAATGCTTGTAAGTAGCTTAAGGCACTTTCAAAGGAAAGTGATTTTCTCTGAAAGGACAGCATTTAGAAAGTGAAGCAACACTCCATTCACTTCGAACAGTGAATTGACGTGTTGGAACAGACTGCTTCTCTTTCAGAGAAATGCATGTGAGTTTCTGGTGAGCGCTTGCAAGTAGCTTAAGGCACTTTCAAAGGAAAGTGATTTTCTCTGAAAGGACAGCATTTAGAAAGTGAAGCAACACTCCATTCACTTCGAACAGTGAATTGAAGTGTTGGAACAGACTGCTTCTCTTTCAGAGAAATGCATGTGAGTTTCTGTTGAATGCTTGTAAGTAGCTTAAGGCACTTTCAAAGGAAAGTGATTTTCTCTGAAAGGACAGCAATTAGAAAGTGAGGCAACACTCCATTCACTTCACACAGTGAATTGAAGTGTTGGAACAGACTGCTTCTCTTTCAGAGAAACGCATGTGAGTTTCTTCCTAATGCTTGCAAGTAGCTTAAGGCACTATCAAAGGAAAGTGATTTTCTCTGAAAGGACAGCATTTAGAAAGTGAAGCAACACTCCATTCACTTCGCACAGTGAATTGAAGTGTTGGAACAGACTGCTTCTCTCTCAGAGAAGCGCATGTGAGTTTTTTGTGAATGCTTGAAAGTAGTTTAAGGCACTTTCAAAGGAAAGTGATTTTCTCTGAAAGGACAGCATTTAGAAAGTGAGGCAACACTCCATTCACTTCGCACAGTGAATTGAAGTGTTGGAACAGACTGCTTTTCTTTCAGAGAAACGCATGTGAGTTTCTTCCTAATGCTTGCAAGTAGCTTAAGGCACTTTCAAAGGAAAGTGATTTTCTCTGAAAGGACAGCATTTAGAAAATGAAGCAACACTCCATTCACTTCGCACAGTGAATTGAAGTGTTGGAACCGACTGCTTCTCTTTCAGAGAAACGCATGTGAGTTTCTGGTGAATGCTTTTAAGTAGCTTAAGGCACTTTCAAAGGAAAGTGATTTTCTCTGAAAGGACAGCATTTAGAAAGTGAAGCAACACTCCATTCACTTCGTGCAGTGAATTGAAGTGTTGGAACAGAGTGCTTCTCTTTCATAGAAACGCATTAGTTTTTCTTGTGAATGCTTGCAAGTTGCTTAAGGCACTTTCAAAGGAAAGTGATTTTCTCTGAAAGGACATAATTTAGAAAGTGAAGCAACACTCCATTCACTTCGCACAGTGAATTGAAGTGTTGGAACAGACTGCTTCACTTTCAGAGAAACGCATGTGAGTTTCTGTTGAATGCTTGTAAGTAGCTTAAGGCACTTTCAAAGGAAAGTGATTTTCTCTGAGATGACAGCATTTAGAAAGTGAGGCAACACTCCATTCACTTCACACAGTGAATTGAAGTGTTGGAACAGACTGCCTCTCTTTCAGAGAAACGCATGTGAGTTTCTTCCTAATGCTTGCAAGTAGCTTAAGGCACTTTCAAAGGAAAGTGATTTTCTCTGAAAGGACAGCATTTAGAAAGTGAAGCAACACTCCATTCACTTCGCACAGTGAATTGAAGTGTTGGAACAGACTGCTTCTCTTTCAGATAAACGCATGTGAGTTTCTGGTGAATGCTTGTAAGTAGCTTAAGGCACTTTCAAAGGAAAGTGATTTTCTCTGAAAGGACAGCATTTAGAAAGTGAAGCAACACTCCATTCACTTCGCACAGTGAATTGAAGTGTTGAAACAGACTGCTTCTCTTTCAGAGAAACGCATGTGAGTTTTTTGTGAATGCTTGAAAGTAGTTTAAGGCACTTTCAAAGGAAAGTGATATTCTCTGAAAGGACAGAATTTAGAAAGTGAAGCAACACTCCATTCACTTCGCACAGTGAATTGAAGTGTTGGAACAGACTGCTTCTCTTTCAGAGAAACGCATGTGAGTGTCTTCCTAATGCTTGCAAGTAGCTTAAGGCACTTTCAAAGGAAAGTGATTTTCTCTGAGATGACAGCATTTAGAAAGTGAAGCAACACTCCATTCACTTCGCACAGTGAATTGAAGTGTTGGAACAGACTGCTTCTCTTTCAGGGAAACGCATGTGAGTTTCTGGTGAATGCTTGTAAGTAGCTTAAGGCACTTTCAAAGGAAAGTGATTTTCTCTGAAAGGACAGCATTTAGAAAGTGAAGCAACACTCCATTCCCTTCGTGCAGTGAATTGAAGTGTTGGAACAGACTGCTTCTCTTTCATAGAAACGCATTAGTGTTTCTTGTGAATGCTTGTAAGTTGCTTAAGGCACTTTCAAAGGAAAGTGATTTTCTCTGAAAGGACAGCATTTAGAAAGTGAAGCAACACTCCTTTCACTTTGTATAGTGAATTGAAGTGTTGGAACAGACTGCTTCTCTTTCAGAGAAATGCATGTGAGTTTCTGTTGAATGCTTGTAAGTAGCTTAAGGCACATTCAAAGGAAAGGGATTTTCTCTGAAAGGACAGCATTTAGAAAGTGAAGCAACACTCCATTCACTTCGCACAGTGAATTGAAGTGTTGGAACAGACTGCTTCTCTTTCAGAGAAACGCATGTGAGTTTCTTTCTAATGCTTGAAAGTAGCTTAAGGCACTTTCAAAGGAAAGTGATTTTCTCTGAAAGGACAGCATTTAGAAAGTGAAGCAACACTCCATTCACTTCGCACAGTGAATTGAAGTGTTGGAACGGACTGCTTCTTTTTCAGAGTAACGCATGTGAGTTTCTTCCTAATGCTTGCAAGTAGCTTAAGGCACTTTCAAAGGAAAGTGATTTTCTCTGAAAGAACAGCATTTAGAAAGTGAAGCAACACTCCATTCACTGCGCACAGTGAATTGAAGTGTTGGAACAGACTGCTTCTCTTTCAGAGAAACGCATGTGAGTTTCTTTTAAATGCTTGTAAGTAGCTTAAGGCACTCTCAAAGGAAAGTGATTTTCTCTGAAAGGACAGCATTTAGAAAGTGAGGCAACACTCTATTCACTTCACACAGTGAATTGAAGTGTTGGAACAGACTGCTTCTCTTTCAGAGAAATGCATGTGAGTTTCTGTTGAATGCTTGTAAGTAGCTTAAGGCACATTCAAAGGAAAGTGATTTTCTCTGAAAGGACAGCATTTAGAAAGTGAAGCAACACTCCATTCACTTCGCACAGTGAATTGAAGTGTTGGAACAGACTGCTTCTCTTTCAGAGAAACGCATGTGAGTTTCTTTCTAATGCTTGAAAGTAGCTTAAGGCACTTTCAAAGGAAAGTGATTTTCTCTGAAAGAACAGCATTTAGAAAGTGAAGCAACACTCCATTCACTTCGCACAGTGAATTGAAGTGTTGGAACGGACTGCTTCTCTTTCAGAGAAACGCATGTGAGTTTCTTCCTAATGCTTGCAAGTAGCTTAAGGCACTTTCAAAAGAAAGTGATTTTCTCTGAAAGAACAGCATTTAGAAAGTGAAGCAACACTCCATTCACTTCACACAGTGAATTGAAGTGTTGGAACAGACTGCTTCTCTTTCAGAGAAACGCATGTGAGTTTCTGTTAAATGCTTGTAAGTAGCTTAAGGCACTCTCAAAGGAAAGTGATTTTCTCTGAAAGCACAGCATTTAGAAAGTGAGGCAACACTCTATTCACTTCACACAGTGAATTGAAGTGTTGGAACAGACTGCTTCTCTTTCATAGAAACGCATAGTGTTTCTTGTGAATGCTTGCAAGTTGCTTAAGGCACTTTCAAAGGAAAGTGATTTTCTCTGAAAGGACAGCATTTAGAAACTGAAGCAACACTCCATTCACTTTGTACAGTGAACTGAAGTGTTGGAAGAGACTGCTTCTCTTTCAGAGAAATGCATGTGAGTTTCTGTTGAATGCTTGTAAGTAGCTTAAGGCTCTTTCAAAGGAAAGTGATTTTCTCTGAAAGGACAGCATTTAGAAAGTAAAGCAACACTCCATTCCCTTCGCGCAATGAATTGAAGTGTTGGAACAGACTGCTTCTCTTTCAGAGAAACGCATTAGTGTTTCTTGTGAATGCTTGCATGTAGCTTAAGGCACTTTCAAAGGAAAGTGATTTTCTCTGAAAGGACAGCATTTAGAAAGTGAAGCAACACTCCATTCACTTCGCACAGTGAATTGAAGTGTTGGAACAGACTGCTTCTCTTTCAGAGAAACGCATGTGAGTTTCTTGTGAATTCTTGCAAGTTGCTTAAGGCACTTTCAAAGGAAAGTGATTTTCTCTGAAAGGACAGCATTTAGAAACTGAACCAACACTCCATTTACTTCGGACAGTGAATTGAAGTGTTGGAACAGACTGCTTCTCTTTCACAGAAATGCATGTGAGTTTTTTGTGAATGCTTGAAAGTAGTTTAAGGCACTTTCAAAGGAAAGTGATATTCTCTGAAAGGACAGAATTTAGAAAGTGAAGCAACACTCCATTCACTTCACACAGTGAATTGAAGTGTTGGAACAGACTGCTTCTCTTTCAGAGAAACGCATGTGAGTGTCTTCCTAATGCTTGCAAGTAGCTTAAGGCACTTTCAAAGGAAAGTGATTTTCTCTGATTTGACAGTATTTAGAAAGTGAAGCAACACTCCATTCACTTCGCACAGTGAATTGAAGTGTTGGAACAGACTGCTTCTCTTTCAGAGAAACGCATGTGAGTTTCTTGTGAATTCTTGCAAGTTGCTTAAGGCACTTTCAAAGGAAAGTGATTTTCTCTGAAAGGACAGCATTTAGAAACTGAAGCAACACTCCATTCACTTCGCACAGTGAATTGAAGTGTTGGAACAGACTGCTTCTCTTTAAGAGAAACGCATGTGAGTTTTTTGTGAATGCTTGAAAGTAGTTTAAGGCACTTTCAAAGGAAAGTGATTTTCTCTGAAAGGACAGAATTTAGAAAGTGATGCAACACTCCATCCACTTCGCACAGTGAATTGAAGTGTTGGAACAGACTGCTTCACTTTCAGAGAAACGCATGTGAGTTTCTGTTGAATGCTTGTAAGTAGCTTAAGGCACTTTCAAAGGAAAGTGATTTTCTCTGAAAGCACAGCATTTAGAAAGCGAGGCAACACTCTATTCACTTCACACAGTGAATTGAAGTGTTGGAACAGACTGCCTCTCTTTCAGAGAAACGCATGTGAGTTTCTTCCTAATGCTTGCAAGTAGCTTAAGGCATTTCAAAGGAAAGTGATTTTCTCTGAAAGGACAGCATTTAGAAAGTGAAGCAACACTCCATTCACTTTGTACAGTGAACTGAAGTGTTGGAAGAGACTGCTTCTCTTTCAGAGAAATGCATGTGAGTTTCTGTTGAATGCTTGTAAGTAGCTTAAGGCTCTTTCAAAGGAAAGTGATTTTCTCTGAAAGGACAGCATTTAGAAAGTAAAGCACACTCCATTCCCTTCGCGCAATGAATTGAAGTGTTGGAACAGACTGCTTCTCTTTCAGAGAAACGCATTAGTGTTTCTTGTGAATGCTTGCAAGTAGCTTAAGGCACTTTCAAAGGAAAGTGATTTTCTCTGAAAGGACAGCATTTAGAAAGTGAAGCAACACTCCATTCACTTCGCACAGTGAATTGAAGTGTTGGAACAGACTGCTTCTCTTTCAGAGAAACGCATGTGAGTTTCTTGTGAATGCTTGCAAGTTGCTTAAGGCACTTTCAAAGGAAAGTGATTTTCTCTGAAAGGACAGCATTTAGAAACTGAACCAACACTCCGTTTACTTCGGACAGTGAATTGAAGTGTTGGAACAGACGGCTTCTCTTTCACAGAAACGCATGTGAGTTTTTTGTGAATGCTTGAAAGTAGTTTAAGGCACTTTCAAAGGAAAGTGATATTCTCTGAAAGGACAGAATTTAGAAAGTGAAGCAACACTCCATTCACTTCGCACAGTGAATTGAAGTGTTGGAACAGACTGCTTCTCTTTCAGAGAAACGCATGTGAGTGTCTTCCTAATGCTTGCAAGTAGCTTAAGGCACTTTCAAAGGAAAGTGATTTTCTCTGATTGGACAGTATTTAGAAAGTGAAGCAACACTCCATTCACTTCGCACAGTGAATTGAAGTGTTGGAACAGACTGCTTCTCTTTCAGAGAAACGCATGTGAGTTTCTGGTGAATGCTTGTAAGTAGCTTAAGGCACTTTCAAAGGAAAGTGATTTTCTCTGAAAGGACAGCATTTAGAAAGTGAAGCAACACTCCATTCCCTTCGTGCAGTGAATTGAAGTGTTGGAACAAACTGCTTCTCTTTCATAGAAACGCATTAGTGTTTCTTGTGAATGCTTGTAAGTTGCTTAAGGCACTTTCAAAGGAAAGTGATTTTCTCTGAAAGGACAGCATTTAGAAAGTGAAGCAACACTCCTTTCACTTTGTATAGTGAATTGAAGTGTTGGAACAGACTGCTTCTCTTTCAGAGAAATGCATGTGAGTTTCTGTTGAATGCTTGTAAGTAGCTTAAGGCACATTCAAAGGAAAGGGATTTTCTCTGAAAGGACAGCTTTTAGAAAGTGAAGCAACACTCCATTCACTTCGCACAGTGAATTGAAGTGTTGGAACAGACTGCTTCTTTTTCAGAGAAACGCATGTGAGTTTCTTTCTAATGCTTGAAAGTAGCTTAAGGCACTTTCAAAGGAAAGTGATTTTCTCTGAAAGGACAGCATTTAGAAAGTGAAGCAACACTCCATTCACTTCGCACAGTGAATTGAAGTGTTGGAATGGACTGCTTCTCTTTCAGAGAAACGCATGTGAGTTTCTTCCTAATGCTTGCAAGTAGCTTAAGGCACTTTCAAAGGAAAGTGATTTTCTCTGAAAGAACAGCATTCAGAAAGTGAAGCAACACTCCATTCACTTCGCACAGTGAATTGAAGTGTTGGAACAGACTGCTTCTCTTTCAGAGAAACGCATGTGAGTTTCTTTTAAATGCTTGTAAGTAGCTTAAGGCACTCTCAAAGGAAAGTGATTTTCTCTGAAAGGACAGCATTTAGAAAGTGAGGCAACACTCTATTCACTTCACACAGTGAATTGAAGTGTTGGAACAGACTGCTTCTCTTTCAGAGAAATGCATGTGAGTTTCTATTGAATGCTTGTAAGTAGCTTAAGGCACATTCAAAGGAAAGGGATTTTCTCTGAAAGGACAGCATTTAGAAAGTGAAGCAACACTCCATTCACTTCGCACAGTGAATTGAAGTGTTGGAACAGACTGCTTCTCTTTCAGAGAAACGCATGTGAGTTTCTTCCTAATGCTTGCAAGTAGCTTAAGGCACTTTCAAAGGAAAGTGATTTTCTCTGAAAGGACAGCATTTAGAAAGTGAGGCAACACTCCATTCCCTTCGTGCAGTGAATTGAAGTGTTGGAACAGAGTGCTTCTCTTTCATAGAATTGCATTAGTGTTTCTTGTGAATGCTTGCAAGTTGCTTAAGGCACTTTCAAAGGAAAGTGATTTTCTCTGAAAGGACAGCATTTAGAAAGTGAAGCAACACTCCATTCACTTTGTACAGTGAATTGAAGTGTTGGAACAGACTGCTTCTCTTTCAGAGAAATGCATGTGAGTTTCTGTTGAATGCTTGTAAGTAGCTTAAGGCTCTTTGAAAGGAAAGTGATTTTCTCTGAAAGGACAGCATTTGGAAAGTAAAGCGACACTCCATTCCCTTCGGGCAATGAATTGAAGTGTTGGAACAGACTGCTTCTCTTTCAGAAAAACGCATGTGAGTTTCTTCCTAATGCTTGCAAGTAGCTTAAGGCACTTTCAAAGGAAAGTGATTTTCTCTGAAAGGACAGCATTTAGAAAATGAAGCAACACTCCATTCACTTCGCACAGTGAATTGAAGTGTTGGAACCGACTGCTTCTCTTTCAGAGAAACGCATGTGAGTTTCTGTTGAATGCTTGTAAGAAGCTTAAGGCACTTTTAAAGGAAAGTGATTTTCTCTGAAAGGACAGCATTTAGAAAGTGAAGCAACACTCCATTCACTTCGTGCAGTGAATGAAGTGTTGGAACAGAGTGCTTCTCTTTCATAGAAACGCATTAGTGTTTCTTGAAAATGCTTGCAAGTTGCTTAAGGCACTTTCAAAGGAAAGTGATTTTCTCTGAAAGGACATAATTTAGAAAGTGAAGCAACACTCCATTCACTTCGCACAGTGAATTGAAGTGTTGGAACAGACTGCTTCTCTTTCAGAGAAATGCATGTGAGTTTCTGTTGAATGCTTGTAAGTAGCTTAAGGCAATTTCAAAGGAAAGTGATTTTCTCTGAAAGGACAGCATTTAGAAAGTGAAGCAACACTCCATCCACTTCGCACAGTGAATTGAAGTGTTGGAACAGACTGCTTCACTTTCAGAGAAACGCATGTGAGTTTCTTCCTAATGCTTGCAAGTAGCTTAAGGCACTATCAAAGGAAAGTGATTTTCTCTGAAAGGACAGCATTTAGAAAGTGAAGCAACACTCCATTCACTTCGCACAGTGAATTGAAGTGTTGGAACAGACTGCTTCTCTCTCAGAGAATTGCATGTGAGTTTTTTGTGAATGCTTGAAAGTAGTTTAAGGCACTTTCAAAGGAAAGTGATTTTCTCTGAAAGGACAGCATTTAGAAAGTGAGGCAACACTCCATTCACTTGGCACAGTGAATTGAAGTGTTGGAACAGACTGCTTCTCTTTCAGAGAAACGCATGTGAGTTTCTTCCTAATGCTTGCAAGTAGCTTAAGGCACTTTCAAAGGAAAGTGATATTCTCTGAAAGGACAGCATTTAGAAAATGAAGCAACACTCCATTCACTTCGCACAGTGAATTGAAGTGTTGGAACCGACTGCTTCTCTTTCAGAGAAACGCATGTGAGTTTCTGGTGAATGCTTGTAAGAAGCTTAAGGCACTTTCAAAGGAAAGTGATTTTCTCTGAAAGGACAGCATTTAGAAAGTGAAGCAACACTCCATTCACTTCGTGCAGTGAATTGAAGTGTTGGAACAGAGTGCTTCTCTTTCATAGAAACGCATTGGTGTTTCTTGTGAATGCTTGCAAGTTGCTTAAGGCACTTTCAAAGGAAAGTGATTTTCTCTGAAAGGACATAATTTAGAAAGTGAAGCAACACTCCATTCACTTCGCACAGTGAATTGAAGTGTTGGAACAGACTGCTTCTCTTTCAGAGAAATGCATGTGAGTTTCTGTTGAATGCTTGTAAGTAGCTTAAGGCACTTTCAAAGGAAAGTGATTTTCTCTGAAAGGCCAGCATTTAGAAAGTGAAGCAACACTCCATCCACTTCGCACAGTGAATTGAAGTGTTGGAACAGACTGCTTCACTTTCAGAGAAACGCATGTGAGTTTCTGTTGAATGCTTGTAAGTAGCTTAAGGCACTTTCAAAGGAAAGTGATTTTCTCTGAGATGACAGCATTTAGAAAGTGAGGCAACACTCCATTCACTTCACACAGTGAATTGAAGTGTTGGAACAGACTGCCTCTCTTTCAGAGAAACGCATGTGAGTTTCTTCCTAATGCTTGCAAGTAGCTTAAGGCACTTTCAAAGGAAAGTGATTTTCTCTGAAAGGACAGCATTTACAAAGTGAAGCAACACTCCATTCACTTCGCACAGTGAATTGAAGTGTTGGAACAGACTGCTTCTCTTTCAGAGAAACGAATGTGAGTTTCTGGTGAATGCTTGTAAGTAGCTTAAGGCACTTTCAAAGGAAAGTGATTTTCTCTGAAAGGACAGCATTTAGAAAGTGAAGCAACACTCCATTCACTTTGAACAGTGAATTGACGTGTTGGAACAGACTGCTTCTCTTTCAGAGAAATGCATGTGAGTTTCTGGTGAATGCTTGTAAGTAGCTTAAGGCACTTTCAAAGGAAAGTGATTTTCTCTGAAAGGACAGCATGTAGAAAGTGAGGCAGCACTACATTCACTTCACACAGTGAATTGAAGTGTTGGAACAGACTGCTTCTCTTTCAGAGAAACGCATGTGAGTTTCTTCCTAATGCTTGCAAGTAGCTTAAGGCACGTTCAAAGGAAAGTGATTTTCTCTGAAAGGACAGCATTTAGAAAGTGAGGCAACACTCCATTCACTTCGCACAGTGAATTGAAGTGTTGGAACAGACTGCTTCTCTTTCAGAGAAACGCATGTGAGTTTCTTACTAATGCTTGCAAGTAGCTTAAGGCACTTTCAAAGGAAAGTGATTTTCTCTGAAAGGACAGCATTTAGAAAGTGAAGCAACACTCCATTCACTTCGCACAGTGAATTGAAGTGTTGGAACAGACTGCTTCTCTTTCAGAGAAATGCATGTGAGTTTCTGTTGAATGCTTGTAAGTAGCTTAAGGCACTTTCAAAGGAAAGTGATTTTCTCTGAGATGACAGCATTTAGAAAGTGAGGCAACACTCCATTCACTTCACACAGTGAATTGAAGTGTTGGAACAGACTGCCTCTCTTTCAGAGAAACGCATGTGAGTTTCTTCCTAATGCTTGCAAGTAGCTTAAGGCACTTTCAAAGGAAAGTGATTTTCTCTGAGATGACAGCATTTAGAAAGTGAGGCAACACTCCATTCACTTCACACAGTGAATTGAAGTGTTGGAACAGACTGCTTCTCTTTCAGAGAAACGCATGTGAGTTTCTTACTAATGCTTGCAAGTAGATTAAGGCACTTTCAAAGGAAAGTGATTTTCTCTGAAAGGACAGCATTTAGAAAGTGAAGCAACACTCCATTCACTTCGCACAGTGAATTGAAGTGTTGGAACAGACTGCTTCTCTTTCAGAGAAATGCATGTGAGTTTCTGTTGAATGCTTGTAAGTAGCTTAAGGCACTTTCAAAGGAAAGTGATTTTCTCTGAAAGGACAGCATTTAGAAAGTGAAGCAACACTCCATCCACTTCGCACAGTGAATTGAAGTGTTGGAACAGACTGCTTCACTTTCAGAGAAACGCATGTGAGTTTCTGTTGAATGCTTGTAAGTAGCTTAAGGCACTTTCAAAGGAAAGTGATTTTCTCTGAGATGACAGCATTTAGAAAGTGAGGCAACACTCCATTCACTTCACACAGTGAATTGAAGTGTTGGAACAGACTGCCTGTCTTTCAGAGAAACGCATGTAGGTTTCTTCCTAATGCTTGCAAGTAGCTTAAGGCACTTTCAAAGGAAAGTGATTTTCTCTGAGATGACAGCATTTAGAAAGTGAGGCAACACTCCATTCACTTCACACAGTGAATTGAGGTGTTGGAACAGACTGCTTCTCTTTCAGAGAAACGAATGTGAGTTTCTGGTGAATGCTTGTAAGTAGCTTAAGGCACTTTCAAAGGAAAGTGATTTTCTCTGAAAGGACAGCATTTAGAAAGTGAAGCAACACTCCATTCACTTTGAACAGTGAATTGACGTGTTGGAACAGACTGCTTCTCTTTCAGAGAAATGCATGTGAGTTTCTGGTGAATGCTTGTAAGTAGCTTAAGGCACTTTCAAAGGAAAGTGATTTTCTCTGAAAGGACAGCATGTAGAAAGTGAGGCAGCACTACATTCACTTCACACAGTGAATTGAAGTGTTGGAACAGACTGCTTCTCTTTCAAAGAAACGCATGTGAGTTTCTTCCTAATGCTTGCAAGTAGCTTAAGGCACGTTCAAAGGAAAGTGATTTTCTCTGAAAGGACAGCATTTAGAAAGTGAGGCAACACTCCATTCACTTCGCACAGTGAATTGAAGTGTTGGAACAGACTGCCACTCTTTCAGAGAAAAGCATGTGAGTTTCTGGTGAATGCTTGTAAGTAGCTTAAGGCACTTTCAAAGGAAAGTGATTTTCTCTGAAAGGACAGCATTTAGAAAGTGAAGCAACACTCCATTCACTTCGAACAGTGAATTGAAGTGTTGTAACAGACTGCTTCTCTTTCAGAGAAATGCATGTGAGTTTCTGGTGAATGCTTGTAAGTAGCTTAAGGCACTTTCAAAGGAAAGTGATTTTCTCTGAAAGGACAGCATTTAGAAAGTGAGGCAGCACTCCATTCACTTCACACAGTGAATTGAAGTGTTGGAACAGACTGCTTCTCTTTCAGAGAAACGCATGTGAGTTTCTTCCTAATGCTTGCAAGAAGCTTAAGGCACTTTCAAAGGAAAGTGATTTTCTCTGAAAGGACAGCATTTAGAAAGTGAGGCAACACTCCATTCACTTCGCACAGTGAATTGAAGTGTTGGAACCGACTGCTTCTCTTTCAGAGAAACACATGTGAGTTTCTGTTGAATGCTTGTAAGAAGCTTAAGGCACTTTTAAAGGAAAGTGATTTTCTCTGAAAGGACAGCATTTAGAAAGTGAAGCAACACTCCATTCACTTCGTGCAGTGAATGAAGTGTTGGAACAGAGTGCTTCTCTTTCATAGAAACGCATTAGTGTTTCTTGAAAATGCTTGCAAGTTGCTTAAGGCACTTTCAAAGGAAAGTGATTTTCTCTGAAAGGACAGCATTTAGAAAGTGAAGCAACACTCCATTCACTTCGCACAGTGAATTGAAGTGTTGGAACAGACTGCTTCTCTTTCAGAGAAATGCATGTGAGTTTCTGTTGAATGCTTGTAAGTAGCTTAAGGCAATTTCAAAGGAAAGTGATTTTCTCTGAAAGGACAGCATTTAGAAAGTGAAGCAACACTCCATCCACTTCGCACAGTGAATTGAAGTGTTGGAACAGACTGCTTCACTTTCAGAGAAACGCATGTGAGTTTCTTCCTAATGCTTGCAAGTAGCTTAAGGCACTATCAAAGGAAAGTGATTTTCTCTGAAAGGACAGCATTTAGAAAGTGAAGCAACACTCCATTCACTTCGCACAGTGAATTGAAGTGTTGGAACAGACTGCTTCTCTCTCAGAGAATTGCATGTGAGTTTTTTGTGAATGCTTGAAAGTAGTTTAAGGCACTTTCAAAGGAAAGTGATTTTCTCTGAAAGGACAGCATTTAGAAAGTGAGGCAACACTCCATTCACTTGGCACAGTGAATTGAAGTGTTGGAACAGACTGCTTCTCTTTCAGAGAAACGCATGTGAGTTTCTTCCTAATGCTTGCAAGTAGCTTAAGGCACTTTCAAAGGAAAGTGATATTCTCTGAAAGGACAGCATTTAGAAAATGAAGCAACACTCCATTCACTTCGCACAGTGAATTGAAGTGTTGGAACCGACTGCTTCTCTTTCAGAGAAACGCATGTGAGTTTCTGGTGAATGCTTGTAAGAAGCTTAAGGCACTTTCAAAGGAAAGTGATTTTCTCTGAAAGGACAGCATTTAGAAAGTGAAGCAACACTCCATTCACTTCGTGCAGTGAATTGAAGTGTTGGAACAGAGTGCTTCTCTTTCATAGAAACGCATTGGTGTTTCTTGTGAATGCTTGCAAGTTGCTTAAGGCACTTTCAAAGGAAAGTGATTTTCTCTGAAAGGACATAATTTAGAAAGTGAAGCAACACTCCATTCACTTCGCACAGTGAATTGAAGTGTTGGAACAGACTGCTTCTCTTTCAGAGAAATGCATGTGAGTTTCTGTTGAATGCTTGTAAGTAGCTTAAGGCACTTTCAAAGGAAAGTGATTTTCTCTGAAAGGCCAGCATTTAGAAAGTGAAGCAACACTCCATCCACTTCGCACAGTGAATTGAAGTGTTGGAACAGACTGCTTCACTTTCAGAGAAACGCATGTGAGTTTCTGTTGAATGCTTGTAAGTAGCTTAAGGCACTTTCAAAGGAAAGTGATTTTCTCTGTGATGACAGCATTTAGAAAGTGAGGCAACACTCCATTCACTTCACACAGTGAATTGAAGTGTTGGAACAGACTGCCTCTCTTTCAGAGAAACGCATGTGAGTTTCTTCCTAATGCTTGCAAGTAGCTTAAGGCACTTTCAAAGGAAAGTGATTTTCTCTGAAAGGACAGCATTTACAAAGTGAAGCAACACTCCATTCACTTCGCACAGTGAATTGAAGTGTTGGAACAGACTGCTTCTCTTTCAGAGAAACGAATGTGAGTTTCTGGTGAATGCTTGTAAGTAGCTTAAGGCACTTTCAAAGGAAAGTGATTTTCTCTGAAAGGACAGCATTTAGAAAGTGAAGCAACACTCCATTCACTTTGAACAGTGAATTGACGTGTTGGAACAGACTGCTTCTCTTTCAGAGAAATGCATGTGAGTTTCTGGTGAATGCTTGTAAGTAGCTTAAGGCACTTTCAAAGGAAAGTGATTTTCTCTGAAAGGACAGCATGTAGAAAGTGAGGCAGCACTACATTCACTTCACACAGTGAATTGAAGTGTTGGAACAGACTGCTTCTCTTTCAGAGAAACGCATGTGAGTTTCTTCCTAATGCTTGCAAGTAGCTTAAGGCACGTTCAAAGGAAAGTGATTTTCTCTGAAAGGACAGCATTTAGAAAGTGAGGCAACACTCCATTCACTTCGCACAGTGAATTGAAGTGTTGGAACAGACTGCTTCTCTTTCAGAGAAACGCATGTGAGTTTCTTACTAATGCTTGCAAGTAGCTTAAGGCACTTTCAAAGGAAAGTGATTTTCTCTGAAAGGACAGCATTTAGAAAGTGAAGCAACACTCCATTCACTTCGCACAGTGAATTGAAGTGTTGGAACAGACTGCTTCTCTTTCAGAGAAATGCATGTGAGTTTCTGTTGAATGCTTGTAAGTAGCTTAAGGCACTTTCAAAGGAAAGTGATTTTCTCTGAAAGGACAGCATTTAGAAAGTGAAGCAACACTCCATCCACTTCGCACAGTGAATTGAAGTGTTGGAACAGACTGCTTCACTTTCAGAGAAACGCATGTGAGTTTCTGTTGAATGCTTGTAAGTAGCTTAAGGCACTTTCAAAGGAAAGTGATTTTCTCTGAGATGACAGCATTTAGAAAGTGAGGCAACACTCCATTCACTTCACACAGTGAATTGAAGTGTTGGAACAGACTGCCTCTCTTTCAGAGAAACGCATGTGAGTTTCTTCCTAATGCTTGCAAGTAGCTTAAGGCACTTTCAAAGGAAAGTGATTTTCTCTGAGATGACAGCATTTAGAAAGTGAGGCAAAACTCCATTCACTTCACACAGTGAATTGAAGTGTTGGAACAGACTGCTTCTCTTTCAGAGAAACGCATGTGAGTTTCTTACTAATGCTTGCAAGTAGATTAAGGCACTTTCAAAGGAAAGTGATTTTCTCTGAAAGGACAGCATTTAGAAAGTGAAGCAACACTCCATTCACTTCGCACAGTGAATTGAAGTGTTGGAACAGACTGCTTCTCTTTCAGAGAAATGCATGTGAGTTTCTGTTGAATGCTTGTAAGTAGCTTAAGGCACTTTCAAAGGAAAGTGATTTTCTCTGAAAGGACAGCATTTAGAAAGTGAAGCAACACTCCATCCACTTCGCACAGTGAATTGAAGTGTTGGAACAGACTGCTTCACTTTCAGAGAAACGCATGTGAGTTTCTGTTGAATGCTTGTAAGTAGCTTAAGGCACTTTCAAAGGAAAGTGATTTTCTCTGAGATGACAGCATTTAGAAAGTGAGGCAACACTCCATTCACTTCACACAGTGAATTGAAGTGTTGGAACAGACTGCCTGTCTTTCAGAGAAACGCATGTAGGTTTCTTCCTAATGCTTGCAAGTAGCTTAAGGCACTTTCAAAGGAAAGTGATTTTCTCTGAGATGACAGCATTTAGAAAGTGAGGCAACACTCCATTCACTTCACACAGTGAATTGAAGTGTTGGAACAGACTGCTTCTCTTTCAGAGAAACGCATGTGAGTTTCTTACTAATGCTTGCAAGTAGCTTAAGGCACTTTCAAAGGAAAGTGATTTTCTCTGAAAGGACAGCATTTAGAAAGTGAAGCAACACTCCATTCACTTCGCACAGTGAATTGAAGTGTTGGAACAGACTGCTTCTCTTTCAGAGAAATGCATGTGAGTTTCTGTTGAATGCTTGTAAGTAGCTTAAGGCACTTTCAAAGGAAAGTGATTTTCTCTGAAAGGACAGCATTTAGAAAGTGAAGCAACACTCCATCCACTTCGCACAGTGAATTGAAGTGTTGGAACAGACTGCTTCACTTTCAGAGAAACGCACGTGAGTTTCTGTTGAATGCTTGTAAGTAGCTTAAGGCACTTTCAAAGGAAAGTGATTTTCTCTGAGATGACAGCATTTAGAAAGTGAGGCAACACTCCATTCACTTCACACAGTGAATTGAAGTGTTGGAACAGACTGCTTCTCTTTCAGAGAAACGAATGTGAGTTTCTGGTGAATGCTTGTAAGTAGCTTAAGGCACTTTCAAAGGAAAGTGATTTTCTCTGAAAGGACAGCATTTAGAAAGTGAAGCAACACTCCATTCACTTTGAACAGTGAATTGACGTGTTGGAACAGACTGCTTCTCTTTCAGAGAAATGCATGTGAGTTTCTGGTGAATGCTTGTAAGTAGCTTAAGGCACTTTCAAAGGAAAGTGATTTTCTCTGAAAGGACAGCATGTAGAAAGTGAGGCAGCACTACATTCACTTCACACAGTGAATTGAAGTGTTGGAACAGACTGCTTCTCTTTCAGAGAAACGCATGTGAGTTTCTCCTAATGCTTGCAAGTAGCTTAAGGCACGTTCAAAGGAAAATGATTTTCTCTGAAAGGACAGCATTTAGAAAGTGAGGCAACACTCCATTCACTTCGCACAGTGAATTGAAGTGTTGGAACAGACTGCTTCTCTTTCAGAGAAAAGCATGTGAGTTTCTGGTGAATGCTTGTAAGTAGCTTAAGGCACTTTCAAAGGAAAGTGATTTTCTCTGAAAGGACAGCATTTAGAAAGTGAAGCAACACTCCATTCACTTCGAACAGTGAATTGAAGTGTTGTAACAGACTGCTTCTCTTTCAGAGAAATGCATGTGAGTTTCTGGTGAATGCTTGTAAGTAGCTTAAGGCACTTTCAAAGGAAAGTGATTTTCTCTGAAAGGACAGCATTTAGAAAGTGAGGCAGCACTCCATTCACTTCACACAGTGAATTGAAGTGTTGGAACAGACTGCTTCTCTTTCAGAGAAACGCATGTGAATTTCTTCCTAATGCTTGCAAGAAGCTTAAGGCACTTTCAAAGGAAAGTGATTTTCTCTGAAAGGACAGCATTTAGAAAGTGAGGCAACACTCCATTCACTTCGCACAGTGAATTGAAGTGTTGGAACAGACTGCTTCTCTTTCAGAGAAACGCATGTGAGTTTCTTCCTAATGCTTGCAAGTAGCTTAAGGCACTTTCAAAGGAAAGTGATATTCTCTGAAAGGACAGCATTTAGAAAATGAAGCAACACTCCATTCACTTCGCACAGTGAATTGAAGTGTTGGAACCGACTGCTTCTCTTTCAGAGAAACGCATGTGAGTTTCTGGTGAATGCTTGTAAGAAGCTTAAGGCACTTTCAAAGGAAAGTGATTTTCTCTGAAAGGACAGCATTTAGAAAGTGAAGCAACACTCCATTCACTTCGTGCAGTGAATTGAAGTGTTGGAACAGAGTGCTTCTCTTTCATAGAAACGCATTGGTGTTTCTTGTGAATGCTTGCAAGTTGCTTAAGGCACTTTCAAAGGAAAGTGATTTTCTCTGAAAGGACATAATTTAGAAAGTGAAGCAACACTCCATTCACTTCGCACAGTGAATTGAAGTGTTGGAACAGACTGCTTCTCTTTCAGAGAAATGCATGTGAGTTTCTGTTGAATGCTTGTAAGTAGCTTAAGGCACTTTCAAAGGAAAGTGATTTTCTCTGAAAGGACAGCATTTAGAAAGTGAAGCAACACTCCATCCACTTCGCACAGTGAATTGAAGTGTTGGAACAGACTGCTTCACTTTCAGAGAAACGCATGTGAGTTTCTGTTGAATGCTTGTAAGTAGCTTAAGGCACTTTCAAAGGAAAGTGATTTTCTCTGAGATGACAGCATTTAGAAAGTGAGGCAACACTCCATTCACTTCACACAGTGAATTGAAGTGTTGGAACAGACTGCCTCTCTTTCAGAGAAACGCATGTGAGTTTCTTCCTAATGCTTGCAAGTAGCTTAAGGCACTTTCAAAGGAAAGTGATTTTCTCTGAAAGGACAGCATTTACAAAGTGAAGCAACACTCCATTCACTTCGCACAGTGAATTGAAGTGTTGGAACAGACTGCTTCTCTTTCAGAGAAACGAATGTGAGTTTCTGGTGAATGCTTGTAAGTAGCTTAAGGCACTTTCAAAGGAAAGTGATTTTCTCTGAAAGGACAGCATTTAGAAAGTGAAGCAACACTCCATTCACTTTGAACAGTGAATTGACGTGTTGGAACAGACTGCTTCTCTTTCAGAGAAATGCATGTGAGTTTCTGGTGAATGCTTGTAAGTAGCTTAAGGCACTTTCAAAGGAAAGTGATTTTCTCTGAAAGGACAGCATGTAGAAAGTGAGGCAGCACTACATTCACTTCACACAGTGAATTGAAGTGTTGGAACAGACTGCTTCTCTTTCAGAGAAACGCATGTGAGTTTCTTCCTAATGCTTGCAAGTAGCTTAAGGCACGTTCAAAGGAAAGTGATTTTCTCTGAAAGGACAGCATTTAGAAAGTGAGGCAACACTCCATTCACTTCGCACAGTGAATTGAAGTGTTGGAACAGACTGCTTCTCTTTCAGAGAAAAGCATGTAAGTTTCTGGTGAATGATGGTAAGTAGCTTAAGGCACTTTCAAAGGAAAGTGATTTTCTCTGAAAGGACAGCATTTAGAAAGTGAAGCAACACTCCATTCACTTCGAACAGTGAATTGAAGTGTTGTAACAGACTGCTTCTCTTTCAGAGAAATGCATGTGAGTTTCTGGTGAATGCTTGTAAGTAGCTTAAGGCACTTTCAAAGGAAAGTGATTTTCTCTGAAAGGACAGCATTTAGAAAGTGAGGCAGCACACCATTCACTTCACACAGTGAATTGAAGTGTTGGAACAGACTGCTTCTCTTTCAGAGAAACGCATGTGAGTTTCTTCCTAATGCTTGCAAGTAGCTTAAGGCACTTTCAAAGGAAAGTGATTTTCTCTGAAAGGACAGCATTTAGAAAGTGAGGCAACACTCCATTCACTTCGCACAGTGAATTGAAGTGTTGGAACAGACTGCTTCTCTTTCAGAGAAACGCATGTGAGTTTCTTACTAATGCTTGCAAGTAGCTTAAGGCACTTTCAAAGGAAAGTGATTTTCTCTGAAAGGACAGCATTTAGAAAGTGAAGCAACACTCCATTCACTTCGCACAGTGAATTGAAGTGTTGGAACAGACTGCTTCTCTTTCAGAGAAACGCATGTGAGTTTCTGGTGAATGCTTGTAAGAAGCTTAAGGCACTTTCAAAGGAAAGTGATTTTCTCTGAAAGGACAGCATTTAGAAAGTGACGCAACACTCCCTTCACTTCGAACAGTGAATTGAAGTGTTGGAACAGACTGCTTCTCTTTCAGAGAAACGCATGTGAGTTTCTGTTGAATGCTTGTAAGTAGCTTAAGGCACTTTCAAAGGAAAGTGATTTTCTCTGAAAGGACAGCATTTAGAAAGTGAGGCAACACTCCATTCACTTCACACAGTGAATTGAAGTGTTGGAACAGACTGCTTCTCTTTCAGAGGCGCATGTGAGTTTCTTCCTAATGCTTGCAAGTAGCTTAAGGCACTTTCAAAGGAAAGTGATTTTCTCTGAAAGGACAGCATATAGAAAGTGAAGCAACACTCCATTCACTTCGCACAGTGAATTGAAGTGTTGGAACAGACTGCTTCTCTTTCAGAGAAACGCATGTGAGTTTCTGGTGAATGCTTGTAAGTAGCTTAAGGCACTTTCAAAGGAAAGTGATTTTCTCTGAAAGGACAGCATTTAGAAAGTGAAGCAACACTCCATTCACTTTGAACAGTGAATTGACGTGTTGGAACAGACTGCTTCTCTTTCAGAGAAATGCATGTGAGTTTCTGGTGAATGCTTGTAAGTAGCTTAAGGCACTTTCAAAGGAAAGTGATTTTCTCTGAAAGGACAGCATGTAGAAAGTGAGGCAACACTCCATTCACTTCGCACAGTGAATTGAAGTGTTGGAACAGACTGCTTCTCTTTCAGAGAAACGCATGTGAGTTTCTTCCTAATGCTTGCAAGTAGCTTAAGGCACGTTCAAAGGAAAGTGATTTTCTCTGAAAGGACAGCATTTAGAAAGTGAGGCAACACTCCATTCACTTCGCACAGTGAATTGAAGTGTTGGAACAGACTGCTTCTCTTTCAGAGAAAAGCATGTGAGTTTCTGGTGAATGCTTGTAAGTAGCTTAAGGCACTTTCAAAGGAAAGTGATTTTCTCTGAAAGGACAGCATTTAGAAAGTGAAGCAACACTCCATTCACTTCGAACAGTGAATTGAAGTGTTGTAACAGACTGCTTCTCTTTCAGAGAAATGCATGTGAGTTTCTGGTGAATGCTTGTAAGTAGCTTAAGGCACTTTCAAAGGAAAGTGATTTTCTCTGAAAGGACAGCATTTAGAAAGTGAGGCAGCACTCCATTCACTTCACACAGTGAATTGAAGTGTTGGAACAGACTGCTTCTCTTTCAGAGGCGCATGTGAGTTTCTTCCTAATGCTTGCAAGTAGCTTAAGGCACTTTCAAAGGAAAGTGATTTTCTCTGAAAGGACAGCATATAGAAAGTGAAGCAACACTCCATTCACTTCGCACAGTGAATTGAAGTGTTGGAACAGACTGCTTCTCTTTCAGAGAAAGGCATGTGAGTTTCTTCCTAATGCTTGCAAGTAGCTTAAGGCACTTTCAAAGGAAAGTGATTTTCTCTGAAAGGACAGCATTTAGAAAGTGAAGCAACACTCCATTCACTTCGCACATTGAATTGAAGTGTTGGAACAGACTGCTTCTCTTTCAGAGAAAAGCATGTGAGTTTCTGGTGAATGCTTGTAAGTAGCTTAAGGCACTTTCAAAGGAAAGTGATTTTCTCTGAAAGGACAGCATTTAGAAAGTGAAGCAACACTCAATTCACTTCGCAGAGTGAATTGAAGTATTGGAACAGACTGCTTCTCTTTCAGAGAAACGCATGTGAGTTTCTGTTAAATGCTTGTAAGTAGCTTAAGGCACTTTCAAAGGAAAGTGATTTTCTCTGAAAGCACAGCATTTAGAAAGTGAGGCAACACTCTATTCACTTCACACAGTGAATTGAAGTGTTGGAACAGACTGCTTCTCTTTCAGAGAAATGCATGTGAGTTTCTGTTGAATGCTTGTAAGTAGCTTAAGGCACTTTCAAAGGAAAGTGATTTTCTCTGAAAGGACAACATTTAGAAAGTGAAGCAACACTCCATTCACATCGCACAGTGAATTGAAGTGTTGGAACAGACTGCTTCTCTTTCAGAGAAATGCATGTGAGTTTCTTCCTAATGCTTGCAAGGAGCTTAAGGCACTTTCAAAGGAAAGTGATTTTCTCTGAAAGGACAGCATTTAGAAAGTGAGGCAACACTCCCTTCACTTCGAACAGTGAATTGAAGTGTTGGAACAGACTGCTTCTCTTTCAGAGAAACGCATGTGAGTTTCTGGTGAATGCTTGTAAGAAGCTTAAGGCACTTTCAAAGGAAAGTGATTTTCTCTGAAAGGACAGCATTTAGAAAGTGAAGCAACACTTCAATCACTTCGCACAGTGAATTGAAGTGTTGGAACAGAGTGCTTCTCTTTCATAGAAACGCATTAGTGTTTCTTGTGAATGCTTGCAAGTTGCTTAAGGCACTTTCAAAGGAAAGTGATTTTCTCTGAAAGGACAGCATTTAGAAAGTGAAGCAACACTCCATTCACTTCGCACAGTGAATTGAAGTGTTGGAACAGACTGCTTCTCTTTCAGAGAAATGCATGTGAGTTTCTGTTGAATGCTTGTAAGTAGCTTAAGGCACTTTCAAAGGAAAGTGATTTTCTCTGAAAGGACAGCATTTTGAAAGTGACGCAACACTCCATTCACTTCGCACCGTGAATTGAAGTGTTGGAACAGACTGCTTCACTTTCAGAGAAACGCATGTGAGTTTCTGTTGAATGCTTGTAAGTAGCTTAAGGCACTTTCAAAGGAAAGTGATTTTCTCTGAGAGGACAGCATTTAGAAAGTGAGGCAACACTCCATTCCCTTCGTGCAGTGAATTGAAGTGTTGGAACAGACTGCTTCTCTTTCAGAGAAACGCATGTGAGTTTCTTCCTAATGCTTGCAAGTAGCTTAAGGCACTTTCAAAGGAAAGTGATTTTCTCAGAAAGGACAGCATTTAGAAAGTGAAGCAACACTCCATTCACTTCGCACAGTGAATTGAAGTGTTGGAACAGACTGCTTCTCTTTCAGAGAAATGCATGTGAGTTTCTGTTGAATGCTTGTAAGTAGCATAAGGCACTTTCAAAGGAAAGTGATTTTCTCTGAAAGGACAGCATTTAGAAAGTGAAGCAACACTCCATTCACTTCACACAGTGAATTGAAGTGTTGGAACAGACTGCTTCTCTTTCAGAGGCGCATGTGAGTTTCTTCCTAATGCTTGCTAGTGGCTTAAGGCACTTTCAAAGGAAAGTGATTTTCTCTGAAAGGACAGCATTTAGAAAGTGAAGCAACACTCCATTCACTTCGCACAGTGAATTGAAGTGTTGGAACAGACTGCTTCTCTTTCAGAGAAACGCATGTGAGTTTCTTCCTAATGCTTGCAAGTAGCTTAAGGCACTTTCAAAGGAAAGTGATTTTCTCTGAAAGGACAGCATTTAGAAAGTGAAGCAACACTCCATTCACTTCGCACATTGAATTTAAGTGTTGGATCAGACTGCTTCTCTTTCAGAGAAACGCATGTGAGTTTCTGTTGAATGCTTGTAAGTAGCTTAAGGCACTTTCAAAGGAAAGTGATTTTCTCTGAAAGGACAGCATTTAGAAAGTGAAGCAACACTCAATTCACTTCGCAGAGTGAATTGAAGTATTGGAACAGACTGCTTCTCTTTCAGAGAAGCGCATGTGAGTTTCTGTTAAATGCTTGTAAGTAGCTTAAGGCACTTTCAAAGGAAAGTGATTTTTTCTGAAAGCACAGCATTTAGAAAGTGAGGCAACACTCTATTCACTTCACACAGTGAATTGAAGTGTTGGAACAGACTGCTTCTCTTTCACAGAAACGCAAGTGAGTTTCTTCCTAATGCTTGCAAGTAGCTTAAGGCACTATCAAAGGAAAGTGATTTTCTCTGAAAGGACAGCATTTAGAAAGTGAAGCAACACTCCATTCACTTCTCACAGTGAATTGAAGTGTTGTAACAGACTGCTTCTCTTTCAGAGAAATGCATGTGAGTTTCTGGTGAATGCTTGTAAGTAGCTTAAGGCACTTTCAAAGGAAAGTGATTTTCTCTGAAAGGACAGCATTTAGAAAGTGAGGCAGCACTCCATTCATTTCACACAGTGAATTGAAGTGTTGGAACAGACTTCTTCTCTTTCAGAGGCGCATGTGAGTTTCTTCCTAATGCTTGCAAGTAGCTTAAGGCACTTTCAAAGGAAGTGATTTTCTCTGAAAGGACAGCATATAGAAAGTGAAGCAACACTCCATTCACTTCGCACAGTGAATTGAAGTGTTGGAACAGACTGCTTCTCTTTCAGAGAAAGGCATGTGAGTTTCTTCCTAATGCTTGCAAGTAGCTTAAGGCACTTTCAAAGGAAAGTGATTTTCTCTGAAAGGACAGCATTTAGAAAGTGAAGCAACACTCCATTCACTTCGCACATTGAATTGAAGTGTTGGAACAGACTGCTTCTCTTTCAGAGAAACGCATGTGAGTTTCTGGTGAATGCTTGTAAGTAGCTTAAGGCACTTTCAAAGGAAAGTGATTTTCTCTGAAAGGACAGCATTTAGAAAGTGAAGAAACACTCAATTCACTTCGCAGAGTGAATTGAAGTATTGGAACAGACTGCTTCTCTTTCAGAGAAACGCATGTGAGTTTCTGTTAAATGCTTGTAAGTAGCTTAAGGCACTTTCAAGGGAAAGTGATTTTCTCTGAAAGCACAGCATTTAGAAAGTGAGGCAACACTCTATTCACTTCACACAGTGAATTGAAGTGTTGGAACAGACTGCTTCTCTTTCAGAGAAATGCATGTGAGTTTCTGTTGAATGCTTGTAAGTAGCTTAAGGCACTTTCAAAGGAAAGTGATTTTCTCTGAAAGGACAACATTTAGAAAGTGAAGCAACACTCCATTCACATCGCACAGTGAATTGAAGTGTTGGAACAGACTGCTTCTCTTTCAGAGAAATGCATGTGAGTTTCTTCCTAATGCTTGCAAGGAGCTTAAGGCACTTTCAAAGGAAAGTGATTTTCTCTGAAAGGACAGCATTTAGAAAGTGAGGCAACACTCCCTTCACTTCGAACAGTGAATTGAAGTGTTGGAACAGACTGTTTCTCTTTCAGAGAAACGCATGTGAGTTTCTGGTGAATGCTTGTAAGAAGCTTAAGGCACTTTCAAAGGAAAGTGATTTTCTCTGAAAGGACAGCATTTAGAAAGTGAAGCAACACTCCAATCACTTCGCACAGTGAATTGAAGTGTTGGAACAGAGTGCTTCTCTTTCATAGAAACGCATTAGTGTTTCTTGTGAATGCTTGCAAGTTGCTTAAGGCACTTTCAAAGGAAAGTGATTTTCTCTGAAAGGACAGCATTTAGAAAGTGAAGCAACACTCCATTCACTTCGCACAGTGAATTGAAGTGTTGGAACAGACTGCTTCTCTTTCAGAGAAATGCATGTGAGTTTCTGTTGAATGCTTGTAAGTAGCTTAAGGCACTTTCAAAGGAAAGTGATTTTCTCTGAAAGGACAGCATTTTGAAAGTGACGCAACACTCCATTCACTTCGCACCGTGAATTGAAGTGTTGGAACAGACTGCTTCACTTTCAGAGAAACGCATGTGTGTTTCTGTTGAATGCTTGTAAGTAGCTTAAGGCACTTTCAAAGGAAAGTGATTTTCTCTGAGAGGACAGCATTTAGAAAGTGAGGCAACACTCCATTCCCTTCGTGCAGTGAATTGAAGTGTTGGAACAGACTGCTTCTCTTTCAGAGAAACGCATGTGAGTTTCTTCCTAATGCTTGCAAGTAGCTTAAGGCACTTTCAAAGGAAAGTGATTTTCTCAGAGAGGACAGCATTTAGAAAGTGAAGCAACACTCCATTCACTTCGCACAGTGAATTGAAGTGTTGGAACAGACTGCTTCTCTTTCAGAGAAACGCATGTGAGTTTCTTCCTAATGCTTGCAAGTAGCTTAAGGCACTTTCAAAGGAAAGTGATTTTCTCTGAAAGGACAGCATTTAGAAAGTGACGCAACACTCCCTTCACTTCGAACAGTGAATTGAAGTGTTGGAACAGACTGCTTCTCTTTCAGAGAAATGCATGTGAGTTTCTGTTGAATGCTTGTAAGTAGCTTAAGGCACTTTCAAAGGAAAGTGATTTTCTCTGAAAGGACAGCATTTAGAAAGTGAGGCAACACTTCATTCACTTCACACAGTGAATTGAAGTGTTGGAACAGACTGCTTCTCTTTCAGAGGCGCATGTGAGTTTCTTCCTAATGCTTGCTAGTAGCTTAAGGCACTTTCAAAGGAAAGTGATTTTCTCTGAAAGGACAGCATTTAGAAAGTGAAGCAACACTCCATTCACTTCGCACAGTGAATTGAAGTGTTGGAACAGACTGCTTCTCTTTCAGAGAAACGCATGTGACTTTCTTCCTAATGCTTGCAAGTAGCTTAAGGCACTTTCAAAGGAAAGTGATTTTCTCTGAAAGGACAGCATTTAGAAAGTGAAGCAACACTCCATTCACTTCGCACAGTGAATTGAAGTGTTGGAACAGACTGCTTCTCTTTCAGAGAAATGCATGTGAGTTTCTGTTGAATGCTTGTAAGTAGCTTAAGGCACTTTCAAAGGAAAGTGATTTTCTCTGAAAGGACAGCATTTTGAAAGTGACGCAACACTCCATTCACTTGGCACCGTGAATTGAAGTGTTGGAACAGACTGCTTCACTTTCAGAGAAACGCATGTGAGTTTCTGTTGAATGCTTGTAAGTAGCTTAAGGCACTTTCAAAGGAAAGTGATTTTCTCTGAGAGGACAGCATTTAGAAAGTGAGGCAACACTCCATTCCCTTCGTGCAGTGAATTGAAGTGTTGGAACAGACTGCTTCTCTTTCAGAGAAACGCATGTGAGTTTCTTCCTAATGCTTGCAAGTAGCTTAAGGCACTTTCAAAGGAAAGTGATTTTCTCTGAAAGGACAACATTTAGAAAGTGAAGCAACACTCCATTCACATCGCACAGTGAATTGAAGTGTTGGAACAGACTGCTTCTCTTTCAGAGAAATGCATGTGAGTTTCTTCCTAATGCTTGCAAGGAGCTTAAGGCACTTTCAAAGGAAAGTGATTTTCTCTGAAAGGACAGCATTTAGAAAGTGAGGCAACACTCCCTTCACTTCGAACAGTGAATTGAAGTGTTGGAACAGACTGCTTCTCTTTCAGAGAAACGCATGTGAGTTTCTTCCTAATGCTTGCAAGTAGCTTAAGGCACTTTCAAAGGAAAGTGATTTTCTCTGAAAGGACAGCATTTAGAAAGTGAAGCAACACTCCAATCACTTCGCACAGTGAATTGAAGTGTTGGAACAGAGTGCTTCTCTTTCATAGAAACGCATTAGTGTTTCTTGTGAATGCTTGCAAGTTGCTTAAGTCACTTTCAAAGGAAAGTGATTTTCTCTGAAAGGACAGCATTTAGAAAGTGAAGCAACACTCCATTCACTTCGCACAGTGAATTGAAGTGTTGGAACAGACTGCTTCTCTTTCAGAGAAATGCATGTGAGTTTCTGTTGAATGCTTGTAAGTAGCTTAAGGCACTTTCAAAGGAAAGTGATTTTCTCTGAAAGGACAGCATTTTGAAAGTGACGCAACACTCCATTCACTTCGCACCGTGAATTGAAGTGTTGGAACAGACTGCTTCACTTTCAGAGAAACGCATGTGAGTTTCTGTTGAATGCTTGTAAGTAGCTTAAGGCACTTTCAAAGGAAAGTGATTTTCTCTGAGAGGACAGCATTTAGAAAGTGAGGCAACACTCCATTCCCTTCGTGCAGTGAATTGAAGTGTTGGAACAGACTGCTTCTCTTTCAGAGAAACGCATGTGAGTTTCTTCCTAATGCTTGCAAGTAGCTTAAGGCACTTTCAAAGGAAAGTGATTTTCTCAGAAAGGACAGCATTTAGAAAGTGAAGCAACACTCCATTCACTTCGCACAGTGAATTGAAGTGTTGGAACAGACTGCTTCTCTTTCAGAGAAATGCATGTGAGTTTCTGTTGAATGCTTGTAAGTAGCATAAGGCACTTTCAAAGGAAAGTGATTTTCTCTGAAAGGACAGCATTTAGAAAGTGAAGCAACACTCCATTCACTTCACACAGTGAATTGAAGTGTTGGAACAGACTGCTTCTCTTTCAGAGGCGCATGTGAGTTTCTTCCTAATGCTTGCTAGTAGCTTAAGGCACTTTCAAAGGAAAGTGATTTTCTCTGAAAGGACAGCATTTAGAAAGTGAAGCAACACTCCATTCACTTCGCACAGTGAATTGAAGTGTTGGAACAGACTGCTTCTCTTTCAGAGAAACGCATGTGAGTTTCTTCCTAATGCTTGCAAGTAGCTTAAGGCACTTTCAAAGGAAAGTGATTTTCTCTGAAAGGACAGCATTTAGAAAGTGAAGCAACACTCCATTCACTTCGCACATTGAATTTAAGTGTTGGATCAGACTGCTTCTCTTTCAGAGAAACGCATGTGAGTTTCTGTTGAATGCTTGTAAGTAGCTTAAGGCACTTTCAAAGGAAAGTGATTTTCTCTGAAAGGACAGCATTTAGAAAGTGAAGCAACACTCAATTCACTTCGCAGAGTGAATTGAAGTATTGGAACAGACTGCTTCTCTTTCAGAGAAGCGCATGTGAGTTTCTGTTAAATGCTTGTAAGTAGCTTAAGGCACTTTCAAAGGAAAGTGATTTTTTCTGAAAGCACAGCATTTAGAAAGTGAGGCAACACTCTATTCACTTCACACAGTGAATTGAAGTGTTGGAACAGACTGCTTCTCTTTCACAGAAACGCAAGTGAGTTTCTTCCTAATGCTTGCAAGTAGCTTAAGGCACTATCAAAGGAAAGTGATTTTCTCTGAAAGGACAGCATTTAGAAAGTGAAGCAACACTCCATTCACTTCTCACAGTGAATTGAAGTGTTGTAACAGACTGCTTCTCTTTCAGGGAAATGCATGTGAGTTTCTGGTGAATGCTTGTAAGTAGCTTAAGGCACTTTCAAAGGAAAGTGATTTTCTCTGAAAGGACAGCATTTAGAAAGTGAGGCAGCACTCCATTCACTTCACACAGTGAATTGAAGTGTTGGAACAGACTTCTTCTCTTTCAGAGGCGCATGTGAGTTTCTTCCTAATGCTTGCAAGTAGCTTAAGGCACTTTCAAAGGAAGTGATTTTCTCTGAAAGGACAGCATATAGAAAGTGAAGCAACACTCCATTCACTTCGCACAGTGAATTGAAGTGTTGGAACAGACTGCTTCTCTTTCAGAGAAACGCATGTGAGTTTCTTCCTAATGCTTGCAAGTAGCTTAAGGCACGTTCAAAGGAAAGTGATTTTCTCTGAAAGGACAGCATTTAGAAAGTGAGGCAACACTCAATTCACTTCGCACAGTGAATTGAAGTGTTGGAACAGACTGCTTCTCTTTCAGAGAAAAGCATGTGAGTTTCTGGTGAATGCTTGTAAGTAGCTTAAGGCACTTTCAAAGGAAAGTGATTTTCTCTGAAAGGACAGCATTTAGAAAGTGAAACAACACTCCATTCACTTCGAACAGTGAATTGAAGTGTTGTAACAGACTGCTTCTCTTTCAGAGAAATGCATGTGAGTTTCTGTTGAATGCTTGTAAGTAGCTTAAGGCACTTTCAAAGGAAAGTGATTTTCTCTGAGAGGACAGCATTTAGAAAGTGAGGCAACACTCCATTCCCTTCGTGCAGTGAATTGAAGTGTTGGAACAGACTGCTTCTCTTTCAGAGAAACGCATGTGAGTTTCTTCCTAATGCTTGCAAGTAGCTTAAGGCACTTTCAAAGGAAAGTGATTTTCTCTGAAAGGACAACATTTAGAAAGTGAAGCAACACTCCATTCACATCGCACAGTGAATTGAAGTGTTGTAACAGACTGCTTCTCTTTCAGAGAAATGCATGTGAGTTTCTTCCTAATGCTTGCAAGGAGCTTAAGGCACTTTCAAAGGAAAGTGATTTTCTCTGAAAGGACAGCATTTAGAAAGTGAGGCAACACTCCCTTCACTTCGAACAGTGAATTGAAGTGTTGGAACAGACTGCTTCTCTTTCAGAGAAACGCATGTGAGTTTCTGGTGAATGCTTGTAAGAAGCTTAAGGCACTTTCAAAGGAAAGTGATTTTCTCTGAAAGGACAGCATTTAGAAAGTGAAGCAACACTCCAATCACTTCGCACAGTGAATTGAAGTGTTGGAACAGAGTGCTTCTCTTTCATAGAAACGCATTAGTGTTTCTTGTGAATGCTTGCAAGTTGCTTAAGTCACTTTCAAAGGAAAGTGATTTTCTCTGAAAGGACAGCATTTAGAAAGTGAAGCAACACTCCATTCACTTCGCACAGTGAATTGAAGTGTTGGAACAGACTGCTTCTCTTTCAGAGAAATGCATGTGAGTTTCTGTTGAATGCTTGTAAGTAGCTTAAGGCACTTTCAAAGGAAAGTGATTTTCTCTGAAAGGACAGCATTTTGAAAGTGACGCAACACTCCATTCACTTCGCACCGTGAATTGAAGTGTTGGAACAGACTGCTTCACTTTCAGAGAAACGCATGTGAGTTTCTGTTGAATGCTTGTAAGTAGCTTAAGGCACTTTCAAAGGAAAGTGATTTTCTCTGAGAGGACAGCATTTAGAAAGTGAGGCAACACTCCATTCCCTTCGTGCAGTGAATTGAAGTGTTGGAACAGACTGCTTCTCTTTCAGAGAAACGCATGTGAGTTTCTTCCTAATGCTTGCAAGTAGCTTAAGGCACTTTCAAAGGAAAGTGATTTTCTCAGAAAGGACAGCATTTAGAAAGTGAAGCAACACTCCATTCACTTCGCACAGTGAATTGAAGTGTTGGAACAGACTGCTTCTCTTTCAGAGAAATGCATGTGAGTTTCTGTTGAATGCTTGTAAGTAGCATAAGGCACTTTCAAAGGAAAGTGATTTTCTCTGAAAGGACAGCATTTAGAAAGTGAAGCAACACTCCATTCACTTCACACAGTGAATTGAAGTGTTGGAACAGACTGCTTCTCTTTCAGAGGCGCATGTGAGTTTCTTCCTAATGCTTGCTAGTAGCTTAAGGCACTTTCAAAGGAAAGTGATTTTCTCTGAAAGGACAGCATTTAGAAAGTGAAGCAACACTCCATTCACTTCGCACAGTGAATTGAAGTGTTGGAACAGACTGCTTCTCTTTCAGAGAAACGCATGTGAGTTTCTTCCTAATGCTTGCAAGTAGCTTAAGGCACTTTCAAAGGAAAGTGATTTTCTCTGAAAGGACAGAATTTAGAAAGTGAAGCAACACTCCATTCACTTCGCACATTGAATTTAAGTGTTGGATCAGACTGCTTCTCTTTCAGAGAAACGCATGTGAGTTTCTGTTGAATGCTTGTAAGTAGCTTAAGGCACTTTCAAAGGAAAGTGATTTTCTCTGAAAGGACAGCATTTAGAAAGTGAAGCAACACTCAATTCACTTCGCAGAGTGAATTGAAGTATTGGAACAGACTGCTTCTCTTTCAGAGAAGCGCATGTGAGTTTCTGTTAAATGCTTGTAAGTAGCTTAAGGCACTTTCAAAGGAAAGTGATTTTTTCTGAAAGCACAGCATTTAGAAAGTGAGGCAACACTCTATTCACTTCACACAGTGAATTGAAGTGTTGGAACAGACTGCTTCTCTTTCACAGAAACGCAAGTGAGTTTCTTCCTAATGCTTGCAAGTAGCTTAAGGCACTATCAAAGGAAAGTGATTTTCTCTGAAAGGACAGCATTTAGAAAGTGAAGCAACACTCCATTCACTTCTCACAGTGAATTGAAGTGTTGTAACAGACTGCTTCTCTTTCAGAGAAATGCATGTGAGTTTCTGGTGAATGCTTGTAAGTAGCTTAAGGCACTTTCAAAGGAAAGTGATTTTCTCTGAAAGGACAGCATTTAGAAAGTGAGGCAGCACTCCATTCACTTCACACAGTGAATTGAAGTGTTGGAACAGACTTCTTCTCTTTCAGAGGCGCATGTGAGTTTCTTCCTAATGCTTGCAAGTAGCTTAAGGCACTTTCAAAGGAAGTGATTTTCTCTGAAAGGACAGCATATAGAAAGTGAAGCAACACTCCATTCACTTCGCACAGTGAATTGAAGTGTTGGAACAGACTGCTTCTCTTTCAGAGAAACGCATGTGAGTTTCTTCCTAATGCTTGCAAGTAGCTTAAGGCACGTTCAAAGGAAAGTGATTTTCTCTGAAAGGACAGCATTTAGAAAGTGAGGCAACACTCCATTCACTTCGCACAGTGAATTGAAGTGTTGGAACAGACTGCTTCTCTTTCAGAGAAAAGCATGTGAGTTTCTGGTGAATGCTTGTAAGTAGCTTAAGGCACTTTCAAAGGAAAGTGATTTTCTCTGAAAGGACAGCATTTAGAAAGTGAAGCAACACTCCATTCACTTCGAACAGTGAATTGAAGTGTTGTAACAGACTGCTTCTCTTTCAGAGAAATGCATGTGAGTTTCTGGTGAATGCTTGTAAGTAGCTTAAGGCACTTTCAAAGGAAAGTGATTTTCTCTGAAAGGACAGCATTTAGAAAGTGAGGCAGCACTCCATTCACTTCACACAGTGAATTGAAGTGTTGGAACAGACTGCTTCTCTTTCAGAGAAACGCATGTGAGTTTCTTCCTAATGCTTGCAAGAAGCTTAAGGCACTTTCAAAGGAAAGTGATTTTCTCTGAAAGGACAGCATTTAGAAAGTGAGGCAACACTCCATTCACTTCGCACAGTGAATTGAAGTGTTGGAACAGACTGCTTCTCTTTCAGAGAAACGCATGTGAGTTTCTTCCTAATGCTTGCAAGTAGCTTAAGGCACTTTCAAAGGAAAGTGATATTCTCTGAAAGGACAGCATTTAGAAAATGAAGCAACACTCCATTCACTTCGCACAGTGAATTGAAGTGTTGGAACCGACTGCTTCTCTTTCAGAGAAACGCATGTGAGTTTCTGGTGAATGCTTGTAAGAAGCTTAAGGCACTTTCAAAGGAAAGTGATTTTCTCTGAAAGGACAGCATTTAGAAAGTGAAGCAACACTCCATTCACTTCGTGCAGTGAATTGAAGTGTTGGAACAGAGTGCTTCTCTTTCATAGAAACGCATTGGTGTTTCTTGTGAATGCTTGCAAGTTGCTTAAGGCACTTTCAAAGGAAAGTGATTTTCTCTGAAAGGACATAATTTAGAAAGTGAAGCAACACTCCATTCACTTCGCACAGTGAATTGAAGTGTTGGAACAGACTGCTTCTCTTTCAGAGAAATGCATGTGAGTTTCTGTTGAATGCTTGTAAGTAGCTTAAGGCACTTTCAAAGGAAAGTGATTTTCTCTGAAAGGACAGCATTTAGAAAGTGAAGCAACACTCCATCCACTTCGCACAGTGAATTGAAGTGTTGGAACAGACTGCTTCACTTTCAGAGAAACGCATGTGAGTTTCTGTTGAATGCTTGTAAGTAGCTTAAGGCACTTTCAAAGGAAAGTGATTTTCTCTGAGATGACAGCATTTAGAAAGTGAGGCAACACTCCATTCACTTCACACAGTGAATTGAAGTGTTGGAACAGACTGCCTCTCTTTCAGAGAAACGCATGTGAGTTTCTTCCTAATGCTTGCAAGTAGCTTAAGGCACTTTCAAAGGAAAGTGATTTTCTCTGAAAGGACAGCATTTACAAAGTGAAGCAACACTCCATTCACTTCGCACAGTGAATTGAAGTGTTGGAACAGACTGCTTCTCTTTCAGAGAAACGAATGTGAGTTTCTGGTGAATGCTTGTAAGTAGCTTAAGGCACTTTCAAAGGAAAGTGATTTTCTCTGAAAGGACAGCATTTAGAAAGTGAAGCAACACTCCATTCACTTTGAACAGTGAATTGACGTGTTGGAACAGACTGCTTCTCTTTCAGAGAAATGCATGTGAGTTTCTGGTGAATGCTTGTAAGTAGCTTAAGGCACTTTCAAAGGAAAGTGATTTTCTCTGAAAGGACAGCATGTAGAAAGTGAGGCAGCACTACATTCACTTCACACAGTGAATTGAAGTGTTGGAACAGACTGCTTCTCTTTCAGAGAAACGCATGTGAGTTTCTTCCTAATGCTTGCAAGTAGCTTAAGGCACGTTCAAAGGAAAGTGATTTTCTCTGAAAGGACAGCATTTAGAAAGTGAGGCAACACTCCATTCACTTCGCACAGTGAATTGAAGTGTTGGAACAGACTGCTTCTCTTTCAGAGAAAAGCATGTAAGTTTCTGGTGAATGATGGTAAGTAGCTTAAGGCACTTTCAAAGGAAAGTGATTTTCTCTGAAAGGACAGCATTTAGAAAGTGAAGCAACACTCCATTCACTTCGAACAGTGAATTGAAGTGTTGTAACAGACTGCTTCTCTTTCAGAGAAATGCATGTGAGTTTCTGGTGAATGCTTGTAAGTAGCTTAAGGCACTTTCAAAGGAAAGTGATTTTCTCTGAAAGGACAGCATTTAGAAAGTGAGGCAGCACTCCATTCACTTCACACAGTGAATTGAAGTGTTGGAACAGACTGCTTCTCTTTCAGAGAAACGCATGTGAGTTTCTTCCTAATGCTTGCAAGTAGCTTAAGGCACTTTCAAAGGAAAGTGATTTTCTCTGAAAGGACAGCATTTAGAAAGTGAGGCAACACTCCATTCACTTCGCACAGTGAATTGAAGTGTTGGAACAGACTGCTTCTCTTTCAGAGAAACGCATGTGAGTTTCTTACTAATGCTTGCAAGTAGCTTAAGGCACTTTCAAAGGAAAGTGATTTTCTCTGAAAGGACAGCATTTAGAAAGTGAAGCAACACTCCATTCACTTCGCACAGTGAATTGAAGTGTTGGAACAGACTGCTTCTCTTTCAGAGAAACGCATGTGAGTTTCTGGTGAATGCTTGTAAGAAGCTTAAGGCACTTTCAAAGGAAAGTGATTTTCTCTGAAAGGACAGCATTTAGAAAGTGACGCAACACTCCCTTCACTTCGAACAGTGAATTGAAGTGTTGGAACAGACTGCTTCTCTTTCAGAGAAACGCATGTGAGTTTCTGTTGAATGCTTGTAAGTAGCTTAAGGCACTTTCAAAGGAAAGTGATTTTCTCTGAAAGGACAGCATTTAGAAAGTGAGGCAACACTCCATTCACTTCACACAGTGAATTGAAGTGTTGGAACAGACTGCTTCTCTTTCAGAGGCGCATGTGAGTTTCTTCCTAATGCTTGCAAGTAGCTTAAGGCACTTTCAAAGGAAAGTGATTTTCTCTGAAAGGACAGCATATAGAAAGTGAAGCAACACTCCATTCACTTCGCACAGTGAATTGAAGTGTTGGAACAGACTGCTTCTCTTTCAGAGAAACGCATGTGAGTTTCTGGTGAATGCTTGTAAGTAGCTTAAGGCACTTTCAAAGGAAAGTGATTTTCTCTGAAAGGACAGCATTTAGAAAGTGAAGCAACACTCCATTCACTTTGAACAGTGAATTGACGTGTTGGAACAGACTGCTTCTCTTTCAGAGAAATGCATGTGAGTTTCTGGTGAATGCTTGTAAGTAGCTTAAGGCACTTTCAAAGGAAAGTGATTTTCTCTGAAAGGACAGCATGTAGAAAGTGAGGCAACACTCCATTCACTTCGCACAGTGAATTGAAGTGTTGGAACAGACTGCTTCTCTTTCAGAGAAACGCATGTGAGTTTCTTCCTAATGCTTGCAAGTAGCTTAAGGCACGTTCAAAGGAAAGTGATTTTCTCTGAAAGGACAGCATTTAGAAAGTGAGGCAACACTCCATTCACTTCGCACAGTGAATTGAAGTGTTGGAACAGACTGCTTCTCTTTCAGAGAAAAGCATGTGAGTTTCTGGTGAATGCTTGTAAGTAGCTTAAGGCACTTTCAAAGGAAAGTGATTTTCTCTGAAAGGACAGCATTTAGAAAGTGAAGCAACACTCCATTCACTTCGAACAGTGAATTGAAGTGTTGTAACAGACTGCTTCTCTTTCAGAGAAATGCATGTGAGTTTCTGGTGAATGCTTGTAAGTAGCTTAAGGCACTTTCAAAGGAAAGTGATTTTCTCTGAAAGGACAGCATTTAGAAAGTGAGGCAGCACTCCATTCACTTCACACAGTGAATTGAAGTGTTGGAACAGACTGCTTCTCTTTCAGAGGCGCATGTGAGTTTCTTCCTAATGCTTGCAAGTAGCTTAAGGCACTTTCAAAGGAAAGTGATTTTCTCTGAAAGGACAGCATATAGAAAGTGAAGCAACACTCCATTCACTTCGCACAGTGAATTGAAGTGTTGGAACAGACTGCTTCTCTTTCAGAGAAAGGCATGTGAGTTTCTTCCTAATGCTTGCAAGTAGCTTAAGGCACTTTCAAAGGAAAGTGATTTTCTCTGAAAGGACAGCATTTAGAAAGTGAAGCAACACTCAATTCACTTCGCAGAGTGAATTGAAGTGTTGGAACAGACTGCTTCTCTTTCAGAGAAAAGCATGTGAGTTTCTGGTGAATGCTTGTAAGTAGCTTAAGGCACTTTCAAAGGAAAGTGATTTTCTCTGAAAGGACAGCATTTAGAAAGTGAAGCAACACTCAATTCACTTCGCAGAGTGAATTGAAGTATTGGAACAGACTGCTTCTCTTTCAGAGAAACGCATGTGAGTTTCTGTTAAATGCTTGTAAGTAGCTTAAGGCACTTTCAAAGGAAAGTGATTTTCTCTGAAAGCACAGCATTTAGAAAGTGAGGCAACACTCTATTCACTTCACACAGTGAATTGAAGTGTTGGAACAGACTGCTTCTCTTTCAGAGAAATGCATGTGAGTTTCTGTTGAATGCTTGTAAGTAGCTTAAGGCACTTTCAAAGGAAAGTGATTTTCTCTGAAAGGACAACATTTAGAAAGTGAAGCAACACTCCATTCACATCGCACAGTGAATTGAAGTGTTGGAACAGACTGCTTCTCTTTCAGAGAAATGCATGTGAGTTTCTTCCTAATGCTTGCAAGGAGCTTAAGGCACTTTCAAAGGAAAGTGATTTTCTCTGAAAGGACAGCATTTAGAAAGTGAGGCAACACTCCCTTCACTTCGAACAGTGAATTGAAGTGTTGGAACAGACTGCTTCTCTTTCAGAGAAACGCATGTGAGTTTCTGGTGAATGCTTGTAAGAAGCTTAAGGCACTTTCAAAGGAAAGTGATTTTCTCTGAAAGGACAGCATTTAGAAAGTGAAGCAACACTCCAATCACTTCGCACAGTGAATTGAAGTGTTGGAACAGAGTGCTTCTCTTTCATAGAAACGCATTAGTGTTTCTTGTGAATGCTTGCAAGTTGCTTAAGGCACTTTCAAAGGAAAGTGATTTTCTCTGAAAGGACAGCATTTAGAAAGTGAAGCAACACTCCATTCACTTCGCACAGTGAATTGAAGTGTTGGAACAGACTGCTTCTCTTTCAGAGAAATGCATGTGAGTTTCTGTTGAATGCTTGTAAGTAGCTTAAGGCACTTTCAAAGGAAAGTGATTTTCTCTGAAAGGACAGCATTTTGAAAGTGACGCAACACTCCATTCACTTCGCACCGTGAATTGAAGTGTTGGAACAGACTGCTTCACTTTCAGAGAAACGCATGTGAGTTTCTGTTGAATGCTTGTAAGTAGCTTAAGGCACTTTCAAAGGAAAGTGATTTTCTCTGAGAGGACAGCATTTGGAAAGTGAGGCAACACTCCATTCCCTTCGTGCAGTGAATTGAAGTGTTGGAACAGACTGCTTCTCTTTCAGAGAAACGCATGTGAGTTTCTTCCTAATGCTTGCAAGTAGCTTAAGGCACTTTCAAAGGAAAGTGATTTTCTCAGAAAGGACAGCATTTAGAAAGTGAAGCAACACTCCATTCACTTCGCACAGTGAATTGAAGTGTTGGAACAGACTGCTTCTCTTTCAGAGAAATGCATGTGAGTTTCTGTTGAATGCTTGTAAGTAGCATAAGGCACTTTCAAAGGAAAGTGATTTTCTCTGAAAGGACAGCATTTAGAAAGTGAAGCAACACTCCATTCACTTCACACAGTGAATTGAAGTGTTGGAACAGACTGCTTCTCTTTCAGAGGCGCATGTGAGTTTCTTCCTAATGCTTGCTAGTAGCTTAAGGCACTTTCAAAGGAAAGTGATTTTCTCTGAAAGGACAGCATTTAGAAAGTGAAGCAACACTCCATTCACTTCGCACAGTGAATTGAAGTGTTGGAACAGACTGCTTCTCTTTCAGAGAAACGCATGTGAGTTTCTTCCTAATGCTTGCAAGTAGCTTAAGGCACTTTCAAAGGAAAGTGATTTTCTCTGAAAGGACAGCATTTAGAAAGTGAAGCAACACTCCATTCACTTCGCACATTGAATTTAAGTGTTGGATCAGACTGCTTCTCTTTCAGAGAAACGCATGTGAGTTTCTGTTGAATGCTTGTAAGTAGCTTAAGGCACTTTCAAAGGAAAGTGATTTTCTCTGAAAGGACAGCATTTAGAAAGTGAAGCAACACTCAATTCACTTCGCAGAGTGAATTGAAGTATTGGAACAGACTGCTTCTCTTTCAGAGAAGCGCATGTGAGTTTCTGTTAAATGCTTGTAAGTAGCTTAAGGCACTTTCAAAGGAAAGTGATTTTTTCTGAAAGCACAGCATTTAGAAAGTGAGGCAACACTCTATTCACTTCACACAGTGAATTGAAGTGTTGGAACAGACTGCTTCTCTTTCACAGAAACGCAAGTGAGTTTCTTCCTAATGCTTGCAAGTAGCTTAAGGCACTATCAAAGGAAAGTGATTTTCTCTGAAAGGACAGCATTTAGAAAGTGAAGCAACACTCCATTCACTTCTCACAGTGAATTGAAGTGTTGTAACAGACTGCTTCTCTTTCAGAGAAATGCATGTGAGTTTCTGGTGAATGCTTGTAAGTAGCTTAAGGCACTTTCAAAGGAAAGTGATTTTCTCTGAAAGGACAGCATTTAGAAAGTGAGGCAGCACTCCATTCACTTCACACAGTGAATTGAAGTGTTGGAACAGACTTCTTCTCTTTCAGAGGCGCATGTGAGTTTCTTCCTAATGCTTGCAAGTAGCTTAAGGCACTTTCAAAGGAAGTGATTTTCTCTGAAAGGACAGCATATAGAAAGTGAAGCAACACTCCATTCACTTCGCACAGTGAATTGAAGTGTTGGAACAGACTGCTTCTCTTTCAGAGAAAGGCATGTGAGTTTCTTCCTAATGCTTGCAAGTAGCTTAAGGCACTTTCAAAGGAAAGTGATTTTCTCTGAAAGGACAGCATTTAGAAAGTGAAGCAACACTCCATTCACTTCGCACATTGAATTGAAGTGTTGGAACAGACTGCTTCTCTTTCAGAGAAACGCATGTGAGTTTCTGGTGAATGCTTGTAAGTAGCTTAAGGCACTTTCAAAGGAAAGTGATTTTCTCTGAAAGGACAGCATTTAGAAAGTGAAGCAACACTCAATTCACTTCGCAGAGTGAATTGAAGTATTGGAACAGACTGCTTCTCTTTCAGAGAAACGCATGTGAGTTTCTGTTAAATGCTTGTAAGTAGCTTAAGGCACTTTCAAGGGAAAGTGATTTTCTCTGAAAGCACAGCATTTAGAAAGTGAGGCAACACTCTATTCACTTCACACAGTGAATTGAAGTGTTGGAACAGACTGCTTCTCTTTCAGAGAAATGCATGTGAGTTTCTGTTGAATGCTTGTAAGTAGCTTAAGGCACTTTCAAAGGAAAGTGATTTTCTCTGAAAGGACAACATTTAGAAAGTGAAGCAACACTCCATTCACATCGCACAGTGAATTGAAGTGTTGGAACAGACTGCTTCTCTTTCAGAGAAATGCATGTGAGTTTCTTCCTAATGCTTGCAAGGAGCTTAAGGCACTTTCAAAGGAAAGTGATTTTCTCTGAAAGGACAGCATTTAGAAAGTGAGGCAACACTCCCTTCACTTCGAACAGTGAATTGAAGTGTTGGAACAGACTGCTTCTCTTTCAGAGAAACGCATGTGAGTTTCTGGTGAATGCTTGTAAGAAGCTTAAGGCACTTTCAAAGGAAAGTGATTTTCTCTGAAAGGACAGCATTTAGAAAGTGAAGCAACACTCCAATCACTTCGCACAGTGAATTGAAGTGTTGGAACAGAGTGCTTCTCTTTCATAGAAACGCATTAGTGTTTCTTGTGAATGCTTGCAAGTTGCTTAAGGCACTTTCAAAGGAAAGTGATTTTCTCTGAAAGGACAGCATTTAGAAAGTGAGGCAGCACTCCATTCACTTCACACAGTGAATTGAAGTGTTGGAACAGACTGCTTCTCTTTCAGAGAAACGCATGTGAGTTTCTTCCTAATGCTTGCAAGTAGCTTAAGGCACTTTCAAAGGAAAGTGATTTTCTCTGAAAGGACAGCATTTAGAAAGTGAGGCAACACTCCATTCACTTCGCACAGTGAATTGAAGTGTTGGAACAGACTGCTTCTCTTTCAGAGAAACGCATGTGAGTTTCTTACTAATGCTTGCAAGTAGCTTAAGGCACTTTCAAAGGAAAGTGATTTTCTCTGAAAGGACAGCATTTAGAAAGTGAAGCAACACTCCATTCACTTCGCACAGTGAATTGAAGTGTTGGAACAGACTGCTTCTCTTTCAGAGAAACGCATGTGAGTTTCTGGTGAATGCTTGTAAGAAGCTTAAGGCACTTTCAAAGGAAAGTGATTTTCTCTGAAAGGACAGCATTTAGAAAGTGACGCAACACTCCCTTCACTTCGAACAGTGAATTGAAGTGTTGGAACAGACTGCTTCTCTTTCAGAGAAACGCATGTGAGTTTCTGTTGAATGCTTGTAAGTAGCTTAAGGCACTTTCAAAGGAAAGTGATTTTCTCTGAAAGGACAGCATTTAGAAAGTGAGGCAACACTCCATTCACTTCACACAGTGAATTGAAGTGTTGGAACAGACTGCTTCTCTTTCAGAGGCGCATGTGAGTTTCTTCCTAATGCTTGCAAGTAGCTTAAGGCACTTTCAAAGGAAAGTGATTTTCTCTGAAAGGACAGCATATAGAAAGTGAAGCAACACTCCATTCACTTCGCACAGTGAATTGAAGTGTTGGAACAGACTGCTTCTCTTTCAGAGAAACGCATGTGAGTTTCTGGTGAATGCTTGTAAGTAGCTTAAGGCACTTTCAAAGGAAAGTGATTTTCTCTGAAAGGACAGCATTTAGAAAGTGAAGCAACACTCCATTCACTTTGAACAGTGAATTGACGTGTTGGAACAGACTGCTTCTCTTTCAGAGAAATGCATGTGAGTTTCTGGTGAATGCTTGTAAGTAGCTTAAGGCACTTTCAAAGGAAAGTGATTTTCTCTGAAAGGACAGCATGTAGAAAGTGAGGCAACACTCCATTCACTTCGCACAGTGAATTGAAGTGTTGGAACAGACTGCTTCTCTTTCAGAGAAACGCATGTGAGTTTCTTCCTAATGCTTGCAAGTAGCTTAAGGCACGTTCAAAGGAAAGTGATTTTCTCTGAAAGGACAGCATTTAGAAAGTGAGGCAACACTCCATTCACTTCGCACAGTGAATTGAAGTGTTGGAACAGACTGCTTCTCTTTCAGAGAAAAGCATGTGAGTTTCTGGTGAATGCTTGTAAGTAGCTTAAGGCACTTTCAAAGGAAAGTGATTTTCTCTGAAAGGACAGCATTTAGAAAGTGAAGCAACACTCCATTCACTTCGAACAGTGAATTGAAGTGTTGTAACAGACTGCTTCTCTTTCAGAGAAATGCATGTGAGTTTCTGGTGAATGCTTGTAAGTAGCTTAAGGCACTTTCAAAGGAAAGTGATTTTCTCTGAAAGGACAGCATTTAGAAAGTGAGGCAGCACTCCATTCACTTCACACAGTGAATTGAAGTGTTGGAACAGACTGCTTCTCTTTCAGAGGCGCATGTGAGTTTCTTCCTAATGCTTGCAAGTAGCTTAAGGCACTTTCAAAGGAAAGTGATTTTCTCTGAAAGGACAGCATATAGAAAGTGAAGCAACACTCCATTCACTTCGCACAGTGAATTGAAGTGTTGGAACAGACTGCTTCTCTTTCAGAGAAAGGCATGTGAGTTTCTTCCTAATGCTTGCAAGTAGCTTAAGGCACTTTCAAAGGAAAGTGATTTTCTCTGAAAGGACAGCATTTAGAAAGTGAAGCAACACTCCATTCACTTCGCACATTGAATTGAAGTGTTGGAACAGACTGCTTCTCTTTCAGAGAAAAGCATGTGAGTTTCTGGTGAATCCTTGTAAGTAGCTTAAGGCACTTTCAAAGGAAAGTGATTTTCTCTGAAAGGACAGCATTTAGAAAGTGAAGCAACACTCAATTCACTTCGCAGAGTGAATTGAAGTATTGGAACAGACTGCTTCTCTTTCAGAGAAACGCATGTGAGTTTCTGTTAAATGCTTGTAAGTAGCTTAAGGCACTTTCAAAGGAAAGTGATTTTCTCTGAAAGCACAGCATTTAGAAAGTGAGGCAACACTCTATTCACTTCACACAGTGAATTGAAGTGTTGGAACAGACTGCTTCTCTTTCAGAGAAATGCATGTGAGTTTCTGTTGAATGCTTGTAAGTAGCTTAAGGCACTTTCAAAGGAAAGTGATTTTCTCTGAAAGGACAACATTTAGAAAGTGAAGCAACACTCCATTCACATCGCACAGTGAATTGAAGTGTTGGAACAGACTGCTTCTCTTTCAGAGAAATGCATGTGAGTTTCTTCCTAATGCTTGCAAGGAGCTTAAGGCACTTTCAAAGGAAAGTGATTTTCTCTGAAAGGACAGCATTTAGAAAGTGAGGCAACACTCCCTTCACTTCGAACAGTGAATTGAAGTGTTGGAACAGACTGCTTCTCTTTCAGAGAAACGCATGTGAGTTTCTGGTGAATGCTTGTAAGAAGCTTAAGGCACTTTCAAAGGAAAGTGATTTTCTCTGAAAGGACAGCATTTAGAAAGTGAAGCAACACTTCAATCACTTCGCACAGTGAATTGAAGTGTTGGAACAGAGTGCTTCTCTTTCATAGAAACGCATTAGTGTTTCTTGTGAATGCTTGCAAGTTGCTTAAGGCACTTTCAAAGGAAAGTGATTTTCTCTGAAAGGACAGCATTTAGAAAGTGAAGCAACACTCCATTCACTTCGCACAGTGAATTGAAGTGTTGGAACAGACTGCTTCTCTTTCAGAGAAATGCATGTGAGTTTCTGTTGAATGCTTGTAAGTAGCTTAAGGCACTTTCAAAGGAAAGTGATTTTCTCTGAAAGGACAGCATTTTGAAAGTGACGCAACACTCCATTCACTTCGCACCGTGAATTGAAGTGTTGGAACAGACTGCTTCACTTTCAGAGAAACGCATGTGAGTTTCTGTTGAATGCTTGTAAGTAGCTTAAGGCACTTTCAAAGGAAAGTGATTTTCTCTGAGAGGACAGCATTTAGAAAGTGAGGCAACACTCCATTCCCTTCGTGCAGTGAATTGAAGTGTTGGAACAGACTGCTTCTCTTTCAGAGAAACGCATGTGAGTTTCTTCCTAATGCTTGCAAGTAGCTTAAGGCACTTTCAAAGGAAAGTGATTTTCTCAGAAAGGACAGCATTTAGAAAGTGAAGCAACACTCCATTCACTTCGCACAGTGAATTGAAGTGTTGGAACAGACTGCTTCTCTTTCAGAGAAATGCATGTGAGTTTCTGTTGAATGCTTGTAAGTAGCATAAGGCACTTTCAAAGGAAAGTGATTTTCTCTGAAAGGACAGCATTTAGAAAGTGAAGCAACACTCCATTCACTTCACACAGTGAATTGAAGTGTTGGAACAGACTGCTTCTCTTTCAGAGGCGCATGTGAGTTTCTTCCTAATGCTTGCTAGTAGCTTAAGGCACTTTCAAAGGAAAGTGATTTTCTCTGAAAGGACAGCATTTAGAAAGTGAAGCAACACTCCATTCACTTCGCACAGTGAATTGAAGTGTTGGAACAGACTGCTTCTCTTTCAGAGAAACGCATGTGAGTTTCTTCCTAATGCTTGCAAGTAGCTTAAGGCACTTTCAAAGGAAAGTGATTTTCTCTGAAAGGACAGCATTTAGAAAGTGAGGCAACACTCCATTCACTTCGCACATTGAATTTAAGTGTTGGATCAGACTGCTTCTCTTTCAGAGAAACGCATGTGAGTTTCTGTTGAATGCTTGTAAGTAGCTTAAGGCACTTTCAAAGGAAAGTGATTTTCTCTGAAAGGACAGCATTTAGAAAGTGAAGCAACACTCAATTCACTTCGCAGAGTGAATTGAAGTATTGGAACAGACTGCTTCTCTTTCAGAGAAGCGCATGTGAGTTTCTGTTAAATGCTTGTAAGTAGCTTAAGGCACTTTCAAAGGAAAGTGATTTTTTCTGAAAGCACAGCATTTAGAAAGTGAGGCAACACTCTATTCACTTCACACAGTGAATTGAAGTGTTGGAACAGACTGCTTCTCTTTCACAGAAACGCAAGTGAGTTTCTTCCTAATGCTTGCAAGTAGCTTAAGGCACTATCAAAGGAAAGTGATTTTCTCTGAAAGGACAGCATTTAGAAAGTGAAGCAACACTCCATTCACTTCTCACAGTGAATTGAAGTGTTGTAACAGACTGCTTCTCTTTCAGAGAAATGCATGTGAGTTTCTGGTGAATGCTTGTAAGTAGCTTAAGGCACTTTCAAAGGAAAGTGATTTTCTCTGAAAGGACAGCATTTAGAAAGTGAGGCAGCACTCCATTCACTTCACACAGTGAATTGAAGTGTTGGAACAGACTTCTTCTCTTTCAGAGGCGCATGTGAGTTTCTTCCTAATGCTTGCAAGTAGCTTAAGGCACTTTCAAAGGAAGTGATTTTCTCTGAAAGGACAGCATATAGAAAGTGAAGCAACACTCCATTCACTTCGCACAGTGAATTGAAGTGTTGGAACAGACTGCTTCTCTTTCAGAGAAAGGCATGTGAGTTTCTTCCTAATGCTTGCAAGTAGCTTAAGGCACTTTCAAAGGAAAGTGATTTTCTCTGAAAGGACAGCATTTAGAAAGTGAAGCAACACTCCATTCACTTCGCACATTGAATTGAAGTGTTGGAACAGACTGCTTCTCTTTCAGAGAAACGCATGTGAGTTTCTGGTGAATGCTTGTAAGTAGCTTAAGGCACTTTCAAAGGAAAGTGATTTTCTCTGAAAGGACAGCATTTAGAAAGTGAAGCAACACTCAATTCACTTCGCAGAGTGAATTGAAGTATTGGAACAGACTGCTTCTCTTTCAGAGAAACGCATGTGAGTTTCTGTTAAATGCTTGTAAGTAGCTTAAGGCACTTTCAAGGGAAAGTGATTTTCTCTGAAAGCACAGCATTTAGAAAGTGAGGCAACACTCTATTCACTTCACACAGTGAATTGAAGTGTTGGAACAGACTGCTTCTCTTTCAGAGAAATGCATGTGAGTTTCTGTTGAATGCTTGTAAGTAGCTTAAGGCACTTTCAAAGGAAAGTGATTTTCTCTGAAAGGACAACATTTAGAAAGTGAAGCAACACTCCATTCACATCGCACAGTGAATTGAAGTGTTGGAACAGACTGCTTCTCTTTCAGAGAAATGCATGTGAGTTTCTTCCTAATGCTTGCAAGGAGCTTAAGGCACTTTCAAAGGAAAGTGATTTTCTCTGAAAGGACAGCATTTAGAAAGTGAGGCAACACTCCCTTCACTTCGAACAGTGAATTGAAGTGTTGGAACAGACTGCTTCTCTTTCAGAGAAACGCATGTGAGTTTCTGGTGAATGCTTGTAAGAAGCTTAAGGCACTTTCAAAGGAAAGTGATTTTCTCTGAAAGGACAGCATTTAGAAAGTGAAGCAACACTCCAATCACTTCGCACAGTGAATTGAAGTGTTGGAACAGAGTGCTTCTCTTTCATAGAAACGCATTAGTGTTTCTTGTGAATGCTTGCAAGTTGCTTAAGGCACTTTCAAAGGAAAGTGATTTTCTCTGAAAGGACAGCATTTAGAAAGTGAAGCAACACTCCATTCACTTCGCACAGTGAATTGAAGTGTTGGAACAGACTGCTTCTCTTTCAGAGAAATGCATGTGAGTTTCTGTTGAATGCTTGTAAGTAGCTTAAGGCACTTTCAAAGGAAAGTGATTTTCTCTGAAAGGACAGCATTTTGAAAGTGACGCAACACTCCATTCACTTCGCACCGTGAATTGAAGTGTTGGAACAGACTGCTTCACTTTCAGAGAAACGCATGTGTGTTTCTGTTGAATGCTTGTAAGTAGCTTAAGGCACTTTCAAAGGAAAGTGATTTTCTCTGAGAGGACAGCATTTAGAAAGTGAGGCAACACTCCATTCCCTTCGTGCAGTGAATTGAAGTGTTGGAACAGACTGCTTCTCTTTCAGAGAAACGCATGTGAGTTTCTTCCTAATGCTTGCAAGTAGCTTAAGGCACTTTCAAAGGAAAGTGATTTTCTCAGAGAGGACAGCATTTAGAAAGTGAAGCAACACTCCATTCACTTCGCACAGTGAATTGAAGTGTTGGAACAGACTGCTTCTCTTTCAGAGAAACGCATGTGAGTTTCTTCCTAATGCTTGCAAGTAGCTTAAGGCACTTTCAAAGGAAAGTGATTTTCTCTGAAAGGACAGCATTTAGAAAGTGACGCAACACTCCCTTCACTTCGAACAGTGAATTGAAGTGTTGGAACAGACTGCTTCTCTTTCAGAGAAATGCATGTGAGTTTCTGTTGAATGCTTGTAAGTAGCTTAAGGCACTTTCAAAGGAAAGTGATTTTCTCTGAAAGGACAGCATTTAGAAAGTGAGGCAACACTTCATTCACTTCACACAGTGAATTGAAGTGTTGGAACAGACTGCTTCTCTTTCAGAGGCGCATGTGAGTTTCTTCCTAATGCTTGCTAGTAGCTTAAGGCACTTTCAAAGGAAAGTGATTTTCTCTGAAAGGACAGCATTTAGAAAGTGAAGCAACACTCCATTCACTTCGCACAGTGAATTGAAGTGTTGGAACAGACTGCTTCTCTTTCAGAGAAACGCATGTGAGTTTCTTCCTAATGCTTGCAAGTAGCTTAAGGCACTTTCAAAGGAAAGTGATTTTCTCTGAAAGGACAGCATTTAGAAAGTGAAGCAACACTCCATTCACTTCGCACAGTGAATTGAAGTGTTGGAACAGACTGCTTCTCTTTCAGAGAAATGCATGTGAGTTTCTTCCTAATGCTTGCAAGGAGCTTAAGGCACTTTCAAAGGAAAGTGATTTTCTCTGAAAGGACAGCATTTAGAAAGTGAGGCAACACTCCCTTCACTTCGAACAGTGAATTGAAGTGTTGGAACAGACTGCTTCTCTTTCAGAGAAACGCATGTGAGTTTCTGGTGAATGCTTGTAAGAAGCTTAAGGCACTTTCAAAGGAAAGTGATTTTCTCTGAAAGGACAGCATTTAGAAAGTGAAGCAACACTCCAATCACTTCGCACAGTGAATTGAAGTGTTGGAACAGAGTGCTTCTCTTTCATAGAAACGCATTAGTGTTTCTTGTGAATGCTTGCAAGTTGCTTAAGTCACTTTCAAAGGAAAGTGATTTTCTCTGAAAGGACAGCATTTAGAAAGTGAAGCAACACTCCATTCACTTCGCACAGTGAATTGAAGTGTTGGAACAGACTGCTTCTCTTTCAGAGAAATGCATGTGAGTTTCTGTTGAATGCTTGTAAGTAGCTTAAGGCACTTTCAAAGGAAAGTGATTTTCTCTGAAAGGACAGCATTTTGAAAGTGACGCAACACTCCATTCACTTCGCACCGTGAATTGAAGTGTTGGAACAGACTGCTTCACTTTCAGAGAAACGCATGTGAGTTTCTGTTGAATGCTTGTAAGTAGCTTAAGGCACTTTCAAAGGAAAGTGATTTTCTCTGAGAGGACAGCATTTAGAAAGTGAGGCAACACTCCATTCCCTTCGTGCAGTGAATTGAAGTGTTGGAACAGACTGCTTCTCTTTCAGAGAAACGCATGTGAGTTTCTTCCTAATGCTTGCAAGTAGCTTAAGGCACTTTCAAAGGAAAGTGATTTTCTCAGAAAGGACAGCATTTAGAAAGTGAAGCAACACTCCATTCACTTCGCACAGTGAATTGAAGTGTTGGAACAGACTGCTTCTCTTTCAGAGAAATGCATGTGAGTTTCTGTTGAATGCTTGTAAGTAGCATAAGGCACTTTCAAAGGAAAGTGATTTTCTCTGAAAGGACAGCATTTAGAAAGTGAAGCAACACTCCATTCACTTCACACAGTGAATTGAAGTGTTGGAACAGACTGCTTCTCTTTCAGAGGCGCATGTGAGTTTCTTCCTAATGCTTGCTAGTAGCTTAAGGCACTTTCAAAGGAAAGTGATTTTCTCTGAAAGGACAGCATTTAGAAAGTGAAGCAACACTCCATTCACTTCGCACAGTGAATTGAAGTGTTGGAACAGACTGCTTCTCTTTCAGAGAAACGCATGTGAGTTTCTTCCTAATGCTTGCAAGTAGCTTAAGGCACTTTCAAAGGAAAGTGATTTTCTCTGAAAGGACAGCATTTAGAAAGTGAAGCAACACTCCATTCACTTCGCACATTGAATTTAAGTGTTGGATCAGACTGCTTCTCTTTCAGAGAAACGCATGTGAGTTTCTGTTGAATGCTTGTAAGTAGCTTAAGGCACTTTCAAAGGAAAGTGATTTTCTCTGAAAGGACAGCATTTAGAAAGTGAAGCAACACTCAATTCACTTCGCAGAGTGAATTGAAGTATTGGAACAGACTGCTTCTCTTTCAGAGAAGCGCATGTGAGTTTCTGTTAAATGCTTGTAAGTAGCTTAAGGCACTTTCAAAGGAAAGTGATTTTTTCTGAAAGCACAGCATTTAGAAAGTGAGGCAACACTCTATTCACTTCACACAGTGAATTGAAGTGTTGGAACAGACTGCTTCTCTTTCACAGAAACGCAAGTGAGTTTCTTCCTAATGCTTGCAAGTAGCTTAAGGCACTATCAAAGGAAAGTGATTTTCTCTGAAAGGACAGCATTTAGAAAGTGAAGCAACACTCCATTCACTTCTCACAGTGAATTGAAGTGTTGTAACAGACTGCTTCTCTTTCAGAGAAATGCATGTGAGTTTCTGGTGAATGCTTGTAAGTAGCTTAAGGCACTTTCAAAGGAAAGTGATTTTCTCTGAAAGGACAGCATTTAGAAAGTGAGGCAGCACTCCATTCACTTCACACAGTGAATTGAAGTGTTGGAACAGACTTCTTCTCTTTCAGAGGCGCATGTGAGTTTCTTCCTAATGCTTGCAAGTAGCTTAAGGCACTTTCAAAGGAAGTGATTTTCTCTGAAAGGACAGCATATAGAAAGTGAAGCAACACTCCATTCACTTCGCACAGTGAATTGAAGTGTTGGAACAGACTGCTTCTCTTTCAGAGAAACGCATGTGAGTTTCTTCCTAATGCTTGCAAGTAGCTTAAGGCACGTTCAAAGGAAAGTGATTTTCTCTGAAAGGACAGCATTTAGAAAGTGAGGCAACACTCCATTCACTTCGCACAGTGAATTGAAGTGTTGGAACAGACTGCTTCTCTTTCAGAGAAAAGCATGTGAGTTTCTGGTGAATGCTTGTAAGTAGCTTAAGGCACTTTCAAAGGAAAGTGATTTTCTCTGAAAGGACAGCATTTAGAAAGTGAAGCAACACTCCATTCACTTCGAACAGTGAATTGAAGTGTTGTAACAGACTGCTTCTCTTTCAGAGAAATGCATGTGAGTTTCTGTTGAATGCTTGTAAGTAGCTTAAGGCACTTTCAAAGGAAAGTGATTTTCTCTGAGAGGACAGCATTTAGAAAGTGAGGCAACACTCCATTCCCTTCGTGCAGTGAATTGAAGTGTTGGAACAGACTGCTTCTCTTTCAGAGAAACGCATGTGAGTTTCTTCCTAATGCTTGCAAGTAGCTTAAGGCACTTTCAAAGGAAAGTGATTTTCTCTGAAAGGACAACATTTAGAAAGTGAAGCAACACTCCATTCACATCGCACAGTGAATTGAAGTGTTGGAACAGACTGCTTCTCTTTCAGAGAAATGCATGTGAGTTTCTTCCTAATGCTTGCAAGGAGCTTAAGGCACTTTCAAAGGAAAGTGATTTTCTCTGAAAGGACAGCATTTAGAAAGTGAGGCAACACTCCCTTCACTTCGAACAGTGAATTGAAGTGTTGGAACAGACTGCTTCTCTTTCAGAGAAACGCATGTGAGTTTCTGGTGAATGCTTGTAAGAAGCTTAAGGCACTTTCAAAGGAAAGTGATTTTCTCTGAAAGGACAGCATTTAGAAAGTGAAGCAACACTCCAATCACTTCGCACAGTGAATTGAAGTGTTGGAACAGAGTGCTTCTCTTTCATAGAAACGCATTAGTGTTTCTTGTGAATGCTTGCAAGTTGCTTAAGTCACTTTCAAAGGAAAGTGATTTTCTCTGAAAGGACAGCATTTAGAAAGTGAAGCAACACTCCATTCACTTCGCACAGTGAATTGAAGTGTTGGAACAGACTGCTTCTCTTTCAGAGAAATGCATGTGAGTTTCTGTTGAATGCTTGTAAGTAGCTTAAGGCACTTTCAAAGGAAAGTGATTTTCTCTGAAAGGACAGCATTTTGAAAGTGACGCAACACTCCATTCACTTCGCACCGTGAATTGAAGTGTTGGAACAGACTGCTTCACTTTCAGAGAAACGCATGTGAGTTTCTGTTGAATGCTTGTAAGTAGCTTAAGGCACTTTCAAAGGAAAGTGATTTTCTCTGAGAGGACAGCATTTAGAAAGTGAGGCAACACTCCATTCCCTTCGTGCAGTGAATTGAAGTGTTGGAACAGACTGCTTCTCTTTCAGAGAAACGCATGTGAGTTTCTTCCTAATGCTTGCAAGTAGCTTAAGGCACTTTCAAAGGAAAGTGATTTTCTCAGAAAGGACAGCATTTAGAAAGTGAAGCAACACTCCATTCACTTCGCACAGTGAATTGAAGTGTTGGAACAGACTGCTTCTCTTTCAGAGAAATGCATGTGAGTTTCTGTTGAATGCTTGTAAGTAGCATAAGGCACTTTCAAAGGAAAGTGATTTTCTCTGAAAGGACAGCATTTAGAAAGTGAAGCAACACTCCATTCACTTCACACAGTGAATTGAAGTGTTGGAACAGACTGCTTCTTTTTCAGAGGCGCATGTGAGTTTCTTCCTAATGCTTGCTAGTAGCTTAAGGCACTTTCAAAGGAAAGTGATTTTCTCTGAAAGGACAGCATTTAGAAAGTGAAGCAACACTCCATTCACTTCGCACAGTGAATTGAAGTGTTGGAACAGACTGCTTCTCTTTCAGAGAAACGCATGTGAGTTTCTTCCTAATGCTTGCAAGTAGCTTAAGGCACTTTCAAAGGAAAGTGATTTTCTCTGAAAGGACAGCATTTAGAAAGTGAAGCAACACTCCATTCACTTCGCACATTGAATTTAAGTGTTGGATCAGACTGCTTCTCTTTCAGAGAAACGCATGTGAGTTTCTGTTGAATGCTTGTAAGTAGCTTAAGGCACTTTCAAAGGAAAGTGATTTTCTCTGAAAGGACAGCATTTAGAAAGTGAAGCAACACTCAATTCACTTCGCAGAGTGAATTGAAGTATTGGAACAGACTGCTTCTCTTTCAGAGAAGCGCATGTGAGTTTCTGTTAAATGCTTGTAAGTAGCTTAAGGCACTTTCAAAGGAAAGTGATTTTTTCTGAAAGCACAGCATTTAGAAAGTGAGGCAACACTCTATTCACTTCACACAGTGAATTGAAGTGTTGGAACAGACTGCTTCTCTTTCACAGAAACGCAAGTGAGTTTCTTCCTAATGCTTGCAAGTAGCTTAAGGCACTATCAAAGGAAAGTGATTTTCTCGGAAAGGACAGCATTTAGAAAGTGAAGCAACACTCCATTCACTTCTCACAGTGAATTGAAGTGTTGTAACAGACTGCTTCTCTTTCAGAGAAATGCATGTGAGTTTCTGGTGAATGCTTGTAAGTAGCTTAAGGCACTTTCAAAGGAAAGTGATTTTCTCTGAAAGGACAGCATTTAGAAAGTGAGGCAGCACTCCATTCACTTCACACAGTGAATTGAAGTGTTGGAACAGACTTCTTCTCTTTCAGAGGCGCATGTGAGTTTCTTCCTAATGCTTGCAAGTAGCTTAAGGCACTTTCAAAGGAAGTGATTTTCTCTGAAAGGACAGCATATAGAAAGTGAAGCAACACTCCATTCACTTCGCACAGTGAATTGAAGTGTTGGAACAGACTGCTTCTCTTTCAGAGAAACGCATGTGAGTTTCTTCCTAATGCTTGCAAGTAGCTTAAGGCACGTTCAAAGGAAAGTGATTTTCTCTGAAAGGACATAATTTAGAAAGTGAAGCAACACTCCATTCACTTCGCACAGTGAATTGAAGTGTTGGAACAGACTGCTTCTCTTTCAGAGAAACGAATGTGAGTTTCTGGTGAATGCTTGTAAGTAGCTTAAGGCACTTTCAAAGGAAAGTGATTTTCTCTGAAAGGACAGCATTTAGAAAGTGAAGCAACACTCCATTCACTTTGAACAGTGAATTGACGTGTTGGAACAGACTGCTTCTCTTTCAGAGAAATGCATGTGAGTTTCTGGTGAATGCTTGTAAGTAGCTTAAGGCACTTTCAAAGGAAAGTGATTTTCTCTGAAAGGACAGCATGTAGAAAGTGAGGCAGCACTACATTCACTTCACACAGTGAATTGAAGTGTTGGAACAGACTGCTTCTCTTTCAGAGAAACGCATGTGAGTTTCTTCCTAATGCTTGCAAGTAGCTTAAGGCACGTTCAAAGGAAAGTGATTTTCTCTGAAAGGACAGCATTTAGAAAGTGAGGCAACACTCCATTCACTTCGCACAGTGAATTGAAGTGTTGGAACAGACTGCTTCTCTTTCAGAGAAAAGCATGTAAGTTTCTGGTGAATGATGGTAAGTAGCTTAAGGCACTTTCAAAGGAAAGTGATTTTCTCTGAAAGGACAGCATTTAGAAAGTGAAGCAACACTCCATTCACTTCGAACAGTGAATTGAAGTGTTGTAACAGACTGCTTCTCTTTCAGAGAAATGCATGTGAGTTTCTGGTGAATGCTTGTAAGTAGCTTAAGGCACTTTCAAAGGAAAGTGATTTTCTCTGAAAGGACAGCATTTAGAAAGTGAGGCAGCACTCCATTCACTTCACACAGTGAATTGAAGTGTTGGAACAGACTGCTTCTCTTTCAGAGAAACGCATGTGAGTTTCTTCCTAATGCTTGCAAGTAGCTTAAGGCACTTTCAAAGGAAAGTGATTTTCTCTGAAAGGACAGCATTTAGAAAGTGAGGCAACACTCCATTCACTTCGCACAGTGAATTGAAGTGTTGGAACAGACTGCTTCTCTTTCAGAGAAACGCATGTGAGTTTCTTACTAATGCTTGCAAGTAGCTTAAGGCACTTTCAAAGGAAAGTGATTTTCTCTGAAAGGACAGCATTTAGAAAGTGAAGCAACACTCCATTCACTTCGCACAGTGAATTGAAGTGTTGGAACAGACTGCTTCTCTTTCAGAGAAACGCATGTGAGTTTCTGGTGAATGCTTGTAAGAAGCTTAAGGCACTTTCAAAGGAAAGTGATTTTCTCTGAAAGGACAGCATTTAGAAAGTGACGCAACACTCCCTTCACTTCGAACAGTGAATTGAAGTGTTGGAACAGACTGCTTCTCTTTCAGAGAAACGCATGTGAGTTTCTGTTGAATGCTTGTAAGTAGCTTAAGGCACTTTCAAAGGAAAGTGATTTTCTCTGAAAGGACAGCATTTAGAAAGTGAGGCAACACTCCATTCACTTCACACAGTGAATTGAAGTGTTGGAACAGACTGCTTCTCTTTCAGAGGCGCATGTGAGTTTCTTCCTAATGCTTGCAAGTAGCTTAAGGCACTTTCAAAGGAAAGTGATTTTCTCTGAAAGGACAGCATATAGAAAGTGAAGCAACACTCCATTCACTTCGCACAGTGAATTGAAGTGTTGGAACAGACTGCTTCTCTTTCAGAGAAACGCATGTGAGTTTCTGGTGAATGCTTGTAAGTAGCTTAAGGCACTTTCAAAGGAAAGTGATTTTCTCTGAAAGGACAGCATTTAGAAAGTGAAGCAACACTCCATTCACTTTGAACAGTGAATTGACGTGTTGGAACAGACTGCTTCTCTTTCAGAGAAATGCATGTGAGTTTCTGGTGAATGCTTGTAAGTAGCTTAAGGCACTTTCAAAGGAAAGTGATTTTCTCTGAAAGGACAGCATGTAGAAAGTGAGGCAACACTCCATTCACTTCGCACAGTGAATTGAAGTGTTGGAACAGACTGCTTCTCTTTCAGAGAAACGCATGTGAGTTTCTTCCTAATGCTTGCAAGTAGCTTAAGGCACGTTCAAAGGAAAGTGATTTTCTCTGAAAGGACAGCATTTAGAAAGTGAGGCAACACTCCATTCACTTCGCACAGTGAATTGAAGTGTTGGAACAGACTGCTTCTCTTTCAGAGAAAAGCATGTGAGTTTCTGGTGAATGCTTGTAAGTAGCTTAAGGCACTTTCAAAGGAAAGTAATTTTCTCTGAAAGGACAGCATTTAGAAAGTGAAGCAACACTCCATTCACTTCGAACAGTGAATTGAAGTGTTGTAACAGACTGCTTCTCTTTCAGAGAAATGCATGTGAGTTTCTGGGGAATGCTTGTAAGTAGCTTAAGGCACTTTCAAAGGAAAGTGATTTTCTCTGAAAGGACAGCATTTAGAAAGTGAGGCAGCACTCCATTCACTTCACACAGTGAATTGAAGTGTTGGAACAGACTGCTTCTCTTTCAGAGGCGCATGTGAGTTTCTTCCTAATGCTTGCAAGTAGCTTAAGGCACTTTCAAAGGAAAGTGATTTTCTCTGAAAGGACAGCATATAGAAAGTGAAGCAACACTCCATTCACTTCGCACAGTGAATTGAAGTGTTGGAACAGACTGCTTCTCTTTCAGAGAAAGGCATGTGAGTTTCTTCCTAATGCTTGCAAGTAGCTTAAGGCACTTTCAAAGGAAAGTGATTTTCTCTGAAAGGACAGCATTTAGAAAGTGAAGCAACACTCCACTCACTTCGCACATTGAATTGAAGTGTTGGAACAGACTGCTTCTCTTTCAGAGAAAAGCATGTGAGTTTCTGGTGAATGCTTGTAAGTAGCTTAAGGCACTTTCAAAGGAAAGTGATTTTCTCTGAAAGGACAGCATTTAGAAAGTGAAGCAACACTCAATTCACTTCGCAGAGTGAATTGAAGTATTGGAACAGACTGCTTCTCTTTCAGAGAAATGCATGTGAGTTTCTGTTGAATGCTTGTAAGTAGCTTAAGGCACTTTCAAAGGAAAGTGATTTTCTCTGAAAGGACAACATTTAGAAAGTGAAGCAACACTCCATTCACATCGCACAGTGAATTGAAGTGTTGGAACAGACTGCTTCTCTTTCAGAGAAATGCATGTGAGTTTCTTCCTAATGCTTGCAAGGAGCTTAAGGCACTTTCAAAGGAAAGTGATTTTCTCTGAAAGGACAGCATTTAGAAAGTGAGGCAACACTCCCTTCACTTCGAACAGTGAATTGAAGTGTTGGAACAGACTGCTTCTCTTTCAGAGAAACGCATGTGAGTTTCTGGTGAATGCTTGTAAGAAGCTTAAGGCACTTTCAAAGGAAAGTGATTTTCTCTGAAAGGACAGCATTTAGAAAGTGAAGCAACACTCCAATCACTTCGCACAGTGAATTGAAGTGTTGGAACAGAGTGCTTCTCTTTCATAGAAACGCATTAGTGTTTCTTGTGAATGCTTGCAAGTTGCTTAAGGCACTTTCAAAGGAAAGTGATTTTCTCTGAAAGGACAGCATTTAGAAAGTGAAGCAACACTCCATTCACTTCGCACAGTGAATTGAAGTGTTGGAACAGACTGCTTCTCTTTCAGAGAAATGCATGTGAGTTTCTGTTGAATGCTTGTAAGTAGCTTAAGGCACTTTCAAAGGAAAGTGATTTTCTCTGAAAGGACAGCATTTTGAAAGTGACGCAACACTCCATTCACTTCGCACCGTGAATTGAAGTGTTGGAACAGACTGCTTCACTTTCAGAGAAACGCATGTGAGTTTCTGTTGAATGCTTGTAAGTAGCTTAAGGCACTTTCAAAGGAAAGTGATTTTCTCTGAGAGGACAGCATTTAGAAAGTGAGGCAACACTCCATTCCCTTCGTGCAGTGAATTGAAGTGTTGGAACAGACTGCTTCTCTTTCAGAGAAACGCATGTGAGTTTCTTCCTAATGCTTGCAAGTAGCTTAAGGCACTTTCAAAGGAAAGTGATTTTCTCAGAAAGGACAGCATTTAGAAAGTGAAGCAACACTCCATTCACTTCGCACAGTGAATTGAAGTGTTGGAACAGACTGCTTCTCTTTCAGAGAAATGCATGTGAGTTTCTGGTGAATGCTTGTAAGTAGCATAAGGCACTTTCAAAGGAAAGTGATTTTCTCTGAAAGGACAGCATTTAGAAAGTGAAGCAACACTCCATTCACTTCACACAGTGAATTGAAGTGTTGGAACAGACTGCTTCTCTTTCAGAGGCGCATGTGAGTTTCTTCCTAATGCTTGCAAGTAGCTTAAGGCACTTTCAAAGGAAAGTGATTTTCTCTGAAAGGACAGCATATAGAAAGTGAAGCAACACTCCATTCACTTCGCACAGTGAATTGAAGTGTTGGAACAGACTGCTTCTCTTTCAGAGAAACGCATGTGAGTTTCTTCCTAATGCTTGCAAGTAGCTTAAGGCACTTTCAAAGGAAAGTGATTTTCTCTGAAAGGACAGCATTTAGAAAGTGAAGCAACACTCCACTCACTTCGCACATTGAATTGAAGTGTTGGAACAGACTGCTTCTCTTTCAGAGAAAAGCATGTGAGTTTCTGGTGAATGCTTGTAAGTAGCTTAAGGCACTTTCAAAGGAAAGTGATTTTCTCTGAAAGGACAGCATTTAGAAAGTGAAGCAACACTCAATTCACTTCGCAGAGTGAATTGAAGTATTGGAACAGACTGCTTCTCTTTCAGAGAAACGCATGTGAGTTTCTGTTAAATGCTTGTAAGTAGCTTAAGGCACTTTCAAAGGAAAGTGATTTTCTCTGAAAGCACAGCATTTAGAAAGTGAGGCAACACTCTATTCACTTCACACAGTGAATTGAAGTGTTGGAACAGACTGCTTCTCTTTCAGAGAAATGCATGTGAGTTTCTGTTGAATGCTTGTAAGTAGCTTAAGGCACTTTCAAAGGAAAGTGATTTTCTCTGAAAGGACAACATTTAGAAAGTGAAGCAACACTCCATTCACATCGCACAGTGAATTGAAGTGTTGGAACAGACTGCTTCTCTTTCAGAGAAATGCATGTGAGTTTCTTCCTAATGCTTGCAAGGAGCTTAAGGCACTTTCAAAGGAAAGTGATTTTCTCTGAAAGGACAGCATTTAGAAAGTGAGGCAACACTCCCTTCACTTCGAACAGTGAATTGAAGTGTTGGAACAGACTGCTTCTCTTTCAGAGAAACGCATGTGAGTTTCTGGTGAATGCTTGTAAGAAGCTTAAGGCACTTTCAAAGGAAAGTGATTTTCTCTGAAAGGACAGCATTTAGAAAGTGAAGCAACACTCCAATCACTTCGCACAGTGAATTGAAGTGTTGGAACAGAGTGCTTCTCTTTCATAGAAACGCATTAGTGTTTCTTGTGAATGCTTGCAAGTTGCTTAAGGCACTTTCAAAGGAAAGTGATTTTCTCTGAAAGGACAGCATTTAGAAAGTGAAGCAACACTCCATTCACTTCGCACAGTGAATTGAAGTGTTGGAACAGACTGCTTCTCTTTCAGAGAAATGCATGTGAGTTTCTGTTGAATGCTTGTAAGTAGCTTAAGGCACTTTCAAAGGAAAGTGATTTTCTCTGAAAGGACAGCATTTTGAAAGTGACGCAACACTCCATTCACTTCGCACCGTGAATTGAAGTGTTGGAACAGACTGCTTCACTTTCAGAGAAACGCATGTGAGTTTCTGTTGAATGCTTGTAAGTAGCTTAAGGCACTTTCAAAGGAAAGTGATTTTCTCTGAGAGGACAGCATTTAGAAAGTGAGGCAACACTCCATTCCCTTCGTGCAGTGAATTGAAGTGTTGGAACAGACTGCTTCTCTTTCAGAGAAACGCATGTGAGTTTCTTCCTAATGCTTGCAAGTAGCTTAAGGCACTTTCAAAGGAAAGTGATTTTCTCAGAAAGGACAGCATTTAGAAAGTGAAGCAACACTCCATTCACTTCGCACAGTGAATTGAAGTGTTGGAACAGACTGCTTCTCTTTCAGAGAAATGCATGTGAGTTTCTGGTGAATGCTTGTAAGTAGCATAAGGCACTTTCAAAGGAAAGTGATTTTCTCTGAAAGGACAGCATTTAGAAAGTGAAGCAACACTCCATTCACTTCACACAGTGAATTGAAGTGTTGGAACAGACTGCTTCTCTTTCAGAGGCGCATGTGAGTTTCTTCCTAATGCTTGCTAGTAGCTTAAGGCACTTTCAAAGGAAAGTGATTTTCTCTGAAAGGACAGCATTTAGAAAGTGAAGCAACACTCCATTCACTTCGCACAGTGAATTGAAGTGTTGGAACAGACTGCTTCTCTTTCAGAGAAACGCATGTGAGTTTCTTCCTAATGCTTGCAAGTAGCTTAAGGCACTTTCAAAGGAAAGTGATTTTCTCTGAAAGGACAGCATTTAGAAAGTGAAGCAACACTCCATTCACTTCGCACATTGAATTTAAGTGTTGGATCAGACTGCTTCTCTTTCAGAGAAACGCATGTGAGTTTCTGTTGAATGCTTGTAAGTAGCTTAAGGCACTTTCAAAGGAAAGTGATTTTCTCTGAAAGGACAGCATTTAGAAAGTGAAGCAACACTCAATTCACTTCGCAGAGTGAATTGAAGTATTGGAACAGACTGCTTCTCTTTCAGAGAAGCGCATGTGAGTTTCTGTTAAATGCTTGTAAGTAGCTTAAGGCACTTTCAAAGGAAAGTGATTTTTTCTGAAAGCACAGCATTTAGAAAGTGAGGCAACACTCTATTCACTTCACACAGTGAATTGAAGTGTTGGAACAGACTGCTTCTCTTTCACAGAAACGCAAGTGAGTTTCTTCCTAATGCTTGCAAGTAGCTTAAGGCACTATCAAAGGAAAGTGATTTTCTCTGAAAGGACAGCATTTAGAAAGTGAAGCAACACTCCATTCACTTCTCACAGTGAATTGAAGTGTTGTAACAGACTGCTTCTCTTTCAGAGAAATGCATGTGAGTTTCTGGTGAATGCTTGTAAGTAGCTTAAGGCACATTCAAAGGAAAGTGATTTTCTCTGAAAGGACAGCATTTAGAAAGTGAGGCAGCACTCCATTCACTTCACACAGTGAATTGAAGTGTTGGAACAGACTTCTTCTCTTTCAGAGGCGCATGTGAGTTTCTTCCTAATGCTTGCAAGTAGCTTAAGGCACTTTCAAAGGAAGTGATTTTCTCTGAAAGGACAGCATATAGAAAGTGAAGCAACACTCCATTCACTTCGCACAGTGAATTGAAGTGTTGGAACAGACTGCTTCTCTTTCAGAGAAAGGCATGTGAGTTTCTTCCTAATGCTTGCAAGTAGCTTAAGGCACTTTCAAAGGAAAGTGATTTTCTCTGAAAGGACAGCATTTAGAAAGTGAAGCAACACTCCATTCACTTCGCACATTGAATTGAAGTGTTGGAACAGACTGCTTCTCTTTCAGAGAAACGCATGTGAGTTTCTGGTGAATGCTTGTAAGTAGCTTAAGGCACTTTCAAAGGAAAGTGATTTTCTCTGAAAGGACAGCATTTAGAAAGTGAAGCAACACTCAATTCACTTCGCAGAGTGAATTGAAGTATTGGAACAGACTGCTTCTCTTTCAGAGAAACGAATGTGAGTTTCTGTTAAATGCTTGTAAGTAGCTTAAGGCACTTTCAAGGGAAAGTGATTTTCTCTGAAAGCACAGCATTTAGAAAGTGAGGCAACACTCTATTCACTTCACACAGTGAATTGAAGTGTTGGAACAGACTGCTTCTCTTTCAGAGAAATGCATGTGAGTTTCTGTTGAATGCTTGTAAGTAGCTTAAGGCACTTTCAAAGGAAAGTGATTTTCTCTGAAAGGACAACATTTAGAAAGTGAAGCAACACTCCATTCACATCGCACAGTGAATTGAAGTGTTGGAACAGACTGCTTCTCTTTCAGAGAAATGCATGTGAGTTTCTTCCTAATGCTTGCAAGGAGCTTAAGGCACTTTCAAAGGAAAGTGATTTTCTCTGAAAGGACAGCATTTAGAAAGTGAGGCAACACTCCCTTCACTTCGAACAGTGAATTGAAGTGTTGGAACAGACTGCTTCTCTTTCAGAGAAACGCATGTGAGTTTCTGGTGAATGCTTGTAAGAAGCTTAAGGCACTTTCAAAGGAAAGTGATTTTCTCTGAAAGGACAGCATTTAGAAAGTGAAGCAACACTCCAATCACTTCGCACAGTGAATTGAAGTGTTGGAACAGAGTGCTTCTCTTTCATAGAAACGCATTAGTGTTTCTTGTGAATGCTTGCAAGTTGCTTAAGGCACTTTCAAAGGAAAGTGATTTTCTCTGAAAGGACAGCATTTAGAAAGTGAAGCAACACTCCATTCACTTCGCACAGTGAATTGAAGTGTTGGAACAGACTGCTTCTCTTTCAGAGAAATGCATGTGAGTTTCTGTTGAATGCTTGTAAGTAGCTTAAGGCACTTTCAAAGGAAAGTGATTTTCTCTGAAAGGACAGCATTTTGAAAGTGACGCAACACTCCATTCACTTCGCACCGTGAATTGAAGTGTTGGAACAGACTGCTTCACTTTCAGAGAAACGCATGTGTGTTTCTGTTGAATGCTTGTAAGTAGCTTAAGGCACTTTCAAAGGAAAGTGATTTTCTCTGAGAGGACAGCATTTAGAAAGTGAGGCAACACTCCATTCCCTTCGTGCAGTGAATTGAAGTGTTGGAACAGACTGCTTCTCTTTCAGAGAAACGCATGTGAGTTTCTTCCTAATGCTTGCAAGTAGCTTAAGGCACTTTCAAAGGAAAGTGATTTTCTCAGAGAGGACAGCATTTAGAAAGTGAAGCAACACTCCATTCACTTCGCACAGTGAATTGAAGTGTTGGAACAGACTGCTTCTCTTTCAGAGAAACGCATGTGAGTTTCTTCCTAATGCTTGCAAGTAGCTTAAGGCACTTTCAAAGGAAAGTGATTTTCTCTGAAAGGACAGCATTTAGAAAGTGACGCAACACTCCCTTCACTTCGAACAGTGAATTGAAGTGTTGGAACAGACTGCTTCTCTTTCAGAGAAATGCATGTGAGTTTCTGTTGAATGCTTGTAAGTAGCTTAAGGCACTTTCAAAGGAAAGTGATTTTCTCTGAAAGGACAGCATTTAGAAAGTGAGGCAACACTTCATTCACTTCACACAGTGAATTGAAGTGTTGGAACAGACTGCTTCTCTTTCAGAGGCGCATGTGAGTTTCTTCCTAATGCTTGCTAGTAGCTTAAGGCACTTTCAAAGGAAAGTGATTTTCTCTGAAAGGACAGCATTTAGAAAGTGAAGCAACACTCCATTCACTTCGCACAGTGAATTGAAGTGTTGGAACAGACTGCTTCTCTTTCAGAGAAACGCATGTGAGTTTCTTCCTAATGCTTGCAAGTAGCTTAAGGCACTTTCAAAGGAAAGTGATTTTCTCTGAAAGGACAGCATTTAGAAAGTGAAGCAACACTCCATTCACTTCGCACAGTGAATTGAAGTGTTGGAACAGACTGCTTCTCTTTCAGAGAAATGCATGTGAGTTTCTGTTGAATGCTTGTAAGTAGCTTAAGGCACTTTCAAAGGAAAGTGATTTTCTCTGAAAGGACAGCATTTTGAAAGTGACGCAACACTCCATTCACTTGGCACCGTGAATTGAAGTGTTGGAACAGACTGCTTCACTTTCAGAGAAACGCATGTGAGTTTCTGTTGAATGCTTGTAAGTAGCTTAAGGCACTTTCAAAGGAAAGTGATTTTCTCTGAGAGGACAGCATTTAGAAAGTGAGGCAACACTCCATTCCCTTCGTGCAGTGAATTGAAGTGTTGGAACAGACTGCTTCTCTTTCAGAGAAACGCATGTGAGTTTCTTCCTAATGCTTGCAAGTAGCTTAAGGCTCTTTCAAAGGAAAGTGATTTTCTCTGAAAGGACAACATTTAGAAAGTGAAGCAACACTCCATTCACATCGCACAGTGAATTGAAGTGTTGGAACAGACTGCTTCTCTTTCAGAGAAATGCATGTGAGTTTCTTCCTAATGCTTGCAAGGAGCTTAAGGCACTTTCAAAGGAAAGTGATTTTCTCTGAAAGGACAGCATTTAGAAAGTGAGGCAACACTCCCTTCACTTCGAACAGTGAATTGAAGTGTTGGAACAGACTGCTTCTCTTTCAGAGAAACGCATGTGAGTTTCTGGTGAATGCTTGTAAGAAGCTTAAGGCACTTTCAAAGGAAAGTGATTTTCTCTGAAAGGACAGCATTTAGAAAGTGAAGCAACACTCCAATCACTTCGCACAGTGAATTGAAGTGTTGGAACAGAGTGCTTCTCTTTCATAGAAACGCATTAGTGTTTCTTGTGAATGCTTGCAAGTTGCTTAAGTCACTTTCAAAGGAAAGTGATTTTCTCTGAAAGGACAGCATTTAGAAAGTGAAGCAACACTCCATTCACTTCGCACAGTGAATTGAAGTGTTGGAACAGACTGCTTCTCTTTCAGAGAAATGCATGTGAGTTTCTGTTGAATGCTTGTAAGTAGCTTAAGGCACTTTCAAAGGAAAGTGATTTTCTCTGAAAGGACAGCATTTTGAAAGTGACGCAACACTCCATTCACTTCGCACCGTGAATTGAAGTGTTGGAACAGACTGCTTCACTTTCAGAGAAACGCATGTGAGTTTCTGTTGAATGCTTGTAAGTAGCTTAAGGCACTTTCAAAGGAAAGTGATTTTCTCTGAGAGGACAGCATTTAGAAAGTGAGGCAACACTCCATTCCCTTCGTGCAGTGAATTGAAGTGTTGGAACAGACTGCTTCTCTTTCAGAGAAACGCATGTGAGTTTCTTCCTAATGCTTGCAAGTAGCTTAAGGCACTTTCAAAGGAAAGTGATTTTCTCAGAAAGGACAGCATTTAGAAAGTGAAGCAACACTCCATTCACTTCGCACAGTGAATTGAAGTGTTGGAACAGACTGCTTCTCTTTCAGAGAAATGCATGTGAGTTTCTGTTGAATGCTTGTAAGTAGCATAAGGCACTTTCAAAGGAAAGTGATTTTCTCTGAAAGGACAGCATTTAGAAAGTGAAGCAACACTCCATTCACTTCACACAGTGAATTGAAGTGTTGGAACAGACTGCTTCTCTTTCAGAGGCGCATGTGAGTTTCTTCCTAATGCTTGCTAGTAGCTTAAGGCACTTTCAAAGGAAAGTGATTTTCTCTGAAAGGACAGCATTTAGAAAGTGAAGCAACACTCCATTCACTTCGCACAGTGAATTGAAGTGTTGGAACAGACTGCTTCTCTTTCAGAGAAACGCATGTGAGTTTCTTCCTAATGCTTGCAAGTAGCTTAAGGCACTTTCAAAGGAAAGTGATTTTCTCTGAAAGGACAGCATTTAGAAAGTGAAGCAACACTCCATTCACTTCGCACATTGAATTTAAGTGTTGGATCAGACTGCTTCTCTTTCAGAGAAACGCATGTGAGTTTCTGTTGAATGCTTGTAAGTAGCTTAAGGCACTTTCAAAGGAAAGTGATTTTCTCTGAAAGGACAGCATTTAGAAAGAGAAGCAACACTCAACTCACTTCGCAGAGTGAATTGAAGTATTGGAACAGACTGCTTCTCTTTCAGAGAAGCGCATGTGAGTTTCTGTTAAATGCTTGTAAGTAGCTTAAGGCACTTTCAAAGGAAAGTGATTTTTTCTGAAAGCACAGCATTTAGAAAGTGAGGCAACACTCTATTCACTTCACACAGTGAATTGAAGTGTTGGAACAGACTGCTTCTCTTTCACAGAAACGCAAGTGAGTTTCTTCCTAATGCTTGCAAGTAGCTTAAGGCACTATCAAAGGAAAGTGATTTTCTCTGAAAGGACAGCATTTAGAAAGTGAAGCAACACTCCATTCACTTCTCACAGTGAATTGAAGTGTTGTAACAGACTGCTTCTCTTTCAGAGAAATGCATGTGAGTTTCTGGTGAATGCTTGTAAGTAGCTTAAGGCACTTTCAAAGGAAAGTGATTTTCTCTGAAAGGACAGCATTTAGAAAGTGAGGCAGCACTCCATTCACTTCACACAGTGAATTGAAGTGTTGGAACAGACTTCTTCTCTTTCAGAGGCGCATGTGAGTTTCTTCCTAATGCTTGCAAGTAGCTTAAGGCACTTTCAAAGGAAGTGATTTTCTCTGAAAGGACAGCATATAGAAAGTGAAGCAACACTCCATTCACTTCGCACAGTGAATTGAAGTGTTGGAACAGACTGCTTCTCTTTCAGAGAAAGGCATGTGAGTTTCTTCCTAATGCTTGCAAGTAGCTTAAGGCACTTTCAAAGGAAAGTGATTTTCTCTGAAAGGACAGCATTTAGAAAGTGAAGCAACACTCCATTCACTTCGCACATTGAATTGAAGTGTTGGAACAGACTGCTTCTCTTTCAGAGAAACGCATGTGAGTTTCTGGTGAATGCTTGTAAGTAGCTTAAGGCACTTTCAAAGGAAAGTGATTTTCTCTGAAAGGACAGCATTTAGAAAGTGAAGCAACACTCAATTCACTTCGCAGAGTGAATTGAAGTATTGGAACAGACTGCTTCTCTTTCAGAGAAACGCATGTGAGTTTCTGTTAAATGCTTGTAAGTAGCTTAAGGCACTTTCAAGGGAAAGTGATTTTCTCTGAAAGCACAGCATTTAGAAAGTGAGGCAACACTCTATTCACTTCACACAGTGAATTGAAGTGTTGGAACAGACTGCTTCTCTTTCAGAGAAATGCATGTGAGTTTCTGTTGAATGCTTGTAAGTAGCTTAAGGCACTTTCAAAGGAAAGTGATTTTCTCTGAAAGGACAACATTTAGAAAGTGAAGCAACACTCCATTCACATCGCACAGTGAATTGAAGTGTTGGAACAGACTGCTTCTCTTTCAGAGAAATGCATGTGAGTTTCTTCCTAATGCTTGCAAGGAGCTTAAGGCACTTTCAAAGGAAAGTGATTTTCTCTGAAAGGACAGCATTTAGAAAGTGAGGCAACACTCCCTTCACTTCGAACAGTGAATTGAAGTGTTGGAACAGACTGCTTCTCTTTCAGAGAAACGCATGTGAGTTTCTGGTGAATGCTTGTAAGAAGCTTAAGGCACTTTCAAAGGAAAGTGATTTTCTCTGAAAGGACAGCATTTAGAAAGTGAAGCAACACTCCAATCACTTCGCACAGTGAATTGAAGTGTTGGAACAGAGTGCTTCTCTTTCATAGAAACGCATTAGTGTTTCTTGTGAATGCTTGCAAGTTGCTTAAGGCACTTTCAAAGGAAAGTGATTTTCTCTGAAAGGACAGCATTTAGAAAGTGAAGCAACACTCCATTCACTTCGCACAGTGAATTGAAGTGTTGGAACAGACTGCTTCTCTTTCAGAGAAATGCATGTGAGTTTCTGTTGAATGCTTGTAAGTAGCTTAAGGCACTTTCAAAGGAAAGTGATTTTCTCTGAAAGGACAGCATTTTGAAAGTGACGCAACACTCCATTCACTTCGCACCGTGAATTGAAGTGTTGGAACAGACTGCTTCACTTTCAGAGAAACGCATGTGTGTTTCTGTTGAATGCTTGTAAGTAGCTTAAGGCACTTTCAAAGGAAAGTGATTTTCTCTGAGAGGACAGCATTTAGAAAGTGAGGCAACACTCCATTCCCTTCGTGCAGTGAATTGAAGTGTTGGAACAGACTGCTTCTCTTTCAGAGAAACGCATGTGAGTTTCTTCCTAATGCTTGCAAGTAGCTTAAGGCACTTTCAAAGGAAAGTGATTTTCTCAGAAAGGACAGCATTTAGAAAGTGAAGCAACACTCCATTCACTTCGCACAGTGAATTGAAGTGTTGGAACAGACTGCTTCTCTTTCAGAGAAACGCATGTGAGTTTCTTCCTAATGCTTGCAAGTAGCTTAAGGCACTTTCAAAGGAAAGTGATTTTCTCTGAAAGGACAGCATTTAGAAAGTGACGCAACACTCCCTTCACTTCGAACAGTGAATTGAAGTGTTGGAACAGACTGCTTCTCTTTCAGAGAAATGCATGTGAGTTTCTGTTGAATGCTTGTAAGTAGCTTAAGGCACTTTCAAAGGAAAGTGATTTTCTCTGAAAGGACAGCATTTAGAAAGTGAGGCAACACTTCATTCACTTCACACAGTGAATTGAAGTGTTGGAACAGACTGCTTCTCTTTCAGAGGCGCATGTGAGTTTCTTCCTAATGCTTGCTAGTAGCTTAAGGCACTTTCAAAGGAAAGTGATTTTCTCTGAAAGGACAGCATTTAGAAAGTGAAGCAACACTCCATTCACTTCGCACAGTGAATTGAAGTGTTGGAACAGACTGCTTCTCTTTCAGAGAAACGCATGTGAGTTTCTTCCTAATGCTTGCAAGTAGCTTAAGGCACTTTCAAAGGAAAGTGATTTTCTCTGAAAGGACAGCATTTAGAAAGTGAAGCAACACTCCATTCACTTCGCACAGTGAATTGAAGTGTTGGAACAGACTGCTTCTCTTTCAGAGAAATGCATGTGAGTTTCTGTTGAATGCTTGTAAGTAGCTTAAGGCACTTTCAAAGGAAAGTGATTTTCTCTGAAAGGACAGCATTTTGAAAGTGACGCAACACTCCATTCACTTGGCACCGTGAATTGAAGTGTTGGAACAGACTGCTTCACTTTCAGAGAAACGCATGTGAGTTTCTGTTGAATGCTTGTAAGTAGCTTAAGGCACTTTCAAAGGAAAGTGATTTTCTCTGAGAGGACAGCATTTAGAAAGTGAGGCAACACTCCATTCCCTTCGTGCAGTGAATTGAAGTGTTGGAACAGACTGCTTCTCTTTCAGAGAAACGCATGTGAGTTTCTTCCTAATGCTTGCAAGTAGCTTAAGGCACTTTCAAAGGAAAGTGATTTTCTCAGAAAGGACAGCATTTAGAAAGTGAAGCAACACTCCATTCACTTCGCACAGTGAATTGAAGTGTTGGAACAGACTGCTTCTCTTTCAGAGAAATGCATGTGAGTTTCTGTTGAATGCTTGTAAGTAGCTTAAGGCACTTTCAAAGGAAAGTGATTTTCTCTGAAAGGACAGCATTTAGAAAGTGAAGCAACACTCCATTCACTTCGCAAAGTGAATAGAAGTGTTGGAACAGACTGCTTCTCTTTCAGAGAAACGCATGTGAGTTTCTTCCTAATGCTTGCAAGTAGCTTAAGGCACTTTCAAAGGAAAGTGATTTTCTCTGAAAGGACAGCATTTAGAAAGTGACGCAACACTCCCTTCACTTCGAACAGTGAATTGAAGTGTTGGAACAGACTGCTTCTCTTTCAGAGAAATGCATGTGAGTTTCTGTTGAATGCTTGTAAGTAGCTTAAGGCACTTTCAAAGGAAAGTGATTTTCTCTGAAAGGACAGCATTTAGAAAGTGAGGCAACACTCCATTCACTTCACACAGTGAATTGAAGTGTTGGAACAGACTGCTTCTCTTTCAGAGGCGCATGTGAGTTTCTTCCTAATGCTTGCTAGTAGCTTAAGGCACTTTCAAAGGAAAGTGATTTTCTCTGAAAGGACAGCATTTAGAAAGTGAAGCAACACTCCATTCACTTCGCACAGTGAATTGAAGTGTTGGAACAGACTGCTTCTCTTTCAGAGAAACGCATGTGAGTTTCTTCCTAATGCTTGCAAGTAGCTTAAGGCACTTTCAAAGGAAAGTGATTTTCTCTGAAAGGACAGCATTTAGAAAGTGAAGCAACACTCCATTCACTTCGCACATTGAATTTAAGTGTTGGATCAGACTGCTTCTCTTTCAGAGAAACGCATGTGAGTTTCTGTTGAATGCTTGTAAGTAGCTTAAGGCACTTTCAAAGGAAAGTGATTTTCTCTGAAAGGACAGCATTTAGAAAGTGAAGCAACACTCAATTCACTTCGCAGAGTGAATTGAAGTATTGGAACAGACTGCTTCTCTTTCAGAGAAGCGCATGTGAGTTTCTGTTAAATGCTTGTAAGTAGCTTAAGGCACTTTCAAAGGAAAGTGATTTTTTCTGAAAGCACAGCATTTAGAAAGTGAGGCAACACTCTATTCACTTCACACAGTGAATTGAAGTGTTGGAACAGACTGCTTCTCTTTCAGAGAAACGCAAGTGAGTTTCTTCCTAATGCTTGCAAGTAGCTTAAGGCACTATCAAAGGAAAGTGATTTTCTCTGAAAGGACAGCATTTAGAAAGTGAAGCAACACTCCATTCACTTCGTGCAGTGAATTGAAGTGTTGGAACAGAGTGCTTCTCTTTCATAGAAACGCATTAGTGTTTCTTGTGAATGCTTGCAAGTTGCGTAAGGCACTTTCAAAGGAAAGTGATTTTCTAAGAAAGGACAGCATTTAGAAAGTGAAGCAACACTCCATTCACTTCGCACAGTGAATTGAAGTGTTGGAACAGACTGCTTCTCTTTCAGAGAAACGCATGTGTGTTATTGGTGAATGCTTGTAAGTAGCTTAAGGCACTTTCAAAGGAAAGTGATTTTCTCTGAAAGGACAGCATTTAGAAAGTGAAGCAACACTCCATTCACTTCGAACAGTGAATTGAAGTGTTGGAACAGACTGCTTCTCTTTCAGAGAAATGCATGTGAGTTTCTGGTGAATGCTTGTAAGTAGCTTAAGGCACTTTCAAAGGAAAGTGATTTTCTCTGAAAGGACAGCATTTAGAAAGTGAGGCAGTACTCCATTCACTTCACACAGTGAATTGAAGTGTTGGAACAGACTGCTTCTCTTTCAGAGAAACGCATGTGAGTTTCTTCCTAATGCTTGCAAGTAGCTTAAGGCACTTTCAAAGGAAAGTGATTTTCTCTGAAAGGACAGCATTTAGAAAGTGAGGCAACACTCCATTCACTTCGCACAGTGAATTGAAGTGTTGGAACAGACTGCTTCTCTTTCAGAGAAATGCATGTGAGTTTCTTCCTAATGCTTGCAAGTAGCTTAAGGCACTTTCAAAGGAAAGTGATTTTCTCTGAAAGGACAGCATTTAGAAAGTGAAGCAACACTCCATTCACTTCGCACAGTGAATTGAAGTGTTGGAACAGACTGCTTCTCTTTTAGAGAAACGCATGTGAGTTTCTGGTGAATGCTTGTAAGAAGCTTAAGGCACTTTCAAAGGAAAGTGATTTTCTCTGAAAGGACAGCATTTAGAAAGTGAAGCAACACTCCATTCACTTCGTGCAGTGAATTGAAGTGTTGGAACAGAGTGCTTCTCTTTCATAGAAACGCATTAGTGTTTCTTGTGAATGCTTGCAAGTTGCTTAAGGCACTTTAAAAGGAAACTGATTTTCTCTGAAAGGACAGCATTTAGAAAGTGAAGCAACACTCCATTCACTTCGCACAGTGAATTGAAGTGTTGGAACAGACTGCTTCTCTTTCAGAGAAATGCATGTGAATTTCTGTTGAATGCTTGTAAGTAGCTTAAGGCACTTTCAAAGGAAAGTGATTTTCTCTGAAAGGACAGCATTTAGAAAGTGAAGCAACACTCCATTCACTTCGCACAGTGAATTGAAGTGTTGGAACAGACAGCTTCACTTTCAGAGAAACGCATGTGAGTTTCTGTTGAATGCTTGCAAGTAGCTTAAGGCACTTTCAAAGGAAAGTGATTTTCTCTGAGAGGACAGCATTTAGAAAGTGAGGCAACACTCCATTCACTTCACACAGTGAATTAAAGTGTTGGAACAGACTGCTTCTCTTTCAGAGAAACGCATGTGAGTTTCTTCCTAATGCTTGCAAGTAGCTTAAGGCACTTTCAAAGGAAAGTGATTTTCTCAGAAAGGACAGCATTGAGAAGGTGAAGCAACACTCCATTCACTTCGCACAGTGAATTGAAGTGTTGGAACAGACTGCTTCTCTTTCAGAGTAACGCATGTGAGTTTCTTCCTAATGCTTGCAAGTAGCTTAAGGCACTTTCAAAGGAAAGTGATTTTCTCTGAAAGGACAGCATTTAGAAAGTGAAGCAACACTCCATTCACTTCGCACAGTGAATTGAAGTGTTGGAACAGACTGCTTCTCTTTCAGAGAAACGCATGTGAGTTTCCGGTGAATGCTTGTAAGTAGCTTAAGGCACTTTCAAAGGAAAGTGATTTTCTCTGAAAGGACAGCATTTAGAAAGTGAAGCAACACTCCCTTCACTTCGAACAGTGAATTGAAGTGTTGGAACAGACTGCTTCTCTTTCAGAGAAATGCATGTGAGTTTCTGTTGAATGCTTGTAAGTAGCTTAAGGCACTTTCAAAGGAAAGTGATTTTCTCTGAAAGGACAGCATTTAGAAAGTGAGGCAACACTCCATTCACTTCGCACAGTGAATTGAAGTGTTGGAACAGACTGCTTCTCTTTCAGAGAAACGCATGTGAGTTTCTTCCTAATGCTTGCAAGTAGCTTAAGGCACTTTCAAAGGAAAGTGATTTTCTCTGAAAGGACAGCATTTAGAAAGTGAAGCAACACTCCATTCACTTCGCACAGTGAATTGAAGTGTTGGAACAGACTGCTTCTCTTTCAGAGAAATGCATGTGAGTTTCTGTTGAATGCTTGTAAGTAGCTTAAGGCACTTTCAAAGGAAAGTGATTTTCTCTGAAAGGACAGCATTTAGAAAGTGAAGCAACACTCCATTCACTTCGCACAGTGAATTGAAGTGTTGGAACAGACAGCTTCACTTTCAGAGAAACGCATGTGAGTTTCTGTTGAATGCTTGCAAGTAGCTTAAGGCACTTTCAAAGGAAAGTGATTTTCTCTGAGAGGACAGCATTTAGAAAGTGAGGCAACACTCCAATCACTTCACACAGTGAATTGAAGTGTTGGAACAGACTGCTTCTCTTTCAGAGAAACGCATGTGAGTTTCTTCCTAATGCTTGCAAGTAGCTTAAGGCACTTTCAAAGGAAAGTGATTTTCTCTGAAAGGACAGCATTTAGAAAGTGAAGCAACACTCCATTCACTTCGCACAGTGAATTGAAGTGTTGGAACAGACTGCTTCTCTTTCAGAGAAACACATGTGAGTTTCTTCCAAATGCTTGCAAGTAGCTTAAGGCACTTTCAAAGGAAAGTGATTTTCTCTGAAAGGACAGCATTTAGAAAGTGAAGCAACACTCCATTCACTTCGCACAGTGAATTGAAGTGTTGGAACAGACTGCTTCTCTTTCAGAGAGACGCATGTGAGTTTCTGGTGAATGCTTGTAAGTAGCTTAAGGCACTTTCAAAGGAAAGTGATTTTCTCTGAAAGGACAGCATTTAGAAAGTGAAGCAACACTCCCTTCACTTCGAACAGTGAATTCAAGTGTTGGAACAGACTGCTTCTCTTTCAGAGAAACGCATGTGAGTTTCTGTTGAATGCTTGTAAGTAGCATAAGGCACTTTGAAAGGAAAGTGATTTTCTCTGAAAGGACAGCATTTAGAAAGCGAGGCAACACTCCATTCACTTCACACAGTGAATTGAAGTGTTGGAACAAACTGCTTCTCTTTCAGAGAAACGCATGTGAGTTTCTTCCTAATGCTTGCAAGTAGCTTAAGGCACTTTCAAAGGAAAGTGATTTTCTCTGAAAGGACAGGATTTAGAAAGTGAAGCAACACTCCATTCACTTCGCACAGTGAATTGAAGTGTTGGAACAGACTGCTCTCTTTCAGAGAAACGCATGTGAGTTTCTTCCTAATGCTTGCAAGTAGCTTAAGGCACTATCAAAGGAAAGTCATTTTCTCTGAAAGGACAGCATTTAGAAAGTGAAGCAACACTCCATTCACTTCGCACAGTGAATTGAAGTGTTGGAACAGACTGCTTCTCTTTCAGAGATGCGCATGTGAGTTTTTTGTGAATGCTTGAAAGTAGTTTAAGGCACTTTCAAAGGAAAGTGATTTTCTCTGAAAGGACAGCATTTAGAAAGTGAGGCAACACTCCATTAACTTCGCACATGAATTGAAGTGTTGGAACAGACTGCTTCTCTTTCAGAGAAACGCATGTGAGTTTCCTCCTAATGCTTGCAAGTAGCTTAAGGCACTTTCAAAGGAAAGTGATTTTCTCTGAAAGGACAGCATTTAGAAAGTGAAGCAACACTCCATTTACTTCGTGCAGTGAATTGAAGTGTTGGAACAGAGTGCTTCTCTTTCATAGAAACGCATTAGTGTTTCTTGTGAATGCTTGCAAGTTGCTTAAGGCACTTTCAAAGGAAAGTGATTTTCTCTGAAAGGACATAATTTAGAAAGTGAAGCAACACTCCATTCACTTCGCACAGTGAATTGAAGTGTTGAAACAGACTGCTTCTCTTTCAGAGAAATGCATGTGAGTTTCTGTTGAATGCTTGTAAGTAGCTTAAGGCACTTTCAAAGGAAAGTGATTTTCTCTGAAAGGACAGCATTTAGAAAGTGAAGCAACACTCCATTCACTTCGCAGAGTGAATTGAAGTGTTGGAACAGACTGCTTCACTTTCAGAGAAACGCATGTGAGTTTCTGTTGAATGCTTGTAAGTAGCTTAAGGCACTTTCAAAGGAAAGTGATTTTCTCTGAGATGACAGCATTTAGAAAGTGAGGCAACACTCCACTCACTTCACACAGTGAATTGAAGTGTTGGAACAGACTGCTTCTCTTTCAGAGAAACGCATGTGAGTTTCTTCCTAATGCTTGCAAGTAGCTTAAGGCACTTTCAAAGGAAAGTGATTTTCTCAGAGGACAGCATTTAGAAAGTGAAGCAACACTCCATTCACTTTGCACAGTGAATTGAAGTGTTGGAACAGACTTCTTCTCTTTCAGAGAAACGCATCTGAGTTTCTTCCTAATGCTTGCAAGTAGCTTAAGGCACTTTCAAAGGAAAGTGATTTTCTCTGAAAGGACAGCATTTACAAAGTGAAGCAACACTCCATTCACTTCGCACAGTGAATTGAAGTGTGGGAACAGACTGCTTCTCTTTCAGAGAAACGCATGTGAGTTTCTTCCTAATGCTTGCAAGTTGCTTAAGGCACTTTCAAAGGAAAGTGATTTTCTCTGAAAGGACAGCATTTAGAAAGTGAGGCAACACTCCATTCACTTCGCACAGTGAATTGAAGTGTTGGAACCGACTGCTTCTCTTTCAGTGAAACACATTTGAGTTTCTGGTGAATGCTTGTAAGAAGCTTAAGGCACTTTCAAAGGAAAGTGATTTTCTCTGAAAGGACAGCATTTAGAAAGTGAAGCAACACTCCATTCACTTCGTGCAGTGAATTGAAGTGTTGGAACAGAGTGCTTCTCTTTCATAGAAACGCATTAGTGTTTCTTGTGAATGCTTGCAAGTTGCTTAAGGCACTTTCAAAGGAAGGTGATTTTCTCTGAAAGGACATAATTTAGAAAGTGAAGCAACACTCCATTCACTTCGCACAGTGAATTGAAGTGTTGGAACAGACTGCTTCTCTTTCAGAGAAACGCATGTGAGTTTGTTGTGAATTCTTGCAAGTTGCTTAAGGCACTTTCAAAGGAAAGTGATTTTCTCTGAAAGGACAGCATTTAGAAAGTGAAGCAACACTCCATTCACTTCGCACAGTGAATTGAAGTGTTGGAACAGACTGCTTCTCTTTCAGAGAAACGCATGTGAGTTTGTTGTGAATTCTTGCAAGTTGCTTAAGGCACTTTCAAAGGAAAGTGATTTTCTCTGAAAGGACAGCATTTAGAAACTGACGCAACACTCCATTCACTTCGCACAGTGAATTGAAGTGTTGGGACAGACTGCTTCTCTTTAAGAGAAACACATGTGAGTTTTTTGTGAATGCTTGAAAGTAGTTTAAGGCACTTTCAAAGGAAAGTGATTTTCTCTTAAAGGACAGCATTTAGAAAGTGAAGCAACACTCCATTCACTTCGCACAGTGAATTGAAGTGTGGGAACAGCCTGCTTCTCTTTCAGAGAAACGCATGTGAGTTTCTGTTGAATGCTTGTAAGTAGCTTAAGGCACTTTCAAAGGAAAGTGATTTTCTCTGAAAGGACAGCATTTAGAAAGTGAAGCAACACTCCATTCCCTTCGTGCAGTGAATTGAAGTGTTGGAACAGAGTGCTTCTCTTTCATAGAAACGCATTAGTGTTTCTTGTGAATGCTTGCAAGTTGCTTAAGGCACTTTCAAAGGAAAGTGATTTTCTCTGAAAGGACAGCATTTAGAAAGTGAAGCAACACTCCATTCACTTCGCACAGTGAATTGAAGTGTTGAAACAGACTGCTTCTCTTTCAGAGAAATGCATGTGAGTTTCTGTTGAATGCTTGTAAGTAGCTTAAGGCACTTTCAAAGGAAAGTGATTTTCTCTGAAAGGACAGCATTTAGAAAGTGAAGCAACACTCCATTCACTTCGCACATTGAATTGAAGTGTTGGAACAGACTGCTTCTCTTTCAGAGAAACGCATGTGAGTTTCTGTTGAATGCTTGTAAGTAGCTTAAGGCACTTTGAAAGGAAAGTGATTTTCTCTGAAAGGACAGCATTTAGAAAGCGAGACAACACTCCATTCACTTCACACAGTGAATTGAAGTGTTGGAACAGACTGCTTCTCTTTCAGAGAAACGCATGTGAGTTTCTTCCTAATGCTTGCTAGTAGCTTAAGGCACTTTCAAAGGAAAGTGATTTTCTCTGAAAGGACAGGATTTAGAAAGTGAAGCAACACTCCATTCACTTCGCACAGTGAACTGAAGTGTTGGAACAGACTGCTTCTCTTTCAGAGAAACGCATGTGAGTTTCTTCCTAATGCTTGCAAGTAGCTTAAGGCACTTTCAAAGGAAAGTGATTTTCTCTGAAAGGACAGCATTTAGAAAGTGAAGCAACACTCCATTCACTTCGCACAGTGAATTGAAGTGTTGGAACAGACTGCTTCTCTTTCAGAGAAACGCATGTGAGTTTCTTCCTAATGCTTGTAAGTAGCTTAAGGCACTTTCAAAGGAAAGTGATTTTCTCTGAAAGGACAGCATTTAGAAAGTGAAGCAACACTCCATTCACTTCGCACAGTGAATTGAAGTGTTAGAACAGACTGCTTCTCTTTCAGAGAAATGCATGTGAGTTTCTGTTGAATGCTTGTAAGTAGCTTAAGGCACTTTCAAAGGAAAGTGATTTTCTCTGAAAGGACAGCATTTAGAAAGTGAAGCAACACTCCATTCACTTCGCACAGAGAATTGAAGTGTTGGAACAGATTCCTTCTCTTTCAGAGAAATGCATGTGAGTTTCTGTTGAATGCTTGTAAGTAGCTTAAGGCACATTCAAAGGAAAGGGATTTTCTCTGAAAGGACAGCATTTAGAAAGTGAAGCAACACTATATTCACTTCGCACACTGAACTGAAGTGTTGGAACAGACTGCTTCTCTTTCAGAGAAACGCATGTGAGTTTTTTGTGAATGCTTGAAAGTAGTTTTGGGCACTTTCAATGGAAAGTGATTTTCTCTGAAAGGACAGCATTTAGAAAGTGAGGCAACACTCCATTCACTTCGCACAGTGAATTGAAGTGTTGGAACAGACTGCTTCTCCTTCAGAGAAACGCATGTGGGTTTCTTCCTAATGCTTGCAAGTAACTTAAGGCACTTTCAAAGGAAAGTGATTTTCTCTGAAAGGACAGCATTTAGAAAGTGAAGCAACACTCCATTCACTTCGCACAGTGAAATGAAGTGTTGGAACAGACTGCTTCTCTTTCAGAGAAACGCATGTGAGTTTCTGTTGAATGCTTGTAAGTAGCTTAAGGCACTTTCAAAGGAAAGTGATTTTCTCTGTGAAAGGACAGCATTTAGAAAGTGAGGCAACACTCCATTCACTTCACACAGTGAATTGAAGTGTTGGAACAGACTGCTTCTCTTTCAGAGAAACGCATGTGAGTTTCTTCCTAATGCTTGCAAGTAGCTTTAGGCACTTTCAAAGAAAGTGATTTTTTCTGAAAGGACAGCATTTAGAAAGTGAAGCAACACTCCATTCACTTCGCACAGTGAATTGAAGTGTTGGAACAGACTGCTTCTCTTTCAGAGAAACGCATGTGAGTTTCTGTTGAATGCTTGTAAGTAGCTTAAGGCACTTTCAAAGGAAAGTGATTTTCTCTGAAAGGACAGCATTTAGAAAGTGAAGCAACACTCCATTCCCTTCGTGCAGTGAATTGAAGTGTTGGAACAGAGTGCTTCTCTTTCATAGAAACGCATTAGTGTTTCTTGTGAATGCTTGCAAGTTGCTTAAGGCACTTACAAAGGAAAGTGATTTTCTCTGAAAGGACAGCATTTAGAAAGTGAAGCAACACTCCATTCACTTCGCACAGTGAATTGAAGTGTTGGAACAGACTGCTTCTCTTTCAGAGAAATGCATGTTTGTTTCTGTTGAATGCTTGTAAGTAGCTTAAGGCACTTTCAAAGGAAAGTGATTTTCTCTGAAAGGACAGCATTTAGAAAGTGAAGCAACACTCCATTCACTTCGCACATTGAATTGAAGTGTTGGAACAGACTGCTTCTCTTTCAGAGAAACGCATGTGAGTTTCTGTTGAATGCTTGTAAGTAGCTTAAGGCACTTTGAAAGGAAAGTGATTTTCTCTGAAAGGACAGCATTTAGAAAGCGAGTCAACACTCCATTCACTTCACACAGTGAATTGAAGTGTTGGAACAGACTGCTTCTCTTTCAGAGAAACGCATGTGAGTTTCTTCCTAATGCTTGCTAGTAGCTTAAGGCACTTTCAAAGGAAAGTGATTTTCTCTGAAAGGACAGGATTTAGAAAGTGAAACAACACTCCATTCACTTCGCACAGTGAATTGAAGTGTTGGAACAGACTGCTTCTCTTTCAGAGAAACGCATGTGAGTTTCTTCCTAATGCTTGCAAGTAGCTTAAGGCACTTTCAAAGGAAAGTGATTTTCTCTGAAAGGACAGCATTTAGAAAGTGAAGCAACACTCCATTCACTTCGCACAGTGAATTGAAGTGTTGGAACAGACTGCTTCTCTTTCAGAGAAACGCATGTGTGTTTCTGTTGAATGCTTGTAAGTAGCTTAAGGCACTTTCAAAGGAAAGTGATTTTCTCTGAAAGGACAGCATTTAGAAAGTGAAGCAACACTCCATTCCCTTCGTGCAGTGAATTGAAGTGTTGGAACAGAGTGCTTCTCTTTCATAGAAACGCATTAGTGTTTCTTGTGAATGCTTGCAAGTTGCTTTAGGCACTTTCAAAGGAAAGTGATTTTCTCTGAAAGGACAGCATTTAGAAAGTGAAGCAACACTCCATTCACTTCGCACAGTGAATTGAAGTGTTGGAACAGACTGCTTCTCTTTCAGAGAAACGCATGTGAGTTTCTGTTGAATGCTTGTAAGTAGCTTAAGGCACTTTCAAAGGAAAGTGATTTTCTCTGAAAGGACAGCATTTAGAAAGTGAAGCAACACTCCATTCCCTTCGTGCAGTGAATTGAAGTGTTGGAACAGAGTGCTTCTCTTTCATAGAAACGCATTAGTGTTTCTTGTGAATGCTTGCAAGTTGCTTAAGGCACTTTCAAAGGAAAGTGATTTTCTCTGAAAGGACAGCATTTAGAAAGTGAAGCAACACTCCATTCACTTCGCACATTGAATTGAAGTGTTGGAACAGACTGTTTCTCTTTCAGAGAAACGCATGTGAGTTTCTGTTGAATGCTTGTAAGTAGCTTAAGGCACTTTGAAAGGAAAGTGATTTTCTCTGAAAGGACAGCATTTAGAAAGCGAGGCAACACTCCATTCACTTCACACAGTGAATTGAAGTGTTGGAACAGACTGCTTCTCTTTCAGAGAAATGCATGTGAGTTTCTTCCTAATGCTTGCTAGTAGCTTAAGGCACTTTCAAAGGAAAGTGATTTTCTCTGAAAGGACAGGATTTAGAAAGTGAAACAACACTCCATTTACTTCGCACAGTGAATTGAAATGTTGGAACAGACTGCTTCACTTTCAGAGAAACGCATGTGAGTTTCTGGTGAATGCTTGTAAGTAGCTTAAGGCACTTTCAAAGGAAAGTGATTTTCTCTGAAAGGACAGCATTTAGAAAGTGAAGCAACACTCCATTCACTTCGCACAGTGAATTGAAGTGTTAGAACAGACTGCTTCTCTTTCAGAGAAATGCATGTGAGTTTTTTGTGAATGCTTGAAAGTAGTTTTGGGCACTTTCAATGGAAAGTGATTTTCTCTGAAAGGACAGCATTTAGAAAGTGAGGCAACACTCCATTCACTTCGCACAGTGAATTGAAGTGTTGGAACAGACTGCTTCTCCTTCAGAGAAACGCATGTGAGTTTCTTCCTAATGCTTGCAAGTAGCTTAAGGCCCTTTCAAAGGAAAGTGATTTTCTCTAAAAGGACAGCATTTAGAAAGTGATGCAACACTCCATTCACTTCGCACAGTGAATTGAAGTGTTGGAACAGACTGCTTCTCTTTCATAGAAACGCATTAGTGTTTCTTGTGAATGCTTGCAAGTGGCTTAAGGCACTTTCAAAGGAAAGTGATTTTCTCTGAAAGGACAGCATTTAGAAAGTGAAGCAACACTCCATTCCCTTCGTGCAGTGAATTGAAGTGTTATAACAGAGTGCTTCTCTTTCATAGAAACGCATTAGTGTTTCTTGTGAATGCTTGCAAGTGGCTTAAGGCACTTTCAAAGGAAAGTGATTTTCTCTGAAAGGACAGCATTTAGAAAGTGAAGCAACACTCCATTCACTTCGCACAGTGAATTGAAGTGTTAGAACAGACTGCTTCTCTTTCAGAGAAATGCATGTGAGTTTCTGTTGAATGCTTGTAAGTAGCTTAAGGCACTTTCAAAGGAAAGTGATTTTCTCTGAAAGGACAGCATTTAGAAAGTGAAGCAACACTCCATTCACTTCGCACAGAGAATTGAAGTGTTGGAACAGATTGCTTCTCTTTCAGAGAAATGCATGTGAGTTTCTGTTGAATGCTTGTAAGTAGCTTAAGGCACATTCAAAGGAAAGGGATTTTCTCTGAAAGGACAGCATTTAGAAAGTGAAGCAACACTATATTCACTTCGCACACTGAACTGAAGTGTTGGAACAGACTGCGTCTCTTTCAGAGAAACGCATGTGAGTTTTTTGTGAATGCTTGAAAGTAGTTTTGGGCACTTTCAATGGAAAGTGATTTTCTCTGAAAGGACAGCATTTAGAAAGTGAGGCAACACTCCATTCACTTCGCACAGTGAATTGAAGTGTTGGAACAGACTGCTTCTCCTTCAGAGAAACGCATGTGGGTTTCTTCCTAATGCTTGCAAGTAACTTAAGGCACTTTCAAAGGAAAGTGATTTTCTCTAAAAGGACAGCATTTAGAAAGTGAAGCAACACTCCATTCACTTCGCACAGTGAAATGAAGTGTTGGAACAGACTGCTTCTCTTTCAGAGAAACGCATGTGAGTTTCTGTTGAATGCTTGTAAGTAGCTTAAGGCACTTTCAAAGGAAAGTGATTTTCTCTGAAAGGACAGCATTTAGAAAGTGAGGCAACACTCCATTCACTTCACACAGTGAATTGAAGTGTTGGAACAGACTGCTTCTCTTTCAGAGAAACGCATGTGAGTTTCTTCCTAATGCTTGCAAGTAGCTTTAGGCACTTTCAAAGGAAAGTGATTTTTTCTGAAAGGACAGCATTTAGAAAGGTGAAGCAACACTCCATTCACTTCGCACAGTGAATTGAAGTGTTGGAACAGACTGCTTCTCTTTCAGAGAAACGCATGTGAGTTTCTTCCTAATGCTTGCAAGTAGCTTAAGGCACTTTCAAAGGAAAGTGATTTTCTCTGAAAGGACAGCATTCAGAAAGTGAAGCAACACTCCATTCACTTCGCACAGTGAATTGAAGTGTTGGAACAGACTGCTTCTCTTTCAGAGAAACGCATGTGAGTTTCTGTTGAATGCTTGTAAGTAGCTTAAGGCACTTTCAAAGGAAAGTGATTTTATCTGAAAGGACAGCATTTAGAAAGTGAAGCAACACTCCATTCCCTTCGTGCAGTGAATTGAAGTGTTGGAACAGAGTGCTTCTCTTTCATAGAAACGCATTAGTGTTTCTTGTGAATGCTTGCAAGTTGCTTTAGGCACTTTCAAAGGAAAGTGATTTTCTCTGAAAGGACAGCATTTAGAAAGTGAAGCAACACTCCATTCACTTCGCACAGTGAATTGAAGTGTTGGAACAGACTGCTTCTCTTTCAGAGAAACGCATGTGAGTTTCTGGTGAATGCTTGTAAGTAGCTTAAGGCACTTTCAAAGGAAAGTGATTTTCTCTGAAAGGACAGCATTTAGAAAGTGAAGCAACACTCCATTCCCTTCGTGCAGTGAATTGAAGTGTTGGAACAGAGTGCTTCTCTTTCATAGAAATGCATTAGTGTTTCTTGTGAATGCTTGCAAGTTGCTTAAGGCACTTTCAAAGGAAAGTGATTTTCTCTGAAAGGACAGCATTTAGAAAGTGAAGCAACACTCCATTCACTTCGCACAGTGAATTGAAGTGTTGGAACAGACTGCTTCTCTTTCAGAGAAATGCATGTGTGTTTCTGTTGAATGCTTGTAAGTAGCTTAAGGCACTTTCAAAGGAAAGTGATTTTCTCTGAAAGGACAGCATTTAGAAAGTGAAGCAACACTCCATTCACTTCGCACATTGAATTGAAGTGTTGGAACAGACTGTTTCTCTTTCAGAGAAACGCATGTGAGTTTCTGTTGAATGCTTGTAAGTAGCTTAAGGCACTTTGAAAGGAAAGTGATTTTCTCTGAAGGGACAGCATTTAGAAAGCGAGGCAACACTCCATTCACTTCACACAGTGAATTGAAGTGTTGGAACAGACTGCTTCTCTTTCAGAGAAACGCATGTGAGTTTCTTCCTAATGCTTGCTAGTAGCTTAAGGCACTTTCAAAGGAAAGTGATTTTCTCTGAAAGGACAGGATTTAGAAAGTGAAACAACACTCCATTCACTTCGCACAGTGAATTGAAGTGTTGGAACAGACTGCTTATCTTTCAGAGAAACGCATGTGAGTTTCTTCCTAATGCTTGCAAGTAGCTTAAGGCACTTTCAAAGGAAGGTGATTTTCTCTGAAAGGACAGCATTTAGAAAGTGAAGCAACACTCCATTCACTTCGCACAGTGAATTGAAGTGTTGGAACAGACTGCTTCTCTTTCAGAGAAACGCATGTGAGTTTCTGGTGAATGCTTGTAAGTAGCTTAAGGCACTTTCAAAGGAAAGTGATTTTCTCTGGAAGGACAGCATTTAGAAAGTGAAGCAGCACTCCATTCACTTCGCACAGTGAATTGAAGTGTTAGAACAGACTGCTTCTCTTTCAGAGAAATGCATGTGAGTTTCTGTTGAATGCTTGTAAGTAGCTTAAGGCACTTTCAAAGGAAAGTGATTTTCTCTGAAAGGACAGCATTTAGAAAGTGAAGCAACACTCCATTCACTTCGCACAGAGAATTAAAGTGTTGGAACAGATTGCTTCTCTTTCAGAGAAATGCATGTGAGTTTCTGTTGAATGCTTGTAAGTAGCTTAAGGCACATTCAAAGGAAAGTGATTTTCTCTGAAAGGACAGCATTTAGAAAGTGAAGCAACACTATATTCACTTCGCACACTGAATTGAAGTGTTGGAACAGACTGCTTCTCTTTCAGAGAAACGCATGTGAGTTTTTTGTGAATGCTTGAAAGTAGTTTTGGGCACTTTCAATGGAAAGTGATTTTCTCTGAAAGGACAGCATTTAGAAAGTGAGGCAACACTCCATTCACTTCGCACAGTGAATTGAAGTGTTGGAACAGACTGCTTCTCCTTCAGAGAAACGCATGTGAGTTTCTTCCTAATGCTTGCAAGTAGCTTAAGGCCCTTTCAAAGGAAAGTGATTTTCTCTAAAAGGACAGCATTTAGAAAGTGAAGCAACACTCCATTCACTTCGCACAGTGAATTGAAGTGTTGGAACAGACTGCTTCTCTTTCATAGAAACGCATTAGTGTTTCTTGTGAATGCTTGCAAGTGGCTTAAGGCACTTTCAAAGGAAAGTGATTTTCTCTGAAAGGACAGCATTTAGAAAGTGAAGCAACACTTCATTCCCTTCGTGCAGTGAATTGAAGTGTTGGAACAGAGTGCTTCTCTTTCATAGAAACGCATTAGTGTTTCTTGTGAATGCTTGCAAGTGGCTTAAGGCACTTTCAAAGGAAAGTGATTTTCTCTGAAAGGACATAATTTAGAAAGTGAAGCAACCCTCCATTCACTTCGCACAGTGAATTGAAGTGTTGGAACAGACTGCTTCTCTTTCAGAGAAATGCATGTGAGTTTCTTCCTAATGCTTGCAAGTAGCTTAAGGCACTTTCAAAGGAAAGTGATTTTCTCTGAAAGGACAGGATTTAGAAAGTGAAGCAACACTCCATTCACTTCGCACAGTGAATTGAAGTTTGGAACAGACTGCTCTCTTTCAGAGAAACGCATGTGAGTTTCTTCCTAATGCTTTCAAGTAGCTTAAGGCACTTTCAAAGGAAAGTGATTTTCTCTGAAAGGACAGCATTTAGAAAGTGAAGCAACACTCCATTCACTTCGCACAGTGAATTGAAGTGTTGGAACAGACTGCTTCTCTTTCAGAGAAACGCATGTGAGTTTCTGATGAATGCTTGTAAGTAGCTTAAGGCACTTTCAAAGGAAAGTGATTTTCTCTGAAAGGACAGCATTTAGAAAGTGAAGCAACACTCCATTCACTTCGCACAGTGAATTGAAGTGTTGGAACTGATTGCTTCTCAATCACAGAAATGCATGTGAGTTTCTGTTGAATGCTTGCAAGTAGCTTAAGGCACTTTCAAAGGAAAGTGATTTTCTCTGAAAGGACAGCTTTTAGAAAGTGATGCAACACTCCATTCACTTCGCACAGTGAATTGAAGTGTTGGAACAGAGTGCTTCTCTTTCAGAGAAATGCATGTGAGTTTCTGTTGAATGCTTGTAAGTAGCTTAAGGCACTTTCAAAGGAAAGTGATTTTCTCTGAAAGGACAGCATTTAGAAAATGAAGCAACACTCCATTCCCTTCGTGCAGTGAATTGAAGTGTTGGAACAGAGTGCTTCCCTTTCATAGAAACGCATTAGTGTTTCTTGTGAATGCTTGCAAGTTGCTTAAGGCACTTTCAAAGGAAAGTGATTTTCTCTGAAAGGACAGCATTTAGAAAGTGAAGCAAGACTCCATTCACTTCACACAGTGAATTGAAGTGTTGGAAGAGACTGCTTCTCTTTTAGAGAAACGCATGTGAGTTTCTGTTGAATGCTTGCAAGTAGCTTAAGGCACTTTCAAAGGAAAGTGATTTTCTCAGAAAGGACAGCATTTAGAAAGTGAGGCAACACTCCATTCACTTCGCACAGTGAATTGAAGTGTTGGAACAGACTGCTTCTCTTTCAGAGAAACGCATGTGAGTTTCTTCCTAATGCTTGCAAGTAGCTTAAGGCACTTTCAAAGGAAAGTGATTTTCTCTGAAAGGACAGCATTTAGAAAGTGAGGCAACACTCCATTCACTTCGCACAGTGAATTGAAGTGTTGGAACAGACTGCTTCTCTTTCAGAGAAACGCATGTGAGTTTCTTCCTAATGCTTGCAAGTTGCTTAAGGCACTTTCAAAGGAAAGTGATTTTCTCTGAAAGGACAGCATTTAGAAAGTGAAGCAACACTCCATTCACTTCGCACAGTGAATTGAAGTGTTGGAACCGACTGCTTCTCTTTCAGTGAAACGCATGTGAGTTTCTGGTGAATGCTTGTAAGAAGCTTAAGGCACTTTCAAAGGAAAGTGATTTTCTCTGAAAGGACAGCATTTAGAAAGTGAAGCAACACTCCATTCACTTCGTGCAGTGAATTGAAGTGTTGGAACAGAGTGCTTCTCTTTCATAGAAAAGCATTAGTGTTTCTTGTGAATGCTTGCAAGTTGCTTAAGGCACTTTCAAAGGAAGGTGATTTTCTCTGAAAGGACATAATTTAGAAAGTGAAGCAACACTCCATTCACTTCGCACAGTGAATTGAAGTGTTGGAACAGACTGCTTCTCTTTCAGAGAAACGCATGTGAGTTTGTTGTGAATTCTTGCAAGTTGCTTAAGGCACTTTCAAAGGAAAGTGATTTTCTCTGAAAGGACAGCATTTAGAAAGTGAAGCAACACTCCATTCACTTCGCACAGTGAATTGAAGTGTTGGAACAGACTGCTTCTCTTTCAGAGAAACGCATGTGAGTTTGTTGTGAATTCTTGCAAGTTGCTTAAGGCACTTTCAAAGGAAAGTGATTTTCTCTGAAAGGACAACATTTAGAAACTGAAGCAACACTCCATTCACTTTGCACAGTGAATTGAAGTGTTGGGACAGACTGCTTCTCTTTAAGAGAAACGCATGTGAGTTTTTTGTGAATGCTTGAAAGTAGTTTAAGGCACGTTCAAAGGAAAGTGATTTTCTCTTAAAGGACAGCATTTAGAAAGTGAAGCAACACTCCATTCACTTCGCACAGTGAATTGAAGTGTTGGAACAGACTGCTTCTCTTTCAGAGAAACGCATGTGAGTTTCTGTTGAATGCTTGTAAGTAGCTTAAGGCACTTTCAAAGGAAAGTGATTTTCTCTGAAAGGACAGCATTTAGAAAGTGAAGCAACACTCCATTCCCTTCGTGCAGTGAATTGAAGTGTTGGAACAGAGTGCTTCTCTTTCATAGAAACGCATTAGTGTTTCTTGTGAATGCTTGCAAGTTGCTTAAGGCACTTTCAAAGGAAAGTGATTTTCTCTGAAAGGACAGCATTTAGAAAGTGAAGCAACACTCCATTCACTTCGCACAGTGAATTGAAGTGTTGAAACAGACTGCTTCTCTTTCAGAGAAATGCATGTGAGTTTCTGTTGAATGCTTGTAAGTAGCTTAAGGCACTTTCAAAGGAAAGTGATTTTCTCTGAAAGGACAGCATTTAGAAAGTGAAGCAACACTCCATTCACTTCGCACATTGAATTGAAGTGTTGGAACAGACTGCTTCTCTTTCAGAGAAACGCATGTGAGTTTCTGTTGAATGCTTGTAAGTAGCTTAAGGCACATTGAAAGGAAAGTGATTTTCTCTGAAAGGACAGCATTTAGAAAGCGAGACAACACTCCATTCACTTCACACAGTGAATTGAAGTGTTGGAACAGACTGCTTCTCTTTCAGAGAAACGCATGTGAGTTTCTTCCTAATGCTTGCTAGTAGCTTAAGGCACTTTCAAAGGAAAGTGATTTTCTCTGAAAGGACAGGATTTAGAAAGTGAAGCAACACTCCATTCACTTCGCACAGTGAATTGAAGTGTTGGAACAGACTGCTTCTCTTTCAGAGAAACGCATGTGAGTTTCTTCCTAATGCTTGCAAGTAGTTTAAGGCACTTTCAAAGTAAAGTGATATTCTCTGAAAGGACAGCATTTAGAAAGTGAACCAACACTCCATTCACTTCGCACAGTGAATTGAAGTGTTGGAACAGACTGCTTCTCTTTCAGAGAAACGCATGTGAGTTTCTTCCTAATGCTTGTAAGTAGCTTAAGGCACTTTCAAAGGAAAGTGATTTTCTCTGAAAGGACAGCATTTAGAAAGTGAAGCAACACTCCATTCACTTCGCACAGTGAATTGAAGTGTTAGAACAGACTGCTTCTCTTTCAGAGAAATGTATGTGAGTTTCTGTTGAATGCTTGTAAGTAGCTTAAGGCACTTTCAAAGGAAAGTGATTTTCTCTGAAAGGACAGCATTTAGAAAGTGAAGCAACACTCCATTCACTTCGCACAGAGAATTGAAGTGTTGGAACAGATTGCTTCTCTTTCAGAGAAATGCATGTGAGTTTCTGTTGAATGCTTGTAAGTAGCTTAAGGCACATTCAAAGGAAAGTGATTTTCTCTGAAAGGACAGCATTTAGAAAGTGAAGCAACACTATATTCACTTCGCACACTGAATTGAAGTGTTGGAACCGACTGCTTCTCTTTCAGAGAAACGCATGTGAGTTTTTTGTGAATGCTTGAAAGTAGTTTTGGGCACTTTCAATGGAAAGTGATTTTTCTCTGAAAGGACAGCATTTAGAAAGTGAGGCAACACTCCATTCACTTCGCACAGTGAATTGAAGTGTTGGAACAGACTGCTTCTCCTTCAGAGAAACGCATGTGGGTTTCTTCCTAATGCTTGCAAGTAACTTAAGGCACTTTCAAAGGAAAGTGATTTTCTCTAAAAGGACAGCATTTAGAAAGTGAAGCAACACTCCATTCACTTCGCACAGTGAAATGAAGTGTTGGAACAGACTGCTTCTCTTTCAGAGAAACGCATGTGAGTTTCTGTTGAATGCTTGTTAGTAGCTTAAGGCACTTTCAAAGGAAAGTGATTTTCTCTGAAAGGACAGCATTTAGAAAGTGAGGCAACACTCCATTCACTTCACACAGTGAATTGAAGTGTTGGAACAGACTGCTTCTCTTTCAGAGAAACGCATGTGAGTTTCTTCCTAATGCTTGCAAGTAGCTTTAGGCACTTTCAAAGGAAAGTGATTTTTTCTGAAAGGACAGCATTTAGAAATTGAAGCAACACTCCATTCACTTCGCACAGTGAATTGAAGTGTTGGAACAGACTGCTTCGCTTTCAGTAAAATGCATGTTTCTGTTGAATGCTTGTAAGTAGCTTAAGGCACTTTCAAAGGAAAGTGATTTTCTCTGAAAGGACAGCATTTAGAAAGTGAAGCAACACTCCATTCACTTCGCACAGTGAATTGAAGTGTTGGAACAGACTGCTTCTCTTTCAGAGAAACGCATGTGAGTTTCTGTTGAATGCTTGTAAGTAGCTTAAGGCACTTTCAAAGGAAAGTGATTTTCTCTGAAAGGACAGCATTTAGAAAGTGAAGCAACACTCCATTCCCTTCGTGCAGTGAATTGAAGTGTTGGAACAGACTGCTTCTCTTTCATAGAAACGCATTAGTGTTTCTTGTGAATGCTTGCAAGTTGCTTAAGGCACTTTCAAAGGAAAGTGATTTTCTCTGAAAGGACAGCATTTAGAAAGTGAAGCAACACTCCATTCACTTCGCACAGTGAATTGAAGTGTTGGAACAGACTGCTTCTCTTTCAGAGAAACGCATGTGAGTTTCTGTTGAATGCTTGTAAGTAGCTTAAGGCACTTTCAAAGAAAGTGATTTTCTCTGAAAGGACAGCATTAAGAAAGTGAAGCAACACTCCATTCCCTTCGTGCAGTGAATTGAAGTGTTGGAGCAGAGTGCTTCTCTTTCATAGAAACGCATTAGTGTTTCTTGTGAATGCTTGCAAGTTGCTTAAGGCACTTACAAAGGAAAGTGATTTTCTCTGAAAGGACAGCATTTAGAAAGTGAAGCAACACTCCATTCACTTCGCACAGTGAATTGAAGTGTTGGAACAGACTGCTTCTCTTTCAGAGAAATGCATGTGTGTTTCTGTTGAATGCCTGTAAGTAGCTTAAGGCACTTTCAAAGGAAAGTGATTTTCTCTGAAAGGACAGCATTTAGAAAGTGAAGCAACACTCCATTCACTTCGCACATTGAATTGAAGTGTTGGAACAGACTGTTTCTCTTTCAGAGAAACGCATGTGAGTTTCTGTTGAATGCTTGTAAGTAGCTTAAGGCACTTTGAAAGGAAAGTGATTTTCTCTGAAAGGACAGCATTTAGAAAGCGAGGCAACACTCCATTCACTTCACACAGTGAATTGAAGTGTTGGAACAGACTGCTTCTCTTTCAGAGAAACGCATGTGAGTTTCTTCCTAATGCTTGCTAGTAGCTTAAGGCACTTTCAAAGGAAAGTGATTTTCTCTGAAAGGACAGGATTTAGAAAGTGAAACAACACTCCATTCACTTCGCACAGTGAATTGAAGTGTTGGAACAGACTGCTTCTCTTTCAGAGAAACGCATGTGAGTTTCTTCCTAATGCTTGCAAGTAGCTTAAGGCACTTTCAAAGGAAAGTGATTTTCTCTGAAAGGACAGCATTTAGAAAGTGAAGCAACACTCCATTCACTTCGCACAGTGAATTGAAGTGTTGGAACAGACTGCTTCTCTTTCAGAGAAACGCATGTGAGTTTCTGGTGAATGCTTGTAAGTAGCTTAAGGCACTTTCAAAGGAAAGTGATTTTCTCTGAAAGGACAGCATTTAGAAAGTGAAGCAACACTCCATTCACTTCGCACAGTGAATTGAAGTGTTAGAACAGACTGCTTCTCTTTCAGAGAAATGCATGTGAGTTTCTGTTGAATGCTTGTAAGTAGCTTAAGGCACTTTCAAAGGAAAGTGATTTTCTCTGAAAGGACAGCATTTAGAAAGTGAAGCAACACTCCATTCACTTCGCACAGAGAATTGAAGTGTTGGAACAGATTGCTTCTCTTTCAGAGAAATGCATGTGAGTTTCTGTTGAATGCTTGTAAGTAGCTTAAGGCACATTCAAAGGAAAGTGATTTTCTCTGAAAGGACAGCATTTAGAAAGTGAAGCAACACTATATTCACTTCGCACACTGAATTGAAGTGTTGGAACAGACTGCTTCTCTTTCAGAGAAACGCATGTGAGTTTTTTGTGAATGCTTGAAAGTAGTTTTGGGCACTTTCATTGGAAAGTGATTTTCTCTGAAAGGACAGCATTTAGAAAGTGAGGCAACACTCCATTCACTTCTCACAGTGAATTGAAGTGTTGGAACAGACTGCTTCTCCTTCAGAGAAACGCATGTGATTTTCTTCCTAATGCTTGCAAGTAGCTTAAGGCCCTTTCAAAGGAAAGTGATTTTCTCTAAAAGGACAGCATTTAGAAAGTGAAGCAACACTCCATTCACTTCGCACAGTGAATTGAAGTGTTGGAACAGACTGCTTCTCTTTCATAGAAACGCATTAGTGTTTCTTGTGAATGCTTGCAAGTGGCTTAAGGCACTTTCAAAGGAAAGTGATTTTCTCTGAAAGGACAGCATTTAGAAAGTGAAGCAACACTCCATTCCCTTCGTGCAGTGAATTGAAGTGTTGGAAAAGACTGCTTCTCTTTCAGAGAAATGCATGTGAATTTCTCTTGAATGCTTGTAAGTAGCTTAAGGCACTTTCAAAGGAAATGATTTTCTCTAAAAGGACAGCATTTAGAAAGTGAAGCAACACTCCATTCACTTCGCACAGTGAAATGAAGTGTTGGAACAGACTGCTTCTCTTTCAGAGAAACGCATGTGAGTTTCTGTTGAATGCTTGTTAGTAGCTTAAGGCACTTTCAAAGGAAAGTGATTTTCTCTGAAAGGACAGCATTTAGAAAGTGAGGCAACACTCCATTCACTTCACACAGTGAATTGAAGTGTTGGAACAGACTGCTTCTCTTTCAGAGAAACGCATGTGAGTTTCTTCCTAATGCTTGCAAGTAGCTTTAGGCACTTTCAAAGGAAAGTGATTTTTTCTGAAAGGACAGCATTTAGAAAGTGAAGCAACACTCCATTCACTTCGCACAGTGAATTGAAGTGTTGGAACAGACTGCTTCGCTTTCAGTAAAATGCATGTTTCTGTTGAATGCTTGTAAGTAGCTTAAGGCACTTTCAAAGGAAAGTGATTTTCTCTGAAAGGACAGCATTTAGAAAGTGAAGCAACACTCCATTCACTTCGCACAGTGAATTGAAGTGTTGGAACAGACTGCTTCTCTTTCAGAGAAACGCATGTGAGTTTCTGTTGAATGCTTGTAAGTAGCTTAAGGCACTTTCAAAGGAAAGTGATTTTCTCTGAAAGGACAGCATTTAGAAAGTGAAGCAACACTCCATTCCCTTCGTGCAGTGAATTGAAGTGTTGGAACAGACTGCTTCTCTTTCATAGAAACGCATTAGTGTTTCTTGTGAATGCTTGCAAGTTGCTTAAGGCACTTTCAAAGGAAAGTGATTTTCTCTGAAAGGACAGCATTTAGAAAGTGAAGCAACACTCCATTCACTTCGCACAGTGAATTGAAGTGTTGGAACAGACTGCTTCTCTTTCAGAGAAACGCATGTGAGTTTCTGTTGAATGCTTGTAAGTAGCTTAAGGCACTTTCAAAGAAAGTGATTTTCTCTGAAAGGACAGCATTAAGAAAGTGAAGCAACACTCCATTCCCTTCGTGCAGTGAATTGAAGTGTTGGAGCAGAGTGCTTCTCTTTCATAGAAACGCATTAGTGTTTCTTGTGAATGCTTGCAAGTTGCTTAAGGCACTTACAAAGGAAAGTGATTTTCTCTGAAAGGACAGCATTTAGAAAGTGAAGCAACACTCCATTCACTTCGCACAGTGAATTGAAGTGTTGGAACAGACTGCTTCTCTTTCAGAGAAATGCATGTGTGTTTCTGTTGAATGCTTGTAAGTAGCTTAAGGCACTTTCAAAGGAAAGTGATTTTCTCTGAAAGGACAGCATTTAGAAAGTGAAGCAACACTCCATTCACTTCGCACATTGAATTGAAGTGTTGGAACAGACTGTTTCTCTTTCAGAGAAACGCATGTGAGTTTCTGTTGAATGCTTGTAAGTAGCTTAAGGCACTTTGAAAGGAAAGTGATTTTCTCTGAAAGGACAGCATTTAGAAAGCGAGGCAACACTCCATTCACTTCACACAGTGAATTGAAGTGTTGGAACAGACTGCTTCTCTTTCAGAGAAACGCATGTGAGTTTCTTCCTAATGCTTGCTAGTAGCTTAAGGCACTTTCAAAGGAAAGTGATTTTCTCTGAAAGGACAGCATTTAGAAAGTGAAGCAACACTCCATTCACTTCGCACAGTGAATTGAAGTGTTGGAACAGACTGCTTCTCTTTCAGAGAAATGCATGTGTGTTTCTGTTGAATGCTTGTAAGTAGCTTAAGGCACTTTCAAAGGAAAGTGATTTTCTCTGAAAGGACAGCATTTAGAAAGTGAAGCAACACTCCATTCACTTCGCACATTGAATTGAAGTGTTGGAACAGACTGTTTCTCTTTCAGAGAAACGCATGTGAGTTTCTGTTGAATGCTTGTAAGTAGCTTAAGGCACTTTGAAAGGAAAGTGATTTTCTCTGAAAGGACAGCATTTAGAAAGCGAGGCAACACTCCATTCACTTCACACAGTGAATTGAAGTGTTGGAACAGACTGCTTCTCTTTCAGAGAAACGCATGTGAGTTTCTTCCTAATGCTTGCTAGTAGCTTAAGGCACTTTCAAAGGAAAGTGATTTTCTCTGAAAGGACAGCATTTAGAAAGTGAAGCAACACTCCATTCACTTCGCACAGTGAATTGAAGTGTTAGAACAGACTGCTTCTCTTTCAGAGAAATGTATGTGAGTTTCTGTTGAATGCTTGTAAGTAGCTTAAGGCACTTTCAAAGGAAAGTGATTTTCTCTGAAAGGACAGCATTTAGAAAGTGAAGCAACACTCCATTCACTTCGCACAGAGAATTGAAGTGTTGGAACAGATTGCTTCTCTTTCAGAGAAATGCATGTGAGTTTCTGTTGAATGCTTGTAAGTAGCTTAAGGCACATTCAAAGGAAAGTGATTTTCTCTGAAAGGACAGCATTTAGAAAGTGAAGCAACACTATATTCACTTCGCACACTGAATTGAAGTGTTGGAACCGACTGCTTCTCTTTCAGAGAAACGCATGTGAGTTTTTTGTGAATGCTTGAAAGTAGTTTTGGGCACTTTCAATGGAAAGTGATTTTTCTCTGAAAGGACAGCATTTAGAAAGTGAGGCAACACTCCATTCACTTCGCACAGTGAATTGAAGTGTTGGAACAGACTGCTTCTCCTTCAGAGAAACGCATGTGGGTTTCTTCCTAATGCTTGCAAGTAACTTAAGGCACTTTCAAAGGAAAGTGATTTTCTCTAAAAGGACAGCATTTAGAAAGTGAAGCAACACTCCATTCACTTCGCACAGTGAAATGAAGTGTTGGAACAGACTGCTTCTCTTTCAGAGAAACGCATGTGAGTTTCTGTTGAATGCTTGTTAGTAGCTTAAGGCACTTTCAAAGGAAAGTGATTTTCTCTGAAAGGACAGCATTTAGAAAGTGAGGCAACACTCCATTCACTTCACACAGTGAATTGAAGTGTTGGAACAGACTGCTTCTCTTTCAGAGAAACGCATGTGAGTTTCTTCCTAATGCTTGCAAGTAGCTTTAGGCACTTTCAAAGGAAAGTGATTTTTTCTGAAAGGACAGCATTTAGAAAGTGAAGCAACACTCCATTCACTTCGCACAGTGAATTGAAGTGTTGGAACAGACTGCTTCGCTTTCAGTAAAATGCATGTTTCTGTTGAATGCTTGTAAGTAGCTTAAGGCACTTTCAAAGGAAAGTGATTTTCTCTGAAAGGACAGCATTTAGAAAGTGAAGCAACACTCCATTCACTTCGCACAGTGAATTGAAGTGTTGGAACAGACTGCTTCTCTTTCAGAGAAACGCATGTGAGTTTCTGTTGAATGCTTGTAAGTAGCTTAAGGCACTTTCAAAGGAAAGTGATTTTCTCTGAAAGGACAGCATTTAGAAAGTGAAGCAACACTCCATTCCCTTCGTGCAGTGAATTGAAGTGTTGGAACAGACTGCTTCTCTTTCATAGAAACGCATTAGTGTTTCTTGTGAATGCTTGCAAGTTGCTTAAGGCACTTTCAAAGGAAAGTGATTTTCTCTGAAAGGACAGCATTTAGAAAGTGAAGCAACACTCCATTCACTTCGCACAGTGAATTGAAGTGTTGGAACAGACTGCTTCTCTTTCAGAGAAACGCATGTGAGTTTCTGTTGAATGCTTGTAAGTAGCTTAAGGCACTTTCAAAGAAAGTGATTTTCTCTGAAAGGACAGCATTAAGAAAGTGAAGCAACACTCCATTCCCTTCGTGCAGTGAATTGAAGTGTTGGAGCAGAGTGCTTCTCTTTCATAGAAACGCATTAGTGTTTCTTGTGAATGCTTGCAAGTTGCTTAAGGCACTTACAAAGGAAAGTGATTTTCTCTGAAAGGACAGCATTTAGAAAGTGAAGCAACACTCCATTCACTTCGCACAGTGAATTGAAGTGTTGGAACAGACTGCTTCTCTTTCAGAGAAATGCATGTGTGTTTCTGTTGAATGCTTGTAAGTAGCTTAAGGCACTTTCAAAGGAAAGTGATTTTCTCTGAAAGGACAGCATTTAGAAAGTGAAGCAACACTCCATTCACTTCGCACATTGAATTGAAGTGTTGGAACAGACTGTTTCTCTTTCAGAGAAACGCATGTGAGTTTCTGTTGAATGCTTGTAAGTAGCTTAAGGCACTTTGAAAGGAAAGTGATTTTCTCTGAAAGGACAGCATTTAGAAAGCGAGGCAACACTCCATTCACTTCACACAGTGAATTGAAGTGTTGGAACAGACTGCTTCTCTTTCAGAGAAACGCATGTGAGTTTCTTCCTAATGCTTGCTAGTAGCTTAAGGCACTTTCAAAGGAAAGTGATTTTCTCTGAAAGGACAGGATTTAGAAAGTGAAACAACACTCCATTCACTTCGCACAGTGAATTGAAGTGTTGGAACAGACTGCTTCTCTTTCAGAGAAACGCATGTGAGTTTCTTCCTAATGCTTGCAAGTAGCTTAAGGCACTTTCAAAGGAAAGTGATTTTCTCTGAAAGGACAGCATTTAGAAAGTGAAGCAACACTCCATTCACTTCGCACAGTGAATTGAAGTGTTGGAACAGACTGCTTCTCTTTCAGAGAAACGCATGTGAGTTTCTGGTGAATGCTTGTAAGTAGCTTAAGGCACTTTCAAAGGAAAGTGATTTTCTCTGAAAGGACAGCATTTAGAAAGTGAAGCAACACTCCATTCACTTCGCACAGTGAATTGAAGTGTTAGAACAGACTGCTTCTCTTTCAGAGAAATGCATGTGAGTTTCTGTTGAATGCTTGTAAGTAGCTTAAGGCACTTTCAAAGGAAAGTGATTTTCTCTGAAAGGACAGCATTTAGAAAGTGAAGCAACACTCCATTCACTTCGCACAGAGAATTGAAGTGTTGGAACAGATTGCTTCTCTTTCAGAGAAATGCATGTGAGTTTCTGTTGAATGCTTGTAAGTAGCTTAAGGCACATTCAAAGGAAAGTGATTTTCTCTGAAAGGACAGCATTTAGAAAGTGAAGCAACACTATATTCACTTCGCACACTGAATTGAAGTGTTGGAACAGACTGCTTCTCTTTCAGAGAAACGCATGTGAGTTTTTTGTGAATGCTTGAAAGTAGTTTTGGGCACTTTCATTGGAAAGTGATTTTCTCTGAAAGGACAGCATTTAGAAAGTGAGGCAACACTCCATTCACTTCTCACAGTGAATTGAAGTGTTGGAACAGACTGCTTCTCCTTCAGAGAAACGCATGTGATTTTCTTCCTAATGCTTGCAAGTAGCTTAAGGCCCTTTCAAAGGAAAGTGATTTTCTCTAAAAGGACAGCATTTAGAAAGTGAAGCAACACTCCATTCACTTCGCACAGTGAATTGAAGTGTTGGAACAGACTGCTTCTCTTTCATAGAAACGCATTAGTGTTTCTTGTGAATGCTTGCAAGTGGCTTAAGGCACTTTCAAAGGAAAGTGATTTTCTCTGAAAGGACAGCATTTAGAAAGTGAAGCAACACTCCATTCCCTTCGTGCAGTGAATTGAAGTGTTGGAAAAGACTGCTTCTCTTTCAGAGAAATGCATGTGAATTTCTCTTGAATGCTTGTAAGTAGCTTAAGGCACTTTCAAAGGAAATGATTTTCTCTAAAAGGACAGCATTTAGAAAGTGAAGCAACACTCCATTCACTTCGCACAGTGAAATGAAGTGTTGGAACAGACTGCTTCTCTTTCAGAGAAACGCATGTGAGTTTCTGTTGAATGCTTGTTAGTAGCTTAAGGCACTTTCAAAGGAAAGTGATTTTCTCTGAAAGGACAGCATTTAGAAAGTGAGGCAACACTCCATTCACTTCACACAGTGAATTGAAGTGTTGGAACAGACTGCTTCTCTTTCAGAGAAACGCATGTGAGTTTCTTCCTAATGCTTGCAAGTAGCTTTAGGCACTTTCAAAGGAAAGTGATTTTTTCTGAAAGGACAGCATTTAGAAAGTGAAGCAACACTCCATTCACTTCGCACAGTGAATTGAAGTGTTGGAACAGACTGCTTCGCTTTCAGTAAAATGCATGTTTCTGATGAATGCTTGTAAGTAGCTTAAGGCACTTTCAAAGGAAAGTGATTTTCTCTGAAAGGACAGCATTTAGAAAGTGAAGCAACACTCCATTCACTTCGCACAGTGAATTGAAGTGTTGGAACAGACTGCTTCTCTTTCAGAGAAACGCATGTGAGTTTCTGTTGAATGCTTGTAAGTAGCTTAAGGCACTTTCAAAGGAAAGTGATTTTCTCTGAAAGGACAGCATTTAGAAAGTGAAGCAACACTCCATTCCCTTCGTGCAGTGAATTGAAGTGTTGGAACAGACTGCTTCTCTTTCATAGAAACGCATTAGTGTTTCTTGTGAATGCTTGCAAGTTGCTTAAGGCACTTTCAAAGGAAAGTGATTTTCTCTGAAAGGACAGCATTTAGAAAGTGAAGCAACACTCCATTCACTTCGCACAGTGAATTGAAGTGTTGGAACAGACTGCTTCTCTTTCAGAGAAACGCATGTGAGTTTCTGTTGAATGCTTGTAAGTAGCTTAAGGCACTTTCAAAGAAAGTGATTTTCTCTGAAAGGACAGCATTAAGAAAGTGAAGCAACACTCCATTCCCTTCGTGCAGTGAATTGAAGTGTTGGAGCAGAGTGCTTCTCTTTCATAGAAACGCATTAGTGTTTCTTGTGAATGCTTGCAAGTTGCTTAAGGCACTTACAAAGGAAAGTGATTTTCTCTGAAAGGACAGCATTTAGAAAGTGAAGCAACACTCCATTCACTTCGCACAGTGAATTGAAGTGTTGGAACAGACTGCTTCTCTTTCAGAGAAATGCATGTGTGTTTCTGTTGAATGCTTGTAAGTAGCTTAAGGCACTTTCAAAGGAAAGTGATTTTCTCTGAAAGGACAGCATTTAGAAAGTGAAGCAACACTCCATTCACTTCGCACATTGAATTGAAGTGTTGGAACAGACTGTTTCTCTTTCAGAGAAACGCATGTGAGTTTCTGTTGAATGCTTGTAAGTAGCTTAAGGCACTTTGAAAGGAAAGTGATTTTCTCTGAAAGGACAGCATTTAGAAAGCGAGGCAACACTCCATTCACTTCACACAGTGAATTGAAGTGTTGGAACAGACTGCTTCTCTTTCAGAGAAACGCATGTGAGTTTCTTCCTAATGCTTGCTAGTAGCTTAAGGCACTTTCAAAGGAAAGTGATTTTCTCTGAAAGGACAGGATTTAGAAAGTGAAACAACACTCCATTCACTTCGCACAGTGAATTGAAGTGTTGGAACAGACTGCTTCTCTTTCAGAGAAACGCATGTGAGTTTCTTCCTAATGCTTGCAAGTAGCTTAAGGCACTTTCAAAGGAAAGTGATTTTCTCTGAAAGGACAGCATTTAGAAAGTGAAGCAACACTCCATTCACTTCGCACAGTGAATTGAAGTGTTGGAACAGACTGCTTCTCTTTCAGAGAAACGCATGTGAGTTTCTGGTGAATGCTTGTAAGTAGCTTAAGGCACTTTCAAAGGAAAGTGATTTTCTCTGAAAGGACAGCATTTAGAAAGTGAAGCAACACTCCATTCACTTCGCACAGTGAATTGAAGTGTTAGAACAGACTGCTTCTCTTTCAGAGAAATGCATGTGAGTTTCTGTTGAATGCTTGTAAGTAGCTTAAGGCACTTTCAAAGGAAAGTGATTTTCTCTGAAAGGACAGCATTTAGAAAGTGAAGCAACACTCCATTCACTTCGCACAGAGAATTGAAGTGTTGGAACAGATTGCTTCTCTTTCAGAGAAATGCATGTGAGTTTCTGTTGAATGCTTGTAAGTAGCTTAAGGCACATTCAAAGGAAAGTGATTTTCTCTGAAAGGACAGCATTTAGAAAGTGAAGCAACACTATATTCACTTCGCACACTGAATTGAAGTGTTGGAACAGACTGCTTCTCTTTCAGAGAAACGCATGTGAGTTTTTTGTGAATGCTTGAAAGTAGTTTTGGGCACTTTCATTGGAAAGTGATTTTCTCTGAAAGGACAGCATTTAGAAAGTGAGGCAACACTCCATTCACTTCTCACAGTGAATTGAAGTGTTGGAACAGACTGCTTCTCCTTCAGAGAAACGCATGTGATTTTCTTCCTAATGCTTGCAAGTAGCTTAAGGCCCTTTCAAAGGAAAGTGATTTTCTCTAAAAGGACAGCATTTAGAAAGTGAAGCAACACTCCATTCACTTCGCACAGTGAATTGAAGTGTTGGAACAGACTGCTTCTCTTTCATAGAAACGCATTAGTGTTTCTTGTGAATGCTTGCAAGTGGCTTAAGGCACTTTCAAAGGAAAGTGATTTTCTCTGAAAGGACAGCATTTAGAAAGTGAAGCAACACTCCATTCCCTTCGTGCAGTGAATTGAAGTGTTGGAACAGAGTGCTTCTCTTTCATAGAAACGCATTAGTGTTTCTTGTGAATGCTTGCAAGTAGCTTAAGGCACTTTCAAAGGAAAGTGATTTTCTCTGAAAGGACAGGATTTAGAAAGTGAAGCAACACTCCATTCACTTCGCACAGTGAATTGAAGTGTTGGAACAGACTGCTCTCTTTCAGAGAAACGCATGTGAGTTTCTTCCTAATGCTTGCAAGTAGCTTAAGGCACTTTCAAAGGAAAGTGATTTTCTCTGAAAGGACAGCATTTAGAAAGTGAAGCAACACTCCATTCACTTCGCACAGTGAATTGAAGTGTTGGAACAGACTGCTTCTCTTTCAGATAAACGCATGTGAGTTTCTGATGAATGCTTGTAAGTAGCTTAAGGCACTTTCAAAGGAAAGTGATTTTCTCTGAAAGGACAGCTTTTAGAAAGTGATGCAACACTCCATTCACTTCGCACAGAGAATTGAAGTGTTGGAACAGATTGCTTCTCTTTCAGAGAAATGCATGTGAGTTTCTGTTGAATGCTTGTAAGTAGCTTAAGGCACTTTCAAAGGAAAGTGATTTTCTCTGAAAGGACAGCATTTAGAAAGTGAAGCAACACTCCATTCCCTTCGTGCAGTGAATTGAAGTGTTGGAACAGAGTGCTTCTCTTTCATAGAAACGCATTAGTGTTTCTTGTGAATGCTTGCAAGTTGCTTAAGGCACTTTCAAAGGAAAGTGATTTTCTCTGAAAGGACAGCATTTAGAAAGTGAAGCAGCACTCCATTCACTTCGCACAGTGAATTGAAGTGTTGGAACAGACTGCTTCTCTTTCAGAGAAATGCATGTGAGTTTCTGTTGAATGCTTGTAAGTAGCTTAAGGCACTTTCAAAGGAAAGTGATTTTCTCTGAAAGGACAGCATTTAGAAAGTGAAGCAACACTCCATTCCCTTCGTGCAGTGAATTGAAGTGTTGGAACAGAGTGCTTCTCTTTCATAGAAACGCATTAGTGTTTCTTGTGAATTCTTGCAAGTTGCTTAAGGCACTTTCAAAGGAAAGTGATTTTCTCTGAAAGGACAGCATTTAGAAAGTGAAGCAACACTCCATTCACTTCGCACAGTGAATTGAAGTGTTGGAACAGACTGCTTCTCTTTCAGAGAAACGCATGTGAGTTTCTTCCTAATGCTTGCAAGTAGCTTTAGGCACTTTCAAAGGAAAGTGATTTTTTCTGAAAGGACAGCATTTAGAAAGTGAAGCAACACTCCATTCACTTCGCACAGTGAATTGAAGTGTTGGAACAGACTGCTTCTCTTTCAGAGAAACGCATGTGAGTTTCTTCCTAATGCTTGCAAGTAGCTTTAGGCACTTTCAAAGGAAAGTGATTTTTTCTGAAAGGACAGCATTTAGAAAGTGAAGCAACACTCCATTCACTTCGCACAGTGAATTGAAGTGTTGGAACAGACTGCTTCGCTTTCAGTAAAATGCATGTTTCTGTTGAATGCTTGTAAGTAGCTTAAGGCACTTTCAAAGGAAAGTGATTTTCTCTGAAAGGACAGCATTTACAAAGTGAAGCAACACTCCATTCACTTCGCACAGTGAATTGAAGTGTTGGAACAGACTGCTTCTCTTTCAGAGAAACGCATGTGAGTTTCTGTTGAATGCTTGTAAGTAGCTTAAGGCACTTTCAAAGGAAAGTGATTTTCTCTGAAAGGACAGCATTTAGAAAGTGAAGCAACACTCCATTCCCTTCGTGCAGTGAATTGAAGTGTTGGAACAGACTGCTTCTCTTTCATAGAAACGCATTAGTGTTTCTTGTGAATGCTTGCAAGTTGCTTAAGGCACTTTCAAAGGAAAGTGATTTTCTCTAAAAGGACAGCATTTAGAAAGTGAAGCAACACTCCATTCACTTCGCACAGTGAATTGAAGTGTTGGAACAGACTGCTTCTCTTTCAGAGAAACGCATGTGAGTTTCTGTTGAATGCTTGTAAGTAGCTTAAGGCACTTTCAAAGAAAGTGATTTTCTCTGAAAGGACAGCATTAAGAAAGTGAAGCAACACTCCATTCCCTTCGTGCAGTGAATTGAAGTGTTGGAGCAGAGTGCTTCTCTTTCATAGAAACGCATTAGTGTTTCTTGTGAATGCTTGCAAGTTGCTTAAGGCACTTACAAAGGAAAGTGATTTTCTCTGAAAGGACAGCATTTAGAAAGTGAAGCAACACTCCATTCACTTCGCACAGTGAATTGAAGTGTTGGAACAGACTGCTTCTCTTTCAGAGAAATGCATGTGTGTTTCTGTTGAATGCTTGTAAGTAGCTTAAGGCACTTTCAAAGGAAAGTGATTTTCTCTGAAAGGACAGCATTTAGAAAGTGAAGCAACACTCCATTCACTTCGCACATTGAATTGAAGTGTTGGAACAGACTGTTTCTCTTTCAGAGAAACGCATGTGAGTTTCTGTTGAATGCTTGTAAGTAGCTTAAGGCACTTTGAAAGGAAAGTGATTTTCTCTGAAAGGACAGCATTTAGAAAGCGAGGCAACACTCCATTCACTTCACACAGTGAATTGAAGTGTTGGAACAGACTGCTTCTCTTTCAGAGAAACGCATGTGAGTTTCTTCCTAATGCTTGCTAGTAGCTTAAGGCACTTTCAAAGGAAAGTGATTTTCTCTGAAAGGACAGGATTTAGAAAGTGAAACAACACTCCATTCACTTCGCACAGTGAATTGAAGTGTTGGAACAGACTGCTTCTCTTTCAGAGAAACGCATGTGAGTTTCTTCCTAATGCTTGCAAGTAGCTTAAGGCACTTTCAAAGGAAAGTGATTTTCTCTGAAAGGACAGCATTTAGAAAGTGAAGCAACACTCCATTCACTTCGCACAGTGAATTGAAGTGTTGGAACAGACTGCTTCTCTTTCAGAGAAACGCATGTGAGTTTCTGGTGAATGCTTGTAAGTAGCTTAAGGCACTTTCAAAGGAAAGTGATTTTCTCTGAAAGGACAGCATTTAGAAAGTGAAGCAACACTCCATTCACTTCGCACAGTGAATTGAAGTGTTAGAACAGACTGGTTCTCTTTCAGAGAAATGCATGTGAGTTTCTGTTGAATGCTTGTAAGTAGCTTAAGGCACTTTCAAAGGAAAGTGATTTTCTCTGAAAGGACAGCATTTAGAAAGTGAAGCAACACTCCATTCACTTCGCACAGAGAATTGAAGTGTTGGAACAGATTGCTTCTCTTTCAGAGAAATGCATGTGAGTTTCTGTTGAATGCTTGTAAGTAGCTTAAGGCACATTCAAAGGAAAGTGATTTTCTCTGAAAGGACAGCATTTAGAAAGTGAAGCAACACTATATTCACTTCGCACACTGAATTGAAGTGTTGGAACAGACTGCTTCTCTTTCAGAGAAACGCATGTGAGTTTTTTGTGAATGCTTGAAAGTAGTTTTGGGAGCTTTCATTGGAAAGTGATTTTCTCTGAAAGGACAGCATTTAGAAAGTGAGGCAACACTCCATTCACTTCTCACAGTGAATTGAAGTGTTGGAACAGACTGCTTCTCCTTCAGAGAAACGCATGTGAGTTTCTTCCTAATGCTTGCAAGTAGCTTAAGGCCCTTTCAAAGGAAAGTGATTTTCTCTAAAAGGACAGCATTTAGAAAGTGAAGCAACACTCCATTCACTTCGCACAGTGAATTGAAGTGTTGGAACAGACTGCTTCTCTTTCATAGAAACGCATTAGTGTTTCTTGTGAATGCTTGCAAGTGGCTTAAGGCACTTTCAAAGGAAAGTGATTTTCTCTGAAAGGACAGCATTTAGAAAGTGAAGCAACACACCATTCCCTTCGTGCAGTGAATTGAAGTGTTGGAACAGAGTGCTTCTCTTTCATAGAAACGCATTAGTGTTTCTTGTGAATGCTTGCAAGTAGCTTAAGGCACTTTCAAAGGAAAGTGATTTTCTCTGAAAGGACAGGATTTAGAAAGTGAAGCAACACTCCATTCACTTCGCACAGTGAATTGAAGTGTTGGAACAGACTGCTCTCTTTCAGAGAAACGCATGTGAGTTTCTTCCTAATGCTTGCAAGTAGCTTAAGGCACTTTCAAAGGAAAGTGATTTTCTCTGAAAGGACAGCATTTAGAAAGTGAAGCAACACTCCATTCACTTCGCACAGTGAATTGAAGTGTTGGAACAGACTGCTTCTCTTTCAGAGAAACGCATGTGAGTTTCTGATGAATGCTTGTAAGTAGCTTAAGGCACTTTCAAAGGAAAGTGATTTTCTCTGAAAGGACAGCTTTTAGAAAGTGATGCAACACTCCATTCACTTCGCACAGAGAATTGAAGTGTTGGAACAGATTGCTTCTCTTTCAGAGAAATGCATGTGAGTTTCTGTTGAATGCTTGTAAGTAGCTTAAGGCACTTTCAAAGGAAAGTGATTTTCTCTGAAAGGACAGCATTTAGAAAGTGAAGCAACACTCCATTCCCTTCGTGCAGTGAATTGAAGTGTTGGAACAGAGTGCTTCTCTTTCATAGAAACGCATTAGTGTTTCTTGTGAATGCTTGCAAGTTGCTTAAGGCACTTTCAAAGGAAAGTGATTTTCTCTGAAAGGACAGCATTTAGAAAGTGAAGCAACACTCCATTCACTTCGCACAGTGAATTGAAGTGTTGGAACAGACTGCTTCTCTTTCAGAGAAATGCATGTGAGTTTCTGTTGAATGCTTGTAAGTAGCTTAAGGCACATTCAAAGGAAAGTGATTTTCTCTGAAAGGACAGCATTTAGAAAGTGAAGCAACACTATATTCACTTCGCACACTGAATTGAAGTGTTGGAACAGACTACTTCTCTTTCAGAGAAACGCATGTGAGTTTTTTGTGAATGCTTGAAAGTAGTTTTGGGCACTTTCAATGGAAAGTGATTTTCTCTGAAAGGACAGCATTTAGAAAGTGAGGCAACACTCCATTCACTTCGCACAGTGAATTGAACTGTTGGAACCGAATGCTTCTCCTTCAGAGAAACGCATGTGAGTTTCTTCCTAATGCTTGCAAGTAGCTTAAGGCCCTTTCAAAGGAAAGTGATTTTCTCTAAAAGAACAGCATTTAGAAAGTGAAGCAACACTCCATAAACTTCGCACAGTGAATTGAAGTGTTGGAACAGACTGCTTCTCTTTCATAGAAACGCATTAGTGTTTCTTGTGAATGCTTGCAAGTGGCTTAAGGCACTTTCAAAGGAAAGTGATTTTCTCTGAAAGGACAGCATTTAGAAAGTGAAGCAACACTCCATTCCCTTCGTGCAGTGAATTGAAGTGTTGGAACAGAGTGCTTCTCTTTCATAGAAACGCATTAGTGTTTCTTGTGAATGCTTGCAAGTTGCTTAAGGCACTTTCAAAGGAAAGTGATTTTCTCTGAAAGGACAGCATTTAGAAAGTGAAGCAACACTCCATTCACTTCGCACAGTGAATTGAAGTGTTGGAACAGACTGCTTCTCTTTCAGAGAAACGCATGTGAGTTTCTGTTGAATGCTTGTAAGTAGCTTAAGGCACTTTCAAAGGAAAGTGATTTTCTCTGAAAGGACAGCATTTAGAAAGTGAAGCAACACTCCATTCCCTTCGTGCAGTCAATTGAAGTGTTGGAACAGAGTGCTTCTCTTTCATAGAAACGCATTAGTGTTTCTTGTGAATTCTTGCAAGTTGCTTAAGGCACTTTCAAAGGAAAGTGATTTTCTCTGAAAGGACAGCATTTAGAAAGCGAGGCAACACTCCATTCACTTCACACAGTGAATTGAAGTGTTGGAACAGACTGCTTCTCTTTCAGAGAAACGCATGTGAGTTTCTTCCTAATGCTTGCTAGTAGCTTAAGGCACTTTCAAAGGAAAGTGATTTTCTCTGAAAGGACAGCATTTAGAAAGCGAGGCAACACTCCATTCACTTCACACAGTGAATTGAAGTGTTGGAACAGACTGCTTCTCTTTCAGAGGCACATGTGAGTTTCTTCCTAATGCTTGCTAGTAGCTTAAGGCACTTTCAAAGGAAAGTGATTTTCTCTGAAAGGACAGCATTTAGAAAGTGAAGCAACACTCCATTCACTTCGCACAGTGAATTGAAGTGTTGGAACAGACTGCTTCTCTTTCAGAGAAACGCATGTGAGTTTCTTCCTAATGCTTGCAAGTAGCTTAAGGCACTTTCAAAGGAAAGTGATTTTCTCTGAAAGGACAGCATTTAGAAAGTGAAGCAACACTCCATTCACTTCGCATAATGAATTGAAGTGTTGGAACAGACTGCTTCTCTTTCAGAGAAACGCATGTGAGTTTCTGGTGAATGCTTGTAAGTAGCTTAAGGCACTTTCAAAGGAAAGTGATTTTCTCTGAAAGGACAGCATTTAGAAAGTGAGGCAACACTCCATTCACTTCGCACAGTGAATTGAAGTGTTGGAACAGACTGCTTCTCTTTCAGAGAAATGCATGTGAGTTTCTGTTGAATGCTTGTAAGTAGCTTAAGGCACTTTCAAAGGAAAGTGATTTTCTCTGAAAGGACAGCATTTAGAAAGTGAGGCAACACTCCATTCACTTCGCACAGAGAATTGAAGTGTTGGAACAGATTGCTTCTCTTTCAGAGAAATGCATGTGAGTTTCTGTTGAATGCTTGTAAGTAGCTTAAGGCACATTCAAAGGAAAGTGATTTTCTCTGAAAGGACAGCATTTAGAAAGTGAAGCAACACTATATTCACTTCGCACACTGAATTGAAGTGTTGGAACAGACTGCTTCTCTTTCAGAGAAACGCATGTGAGTTTTTTGTGAATGCTTGAAAGTAGTTTTGGGCACTTTCAATGGAAAGTGATTTTCTCTGAAAGGACAGCATTTAGAAAGTGAGGCAACACTCCATTCACTTCGCACAGTGAATTGAACTGTTGGAACCGAATGCTTCTCCTTCAGAGAAACGCATGTGAGTTTCTTCCTAATGCTTGCAAGTAGCTTAAGGCACATTCAAAGGAAAGTGATTTTCTCTGAAAGGACAGGATTTAGAAAGTGAAGCAACACTCCATTCCCTTCGTGCAGTGAATTGAAGTGTTGGAACAGAGTGCTTCTCTTTCATAGAAACGCATTAGTGTTTCTTGTGAATGCTTGCAAGTGGCTTAAGGCACTTTCAAAGGAAAGTGATTTTCTCTGAAAGGACAGCATTTAGAAAGTGAAGCAACACTCCATTCCCTTCGTGCAGTGAATTGAAGTGTTGGAACAGAGTGCTTCTCTTTCATAGAAACGCATTAGTGTTTCTTGTGAATGCTTGCAAGTGGCTTAAGGCACTTTCAAAGGAAAGTGATTTTCTCTGAAAGGACATAATTTAGAAAGTGAAGCAACACTCCATTCACTTCGCACAGTGAATTGAAGTGTTGGAACAGACTGCTTCTCTTTCATAGAAATGCATGTGAGTTTCTGTTGAATGCTTGTAAGTAGCTTAAGGCACTTTCAAAGGAAAGTGATTTTCTCTGAAAGGACAGCATTTAGAAAGTGAAGCAACACTCCATTCCCTTCGCACATTGAATTTAAGTGTTGGAACAGACTGCTTCTCTTTCAGAGAAACGCATGTGAGTTTCTGTTGAAAGCTTGTAAGTAGCATAAGGCACTTTGAAAGGAAAGTGATTTTCTCTTTAAGGACAGCATTTAGAAAGTGAGGCAACACTCCATTCACTTCACACAGTGAATTGAAGTGTTGGAACAAACTGCTTCTCTTTCAGAGAAACGCATGTGAGTTTCTTCCTAATGCTTGCAAGTAGCTTAAGGCACATTCAAAGGAAAGTGATTTTCTCTGAAAGGACAGCATTTAGAAAGTGAAGCACACTCCATTCACTTCGCACAGTGAATTGAAGTGTTGGAACAGACTGCTCTCTTTCAGAGAAACGCATGTGAGTTTCTTCCTAATGCTTGCAAGTAGCTTAAGGCACTTTCAAAGGAAAGTGATTTTCTCTGAAAGGACAGCATTTAGAAAGTGAAGCAACACTCCATACACTTCGCACAGTGAATTGAAGTGTTGGAACAGACTGCTTCTCTTTCAGAGAAACGCATGTGAGTTTCTGGTGAATGCTTGTAAGTAGCTTAAGGCACTTACAAAGGAAAGTGATTTTCTCTGAAAGGACAGCATTTAGAAAGTGAAGCAACACTCCATTCACTTCGCACAGTGAATTGAAGTGTTGGAACAGACAGCTTCACTTTCAGAGAAACGCATGTGAGTTTCTGTTGAATGCTTGCAAGTAGCTTAAGGCACTTTCAAAGGAAAGTGATTTTCTCTGAGAGGACAGCATTTAGCAAGTGAGGCAACACTCCATTCACTTCACACAGTGAATTAAAGTGTTGGAACAGACTGCTTCTCTTTCAGAGAAACGCATGTGAGTTTCTTCCTAATGCTTGCAAGTAGCTTAAGGCACTTTCAAAGGAAAGTGATTTTCTCAGAAAGGACAGCATTTAGAAAGTGAAGCAACACTCCATTCATTTCGCACAGTGAATTGAAGTGTTGGAACAGACTGCTTCTCTTTCAGAGAAACGCATGTGAGTTTCTTCCTAATGCTTGCAAGTAGCTTAAGGCACTTTCAAAGGAAAGTGACTTTCTCTGAAAGGACAGCATTTAGAAAGTGAAGCAGCACTCCATTCACTTCGCACATTGAATTGAAGTGTTGGAACAGACTGCTTCTCTTTCAGAGAAACGCATGTGAGTTTCTGGTGAATGCTTGTAAGTAGCTTAAGGCACTTTCAAAGGAAAGTGATTTTCTCTGAAAGGACAGCATTTAGAAAGTGAAGCAACACTCCCTTCACTTCGAACAGTGAATTGAAGTGTTGGAGCAGACTGCTTCTCTTTCAGAGAAATGCATGTGAGTTTCTGTTGAATGCTTGTAAGTAGCTTATGGCACTTTCAAAGGAAAGTGATTTTCTCTGAAAGGACAGCATTTAGAAAGTGAGGCAACACTCCATTCACTTCGCACAGTGAATTGAAGTGTTGGAACAGACTGCTTCTCTTTCAGAGAAATGCATGTGAGTTTCTGTTGAATGCTTGTAAGTAGCTTAAGGCACTTTCAAAGGAAAGTGATTTTCTCTGAAAGGACAGCATTTAGAAAGTGAAGCAACACTCCATTCACTTCGCACAGTGAATTGAAGTGTTGGAACAGACAGCTTCACTTTCAGAGAAACGCATGTGAGTTTCTGTTGAATGCTTGCAAGTAGCTTAAGGCACTTTCAAAGGAAAGTGATTTTCTCTGAAAGGACAGCATTTAGAAAGTGAAGCAACACTCCATTCACTTCGCACAGTGAATTGAAGTGTTGGAACAGACTGCTTCTCTTTCAGAGAAACGCATGTGAGTTTCTGGTGAATGCTTGTAAGTAGCTTAAGGCACTTTCAAAGGAAAGTGATTTTCTCTGAAAGGACAGCATTTAGAAAGTGAAGCAACACTCCCTTCACTTCGAACAGTAAATTCAAGTGTTGGAACAGACTGCTTCTCTTTCAGAGAAATGCATGTGAGTTTCCGTTGAATGCTTGTAAGTAGCTTAAGGCACTTTCAAAGGAAAGTGATTTTCTCTGAAAGGACAGCATTTAGAAAGTGAGGCAACACTCCATTCACTTCACACAGTGAATTGAAGTGTTGGAACACACTGCTTCTCTTTCAGAGAAACGCATGTGAGTTTCTTCCTAATGCTTGCAAGTAGCTTAAGGCACTTTCAAAGGAAAGTGATTTTCTCAGAAAGGACAGCATTTAGAAAGTGAAGCAACACTCCATTCACTTCGCACAGTGAATTGAAGTGTTGGAACAGACTGCTTCTCTTTCAGAGAAACGCATGTGAGTTTCTTCCTAATGCTTGCAAGTAGCTTAAGGCACTTTCAAAGGAAAGTGATTTTCTCAGAAAGGACAGCATTTAGAAAGTGAAGCAACACTCCATTCACTTCGCACATTGAATTGATGTGTTGGAACAGACTGCTTCTCTTTCAGAGAAACGCATGTGAGTTTCTGTTGAATGCTTGTAAGTAGCTTAAGGCACTTTCAAAGGAAAGTGATTTTCTCTGAAAGGACAGCATTTAGAAAGTGAAGCAACACTCCATTCACTTCGCAGAGTGAATTGAAGTATTGGAACAGACTGCTTCTCTTTCAGAGAAACGCATGTGAGTTTCTGTTAAATGCTTGTAAGTAGCTTAAGGCACTTTCAAAGGAAAGTGATTTTCTCTGAAAGGACAGCATTTAGAAAGTGAAGCAACACTCCATTCACTTCGCACAGTGAATTGAAGTGTTGGAACAGACTGCTTCTCTTTCAGAGAAAGGCATGTGAGTTTTTTGTGAATGCTTGAAAGTAGTTTAAGGCACTTTCAAAGGAAAGTGATTTTCTCTGAAAGGACAGCATTTAGAAAGTGAGGCAACACTCCATTCACTTCGCACAGTGAATTGAAGTGTTGGAACAGACTGCTTCTCTTTCAGAGAAACGCATGTGAGTTTCTTCCTAATGCTTGCAAGTAGCTTAAGGCACTTTCAAAGGAAAGTGATTTTCTCTGAAAGGACAGCATTTACAAAGGGAAGCAACATTCCATTCACTTCGTGCAGTGAATTGAAGTGTTGGAACAGACTGCTTCTCTTTCAGAGAAACGCATGTGAGTTTCTGGTGAATGCTTGTAAGTAGCTTAAGGCACTTTCAAAGGAAAGTGATTTTCTCTGAAAGGACAGCATTTAGAAAGTGAAGCAACACTCCCTTCACTTCGAACAGTAAATTCAAGTGTTGGAACAGACTGCTTCTCTTTCAGAGAAATGCATGTGAGTTTCCGTTGAATGCTTGTAAGTAGCTTAAGGCACTTTCAAAGGAAAGTGATTTTCTCTGAAAGGACAGCATTTAGAAAGTGAGGCAACACTCCATTCACTTCACACAGTGAATTGAAGTGTTGGAACACACTGCTTCTCTTTCAGAGAAACGCATGTGAGTTTCTTCCTAATGCTTGCAAGTAGCTTAAGGCACTTTCAAAGGAAAGTGATTTTCTCAGAAAGGACAGCATTTAGAAAGTGAAGCAACACTCCATTCACTTCGCACAGTGAATTGAAGTGTTGGAACAGACTGCTTCTCTTTCAGAGAAACGCATGTGAGTTTCTTCCTAATGCTTGCAAGTAGCTTAAGGCACTTTCAAAGGAAAGTGATTTTCTCAGAAAGGACAGCATTTAGAAAGTGAAGCAATACTCCATTCACTTCGCACATTGAATTGATGTGTTGGAACAGACTGCTTCTCTTTCAGAGAAACGCATGTGAGTTTCTGTTGAATGCTTGTAAGTAGCTTAAGGCACTTTCAAAGGAAAGTGATTTTCTCTGAAAGGACAGCATTTAGAAAGTGAAGCAACACTCCATTCACTTCGCAGAGTGAATTGAAGTATTGGAACAGACTGCTTCTCTTTCAGAGAAACGCATGTGAGTTTCTGTTAAATGCTTGTAAGTAGCTTAAGGCACTTTCAAAGGAAAGTGATTTTCTCTGAAAGGACAGCATTTAGAAAGTGAAGCAACACTCCATTCACTTCGCACAGTGAATTGAAGTGTTGGAACAGACTGCTTCTCTTTCAGAGAAAGGCATGTGAGTTTTTTGTGAATGCTTGAAAGTAGTTTAAGGCACTTTCAAAGGAAAGTGATTTTCTCTGAAAGGACAGCATTTAGAAAGTGAGGCAACACTCCATTCACTTCGCACAGTGAATTGAAGTGTTGGAACAGACTGCTTCTCTTTCAGAGAAACGCATGTGAGTTTCTTCCTAATGCTTGCAAGTAGCTTAAGGCACTTTCAAAGGAAAGTGATTTTCTCTGAAAGGACAGCATTTACAAAGGGAAGCAACATTCCATTCACTTCGTGCAGTGAATTGAAGTGTTGGAACAGAGTGCTTCTCTTTCATAGAAACGCATTAGTGTTTCTTGTGAATGCTTGCAAGTTGCTTAAGGCACTTTCAAAGGAAAGTGATTTTCTCTGAAAGGACATAATTTAGAAAGTGAAGCAACACTCCATTCACTTCGCACAGTGAATTGAAGTGTTGGAACAGACTGCTTCTCTTTCAGAGAAATGCATGTGAGTTTCTGTTGAATGCTTGTAAGTAGCTTAAGGCACTTACAAAGGAAAGTGATTTTCTCTGAAAGGACAGCATTTAGAAAGTGAAGCAACACTCCATTCACTTCGCACAGTGAATTGAAGTGTTGGAACAGACAGCTTCACTTTCAGAGAAACGCATGTGAGTTTCTGTTAAATGCTTGCAAGTAGCTTAAGGCACTTTAAAAGGAAAGTGATTTTCTCTGAGAGGACAGCATTTAGAAAGTGAGGCAACACTCCATTCACTTCACACAGTGAATTAAAGTGTTGGAACAGACTGCTTCTCTTTCAGAGAAACGCATGTGAGTTTCTTCCTAATGCTTGCAAATAGCTTAAGGCACTTTCAAAGGAAAGTGATTTTCTCAGAAAGGACAGCATTTAGAAAGTGAAGCAACACTCCATTCACTTCGCACAGTGAATTGAAGTGTTGGAACAGACTGCTTCTCTTTCAGAGAAACGCATGTGAGTTTCTTCCAAATGCTTGCAAGTAGCTTAAGGCACTTTCAAAGGAAAGTGATTTTCTCTGAAAGGAAAGCATTTAGAAAGTGAAGCAACACTCCATTCACTTCGCACACTGAATTGAAGTTTTGGAACAGACTGCTTCTCTTTCAGAGAAACGCATGTGAGTTTCTGGTGAATGCTTGTAAGTAGCTTAAGGCACTTTCAAAGGAAAGTGATTTTCTCTGAAAGGACAGCATTTAGAAAGTGAAGCAACACTCCCTTCACTTCGAACAGTGAATTGAAGTGTTGGAACAGACTGCTTCTCTTTCAGAGAAATGCATGTGAGTTTCTGTTGAATGCTTGTAAGTAGCTTAAGGCACTTTCAAAGGAAAGTGATTTTCTCTGAAAGGACAGCATTTAGAAAGTGAGGCAACACTCCATTCACTTCGCACAGTGAATTGAAGTGTTGGAACAGACTGCTTCTCTTTCAGAGAAACGCATGTGAGTTTCTTCCTAATGTTTGCAAGTAGCTCAAGGCACTTTCAAAGGAAAGTGATTTTCTCTGAAAGGACAGCATTTAGAAAGTGAAGCAACACTCCATTCACTTCGCACAGTGAATTGAAGTGTTGGAACAGACTGCTTCTCTTTCAGAGAAATGCATGTGAGTTTCTGTTGAATGCTTGTAAGTAGCTTAAGGCACTTTCAAAGGAAAGTGATTTTCTCTGAAAGGACAGCATTTAGAAAGTGAAGCAACACTCCATTCACTTCGCACAGTGAATTGAAGTGTTGGAACAGACAGCTTCACTTTCAGAGAAACGCATGTGAGTTTCTGTTGAATGCTTGCAAGTAGCTTAAGGCACTTTCAAAGGAAAGTGATTTTCTCTGAAAGGACAGCATTTAGAAAGTGAAGCAACACTCCATTCACTTCGCACAGTGAATTGAAGTGTTGGAACAGACTGCTTCTCTTTCAGAGAAACGCATGTGAGTTTCTGGTGAATGCTTGTAAGTAGCTTAAGGCACTTTCAAAGGAAAGTGATTTTCTCTGAAAGGACAGCATTTAGAAAGTGAAGCAACACTCCCTTCACTTCGAACAGTGAATTCAAGTGTTGGAACAGACTGCTTCTCTTTCAGAGAAATGCATGTGAGTTTCTGTTGAATGCTTGTAAGTAGCTTAAGGCACTTTCAAAGGAAAGTGATTTTCTCTGAAAGGACAGCATTTAGAAAGTGAGGCAACACTCCATTCACTTCACACAGTGAATTGAAGTGTTGGAACACACTGCTTCTCTTTCAGAGAAACGCATGTGAGTTTCTTCCTAATGCTTGCAAGTAGCTTAAGGCACTTTCAAAAGAAAGTGATTTTCTCTGAAAGGACAGCATTTAGAAAGTGAAGCAACACTCCATTCACTTCGCACAGTGAATTGAAGTGTTGGAACAGACTGCTTCTCTTTCAGAGAAACGCATGTGAGTTTCTTCCTAATGCTTGCAAGAAGCTTAAGGCACTTTCAAAGGAAAGTGATTTTCTCAGAAAGGACAGCATTTAGAAAGTGAAGCAACACTCCATTCACTTCGCATATTGAATTGATGTGTTGGAACAGACTGCTTCTCTTTCAGAGAAACGCATGTGAGTTTCTGTTGAATGCTTGTAAGTAGCTTAAGGCACTTTCAAAGGAAAGTGATTTTCTCTGAAAGGACAGCATTTAGAAAGTGAAGCAACACTCCATTCACTTCGTGCAGTGAATTGAAGTGTTGGAACAGAGTGCTTCTCTTTCATAGAAACGCATTAGTGTTTCTTGTGAATGCTTGCAAGTTGCTTAAGGCACTTTCAAAGGAAAGTGATTTTCTCTGAAAGGACATAATTTAGAAAGTGAAGCAACACTCCATTCACTTCGCACAGTGAATTGAAGTGTTGGAACAGACTGCTTCACTTTCAGAGAAACGCATGTGAGTTTCTGTTGAATGCTTGTAAGTAACTTAAGGCACTTTCAAAGGAAAGTGATTTTCTCTGAGAGGACAGCATTTAGAAAGTGAGGCAACACTCCATTCACTTCACACAGTGAATTGAAGTGTTGGAACAGACTGCTTCTCTTTCAGAGAAACGCATGTGAGTTTCTTCCTAATGCTTGCAAGTAGCTTAAGGCACTTTCAAAGGAAAGTAATTTTCTCAGAAAGGACAGCATTTAGAAAGTGAAGCAACTCTCCATTCACTTCGCACATTGAATTGAAGTGTTGGAACAGACTGCTTCTCTTTCAGAGAAACGCATGTGAGTTTCTGGTGAATGCTTGTAAGTAGCTTAAGGCACTTTCAAAGGAAAGTGATTTTCTCTGAAAGGACAGCATTTAGAAAGTGAAGCAAAACTCCATTCACATCGAACAGTGAATTGAAGTGTTGGAACAGACTGCTTCTCTTTCAGAGAAATGCATGTGAGTTTCTGGTGAATGCTTGTAAGTAGCTTAAGGCACTTTCAAAGGAAAGTGATTTTCTCTGAAAGGACAGCATTTAGAAAGTGAGGCAGCACTCCATTCACTTCACACAGTGAATTGAAGTGTTGGAACAGACTGCTTCTCTTTCAGAGAAACGCATGTGAGTTTCTTCCTAATGCTTGCAAGTAGCTTAAGGCACTTTCAAAGGAAAGTGATTTTCTCTGAAAGGACAGCATTTAGAAAGTGAGGCAACACTCCATTCACTTCGCACAGTGAATTGAAGTGTTGGAACAGACTGCTTCTCTTTCAGAGAAACGCATGTGAGTTTCTTCCTAATGCTTGCAAGTAGCTTAAGGCACTTTCAAAGGAAAGTGATTTTCTCTGAAAGGACAGCATTTAGAAAGTGAAGCAACACTCCATTCACTTCGCACAGTGAATTGAAGTGTTGGAACAGACTGCTTCTCTTTCAGAGAAACGCATGTGAGTTTCTGGTGAATGCTTGTAAGTAGCTTAAGGCACTTTCAAAGGAAAGTGATTTTCTCTGAAAGGACAGCATTTAGAAAGTGAAGCAACACTCCCCTCACTCGAACAGTGAATTGAAGTGTTGGAACAGACTGCTTCTCTTTCAGAGAAATGCATGTGAGTTTCTGTTGAATGCTTGTAAGTAGCTTAAGGCACTTTCAAAGGAAAGTGATTTTCTCTGAAAGGACAGCATTTAGAAAGTGAGGCAACACTCCATTCACTTCGCACAGTGAATTGAAGTGTTGGAAAAGACTGCTTCTCTTTCAGAGAAACGCATGTGAGTTTCTTCCTAATGCTTGCAAGTAGCTTAAGGCACTTTCAAAGGAAAGTGATTTTCTCTGAAAGGACAGCATTTAGAAAGTGAAGCAACACTCCATTCACTTCGCACAGTGAATTGAAGTGTTGGAACAGACTGCTTCTCTTTCAGAGAAATACATGTGAGTTTCTGTTTAATGCTTGTAAGTAGCTTAAGGCACTTTCAAAGGAAAGTGATTTTCTCTGAAAGGACAGCATTTAGAAAGTGAAGCAACACTCCTATCACTTCGCACAGTGAATTGAAGTGTTGGAACAGACAGCTTCACTTTCAGAGAAACGCATGTGAGTTTCTGTTGAATGCTTGCAAGTAGCTTAAGGCACTTTCAAAGGAAAGTAATTTTCTCTGAGAGGACAGCATTTAGAAAGTGAGGCAACACTCCATTCACTTCACACAGTGAATTGAAGTGTTGGAACAGAATGCTTCTCTTTCAGAGAAACGCATGTGAGTTTCTTCCTAATGCTTGCAAGTAGCTTAAGGCACTTTCAAAGAAAAGTGATTTTCTCTGAAAGGACAGCATTTAGAAAGTGAAGCAACACTCCATTCACTTCGCACATTGAATTGATGTGTTGGAACAGACTGCTTCTCTTTCAGAGAAACGCATGTGAGTTTCTGTTGATTGCTTGTAAGTAGCTTAAGGCACTTTCAAAGGGAAGTGATTTTCTCTGAAAGGACAGCATTTAGAAAGTGAAGCAGCACTCCATTCACTTCGCACATTGAATTGAAGTGTTGGAACAGACTGCTTCTCTTTCAGAGAAACGCATGTGAGTTTCTGGTGAATGCTTGTAAGTAGCTTAAGGCACTTTCAAAGGAAAGTGATTTTCTCTGAAAGGACAGCATTTAGAAAGTGAAGCAACACTCCCTTCACTTCGAACAGTGAATTGAAGTGTTGGAGCAGACTGCTTCTCTTTCAGAGAAATGCATGTGAGTTTCTGTTGAATGCTTGTAAGTAGCTTATGGCACTTTCAAAGGAAAGTGATTTTCTCTGAAAGGACAGCATTTAGAAAGTGAGGCAACACTCCATTCACTTCGCACAGTGAATTGAAGTGTTGGAACAGACTGCTTCTCTTTCAGAGAAATGCATGTGAGTTTCTGTTGAATGCTTGTAAGTAGCTTAAGGCACTTTCAAAGGAAAGTGATTTTCTCTGAAAGGACAGCATTTAGAAAGTGAAGCAACACTCCATTCACTTCGCACAGTGAATTGAAGTGTTGGAACAGACAGCTTCACTTTCAGAGAAACGCATGTGAGTTTCTGTTGAATGCTTGCAAGTAGCTTAAGGCACTTTCAAAGGAAAGTGATTTTCTCTGAAAGGACAGCATTTAGAAAGTGAAGCAACACTCCATTCACTTCGCACAGTGAATTGAAGTGTTGGAACAGACTGCTTCTCTTTCAGAGAAACGCTTGTGAGTTTCTGGTGAATGCTTGTAAGTAGCTTAAGGCACTTTCAAAGGAAAGTGATTTTCTCTGAAAGGACAGCATTTAGAAAGTGAAGCAACACTCCCTTCACTTCGAACAGTAAATTCAAGTGTTGGAACAGACTGCTTCTCTTTCAGAGAAATGCATGTGAGTTTCCGTTGAATGCTTGTAAGTAGCTTAAGGCACTTTCAAAGGAAAGTGATTTTCTCTGAAAGGACAGCATTTAGAAAGTGAGGCAACACTCCATTCACTTCACACAGTGAATTGAAGTGTTGGAACACACTGCTTCTCTTTCAGAGAAACGCATGTGAGTTTCTTCCTAATGCTTGCAAGTAGCTTAAGGCACTTTCAAAGGAAAGTGATTTTCTCAGAAAGGACAGCATTTAGAAAGTGAAGCAACACTCCATTCACTTCGCACAGTGAATTGAAGTGTTGGAACAGACTGCTTCTCTTTCAGAGAAACGCATGTGAGTTTCTTCCTAATGCTTGCAAGTAGCTTAAGGCACTTTCAAAGGAAAGTGATTTTCTCAGAAAGGACAGCATTTAGAAAGTGAAGCAACACTCCATTCACTTCGCACATTGAATTGATGTGTTGGAACAGACTGCTTCTCTTTCAGAGAAACGCATGTGAGTTTCTGTTGAATGCTTGTAAGTAGCTTAAGGCACTTTCAAAGGAAAGTGATTTTCTCTGAAAGGACAGCATTTAGAAAGTGAAGCAACACTCCATTCACTTCGCAGAGTGAATTGAAGTATTGGAACAGACTGCTTCTCTTTCAGAGAAACGCATGTGAGTTTCTGTTAAATGCTTGTAAGTAGCTTAAGGCACTTTCAAAGGAAAGTGATTTTCTCTGAAAGGACAGCATTTAGAAAGTGAAGCAACACTCCATTCACTTCGCACAGTGAATTGAAGTGTTGGAACAGACTGCTTCTCTTTCAGAGAAAGGCATGTGAGTTTTTTGTGAATGCTTGAAAGTAGTTTAAGGCACTTTCAAAGGAAAGTGATTTTCTCTGAAAGGACAGCATTTAGAAAGTGAGGCAACACTCCATTCACTTCGCACAGTGAATTGAAGTGTTGGAACAGACTGCTTCTCTTTCAGAGAAACGCATGTGAGTTTCTTCCTAATGCTTGCAAGTAGCTTAAGGCACTTTCAAAGGAAAGTGATTTTCTCTGAAAGGACAGCATTTACAAAGGGAAGCAACATTCCATTCACTTCGTGCAGTGAATTGAAGTGTTGGAACAGACTGCTTCTCTTTCAGAGAAACGCATGTGAGTTTCTGGTGAATGCTTGTAAGTAGCTTAAGGCACTTTCAAAGGAAAGTGATTTTCTCTGAAAGGACAGCATTTAGAAAGTGAAGCAACACTCCCTTCACTTCGAACAGTAAATTCAAGTGTTGGAACAGACTGCTTCTCTTTCAGAGAAATGCATGTGAGTTTCCGTTGAATGCTTGTAAGTAGCTTAAGGCACTTTCAAAGGAAAGTGATTTTCTCTGAAAGGACAGCATTTAGAAAGTGAGGCAACACTCCATTCACTTCACACAGTGAATTGAAGTGTTGGAACACACTGCTTCTCTTTCAGAGAAACGCATGTGAGTTTCTTCCTAATGCTTGCAAGTAGCTTAAGGCACTTTCAAAGGAAAGTGATTTTCTCAGAAAGGACAGCATTTAGAAAGTGAAGCAACACTCCATTCACTTCGCACAGTGAATTGAAGTGTTGGAACAGACTGCTTCTCTTTCAGAGAAACGCATGTGAGTTTCTTCCTAATGCTTGCAAGTAGCTTAAGGCACTTTCAAAGGAAAGTGATTTTCTCAGAAAGGACAGCATTTAGAAAGTGAAGCAACACTCCATTCACTTCGCACATTGAATTGATGTGTTGGAACAGACTGCTTCTCTTTCAGAGAAACGCATGTGAGTTTCTGTTGAATGCTTGTAAGTAGCTTAAGGCACTTTCAAAGGAAAGTGATTTTCTCTGAAAGGACAGCATTTAGAAAGTGAAGCAACACTCCATTCACTTCGCAGAGTGAATTGAAGTATTGGAACAGACTGCTTCTCTTTCAGAGAAACGCATGTGAGTTTCTGTTAAATGCTTGTAAGTAGCTTAAGGCACTTTCAAAGGAAAGTGATTTTCTCTGAAAGGACAGCATTTAGAAAGTGAAGCAACACTCCATTCACTTCGCACAGTGAATTGAAGTGTTGGAACAGACTGCTTCTCTTTCAGAGAAAGGCATGTGAGTTTTTTGTGAATGCTTGAAAGTAGTTTAAGGCACTTTCAAAGGAAAGTGATTTTCTCTGAAAGGACAGCATTTAGAAAGTGAGGCAACACTCCATTCACTTCGCACAGTGAATTGAAGTGTTGGAACAGACTGCTTCTCTTTCAGAGAAACGCATGTGAGTTTCTTCCTAATGCTTGCAAGTAGCTTAAGGCACTTTCAAAGGAAAGTGATTTTCTCTGAAAGGACAGCATTTACAAAGGGAAGCAACATTCCATTCACTTCGTGCAGTGAATTGAAGTGTTGGAACAGAGTGCTTCTCTTTCATAGAAACGCATTAGTGTTTCTTGTGAATGCTTGCAAGTTGCTTAAGGCACTTTCAAAGGAAAGTGATTTTCTCTGAAAGGACATAATTTAGAAAGTGAAGCAACACTCCATTCACTTCGCACAGTGAATTGAAGTGTTGGAACAGACTGCTTCTCTTTCAGAGAAATGCATGTGAGTTTCTGTTGAATGCTTGTAAGTAGCTTAAGGCACTTACAAAGGAAAGTGATTTTCTCTGAAAGGACAGCATTTAGAAAGTGAAGCAACACTCCATTCACTTCGCACAGTGAATTGAAGTGTTGGAACAGACAGCTTCACTTTCAGAGAAACGCATGTGAGTTTCTGTTAAATGCTTGCAAGTAGCTTAAGGCACTTTAAAAGGAAAGTGATTTTCTCTGAGAGGACAGCATTTAGAAAGTGAGGCAACACTCCATTCACTTCACACAGTGAATTAAAGTGTTGGAACAGACTGCTTCTCTTTCAGAGAAACGCATGTGAGTTTCTTCCTAATGCTTGCAAATAGCTTAAGGCACTTTCAAAGGAAAGTGATTTTCTCAGAAAGGACAGCATTTAGAAAGTGAAGCAACACTCCATTCACTTCGCACAGTGAATTGAAGTGTTGGAACAGACTGCTTCTCTTTCAGAGAAACGCATGTGAGTTTCTTCCAAATGCTTGCAAGTAGCTTAAGGCACTTTCAAAGGAAAGTGATTTTCTCTGAAAGGAAAGCATTTAGAAAGTGAAGCAACACTCCATTCACTTCGCACACTGAATTGAAGTTTTGGAACAGACTGCTTCTCTTTCAGAGAAACGCATGTGAGTTTCTGGTGAATGCTTGTAAGTAGCTTAAGGCACTTTCAAAGGAAAGTGATTTTCTCTGAAAGGACAGCATTTAGAAAGTGAAGCAACACTCCCTTCACTTCGAACAGTGAATTGAAGTGTTGGAACAGACTGCTTCTCTTTCAGAGAAATGCATGTGAGTTTCTGTTGAATGCTTGTAAGTAGCTTAAGGCACTTTCAAAGGAAAGTGATTTTCTCTGAAAGGACAGCATTTAGAAAGTGAGGCAACACTCCATTCACTTCGCACAGTGAATTGAAGTGTTGGAACAGACTGCTTCTCTTTCAGAGAAACGCATGTGAGTTTCTTCCTAATGTTTGCAAGTAGCTCAAGGCACTTTCAAAGGAAAGTGATTTTCTCTGAAAGGACAGCATTTAGAAAGTGAAGCAACACTCCATTCACTTCGCACAGTGAATTGAAGTGTTGGAACAGACTGCTTCTCTTTCAGAGAAATGCATGTGAGTTTCTGTTGAATGCTTGTAAGTAGCTTAAGGCACTTTCAAAGGAAAGTGATTTTCTCTGAAAGGACAGCATTTAGAAAGTGAAGCAACACTCCATTCACTTCGCACAGTGAATTGAAGTGTTGGAACAGACAGCTTCACTTTCAGAGAAACGCATGTGAGTTTCTGTTGAATGCTTGCAAGTAGCTTAAGGCACTTTCAAAGGAAAGTGATTTTCTCTGAAAGGACAGCATTTAGAAAGTGAAGCAACACTCCATTCACTTCGCACAGTGAATTGAAGTGTTGGAACAGACTGCTTCTCTTTCAGAGAAACGCATGTGAGTTTCTGGTGAATGCTTGTAAGTAGCTTAAGGCACTTTCAAAGGAAAGTGATTTTCTCTGAAAGGACAGCATTTAGAAAGTGAAGCAACACTCCCTTCACTTCGAACAGTGAATTCAAGTGTTGGAACAGACTGCTTCTCTTTCAGAGAAATGCATGTGAGTTTCTGTTGAATGCTTGTAAGTAGCTTAAGGCACTTTCAAAGGAAAGTGATTTTCTCTGAAAGGACAGCATTTAGAAAGTGAGGCAACACTCCATTCACTTCACACAGTGAATTGAAGTGTTGGAACACACTGCTTCTCTTTCAGAGAAACGCATGTGAGTTTCTTCCTAATGCTTGCAAGTAGCTTAAGGCACTTTCAAAAGAAAGTGATTTTCTCTGAAAGGACAGCATTTAGAAAGTGAAGCAACACTCCATTCACTTCGCACAGTGAATTGAAGTGTTGGAACAGACTGCTTCTCTTTCAGAGAAACGCATGTGAGTTTCTTCCTAATGCTTGCAAGAAGCTTAAGGCACTTTCAAAGGAAAGTGATTTTCTCAGAAAGGACAGCATTTAGAAAGTGAAGCAACACTCCATTCACTTCGCATATTGAATTGATGTGTTGGAACAGACTGCTTCTCTTTCAGAGAAACGCATGTGAGTTTCTGTTGAATGCTTGTAAGTAGCTTAAGGCACTTTCAAAGGAAAGTGATTTTCTCTGAAAGGACAGCATTTAGAAAGTGAAGCAACACTCCATTCACTTCGCAGAGTGAATTGAAGTATTGGAACAGACTGCTTCTCTTTCAGAGAAACGCATGTGAGTTTCTGTTAAATGCTTGTAAGTAGCTTAAGGCACTTTCAAAGGAAAGTGATTTTCTCTGAAAGGACAGCATTTAGAAAGTGAAGCAACACTCCATTCACTTCGCACAGTGAATTGAAGTGTTGGAACAGACTGCTTCTCTTTCAGAGAAACGCATGTGAGTTTCTTCCTAATGCTTACAAGTAGCTTAAGGCACTTTCAAAGGAAAGTGATTTTCTCTGAAAGGACAGCATTTAGAAAGTGAGGCAACACTCCATTCACTTTGCACAGTGAATTGAAGTGTTGGAACAGACTGCTTCTCTTTCAGAGAAAGGCATGTGAGTTTCTTCCTAATGCTTGCAAGTAGCTTAAGGCACTTTCAAAGGAAAGTGATTTTCTCTGAAAGGACAGCATTTAGAAAGTGAAGCAACACTCCATTCACTTCGCACAGTGAATTGAAGTGTTGGAACCGACTGCTTCTCTTTCAGAGAAACGCATGTGAGTTTCTGGTGAATGCTTGTAAGAAGCTTAAGGCACTTTCAAAGGAAAGTGATTTTCTCTGAAAGGACAGCATTTAGAAAGTGAAGCAACACTCCATTCACTTCGTGCAGTGAATTGAAGTGTTGGAACAGAGTGCTTCTCTTTCATAGAAACGCATTAGTGTTTCTTGTGAATGCTTGCAAGTTGCTTAAGGCACTTTCAAAGGAAAGTGATTTTCTCTGAAAGGACATAATTTAGAAAGTGAAGCAACACTCCATTCACTTCGCACAGTGAATTGAAGTGTTGGAACAGACTGCTTCACTTTCAGAGAAACGCATGTGAGTTTCTGTTGAATGCTTGTAAGTAACTTAAGGCACTTTCAAAGGAAAGTGATTTTCTCTGAGAGGACAGCATTTAGAAAGTGAGGCAACACTCCATTCACTTCACACAGTGAATTGAAGTGTTGGAACAGACTGCTTCTCTTTCAGAGAAACGCATGTGAGTTTCTTCCTAATGCTTGCAAGTAGCTTAAGGCACTTTCAAAGGAAAGTAATTTTCTCAGAAAGGACAGCATTTAGAAAGTGAAGCAACTCTCCATTCACTTCGCACATTGAATTGAAGTGTTGGAACAGACTGCTTCTCTTTCAGAGAAACGCATGTGAGTTTCTGGTGAATGCTTGTAAGTAGCTTAAGGCACTTTCAAAGGAAAGTGATTTTCTCTGAAAGGACAGCATTTAGAAAGTGAAGCAAAACTCCATTCACATCGAACAGTGAATTGAAGTGTTGGAACAGACTGCTTCTCTTTCAGAGAAATGCATGTGAGTTTCTGGTGAATGCTTGTAAGTAGCTTAAGGCACTTTCAAAGGAAAGTGATTTTCTCTGAAAGGACAGCATTTAGAAAGTGAGGCAGCACTCCATTCACTTCACACAGTGAATTGAAGTGTTGGAACAGACTGCTTCTCTTTCAGAGAAACGCATGTGAGTTTCTTCCTAATGCTTGCAAGTAGCTTAAGGCACTTTCAAAGGAAAGTGATTTTCTCTGAAAGGACAGCATTTAGAAAGTGAGGCAACACTCCATTCACTTCGCACAGTGAATTGAAGTGTTGGAACAGACTGCTTCTCTTTCAGAGAAACGCATGTGAGTTTCTTCCTAATGCTTGCAAGTAGCTTAAGGCACTTTCAAAGGAAAGTGATTTTCTCTGAAAGGACAGCATTTAGAAAGTGAAGCAACACTCCATTCACTTCGCACAGTGAATTGAAGTGTTGGAACAGACTGCTTCTCTTTCAGAGAAACGCATGTGAGTTTCTGGTGAATGCTTGTAAGTAGCTTAAGGCACTTTCAAAGGAAAGTGATTTTCTCTGAAAGGACAGCATTTAGAAAGTGAAGCAACACTCCCTTCACTTCGAACAGTGAATTGAAGTGTTGGAACAGACTGCTTCTCTTTCAGAGAAATGCATGTGAGTTTCTGTTGAATGCTTGTAAGTAGCTTAAGGCACTTTCAAAGGAAAGTGATTTTCTCTGAAAGGACAGCATTTAGAAAGTGAGGCAACACTCCATTCACTTCGCACAGTGAATTGAAGTGTTGGAAAAGACTGCTTCTCTTTCAGAGAAACGCATGTGAGTTTCTTCCTAATGCTTGCAAGTAGCTTAAGGCACTTTCAAAGGAAAGTGATTTTCTCTGAAAGGACAGCATTTAGAAAGTGAAGCAACACTCCATTCACTTCGCACAGTGAATTGAAGTGTTGGAACAGACTGCTTCTCTTTCAGAGAAATACATGTGAGTTTCTGTTTAATGCTTGTAAGTAGCTTAAGGCACTTTCAAAGGAAAGTGATTTTCTCTGAAAGGACAGCATTTAGAAAGTGAAGCAACACTCCTATCACTTCGCACAGTGAATTGAAGTGTTGGAACAGACAGCTTCACTTTCAGAGAAACGCATGTGAGTTTCTGTTGAATGCTTGCAAGTAGCTTAAGGCACTTTCAAAGGAAAGTAATTTTCTCTGAGAGGACAGCATTTAGAAAGTGAGGCAACACTCCATTCACTTCACACAGTGAATTGAAGTGTTGGAACAGAATGCTTCTCTTTCAGAGAAACGCATGTGAGTTTCTTCCTAATGCTTGCAAGTAGCTTAAGGCACTTTCAAAGAAAAGTGATTTTCTCTGAAAGGACAGCATTTAGAAAGTGAAGCAACACTCCATTCACTTCGCACAGTGAATTGAAGTGTTGGAACAGACTGCTTCTCTTTCAGAGAAACGCATGTGAGTTTCTTCCTAATGCTTGCAAGTAGCTTAAGGCACTTTCAAAGGAAAGTGATTTTCTCTGAAAGGACAGCATTTAGAAAGTGAAGCAACACTCCATTCACTTCGCACAGTGAATTGAAGTGTTGGAACAGACTGCTTCTCTTTCAGAGAAACGCATGTGAGTTTCTGGTGAATGCTTGTAAGTAGCTTAAGGCACTTTCAAAGGAAAGTGATTTTCTCTGAAAGGACAGCGTTTAGAAAGTGAAGCCACACTCCCTTCACTTCGCACAGTGAATTGAAGTGTTGGAACAGAGTGCTTCTCTTTCAGAGAAATGCATGTGAGTTTCTGTTGAATGCTTGTAAGTAGCTTAAGGCACTTTCAAAGGAAAGTGATTTTCTCTGAAAGGACAGCATTTAGAAAGTGAGGCAGCACTCCATTCACTTCACACAGTGAATTGAAGTGTTGGAACACACTGCTTCTCTTTCAGAGAAACGCATGTGAGTTTCTTCCTAATGCTTGCAAGTAGCTTAAGGCACTTTCAAAGGAAAGTGATTTTCTCTGAAAGGACAGCATTTAGAAAGTGAAGCAACACTCCATTCACTTCGCACACTGAATTGAAGTGTTGGAACAGACTGCTTCTCTTTCAGAGAAACGCATGTGAGTTTCTTCCTAATGCTTGCAAGTAGCTTAAGGCACTTTCAAAGGAAAGTGATTTTCTCAGAAAGGACAGCATTTAGAAAGTGAAGCAACACTCCATTCACTTCGCACATTGAATTGATGTGTTGGAACAGACTACTTCTCTTTCAGAGAAACGCATGTGAGTTTCTGTTGATTGCTTGTAAGTAGCTTAAGGCACTTTCAAAGGGAAGTGATTTTCTCTGAAAGGACAGCATTTAGAAAGTGAAGCAACACTCCATTCACTTCGCAGAGTGAATTGAAGTATTGGAAAAGACTGCTTCTCTTTCAGAGAAACGCATGTGAGTTTCTGTTAAATAGTTGTAAGTAGCTTAAGGCACTTTCAAAGGAAAGTGATTTTCTCTGAAAGGACAGCATTTAGAAAGTGAGGCAACACTCTATTCACTTCACACAGTGAATTGAAGTGTTGGAACAGACTGCTTCTCTTTCAGAGAAACACATGTGAGTTTCTTCCTAATGCTTGCAAGTAGCTTAAGGCACTATCAAAGGAAGGTGATTTTCTCTGAAAGGACAGCATTTAGAAAGTGAAGCAACACTCCATTCACTTCGCACAGTGAATTGAAGTGTTGGAACAGACTGCTTCTCTTTCAGAGATGCGCATGTGAGTTTTTTGTGAATGCTTGAAAATAGTTTAAGGCACTTTCAAAGGAAAGTGATTTTCTCTGAAAGGACAGCATTTAGAAAGTGAGGCAACACTCCATTCACTTCGCACAGTGAATTGAAGTGTTGGAACAGACTGCTTCTCTTTCAGAGAAACGCATGTGAGTTTCTTCCTAATGCTTGCAAGTAGCTTAAGGCACTTTCAAAGGAAAGTGATTTTCTCTGAAAGGACAGCATTTAGAAAGTGAAGCAACACTCCATTCACTTCGTGCAGTGAATTGAAGTGTTGGAACAGAGTGCTTCTCTTTCATAGAAACGCATTAGTGTTTCTTATGAATGCTTGCAAGTTGCTTAAGGCACTTTCAAAGGAAAGTGATTTTCTCTGAAAGGACATAATTTAGAAAGTGAAGCAACACTCCATTCACTTCGCAGAGTGAATTGAAGTGTTGGAACAGACTGCTTCTCTTTCAGGTAAATGCATGTGAGTTTCTGTTGAATGCTTGTAAGTAGCTTAAGGCACTTTCAAAGGAAAGTGATTTTCTCTGAAAGGACAGCATTTAGAAAGTGAAGCAACACTCCATTCACTTCGCACAGTGAATTGAAGTGTTGGAACAGACTGCTTCACTTTCAGAGAAACGCATGTGAGTTTCTGTTGAATGCTTGTAAGTAGCTTAAGGCACTTTCAAAGGAAAGTGATTTTCTCTGAGATGACAGCATTTAGAAAGTGAGGCAACACTCCATTCACTTCACACAGTGAATTGAAGTGTTGGAACAGACTGCTTCTCTTTCAGAGAAACGCATGTGAGTTTCTTCCTAATGCTTGCAAGTATCTTAAGGCACTTTCAAAGGAAAGTGATTTTCTCTGAAAGGACAGCATTTAGAAAGTGAAGCAACACTCCATTCACTTCGCACAGTGAATTGAAGTGTTGGAACAGACTTCTTCTCTTTCAGAGAAACGCATCTGAGTTTCTTCCTAATGCTTGCAAGTAGCTTAAGGCACTTTCAAAGGAAAGTGATTTTCTCTGAAAGGACAGCATTTAGAAAGTGAAGCAACACTCCATTCACTTCGCACAGTGAATTGAAGTGTTGGAACAGACTGCTTCTCTTTCAGAGAAACGCATGTGAGTTTCTGGTGAATGCTTGTAAGTAGCTTAAGGCACTTTCAAAGGAAAGTGATTTTCTCTGAAAGGACAGCATTTAGAAAGTGAAGCAACACTCCATTCACTTCGCACAGTGAATTGAAGTGTTGGAACAGACTGATTCTCTTTCAGAGAAACGCATGTGAGTTTCTTCCTAATGCTTACAAGTAGCTTAAGGCACTTTCAAAGGAAAGTGATTTTCTCAGAAAGGACAGCATTTAGAAAGTGAAGCAACACTCCATTCACTTCGAACAGTGAATTGAAGTGTTGGAACAGACTGCTTCTCTTTCAGGGAAATGCATGTGAGTTTCTGGTGAATGCTTGTAAGTAGCTTAAGGCACTTTCAAAGGAAAGTGATTTTCTCTGAAAGGACAGCATTTAGAAAGTGAGGCAGCACTCCATTCACTTCACACAGTGAATTGAAGTGTTGGAACAGACTTCTTCTCTTTCAGAGAAACGCATGTGAGTTTCTTCCTAATGCTTGCAAGTAGCTTAAGGCACTTTCAAAGGAAAGTGATTTTCTCTGAAAGGACAGCATTTAGAAAGTGAGGCAACACTCCATTCACTTCGCACAGTGAATTGAAGTGTTGTAACAGACTGCTTCTCTTTCAGAGAAACGCATGTGAGTTTCTTTCTAATGCTTGCAAGTAGCTTAAGGCACTTTCAAAGGAAAGTGATTTTCTCTGAAAGGACAGCATTTAGAAAGTGAAGCAACACTCCATTCACTTCGCACAGTGAATTGAAGTGTTGGAACCGACTGCTTCTCTTTCAGTGAAACGCATGTGAGTTTCTGGTGAATGCTTGTAAGAAGCTTAAGGCACTTTCAAAGGAAAGTGATTTTCTCTGAAAGGACAGCATTTAGAAAGTGAAGCAACACTCCATTCACTTCGTGCAGTGAATTGAAGTGTTGGAACAGAGTGCTTCTCTTTCATAGAAATGCATTAGTGTTTCTTGTGAATGCTTGCAAGTTGCTTAAGGCACTTTCAAAAGAAAGTGATTTTCTCTGAAAGGACATAATTTAGAAAGTTAAGCAACACTCCATTCACTTCGCACAGTGAATTGAAGTGTTGGAACAGACTGCTTCTCTTTCAGAGAAACGCATGTGAGTTTGTTGTGAATTCTTGCAAGTTGCTTAAGGCACTTTTAAAGGAAAGTGATTTTCTCTGAAAGGACAGCATTTAGAAAGTGAAACAACACTCCATTCACTTCGCACAGTGAATTGAAGTGTTGGAACAGACTGCTTCTCTTTCAGAGAAACGCATGTGAGTTTGTTGTGAATTCTTGCAAGTTGCTTAAGGCACTTTCAAAGGAAAGTGATTTTCTCTGAAAGGACAGCATTTAGAAACTGAAGCAACACTCCATTCACTTCGCATAGTGAATTGAAGTGTTGGGACAGACTGCTTCTCTTTAAGAGAAACGCATGTGAGTTACTTCCTAATGCTTGCAAATTGCTTAAGGCACTTTCAAAGGAAAGTGATTTTCTCTGAAAGGACAGCATTTAGAAAGTGAAGCAACACTCCATTCACTTCGCACATTGAATTGAAGTGTTGGAACAGACTGCTTCTCTTTCAGAGAAACGCATGTGAGTTTCTGTTGAATGCTTGTAAGTAGCTTAAGGCACTTTGAAAGGAAAGTGATTTTCTCTGAAAGGACAGCATTTAAAAAGCGAGACAACACTCCATTCACTTCACACAGTGAATTGAAGTGTTGGAACAGACTGCTTCTCTTTCAGAGAAACGCATGTGAGTTTCTTCCTAATGCTTGCTAGTAGCTTAAGGCACTTTCAAAGGAAAGTGATTTTCTCTGAAAGGACAGGATTTAGAAAGTGAAGCAACACTCCATTCACTTCGCACAGTGAATTGAAGTGTTGGAACAGACTGCTTCTCTTTCAGAGAAACGCATGTGAGTTTCTTCCTAATGCTTGCAAGTAGGTTAGGGCACTTTCAAAGGAAAGTGATTTTCTCTGAAAGGACAGCATTTAGAAAGTGAAGCAACACTCCATTCACTTCGCACAGTGAATTGAAGTGTTGGAACAGACTGCTTCTCTTTCAGAGAAATGCATGTGAGTTTCTTCCTAATGCTTGTAAGTAGCTTAAGGCACTTTCAAAGGAAAGTGATTTTCTCTGAAAGGACAGCATTTAGAAAGTGAAGCAACACTCCATTCACTTCGCACAGTGAATTGAAGTGTTAGAACAGACTGCTTCTCTTTCAGAGAAATGCATGTGAGTTTCTGTTGAATGCTTGTAAGTAGCTTAAGGCACTTTCAAAGGAAAGTGATTTTCTCTGAAAGGACAGCATTTAGAAAGTGAAGCAACACTCCATTCACTTCGCACAGAGAATTGAAGTGTTGGAACAGATTGCTTCTCTTTCAGAGAAATGCATGTGAGTTTCTGTTGAATGCTTGTAAGTAGCTTAAGGCACTTTCAAAGGAAAGTGATTTTCTCTGAAAGGACAGCATTTAGAAAGTGAAGCAACACTATATTCACTTCGCACACTGAATTGAAGTGTTGGAACAGACTGCTTCTCTTTCAGAGAAACGCATGTGAGTTTTTTGTGAATGCTTGAAAGTAGTTTTGGGCACTTTCAATGGAAAGTGATTTTCTCTGAAAGGACAGCATTTAGAAAGTGAGGCAACACTCCATTCACTTCGCACAGTGAATTGAAGTTTTGGAACAGACTGCTTCTCCTTCAGAGAAACGCATGTGGGTTTCTTCCTAATGCTTGCAAGTAACTTAAGGCACTTTCAAAGGAAAGTGATTTTCTCTAAAAGGACAGCATTTAGAAAGTGAAGCAACACTCCATTCACTTCGCACAGTGAAATGAAGTGTTGGAACAGACTGCTTCTCTTTCAGAGAAACGCATGTGAGTTTCTGTTGAATGCTTGTAAGTAGCTTAAGGCACTTTCAAAGGAAAGTGATTTTCTCTGAAAGGACAGCATTTAGAAAGTGAGGCAACACTCCATTCACTTCACACAGTGAAATGAAGTGTTGGAACAGACTGCTTCTCTTTCAGAGAAACGCATGTGAGTTTCTTCCTAATGCTTGCAAGTAGCTTTAGGCACTTTCAAAGGAAAGTGATTTTTTCTGAAAGGACAGCATTTAGAAAGTGAAGCAACACTCCATTCACTTCGCACAGTGAATTGAAGTGTTGGAACAGACTGCTTCGCTTTCAGTGAAATGCATGTGAGTTTCTGTTGAATGTTTGTAAGTAGCTTAAGGCACTTTCAAAGGAAAGTGATTTTCTCTGAAAGGACAGCATTTAGTAAGTGAAGCAACACTCCATTCACTTCGCACAGTGAATTGAAGTGTTGGAACAGACTGCTTCTCTTTCAGAGAAACGCATGTGAGTTTCTTCCTAATGCTTGCAAGTAGCTTTAGGCACTTTCAAAGGAAAGTGATTTTCTCTGAAAGGACAGCATTTAGAAAGTGAAGCAACACTCCATTCCCTTCGTGCAGTGAATTGAAGTGTTGGAACAGAGTGCTTCTCTTTCATAGAAACGCATTAGTGTTTCTTGTGAATGCTTGCAAGCTGCTTAAGGCACTTTCAAAGGAAAGTGATTTTCTCTGAAAGGACAGCATTTAGAAAGTGAAGCAACACTCCATTCACTTCGCACAGTGAATTGAAGTGTTGGAACAGACTGCTTCTCTTTCAGAGAAACGCATGTGAGTTTCTGTTGAATGCTTGTAAGTAGTTTAAGGCACTTTCAAAGGAAAGTGATTTTCTCTGAAAGGACAGCATTTAGAAAGTGAAGCAACACTCCATTCCCTTCGTGCAGTGAATTGAAGTGTTGGAACAGAGTGCTTCTCTTTCATAGAAACGCATTAGTGTTTCTTGTGAATGCTTGCAAGTTGCTTAAGGCACTTACAAAGGAAAGTGATTTTCTCTGAAAGGACAGCATTTAGAAAGTGAAGCAACACTCCATTCACTTCGCACAGTGAATTGAAGTGTTGGAACAGACTGCTTCTCTTTCAGAGAAATGCATGTGTGTTTCTGTTGAATGCTTGTAAGTAGCTTAAGGCACTTTCAAAGGAAAGTGATTTTCTCTGAAAGGACAGCATTTAGAAAGTGAAGCAACACTCCATTCCCTTCGTGCAGTGAATTGAAGTGTTGGAACAGAGTGCTTCTCTTTCATAGAAACGCATTAGTGTTTCTTGTGAATGCTTGCAAGTTGCTTAAGGCACTTTCAAAGGAAAGTGATTTTCTCTGAAAGGACAGCATTTAGAAAGTGAAGCAACACTCCATTCACTTCGCACAGTGAATTGAAGTGTTGGAACAGACTGCTTCTCTTTCAGAGAAACGCATGTGAGTTTCTGTTGAATGCTTGTAAGTAGCTTAAGGCACTTTCAAAGGAAAGTGATTTTCTCTGAAAGGACAGCATTTAGAAAGTGAAGCAACACTCCATTCCCTTCGTGCAGTGAATTGAAGTGTTGGAACAGAGTGCTTCTCTTTCATAGAAACGCATTAGTGTTTCTTGTGAATGCTTGCAAGTTGCTTAAGGCACTTACAAAGGAAAGTGATTTTCTCTGAAAGGACAGCATTTAGAAAGTGAAGCAACACTCCATTCACTTCGCACAGTGAATTGAAGTGTTGGAACAGACTGCTTCTCTTTCAGAGAAATGCATGTGTGTTTCTGTTGAATGCTTGTAAGTAGCTTAAGGCACTTTCAAAGGAAAGTGATTTTCTCTGAAAGGACAGCATTTAGAAAGTGAAGCAACACTCCATTCACTTCGCACATTGAATTGAAGTGTTTTAACAGACTGTTTCTCTTTCAGAGAAACGCATGTGAGTTTCCGTTGAATGCTTGTAAGTAGCTTAAGGCACTTTGAAAGGAAAGTGATTTTCTCTGAAAGGACAGCATTTAGAAAGCGAGGCAACACTCCATTCACTTCACACAGTGAATTGAAGTGTTGGAACAGACTGCTTCTCTTTCAGAGAAACGCATGTGAGTTTCTTCCTAATGCTTGCTAGTAGCTTAAGTCACTTTCAAAGGAAAGTGATTTTCTCTGAAAGGACAGGATTTAGAAAGTGAAACAACACTCCATTCACTTCACACAGTGAATTGAAGTGTTGGAACAGACTGCTTCTCTTTCAGAGAAACGCATGTGAGTTTCTTCCTAATGCTTGCAAGTAGCTTAAGGCACTTTCAAAGGAAAGTGATTTTCTCTGAAAGGACAGCATTTAGAAAGTGAAGCAACACTCCATTCACTTCGCACAGTGAATTGAAGTGTTGGGACAGACTGCTTCTCTTTCAGAGAAACGCATGTGAGTTTCTGGTGAATGCTTGTAAGTAGCTTAAGGCACTTTCAAAGGAAAGTGATTTTCTCTGAAAGGACAGCATTTAGAAAGTGAAGCAACACTCCATTCACTTCGCACAGTGAATTGAAGTGTTAGAACAGACTGCTTCTCTTTCAGAGAAATGCATGTGAGTTTCTGTTGAATGCTTGTAAGTAGCTTAAGGCACTTTCAAAGGAAAGTGATTTTCTCTGAAAGGACAGCATTTAGAAAGTGAAGCAACACTCCATTCACTTCGCACAGAGAATTGAAGTGTTGGAACAGATTGCTTCTCTTTCAGAGAAATGCATGTGAGTTTCTGTTGAATGCTTGTAAGTAGCTTAAGGCACATTCAAAGGAAAGTGATTTTCTCTGAAAGGACAGCATTTAGAAAGTGAAGCAACACTATATTCACTTCTCACACTGAATTGAAGTGTTGGAACAGACTGCTTCTCTTTCAGAGAAACGCATGTGAGTTTTTTGTGAATGCTTGAAAGTAGTTTTGGGCACTTTCAATGGAAAGTGATTTTCTCTGAAAGGACAGCATTTAGAAAGTGAGGCAACACTCCATTCACTTCGCACAGTGAATTGAAGTGTTGGAACAGACTGCTTCTCCTTCAGAGAAACGCATGTGAGTTTCTTCCTAATGCTTGCAAGTAGCTTAAGGCCCTTTCAAAGGAAAGTGATTTTCTCTAAAAGGACAGCATTTAGAAAGTGAAGCAACACTCCATTCACTTCGCACAGTGAATTGAAGTGTTGGAACAGACTGCTTCTCTTTCATAGAAACGCATTAGTGTTTCTTGTGAATGCTTGCAAGTGGCTTAAGGCACTTTCAAAGGAAAGTGATTTTCTCTGAAAGGACAGCATTTAGAAAGTGAAGCAACACTCCATTCCCTTCGTGCAGTGAATTGAAGAGTTGGAACAGAGTGCTTCTCTTTCATAGAAACGCATTAGTGTTTCTTGTGAATGCTTGCAAGTGGCTTAAGGCACTTTCAAAGGAAAGTGATTTTCTCTGAAAGGACATAATTTAGAAAGTGAAGCAACCCTCCATTCACTTCGCACAGTGAATTGAAGTGTTGGAACAGACTGCTTCTCTTTCAGAGAAATGCATGTGAGTTTCTTCCTAATGCTTGCAGGTAGCTTAAGGCACTTTCAAAGGAAAGTGATTTTCTCTGAAAGGACAGGATTTAGAAAGTGAAGCAACACTCCATTCACTTCGCACAGTGAATTGAAGTGTTGGAACAGACTGCTCTCTTTCAGAGAAACGCATGTGAGTTTCTTCCTAATGCTTGCAAGTAGCTTAAGGCACTTTCAAAGGAAAGTGATTTTCTCTGAAAGGACAGCATTTAGAAAGTGAAGCAACACTCCATTCACTTCGCACAGTGAATTGAAGTGTTGGAACAGACTGCTACTCTTTCAGAGAAACGCATGTGAGTTTCTTCCTAATGCTTGTAAGTAGCTTAAGGCACTTTCAAAGGAAAGTGATTTTCTCTGAAAGGACAGCATTTAGAAAGTGAAGCAACACTCCATTCACTTCGCACAGTGAATTGAAGTGTTAGAACAGACTGCTTCTCTTTCAGAGAAATGCATGTGAGTTTCTGTTGAATGCTTGTAAGTAGCTTAAGGAACTTTCAAAGGAAAGTGATTTTCTCTGAAAGGACAGCATTTAGAAAGTGAAGCAACACTCCATTCACTTCGCACAGAGAATTGAAGTGTTGGAACAGATTGCTTCTCTTTCAGAGAAATGCATGTGAGTTTCTGTTGAATGCTTGTAAGTAGCTTAAGGCACATTCAAAGGAAAGTGATTTTCTCTGAAAGGACAGCATTTAGAAAGTGAAGCAACACTATATTCACTTCGCACACTGAATTGAAGTGTTGGAACAGACTGCTTCTCTTTCAGAGAAACGCATGTGAGTTTTTTGTGAATGCTTGAAAGTAGTTTTGGGCACTTTCAATGGAAAGTGATTTTCTCTGAAAGGACAGCATTTAGAAAGTGAGGCAACACTCCATTCACTTCGCACAGTGAAATGAAGTGTTGGAACAGACTGCTTCTCTTTCAGAGAAACGCATGTGAGTTTCTGTTGAATGCTTGTAAGTAGCTTAAGGCACTTTCAAAGGTAAGTGATTTTCTCTGAAAGGACAGCATTTAGAAAGTGAGGCAACACTCCATTCACTTCACACAGTGAAATGAAGTGTTGGAACAGACTGCTTCTCTTTCAGAGAAACGCATGTGAGTTTCTTCCTAATGCTTGCAAGTAGCTTTAGGCACTTTCAAAGGAAAGTGATTTTTTCTGAAAGGACAGCATTTACAAAGTGAAGCAACACTCCATTCACTTCGCACAGTGAATTGAAGTGTTGGAACAGACTGCTTCGCTTTCAGTGAAATGCATGTGAGTTTCTGTTGAATGCTTGTAAGTAGCTTAAGGCACTTTCAAAGGAAAGTGATTTTCTCTGAAAGGACAGCATTTAGAAAGTGAAGCAACACTCCATTCACTTCGCACAGTGAATTGAAGTGTTGGAACAGACTGCTTCTCTTTCAGAGAAACGCATGTGAGTTTCTGTTGAATGCTTGTAAGTAGCTTAAGGCACTTTCAAAGGAAAGTGATTTTCTCTGAAAGGACAGCATTTAGAAAGTGAAGCAACACTCCATTCCCTTCGTGCAGTGAATTGAAGTGTTGGAACAGAGTGCTTCTCTTTCATAGAAACGCATTAGTGTTTCTTGTGAATGCTTGCAAGCTGCTTAAGGCACTTTCAAAGGAAAGTGATTTTCTCTGAAAGGACAGCATTTAGAAAGTGAAGCAACACTCCATTCACTTCGCACAGTGAATTGAAGTGTTGGAACAGACTGCTTCTCTTTCAGAGAAACGCATGTGAGTTTCTGTTGAATGCTTGTAAGTAGTTTAAGGCACTTTCAAAGGAAAGTGATTTTCTCTGAAAGGACAGCATTTAGAAAGTGAAGCAACACTCCATTCCCTTCGCGCAGTGAATTGAAGTGTTGGAACAGAGTGCTTCTCTTTCATAGAAACGCATTAGTGTTTCTTGTGAATGCTTGCAAGTTGCTTAAGGCACTTACAAAGGAAAGTGATTTTCTCTGAAAGGACAGCATTTAGAAAGTGAAGCAACACTCCATTCACTTCGCACAGTGAATTGAAGTGTTGGAACAGACTGCTTCTCTTTCAGAGTAATGCATGTGTGTTTCTGTTGAATGCTTGTAAGTAGCTTAAGGCACTTTCAAAGGAAAGTGATTTTCTCTGAAAGGACAGCATTTAGAAAGTGAAGCAACACTCCATTCCCTTCGTGCAGTGAATTGAAGTGTTGGAACAGAGTGCTTCTCTTTCATAGAAACGCATTAGTGTTTCTTGTGAATGCTTGCAAGTTGCTTAAGGCACTTTCAAAGGAAAGTGATTTTCTCTGAAAGGACAGCATTTAGAAAGTGAAGCAACACTCCATTCACTTCGCACAGTGAATTGAAGTGTTGGAACAGACTGCTTCTCTTTCAGAGAAACGCATGTGAGTTTCTGTTGAATGCTTGTAAGTAGCTTAAGGCACTTTCAAAGGAAAGTGATTTTCTCTGAAAGGACAGCATTTAGAAAGTGAAGCAACACTCCATTCCCTTCGTGCAGTGAATTGAAGTGTTGGAACAGAGTGCTTCTCTTTCATAGAAACGCATTAGTGTTTCTTGTGAATGCTTGCAAGTTGCTTAAGGCACTTACAAAGGAAAGTGATTTTCTCTGAAAGGACAGCATTTAGAAAGTGAAGCAACACTCCATTCACTTCGCACAGTGAATTGAAGTGTTGGAACAGACTGCTTCTCTTTCAGAGAAATGCATGTGTGTTTCTGTTGAATGCTTGTAAGTAGCTTAAGGCACTTTCAAAGGAAAGTGATTTTCTCTGAAAGGACAGCATTTAGAAAGTGAAGCAACACTCCATTCACTTCGCACATTGAATTGAAGTGTTGGAACAGACTGTTTCTCTTTCAGAGAAACGCATGTGAGTTTCTGTTGAATGCTTGTAAGTAGCTTAAGGCACTTTGAAAGGAAAGTGATTTTCTCTGAAAGGACAGCATTTAGAAAGCGAGGCAACACTCCATTCACTTCACACAGTGAATTGAAGTGTTGGAACAGACTGCTTCTCTTTCAGAGAAACGCATGTGAGTTTCTTCCTAATGCTTGCTAGTAGCTTAAGGCACTTTCAAAGGAAAGTGATTTTCTCTGAAAGGACAGGATTTAGAAAGTGAAACAACACTCCATTCACTTCGCACAGTGAATTGAAGTGTTGGAACAGACTGCTTCTCTTTCAGAGAAACGCATGTGAGTTTCTTCCTAATGCTTGCAAGTAGCTTAAGGCACTTTCAAAGGAAAGTGATTTTCTCTGAAAGGACAGCATTTAGAAAGTGAAGCAACACTCCATTCACTTCGCACAGTGAATTGAAGTGTTGGGACAGACTGCTTCTCTTTCAGAGAAACGCATGTGAGTTTCTGGTGAATGCTTGTAAGTAGCTTAAGGCACTTTCAAAGGAAAGTGATTTTCTCTGAAAGGACAGCATTTAGAAAGTGAAGCAACACTCCATTCACTTCGCACAGTGAATTGAAGTGTTAGAACAGACTGCTTCTCTTTCAGAGAAATGCATGTGAGTTTCTGTTGAATGCTTGTAAGTAGCTTAAGGCACTTTCAAAGGAAAGTGATTTTCTCTGAAAGGACAGCATTTAGAAAGTGAAGCAACACTCCATTCACTTCGCACAGAGAATTGAAGTGTTGGAACAGATTGCTTCTCTTTCAGAGAAATGCATGTGAGTTTCTGTTGAATGCTTGTAAGTAGCTTAAGGCACATTCAAAGGAAAGTGATTTTCTCTGAAAGGACAGCATTTAGAAAGTGAAGCAACACTATATTCACTTCGCACACTGAATTGAAGTGTTGGAACAGACTGCTTCTCTTTCAGAGAAACGCATGTGAGTTTTTTGTGAATGCTTGAAAGTAGTTTTGGGCACTTTCAATGGAAAGTGATTTTCTCTGAAAGGACAGCATTTAGAAAGTGAGGCAACACTCAATTCACTTCGCACAGTGAATTGAAGTGTTGGAACAGACTGCTTCTCCTTCAGAGAAACGCATGTGAGTTTCTTCCTAATGCTTGCAAGTAGCTTAAGGCCCTTTCAAAGGAAAGTGATTTTCTCTAAAAGGACAGCATTTAGAAAGTGAAGCAACACTCCATTCACTTCGCACAGTGAATTGAAGTGTTGGAACAGACTGCTTCTCTTTCATAGAAACGCATTAGTGTTTCTTGTGAATGCTTGCAAGTGGCTTAAGGCACTTTCAAAGGAAAGTGATTTTCTCTGAAAGGACAGCATTTAGAAAGTGAAGCAACACTCCATTCCCTTCGTGCAGTGAATTGAAGTGTTGGAACAGAGTGCTTCTCTTTCATAGAAACGCATTATTGTTTCTTGTGAATGCTTGCAAGTGGCTTAAGGCACTTTCAAAGGAAAGTGATTTTCTCTGAAAGGACATAATTTAGAAAGTGAAGCAACCCTCCATTCACTTCGCACAGTGAATTGAAGTGTTGGAACAGACTGCTTCTCTTTCAGAGAAATGCATGTGAATTTCTTCCTAATGCTTGCAAGTAGCTTAAGGCACTTTCAAAGGAAAGTGATTTTCTCTGAAAGGACAGGATTTAGAAAGTGAAGCAACACTCCATTCACTTCGCACAGTGAATTGAAGTGTTGGAACAGACTGCTATCTTTCAGAGAAACGCATGTGAGTTTCTTCCTAATGCTTGCAAGTAGCTTAAGGCACTTTCGAAGGAAAGTGATTTTCTCTGAAAGGACAGCATTTAGAAAGTGAAGCAACACTCCATTCACTTCGCACAGTGAATTGAAGTGTTGGAACAGACTGCTTCTCTTTCAGAGAAACGCATGTGAGTTTCTTCCTAATGCTTGTAAGTAGCTTAAGGCACTTTCAAAGGAAAGTGATTTTCTCTGAAAGGACAGCATTTAGAAAGTGAAGCAACACTCCATTCACTTCGCACAGAGAATTGAAGTGTTGGAACAGATTGCTTCTCTTTCAGAGAAACGCATGTGAGTTTCTTCCTAATGCTTGTAAGTAGCTTAAGGCACTTTCAAAGGAAAGTGATTTTCTCTGAAAGGACAGCATTTAGAAAGTGAAGCAACACTCCATTCACTTCGCACAGTGAATTGAAGTGTTGGAACAGATTGCTTCTCTTTCAGAGAAATGCATGTGAGTTTCTGTTGAATGCTTGTAAGTAGCTTAAGGCACATTCAAAGGAAAGTGATTTTCTCTGAAAGGACAGCATTTAGAAAGTGAAGCAACACTATATTCACTTCGCACACTGAATTGAAGTGTTGGAACAGACTGCTTCTCTTTCAGAGAAACGCATGTGAGTTTTTTGTGAATGCTTGAAAGTAGTTTTGGGCACTTTCAATGGAAAGTGATTTTCTCTGAAAGGACAGCATTTAGAAAGTGAGGCAACACTCCATTCACTTCGCACAGTGAATTGAAGTGTTGGAACAGACTGCATCTCCTTCAGAGAAACGCATGTGAGTTTCTGTTGAATGCTTGTAAGTAGCTTAAGGCACTTTCAAAGGAAAGTGATTTTCTCTGAAAGGACAGCATTTAGAAAGTGAAGCAACACTCCATTCCCTTCGTGCAGTGAATTGAAGTGTTGAAACAGAGTGCTTCTCTTTCATAGAAACGCATTAGTGTTTCTTGTGAATGCTTGCAAGCTGCTTAAGGCACTTTCAAAGGAAAGTGATTTTCTCTGAAAGGACAGCATTTAGAAAGTGAAGCAACACTCCATTCACTTCGCACAGTGAATTGAAGTGTTGGAACAGACTGCTTCTCTTTCAGAGAAACGCATGTGAGTTTCTGTTGAATGCTTGTAAGTAGCTTAAGGCACTTTCAAAGGAAAGTGATTTTCTCTGAAAGGACAGCATTTAGAAAGTGAAGCAACACTCCATTCCCTTCGTGCAGTGAATTGAAGTGTTGGAACAGAGTGCTTCTCTTTCATAGAAACGCATTAGTGTTTCTTGTGAATGCTTGCAAGTTGCTTAAGGCACTTACAAAGGAAAGTGATTTTCTCTGAAAGGACAGCATTTAGAAAGTGAAGCAACACTCCATTCACTTCGCACAGTGAATTGAAGTGTTGGAACATACTGCTTCTCTTTCAGAGAAATGCATGTGTGTTTCTGTTGAATGCTTGTAAGTAGCTTAAGGCACTTTCAAAGGAAAGTGATTTTCTCTGAAAGGACAGCATTTAGAAAGTGAAGCAACACTCCGTTCCCTTCGTGCAGTGAATTGAAGTGTTGGAACAGAGTGCTTCTCTTTCATAGAAACGCATTAGTGTTTCTTGTGAATGCTTGCAAGTTGCTTAAGGCACTTTCAAAGGAAAGTGATTTTCTCTGAAAGGACAGCATTTAGAAAGTGAAGCAACACTCCATTCACTTCGCACAGTGAATTGAAGTGTTGGAACAGACTGCTTCTCTTTCAGAGAAACGCATGTGAGTTTCTGTTGAATGCTTGTAAGTAGCTTAAGGCACTTTCAAAGGAAAGTGATTTTCTCTGAAAGGACAGCATTTAGAAAGTTAAGCAACACTCCATTCCCTTCGTGCAGTGAATTGAAGTGTTGGAACAGAGTGCTTCTCTTTCAGAGAAACGCATGTGAGTTTCTTCCTAATGCTTGCTAGTAGCTTAAGGCACTTTCAAAGGAAAGTGATTTTCTCTAAAAGGACAGCATTTAGAAAGTGAAGCAACACTCCATTCACTTCGCACAGTGAATTGAAGTGTTGGAACAGACTGCTTCTCTTTCAGAGAAACGCATTAGTGTTTCTTGTGAATGCTTGCAAGTGGCTTAAGGCACTTTCAAAGGAAAGTGATTTTCTCTGAAAGGACAGCATTTAGAAAGTGAAGCAACACTCCATTCCCTTCGTGCAGTGAATTGAAGTGTTGGAACAGAGTGCTTCTCTTTCATAGAAACGCATTAGTGTTTCTTGTGAATGCTTGCAAGTGGCTTAAGGCACTTTCAAAGGAAAGTGATTTTCTCTGAAAGGACATAATTTAGAAAGTGAAGCAACCCTCCATTCACTTCGCACAGTGAATTGAAGTGTTGGAACAGACTGCTTCTCTTTCAGAGAAATGCATGTGAGTTTCTTCCTAATGCTTGCAAGTAGCTTAAGGCACTTTCAAAGGAAAGTGATTTTCTCTGAAAGGACAGGATTTAGAAAGTGAAGCAACACTCCATTCACTTCGCACAGTGAATTGAAGTGTTGGAACAGACTGCTATCTTTCAGAGAAACGCATGTGAGTTTCTTCCTAATGCTTGCAAGTAGCTTAAGGCACTTTCAAAGGAAAGTGATTTTCTCTGAAAGGACAGCATTTAGAAAGTGAAGCAACACTCCATTCACTTCGCACAGTGAATTGAAGTGTTGGAACAGACTGCTTCTCTTTCAGAGAAACGCATGTGAGTTTCTTCCTAATGCTTGTAAGTAGCTTAAGGCACTTTCAAAGGAAAGTGATTTTCTCTGAAAGGACAGCATTTAGAAAGTGAAGCAACACTCCATTCACTTCGCACAGTGAATTGAAGTGTTAGAACAGACTGCTTCTCTTTCAGAGAAATGCATGTGAGTTTCTGTTGAATGCTTGTAAGTAGCTTAAGGCACTTTCAAAGGAAAGTGATTTTTTCTGAAAGGACAGCATTTAGAAAGTGAAGCAACACTCCATTCACTTCGCACAGAGAATTGAAGTGTTGGAACAGATTGCTTCTCTTTCAGAGAAATGCATGTGAGTTTCTGTTGAATGCTTGTAAGTAGCTTAAGGCACATTCAAAGGAAAGTGATTTTCTCTGAAAGGACAGCATTTAGAAAGTGAAGCAACACTATATTCACTTCGCACACTGAATTGAAGTGTTGGAACAGACTGCTTCTCTTTCAGAGAAACGCATGTGAGTTTTTTGTGAATGCTTGAAAGTAGTTTTGGGCACTTTCAATGGAAAGTGATTTTCTCTGAAAGGACAGCATTTAGAAAGTGAGGCAACACTCCATTCACTTCGCGTAGTGAATTGAAGTGTTGGAACAGACTGCTTCTCCTTCAGAGAAACGCATGTGGGTTTCTTCCTAATGCTTGCAAGTAACTTAAGGCACTTTCAAAGGAAAGTGATTTTCTCTAAAAGGACAGCATTTAGAAAGTGAAGCAACACTCCATTCACTTCGCACAGTGAAATGAAGTGTTGGAACAGACTGCTTCTCTTTCAGAGAAACGCATGTGAGTTTCTGTTGAATGCTTGTAAGTAGCTTAAGGCACTTTCAAAGGAAAGTGATTTTCTCTGAAAGGACAGCATTTAGAAAGTGAGGCAACACTCCATTCACTTCACACAGTGAATTGAAGTGTTGGAACAGACTGCTTCTCTTTCAGAGAAACGCATGTGAGTTTCTTCCTAATGCTTGCAAGTAGCTTTAGGCACTTTCAAAGGAAAGTGATTTTTTCTGAAAGGACAGCATTTAGAAAGTGAAGCAACACTCCATTCACTTCGCACAGTGAATTGAAGTGTTGGAACAGACTGCTTCTCTTTCAGAGAAACGCATGTGAGTTTCTGTTGAATGCTTGTAAGTAGCTTAAGGCACTTTCAAAGGAAAGTGATTTTCTCTGAAAGGACAGCATTTAGAAAGTGAAGCAACACTCCATTCCCTTCGTGCAGTGAATTGAAGTGTTGGAACAGAGTGCTTCTCTTTCATAGAAACGCATTAGTGTTTCTTGTGAATGCTTGCAAGGGGCTTAAGGCACTTTCAAAGGAAAGTGATTTTCTCTGAAAGGACATAATTTAGAAAGTGAAGCAACCCTCCATTCACTTCGCACAGTGAATTGAAGTGTTGGAACAGACTGCTTCCCTTTCAGAGAAATGCATGTGAGTTTCTTCCTAATGCTTGCAAGTAGCTTAAGGCACTTTCAAAGGAAAGTGATTTTCTCTGAGAGGACAGCATTTAGAAAGTGAAGCAACACTCCATTCACTTCGCACAGTGAATTGAAGTGTTGGAACAGACTGCTCTCTTTCAGAGAAACGCATGTGAGTTACTTCCTAATGCTTGCAAGTAGCTTAAGGCACTTTCAAAGGAAAGTGATTTTCTCTGAAAGGACAGCATTTAGAAAGTGAAGCAACACTCCATTCACTTCTCACAGTGAATTGAAGTGTTGGAACAGACTGCTTCTCTTTCAGAGAAACGCATGTGAGTTTCTGTTGAATGCTTGTAAGTAGCTTAAGGCACTTTCAAAGGAAAGTGATTTTCTCTGAAAGGACAGCATTTAGAAAGTTAAGCAACACTCCATTCCCTTCGTGCAGTGAATTGAAGTGTTGGAACAGAGTGCTTCTCTTTCAGAGAAACGCATGTGAGTTTCTTCCTAATGCTTGATAGTAGCTTAAGGCACTTTCAAAGGAAAGTGATTTTCTCTAAAAGGACAGCATTTAGAAAGTGAAGCAACACTCCATTCACTTCGCACAGTGAATTGAAGTGTTGGAACAGACTGCTTCTCTTTCAGAGAAACGCATTAGTGTTTCTTGTGAATGCTTGCAAGTGGCTTAAGGCACTTTCAAAGGAAAGTGATTTTCTCTGAAAGGACAGCATTTAGAAAGTGAAGCAACACTCCATTCCCTTCGTGCAGTGAATTGAAGTGTTGGAACAGAGTGCTTCTCTTTCATAGAAACGCATTAGTGTTTCTTGTGAATGCTTGCAAGTGGCTTAAGGCACTTTCAAAGGAAAGTGATTTTCTCTGAAAGGACATAATTTAGAAAGTGAAGCAACCCTCCATTCACTTCGCACAGTGAATTGAAGTGTTGGAACAGACTGCTTCTCTTTCAGAGAAATGCATGTGAGTTTCTTCCTAATGCTTGCAAGTAGCTTAAGGCACTTTCAAAGGAAAGTGATTTTCTCTGAAAGGACAGGATTTAGAAAGTGAAGCAACACTCCATTCACTTCGCACAGTGAATTGAAGTGTTGGAACAGACTGCTATCTTTCAGAGAAACGCATGTGAGTTTCTTCCTAATGCTTGCAAGTAGCTTAAGGCACTTTCAAAGGAAAGTGATTTTCTCTGAAAGGACAGCATTTAGAAAGTGAAGCAACACTCCATTCACTTCGCACAGTGAATTGAAGTGTTGGAACAGACTGCTTCTCTTTCAGAGAAACGCATGTGAGTTTCTTCCTAATGCTTGTAAGTAGCTTAAGGCACTTTCAAAGGAAAGTGATTTTCTCTGAAAGGACAGCATTTAGAAAGTGAAGCAACACTCCATTCACTTCGCACAGTGAATTGAAGTGTTAGAACAGACTGCTTCTCTTTCAGAGAAATGCATGTGAGTTTCTGTTGAATGCTTGTAAGTAGCTTAAGGCACTTTCAAAGGAAAGTGATTTTTTCTGAAAGGACAGCATTTAGAAAGTGAAGCAACACTCCATTCACTTAGCACAGAGAATTGAAGTGTTGGAACAGATTGCTTCTCTTTCAGAGAAATGCATGTGAGTTTCTGTTGAATGCTTGTAAGTAGCTTAAGGCACATTCAAAGGAAAGTGATTTTCTCTGAAAGGACAGCATTTAGAAAGTGAAGAAACACTATATTCACTTCGCACACTGAATTGAAGTGTTGGAACAGACTGCTTCTCTTTCAGAGAAACGCATGTGAGTTTTTTGTGAATGCTTGAAAGTAGTTTTGGGCACTTTCAATGGAAAGTGATTTTCTCTGAAAGGACAGCATTTAGAAAGTGAGGCAACACTCCATTCACTTCGCGTAGTGAATTGAAGTGTTGGAACAGACTGCTTCTCCTTCAGAGAAACGCATGTGGGTTTCTTCCTAATGCTTGCAAGTAACTTAAGGCACTTTCAAAGGAAAGTGATTTTCTCTAAAAGGACAGCATTTAGAAAGTGAAGCAACACTCCATTCACTTCGCACAGTGAAATGAAGTGTTGGAACAGACTGCTTCTCTTTCAGAGAAACGCATGTGAGTTTCTGTTGAATGCTTGTAAGTAGCTTAAGGCACTTTCAAAGGAAAGTGATTTTCTCTGAAAGGACAGCATTTAGAAAGTGAGGCAACACTCCATTCACTTCACACAGTGAATTGAAGTGTTGGAACAGACTGCTTCTCTTTCAGAGAAACGCATGTGAGTTTCTTCCTAATGCTTGCAAGTAGCTTTAGGCACTTTCAAAGGAAAGTGATTTTTTCTGAAAGGACAGCATTTAGAAAGTGAAGCAACACTCCATTCACTTCGCACAGTGAATTGAAGTGTTGGAACAGACTGCTTCTCTTTCAGAGAAACGCATGTGAGTTTCTGTTGAATGCTTGTAAGTAGCTTAAGGCACTTTCAAAGGAAAGTGATTTTCTCTGAAAGGACAGCATTTAGAAAGTGAAGCAACACTCCATTCCCTTCGTGCAGTGAATTGAAGTGTTGGAACAGAGTGCTTCTCTTTCATAGAAACGCATTAGTGTTTCTTGTGAATGCTTGCAAGGGGCTTAAGGCACTTTCAAAGGAAAGTGATTTTCTCTGAAAGGACATAATTTAGAAAGTGAAGCAACCCTCCATTCACTTCGCACAGTGAATTGAAGTGTTGGAACAGACTGCTTCCCTTTCAGAGAAATGCATGTGAGTTTCTTCCTAATGCTTGCAAGTAGCTTAAGGCACTTTCAAAGGAAAGTGATTTTCTCTGAAAGGACAGCATTTAGAAAGTGAAGCAACACTCCATTCACTTCGCACAGTGAATTGAAGTGTTGGAACAGACTGCTCTCTTTCAGAGAAACGCATGTGAGTTACTTCCTAATGCTTGCAAGTAGCTTAAGGCACTTTCAAAGGAAAGTGATTTTCTCTGAAAGGACAGCATTTAGAAAGTGAAGCAACACTCCATTCACTTCGCACAGTGAATTGAAGTGTTGGAACAGACTGCTTCTCTTTCAGAGAAACGCATGTGAGTTTTTTGTGAATGCTTGAAAGTAGTTTTGGGCACTTTCAATGGAAAGTGATTTTCTCTGAAAGGACAGCATTTAGAAAGTGAGGCAACACTCCATTCACTTCGCACAGTGAATTGAAGTGTTGGAACAGACTGCTTCTCCTTCAGAGAAACGCATGTGAGTTTCTTCCTAATGCTTGCAAGTAGCTTAAGGCCCTTTCAAAGGAAAGTGATTTTCTCTAAAAGGACAGCATTTAGAAAGTGAAGCAACACTCCATTCACTTCGCACAGTGAATTAAAGTGTTGGAACAGACTGCTTCTCTTTTATAGAAACGCATTAGTGTTTCTTGTGAATGCTTGCAAGTGGCTTAAGGCACTTTCAAAGGAAAGTGATTTTCTCTGAAAGGACAGCATTTAGAAAGTGAAGCAACACTCCATTCCCTTCGTGCAGTGAATTGAAGTGTTGGAACAGACTGCTTCTCTTTCAGAGAAACGCATGTGAGTTTCTGTTGAATGCTTGTAAGTAGCATAAGGCACTTTGAAAGGAAAGTGATTTTCTCTGAAAGGACAGCATTTAGAAAGCGAGGCAACACTCCATTCACTTCACACAGTGAATTGAAGTGTTGGAACAAACTGCTTCTCTTTCAGAGAAACGCATGTGAGTTTCTTCGTAATGCTTGCAAGTAGCTTAAGGCACTTTCAAAGGAAAGTGATTTTCTCTGAAAGGACGGGATTTAGAAAGTGAAGCAACACTCCATTAACTTCGCACAGTGAATTGAAGTGTTGGAACAGACTGCTCTCTTTCAGAGAAACGCATGTGAGTTTCTTCCTAATGCTTGCAAGTAGCTTAAGGCACTTTCAAAGGAAAGTGATTTTCTCTGAAAGGACAGCATTTAGAAAGTGAAGCAACACTCCATTCACTTCGCACAGTGAATTGAAGTGTTGGAACAGACTGCTTCTCTTTCAGAGAAACGCATGTGAGTTTCTGATGAATGCTTGTAAGTAGCTTAAGGCACTTTCAAAGGAAAGTGATTTTCTCTGAAAGGACAGCATTTAGAAAGTGAAGCAACACTCCATTCACTTCGCACAGTGAATTGAAGTGTTAGAACAGACTGCTTCTCTTTCAGAGAAATGCATGTGAGTTTCTGTTGAATGCTTGTAAGTAGCTTAAGGCACTTTCAAAGGAAAGTGATTTTCTCTGAAAGGACAGCATTTAGAAAGTGAAGCAACACTCCATTCACTTCGCACAGAGAATTGAAGTGTTGGAACAGATTGCTTCTCTTTCAGAGAAATGCATGTGAGTTTCTGTTGAATGCTTGTAAGTAGCTTAAGGGACATTCAAAGGAAAGTGATTTTCTCTGAAAGGACAGCATTTAGAAAGTGAAGCAACACTATATTCACTTCGCACACTGAATTGAAGTGTTGGAACAGACTGCTTCTCTTTCAGAGAAACGCATGTGAGTTTTTTGTGAATGCTTGAAAGTAGTTTTGGGCACTTTCAATGGAAAGTGATTTTCTCTGAAAGGACAGCATTTAGAAAGTGAGGCAACACTCCATTCACTTCGCACAGTGAATTGAAGTGTTGGAACAGACTGCTTCTCCTTCAGAGAAACGCATGTGAGTTTCTTCCTAATGCTTGCAAGTAGCTTAAGGCCCTTTCAAAGGAAAGTGATTTTCTCTAAAAGGACAGCATTTAGAAAGTGAAGCAACACTCCATTCACTTCGCACAGTGAATTGAAGTGTTGGAACAGACTGCTTCTCTTTCATAGAAACGCATTAGTGTTTCTTGTGAATGCTTGCAAGTGGGTTAAGGCACTTTCAAAGGAAAGTGATTTTCTCTGAAAGGACAGCATTTAGAAAGTGAAGCAACACTCCATTCCCTTCGTGCAGTGAATTGAAGTGTTGGAACAGAGTGCTTCTCTTTCATAGAAACGCATTAGTGTTTCTTTTGAATGCTTGCAAGTGGCTTAAGGAACTTTCAAAGGAAAGTGATTTTCTCTGAAAGGACATAATTTAGAAAGTGAAGCAACACTCCATTCACTTCGCACAGTGAATTGAAGTGTTGGAACAGACTGCTTCTCTTTCAGAGAAATGCATGTGAGTTTCTTCCTAATGCTTGTAAGTAGCTTAAGGCACTTTCAAAGGAAAGTGATTTTCTCTGAAAGGACAGCATTTAGAAAGTGAAGCAACACTCCATTCCCTTCGCACATTGAATTGAAGTGTTGGAACAGACTGCTTCTCTTTCAGAGAAACGCATGTGAGTTTCTGTTGAATGCTTGTAAGTAGCATAAGGCACTTTGAAAGGAAAGTGATTTTCTCTGAAAGGACAGCATTTAGAAAGCGAGGCAACACTCCATTCACTTTACACAGTGAATTGAAGTGTTGGAACAAACTGCTTCTCTTTCAGAGAAACGCATGTGAGTTTCTTCCTAATGCTTGCAAGTAGCTTAAGGCACATTCAAAGGAAAGTGATTTTCTCTGAAAGGACAGCATTTATAAAGTGAAGCAACACTATATTCACTTCGCACACTGAATTGAAGTGTTGGAACAGACTGCTTCTCTTTCAGAGAAACGCATGTGAGTTTTTTGTGAATGCTTGAAAGTAGTTTTGGGCACTTTCAATGGAAAGTGATTTTCTCTGAAAGGAAAGCATTTAGAAAGTGAGGCAACACTCCATTCACTTCGCACAGTGAATTGAAGTGTTGGAACAGACTGCTTCTCCTTCAGAGAAACGCATGTGGGTTTCTTCCTAATGCTTGCAAGTAACTTAAGGCACTTTCAAAGGAAAGTGATTTTCTCTAAAAGGACAGCATTTAGAAAGTGAAGCAACACTCCATTCACTTCGCACAGTGAAATGAAGTGTTGGAACAGACTGCTTCTCTTTCAGAGAAACGCATGTGAGTTTCTGTTGAATGCTTGTAAGTAGCTTAAGGCACTTTCAAAGGAAAGTGATTTTCTCTGAAAGGACAGCATTTAGAAAGTGAGGCAACACTCCATTCACTTCACACAGTGAATTGAAGTGTTGGAACAGACTGCTTCTCTTTCAGAGAAACGCATGTGAGTTTCTTCCTAATGCTTGCAAGTAGCTTTAGGCACTTTCAAAGGAAAGTGATGTTTTCTGAAAGGACAGCATTTAGAAAGTGAAGCAACACTCCATTCACTTCGCACAGTGAATTGAAGTGTTGGAACAGACTGCTTCTCTTTCAGAGAAACGCATGTGAGTTTCTGTTGAATGCTTGTAAGAAGCTTAAGGCACTTTCAAAGGAAAGTGATTTTCTCTGAAAGGACAGCATTTAGAAAGTGAAGCAACACTCCATTCCCTTCGTGCAGTGAATTGAAGTGTTGGAACAGAGTGCTTCTCTTTCATAGAAACGCATTAGTGTTTCTTGTGAATGCTTGCAAGTTGCTTAAGGCACTTTCAAAGGAAAGTGATTTTCTCTGAAAGGACAGCATTTAGAAAGTGAAGCAACACTCCATTCACTTCGCACAGTGAATTGAAGTGTTGGAACAGACTGCTTCTCTTTCAGAGAAACGCATGTGAGTTTCTGTTGAATGCTTGTAAGTAGCTTAAGGCACTTTCAAAGGAAAGTGATTTTCTCTGAAAGGACAGCATTTAGAAAGTGAAGCAACACTCCATTCCCTTCGTGCAGAGAATTGAAGTGTTGGAACAGAGTGCTTTTCTTTCATAGAAACGCATTAGTGTTTCTTGTGAATGCTTGCAAGTTGCTTAAGGCACTTACAAAGGAAAGTGATTTTCTCTGAAAGGACAGCATTTAGAAAGTGAAGCAACACTCCATTCACTTCGCACAGTGAATTGAAGTGTTGGAACAGACTGCTTCTCTTTCAGAGAAATGCATGTGTGTTTCTGTTGAATGCTTGTAAGTAGCTTAAGGCACTTTCAAAGTAAAGTGATTTTCTCTGAAAGGACAGCATTTAGAAAGTGAAGCAACACTCCATTCACTTCGCACATTGAATTGAAGTGTTGGAACAGACTGTTTCTCTTTCAGAGAAACGCATGTGAGTTTCTGTTGAATGCTTGTAAGTAGCTTAAGGCACTTTGAAAGGAAAGTGATTTTCTCTGAAAGGACAGCATTTAGAAAGCGAGGCAACACTCCATTCACTTCACACAGTGAATTGAAGTGTTGGAACAGACTGCTTCTCTTTCAGAGAAACGCATGTGAGTTTCTTCCTAATGCTTGCTAGTAGCTTAAGGCACTTTCAAAGGAAAGTGTTTTTCTCTGAAAGGACAGGATTTAGAAAGTGAAACAACACTCCATTCACTTCGCACAGTGAATTGAACTGTTGGAACAGACTGCTACTCTTTCTGAGAAACGCATGTGAGTTTCTTCCTAATGCTTGCAAGAAGCTTAAGGCACTTTCAAAGGAAAGTGATTTTCTCTGAAAGGACAGCATTTAGAAAGTGAAGCAACACTCCATTCACTTCGCACAGTGAATTGAAGTGTTGGGACAGACTGCTTCTCTTTCAGAGAAACGCATGTGAGTTTCTGGTGAATGCTTGTAAGTAGCTTAAGGCACTTTCAAAGGAAAGTGATTTTCTCTGAAAGGACAGCATTTAGAAAGTGAAGCAACACTCCATTCACTTCGCACAGTGAATTGAAGTGTTGGGACAGACTGCTTCTCTTTCATAGAAACGCATTAGTGTTTCTTGTGAATGCTTGCAAGTGGCTTAAGGCACTTTCCAAGGAAAGTGATTTTCTCTGAAAGGACAGCATTTAGAAAGTGAAGCAACACTCCATTCCCTTCGTGCAGTGAATTGAAGTGTTGGAACAGAGTGCTTCTCTTTCATAGAAACGCATTAGTGTTTCTTGTGAATGCTTGCAAGGGGCTTAAGGCACTTTCAAAGGAAAGTGATTTTCTCTGAAAGGACATAATTTAGAAAGTGAAGCAACCCTCCATTCACTTCGCACAGTGAATTGAAGTGTTGGAACAGACTGCTTCTCTTTCAGAGAAATGCATGTGAGTTTCTTCCTAATGCTTGCAAGTAGCTTAAGGCACTTTCAAAGGAAAGTGATTTTCTCTGAAAGGACAGCATTTACAAACTGAAGCAACACTCCATTCACTTCGCACAGTGAATTGAAGTGTTGGAACAGACTGCTCTCTTTCAGAGAAACGCATGTGAGTTTCTTCCTAATGCAAGTAGCTTAAGGCACTTTCAAAGGAAAGTGATTTTCTCTGAAAGGACAGCATTTAGAAAGTGAAGCAACACTCCATTCACTTCGCACAGTGAATTGAAGTGTTGGAACAGACTGCTTCTCTTTCAGAGAAACGCATGTAGTTTTTTGTGAATGCTTGAAAGTAGTTTTGGGCACTTTCAATGGAAAGTGATTTTCTCTGAAAGGACAGCATTTAGAAAGTGAAGCAACACTCCATTCACTTCGCACAGTGAATTGAAGTGTTGGAACAGACTGCTTCTCTTTCATAGAAACGCACTAGTGTTTCTTGTGAATGCTTGCAAGTGGCTTAAGGCACTTTCAAAGGAAAGTGATTTTCTCTGAAAGGACAGCATTTAGAAAGTGAAGCAACACTCCATTCCCTTCGTGCAGTGAATTGAAGTGTTGGAACAGACTGCTTCTGTTTCAGAGAAACGCATGTGAGTTTCTGTTGAATGCTTGTAAGTAGCATAAGGCACTTTGAAAGGAAAGTGATTTTCTCTGAAAGGACAGCATTTAGAAAGCGAGGCAACACTCCATTCACTTCACACAGTGAATTGAAGTGTTGGAACAAACTGCTTCTCTTTCAGAGAAACGCATGTGAGTTTCTTCCTAATGCTTGCAAGTAGCTTAAGGCACTTTCAAAGGAAAGTGATTTTCTCTGAAAGGACAGCATTTACAAACTGAAGCAACACTCCATTCACTTCGCACAGTGAATTGAAGTGTTGGAACAGACTGCTCTCTTTCAGAGAAACGCATGTGAGTTTCTTCCTAATGCAAGTAGCTTAAGGCACTTTCAAAGGAAAGTGATTTTCTCTGAAAGGACAGCATTTAGAAAGTGAAGCAACACTCCATTCACTTCGCACAGTGAATTGAAGTGTTGGAACAGACTGCTTCTCTTTCAGAGAAACGCATGTAGTTTTTTGTGAATGCTTGAAAGTAGTTTTGGGCACTTTCAATGGAAAGTGATTTTCTCTGAAAGGACAGCATTTAGAAAGTGAAGCAACACTCCATTCACTTCGCACAGTGAATTGAAGTGTTGGAACAGACTGCTTCTCTTTCATAGAAACGCACTAGTGTTTCTTGTGAATGCTTGCAAGTGGCTTAAGGCACTTTCAAAGGAAAGTGATTTTCTCTGAAAGGACAGCATTTAGAAAGTGAAGCAACACTCCATTCCCTTCGTGCAGTGAATTGAAGTGTTGGAACAGACTGCTTCTGTTTCAGAGAAACGCATGTGAGTTTCTGTTGAATGCTTGTAAGTAGCATAAGGCACTTTGAAAGGAAAGTGATTTTCTCTGAAAGGACAGCATTTAGAAAGCGAGGCAACACTCCATTCACTTCACACAGTGAATTGAAGTGTTGGAACAAACTGCTTCTCTTTCAGAGAAACGCATGTGAGTTTCTTCCTAATGCTTGCAAGTAGCTTAAGGCACTTTCAAAGGAAAGTGATTTTCTCTGAAAGGACAGGATTTAGAAAGTGAAGCAACACTCCATTCACTTTGCACAGTGAATTGAAGTGTTGGAACAGACTGCTCTCTTTCAGAGAAACGCATGTGAGTTTCTTCCTAATGCTTGCAAGTAGCTTAAGGCACTTTCAAAGGAAAGTGATTTTCTCTGAAAGGACAGCATTTAGAAAGTGAAGCAACACTCCATTCACTTCGCACAGTGAATTGAAGTGTTGGAACAGACTGCTTCTCTTTCAGAGAAACGCATGTGAGTTTCTGGTGAATGCTTGTAAGTAGCTTAAGGCACTTTCAAAGGAAAGTGATTTTCTCTGAAAGGACAGCATTTAGAAAGTGAAGCAACACTCCATTCACTTCGCACAGTGAATTGAAGTGTTAGAACAGACTGCTTCTCTTTCAGAGAATTGCATGTGAGTTTCTGTTGAATGCTTGTAAGTAGCTTAAGGCACTTTCAAAGGAAAGTGATTTTCTCTGAAAGGACAGCATTTAGAAAGTGAAGCAACACTCCATTCACTTCGCACAGAGAATTGAAGTGTTGGAACAGATTGCTTCTCTTTCAGAGAAATGCATGTGAGTTTCTGTTGAATGCATGTAAGTAGCTTAAGGCACATTCAAAGGAAAGTGATTTTCTTTGAAAGGACAGCATTTAGAAAGTGAAGCAACACTATATTCACTTCGCACAGTGAATTGAAGTGTTGGAACAGACTGCTTCTCTTTCAGAGAAACGCATGTGAGTTTTTTGTGAATGCTTGAAAGTAGTTTTGGGCACTTTCAATGGAAAGTGATTTTCTCTGAAAGGACAGCATTTAGAAAGTGAGGCAACACTCCATTCACTTCGCACAGTGAATTGAAGTGTTGGAACAGACTGCTTCTCCTTCAGAGAAACGCATGTGAGTTTCTTCCTAATGCTTGCAAGTAGCTTAAGGCCCTTTCAAAGGAAAGTGATTTTCTCTAAAAGGACAGCATTTAGAAAGTGAAGCAACACTCCATTCACTTCGCACAGTGAATTGAAGTGTTGGAACAGACTGCTTCTCTTTCATAGAAACGCATTAGTGTGTCTTGTGAATGCTTGCAAGTGGCTTAAGGCACTTTCAAAGGAAAGTGATTTTCTCTGAAAGGACAGCATTTAGAAAGTGAAGCAACACTCCATTCCCTTCGTGCAGTGAATTGAAGTGTTGGAACAGAGTGCTTCTCTTTCATAGAAACGCATTAGTGTTTCTTGTGAATGCTTGCAAGTGGCTTAAGGAACTTTCAAAGGAAAGTGATTTTCTCTGAAAGGACATAATTTAGAATGTGAAGCAACACTCCATTCACTTCGCACAGTGAATTGAAGTGTTGGAACAGACTGCTTCTCTTTCAGAGAAATGCATGTGAGTTTCTTCCTAATGCTTGTAAGTAGCTTAAGGCACTTTCAAAGGAAAGTGATTTTCTCTGAAAGGACAGCATTTAGAAAGTGAAGCAACACTCCATTCCCTTCGCACATTGAATTGAAGTGTTGGAACAGACTGCTTCTCTTTCAGAGAAACGCATGTGAGTTTCTGTTGAATGCTTGTAAGTAGCATAAGGCACTTTGAAAGGAAAGTGATTTTCTCTGAAAGGACAGCATTTAGAAAGCGAGGCAACACTCCATTCACTTCACACAGTGAATTGAAGTGTTGGAACAAACTGCTTCTCTTTCAGAGAAACGCATGTGAGTTTCTTCCTAATGCTTGCAAGTAGCTTAAGGCACTTTCAAAGGAAAGTGATTTTCTCTGAAAGGACAGGATTTAGAAAGTGAAGCAACACTCCATTCACTTCGCACAGTGAATTGAAGTGTTGGAACAGACTGCTCTCTTTCAGAGAAACGCATGTGAGTTTCTTCCTAATGCTTGCAAGTAGCTTAAGGCACTTTCAAAGGAAAGTGATTTTCTCTGAAAGGACAGCATTTAGAAAGTGAAGGAACACTCCATTCACTTCGCACAGTGAATTGAAGTGTTGGAACTGACTGCTTCTCTTTCAGAGAAACGCATGTGAGTTTCTGATGAATGCTTGTAAGTAGCTTAAGGCACTTTCAAAGGAAAGTGATTTTCTCAGAAAGGACAGCATTTAGAAAGTGAAGCAACACTCCATTCACTTCGCACAGTGAATTGAAGTGTTGGAACTGATTGCTTCTCTTTCACAGAAATGCATGTGAGTTTCTGTTGAATGCTTGCAAGTAGCTTAAGGCACTTTCAAAGGAAAGTGATTTTCTCTGAAAGGACAGCATTTAGAATGTGAAGCAACACTCCATTCACTTCGCACATTGAATTGAAGTGTTGGAACAGACTGCTTCTCTTTCAGAGAAACGCATGTGAGTTTCTGTTGAATGCTTGTAAGTAGCTTAAGGCACTTTCAAAGGAAAGTGATTTTCTCTGAAAGGACAGCATTTAGAAAGTGAGACAACACTCCATTGACTTCACACAGTGAATTGAAGTGTTGGAACAGACTGCTTCTCTTTCAGAGAAACGCATGTGAGTTTCTGTTGAATGCTTGCAAGTAGCTTTAGGCACTTTCAAAGGAAAGTGATTTTTTCTGAAAGGACAGCATTTAGAAAGTGAAGCAACACTCCATTCACTTCGCACAGTGAATTGAAGTGTTGGAACAGACTGCTTCTCTTTCAGAGAAACGCATGTGAGTTTCTTCCTAATGCTTGCAAGTAGCTTAAGGCACTTTCAAAGGAAAGTGATTTTCTCTGAAAGGACAGCATTTAGAAAGTGAAGCAACACTCCATTCACTTCGGACAGTGAATTGAAGTGTTGGAACAGACTGCTTCTCTTTCAGAGAAACGCATGTGAGTTTCTGGTGAATGCTTGTAAGTAGCTTAAGGCACTTTCAAAGGAAAGTGATTTTCTCTGAAAGGACAGCATTTAGAAAGTGAAGCAACACTCCATTCACTTCGCACAGTGAATTGAAGTGTTAGAACAGACTGCTTCTCTTTCAGAGAAATGCATGTGAGTTTCTGTTGAATGCTTGTAAGTAGCTTAAGGCACTTTCAAAGGAAAGTGATTTTCTCTGAAAGGACAGCATTTAGAAAGTGAAGCAACACTCCATTCACTTCGCACAGAGAATTGAAGTGTTGGAACAGATTGCTTCTCTTTCAGAGAAATGCATGTGAGTTTCTGTTGAATGCTTGTAAGTAGCTTAAGGCACATTCAAAAGAAAGGGATTTTCTCTGAAAGGACAGCATTTAGAAAGTGAAGCAACACTATATTCACTTCGCACACTGAATTGAAGTGTTGGAACAGACTGCTTCTCTTTCAGAGAAACGCATGTGAGTTTTTTGTGAATGCTTGAAGGTAGTTTTGCGCACTTTCAATGGAAAGTGATTTTCTCTGAAAGGACAGCATTTAAAAAGTGAGGCAACACTCCATTCACTTCGCACAGTGAATTGAAGTGTTGGAACAGACTGCTTCTCTTTCAGAGCAACGCATGTGAGTTTCTGTTGAATGCTTGTAAGTAGCTTAAGGCACTTTCAAAGGAAAGTGATTTTCTCTGAAAGGACAGCATTTAGAAAGTGAAGCAACACTCCATTCACTTCGCACAGTGAATTGAAGTGTTGGAACAGACTGCTTCTCTTTCAGAGAAACGCATGTGAGTTTCTGGTGAATGCTTGTAAGTAGCTTAAGGCACTTTCAAAGGAAAGTGATTTTCTCTGAAAGGACAGCATTTAGAAAGTGAAGCAACACTCCATTCACTTCGCCCACAGAATTGAAGTGTTGGAACAGATTGCTCCTCTTTCAGAGAAATGCATGTGAGTTTCTGTTGAATGTTTGTAAGTAGCTTAAGGCACATTCAAAGGAAAGGGATTTTCTCTGAAAGGACAGCATTTAGAAAGTGAAGCAACACTATATTCACTTCGCACATTGAATTGAAATGTTGGAACAGACTGCTTCTCTTTCAGAGAAACGCATGTGAGTTTTTTGTGAATGCTTTAAAGTTGTTTTGGGCACTTTCAATGGAAAGTGATTTTCTCTGACAGGACAGCATTTAGAAAGTGAGGCAACACTCCATTCATTTCGCACAGTGAATTGAAGTGTTGGAACAGACTGCTTCTCTTTCAGAGAAACGCATGTGAGTTTCTTCCTAATGCTTGCAAGTAGCTTAAGGCACTTTCAAAGGAAAGTGATTTTCTCTGAAAGGACAGCATTTAGAAAGTGAAGCAACACTCCATTCACTTCGCACCGTGAATTGAAGTGTTGGAACAGACTGCTTCTCTTTCATAGAAACGCATTAGTGTTTCTTGTGAATGCTTGCAAGTAGCTTAAGGCACTTTCAAAGGAAAGTGATTTTCTCTGAAAGGACAGCATTTAGAAAGTGAAGCAACACTACATTCCCTTCGCACAGAGAATTGAAGTGTTGGAACAGATTGCTTCTCTTTCAGAGAAATGCATGTTAGTTTCTGTTGAATGTTTGTAAGTAGCTTAAGTCACTTTCAAAGGAAAGTGATTTTCTCTGAAAGGACAGCATTTATAAAGTGAAGCAACACTCCATTCTCTTCACATATTGAATTGAAGTGTTGGAACTGACGGCTTCTCTTTCAGAGAAACGCATGTGAGTTTCTGTTGAATGCTTGTAAGTAGCTTAAGGCACTTTCAAAGGAAAGTGATTTTCTCTGAAAGGACAGCATTTAGAAAGTGAAGCAACACTCCATTCACTTCGCACAGAGAATTGAAGTGTTGGAACAGATTGCTTCTCTTTCAGAGAAATGCATGTGAGTTTCTGTTGAATGCTTGTAAGTAGCTTAAGGCACTTTCAAAGGAAAGTGATTTTCTCTGAAAGGACAGCATTTAGAAAGTGACGCAACACTCCATTCACTTCGCACAGAGAATTGAAGTGTTGGAACAGATTGCTTCTCTTTCAGAGAAATGCATGTTAGTTTCTGTTGAATGTTTGTAAGTAGCTTAAGGCACTTTCAAAGGAAAGTGATTTTCTCTGAAAGGACAGCATTTAGAAAGTGAAGCAACACTATATTCACTTCGCACAGTGAATTGAAGTGTTGGAACAGACTGCTTCTCTTTCAGAGAACCAATGTGAGTTTTTTGTGAATGCTTGAAAGTAGTTTTGGGCACTCTCAATTGAAAGTGATTTTCTCTGAAATTACAGCATTTAGAAAGTGAGGCAACACTCCATTCACTTCGCACAGTGAATTGAAGTGTTGGAACAGACTGCTTCTCTTTCAGAGAAACGCATGTGAGTTTCTTCCTAATGCTTGCAAGTAGCTTAAGGCACTTTCAAAGGAAAGTGATTTTCTCTGAAAGGACAGCATTTAGAAAGTGAAGCAACACTCCATTCACTTCGCACAGTGAATTGAAGTGGTGGAACAGACTGGTTCTCTTTAAGAGAAACGCATGTGAGTTTTTTGTGAATGCTTGAAAGTAGTTTAAGGCACTTTCAAAGGAAAGTGATTTTCTCAGAAAGGACAGCATTTAGAAAGTGAAGCAACACTCCATTCCCTTCGTGCAGTGAATTGAAGTGTTGGAACAGAGTGCTTCTCTTTCATAGAAACGCATTAGTGTTTCTTCTGAATGCTTGCAAGTTGCTTATGGCACTTTCAAAGGAAAGTGATTTTCTCTGAAAGGACAGCATTTAGAAAGTGAAGCAATACTCCATTCACTTTGTACAGTGAATTGAAGTGTTGGAACAGACTGCTTCTCTTTCAGAGAAATGTATGTGAGTTTCTGTTGAATGCATGTAAGTAACTTAAGGCTTTTTCAAAGGAAAGTGATTTTCTCTGATAGGACAGCATTTAGAAAGTAAAGCAACTCTCCATTCCCTTCGCGCAATGAATTGAAGTGTTGGAACAGACTGCTTCTCTTTCATAGAAACGCATTCGTGTTTCTTGTGAATGCTTGCAAGTAGCTTAAGGCACTTTCAAAGGAAAGTGATTTTCTCTGAAAGGACAGCATTTAGAAAGTGAAGCAACACTCCATTCACTTCGCCCACAGAATTGAAGTGTTGGAACAGATTGCTCCTCTTTCAGAGAAATGCATGTGAGTTTCTGTTGAATGTTTGTAAGTAGCTTAAGGCACATTCAAAGGAAAGGGATTTTCTCTGAAAGGACAGCATTTAGAAAGTGAAGCAACACTATATTCACTTCGCACATTGAATTGAAGTGTTGGAACAGACTGCTTCTCTTTCAGAGAAACGCATGTGAGTTTTTTGTGAATGCTTTAAAGTTGTTTTGGGCACTTTCAATGGAAAGTGATTTTCTCTGACAGGACAGCATTTAGAAAGTGAGGCAACACTCCATTCATTTCGCACAGTGAATTGAAGTGTTGGAACAGACTGCTTCTCTTTCAGAGAAACGCATGTGAGTTTCTTCCTAATGCTTGCAAGTAGCTTAAGGCACTTTCAAAGGAAAGTGATATTCTCTGAAAGGACAGCATTTAGAAAGTGAGGCAACACTCCATTCATTTCGCACAGTGAATTGAAGTGTTGGAACAGACTGCTTCTCTTTCTTAGAAACGCATGTGAGTTTCTTTTTAATGCTTGCAAGTAGCTTAAGGCACTTTCAAAGGAAAGTGATATTCTCTGAAAGGACAGCATTTAGAAAGTGAAGCAACACTCCATTCACTTCGCACAGTGAATTGAAGTGTTGGAACAGACTGCTTCTCTTTCAGAGAAACGCATGTGGGTTTCTTCCTAATGCTTGCAAGTAGCTTAAGGCACTGTCAAAGGAAAGTGATTTTCTCTGAAAGGACAGCATTTAGAAAGTGAAGCAACACTCCATTCACTTCGCACAGTGAATTGTAGTGTTGGAACAGACTGCTTCTCTTTCATAGAAACGCATTAGTGTTTCTTGTGAATGCTTGCAAGTAGCTTAAGGCACTTTCAAAGGAAAGTGATTTTCTCTGAAAGGACAGCATTTAGAAAGTGAAGCAACACTCCATTCACTTCGCACAGAGAATTGAAGTGTTGGAACAGATTGCTTCTCTTTAAGAGAAATGCATGTGAGTTTCTGTTGAATGCTTGTAAGTAGCTTAAGGCACATTCAAAGGAAAGGGATTTTCTCTGAAAGGACAGCATTTAGAAAGTGAAGCAACACTATATTCACTTCGCACAGTGAATTGAAGTGTTGGAACAGACTGCTTCTCTTTCAGAGAAGCCAATGTGAGTTTTTTGTGAATGCTTGAAAGTAGTTTTGGGCACTCTCAATTGAAAGTGATTTTCTCTGAAATTACAGCATTTAGAAAGTGAGGCAACACTCCATTCTCTTCGCACAGTGAATTGAAGTGTTGGAACAGACTGCTTCTCTTTCAGAGAAACGCATGTGAGTTTCTGGTGAATGCTTGTAAGTAGCTTAAGGCACTTTCAAAGGAAAGTGATTTTCTCTGAAAGGACAGCATTTAGAAAGTGAAGCAACACTCCATTCACTTCGCACAGTGAATTGAAGTGTTAGAACAGACTGCTTCTCTTTCAGAGAAATGCATGTGAGTTTCTGTTGAATGCTTGTAAGTACCTTAAGGCACTTTCAAAGGAAAGTGATTTTCTCTGAAAGGACAGCATTTAGAAAGTGAAGCAACACTCCATTCACTTCGCACAGTGAATTGAAGTGGTGGAACAGACTGGTTCTCTTAAAGAGAAACGCATGTGAGTTTTTTGTGAATGCTTGAAAGTAGTTTAAGGCACTTTCAAAGGAAAGTGATTTTCTCAGAAAGGACAGCATTTAGAAAGTGAAGCAACACTCCATTCCCTTCGTGCAGTGAATTGAAGTGTTGGAACAGAGTGCTTCTCTTTCATAGAAACGCATTAGTGTTTCTTCTGAATGCTTGCAAGTTGCTTATGCCACTTTCAAAGGAAAGTGATTTTCTCTGAAAGGACAGCATTTAGAAAGTGAAGCAATACTCCATTCACTTTGTACAGTGAATTGAAGTGTTGGAACAGACTGCTTCTCTTTCAGAGAAATGCATGTGAGTTTCTGTTGAATGCATGTAAGTAACTTAAGGCTTTTTCAAAGGAAAGTGATTTTCTCTGATAGGACAGCATTTAGAAAGTAAAGCAACTCTCCATTCCCTTCGCGCAATGAATTGAAGTGTTGGAACAGACTGCTTCTCTTTCATAGAAACGCATTAGTGTTTCTTGTGAATGCTTGCAAGTAGCTTAAGGCACTTTCAAAGGAAAGTGATTTTCTCTGAAAGGACAGCATTTAGAAAGTGAAGCAACACTCCATTCACTTCGCCCACAGAATTGAAGTGTTGGAACAGATTGCTCCTCTTTCAGAGAAATGCATGTGAGTTTCTGTTGAATGTTTGTAAGTAGCTTAAGGCACATTCAAAGGAAAGGGATTTTCTCTGAAAGGACAGCATTTAGAAAGTGAAGCAACACTATATTCACTTCGCACATTGAATTGAAGTGTTGGAACAGACTGCTTCTCTTTCAGAGAAACGCATGTGAGTTTTTTGTGAATGCTTTAAAGTTGTTTTGGGCACTTTCAATGGAAAGTGATTTTCTCTGACAGGACAGCATTTAGAAAGTGAGGCAACACTCCATTCATTTCGCACAGTGAATTGAAGTGTTGGAACAGACTGCTTCTCTTTCAGAGAAACGCATGTGAGTTTCTTCCTAATGCTTGCAAGTAGCTTAAGGCACTTTCAAAGGAAAGTGATTTTCTCTGAAAGGACAGCATTTAGAAAGTGAAGCAACACTCCATTCACTTCGCACCGTGAATTGAAGTGTTGGAACAGACTGCTTCTCTTTCATAGAAACGCATTAGTGTTTCTTGTGAATGCTTGCAAGTAGCTTAAGGCACTTTCAAAGGAAAGTGATTTTCTCTGAAATGACAGCATTTAGAAAGTGAAGCAACACTACATTCCCTTCGCACAGAGAATTGAAGTGTTGGAACAGATTGCTTCTCTTTCAGAGAAATGCATGTTAGTTTCTGTTGAATGTTTGTAAGTAGCTTAAGTCACTTTCAAAGGAAAGTGATTTTCTCTGAAAGGACAGCATTTATAAAGTGAAGCAACACTCCATTCTCTTCACATATTGAATTGAAGTGTTGGAACTGACGGCTTCTCTTTCAGAGAAACGCATGTGAGTTTCTGTTGAATGCTTGTAAGTAGCTTAAGGCACTTTCAAAGGAAAGTGATTTTCTCTGAAAGGACAGCATTTAGAAAGTGAAGCAACACTCCATTCACTTCGCACAGAGAATTGAAGTGTTGGAACAGATTGCTTCTCTTTCAGAGAAATGCATGTTAGTTTCTGTTGAATGTTTGTAAGTAGCTTAAGGCACTTTCAAAGGAAAGTGATTTTCTCTGAAAGGACAGCATTTATAAAGTGAAGCAACACTCCATTCTCTTCACATATTGAATTGAAGTGTTGGAACAGACGGCTTCTCTTTCAGAGAAACGCATGTGAGTTTCTGTTGAATGCTTGTAAGTAGCTTAAGGCACTTTCAAAGGAAAGTGATTTTCTCTGAAAGGACAGCATTTAGAAAGTGAGGCAACACTCCATTCTCTTCACACAGTGAACTGAAGTGTTGGAACAGACTGCTTCTCTTTCAGAGAAACGCATGTGAGTTTCTTTTTAATGCTTGCAAGTAGCTTAAGGCACTTTCAAAGGAAAGTGATATTCTCTGAAAGGACAGCATTTAGAAAGTGAAGCAACACTCCATTCACTTCGCACAGTGAATTGAAGTGTTGGAACAGACTACTTCTCTTTCAGAGAAACGCATGTGAGTTTCTTCCTAATGCTTGCAAGTAGCTTAAGGCACTTTCAAAGGAAAGTGATTTTCTCTGAAAGGACAGCATTTAGAAAGTGAAGCAACACTCCATTCACTTCGCACCGTGAATTGAAGTGTTGGAACAGACTGCTTCTCTTTCATAGAAACGCATTAGTGTTTCTTGTGAATGCTTGCAAGTAGCTTAAGGCACTTTCAAAGGAAAGTGATTTTCTCTGAAATGACAGCATTTAGAAAGTGAAGCAACACTACATTCCCTTCGCACAGAGAATTGAAGTGTTGGAACAGATTGCTTCTCTTTCAGAGAAATGCATGTTAGTTTCTGTTGAATGTTTGTAAGTAGCTTAAGTCACTTTCAAAGGAAAGTGATTTTCTCTGAAAGGACAGCATTTATAAAGTGAAGCAACACTCCATTCTCTTCACATATTGAATTGAAGTGTTGGAACTGACGGCTTCTCTTTCAGAGAAACGCATGTGAGTTTCTGTTGAATGCTTGTAAGTAGCTTAAGGCACTTTCAAAGGAAAGTGATTTTCTCTGAAAGGACAGCATTTAGAAAGTGAAGCAACACTCCATTCACTTCGCACAGAGAATTGAAGTGTTGGAACAGATTGCTTCTCTTTCAGAGAAATGCATGTTAGTTTCTGTTGAATGTTTGTAAGTAGCTTAAGGCACTTTCAAAGGAAAGTGATTTTCTCTGAAAGGACAGCATTTATAAAGTGAAGCAACACTCCATTCTCTTCACATATTGAATTGAAGTGTTGGAACAGACGGCTTCTCTTTCAGAGAAACGCATGTGAGTTTCTGTTGAATGCTTGTAAGTAGCTTAAGGCACTTTCAAAGGAAAGTGATTTTCTCTGAAAGGACAGCATTTAGAAAGTGAGGCAACACTCCATTCTCTTCACACAGTGAACTGAAGTGTTGGAACAGACTGCTTCTCTTTCAGAGAAACGCATGTGAGTTTCTTTTTAATGCTTGCAAGTAGCTTAAGGCACTTTCAAAGGAAAGTGATATTCTCTGAAAGGACAGCATTTAGAAAGTGAAGCAACACTCCATTCACTTCGCACAGTGAATTGAAGTGTTGGAACAGACTACTTCTCTTTCAGAGAAACGCATGTGAGTTTCTTCCTAATGCTTGCAAGTAGCTTAAGGCACTGTCAAAGGAAAGTGATTTTCTCTGAAAGGACAGCATTTAGAAAGTGAAGCAACACTCCATTCACTTCGCACAGAGAATTGAACTGTTGGAACAGATTGCTTCTCTTTCAGAGAAATGCATGGGAGTTTCTGTTGAATGCTTGTAAGTAGCTTAAGGCACATTCAAAGGAAAGGGATTTTCTCTGAAAGGACAGCATTTAGAAAGTGAAGCAACACTATATTCACTTCGCACAGTGAATTGAAGTGTTGGAACAGACTTCTTCTCTTTCAGAGAACCAATGTGAGTTTTTTGTGAATGCTTGAAAGTAGTTTTGGGCACTCTCAATTGAAAGTGATTTTCTCTGAAATTACAGCATTTAGAAAGTGAGGCAACACTCCATTCACTTCGCACAGTGAATTGAAGTGTTGGAACAGACTGCTTCTCTTTCAGAGAAACGCATGTGAGTTTCTTCCTAATGCTTGCAAGTAGCTTAAGGCACTTTCAAAGGAAAGTGATTTTCTCTGAAAGGACAGCATTTAGAAAGTGAAGCAACACTCCATTCACTTCGCACAGTGAATTGAAGTGGTGGAACAGACTGGTTCTCTTTAAGAGAAAGGCATGTGAGTTTTTTGTGAATGCTTGAAAGTAGTTTAAGGCACTTTCAAAGGAAAGTGATTTTCTCAGAAAGGACAGCATTTAGAAAGTGAAGCAACACTCCATTCCCTTCGTGCAGTGAATTGAAGTGTTGGAACAGAGTGCTTCTCTTTCATAGAAACGCATTAGTGTTTCTTCTGAATGCTTGCAAGTTGCTTATGGCACTTTCAAAGGAAAGTGATTTTCTCTGAAAGGACAGCATTTAGAAAGTGAAGCAATACTCCATTCACTTTGTACAGTGAATTGAAGTGTTGGAACAGACTGCTTCTCTTTCAGAGAAATGCATGTGAGTTTCTGTTGAATGCATGTAAGTAACTTAAGGCTTTTTCAAAGGAAAGTGATTTTCTCTGATAGGACAGCATTTAGAAAGTAAAGCAACTCTCCATTCCCTTCGCGCAATGAATTGAAGTGTTGGAACAGACTGCTTCTCTTTCATAGAAATGCATTAGTGTTTCTTGTGAATGCTTGCAAGTAGCTTAAGGCACTTTCAAAGGAAAGTGATTTTCTCTGAAAGGACAGCATTTAGAAAGTGAGGCAACACTCCATTCTCTTCACACAGTGAACTGAAGTGTTGGAACAGACTGCTTCTCTTTCTTAGAAACGCATGTGAGTTTCTTTTTAATGCTTGCAAGTAGCTTAAGGCACTTTCAAAGGAAAGTGATATTCTCTGAAAGGACAGCATTTAGAAAGTGAAGCAACACTCCATTCACTTCGCACAGTTAATTGAAGTGTTGGAACAGACTGCTTCTCTTTCAGAGAAACGCATGTGAGTTTCTTCCTAATGCTTGCAAGTAGCTTAAGGCACTGTCAAAGGAAAGTGATTTTCTCTGAAAGGACAGCATTTAGAAAGTGAAGCAACACTCCATTCACTTCGCACAGTGAATTGTAGTTTTGGAACAGACTGCTTCTCTTTCATAGAAACGCATTAGTGTTTCTTGTGAATGCTTGCAAGTAGCTTAAGGCACTTTCAAAGGAAAGTGATTTTCTCTGAAAGGACAGCATTTAGAAAGTGAAGCAACACTCCATTCACTTCGCACAGAGAATTGAAGTGTTGGAACAGATTGCTTCTCTTTCAGAGAAATGCATGTGAGTTTCTGTTGAATGCTTGTAAGTAGCTTAAGGCTCATTCAAAGGAAAGGGATTTTCTCTGAAAGGACAGCATTTAGAAAGTGAAGCAACACTATATTCACTTCGCACAGTGAATTGAAGTGTTGGAACAGACTGCTTCTCTTTCAGAGAAGCCAATGTGAGTTTTTTGTGAATGCTTGAAAGTAGTTTTGGGCACTCTCAATTGAAAGTGATTTTCTCTGAAATTACAGCATTTAGAAAGTGAGGCAACACTCCATTCACTTCGCACAGTGAATTGAAGTGTTGGAACAGACTGCTTCTCTTTCAGAGAAACGCATGTGAGTTTCTTCCTAATGCTTGCAAGTAGCGTAAGGCACTTTTAAAGGAAAGTGATTTTCTCTGAAAGGACAGCATTTAGAAAGTGAAGCAACACTCCATTCACTTCGCACAGTGAATTGAAGTGTTGGAACAGACTGCTTCTCTTTCATACAAACGCATTAGTGTTTCTTGTGAATGCTTGCAAGTAGCTTAAGGCACTTTCAAAGGAAATTGATTTTCTCTGAAAGGACAGCATTTAGAAAGTGAAGCAACACTCCATTCACTTCGCACAGAGAATTGAAGTGTTGGAACAGATTGCTTCTCTTTCAGAGAAATGCATGTGAGTTTCTGTTGAATGCTTGTAAGTAGCTTAAGGCACTTTCAAAGGAAAGTGATTTTCTCTGAAAGGACAGCATTTAGAAAGTGAAGCAACACTCCATTCCCTTCGCACAGAGAATTGAAGTGTTTGAACAGATTGCTTCTCTTTCAGAGAAATGCATGTTAGTTTCTGTTGAATGTTTGTAAGTAGCTTAAGGCACTTTCAAAGGAAAGTGATTTTCTCTGAAAGGACAGCATTTATAAAGTGAAGCAACACTCCATTCTCTTCACATATTGAATTGAAGTGTTGGAACAGACTGCTTCTCTTTCAGAGAAACGCATGTGAGTTTCTGGTGAATGCTTGTAAGTAGCTTAAGGCACTTTCAAATGAAAGTGATTTTCTCTGAAAGGACAGCATTTAGAAAGTGAGGCAACACTCCATTCTCTTCACACAGTGAACTGAAGTGTTGGAACAGACTGCTTCTCTTTCAGAGAAACGCATGTGAGTTTCTTTTTAATGCTTGCAAGTAGCTTAAGGCACATTCAAAGGAAAGGGATTTTCTCTGAAAGGACAGCATTTAGAAAGTGAAGCAACACTATATTCACTTCGCACAGTGAATTGAAGTGTTGGAACAGACTGCTTCTCTTTCAGAGAACCAATGTGAGTTTTTTGTGAATGCTTGAAAGTAGTTTTGGGCACTCTCAATTGAAAGTGATTTTCTCTGAAATTACAGCATTTAGAAAGTGAGGCAACACTCCATTCACTTCGCACAGTGAATTGAAGTGTTGGAACAGACTGCTTCTCTTTCAGAGAAACGCATGTGAGTTTCTTCCTAATGCTTGGAAGTAGCTTAAGGCACTTTCAAAGGAATGTGATTTTCTCTGAAAGGACAGCATTTAGAAAGTGAAGCAACACTCCATTCACTTCGCACAGTGAATTGAAGTGTTGGAACAGACTGCTTCTCTTTCATACAAACGCATTAGTGTTTCTTGTGAATGCTTGCAAGTAGCTTAAGGCACTTTCAAAGGAAAGTGATTTTCTCTGAAAGGACAGCATTTAGAAAGTGAAGCAACACTCCATTCACTTCACACATTGAATTGAAGTGTTGGTACAGACTGCTTCTCTTTCAGAGAAACGCATGTGAGTTTCTGTTGAATGCTTGTAAGTAGCTTAAGGCACTTTCAAAGGAAAGTGATTTTCTCTGAAAGGACAGCATTTAGAAAGTGAGGCCACGCTTCATTCACTTCACACAGTGAATTGAAGTGTTGGAACAGACTGCTTCTCTTTCAGAGACACGCATGTGAGTTTCTTCCTAATGCTTGCAAGCAGCTTAAGGCACTTTCAAAGGAAAGTGATTTTCTCTGAAAGGACAGCATTTAGAAAGTGAAGCAACACTCCATTCACTTCGCACAGTGAATTGAAGTGTTGGAACAGACTGCTTCTCTTTCAGAGAAACGCATGTGAGTTTCTGTTTAATGCTTGTAAGTTGCTTAAGGCACTTTCAAAGGAAAGTGATTTTCTCTGAAAGGACAGCATTTAGAAAGTGAAGCAACACTCCATTCACTTCGCACAGTGAATTGAAGTGTTGGAACAGACTGCTTCTCTTTCAGAGAAACGCATGTGAGTTTCTTGTGAATGCTTGCAAGTTGCTTAAGGCACTTTCAAAGGAAAGTGATTTTCTCTGAAAGGACAGCATTTACAAACTGAATCAACACTCCATTCACTTCGCACAGTGAATTGAAGTGTTGGAACAGACTGCTTCTCTTTCAGAGAAACGCATGTGAGTTTTTTGTGAATGCTTGAAAGTAGTTTAAGGCACTTTCAAAGGAAAGTGATTTTCTCTGAAAAGACAGCATTTAGAAAGTGAAGCAACACTCCATTCACTTCGCACAGTGAATATAAGTGTTGGAACAGACTGCTTCTCTTTCAGAGAAACGCATGTGAGTTTCTGGTGAATGCTTGTAAGCAGCTTAAGGCTCTTTCAAAGGAAAGTGATTTTCTCTGAAAGGACAGCATTTAGAAAGTGAAGCAACACTCCATTCACTTCGCACAGAGAATTGAAGTGTTGGAACAGATTGCTTCTCTTTCAGAGAAATGCATGTGAGTTTCTGTTGAATGCTTGTAAGTAGCTTAAGGCACTTTCAAAGGAAAGTGATTTTCTCTGAAAGGACAGCATTTAGAAAGTGAAATAACACTCCATTCACTTCGCACATTGAATTGAAGTGTTGGAACAGACTGCTTCTCTTTCAGAGAAACGCATGTGAGTCTCTGTTGAATGCTTGTAAGTAGCTTAAGGCACTTTCAAAGGAAAGGGATTTTCTCTGAAAGGACAGCATTTAGAAAGTGAAGCAACACTCCATTCACTCGCACAGAGAATTGAAGTGTTGGAACACATTACTCCTCTTTCAGAGAAATGCATGTAAGTTTCTGTTGAATGCTTGTAAGTAGCTTAAGGCACATTCAAAGGAAAGGGATTTTCTCTGAAAGGACAGCATTTAGAAAGTGAAGCAACACTATATTCACTTTGCACAGTGAATTGAAGTGTTGGAACAGACTGCTTCTCTTTCAGAGAAAAGCATGTGAGTTTTTTGTGAATGCTTGAAAGTTGTTTTGGGCACTTTCAATGGAAAGTGATTTTCTCTGAAAGACAGCATTTAGAAAGTGAGGAAACACTCCATTCATTTCGCACAGTGAATTGAAGTGTTGGAACAGACTGCTTCTCTTTAAGAGAAACGCATGTGAGTTTCTTCCTAATGCTTGCAAGTAGCTTAAGGCACTTTCAAAGGAAAGTGATTTTCTCTGAAAGGACAGCATTTAGAAAGTGAAGCAACACTCCATTCACTTCGCACAGTGAATTGAAGTGTTGGAACAGACTGCTTCTCTTTCATAGAAACGCATTAGTGTTTCTTGTGAATGCTTGCAAGTAGCTTAAGGCACTTTCAAAGGAAAGTGATTTTCTCTGAAAGGACAGCATTTAGAAAGTGAAGCAACACTCCATTCACTTCGCACAGAGAATTGAAGTGTTGGAACAGATGGCTTCTCTTTCAGAGAAATGCATGTGAGTTTCTGTTGAATGCTTGTAAGTAGCTTAAGGCACTTTCAAAGGAAAGTGATTTTCTCTGAAAGGACAGCATTTAGAAAGTGAAGCAACACCTCATTCTCTTCACACATTGATTTGAAGTGTTGGAACAGACGGCTTCTCTTTCAGAGAAATGCATGTGAGTTTCTGTTGAATGCTTGTAAGTAGCTTAAGGCACTTTCAAAGGAAAGTGATTTTCTCTGAAAGGACAGCATTTAGAAAGTGAGGCAACACTCCATTCACTTCACTCAGTGAACTGATGTGTTGGAACAGACTGCTTCTCTTTCAGAGAAACGCATGTAAGTTTCTTCCTAGTGCTTGCAAGTAGCTTAAGGCACTTTCAAAGGAAAGTGATTTTCTCTGAAAGGACAGCATTTAGAAAGTGAAGCAACACTCCATTCACTTCGCACAGTGAATTGAAGTGTTGGAACCGACTGCTTCTCTTTCAGAGAAACGCATGTGAGTTTCTGGTGAATGCTTGTAAGTAGCTTAAGGCACTTTCAAAGGAAAGTGATTCTCTCTGAAAGGACAGCATTTACAAACTGAATCAACACTCCATTCACTTCGCACAGTGAAATGAAGTGTTGGAACAGACTGCTCCTCTTTAAGAGAAACGCATGTGAGTTTTTTGTGAATGCTTGAAAGTAGTTTAAGGCACTTTCAAAGGAAAGTGATTTTCTCTGAAAGGACAGCATTTAGAAAGTGAAGCAACACTCCATTCACTTCGCACAGTGAATTGAAGTGTTGGAACAGACTGCTTCTCTTTCAGAGAAACGCATGTGAGTTTCTGGTGAATGCTTGTAAGTAGCTTAAGGCACTTTCAAAGGAAAGTGATTTTCTCTGAAAGGACAGGATTTAGAAAGTGAGGCCACGCTCCATTCACTTCACACAGTGAATTGAAGTGTTGGAACAGACTGCTTCTCTTTCAGAGAAACGCATGTGATTTTCTTCCTAATGCTTGCAAGTAGCTTAAGGCACTTTCAAAGGAAAGTGATTTTCTCTGAAAGGACAGCATTTAGAAAGTGAAGCAACACTCCATTCATTTCGCACCGTGAATAGAAGTGTTGGAACAGACTGCTTCTCTTTCAGAGAAACGCATTAGTGTTTCTTGTGAATGCTTGCAAGTAGCTTAAGGCACTTTCAAAGGAAAGTGATTTTCTCTGAAAGGACAGCATTTAGAAAGTGAAGCAACACTCCATTCACTTCGCACAGAGAATTGAAGTGTTGGAACAGATGGCTTCTCTTTCAGAGAAATGCATGTGAGTTTCTGTTGAATGCTTGTAAGTAGCTTAAGGCACTTTCAAAGGAAAGTGATCTTCTCTGAAAGGACAGCATTTAGAAAGTGAGGCAACACTCCATTCACTTCACTCAGTGAACTGATGTGTTGGAACAGACTGCTTCTCTTTCAGAGAAACGCATGTGAGTTTCTTTTTAATGCTTGCAAGTAGCTTAAGGCACTTTCAAAGGAAAGTGATTTTCTCTGAAAGGACAGCATTTAGAAAGTGAGGCAACACTCCATTCACTTCACTCAGTGAACTGATGTGTTGGAACAGACTGCTTCTCTTTCAGAGAAACGCATGTAAGTTTCTTCCTAGTGCTTGCAAGTAGCTTAAGGCACTTTCAAAGGAAAGTGATTTTCTCTGAAAGGACAGCATTTAGAAAGTGAAGCAACACTCCATTCACTTCGCACAGTGAATTGAAGTGTTGGAACCGACTGCTTCTCTTTCAGAGAAACGCATGTGAGTTTCTGGTGAATGCTTGTAAGTAGCTTAAGGCACTTTCAAAGGAAAGTGATTCTCTCTGAAAGGACAGCATTTACAAACTGAATCAACACTCCATTCACTTCGCACAGTGAAATGAAGTGTTGGAACAGACTGCTCCTCTTTAAGAGAAACGCATGTGAGTTTTTTGTGAATGCTTGAAAGTAGTTTAAGGCACTTTCAAAGGAAAGTGATTTTCTCTGAAAGGACAGCATTTAGAAAGTGAAGCAACACTCCATTCACTTCGCACAGTGAATTGAAGTGTTGGAACAGACTGCTTCTCTTTCAGAGAAACGCATGTGAGTTTCTGGTGAATGCTTGTAAGTAGCTTAAGGCACTTTCAAAGGAAAGTGATTTTCTCTGAAAGGACAGGATTTAGAAAGTGAGGCCACGCTCCATTCACTTCACACAGTGAATTGAAGTGTTGGAACAGACTGCTTCTCTTTCAGAGAAACGCATGTGATTTTCTTCCTAATGCTTGCAAGTAGCTTAAGGCACTTTCAAAGGAAAGTGATTTTCTCTGAAAGGACAGCATTTAGAAAGTGAAGCAACACTCCATTCATTTCGCACCGTGAATAGAAGTGTTGGAACAGACTGCTTCTCTTTCAGAGAAACGCATTAGTGTTTCTTGTGAATGCTTGCAAGTAGCTTAAGGCACTTTCAAAGGAAAGTGATTTTCTCTGAAAGGACAGCATTTAGAAAGTGAAGCAACACTCCATTCACTTCGCACAGAGAATTGAAGTGTTGGAACAGATGGCTTCTCTTTCAGAGAAATGCATGTGAGTTTCTGTTGAATGCTTGTAAGTAGCTTAAGGCACTTTCAAAGGAAAGTGATCTTCTCTGAAAGGACAGCATTTAGAAAGTGAGGCAACACTCCATTCACTTCACTCAGTGAACTGATGTGTTGGAACAGACTGCTTCTCTTTCAGAGAAACGCATGTGAGTTTCTTTTTAATGCTTGCAAGTAGCTTAAGGCACTTTCAAAGGAAAGTGATTTTCTCTGAAAGGACAGCATTTACAAACTGAAGCAACACTCCATTCACTTCGCACAGTGAATTGAAGTGTTGGAACAGACTGCTTCTCTTTAAGAGAAACGCATGTGAGTTTTTTGTGAATGCTTGAAAGTAGTTTAAGGCACTTTAAAAGGAAAGTGATTTTCTCTGATAGGACAGCATTTAGAAAGTGAAGCAACACTCCATTCACTTCGCACAGTGAATTGAAGTGTTGGAACAGACTGCTTCTCTTTCAGAGAAACGCATGTGAGTTTCTTCCTAATGCTTGCAAGTAGCTTAAGGCACTTTCAAAGGAAAGTGATTTTCTCTGAAAGGACAGCATTTAGAATGTGAAGCAACACTCCATTCACTTCGCACAGAGATTTGAAGTGTTGGAACAGATTGCTCCTCTTTCAGAGAAATGCATGTGAGTTTCTGTTGAATGCTTGTAAGTAGCTTAAGGCACATTCAAAGGAAAGGGATTTTCTCTGAAAGGACAGCATTTACAAAGTGAAGCAACACTATATTCACTTCGCACAGTGAATTGAAGTGTTGGAAAAGACTGCTTCTCTTTCAGAGAAACGCATGTGAGTTTTTTGTGAATGCTTGAAAGTTGTTTTGGGCACTTTAAATGGAAAGTGATTTTCTCTGAAAGGACAGCATTTAGAAAGTGAGGCAACACTCCATTCATTTCGCACAGTAATTGAAGTGTTGGAACAGACTGCTTCTCTTTCAGAGAAACGCATGTGAGTTTTTTCCTAATGCTTGCAAGTAGCTTAACGCACTTTCAAAGGAAAGTGATTTTCTCTGAAAGGACAGCATTTAGAAAGTGAAGCAACACTCCATTCACTTCGCACAGTTAATTGAAGTGTTGGAACAGACTGCTTCTCTTTCAGAGAATTGCATGTGAGTTTCTGTTGAATGCTTGTAAGTAACTTAAGGCTCTTTCAAAGGAAAGTGATTTTCTCTGAAATGACAGCATTTAGAAAGTAAAGCAACACTCCATTCCCTTCGCGATATGAATTGAAGTGTTGGAACAGACTGCTTCTCTTTCAGAGAAATGCATTAGTGTTTCTTGTGAATGCTTGCAAGTAGCTTAAGGCACTTTCAAAGGAAAGGGATTTTCTCTGAAAGGACAGCATTTAGAAAGTGAGGCAACACTCCATTCATTTTGCACAGTGAATTGAAGTGTTGGAACAGACTGCTTCTCTTTCAGAGAAACGCATGTGAGTTTCTGGTGAATGCTTGTAAGTAGCTTAAGGCACTTTCAAAGGAAAGTGATTTTCTCTGAAAGGACAGCATTTAGAAAGTGAAGCAACACTCCATTCTCTTCACATATTGAATTGAAGTGTTGGAACAGATGGCTTCTCTTTCAGAGAAACGCATGTGAGTTTCTGTTGAATGCTTGTAAGTAGCTTAAGGCACTTTCAAAGGAAAGTGATTTTCTCTGAAAGGACAGCATTTAGAAAGTGAGGCAACACTCCATTCTCTTCACACAGTGAACTGAAGTGTTGGAACAGACTGCTTCTCTTTCAGAGAAACGCATGTGAGTTTCTTTTTAATGCTTGCAAGTAGCTTAATGCACTTTCAAAGGAAAGTGATATTCTCTGAAAGGACAGCATTTAGAAAGTGAAGCAACACTCCATTCACTTCGCACAGTGAATTGAAGTGTTGGAACAGACTGCTTCTCTTTCAGAGAAACGCATGTGAGTTTCTTCCTAATGCTTGCAAGTAGCTTAAGGCACTGTCAAAGGAAAGTGATTTTCTCTGAAAGGACAGCATTTAGAAAGTGAAGCAACACTCCATTCACTTCGCACAGTGAATTGTAGTGTTTGAACAGACTGCTTCTCTTTCATAGAAACGCATTAGTGTTTCTTGTGAATGCTTGCTAGTAGCTTAAGGCACTTTCAAAGGAAAGTGATTTTCTCTGAAAGGACAGCATTTAGAAAGTGAAGCAACACTCCATTCACTTCGCACAGAGAATTGAAGTGTTGGAACAGATTGCTTCCCTTTCAGAGAAATGCATGTGAGTTTCTGTTGAATGCTTGTAAGTAGCTTAAGGCACATTCAAAGGAAAGGGATTTTCTCTGAAAGGACAGCATTTAGAAAGTGAAGCAACACTATATTCACTTCGCACAGTGAATTGAAGTGTTGGAACAGACTGCTTCTCTTTCAGAGAAACCAATGTGATTTTTTGTGAATGCTTGAAAGTAGTTTTGGGCACTCTCAATTGAAAGTGATTTTCTCTGAAATTACAGCATGTAGAAAGTGAGGCAACACTCCATTCACTTCGCACAGTGAATTGAAGTGTTGGAACAGACTGCTTCTCTTTCAGAGAAACGCATGTGAGTTTCTTCCTAATGCTTGCAAGTAGCTTAAGGCACTTTCAAAGGAAAGTGATTTTCTCTGAAAGGACAGCATTTAGAAAGTGAAGCAACACTCCATTCACTTCGCACAGTGAATTGAAGTGTTGGAACAGACTGCTTCTCTTTCATACAAACGCATTAGTGTTTCTTGTGAATGCTTGCAAGTAGCTTAAGGCACTTTCAAAGGAAAGTGATTTTCTCTGAAAGGACAGCATTTAGAAAGTGAAGCAACACTCCATTCACTTCGCACAGAGAATTGAACTGTTGGAACAGATTGCTTCTCTCTCAGAGAAATGCATGTGAGTTTCTGTTGAATGCTTGTAAGTAGCTTAAGACACTTTCAAAGGAAAGTGATTTTCTCTGAAAGGACAGCATTTAGAAAGTGAAGCAACACTCCATTCACTTCACACATTGAATTGAAGTGTTGGTACAGACTGCTTCTCTTTCAGAGAAACGCATGTGAGTTTCTGTTGAATGCTTGTAAGTAGCTTAAGGCACTTTCAAAGGAAAGTGATTTTCTCTGAAAGGACAGCATTTAGAAAGTGAGGCCACGCTTCATTCACTTCACACAGTGAATTGAAGTGTTGGAACAGACTGCTTCTCTTTCAGAGACACGCATGTGAGTTTCTACCTAATGCTTGCAAGTAGCTTAAGGCACTTTCAAAGGAAAGTGATTTTCTCTGAAAGGACAGCATTTAGAAAGTGAAGCAACACTCCATTCACTTCGCACAGTGAATTGAAGTGTTGGAACAGACTGCTTCTCTTTCAGAGAAACGCATGTGAGTTTCTGGTGAATGCATGTAAGTAGCTTAAGGCACTTTCAAAGGAAAGTGATTTTCTCTGAAAGGACAGCATTTAGAAAGTGAAGCAACACTCCATTCACTTCGCACAGTGAATTGAAGTGTTGGAACAGACTGCTTCTCTTTCAGAGAAACGCATGTGAGTTTTTTGTGAATGCTTGAAAGTAGTTTAAGGCACTTTCAAAGGAAAGTGATTTTCTCTGAAAGGACAGCATTTAGAAAGTGAAGCAACACTCCATTCACTTCGCACAGTGAATATAAGTGTTGGAACAGACTGCTTCTCTTTCAGAGAAACGCATGTGAGTTTCTGGTGAATGCTTGTAAGCAGCTTAAGGCTCTTTCAAAGGAAAGTGATTTTCTCTGAAACGACAGCATTTAGAAAGTGAAGCAACACTCCATTCACTTCGCACAGAGAATTGAAGTGTTGGAACAGATTGCTTCTCTTTCAGAGAAATGCATGTGAGTTTCTGTTGAATGCTTGTAAGTAGCTTAAGGCACTTTCAAAGGAAAGTGATTTTCTCTGAAAGGACAGCATTTAGAAAGTGAAATAACACTCCATTCACTTCGCACATTGAATTGAAGTGTTGGAACAGACTGCTTCTCTTTCAGAGAAACGCATGTGAGAGTCTGTTGAATGCTTGTAAGTAGCTTAAGGCACTTTCAAAGGAAAGTGATTTTCTCTGAAAGGACAGCATTTAGAAAGTGAGGCAACACTCCATTCACTTCACACAGTGAATTGAAGTGTTGGAACAGACTGCTTCTCTTTCAGAGAAACGCATGTGAGTTTCTGTTGAATGCTTGTAAGTAGCTTAAGGCACTTTCAAAGGAAAGTGATTTTCTCTGAAAGGACAGCATTTAGAAAGTGAGGCAACACTCCATTCACTTCACTCAGTGAACTGATGTGTTGGAACAGACTGCTTCTCTTTCAGAGAAACGCATGTAAGTTTCTTCCTAATGCTTGCAAGTAGCTTAAGGCACTTTCAAAGGAAAGTGATTTTCTCTGAAAGGACAGCATTTAGAAAGTGAAGCAACACTCCATTCACTTCGCACAGTGAATTGAAGTGTTGGAACAGACTGCTTCTCTTTCAGAGAAACGCATGTGAGTTTCTGGTGAATGCTTGTAAGTAGCTTAAGGCACTTTCAAAGGAAAGTGATCTTCTCTGAAAGGACAGCATTTAGAAAGTGAGGCAACACTCCATTCACTTCACTCAGTGAACTGATGTGTTGGAACAGACTGCTTCTCTTTCAGAGAAACCAATGTGATTTTTTGTGAATGCTTGAAAGTAGTTTTGGGCACTCTCAATTGAAAGTGATTTTCTCTGAAATTACAGCATGTAGAAAGTGAGGCAACACTCCACTCACTTCGCACAGTGAATTGAAGTGTTGGAACAGACTGCTTCTCTTTCAGAGAAACGCATGTGAGTTTCTTCCTAATGCTTGCAAGTAGCTTAAGGCACTTTCAAAGGAAAGTGATTTTCTCTGAAAGGACAGCATTTAGAAAGTGAAGCAACACTCCATTCACTTCGCACAGTGAATTGAAGTGTTGGAACAGACTGCTTCTCTTTCATACAAACGCATTAGTGTTTCTTGTGAATGCTTGCAAGTAGCTTAAGGCACTTTCAAAGGAAAGTGATTTTCTCTGAAAGGACAGCATTTAGAAAGTGAAGCAACACTCCATTCACTTCGCACAGAGAATTGAACTGTTGGAACAGATTGCTTCTCTCTCAGAGAAATGCATGTGAGTTTCTGTTGAATGCTTGTAAGTAGCTTAAGACACTTTCAAAGGAAAGTGATTTTCTCTGAAAGGACAGCATTTAGAAAGTGAAGCAACACTCCATTCACTTCACACATTGAATTGAAGTGTTGGTACAGACTGCTTCTCTTTCAGAGAAACGCATGTGAGTTTCTGTTGAATGCTTGTAAGTAGCTTAAGGCACTTTCAAAGGAAAGTGATTTTCTCTGAAAGGACAGCATTTAGAAAGTGAGGCCACGCTTCATTCACTTCACACAGTGAATTGAAGTGTTGGAACAGACTGCTTCTCTTTCAGAGACACGCATGTGAGTTTCTACCTAATGCTTGCAAGTAGCTTAAGGCACTTTCAAAGGAAAGTGATTTTCTCTGAAAGGACAGCATTTAGAAAGTGAAGCAACACTTCATTCCCTTCGTGCAGTGAATTGAAGTGTTGGAACAGAGTGCTTCTCTTTCATATAAACGCATTAGTGTTTCTTGTGAATGCTTGCATGTTGCTTAAGGCACTTTCAAAGGAAAGTGATTTTCTCTGAAAGGACAGCATTTAGAAAGTGAAGCAACACTCCATTCACTTCGCACAGTGAATTGAAGTGTTGGAACAGACTGCTTCTCTTTCAGAGAAACGCATGTGAGTTTCTGGTGAATGCTTGTAAGTAGCTTAAGGCACTTTCAAAGGAAAGTGATTTTCTCTGAAAGGACAGGATTTAGAAAGTGAGGCCACGCTCCATTCACTTCACACAGTGAATTGAAGTGTTGGAACAGACTGCTTCTCTTTCAGAGAAACGCATGTGATTTTCTTCCTAATGCTTGCAAGTAGCTTAAGGCACTTTCAAAGGAAAGTGATTTTCTCTGAAAGGACAGCATTTAGAAAGTGAAGCAACACTCCATTCATTTCGCACCGTGAATAGAAGTGTTGGAACAGACTGCTTCTCTTTCAGAGAAACGCATTAGTGTTTCTTGTGAATGCTTGCAAGTAGCTTAAGGCACTTTCAAAGGAAAGTGATTTTCTCTGAAAGGACAGCATTTAGAAAGTGAAGCAACACTCCATTCACTTCGCACAGAGAATTGAAGTGTTGGAACAGATGGCTTCTCTTTCAGAGAAATGCATGTGAGTTTCTGTTGAATGCTTGTAAGTAGCTTAAGGCACTTTCAAAGGAAAGTGATCTTCTCTGAAAGGACAGCATTTAGAAAGTGAGGCAACACTCCATTCACTTCACTCAGTGAACTGATGTGTTGGAACAGACTGCTTCTCTTTCAGAGAAACGCATGTGAGTTTCTTTTTAATGCTTGCAAGTAGCTTAAGGCACTTTCAAAGGAAAGTGATTTTCTCTGAAAGGACAGCATTTACAAACTGAAGCAACACTCCATTCACTTCGCACAGTGAATTGAAGTGTTGGAACAGACTGCTTCTCTTTAAGAGAAACGCATGTGAGTTTTTTGTGAATGCTTGAAAGTAGTTTAAGGCACTTTAAAAGGAAAGTGATTTTCTCTGATAGGACAGCATTTAGAAAGTGAAGCAACACTCCATTCACTTCGCACAGTGAATTGAAGTGTTGGAACAGACTGCTTCTCTTTCAGAGAAACGCATGTGAGTTTCTTCCTAATGCTTGCAAGTAGCTTAAGGCACTTTCAAAGGAAAGTGATTTTCTCTGAAAGGACAGCATTTAGAATGTGAAGCAACACTCCATTCACTTCGCACAGAGATTTGAAGTGTTGGAACAGATTGCTCCTCTTTCAGAGAAATGCATGTGAGTTTCTGTTGAATGCTTGTAAGTAGCTTAAGGCACATTCAAAGGAAAGGGATTTTCTCTGAAAGGACAGCATTTACAAAGTGAAGCAACACTATATTCACTTCGCACAGTGAATTGAAGTGTTGGAAAAGACTGCTTCTCTTTCAGAGAAACGCATGTGAGTTTTTTGTGAATGCTTGAAAGTTGTTTTGGGCACTTTAAATGGAAAGTGATTTTCTCTGAAAGGACAGCATTTAGAAAGTGAGGCAACACTCCATTCATTTCGCACAGTAATTGAAGTGTTGGAACAGACTGCTTCTCTTTCAGAGAAACGCATGTGAGTTTTTTCCTAATGCTTGCAAGTAGCTTAACGCACTTTCAAAGGAAAGTGATTTTCTCTGAAAGGACAGCATTTAGAAAGTGAAGCAACACTCCATTCACTTCGCACAGTGAATTGAAGTGTTGGAACAGACTGCTTCTCTTTCAGAGAATTGCATGTGAGTTTCTGTTGAATGCTTGTAAGTAACTTAAGGCTCTTTCAAAGGAAAGTGATTTTCTCTGAAATGACAGCATTTAGAAAGTAAAGCAACACTCCATTCCCTTCGCGATATGAATTGAAGTGTTGGAACAGACTGCTTCTCTTTCAGAGAAATGCATTAGTGTTTCTTGTGAATGCTTGCAAGTAGCTTAAGGCACTTTCAAAGGAAAGGGATTTTCTCTGAAAGGACAGCATTTAGAAAGTGAGGCAACACTCCATTCATTTTGCACAGTGAATTGAAGTGTTGGAACAGACTGCTTCTCTTTCAGAGAAACGCATGTGAGTTTCTGGTGAATGCTTGTAAGTAGCTTAAGGCACTTTCAAAGGAAAGTGATTTTCTCTGAAAGGACAGCATTTAGAAAGTGAAGCAACACTCCATTCTCTTCACATATTGAATTGAAGTGTTGGAACAGATGGCTTCTCTTTCAGAGAAACGCATGTGAGTTTCTGTTGAATGCTTGTAAGTAGCTTAAGGCACTTTCAAAGGAAAGTGATTTTCTCTGAAAGGACAGCATTTAGAAAGTGAGGCAACACTCCATTCTCTTCACACAGTGAACTGAAGTGTTGGAACAGACTGCTTCTCTTTCAGAGAAACGCATGTGAGTTTCTTTTTAATGCTTGCAAGTAGCTTAAGGCACTTTCAAAGGAAAGTGATATTCTCTGAAAGGACAGCATTTAGAAAGTGAAGCAACACTCCATTCACTTCGCACAGTGAATTGAAGTGTTGGAACAGACTGCTTCTCTTTCAGAGAAACGCATGTGAGTTTCTTCCTAATGCTTGCAAGTAGCTTAAGGCACTGTCAAAGGAAAGTGATTTTCTCTGAAAGGACAGCATTTAGAAAGTGAAGCAACACTCCATTCACTTCGCACAGTGAATTGTAGTGTTGGAACAGACTGCTTCTCTTTCATAGAAACGCATTAGTGTTTCTTGTGAATGCTTGCTAGTAGCTTAAGGCACTTTCAAAGGAAAGTGATTTTCTCTGAAAGGACAGCATTTAGAAAGTGAAGCAACACTCCATTCACTTCGCACAGAGAATTGAAGTGTTGGAACAGATTGCTTCCCTTTCAGAGAAATGCATGTGAGTTTCTGTTGAATGCTTGTAAGTAGCTTAAGGCACATTCAAAGGAAAGGGATTTTCTCTGAAAGGACAGCATTTAGAAAGTGAAGCAACACTATATTCACTTCGCACAGTGAATTGAAGTGTTGGAACAGACTGCTTCTCTTTCAGAGAAACCAATGTGATTTTTTGTGAATGCTTGAAAGTAGTTTTGGGCACTCTCAATTGAAAGTGATTTTCTCTGAAATTACAGCATGTAGAAAGTGAGGCAACACTCCATTCACTTCGCACAGTGAATTGAAGTGTTGGAACAGACTGCTTCTCTTTCAGAGAAACGCATGTGAGTTTCTTCCTAATGCTTGCAAGTAGCTTAAGGCACTTTCAAAGGAAAGTGATTTTCTCTGAAAGGACAGCATTTAGAAAGTGAAGCAACACTCCATTCACTTCGCACAGTGAATTGAAGTGTTGGAACAGACTGCTTCTCTTTCATACAAACGCATTAGTGTTTCTTGTGAATGCTTGCAAGTAGCTTAAGGCACTTTCAAAGGAAAGTGATTTTCTCTGAAAGGACAGCATTTAGAAAGTGAAGCAACACTCCATTCACTTCGCACAGAGAATTGAACTGTTGGAACAGATTGCTTCTCTCTCAGAGAAATGCATGTGAGTTTCTGTTGAATGCTTGTAAGTAGCTTAAGACACTTTCAAAGGAAAGTGATTTTCTCTGAAAGGACAGCATTTAGAAAGTGAAGCAACACTCCATTCACTTCACACATTGAATTGAAGTGTTGGTACAGACTGCTTCTCTTTCAGAGAAACGCATGTGAGTTTCTGTTGAATGCTTGTAAGTAGCTTAAGGCACTTTCAAAGGAAAGTGATTTTCTCTGAAAGGACAGCATTTAGAAAGTGAGGCCACGCTTCATTCACTTCACACAGTGAATTGAAGTGTTGGAACAGACTGCTTCTCTTTCAGAGACACGCATGTGAGTTTCTACCTAATGCTTGCAAGTAGCTTAAGGCACTTTCAAAGGAAAGTGATTTTCTCTGAAAGGACAGCATTTAGAAAGTGAAGCAACACTCCATTCACTTCGCACAGTGAATTGAAGTGTTGGAACAGACTGCTTCTCTTTCAGAGAAACGCATGTGAGTTTCTGGTGAATGCATGTAAGTAGCTTAAGGCACTTTCAAAGGAAAGTGATTTTCTCTGAAAGGACAGCATTTAGAAAGTGAAGCAACACTCCATTCACTTCGCACAGTGAATTGAAGTGTTGGAACAGACTGCTTCTCTTTCAGAGAAACGCATGTGAGTTTTTTGTGAATGCTTGAAAGTAGTTTAAGGCACTTTCAAAGGAAAGTGATTTTCTCTGAAAGGACAGCATTTAGAAAGTGAAGCAACACTCCATTCACTTCGCACAGTGAATATAAGTGTTGGAACAGACTGCTTCTCTTTCAGAGAAACGCATGTGAGTTTCTGGTGAATGCTTGTAAGCAGCTTAAGGCTCTTTCAAAGGAAAGTGATTTTCTCTGAAACGACAGCATTTAGAAAGTGAAGCAACACTCCATTCACTTCGCACAGAGAATTGAAGTGTTGGAACAGATTGCTTCTCTTTCAGAGAAATGCATGTGAGTTTCTGTTGAATGCTTGTAAGTAGCTTAAGGCACTTTCAAAGGAAAGTGATTTTCTCTGAAAGGACAGCATTTAGAAAGTGAAATAACACTCCATTCACTTCGCACATTGAATTGAAGTGTTGGAACAGACTGCTTCTCTTTCAGAGAAACGCATGTGAGAGTCTGTTGAATGCTTGTAAGTAGCTTAAGGCACTTTCAAAGGAAAGTGATTTTCTCTGAAAGGACAGCATTTAGAAAGTGAGGCAACACTCCATTCACTTCACACAGTGAATTGAAGTGTTGGAACAGACTGCTTCTCTTTCAGAGAAACGCATGTGAGTTTCTGTTGAATGCTTGTAAGTAGCTTAAGGCACTTTCAAAGGAAAGTGATTTTCTCTGAAAGGACAGCATTTAGAAAGTGAGGCAACACTCCATTCACTTCACTCAGTGAACTGATGTGTTGGAACAGACTGCTTCTCTTTCAGAGAAACGCATGTAAGTTTCTTCCTAATGCTTGCAAGTAGCTTAAGGCACTTTCAAAGGAAAGTGATTTTCTCTGAAAGGACAGCATTTAGAAAGTGAAGCAACACTCCATTCACTTCGCACAGTGAATTGAAGTGTTGGAACAGACTGCTTCTCTTTCAGAGAAACGCATGTGAGTTTCTGGTGAATGCTTGTAAGTAGCTTAAGGCACTTTCAAAGGAAAGTGATCTTCTCTGAAAGGACAGCATTTAGAAAGTGAGGCAACACTCCATTCACTTCACTCAGTGAACTGATGTGTTGGAACAGACTGCTTCTCTTTCAGAGAAACCAATGTGATTTTTTGTGAATGCTTGAAAGTAGTTTTGGGCACTCTCAATTGAAAGTGATTTTCTCTGAAATTACAGCATGTAGAAAGTGAGGCAACACTCCACTCACTTCGCACAGTGAATTGAAGTGTTGGAACAGACTGCTTCTCTTTCAGAGAAACGCATGTGAGTTTCTTCCTAATGCTTGCAAGTAGCTTAAGGCACTTTCAAAGGAAAGTGATTTTCTCTGAAAGGACAGCATTTAGAAAGTGAAGCAACACTCCATTCACTTCGCACAGTGAATTGAAGTGTTGGAACAGACTGCTTCTCTTTCATACAAACGCATTAGTGTTTCTTGTGAATGCTTGCAAGTAGCTTAAGGCACTTTCAAAGGAAAGTGATTTTCTCTGAAAGGACAGCATTTAGAAAGTGAAGCAACACTCCATTCACTTCGCACAGAGAATTGAACTGTTGGAACAGATTGCTTCTCTCTCAGAGAAATGCATGTGAGTTTCTGTTGAATGCTTGTAAGTAGCTTAAGACACTTTCAAAGGAAAGTGATTTTCTCTGAAAGGACAGCATTTAGAAAGTGAAGCAACACTCCATTCACTTCACACATTGAATTGAAGTGTTGGTACAGACTGCTTCTCTTTCAGAGAAACGCATGTGAGTTTCTGTTGAATGCTTGTAAGTAGCTTAAGGCACTTTCAAAGGAAAGTGATTTTCTCTGAAAGGACAGCATTTAGAAAGTGAGGCCACGCTTCATTCACTTCACACAGTGAATTGAAGTGTTGGAACAGACTGCTTCTCTTTCAGAGACACGCATGTGAGTTTCTACCTAATGCTTGCAAGTAGCTTAAGGCACTTTCAAAGGAAAGTGATTTTCTCTGAAAGGACAGCATTTAGAAAGTGAAGCAACACTCCATTCACTTCGCACAGTGAATTGAAGTGTTGGAACAGACTGCTTCTCTTTCAGAGAAACGCATGTGAGTTTCTGGTGAATGCTTGTAAGTAGCTTAAGGCACTTTCAAAGGAAAGTGATTTTCTCTGAAAGGACAGCATTTAGAAAGTGAAGCAACACTCCATTCACTTCGCACAGTGAATTGAAGTGTTGGAACAGACTGCTTCTCTTTCAGAGAAACGCATGTGAGTTTTTTGTGAATGCTTGAAAGTAGTTTAAGGCACTTTCAAAGGAAAGTGATTTTCTCTGAAAGGACAGCATTTAGAAAGTGAAGCAACACTCCATTCACTTCGCACAGTGAATATAAGTGTTGGAACAGACTGCTTCTCTTTCAGAGAAACGCATGTGAGTTTCTGGTGAATGCTTGTAAGCAGCTTAAGGCTCTTTCAAAGGAAAGTGATTTTCTCTGAAACGACAGCATTTAGAAAGTGAAGCAACACTCCATTCACTTCGCACAGAGAATTGAAGTGTTGGAACAGATTGCTTCTCTTTCAGAGAAATGCATGTGAGTTTCTGTTGAATGCTTGTAAGTAGCTTAAGGCACTTTCAAAGGAAAGTGATTTTCTCTGAAAGGACAGCATTTAGAAAGTGAAATAACACTCCATTCACTTCGCACATTGAATTGAAGTGTTGGAACAGACTGCTTCTCTTTCAGAGAAACGCATGTGAGAGTCTGTTGAATGCTTGTAAGTAGCTTAAGGCACTTTCAAAGGAAAGTGATTTTCTCTGAAAGGACAGCATTTAGAAAGTGAGGCAACACTCCATTCACTTCACACAGTGAATTGAAGTGTTGGAACAGACTGCTTCTCTTTCAGAGAAACGCATGTGAGTTTCTGTTGAATGCTTGTAAGTAGCTTAAGGCACTTTCAAAGGAAAGTGATTTTCTCTGAAAGGACAGCATTTAGAAAGTGAGGCAACACTCCATTCACTTCACTCAGTGAACTGATGTGTTGGAACAGACTGCTTCTCTTTCAGAGAAACGCATGTAAGTTTCTTCCTAATGCTTGCAAGTAGCTTAAGGCACTTTCAAAGGAAAGTGATTTTCTCTGAAAGGACAGCATTTAGAAAGTGAAGCAACACTCCATTCACTTCGCACAGTGAATTGAAGTGTTGGAACAGACTGCTTCTCTTTCAGAGAAACGCATGTGAGTTTCTGGTGAATGCTTGTAAGTAGCTTAAGGCACTTTCAAAGGAAAGTGATCTTCTCTGAAAGGACAGCATTTAGAAAGTGAGGCAACACTCCATTCACTTCACTCAGTGAACTGATGTGTTGGAACAGACTGCTTCTCTTTCAGAGAAACGCATGTGAGTTTCTTTTTAATGCTTGCAAGTAGCTTAAGGCACTTTCAAAGGAAAGTGATTTTCTCTGAAAGGACAGCATTTAGAAAGTGAAGCAACACTCCATTCACTTCGCACAGTGAATTGAAGTGTTGGAACAGACTGCTTCTCTTTCAGAGAAACGCATGTGAGTTTCTTGTGAATGCTTGCAAGTTGCTTAAGGCACTTTCAAAGGAAAGTGATTTTATCTGAAAGGACAGCATTTACAAACTGAAGCAACACTCCATTCACTTCGCACAGTGAATTGAAGTGTTGGAACAGACTGCTTCTCTTTAAGAGAAACGCATGTGAGTTTTTTGTGAATGCTTGAAAGTAGTTTAAGGCACTTTAAAAGGAAAGTGATTTTCTCTGAAAGGACAGCATTTAGAAAGTGAAGCAACACTCCATTCACTTCGCACAGAGAATTGAAGTGTTGGAACAGATTGCTTCTCTTTCAGAGAAATGCATGTGAGTTTCTGTTGAATGCTTGTAAGTAGCTTAAGGCACTTTCAAAGGAAAGTGATTTTCTCTGAAAGGACAGCATTTAGAAAGTGAAATAACACTCCATTCACTTCGCACATTGAATTGAAGTGTTGGAACAGACTGCTTCTCTTTCAGAGAAACGCATGTGAGAGTCTGTTGAATGCTTGTAAGTAGCTTAAGGCACTTTCAAAGGAAAGTGATTTTCTCTGAAAGGACAGCATTTAGAAAGTGAGGCAACACTCCATTCACTTCACACAGTGAATTGAAGTGTTGGAACAGACTGCTTCTCTTTCAGAGAAACGCATGTGAGTTTCTGTTGAATGCTTGTAAGTAGCTTAAGGCACTTTCAAAGGAAAGTGATTTTCTCTGAAAGGACAGCATTTAGAAAGTGAGGCAACACTCCATTCACTTCACTCAGTGAACTGATGTGTTGGAACAGACTGCTTCTCTTTCAGAGAAACGCATGTAAGTTTCTTCCTAATGCTTGCAAGTAGCTTAAGGCACTTTCAAAGGAAAGTGATTTTCTCTGAAAGGACAGCATTTAGAAAGTGAAGCAACACTCCATTCACTTCGCACAGTGAATTGAAGTGTTGGAACAGACTGCTTCTCTTTCAGAGAAACGCATGTGAGTTTCTGGTGAATGCTTGTAAGTAGCTTAAGGCACTTTCAAAGGAAAGTGATCTTCTCTGAAAGGACAGCATTTAGAAAGTGAGGCAACACTCCATTCACTTCACTCAGTGAACTGATGTGTTGGAACAGACTGCTTCTCTTTCAGAGAAACGCATGTGAGTTTCTTTTTAATGCTTGCAAGTAGCTTAAGGCACTTTCAAAGGAAAGTGATTTTCTCTGAAAGGACAGCATTTAGAAAGTGAAGCAACACTCCATTCACTTCGCACAGTGAATTGAAGTGTTGGAACAGACTGCTTCTCTTTCAGAGAAACGCATGTGAGTTTCTTGTGAATGCTTGCAAGTTGCTTAAGGCACTTTCAAAGGAAAGTGATTTTATCTGAAAGGACAGCATTTACAAACTGAAGCAACACTCCATTCACTTCGCACAGTGAATTGAAGTGTTGGAACAGACTGCTTCTCTTTAAGAGAAACGCATGTGAGTTTTTTGTGAATGCTTGAAAGTAGTTTAAGGCACTTTAAAAGGAAAGTGATTTTCTCTGAAAGGACAGCATTTAGAAAGTGAAGCAACACTCCATTCACTTCGCACAGTGAATTGAAGTGTTGGAACAGACTGCTTCTCTTTCAGAGAATTGCATGTGAGTTTCTGTTGAATGCTTGTAAGTAACTTAAGGCTCTTTCAAAGGAAAGTGATTTTCTCTGAAAGGACAGCATTTAGAAAGTAAAGCAACACTCCATTCCCTTCGCGATATAAATTGAAGTGTTGGAACAGACTGCTTCTCTTTCATAGAAACGCATTAGTGTTTCGTGTGAATGCTTGCAAGTAGCTTAAGGCACTTTCAAAGGAAAGTGATTTTCTCTGAAAGGACAGCATTTAGAAAGTGAGGCAACACTCCATTCATTTTGCACAGTGAATTGAAGTGTTGGAACAGACTGCTTCTCTTTCAGAGAAACGCATCTGAGTTTCTTCCTAATGCTTGCAAGTAGCTTAAGGCACTTTCAAAGGAAAGTGATTTTCTCTGAAAGGACAGCATTTAGAATGTGAAGCAACACTCCATTCACTTCGCACAGAGATTTGAAATGTTGGAACAGATTGCTCCTCTTTGAGAGAAATGCATGTGAGTTTCTGTTGAATGCTTGTAAGTAGCTTAAGGCACATTCAAAGGAAAGGGATTTTCTCTGAAAGGACAGCATTTACAAAGTGAAGCAACACTATATTCACTTCGCACAGTGAATTGAAGTGTTGGAACAGACTGCTTCTCTTTCAGAGAAACGCATGTGAGTTTTTTGTGAATGCTTGAAAGTTGTTTTGGGCACTTTAAATGGAAAGTGATTTTCTCTGAAAGGACAGCATTTAGAAAGTGAGGCAACACTCCATTCTCTTCACACAGTGAACTGAAGTGTTGGAACAGACTGCTTCTCTTTCAGAGAAACGCATGTGAGTTTCTTTTTAATGCTTGCAAGTAGCTTAAGGCACTTTCAAAGGAAAGTGATATTCTCTGAAAGGACAGCATTTAGAAAGTGAAGCAACACTCCATTCACTTCGCACAGTGAATTGAAGTGTTGGAACAGACTGCTTCTCTTTCAGAGAAACGCTTGTGAGTTTCTTCCTAATGAGTGCATGTAGCTTAAGGCACTGTCAAAGGAAAGTGATTTTCTCTGAAAGGACAGCATTTAGAAAGTGAAGCAACACTCCATTCACTTCGCACAGTGAATTGTAGTGTTGGAACAGACTGCTTCTCTTTCATAGAAACGCATTAGTGTTTCTTGTGAATGCTTGCAAGTAGCTTAAGGCACTTTCAAAGGAAAGTGATTTTCTCTGAAAGGACAGCATTTAGAAATTGAAGCAACACTCCATTCACTTCGCACAGAGAATTGAAGTGTTGGAACAGATTGCTTCCCTTTCAGAGAAATGCATGTGAGTTTCTGTTGAATGCTTGTAAGTAGCTTAAGGCACATTCAAAGGAAAGGGATTTTCTCTGAAAGGACAGCATTTAGAAAGTGAAGCAACACTATATTCACTTCGCACAGTGAATTGAAGTGTTGGAACAGACTGCTTCTCTTTCAGAGAAACCAATGTGATTTTTTGTGAATGCTTGAAAGTAGTTTTGGGCACTCTCAATTGAAAGTGATTTTCTCTGAAATTACAGCATTTAGAAAGTGAGGCAACACTCCATTCACTTCGCACAGTGAATTGAAGTGTTGGAACAGACTGCTTCTCTTTCAGAGAAACGCATGTGAGTTTCTTCCTAATGCTTGCAAGTAGCTTAAGGCACTTTCAAAGGAAAGTGATTTTCTCTGAAAGGACAGCATTTAGAAAGTGAAGCAACACTCCATTCACTTCGCACAGTGAATTGAAGTGTTGGAACAGACTGCTTCTCTTTCATACAAACGCATTAGTGTTTCTTGTGAATGCTTGCAAGTACCTTAAGGCACTTTCAAAGGAAAGTGATTTTCTCTGAAAGGACAGCATTTAGAAAGTGAAGCAACACTCCATTCACTTCGCACAGAGAATTGAAGTGTTGGAACAGATTGCTTCTCTCTCAGAGAAATGCATGTGAGTTTCTGTTGAATGCTTGTAAGTAGCTTAAGACACTTTCAAAGGAAAGTGATTTTCTCTGAAAGGACAGCATTTAGAAAGTGAAGCAACACTCCATTCACTTCACACATTGAATTGAAGTGTTGGTACAGACTGCTTCTCTTTCAGAGAAACGCATGTGAGTTTCTGTTGAATGCTTGTAAGTAGCTTAAGGCACTTTCAAAGGAAAGTGATTTTCTCTGAAAGGACAGCATTTAGAAAGTGAGGCCACGCTTCATTCACTTCACACAGTGAATTGAAGTGTTGGAACAGACTGCTTCTCTTTCAGAGACACGCATGTGAGTTTCTTCCTAATGCTTGCAAGTAGCTTAAGGCACTTTCAAAGGAAAGTGATTTTCTCTGAAAGGACAGCATTTAGAAAGTGAAGCAACACTCCATTCACTTCGCACAGTGAATTGAAGTGTTGGAACAGACTGCTTCTCTTTCATACAAACGCATTAGTGTTTCTTGTGAATGCTTGCAAGTAGCTTAAGGCACTTTCAAAGGAAAGTGATTTTCTCTGAAAGGACAGCATTTAGAAAGTGAAGCAACACTCCATTCACTTCGCACAGAGAATTGAAGTGTTGGAACAGATTGCTTCTCTCTCAGAGAAATGCATGTGAGTTTCTGTTGAATGCTTGTAAGTAGCTTAAGGCACTTTCAAAGGAAAGTGATTTTCTCTGAAAGGACAGCATTTAGAAAGTGAAGCAACACTCCATTCACTTCACACATTGAATTGAAGTGTTGGTACAGACTGCTTCTCTTTCAGAGAAACGCATGTGAGTTTCTGTTGAATGCTTGTAAGTAGCTTAAGGCACTTTCAAAGGAAAGTGATTTTCTCTGAAAGGACAGCATTTAGAAAGTGAGGCCACGCTTCATTCACTTCACACAGTGAATTGAAGTGTTGGAACAGACTGCTTCTCTTTCAGAGACACGCATGTGAGTTTCTACCTAATGCTTGCAAGTAGCTTAAGGCACTTTCAAAGGAAAGTGATTTTCTCTGAAAGGACAGCATTTAGAAAGTGAAGCAACACTCCATTCACTTCGCACAGTGAATTGAAGTGTTGGAACAGACTGCTTCTCTTTCAGAGAAACGCATGTGAGTTTCTGGTGAATGCTTGTAAGTAGCTTAAGGCACTTTCAAAGGAAAGTGATTTTCTCTGAAAGGACAGCATTTAGAAAGTGAAGCAACACTCCATTCACTTCGCACAGTGAATTGAAGTGTTGGAACAGACTGCTTCTCTTTCAGAGAAACGCATGTGAGTTTCTTGTGAATGCTTGCAAGTAGCTTAAGGCACTTTCAAAGGAAAGTGATTTTCTCTGAAAGGACAGCATTTACAAACTGAATCAACACTCCATTCACTTCCAACAGTGAATTGAAGTGTTGGAACAGACTGCTTCTCTTTCAGAGAAACGCATGTGAGTTTTTTGTGAATGCTTGAAAGTAGTTTAAGGCACTTTCAAAGGAAAGTGATTTTCTCTGAAAGGACAGCATTTAGAAAGTGAAGCAACACTCCATTCACTTCGCACAATGAATATAAGTGTTGGAACAGACTGCTTCTCTTTCAGAGAAACGCATGTGAGTTTCTGGTGAATGCTTGTAAGCAGCTTAAGGCTCTTTCAAAGGAAAGTGATTTTCTCTGAAACGACAGCATTTAGAAAGTGAAGCAACACTCCATTCACTTCGCACAGAGAATTGAAGTGTTGGAACAGATTGCTTCTCTTTCAGAGAAATGCATGTGAGTTTCTGTTGAATGCTTGTAAGTAGCTTAAGGCACTTTCAAAGGAATGTGATTTTCTCTGAAAGGACAGCATTTAGAAAGTGAAATAACACTCCATTCACTTCGCACATTGAATTGAAGTGTTGGAACAGACTGCTTCTCTTTCAGAGAAACGCATGTGAGAGTCTGTTGAATGCTTGTAAGTAGCTGAAGGCACTTTCAAAGGAAAGTGATTTTCTCTGAAAGGACAGCATTTAGAAAGTGAGGCAACACTCCATTCACTTCACACAGTGAATTGAAGTGTTGGAACAGACTGCTTCTCTTTCAGAGAAACGCATGTGAGTTTCTGTTGAATGCTTTTAAGTAGCTTAAGGCACTTTCAAAGGAAAGTGATTTTCTCTGAAAGGACAGCATTTAGAAAGTGAGGCAACACTCCATTCACTTCACTCAGTGAACTGATGTGTTGGAACAGACTGCTTCTCTTTCAGAGAAACGCATGTAAGTTTCTTCCTAATGCTTGCAAGTAGCTTAAGGCACTTTCAAAGGAAAGTGATTTTCTCTGAAAGGACAGCATTTAGAAAGTGAAGCAACACTCCATTCACTTCGCACAGTGAATTGAAGTGTTGGAACAGACCGCTTCTCTTTCAGAGAAACGCATGTGAGTTTCTGGTGAATGCTTGTAAGTAGCTTAAGGCACTTTCAAAGGAAAGTGATTCTCTCTGAAAGGACAGCATTTAGAAAGTGAGGCCACGCTCCATTCACTTCACACAGTGAATTGAAGTGTTGGAACAGACTGCTTCTCTTTCAGAGACACGCATGTGAGTTTCTTCCTAATGCTTGCAAGTAGCTTAAGGCACTTTCAAAGGAAAGTGATTTTCTCTGAAAGGACAGCATTTAGAAAGTGAAGCAACACTCCATTCACTTCGCACAGTGAATTGAAGTGTTGGAACAGACTGCTTCTCTTTCATACAAACGCATTAGTGTTTCTTGTGAATGCTTGCAAGTAGCTTAAGGCACTTTCAAAGGAAAGTGATTTTCTCTGAAAGGACAGCATTTAGAAAGTGAAGCAACACTCCATTCACTTCGCACAGAGAATTGAAGTGTTGGAACAGATTGCTTCTCTCTCAGAGAAATGCATGTGAGTTTCTGTTGAATGCTTGTAAGTAGCTTAAGGCACTTTCAAAGGAAAGTGATTTTCTCTGAAAGGACAGCATTTAGAAAGTGAAGCAACACTCCATTCACTTCACACATTGAATTGAAGTGTTGGTACAGACTGCTTCTCTTTCAGAGAAACGCATGTGAGTTTCTGTTGAATGCTTGTAAGTAGCTTAAGGCACTTTCAAAGGAAAGTGATTTTCTCTGAAAGGACAGCATTTAGAAAGTGAGGCCACGCTTCATTCACTTCACACAGTGAATTGAAGTGTTGGAACAGACTGCTTCTCTTTCAGAGACACGCATGTGAGTTTCTACCTAATGCTTGCAAGTAGCTTAAGGCACTTTCAAAGGAAAGTGATTTTCTCTGAAAGGACAGCATTTAGAAAGTGAAGCAACACTCCATTCACTTCGCACAGTGAATTGAAGTGTTGGAACAGACTGCTTCTCTTTCAGAGAAACGCATGTGAGTTTCTGTTGAATGCTTGTAAGTAGCTTAAGGCACTTTCAAAGGAAAGTGATTTTCTCTGAAAGGACAGCATTTAGAAAGTGAAGCAACACTCCATTCACTTCGCACAGTGAATTGAAGTGTTGGAACAGACTGCTTCTCTTTCAGAGAAACGCATGTGAGTTTCTTGTGAATGCTTGCAAGTAGCTTAAGGCACTTTCAAAGGAAAGTGATTTTCTCTGAAAGGACAGCATTTACAAACTGAATCAACACTCCATTCACTTCCAACAGTGAATTGAAGTGTTGGAACAGACTGCTTCTCTTTCAGAGAAACGCATGTGAGTTTTTTGTGAATGCTTGAAAGTAGTTTAAGGCACTTTCAAAGGAAAGTGATTTTCTCTGAAAGGACAGCATTTAGAAAGTGAAGCAACACTCCATTCACTTCGCACAATGAATATAAGTGTTGGAACAGACTGCTTCTCTTTCAGAGAAACGCATGTGAGTTTCTGGTGAATGCTTGTAAGCAGCTTAAGGCTCTTTCAAAGGAAAGTGATTTTCTCTGAAACGACAGCATTTAGAAAGTGAAGCAACACTCCATTCACTTCGCACAGAGAATTGAAGTGTTGGAACAGATTGCTTCTCTTTCAGAGAAATGCATGTGAGTTTCTGTTGAATGCTTGTAAGTAGCTTAAGGCACTTTCAAAGGAATGTGATTTTCTCTGAAAGGACAGCATTTAGAAAGTGAAATAACACTCCATTCACTTCGCACATTGAATTGAAGTGTTGGAACAGACTGCTTCTCTTTCAGAGAAACGCATGTGAGAGTCTGTTGAATGCTTGTAAGTAGCTGAAGGCACTTTCAAAGGAAAGTGATTTTCTCTGAAAGGACAGCATTTAGAAAGTGAGGCAACACTCCATTCACTTCACACAGTGAATTGAAGTGTTGGAACAGACTGCTTCTCTTTCAGAGAAACGCATGTGAGTTTCTGTTGAATGCTTTTAAGTAGCTTAAGGCACTTTCAAAGGAAAGTGATTTTCTCTGAAAGGACAGCATTTAGAAAGTGAGGCAACACTCCATTCACTTCACTCAGTGAACTGATGTGTTGGAACAGACTGCTTCTCTTTCAGAGAAACGCATGTAAGTTTCTTCCTAATGCTTGCAAGTAGCTTAAGGCACTTTCAAAGGAAAGTGATTTTCTCTGAAAGGACAGCATTTAGAAAGTGAAGCAACACTCCATTCACTTCGCACAGTGAATTGAAGTGTTGGAACAGACCGCTTCTCTTTCAGAGAAACGCATGTGAGTTTCTGGTGAATGCTTGTAAGTAGCTTAAGGCACTTTCAAAGGAAAGTGATTCTCTCTGAAAGGACAGCATTTACAAACTGAATCAACACTCCATTCACTTCGCACAGTGAATTGAAGTGTTGGAACAGACTGCTCCTCTTTAAGAGAAACGCATGTGAGTTTTTTGTGAATGCTTGAAAGTAGTTTAAGGCACTTTCAAAGGAAAGTGATTTTCTCTGAAAGGACAGCATTTAGAAAGTGAAGCAACACTCCATTCACTTCGCACAGTGAATTGAAGTGTTGGAACAGACTGCTTCTCTTTCAGAGAAACGCATGTGAGTTTCTGGTGAATGCTTGTAAGTAGCTTAAGGCACTTTCAAAGGAAAGTGATTTTCTCTGAAAGGACAGCATTTAGAAAGTGAGGCCACGCTCCATTCACTTCACACAGTGAATTGAAGTGTTGGAACAGACTGCTTCTCTTTCAGAGAAACGCATGTGATTTTCTTCCTAATGCTTGCAAGTAGCTTAAGGCACTTTCAAAGGAAAGTGATTTTCTCTGAAAGGACAGCATTTAGAAAGTGAAGCAACACTCCATTCATTTCGCACCGTGAATTGAAGTGTTGGAACAGACTGCTTCTCTTTCAGAGAAACGCATTAGTGTTTCTTGTGAATGCTTGCAAGTAGCTTAAGGCACTTTCAAAGGAAAGTGATTTTCTCTGAAAGGACAGCATTTAGAAAGTGAAGCAACACTCCATTCACTTCGCACAGAGAATTGAAGTGTTGGAACAGATGGCTTCTCTTTCAGAGAAATGTATGTGAGTTTCTGTTGAATGCTTGTAAGTAGCTTAAGGCACTTTCAAAGGAAAGTGATCTTCTCTGAAAGGACAGCATTTAGAAAGTGAGGCAACACTCCATTCACTTCACTCAGTGAACTGATGTGTTGGAACAGACTGCTTCTCTTTCAGAGAAACGCATGTGAGTTTCTTTTTAATGCTTGCAAGTAGCTTAAGGCACTTTCAAAGGAAAGTGATTTTCTCTGAAAGGACAGCATTTAGAAAGTGAAGCAACACTCCATTCACTTCGCACAGTGAATTGAAGTGTTGGAACAGACTGCTTCTCTTTCAGAGAAACGCATGTGAGTTTCTTGTGAATGCTTGCAAGTTGCTTAAGGCACTTTCAAAGGAAAGTGATTTTCTCTGAAAGGACAGCATTTACAAACTGAAGCAACACTCCATTCACTTCGCACAGTGAATTGAAGTGTTGGAACAGACTGCTTCTCTTTAAGAGAAACGCATGTGAGTTTTTTGTGAATGCTTGAAAGTAGTTTAAGGCACTTTAAAAGGAAAGTGATTTTCTCTGAAAGGACAGCATTTAGAAAGTGAAGCAACACTCCATTCACTTCGCACAGTGAATTGAAGTGTTGGAACAGACTGCTTCTCTTTCAGAGAATTGCATGTGAGTTTCTGTTGAATGCTTGTAAGTAACTTAAGGCTCTTTCAAAGGAAAGTGATTTTCTCTGAAATGACAGCATTTAGAAAGTAAAGCAACACTCCATTCCCTTCGCGATATGAATTGAAGTGTTGGTACAGACTGCTTCTCTTTCATAGAAACGCATTAGTGTTTCTTGTGAATGCTTGCAAGTAGCTTAAGGCACTTTCAAAGGAAAGTGATTTTCTCTGAAAGGACAGCATTTAGAAAGTGAGGCAACACTCCATTCATTTTGCACAGTGAATTGAAGTGTTGGAACAGACTGCTTCTCTTTCAGAGAAACGCATGTGAGTTTCTTCCTAATGCTTGCAAGTAGCTTAAGGCACTTTCAAAGGAAAGTGATTTTCTCTGAAAGGACAGCATTTAGAATGTGAAGCAACACTCCATTCACTTCGCACAGAGATTTGAAGTGTTGGAACAGATTGCTCCTCTTTCAGAGAAATGCATGTGAGTTTCTGTTGAATGCTTGCAAGTTGCTTAAGGCACTTTCAAAGGAAAGTGATTTTCTCTGAAAGGACAGCATTTACAAACTGAAGCAACACTCCATTCACTTCGCACAGTGAATTGAAGTGTTGGAACAGACTGCTTCTCTTTCAGAGAAACGCATGTGAGTTTCTGGTGAATGCTTGAAAGTTGTTTTGGGCACTTTAAATGGAAAGTGATTTTCTCTGAAAGGACAGCATTTAGAAAGTGAGGCAACACTCCATTCATTTCGCACAGTAATTGAAGTGTTGGAACAGACTGCTTCTCTTTCAGAGAAACGCATGTGAGTTTTTTCCTAATGCTTGCAAGTAGCTTAAGGCACTTTCAAAGAAAAGTGATTTTCTCTGAAAGGACAGCATTTAGAAAGTGAAGCAACACTCCATTCACTTCGCACAGTGAATTGAAGTGTTGGAACAGACTGCTTCTCTTTCAGAGAATTGCATGTGAGTTTCTGTTGAATGCTTGTAAGTAACTTAAGGCTCTTTCAAAGGAAAGTGATTTTCTCTGAAATGACAGCATTTAGAAAGTAAAGCAACACTCCATTCCCTTCGCGATATGAATTGAAGTGTTGGAACAGACTGCTTCTCTTTCAGAGAAACGCATTAGTGTTTCTTGTGAATGCTTGCAAGTAGCTTAAGGCACTTTCAAAGGAAAGGGATTTTCTCTGAAAGGACAGCATTTAGAAAGTGAGGCAACACTCCATTCATTTTGCACAGTGAATTGAAGTGTTGGAACAGACTGCTTCTCTTTCAGAGAAACGCATGTGAGTTTTTTGTGAATGCTTGAAAGTAGTTTTGGGCACTTTCAAAGGAAAGTGATTTTCTCTGAAAGGACAGCATTTAGAATGTGAAGCAACACTCCATTCACTTCGCAGAGTGAATTGAAGTATTGGAACAGACTGCTTCTCTTTCAGAGAAAGGCATGTGAGTTTCTTCCTAATGCTTGCAAGTAGCTTAAGGCACTTTCAAAGGAAAGTGATTTTCTCTGAAAGGACAGCATTTATAAAGTGAAGCAACACTCCATTCTCTTCACATATTGAATTGAAGTGTTGGAACAGACTGCTTCTCTTTCAGAGAAACGCATGTGAGTTTTTTGTGAATGCTTGAAAGTAGTTTTGGGCACTTTCAAAGGAAAGTGATTTTCTCTGAAAGGACAGCATTTAGAAAGTGAGGCAACACTCCATTCTCTTCACACAGTGAACTGAAGTGTTGGAACAGACTGCTTCTCTTTCAGAGAAACGCATGTGAGTTTCTTTTTAATGCTTGCAAGTAGCTTAAGGCACTTTCAAAGGAAAGTGATATTCTCTGAAAGGACAGCATTTAGAAAGTGAAGCAACACTCCATTCACTTCGCACAGTGAATTGAAGTGTTGGAACAGACTGCTTCTCTTTCAGAGAAACGCATGTGAGTTTCTTCCTAATGCTTGCAAGTAGCTTAAGGCACTGTCAAAGGAAAGTGATTTTCTCTGAAAGGACAGCATTTAGAAAGTGAAGCAACACTCCATTCACTTCGCACAGTGAATTGAAGTGTTGGAACAGACTGCTTCTCTTTCAGAGAAACGCATGTGCGTTTCTTCCTAATGCTTGCAAGTAGCTTAAGGCACTTTCAAAGGAAAGTGATTTTCTCTGAAAGGACAGCATTTAGAAAGTGAAGCAACACTATATTCACTTCGCACAGTGAATTGAAGTGTTGGAACAGACTGCTTCTCTTTCATAGAAACGCATTAGTGTTTCTTGTGAATGCTTGCAAGTAGCTTAAGGCACTTTCAAAGGAAAATGATTTTCTCTGAAAGGACAGCATTTAGAAAGTGAAGCAACACTCCATTAACTTCGCACAGAGAATTGAAGTGTTGGAAAAGATTGCTACTCTTTCAGAGAAATGCATGTGAGTTTCTGTTGCATGCTTGTAAGTAGCTTAAGGCACTTTCAATGGAAAGTGATTTTCTCTGAAAGGACAGCATTTAGAAAGTGAAGCAACACTCCATTCACTTCACACATTGAATTGAAGTGTTGGAACAGACTGCTTCTCTTTCAGAGAAACGCATGTGAGTTTCTGTTGAATGCTTGTAAGTAGCTTAAGGCACGTTCAAAGGAAAGTGATTTTCTCTGAAAAGACAGCATTTAGAAAGTGAGGCCACGCTCCATTCACTTCGCACAGTGAATTGAAGTGTTGGAACAGACTGCTTCTCTTTCAGAGAAACGCATGTGAGTTTCTTCCTAATGCTTGCAAGTAGCTTAAGGCACTTTCAAAGGAAAGTGATTTTCTCTGAAAGGACAGCATTTAGAAAGTGAAGCAACACTCCATTCACTTCGCACAGTGAATTGAAGTGTTGGAACAGACTGCTTCTCTTTCATACAAACGCATTAGTGTTTCTTGTGAATGCTTGCAAGTAGCTTAAGGCACTTTCAAAGGAAAGTGATTTTCTCTGAAAGGACAGCATTTAGAAAGTGAAGCAACACTCCATTCACTTCGCACAGAGAATTGAAGTGTTGGAACAGATTGCTTCTCTCTCAGAGAAATGCATGTGAGTTTCTGTTGAATGCTTGTAAGTAGCTTAAGACACTTTCAAAGGAAAGTGATTTTCTCTGAAAGGACAGCATTTAGAAAGTGAAGCAACACTCCATTCACTTCACACATTGAATTGAAGTGTTGGTACAGACTGCTTCTCTTTCAGAGAAACCCATGTGAGTTTCTGTTGAATGATTGTAAGTAGCTTAAGGCACTTTCAAAGGAAAGTGATTTTCTCTGAAAGGACAGCATTTAGAAAGTGAGGCCACGCTTCATTCACTTCACACAGTGAATTGAAGTGTTGGAACAGACTGCTTCTCTTTCAGAGACACGCATGTGAGTTTCTTCCTAATGCTTGCATGTAGCTTAAGGCACTTTCAAAGGAAAGTGATTTTCTCTGAAAGGACAGCATTTAGAAAGTGAAGCAACACTCCATTCACTTCGCACAGTGAATTGAAGTGTTGGAACATACTGCTTCTCTTTCATACAAACGCATTAGTGTTTCTTGTGAATGCTTGCAAGTAGCTTAAGGCACTTTCAAAGGAAAGTGATTTTCTCTGAAAGGACAGCATTTAGAAAGTGAAGCAACACTCCATTCCCTTCGCACAGAGAATTGAAGTGTTGGAACAGATTGCTTCTCTCTCAGAGAAATGCATGTGAGTTTCTGTTGAATGCTTGTAAGTAGCTTAAGGCACTTTCAAAGGAAAGTGATTTTCTCTGAAAGGACAGCATTTAGAAAGTGAAGCAACACTCCATTCACTTCACACATTGAATTGAAGTGTTGGTACAGACTGCTTCTCTTTCAGAGAAACGCATGTGAGTTTCTGTTGAATGCTTGTAAGTAGCTTAAGGCACTTTCAAAGGAAAGTGATTTTCTCTGAAAGGACAGCATTTAGAAAGTGAGGCCACGCTTCATTTTCTTCACACAGTGAATTGAAGTGTTGGAACAGACTGCTTCTCTTTCAGAGACACGCATGTGAGTTTCTACCTAATGCTTGCAAGTAGCTTAAGGCACTTTCAAAGGAAAGTGATTTTCTCTGAAAGGACAGCATTTAGAAAGTGAAGCAACACTCCATTCACTTCGCACAGTGAATTGAAGTGTTGGAACAGACTGCTTCTCTTTCAGAGAAACGCATGTGAGTTTCTGGTGAATGCTTGTAAGTAGCTTAAGGCACTTTCAAAGGAAAGTGATTTTCTCTGAAAGGACAGCATTTAGAAAGTGAAGCAACACTCCATTCACTTCGCACAGTGAATTGAAGTGTTGGAACAGACTGCTTCTCTTTCAGAGAAACGCATGTGAGTTTCTTGTGAATGCTTGCAAGTAGCTTAAGGCACTTTCAAAGGAAAGTGATTTTCTCTGAAAGGACAGCATTTACAAACTGAATCAACACTCCATTCACTTCCAACAGTGAATTGAAGTGTTGGAACAGACTGCTTCTCTTTCAGAGAAACGCATGTGAGTTTTTTGTGAATGCTTGAAAGTAGTTTAAGGCACTTTCAAAGGAAAGTGATTTTCTCTGAAAGGACAGCATTTAGAAAGTGAAGCAACACTCCATTCACTTCGCACAGTGAATATAAGTGTTTGAACAGACTGCTTCTCTTTCAGAGAAACGCATGTGAGTTTCTGGTGAATGCTTGTAAGCAGCTTAAGGCTCTTTCAAAGGAAAGTGATTTTCTCTGAAACGACAGCATTTAGAAAGTGAAGCAACACTCCATTCACTTCGCACAGAGAATTGAAGTGTTGGAACAGAGTGCTTCTCTTTCAGAGAAATACATGTGAGTTTCTGTTGAATGCTTGTAAGTAGCTTAAGGCACTTTCAAAGGAAAGTGATTTTCTCTGAAAGGACAGCATTTAGAAAGTGAAATAACACTCCATTCACTTCGCACATTGAATTGAAGTGTTGGAACAGACTGCTTCTCTTTCAGAGAAACGCATGTGAGTCTCTGTTGAATGCTTGTAAGTAGCTTAAGGCACTTTCAAAGGAAAGTGATTTTCTCTGAAAGGACAGCATTTAGAAAGTGAGGCAACACTCCATTCACTTCACACAGTGAATTGAAGTGTTGGAACAGACTGCTTCTCTTTCAGAGAAACGCATGTGAGTTTCTTCCTAATGCTTGCAAGTAGCTTAAGGCACTTTCAAAGGAAAGTGATTTTCTCTGAAAGGACAGCATTTAGAAAGTGAAGCAACACTCCATTCACTTCGCACAGTGAATTGAAGTGTTGGAACAGACTGCTTCTCTTTCAGAGAAACGCATTAGTGTTTCTTGTGAATGCTTGCAAGTAGCTTAAGGCACTTTCAAAGGAAAGTGATTTTCTCTGAAAGGACAGCATTTAGAAAGTGAAGCAACACTCCATTCACTCGCACAGAGAATTGAAGTGTTGGAACAGATTGCTCCTCTTTCAGAGAAATGCATGTAAGTTTCTGTTGAATGCTTGTAAGTAGCTTAAGGCACATTCAAAGTAAAGGGATTTTCTCTGAAAGGACAGCATTTAGAAAGTGAAGCAACACTCCATTCACTCGCACAGAGAATTGAAGTGTTGGAACAGATTGCTCCTCTTTCAGAGAAATGTATGTAAGTTTCTGTTGAATGCTTGTAAGTAGCTTAAGGCACATTCAAAGGAAAGGGATTTTCTCTGAAAGGACAGCATTTAGAAAGTGAAGCAACACTATATTCACTTTGCACAGTGAATTGAAGTGTTGGAACAGACTGCTTCTCTTTCAGAGAAAAGCATGTGAGTTTTTTGTGAATGCTTGAAAGTTGTTTTGGGCACTTTCAATGGAAAGTGATTTTCTCTGAAAGACAGCATTTAGAAAGTGAGGCAACACTCCATTCATTTCGCACAGTGAATTGAAGTGTTGGAACAGACTGCTTCTCTTTCAGAGAAACGCATGTGAGTTTCTTCCTAATGCTTGCAAGTAGCTTAAGGCACTTTCAATGGAAAGTGATTTTCTCTGAAAGGACAGCATTTAGAAAGTGAAGCAACACTCCATTCACTTCGCACAGTGAATTGAAGTGTTGGAACAGACTGCTTCTCTTTCATAGAAACGCATTAGTGTTTCTTGTGAATGCTTGCAAGTAGCTTAAGGCACTTTCAAAGGAAAGTGATTTTCTCTGAAAGGACAGCATTTAGAAAGTGAAGCAACACTCCATTCACTTCGCACAGAGAATTGAAGTGTTGGAACAGATGGCTTCTCTTTCAGAGAAATGCATGTGAGTTTCTGTTGAATGCTTGTAAGTAGCTTAAGGCACTTTCAAAGGAAAGTGATTTTCTCTGAAAGGACAGCATTTATAAAGTGAAGCAACACCTCATTCTCTTCACACATTGATTTGAAGTGGTAGAACAGACGGCTTCTCTTTCAGAGAAACGCATGTGAGTTTCTGTTGAATGCTTGTAAGTAGCTTAAGGCACTTTCAAAGGAAAGTGATTTTCTCTGAAAGGACAGCATTTAGAAAGTGAGGCAACACTCCATTCACTTCACTCAGTGAACTGATGTGTTGGAACAGACTGCTTCTCTTTCAGAGAAACGCATGTAAGTTTCTTCCTAATGCTTGCAAGTAGCTTAAGGCACTTTCAAAGGAAAGTGATTTTCTCTGAAAGGACAGCATTTAGAAAGTGAAGCAACACTCCATTCACTTCGCACAGTGAATTGAAGTGTTGGAACAGACTGCTTCTCTTTCAGAGAAACGCATATGAGTTTCTGGTGAATGCTTGTAAGTAGCTTAAGGCACTTTCAAAGGAAAGTGATTTTCTCTGAAAGGACAGCATTTAGAAAGTGAAGCAACACTATATTCACTTCGCACAGTGAATTGAAGTGTTGGAACAGACTGCTTCTCTTTCATAGAAACGCATTAGTGTTTCTTGTGAATGCTTGCAAGTAGCTTAAGGCACTTTCAAAGGAAAATGATTTTCTCTGAAAGGACAGCATTTAGAAAGTGAAGCAACACTCCATTCACTTCGCACAGAGAATTGAAGTGTTGGAAAAGATTGCTACTCTTTCAGAGAAATGCATGTGAGTTTCTGTTGCATGCTTGTAAGTAGCTTAAGGCACTTTCAATGGAAAGTGATTTTCTCTGAAAGGACAGCATTTAGAAAGTGAAGCAACACTCCATTCACTTCACACATTGAATTGAAGTGTTGGAACAGACTGCTTCTCTTTCAGAGAAACGCATGTGAGTTTCTGTTGAATGCTTGTAAGTAGCTTAAGGCACGTTCAAAGGAAAGTGATTTTCTCTGAAAAGACAGCATTTAGAAAGTGAGGCCACGCTCCATTCACTTCACACAGTGAATTGAAGTGTTGGAACAGACTGCTTCTCTTTCAGAGAAACGCATGTGAGTTTCTTCCTAATGCTTGCAAGTAGCTTAAGGCACTTTCAAAGGAAAGTGATTTTCTCTGAAAGGACAGCATTTAGAAAGTGAAGCAACACTCCATTCACTTCGCACAGTGAATTGAAGTGTTGGAACAGACTGCTTCTCTTTCATACAAACGCATTAGTGTTTCTTGTGAATGCTTGCAAGTAGCTTAAGGCACTTTCAAAGGAAAGTGATTTTCTCTGAAAGGACAGCATTTAGAAAGTGAAGCAACACTCCATTCACTTCGCACAGAGAATTGAAGTGTTGGAACTGATGGCTTCTCTTTCAGAGAAATGCATGTGAGTTTCTGTTGAATGCTTGTAAGTAGCTTAAGGCACTTTCAAAGGAAAGTGATCTTCTCTGAAAGGACAGCATTTAGAAAGTGAAGCAACACTCCATTCACTTCGCACAGTGAATTGAAGTGTTGGAACAGACTGCTTCTCTTTAAGAGAAACGCATGTGAGTTTTTTGTGAATGCTTGAAAGTAGTTTAAGGCACTTTCAAAGGAAAGTGATTTTCTCTGAAAGGACAGCTTTTAGAAAGTGAAGCAACACTCCATTCACTTCGCACAGTGAATTGAAGTGTTGGAACAGACTGCTTCTCTTTCAGAGAATTGCATGTGAGTTTCTGTTGAATGCTTGTGGGTAACTTAAGGCTCTTTCAAAGGAAAGTGATTTTCTCTGAAATGACAGCATTTAGAAAGTAAAGCAACACTCCATTCCCTTCGCGATATGAATTGAAGTGTTGGAACAGAGTGCTTCTCTTTCATAGAAACGCATTAGTGTTTCTTGTGAATGCTTGCAAGTAGCTTAAGGCGCTTTCAAAGGAAAGTGATTTTCTCTGAAAAGACAGCATTTAGAAAGTGAGGCAACACTCCATTCATTTTGCACAGTGAATTGAAGTGTTGGAACAGACTGCTTCTCTTTCAGAGAAACGCATGTGAGTTTCTTCCTAATGCTTGCAAGTAGCTTAAGGCACTTTCAAAGGAAAGTGATTTTCTCTGAAAGGACAGCATTTAGAATGTGAAGCAACACTCCATTCACTTCGCACAGAGATTTGAAGTGTTGGAACAGATTGCTCCTCTTTCAGAGAAATACATGTGAGTTTCTGTTGAATGCTTGTAAGTAGCTTAAGGCACATTCAAAGGAAAGGGATTTTCTCTGAAAGGACAGCATTTACAAAGTGAAGCAACACTATATTCACTTCGCACAGTGAATTGAAGTGTTGGAACAGACTGCTTCTCTTTCAGAGAAACGCATGTGAGTTTTTTGTGAATGCTTGAAAGTTGTTTTGGGCACTTTCAATGGAAAGTGATTTTCTCTGAAAGGACAGCATTTAGAAAGTGAGGCAACACTCCATTCATTTCGCACAGTAATTGAAGTGTTGGAACAGACTGCTTCTCTTTCAGAGAAACGCATGTGAGTTTTTTCCTAATGCTTGCAAGTAGCTTAAGGCACTTTCAAAGGAAAGTGATTTTCTCTGAAAGGACAGCATTTAGAAAGTGAAGCAACACTCCATTCACTTCGCACAGTGAATTGAAGTGTTGGAACAGACTGCTTCTCTTTCAGAGAATTGCATGTGAGTTTCTGTTGAATGCTTGTAAGTAACTTAAGGCTCTTTCAAAGGAAAGTGATTTTCTCTGAAATGACAGCATTTAGAAAGTAAAGCAACACTCCATTCCCTTCGCGATATGAATTGAAGTGTTGGAACAGACTGCTTCTCTTTCAGAGAAACGCATTAGTGTTTCTTGTGAATGCTTGCAAGTAGCTTAAGGCACTTTCAAAGGAACGGGATTTTCTCTGAAAGGACAGCATTTAGAAAGTGAGGCAACACTCCATTCATTTTGCACAGTGAATTGAAGTGTTGGAACAGACTGCTTCTCTTTCAGAGAAACGCATGTGAGTTTTTTGTGAATGCTTGAAAGTAGTTTTGGGCACTTTCAAAGGAAAGTGATTTTCTCTGAAAGGACAGCATTTAGAATGTGAAGCAACACTCCATTCACTTCGCAGAGTGAATTGAAGTATTGGAACAGACTGCTTCTCTTTCAGAGAAACGCATGTGAGTTTCTTCCTAATGCTTGCAAGTAGCTTAAGGCACTTTCAAAGGAAAGTGATTTTCTCTGAAAGGACAGCATTTAGAAAGTGAAGCAACACTCCATTCACTTTGCACAGTGAATTGAAGTGTTGGAACAGACTGCTTCTCTTTCATAGGAACGCATTATTGTTTCTTGTGAATGCTTGCAAGTAGCTTAAGGCACTTTCAAAGGAAAGTGATTTTCTCTGAAAGGACAGCATTTAGAAAGTGAAGCAACACTCCATTCACTTCGCACAGTGATGAAGTGTTGGAACAGACTGCTTCTCTTTCAGAGAAACGCATGTCAGTTTCTTCCTAATGCTTGCAAGTAGCTTAAGGCACTTTCAAAGGAAAGTGATTTTCTCTGAAAGGACAGCATTTAGAAAGTGAAGCAACACTCCATTCACTTCGCACAGTGAAATGAAGTGTTGGAAAAGACTGCTTCTCTTTCAGAGAAACGCATGTGAGTTTCTTCCTAATGCTTGCAAGTAGCTTAAGGCACTTTCAAGGGAAAGCGATTTTCTCTGAAAGGACAGCATTTAGAAAGTGAAGCAACACTCCATCCACTTCGTACAGTGAATTGAAGTGTTGGAACAGACTGCTTTTCTTTCAGAGAAACGCATGTGAGTTTCTTCCTAATGCTTGCAAGTAGCTTAAGGCACTTTCAAAGGAAAGTGATTTTCTCTGAAAGGACAGCATTTAGAAAGTGAAGCAACACTCCATTCCCTTCGCACAGAGAATTGAAGTGTTGGAACAGATTGCTTCTCTTTCAGAGAAATGCATGTGAGTTTTTTATGAATGCTTGAAAGTAGTTTAAGGCACTTTCAAAGGAAAGTGATTTTCTCTGAAAGGACAGCATTTAGAAAGTGAGGCAACACTCCATTCACTTCGCACAGTGAATTGAAGTGTTGGAACAGACTGCTTCTCTTTCAGAGAAACACATGTGAGTTTCTTCCTAATGCTTGCAAGTAGCTTAAGGCACTTTCAAAGGAAAGTGATTTTCTCTGAAAGGACAGCATTTAGAAAGTGAAGCAACACTCCATTCACTTCGCACAGTGAATTGAAGTGTTGGAACAGACTGCTTCTCTTTCATAGGAACGCATTAGTGTTTCTTGTGAATGCTTGCAAGTAGCTTAAGGCACTTTCAAAGGAAAGTGATTTTCTCTGAAAGGACAGCATTTAGAAAGTGAAGCAACACTCCATTCTCTTCGCACAGAGAATTGAAGTGTTAGAACAGATTGCTTCTCTTTCAGAGAAATGCATGTGAGTTTCTGTTGAATGCTTGTAAATAGCTCAAGGCACTTTCAAAGGAGAGTGATTTTCTCTGAAAGGACAGCATTTAGAAAGTGAAGCAACACTCCATTCACTTCGCACATTGAATTGAAGTGTTGGAACAGACTGCTTCTCTTTCAGAGAAACGCATGTGAGTTTCCGGTGAATGCTTGTAAGTAGCTTAAGGCACTTTCAAAGGAAAGTGATTTTCTCTGAAAGGACAGCATTTAGAAAGTGAAGCAACACTCCATTCACTTCGCACAGTGAATTGAAGTGTTGGAACAGACTGCTTCTCTTTCAGAGAAACGCATGTGAGTTTCTGGTGAATGCTTGTAAGTAGCTTAAGGCACTTTGAAAGGAAAGTGATTTTCTCTGAAAGGACAGCATTTAGAAAGAGAAGCAACACTCCATTCACTTCGCACAGTGAATTGAAGTGTTGGAACAGAGTGCTTCTCTTTCAGAGAAATGCATGTGAGTTTCTGTTGAATGCTTGTAAGTAGTTTAAGGCACTTTCAAAGGAAAGTGATTTTCTCTGAAAGGACAGCATTTAGAAAGTGAAGCAACACTCCATTCACTTCGCAGAGTGAATTGAAGTATTGGAACAGACTGCTTCTCTTTCAGAGAAACGCATGTGAGTTTCTGGTGAATGCTTGTAAGTAGCTTAAGGCACTTTCAAAGGAAAGTGATTTTCTCTGAAAGGACAGCATTTAGAAAGTGAATCAACACTCCATTCACTTCGCACAGTGAATTGAAGTGTTGGAACAGACTGCTTCTCTTTCAGAGAAACGCATGTGAGTTTTTTATGAATGCTTGAAAGTATTTTTAAGGCACTTTCAAAGGAAAGTGATTTTCTCTGAAAGGACAGCATTTAGAAAGTGAAGCAACACTCCATTCACTTTGCACAGTGAATTGAAGTGTTGGAAAAGACTGCTTCTCTTTCAGAGAAACGCATGTGAGTTTCTTCCTAATGCTTGCAAGTAGCTTAAGGCACTTTCAAGGGAAAGCGATTTTCTCTGAAAGGACAGCATTTAGAAAGTGAAGCAACACTCCATCCACTTCGTACAGTGAATTGAAGTGTTGGAACAGACTGCTTTTCTTTCAGAGAAACGCATGTGAGTTTCTTCCTAATGCTTGCAAGTAGCTTAAGGCACTTTCAAAGGAAAGTGATTTTCTCTGAAAGGACAGCATTTAGAAAGTGAAGCAACACTCCATTCCCTTCGCACAGAGAATTGAAGTGTTGGAACAGATTGCTTCTCTTTCAGAGAAATGCATGTGAGTTTTTTATGAATGCTTGAAAGTAGTTTAAGGCACTTTCAAAGGAAAGTGATTTTCTCTGAAAGGACAGCATTTAGAAAGTGAGGCAACACTCCATTCACTTCGCACAGTGAATTGAAGTGTTGGAACAGACTGCTTCTCTTTCAGAGAAACACATGTGAGTTTCTTCCTAATGCTTGCAAGTAGCTTAAGGCACTTTCAAAGGAAAGTGATTTTCTCTGAAAGGACAGCATTTAGAAAGTGAAGCAACACTCCATTCACTTCGCACAGTGAATTGAAGTGTTGGAACAGACTGCTTCTCTTTCATAGGAACGCATTAGTGTTTCTTGTGAATGCTTGCAAGTAGCTTAAGGCACTTTCAAAGGAAAGTGATTTTCTCTGAAAGGACAGCATTTAGAAAGTGAGGCAACACTCCATTCACTTCGCACAGTGAATTGAAGTGTTGGAACAGACTGCTTCTCTTTAAGAGAAACGCATGTGAGTTTCTTCCTAATGCTTGCAAGTAGCTTAAGGCACTTTCAAAGGAAAGTGATTTTCTCTGAAAGGACAGCATTTAGAAAGTGAAGCAACACTCCATTCACTTCGCACAGTGAATTGAAGTGTTGGAACAGACTGCTTCTCTTTCAGAGAAACGCATGTGAGTTTCTGTTGAATGCTTGTAAGTAGCTTAAGGCACTTTCAAAGGAAAGTGATTTTCTCTGAAAGGACAGCATTTAGAAAGTGAAGCAACACTCCATTCACTTCGCACAGTGAATTGAAGTGTTGGAAAAGACTGCTTCTCTTTCAGAGAAACGCATGTGAGTTTCTGTTGAATGCTTGTAAGTAGCTTAAGGCACTTTCAAATTAAAGTGATTTTCTCTGAAAGGACAGCATTTAGAAAGTGAGGCAACACTCAGTTCACTTCACACAGTGAATTGAAGTGCTGGAACAGACTGCTTCTCTTTCAGAGAAACGCATGTGAGTTTTTTATGAATGCTTGAAAGTAGTTTAAGGCACTTTCAAAGGAAAGTGGTTTTCTCTGAAAGGACAGCATTTAGAAAGTGAGGCAACACTCCATTCACTTCGCACAGTGAATTGAAGTGCTGGAACAGACTGCATCTCTTTCAGAGAAACACATGTGAGTTTTTTATGAATGCTTGAAAGTAGTTTAAGGCACTTTCAAAGGAAAGTGATTTTCTCTGAAAGGACAGCATTTAGAAAGTGAGGCAACACTCCATTCACTTCGCACAGTGAATTGAAGTGTTGGAACAGACTTCTTCTCTTTCAGAGAAACGCATGTGAGTTTCTGTTGAATGCTTGTAAGTAGCTTAAGGCACTTTCAAAGGAAAGTGATTTTCTCTGAAAGGACAGCATTTAGAAAGTGAAGCAACACTCCATTCCCTTTGTGCAGTGAATTGAAGTGTTGGAACAGACTGCTTCTCTTTCAGAGAAATGCATGTGAGTTTCTGTTGAATGCTTGTAAGTAGCTTAAGGCTCTTTCAAAGGAAAGTGATTTTCTCTGAAAGGACAGCATTTAGAAAGTAAAGCAACACTCCATTCCCTTCGCGCAATGAATTGAAGTGTTAGAACAGACTGCTTCTCTTTCATAGAAACGCATTAGTGTTTCTTGTAAATGCTTGCAAGTAGCTTAAGGCACTTTCAAAAGAAAGTGATTTTCTCTGAAAGGACAGCATTTAGAAAGTGAAGCAACACTCCATTCACTTCGCACAGTGAATTGAAGTGTTGGAACAGACTTCTTCTCTTTCAGAGAAACGCATGTGAGTTTCTGGTGAATGCTTGTAAGTAGCTTAAGGCACTTTCAAAGGAAAGTGATTTTCTCTGAAAGGACAGAATTTATAAAGTGAAGCAACACTCCATTCCCTTCGTGCAGTGAATTGAAGTGTTGGAAAAGACTGCTTCTCTTTCAGAGAAACGCATGTGAGTTTCTTCCTAATGCTTGCAAGTAGCTTTAGGCACTTTCAAGGGAAAGCGATTTTCTCTGAAAGGACAGCATTTAGAAAGTGAAGCAACACTCCATTCACTTCGCACAGTGAATTGAATTGTTGGAACAGAGTGCTTCTCTTTCAGAGAAATGCATGTGAGTTTCTGTTGAATGCTTGTAGTAGCTTAAGGCACTTTCAAAGGAAAGTGATTTTCTCTGAAAGGACAGCATTTAGAAAGTGAAGCAACAATCCATTCACTTCGCAGAGTGAAATGAAGTATTGGAACAGACTGCTTCTCTTTCAGAGAAACGCATGTGAGTTTCTGGTGAATGCTTGTAAGTAGCTTAAGGCACTTTCAAAGGAAAGTGATTTTCTCTGAAAGGACAGCATTTAGAAAGTGAATCAACACTCCATTCACTTCGCACAGTGAATTGAAGTGTTGGAACAGACTGCTTCTCTTTCAGAGAAACGCATGTAAGTTTCTTCCTAATGCTTGCAAGTAGCTTAAGGCACTTTCAAAGGAAAGTGATTTTCTCTGAAAGGACAGCATTTAGAAAGTGAAGCAACACTCCATTCACTTCGCACAGTGAATTGAAGTGTTGGAACAGACTTCTTCTCTTTCAGAGAAACGCATGTGAGTTTCTGGTGAATGCTTGTAAGTAGCTTAAGGCACTTTCAAAGGAAAGTGATTTTCTCTGAAAGGACAGCATTTAGAAAGTGAAGCAACACTCCATTCCCTTCGTGCAGTGAATTGAAGTGTTGGAACAGACTGCTTCTCTTTCAGAGAAACGCATGTGAGTTTCTTCCTAATGCTTGCAAGTAGCTTAAGGCACATTCAAAGGAAAGTGATTTTCTCTGAAAGGACAGCATTTAGAAAGTGAAGCAACACTCCATTCACTTCGCACAGTGAATTGAAGTGTTGGAACAGACTGCTTCTCTTTCAGAGAAACGCATGTAAGTTTCTTCCTAATGCTTGCAAGTAGCTTAAGGCACTTTCAAAGGAAAGTGATTTTCTCTGAAAGGACAGCATTTAGAAAGTGAAGCAACACTCCATTCACTTCGCACAGTGAATTGAAGTGTTGGAACAGACTGCTTCTCTTTCAGAGAAACGCATGTGAGTTTCTGGTGAATGCTTGTAAGTAGCTTAAGGCACTTTCAAAGGAAAGTGATTTTCTCTGAAAGGACAGCATTTAGAAAGTGAAGCAACACTCCATTCACTTCGCACAGTGAATTGAAGTGTTGGAACAGACTTCTTCTCTTTCAGAGAAACGCATGTGAGTTTCTGTTGAATGCTTGTAAGTAGCTTAAGGCACTTTCAAAGGAAAGTGATTTTCTCTGAAAGGACAGCATTTAGAAAGTGAAGCAACACTCCATTCCCTTCGTGCAGTGAATTGAAGTGTTGGAACAGACTGCTTCTATTTCAGAGAAATGCATGTGAGTTTCTGTTGAATGCTTGAAAGTAGTTTAAGGCTCTTTCAAAGGAAAGTGATTTTCTCTGAAAGGACAGCATTTAGAAAGTAAAGCAACACTCCATTCCCTTCGCGCAATGAATTGAAGTGTTGGAACAGACTGCTTCTCTTTCATAGAAACGCATTAGTGTTTCTTGTAAATGCTTGCAAGTAGCTTAAGGCACTTTCAAAGGAAAGTGATTTTCTCTGAAAGGACAGCATTTAGAAAGTGAAGAAACACTCCATTCACTTCGCACAGTGAATTGAAGTGTTGGAACAGACTGCTTCTCTTTCAGAGAAACGCATGTGAGTTTCTGGTGAATGCTTGTAAGTAGCTTAAGGCACTTTCAAAGGAAAGTGATTTTCTCTGAAAGGACAGCATTTAGAAAGTGAAGCAACAATCCATTCCCTTCGCACAGAGAATTGAAGTGTTGGAACAGATTGCTTCTCTTTTAGAGAAATGCATGTGAGTTTTTTATGAATACATGAAAGTAGTTTAAGGCACTTTCAAAGGAAAGTGATTTTCTCTGAAAGGACAGCATTTAGAAAGTGAGGCAACACTCCATTCACTTCGCACAGTGAATTGAAGTGTTGGAACAGACTGCTTCTCTTTCAGAGAAACGCATGTGAGTTTCTTCCTAATGCTTGCAAATAGCTTAAGGCACTTTCAATGAAAAGTGATTTTCTCTGAAAGGACAGCATTTAGAAAGTGAAGCAACACTCCATCCACTTCTCACAGTGAATTGAAGTGTTGGAACAGACTGCTTCTCTTTCAGAGAAACGCATGTGAGTTTCTTGTGAATTCTTGCAAGTTGCTTAAGGCACTTTCAAAGAAAAGTGATTTTCTCTGAAAGGACAGCATTTAGAAAGTGAAGCAACACTCCATTCACTTCGCACAGTGAATTGAAGTGTTGGAACAGACTGCTTCTCTTTCAGAGAAACGCATGTAAGTTTCTTCCTAATGCTTGCAAGTAGCTTAAGGCACTTTCAAAGGAAAGTGATTTTCTCTGAAAGGACAGCATTTAGAAAGTGAAGCAACACTCCATTCACTTCGCACAGTGAATTGAAGTGTTGGAACAGACTTCTTCTCTTTCAGAGAAACGCATGTGAGTTTCTGGTGAATGCTTGTAAGTAGCTTAAGGCACTTTCAAAGGAAAGTGATTTTCTCTGAAAGGACAGCATTTAGAAAGTGAAGCAACACTCCATTCCCTTCGTACAGTGAATTGAAGTGTTGGAACAGACTGCTTCTCTTTCAGAGAAACGCATCTGAGTTTCTTCCTAATGCTTGCAAGTAGCTTAAGGCACTTTCAAAGGATAGTGATTTTCTCTGAAAGGACAGCATTTAGAAAGTGAAGCAACACTCCATTCACTTCGCACAGTGAATTGAAGTGTTGGAACAGACTGCATCTCTTTCATAGGAACGCATTAGTGTTTCCTGTGAATGCTTGCAAGTAGCTTAAGGCACTTTCAAAGGAAAGTGATTTTCTCTGAAAGGACAGCATTTAGAAAGTGAAGCAACACTCCATTCACTTCGCACAGAGAATTGAAGTGTTAGAACAGATTGCTTCTCTTTCAGAGAAATGCATGTGAGTTTCTGTTGAATGCTTGTAAGTAGCTTAAGGCACTTTCAAAGGAAAGTGATTTTCTCTGAAAGGACAGCATTTAGAAAGTGAAGCAACACTCCATTCACTTCGCACATTGAATTGAAGTGTTGGAACAGACTGCTTCTCTTTCAGAGAAACGCATGTGAGTTTCTGTTGAATGCTTGTAATAGCTTAAGGCACTTTCAAAGGAAAGTGATTTTCTCTGAAAGGACAGCATTTAGAAAGTGAAGCAACACTCCATTCACTTCGCAGAGTGAATTGAAGTGTTGGAACAGACTGCTTCTCTTTCAGAGAAACGCATCTGAGTTTCTTCCTAATGCTTGCAAGTAGCTTAAGGCACTTTCAAAGGAAAGTGATTTTCTCTGAAAGGACAGCATTTAGAAAGTGAAGCAACACTCCATTCACTTCGCACAGTGAATTGAAGTGTTGGAACAGACTGCTTCTCTTTCAGAGAAACGCATGTGAGTTTCTGGTGAATGCTTGTAAGTAGCATAAGGCACTTTCAAAGGAAAGTGATTTTCTCTGAAAGGACAGCATTTAGAAAGTGAAGCAACACTCCATTCACTTCGCACAGTGAATTGAATTGTTGGAACAGAGTGCTTCTCTTTCAGAGAAATGCATGTGAGTTTCTGTTGAATGCTTGTAAGTAGCTTAAGGCACTTTCAAAGGAAAGTGATTTTCTCTGAAAGGACAGCATTTAGAAAGTGAAGCAACAATCCATTCACTTCGCAGAGTGAAATGAAGTATTGGAACAGACTGCTTCTCTTTCAGAGAAACGCATGTGAGTTTCTGGTGAATGCTTGTAAGTAGCTTAAGGCACTTTCAAAGGAAAGTGATTTTCTCTGAAAGGACAGCATTTAGAAAGTGAATCAACACTCCATTCACTTCGCACAGTGAATTGAAGTGTTGGAACAGACTGCTTCTCTTTCAGAGAAACGCATGTAAGTTTCTTCCTAATGCTTGCAAGTAGCTTAAGGCACTTTCAAAGGAAAGTGATTTTCTCTGAAAGGACAGCATTTAGAAAGTGAAGCAACACTCCATTCACTTCGCACAGTGAATTGAAGTGTTGGAACAGACTTCTTCTCTTTCAGAGAAACACATGTGAGTTTCTGGTGAATCCTTGTAAGTAGCTTAAGGCACTTTCAAAGGAAAGTGATTTTCTCTGAAAGGACAGCATTTAGAAAGTGAAGCAACACTCCATTCCCTTCGTGCAGTGAATTGAAGTGTTGGAACAGACTGCTTCTCTTTCAGAGAAACGCATGTGAGTTTCTTCCTAATGCTTGCAAGTAGCTTAAGGCACTTTCAAAGGAAAGTGATTTTCTCTGAAAGGACAGCATTTAGAAAGTGAAGCAACACTCCATTCACTTCGCACAGTGAATTGAAGTGTTGGAACAGACTGCTTCTCTTTCAGAGAAACGCATGTAAGTTTCTTCCTAATGCTTGCAAGTAGCTTAAGGCACTTTCAAAGGAAAGTGATTTTCTCTGAAAGGACAGCATTTAGAAAGTGAAGCAACACTCCATTCACTTCGCACAGTGAATTGAAGTGTTGGAACAGACTGCTTCTCTTTCAGAGAAACGCATGTGAGTTTCTGGTGAATGCTTGTAAGTAGCTTAAGGCACTTTCAAAGGAAAGTGATTTTCTCTGAAAGGACAGCATTTAGAAAGTGAAGCAACACTCCATTCACTTCGCACAGTGAATTGAAGTGTTGGAACAGACTTCTTCTCTTTCAGAGAAACGCATGTGAGTTTCTGTTGAATGCTTGTAAGTAGCTTAAGGCACTTTCAAAGGAAAGTGATTTTCTCTGAAAGGACAGCATTTAGAAAGTGAAGCAACACTCCATTCTCTTCGTGCAGTGAATTGAAGTGTTGGAACAGACTGCTTCTATTTCAGAGAAATGCATGTGAGTTTCTGTTGAATGCTTGAAAGTAGTTTAAGGCTCTTTCAAAGGAAAGTGATTTTCTCTGAAAGGACAGCATTTAGAAAGTAAAGCAACACTCCATTCCCTTCGCGCAATGAATTGAAGTGTTGGAACAGACTGCTTCTCTTTCATAGAAACGCATTAGTGTTTCTTGTAAATGCTTGCAAGTAGCTTAAGGCACTTTCAAAGGAAAGTGATTTTCTATGAAAGGACAGCATTTAGAAAGTGAAGCAACACTCCATTCACTTCGCACAGTGAATTGAAGTGTTGGAACAGACTGCTTCTCTTTCAGAGAAACGCATGTGAGTTTCTGGTGAATGCTTGTAAGTAGCTTAAGGCACTTTCAAAGGAAAGTGATTTTCTCTGAAAGGACAGCATTTAGAAAGTGAAGCAACACTCCATTCCCTTCGTGCAGTGAATTGAAGTGTTGGAACAGACTGCTTCTCTTTCAGAGAAATGCATGTGAGTTTCTGTTGAATGCTTGTAAGTAGCTTAAGGCTCTTTCAAAGGAAAGTGATTTTCTCTGAAAGGACAGCATTTAGAAAGTAAAGCAACACTCCATTCCCTTCGCGCAATGAATTGAAGTGTTGGAACAGACTGCTTCTCTTTCATAGAAACGCATTAGTGTTTCTTGTAAATGCTTGCAAGTAGCTTAAGGCACTTTCAAAGGAAAGTGATTTTCTCTGAAAGGACAGCATTTAGAAAGTGAAGCAACACTCCATTCCCTTCGCACAGAGAATTGAAGTGTTGGAACAGATTGCTTCTCTTTTAGAGAAATGCATGTGAGTTTTTTATGAATACTTGAAAGTAGTTTAAGGCACTTTCAAAGGAAAGTGATTTTCTCTGAAAGGACAGCATTTAGAAAGTGAGGCAACACTCCATTCACTTCGCACAGTGAATTGAAGTGTTGGAACAGACTGCTTCTCTTTCAGAGAAACGCATGTGAGTTTCTTCCTAATGCTTGCAAATAGCTTAAGGCACTTTCAAGGAAAAGTGATTTTCTCTGAAAGGACAGCATTTAGAAAGTGAAGCAACACTCCATCCACTTCTCACAGTGAATTGAAGTGTTGGAACAGACTGCTTCTCTTTCAGAGAAACGCATGTGAGTTTCTTGTGAATTCTTGCAAGTTGCTTAAGGCACTTTCAAAGAAAAGTGATTTTCTCTGAAAGGACAGCATTTAGAAAGTGAAGCAACACTCCATTCACTTCGCACAGTGAATTGAAGTGTTGGAACAGACTGCTTCTCTTTCAGAGAAACGCATGTAAGTTTCTTCCTAATGCTTGCAAGTAGCTTAAGGCACTTTCAAAGGAAAGTGATTTTCTCTGAAAGGACAGCATTTAGAAAGTGAAGCAACACTCCATTCACTTCGCACAGTGAATTGAAGTGTTGGAACAGACTTCTTCTCTTTCAGAGAAACGCATGTGAGTTTCTGGTGAATGCTTGTAAGTAGCTTAAGGCACTTTCAAAGGAAAGTGATTTTCTCTGAAAGGACAGCATTTAGAAAGTGAAGCAACACTCCATTCCCTTCGTGCAGTGAATTGAAGTGTTGGAACAGACTGCTTCTCTTTCAGAGAAACGCATCTGAGTTTCTTCCTAATGCTTGCAAGTAGCTTAAGGCACTTTCAAAGGATAGTGATTTTCTCTGAAAGGACAGCATTTAGAAAGTGAAGCAACACTCCATTCACTTCGCACAGTGAATTGAAGTGTTGGAACAGACTGCTTCTCTTTCATAGGAACGCATTAGTGTTTCCTGTGAATGCAGCAAGTAGCTTAAGGAACTTTCAAAGGAAAGTGATTTTCTCTGAAAGGACAGCATTTAGAAAGTGAAGCAACACTCCATTCACTTCGCACAGAGAATTGAAGTGTTAGAACAGATTGCTTCTCTTTCAGAGAAATGCATGTGAGTTTCTGTTGAATGCTTGTAAGTAGCTTAAGGCACTTTCAAAGGAAAGTGATTTTCTCTGAAAGGACAGCATTTAGAAAGTGAAGCAACACTCCATTCACTTCGCACATTGAATTGAAGTGTTGGAACAGACTGCTTCTCTTTCAGAGAAACGCATGTGAGTTTCTGTTGAATGCTTGTAATAGCTTAAGGCACTTTCAAAGGAAAGTGATTTTCTCTGAAAGGACAGCATTTAGAAAGTGAAGCAACACTCCATTCACTTCGCAGAGTGAATTGAAGTGTTGGAACAGACTGCTTCTCTTTCAGAGAAACGCATGTGAGTTTCTGGTGAATGCTTGTAAGTAGCTTAAGGCACTTTCAAAGGAAAGTGATTTTCTCTGAAAGGACAGCATTTAGAAAGTGAAGCAACACTCCATTCACTTCGCACAGTGAATTGAAGTGTTGGAACAGAGTGCTTCTCTTTCAGAGAAATGCATGTGAGTTTCTGTTGAATGCTTGTAAGTAGCTTAAGGCACTTTCAAAGGAAAGTGATTTTCTCTGAAAGGACAGCATTTAGAACGTGAAGCAACACTCCATTCACTTCGCAGAGTGAATTGAAGTATTGGCGCAGACTGCTTCTCTTTCAGAGAAACGCATGTGAGTTTTTTGTGAATGCTTGTAAGTAGCTTAAGGCACTTTCAAAGGAAAGTGATTTTCTCTGAAAGGACAGCATTTAGAAAGTGAATCAACACTCCATTCACTTCGCACAGTGAATTGAAGTGTTGGAACAGACTGCTTCTCTTTCAGAGAAACGCATGTGAGTTTTTTATGAATGCTTGAAAGTATTTTCAAGGCACTTTCAAAGGAAAGTGATTTTCTCTGAAACGACAGCATTTAGAAAGTGAAGCAACACTCCATTCACTTCGCACAGTGAATTGAAGTGTTGGAACAGACTTGTTCTCTTTTAGAGAAACGCATGTGAGTTTCTGTTGAGTGATTGTAAGTAGCTTAAGGCACTTTCAAAGGAAAGTGATTTTCTCTGAAAGGACAGCATTTAGAAAGTGAAGCAACACTCCATTCCCTTCGTGCAGTGAATTGAAGTGTTGGAACAGACTGCTTCTCTTTCAGAGAAACGCATGTCAGTTTCTTCTTAATGCTTGCGAGTAGCTTAAGGCACTTTCAAAGGAAAGTGATTTTCTCTGAAAGGACAGCATTTAGAAAGTGAAGCAACACTCCATTCACTTCGCACAGTGAATTGAAGTGTTGGAACAGACTTCTTCTCTTTCAGAGAAACGCATGTGAGTTTCTGGTGAATGCTTGTAAGTAGCTTAAGGCACTTTCAATGGGAAGTGATTTTCTCTGAAAGGACAGCATTTAGAAAGTGAAGCAACACTCCATTCCCTTCGTGCAGTGAATTGAAGTGTTGGAACAGACTGCTTCTCTTTCAGAGAAACGCATCTGAGTTTCTTCCTAATGCTTGCAAGTAGCTTAAGGCACTTTCAAAGGAAAGTGATTTTCTCTGAAAGGACAGCATTTAGAAAGTGAAGCAACACTCCATTCACTTCGGACAGTGAATTGAAGTGTTGGAACAGACTGCTTCTCTTTCATAGGAACGCATTAGTGTTTCTTGTGAATGCTTGCAAGTAGCTTAAGGCACTTTCAAAGGAAAGTGATTTGCTCTGAAAGGACAGCATTTAGAAAGTGAAGCAACACTCCATTCACTTCGCACAGAGAATTGAAGTGTTAGAACAGATTGCTTCTCTTTCAGAGAAATGCATGTGAGTTTCTGTTGAATGCTTGTAAGTAGCTTAAGGCACTTTCAAAGGAAAGTGATTTTCTCTGAAAGGACAGCATTTAGAAAGTGAAGCAACACTTCATTCACTTCGCACATTGAATTGAAGTGTTGGAACAGACTGCTTCTCTTTCAGAGAAACACATGTGAGTTTCTGGTGAATGCTTGTAAGTAGCTTAAGGCACTTTCAAAGGAAAGTGATTTTCTCTGAAAGGACAGCATTTAGAAAGTGAAGCAACACTCCATTCACTTCGCACAGTGAATTGAAGTGTTGGAACAGAGTGCTTCTCTTTCAGAGAAATGCATGTGAGTTTCTGTTGAATGCTTGTAAGTAGCTTAAGGCACTTTCAAAGGAAAGTGATTTTCTCTGAAAGGACAGCATTTAGAAAGTGAAGCAACACTCCATTCACTTCGCAGAGTGAATTGAAGTGTTGGAACAGACTGCTTCTCTTTCAGAGAAACGCATGTGAGTTTCTGGTGAATGCTTGTAAGTAGCTTAAGGCACTTTCAAAGGAAAGTGATTTTCTCTGAAAGGACAGCATTTAGAAAGTGAATTAACACTCCATTCACTTCGCACAGTGAATTGAAGTGTTGGAACAGACTGCTTCTCTTTCAGAGAAACGCATGTAAGTTTCTTCCTAATGCTTGCAAGTAGCTTAAGGCACTTTCAAAGGAAAGTGATTTTCTCTGAAAGGACAGCATTTAGAAAGTGAAGCAACACTCCATTCACTTCGCACAGTGAATTGAAGTGTTGGAACAGACTGCTTCTCTTTCAGAGAAACGCATGTGAGTTTCTGGTGAATGCTTGTAAGTAGCTTAAGGCACTTTCAAAGGAAAGTGATTTTCTCTGAAAGGACAGCATTTAGAAAGTGAAGCAACACTCCATTCACTTCGCACAGTGAATTGAAGTGTTGGAACAGAGTGCTTCTCTTTCAGAGAAATGCATGTGAGTTTCTGATGAATGCTTGTAAGTAGCTTAAGGCACTTTCAAAGGAAAGTGATTTTCTCTGAAAGGACAGCATTTAGAAAGTGAAGCAACACTCCATTCACTTCGCAGAGTGAATTGAAGTATTGGAACAGACTGCTTCTCTTTCAGAGAAACGCATGTGAGTTTCTGGTGAATGCTTGTAAGTAGCTTAAGGCACTTTCAAAGGAAAGTGATTTTCTTTGAAAGGACAGCATTTAGAAAGTGAATCAACACTCCATTCACTTCGCACAGTGAATTGAAGTGTTGGAACAGACTGCTTCTCTTTCAGAGAAACGCATGTGAGTTTTTTATGAATGCTTGAAAGTATTTTTAAGGCACTTTCAAAGGAAAGTGATTTTCTCTGAAACGACAGCATTTAGAAAGTGAGGCAACACTCCATTCACTTCGCACAGTGAATTGAAGTGTTGGAACAGACTGCTTCTCTTTCAGAGAAATGCATGTGAGTTTCTGGTGAATGCTTGTAAGTAGCTTAAGGCACTTTCAAAGGAAAGTGATTTCCTCTGAAAGGACAGCATTTAGAAAGTGAAGCAACACTCCATTCACTTCGTGAAGTGAATTGAAGTGTTGGAACAGAGTGCTTCTCTTTCATAGAAACGCCTTAGTGTTTCTTGTGAATGCTTGCAAGTTGCTTAAGGCACTTTCAAAGGAAAGTGATTTTCTCTGAAAGGACATAATTTAGAAAGTGAAGCAACACTCCATTCACTTTGCACAGTGAATTGAAGTGTTGGAACAGACTGCTTCTCTTTCAGAGAAACGCATGTGAGTTTCTGTTGAATGCTTGTAAGTAGCTTAAGGCACTTTCAAAGGAAAGTGATTTTCTCTGAAAGGACAGCATTTAGAAAGTGAAGCAACACTCCATTCACTTCGCACAGTGAATTGAAGTGTTGGAACAGACTGCTTCTCTTTCAGAGAAACGCATGTGAGTTTCTGTTGAATGCTTGTAAGTAGCTTAAGGCACTTTCAAATTAAAGTGATTTTCTCTGAAAGGACAGCATTTAGAAAGTGAGGCAACACTCCATTCACTTCGCACAGTGAATTGAAGTGTTGGAACAGACTGCTTCTCTTTCAGAGAAACGCATGTGAGTTTCTTCCTAATGCTTGCAAGTAGCTTAAGGCACTTTCAAGGGAAAGTGATTTTCTCTGAAAGGACAGCATTTAGAAAGTGAAGCAACACTCCATCCACTTCGCACAGTGAATTGAAGTGTTGGAACAGACTGCTTTTCTTTCAGAGAAACGCATGTGAGTTTCTTGTGAATTCTTGCAAGTTGCTTAAGGCACTTTCAAAGGAAAGTGATTTTCTCTGAAAGGACAGCATTTAGAAAGTGAAGCAACACTCCATTCACTTCGCACAGTGAATTGAAGTGTTGGAACAGACTGCTTCTCTTTCAGAGAAACGCATGTGAGTTTTTTGTGAATGCTTGAAAGTAGTTTAAGGCACTTTCAAAGAAAAGTGATTTTCTCTGAAAGGACAGCATTTAGAAAGTGAAGCAACACTCCGTTCACTTCGCACAGTGAATTGAAGTGTTGGAACAGACTGCTTCTCTTTCAGAGAAACGCATGAAAGTTTCTTCCTAATGCTTGCAAGTAGCTTAAGGCACTTTCAAAGGAAAGTGATTTTCTCTGAAAGGACAGCATTTAGAAAGTGAAGCAACACTCCATTCACTTCGCACAGTGAATTGAAGTGTTGGAACAGACTTGTTCTCTTTCAGAGAAACGCATGTGAGTTTCTGTTGAATGCTTGTAAGTAGCTTAAGGCACTTTCAAAGGAAAGTGATTTTCTCTGAAAGGACAGCATTTAGAAAGTGAAGCAACACTCCATTCCCTTCGTGCAGTGAATTGAAGTGTTGGAACGGACTGCTTCTCTTTCAGAGAAATGCATGTGAGTTTCTGTTGAATGCTTGTAAGTAGCTTAAGGCTCTTTCAAAGGAAAGTGATTTTCTCTGAAAGGACAGCATTTAGAAAGTAAAGCAACACTCCATTCCCTTCGCGCAATGAATTGAAGTGTTGGAACAGACTGCTTCTCTTTCATAGAAACGCATTAGTGTTTCTTGTAAATGCTTGCAAGTAGCTTAAGGCACTTTCAAAGGAAAGTGATTTTCTCTGAAAGGACAGCATTTAGAAAGTGAAGCAACACTCCATTCCCTTCGCACAGAGAATTGAAGTGTTGGAACAGATTGCTTCTCTTTCAGAGAAATGCATGTGGGTTTTTTATGAATGCTTGAAAGTAGTTTAAGGCACTTTCAAAGGAAAGTGATTTTCTCTGAAAGGACAGCATTTAGAAAGTGAGGCAACACTCCATTCACTTCGCACAGTGAATTGAAGTGTTGGAACAGACTGCTTCTCTTTCAGAGAAACGCATGTGAGTTTCTTCCTAATGCTTGCAAGTAGCTTAAGGCACTTTCAAGGGAAAGTGATTTTCTCTGAAAGGACAGCATTTAGAAAGTGAAGCAACACTCCATCCACTTCGCACAGTGAATTGAAGTGTTGGAACAGACTGCTTCTCTTTCAGAGAAGCGCATGTGAGTTTCTTGTGAATTCTTGCAAGTTGCTTAAGGCACTTTCAAAGGAAAGTGATTTTCTCTGAAAGGACAGCATTTAGAAAGTGAAGCAACACTCCATTCCCTTCGCACAGTGAATTGAAGTGTTGGAACAGACTTGTTCTCTTTCAGAGAAACGCATGTGAGTTTCTGTTGAGTGCTTGTAAGTAGCTTAAGGCACTTTCAAAGGAAAGTGATTTTCTCTGAAAGGACAGCATTTAGAAAGTGAAGCAACACTCCATTCCCTTCGCACAGTGAATTGAAGTGTTGGAACAGACTGCTTCTCTTTCAGAGAAACGCATGTCAGTTTCTTCTTAATGCTTGCGAGTAGCTTAAGGCACTTTCAAAGGAAAGTGATTTTCTCTGAAAGGACAGCATTTAGAAAGTGAAGCAACACTCCATTCACTTCGCACAGTGAATTGAAGTGTTGGAACAGACTTCTTCTCTTTCAGAGAAACGCATGTGAGTTTCTGGTGAATGCTTGTAAGTAGCTTAAGGCACTTTCAATGGGAAGTGATTTTCTCTGAAAGGACAGCATTTAGAAAGTGAAGCAACACTCCATTCCCTTCGTGCAGTGAATTGAAGTGTTGGAACAGACTGCTTCTCTTTCAGAGAAACGCATCTGAGTTTCTTCCTAATGCTTGCAAGTAGCTTAAGGCACTTTCAAAGGAAAGTGATTTTCTCTGAAAGGACAGCATTTAGAAAGTGAAGCAACACTCCATTCACTTCGCACAGTGAATTGAAGTGTTGTAACAGACTGCTTCTCTTTCATAGGAACGCATTAGTGTTTCTTGTGAATGCTTGCAAGTAGCTTAAGGCACTTTCAAAGGAAAGTGATTTGCTCTGAAAGGACAGCATTTAGAAAGTGAAGCAACACTCCATTCACTTCGCACAGAGAATTGAAGTGTTAGAACAGATTGCTTCTCTTTCAGAGAAATGCATGTGAGTTTCTGTTGAATGCTTGTAAGTAGCTTAAGGCACTTTCAAAGGAAAGTGATTTTCTCTGAAAGGACAGCATTTAGAAAGTGAAGCAACACTTCATTCACTTCGCACATTGAATTGAAGTGTTGGAACAGACTGCTTCTCTTTCAGAGAAACACATGTGAGTTTCTGGTGAATGCTTGTAAGTAGCTTAAGGCACTTTCAAAGGAAAGTGATTTTCTCTGAAAGGACAGCATTTAGAAAGTGAAGCAACACTCCATTCACTTCGCACAGTGAATTGAAGTGTTGGAACAGAGTGCTTCTCTTTCAGAGAAATGCATGTGAGTTTCTGTTGAATGCTTGTAAGTAGCTTAAGGCACTTTCAAAGGAAAGTGATTTTCTCTGAAAGGACAGCATTTAGAAAGTGAAGCAACACTCCATTCACTTCGCGCAATGAATTGAAGTGTTGGAACAGACTGCTTCTCTTTCATAGAAACGCATTAGTGTTTCTTGTAAATGCTTGCAAGTAGCTTAAGGCACTTTCAAAGGAAAGTGATTTTCTCTGAAAGGACAGCATTTAGAAAGTGAAGCAACACTCCATTCCCTTCGCACAGAGAATTGAAGTGTTGGAACAGATTGCTTCTCTTTCAGAGAAATGCATGTGGGTTTTTTATGAATGCTTGAAAGTAGTTTAAGGCACTTTCAAAGGAAAGTGATTTTCTCTGAAAGGACAGCATTTAGAAAGTGAGGCAACACTCCATTCACTTCGCACAGTGAATTGAAGTGTTGGAACAGACTGCTTCTCTTTCAGAGAAACGCATGTGAGTTTCTTCCTAATGCTTGCAAGTAGCTTAAGGCACTTTCAAGGGAAAGTGATTTTCTCTGAAAGGACAGCATTTAGAAAGTGAAGCAACACTCCATCCACTTCGCACAGTGAATTGAAGTGTTGGAACAGACTGCTTCTCTTTCATAGAAACGCATTAGTGTTTCTTGTAAATGCTTGCAAGTAGCTTAAGGCACTTTCAAAGGAAAGTGATTTTCTCTGAAAGGACAGCATTTAGAAAGTGAAGCAACACTCCATTCCCTTCGCACAGAGAATTGAAGTGTTGGAACAGATTGCTTCTCTTTCAGAGAAATGCATGTGGGTTTTTTATGAATGCTTGAAAGTAGTTTAAGGCACTTTCAAAGGAAAGTGATTTTCTCTGAAAGGACAGCATTTAGAAAGTGAGGCAACACTCCATTCACTTCGCACAGTGAATTGAAGTGTTGGAACAGACTGCTTCTCTTTCAGAGAAACGCATGTGAGTTTCTTCCTAATGCTTGCAAGTAGCTTAAGGCACTTTCAAGGGAAAGTGATTTTCTCTGAAAGGACAGCATTTAGAAAGTGAAGCAACACTCCATCCACTTCGCACAGTGAATTGAAGTGTTGGAACAGACTGCTTCTCTTTCAGAGAAACGCATGTGAGTTTCTTGTGAATTCTTGCAAGTTGCTTAAGGCACTTTCAAAGGAAAGTGATTTTCTCTGAAAGGACAGCATTTAGAAAGTGAAGCAACACTCCATTCACTTCGCACAGTGAATTGAAGTGTTGGAACAGACTGCTTCTCTTTCAGAGAAACGCATGTGAGTTTTTTGTGAATGCTTGAAAGTAGTTTAAGGCACTTTCAAAGAAAAGTGATTTTCTCTGAAAGGACAGCATTTAGAAAGTGAAGCAACACTCCATTCCCTTCGCACAGTGAATTGAAGTGTTGGAACAGACTTGTTCTCTTTCAGAGAAACGCATGTGAGTTTCTGTTGAGTGCTTGTAAGTAGCTTAAGGCACTTTCAAAGGAAAGTGATTTTCTCTGAAAGGACAGCATTTAGAAAGTGAAGCAACACTCCATTCCCTTCGCACAGTGAATTGAAGTGTTGGAACAGACTGCTTCTCTTTCAGAGAAACGCATGTCAGTTTCTTCTTAATGCTTGCGAGTAGCTTAAGGCACTTTCAAAGGAAAGTGATTTTCTCTGAAAGGACAGCATTTAGAAAGTGAAGCAACACTCCATTCACTTCGCACAGTGAATTGAAGTGTTGGAACAGACTTCTTCTCTTTCAGAGAAACGCATGTGAGTTTCTGGTGAATGCTTGTAAGTAGCTTAAGGCACTTTCAATGGGAAGTGATTTTCTCTGAAAGGACAGCATTTAGAAAGTGAAGCAACACTCCATTCCCTTCGTGCAGTGAATTGAAGTGTTGGAACAGACTGCTTCTCTTTCAGAGAAACGCATCTGAGTTTCTTCCTAATGCTTGCAAGTAGCTTAAGGCACTTTCAAAGGAAAGTGATTTTCTCTGAAAGGACAGCATTTAGAAAGTGAAGCAACACTCCATTCACTTCGCACAGTGAATTGAAGTGTTGTAACAGACTGCTTCTCTTTCATAGAAACGCATTAGTGTTTCTTGTGAATGCTTGCAAGTAGCTTAAGGCACTTTCAAAGGAAAGTGATTTGCTCTGAAAGGACAGCATTTAGAAAGTGAAGCAACACTCCATTCACTTCGCACAGAGAATTGAAGTGTTAGAACAGATTGCTTCTCTTTCAGAGAAATGCATGTGAGTTTCTGTTGAATGCTTGTAAGTAGCTTAAGGCACTTTCAAAGGAAAGTGATTTTCTCTGAAAGGACAGCATTTAGAAAGTGAAGCAACACTTCATTCACTTCGCACATTGAATTGAAGTGTTGGAACAGACTGCTTCTCTTTCAGAGAAACACATGTGAGTTTCTGGTGAATGCTTGTAAGTAGCTTAAGGCACTTTCAAAGGAAAGTGATTTTCTCTGAAAGGACAGCATTTAGAAAGTGAAGCAACACTCCATTCACTTCGCACAGTGAATTGAAGTGTTGGAACAGAGTGCTTCTCTTTCAGAGAAATGCATGTGAGTTTCTGTTGAATGCTTGTAAGTAGCTTAAGGCACTTTCAAAGGAAAGTGATTTTCTCTGAAAGGACAGCATTTAGAAAGTGAAGCAACACTCCATTCACTTCGCAGAGTGAATTGAAGTGTTGGAACAGACTGCTTCTCTTTCAGAGAAACGCATGTGAGTTTCTGGTGAATGCTTGTAAGTAGCTTAAGGCACTTTCAAAGGAAAGTGATTTTCTCTGAAAGGACAGCATTTAGAAAGTGAATTAACACTCCATTCACTTCGCACAGTGAATTGAAGTGTTGGAACAGACTGCTTCTCTTTCAGAGAAACGCATGTAAGTTTCTTCCTAATGCTTGCAAGTAGCTTAAGGCACTTTCAAAGGAAAGTGATTTTCTCTGAAAGGACAGCATTTAGAAAGTGAAGCAACACTCCATTCACTTCGCACAGTGAATTGAAGTGTTGGAACAGACTGCTTCTCTTTCAGAGAAACGCATGTGAGTTTCTGGTGAATGCTTGTAAGTAGCTTAAGGCACTTTCAAAGGAAAGTGATTTTCTCTGAAAGGACAGCATTTAGAAAGTGAAGCAACACTCCATTCACTTCGCACAGTGAATTGAAGTGTTGGAACAGAGTGCTTCTCTTTCAGAGAAATGCATGTGAGTTTCTGATGAATGCTTGTAAGTAGCTTAAGGCACTTTCAAAGGAAAGTGATTTTCTCTGAAAGGACAGCATTTAGAAAGTGAAGCAACACTCCATTCACTTCGCAGAGTGAATTGAAGTATTGGAACAGACTGCTTCTCTTTCAGAGAAACGCATGTGAGTTTCTGGTGAATGCTTGTAAGTAGCTTAAGGCACTTTCAAAGGAAAGTGATTTTCTTTGAAAGGACAGCATTTAGAAAGTGAATCAACACTCCATTCACTTCGCACAGTGAATTGAAGTGTTGGAACAGACTGCTTCTCTTTCAGAGAAACGCATGTGAGTTTTTTATGAATGCTTGAAAGTATTTTTAAGGCACTTTCAAAGGAAAGTGATTTTCTCTGAAACGACAGCATTTAGAAAGTGAGGCAACACTCCATTCACTTCGCACAGTGAATTGAAGTGTTGGAACAGACTGCTTCTCTTTCAGAGAAATGCATGTGAGTTTCTGGTGAATGCTTGTAAGTAGCTTAAGGCACTTTCAAAGGAAAGTGATTTCCTCTGAAAGGACAGCATTTAGAAAGTGAAGCAACACTCCATTCACTTCGTGAAGTGAATTGAAGTGTTGGAACAGAGTGCTTCTCTTTCATAGAAACGCCTTAGTGTTTCTTGTGAATGCTTGCAAGTTGCTTAAGGCACTTTCAAAGGAAAGTGATTTTCTCTGAAAGGACATAATTTAGAAAGTGAAGCAACACTCCATTCACTTTGCACAGTGAATTGAAGTGTTGGAACAGACTGCTTCTCTTTCAGAGAAACGCATGTGAGTTTCTGTTGAATGCTTGTAAGTAGCTTAAGGCACTTTCAAAGGAAAGTGATTTTCTCTGAAAGGACAGCATTTAGAAAGTGAAGCAACACTCCATTCACTTCGCACAGTGAATTGAAGTGTTGGAACAGACTGCTTCTCTTTCAGAGAAACGCATGTGAGTTTCTGTTGAATGCTTGTAAGTAGCTTAAGGCACTTTCAAATTAAAGTGATTTTCTCTGAAAGGACAGCATTTAGAAAGTGAGGCAACACTCCATTCACTTCGCACAGTGAATTGAAGTGTTGGAACAGACTGCTTCTCTTTCAGAGAAACGCATGTGAGTTTCTTCCTAATGCTTGCAAGTAGCTTAAGGCACTTTCAAGGGAAAGTGATTTTCTCTGAAAGGACAGCATTTAGAAAGTGAAGCAACACTCCATCCACTTCGCACAGTGAATTGAAGTGTTGGAACAGACTGCTTTTCTTTCAGAGAAACGCATGTGAGTTTCTTGTGAATTCTTGCAAGTTGCTTAAGGCACTTTCAAAGGAAAGTGATTTTCTCTGAAAGGACAGCATTTAGAAAGTGACGCAACACTCCATTCACTTCGCACAGTGAATTGAAGTGTTGGAACAGACTGCTTCTCTTTCAGAGAAACGCATGTGAGTTTTTTGTGAATGCTTGAAAGTAGTTTAAGGCACTTTCAAAGAAAAGTGATTTTCTCTGAAAGAACAGCATTTAGAAAGTGAAGCAACACTCCGTTCACTTCGCACAGTGAATTGAAGTGTTGGAACAGACTGCTTCTCTTTCAGAGAAACGCATGAAAGTTTCTTCCTAATGCTTGCAAGTAGCTTAAGGCACTTTCAAAGGAAAGTGATTTTCTCTGAAAGGACAGCATTTAGAAAGTGAAGCAACACTCCATTCACTTCGCACAGTGAATTGAAGTGTTGGAACAGACTTGTTCTCTTTCAGAGAAACGCATGTGAGTTTCTGTTGAATGCTTGTAAGTAGCTTAAGGCACTTTCAAAGGAAAGTGATTTTCTCTGAAAGGACAGCATTTAGAAAGTGAAGCAACACTCCATTCCCTTCGTGCAGTGAATTGAAGTGTTGGAACGGACTGCTTCTCTTTCAGAGAAATGCATGTGAGTTTCTGTTGAATGCTTGTAAGTAGCTTAAGGCTCTTTCAAAGGAAAGTGATTTTCTCTGAAAGGACAGCATTTAGAAAGTAAAGCAACACTCCATTCCCTTCGCGCAATGAATTGAAGTGTTGGAACAGACTGCTTCTCTTTCATAGAAACGCATTAGTGTTTCTTGTAAATGCTTGCAAGTAGCTTAAGGCACTTTCAAAGGAAAGTGATTTTCTCTGAAAGGACAGCATTTAGAAAGTGAAGCAACACTCCATTCCCTTCGCACAGAGAATTGAAGTGTTGGAACAGATTGCTTCTCTTTCAGAGAAATGCATGTGGGTTTTTTATGAATGCTTGAAAGTAGTTTAAGGCACTTTCAAAGGAAAGTGATTTTCTCTGAAAGGACAGCATTTAGAAAGTGAGGCAACACTCCATTCACTTCGCACAGTGAATTGAAGTGTTGGAACAGACTGCTTCTCTTTCAGAGAAACGCATGTGAGTTTCTTCCTAATGCTTGCAAGTAGCTTAAGGCACTTTCAAGGGAAAGTGATTTTCTCTGAAAGGACAGCATTTAGAAAGTGAAGCAACACTCCATCCACTTCGCACAGTGAATTGAAGTGTTGGAACAGACTGCTTCTCTTTCAGAGAAACGCATGTGAGTTTCTTGTGAATTCTTGCAAGTTGCTTAAGGCACTTTCAAAGGAAAGTGATTTTCTCTGAAAGGACAGCATTTAGAAAGTGAAGCAACACTCCATTCACTTCGCACAGTGAATTGAAGTGTTGGAACAGACTGCTTCTCTTTCAGAGAAACGCATGTGAGTTTTTTGTGAATGCTTGAAAGTAGTTTAAGGCACTTTCAAAGAAAAGTGATTTTCTCTGAAAGGACAGCATTTAGAAAGTGAAGCAACACTCCATTCCCTTCGCACAGTGAATTGAAGTGTTGGAACAGACTTGTTCTCTTTCAGAGAAACGCATGTGAGTTTCTGTTGAGTGCTTGTAAGTAGCTTAAGGCACTTTCAAAGGAAAGTGATTTTCTCTGAAAGGACAGCATTTAGAAAGTGAAGCAACACTCCATTCCCTTCGCACAGTGAATTGAAGTGTTGGAACAGACTGCTTCTCTTTCAGAGAAACGCATGTCAGTTTCTTCCTAATGCTTGCAAGTAGCTTAAGGCACTTTCAAAGGAAAGTGATTTTCTCTGAAAGGACAGCATTTAGAAAGTGAAGCAACACTCCATTCACTTCGCACAGTGAATTGAAGTGTTGGAACAGACTTCTTCTCTTTCAGAGAAACGCATGTGAGTTTCTGGTGAATGCTTGTAAGTAGCTTAAGGCACTTTCAATGGGAAGTGATTTTCTCTGAAAGGACAGCATTTAGAAAGTGAAGCAACACTCCATTCCCTTCGTGTAGTGAATTGAAGTGTTGGAACAGACTGCTTCTCTTTCAGAGAAACGCATCTGAGTTTCTTCCTAATGCTTGCAAGTAGCTTAAGGCACTTTCAAAGGAAAGTGATTTTCTCTGAAAGGACAGCATTTAGAAAGTGAAGCAACACTCCATTCCCTTCGTGCAGTGAATTGAAGTGTTGGAACAGACTGCTTCTCTTTCAGAGAAACGCATCTGAGTTTCTTCCTAATGCTTGCAAGTAGCTTAAGGCACTTTCAAGGGAAAGTGATTTTCTCTGAAAGGACAGCATTTAGAAAGTGAAGCAACACTCCATCCACTTCGCACAGTGAATTGAAGTGTTGGAACAGACTGCTTCTCTTTCAGAGAAACGCATGTGAGTTTCTTGTGAATTCTTGCAAGTTGCTTAAGGCACTTTCAAAGGAAAGTGATTTTCTCTGAAAGGACAGCATTTAGAAAGTGAAGCAACACTCCATTCACTTCGCACAGTGAATTGAAGTGTTGGAACAGACTGCTTCTCTTTCAGAGAAACGCATGTGAGTTTTTTGTGAATGCTTGAAAGTAGTTTAAGGCACTTTCAAAGAAAAGTGATTTTCTCTGAAAGGACAGCATTTAGAAAGTGAAGCAACACTCCATTCACTTCGCACAGTGAATTGAAGTGTTGGAACAGACTGCTTCTCTTTCAGAGAAACGCATGTAAGTTTCTTACTAATGCTTGCAAGTATCTTAAGGCACTTTCAAAGGAAAGTGATTTTCTCTGAAAGGACAGCATTTAGAAAGTGAAGAAACACTCCATTCACTTCGCACAGTGAATTGAAGTGTTGGAACAGACTTCTTCTCTTTCAGAGAAACGCATGTGAGTTTCTGGTGAATGCTTGTAAGTAGCTTAAGGCACTTTCAAAGGAAAGTGATTTTCTCTGAAAGGACAGCATTTAGAAAGTGAAGCAACACTCCATTCCCTTCGTGCAGTGAATTGAAGTGTTGGAACAGACTGCTTCTCTTTCAGAGAAATGCATGTGAGTTTCTGTTGAATGCTTGTTAGTAGCTTAAGGCTCTTTCAAAGGAAAGTGATTTTCTCTGAAAGGACAGCATTTAGAAAGTAAAGCAACACTCCATTCCCTTCGCGCAATGAATTGAAGTGTTGGAACAGACTGCTTCTCTTTCATAGAAACGCATTAGTGTTTCTTGTAAATGCTTGCAAGTAGCTTAAGGCACTTTCAAAGGAAAGTGATTTTCTCTGAAAGGACAGCATTTAGAAGTGAAGCAACACTCCATTCCCTTCGCACAGTGAATTGAAGTGTTGGAACAGACTGCTTCTCTTTCAGAGAAACGCATGTGAGTTTTTTGTGAATGCTTGAAAGTAGTTTAAGGCACTTTCAATGGAAAGTGATTTTCTCTGAAAGGACAGCATTTAGAAAGTGAGGCAACACTCCCTTCATTTCGCACATTGAATTGAAGTGTTGGAACAGACTGCTTCTCTTTCAGAGAAACGCATGTGAATTTCTTCCTAATGCTTGCAAGCTGCTTAAGGCACTTTCAAAGGAAAGTGATTTTCTCTGAAAGGACAGCATTTAGAAAGTGAAGCAACACTCCATTCACTTCGCACAGTGAATTGAAGTGATGGAACGGACTGCTTCTCTTTCAGAGAAACGCATGTGAGTTTCTTCCTAATGCTTGTAAGTAGCTTAAGGCACTTTCAAAGGAAAGTGATTTTCTCTGAAAGGACAGCATTTAGAAAGTGAAGCAACACTCCATTCACTTCGCACAGTGAATTGAAGTGTTGGAACAGACTGCTTCTCTTTCAGAGAAACGCATGTGAGTTTCTTCCTAATGCTTGCAAGTAGCTTAAGGCACTTTCAAAGGAAAGTGATTTTCTCTGAAAGAACAGCATTTAGAAAGTGAAGCAACACTCCATTCACTTCGCACAGTGAATTGAAGTGTTGGAACAGACTGCTTCTCTTTCAGAGAAACGCATGTGAGTTTCTGTTAAATGCTTGTAAGTAGCTTAAGGCACTTTCAAAGGAAAGTTATTTTCTCTGAAAGGACAGCATTTAGAAAGTGAGGCAACACTCAATTCACTTCATACAGTGAATTGAAGTGTTGGAACAGACTGCTTCTGTTTCAGAGAAACGCATGTGAGTTTCTTCCTAATGCTTGCAAGTAGCTTAAGGCACTATCAAAGGAAAGTGATTTTCTCTGAAAGGACAGCATTTAGAAAGTGAAGCAACACTCCATTCACTTCGCACAGTGAATTGAAGTGTTGGAACAGACTGCTTCTCTTTCAGAGAAACGCATGTGAGTTTTTTATGAATGCTTGAAAGTAGTTTAAGGCACTTTCAAAGGAAAGTGATTTTCTCTGAAACGACAGCATTTAGAAAGTGAGGCAACACTCCATTCACTTCGCACAGTGAATTGAAGTGTTGGAACCGACTGCTTCTCTTTCAGAGAAACGCATGTGAGTTTCTGTTGAATGCTTGTAAGTAGCTTATGGCACTTTCAAAGGAAAGTGATTTTCTCTGAAAGGACAGCATGTAGAAAGTGAAGCAACACTCCATTCACTTCGTGCAGTGAATTGAAGTGTTGGAACAGAATGCTTCTCTTTCATAGAAACGCCTTAGTGTTTCTTGTGAATGCTTGCAAGTTGCTTAAGGCACTTTCAAAGGAAAGTGATTTTCTATGAAAGGACATAATTTAGAAAGTGAAGCAACACTCCATTCACTTCGCACATGAATTGAAGTGTTGGAACAGACTGCTTCTCTTTCAGAGAAACGCATGTGAGTTTCTGTTGAATGCTTGTAAGTAGCTTAGGCACTTTAAAAGGAAAGTGATTTTCTCTTAGAGGACAGCAATTAGAAAGTGAAGCAACACTCCATTCACTTCGCACAGTGAATTGAAGTGTTGGAACAGACTGCTTCTCTTTCAGAGAAACGCATGTGAGTTTCTGTTGAATGCTTGTAAGTAGCTTAAGGCACTTTCAAAGGAAAGTGATTTTCCCTGAAAGGACAGCATTTAGAAAGTGAAGCAACACTCCATTCCCTTCGCACAGAGAATTGAAGTGTTGGAACAGATTGCTTCTCTTTCAGAGAAATGCATGTGAGTTTTTATGAATGCTTGAAAGTAGTTTAAGGCACTTTCAAAGGAAAGTGATTTTCTCTGAAAGGACAGCATTTAGAAAGTGAGGCAACACTCCATTCACTTCGCACAGTGAATTGAAGTGTTGGAACAGACTGCTTCTCTTTCAGAGAAACGCATGTGAGTTTCTTCCTAATGCTTGCAAGTAGCTTAAGGCACTTTCAAGGGAAAGTGATTTTCTCTGAAAGGACAGCATTTAGAAAGTGAAGCAACACTCCATCCACTTCGCACCGTGAATTGAAGTGTTGGAACAGACTGCTTCTCTTTCAGAGAAACGCATGTTAGTTTCTTGTGAATTCTTGCAAGTTGCTTAAGGCACTTTCAAAGGAAAGTGATTTTCTCTGAAAGGACAGCATTTAGAAAGTGAAGCAACACTCCATTCACTTCGCACAGTGAATTGAAGTGTTGGAACAGACTGCTTCACTTTCAGAGAAACGCATGTGAGTTTTTTGTGAATGCTTGAAAGTTGTTTAAGGCACTTTCAAAGAAAAGTGATTTTCTCTGAAAGGACAGCATTTAGAAAGTGAAGCAACACTCCATTCACTTCGCACAGTGAATTGAAGTGTTGGAACAGACTGCTTCTCTTTCAGAGAAACGCATGTAAGTTTCTTCCTAATGCTTGCAAGTAGCTTAAGGCACTTTCAAAGGAAAGTGATTTTCTCTGAAAGGACAGCATTTAGAAAGTGAAGCAACACTCCATTCACTTCGCACAGTGAATTGAAGTGTTGGAACAGACTTCTTCTCTTTCAGAGAAACGCATGTGAGTTTCTGGTGAATGCTTGTAAGTAGCTTAAGGCACTTTCAAAGGAAAGTGATTTTCTCTGAAAGGACAGCATTTAGAAAGTGAAGCAACACTCCATTCCCTTCGTGCAGTGAATTGAAGTGTTGGAACAGACTGCTTCTCTTTCAGAGAAACGCATGTGAGTTTCTTCCTAATGCTTGCAAGTAGCTTAAGGCACTTTCAAAGGAAAGTGATTTTCTCTGAAAGGACAGCATTTAGAAAGTGAAGCAACACTCCACTCACTTCGCACAGTGAATTGAAGTGTTGGAACAGACTGCTTCTCTTTCATAGGAACGCATTAGTGTTTCTTGTGAATGCTTGCAAGTAGCTTAAGGCACTTTCAAAGGAAAGTGATTTTCTCTGAAAGGACAGCATTTAGAAAGTGAAGCAACACTCCATTCACTTCGCACAGAGAATTGAAGTGTTAGAACAGATTGCTTCTCTTTCAGAGAAATGCATGTGAGTTTCTGTTGAATGCTTGTAAGTAGCTTAAGGCACTTTCAAAGGAAAGTGATTTTCTCTGAAAGGACAGCATTTAGAAAGTGAAGCAACACTCCATTCACTTCGCACATTGAATTGAAGTGTTGGAACAGACTGCTTCTCTTTCATAGAAACGCATGTGAGTTTTTTATGAATGCTTGAAAGTATTTTTAAGGCACTTTCAAAGGAAAGTGATTTTCTCTGAAACGACAGCATTTAGAAAGTGAGGCAACACTCCATTCACTTCGCACAGTGAATTGAAGTGTTGGAACGGACTGCTTCTCTTTCAGAGAAACGCATGTGAGTTTCTGTTGAATGCTTGTAAGTAGCTTAAGGCACTTTCAAAGGAAAGTGATTTCCTCTGAAAGGACATCATTTAGAAAGTGAAGCAACACTCCATTCACTTCGTGCAGTGAATTGAAGTGTTGGAACAGAGTGCTTCTCTTTCATAGAAACGCCGTAGTGTTTCTTGTGAATGCTTGCAAGTTGCTTAAGGCACTTTCAAAGGAAAGTGATTTTCTCTGAAAGGACATAATTTAGAAAGTGAAGCAACACTCCATTCACTTTGCACAGTGAAATGAAGTGTTGAAACAGACTGCTTCTCTTTCAGAGAAACGCATGTGAGTTTCTGTTGAATGCTTGTAAGTAGCTTAAGGCACTTTCAAAGGAAAGTGATTTTCTCTGAAAGGACAGCATTTAGAAAGTGAAGCAACACTCCACTCACTTCGCACAGTGAATTGAAGTGTTGGAACAGACTGCTTCTCTTTCAGAGAAACGCATGTAAGTTTCTTCCTAATGCTTGCAAGTAGCTTAAGGCACTTTCAAAGGAAAGTGATTTTCTCTGAAAGGACAGCATTTAGAAAGTGAAGCAACACTCCATTCACTTCGCACAGTGAATTGAAGTGTTGGAACAGACTGCTTCTCTTTCAGAGAAACGCATGTGAGTTTCTGTTGAATGCTTGTAAGTAGCTTAAGGCACTTTCAAGGGAAAGTGATTTTCTCTGAAAGGACAGCATTTAGAAAGTGAAGCAACACTCCATCCACTTCGCACAGTGAATTGAAGTGTTGGAACAGACTGCTTCTCTTTCAGAGAAATGCATGTGAGTTTCTTGTGAATTCTTGCAAGTTGCTTAAGGCACTTTCAAAGGAAAGTGATTTTCTCTGAAAAGACAGCTTTTAGAAAGTGAAGCAACACTCCATTCACTTCGCACAGTGAATTGAAGTGTTGGAACAGACTGCTTCTCTTTCAGAGAAACGCATGTGAGTTTTTTGTGAATGCTTGAAAGTAGTTTAAGGCACTTTCAAAGAAAAGTGATTTTCTCTGAAAGGACAGCATTTAGAAAGTGAAGCAACACTCCATTCACTTCGCACAGTGAATTGAAGTGTTGGAACAGACTGCTTCTCTTTCAGAGAAACGCATGTAAGTTTCTTCCTAATGCTTGCAAGTAGCTTAAGGCACTTTCAAAGGAAAGTGATTTTCTCTGAAAGGACAGCATTTAGAAAGTGCAGCAACACTCCATTCACTTCGCACAGTGAATTGAAGTGTTGGAACAGACTTCTTCTCTTTCAGAGAAACGCATGTGAGTTTCTGGTGAATGCTTGTAAGTAGCTTAAGGCACTTTCAAAGGAAAGTGATTTTCTCTGAAAGGACAGCATTTAGAAAGTGAAGCAACACTCCATTCCCTTCGTGCAGTGAATTGAAGTGTTGGAACAGACTGCTTCTCTTTCAGAGAAATGCATGTGAGTTTCTGTTGAATGCTTGTTAGTAGCTTAAGGCTCTTTCAAAGGAAAGTGATTTTCTCTGAAAGGACAGCATTTAGAAAGTAAAGCAACACTTCATTCCCTTCGCGCAATGAATTGAAGTGTTGGAACAGACTGCTTCTCTTTCATAGAAACGCATTAGTGTTTCTTGTAAATGCTTGCAAGTAGCTTAAGGCACTTTCAAAGGAAAGTGATTTTCTCTGAAAGGACAGCATTTAGAAAGTGAAGCAACACTCCATTCCCTTCACACAGAGAATTGAAGTGTTGGAACAGATTGCTTCTCTTTCAGAGAAATTCATGTGAGTTTCTGTTGAATGCTTGTAAGTAGCTTAAGTCACATTCAAAGGAAAGGGATTTTCTCTGAAAGGACAGCATTTAGAACGTGAAGCAACACTCCATTCACTTCGCACAGTGAATTGAAGTGTTGGAACAGACTGCTTCTCTTTCAGAGAAACGCATGTGAGTTTTTTGTGTATGCTTGAAAGTAGTTTAAGGCACTTTCAAAGGAAAGTGATTTTCTCTGAAAGGACAGCATTTAGAAAGTGAGGCAACACTCCCTTCACTTCGCACATTGAATTGAAGTGTTGGAACAGACTGCTTCTCTTTCAGAGAAACGCATGTGAATTTCTTCCTAATGCTTGCAAGCAGCTTAAGGCACTTTCAAAGGAAAGTGATTTTCTCTGAAAGGACAGCATTTAGAAAGTGAAGCAACACTCCATTCACTTCGCACAGTGAATTGAAGTGTTGGAACGGACTGCTTCTCTTTCAGAGAAACGCATGTGAGTTTCTTCCTAATGCTTGCAAGTAGCTTAAGGCACTTTCAAAGGAAAGTGATTTTCTCTGAAAGGACAGCATTTAGAAAGTGAAGCAACACTCCATTCACTTCGCACTGTGAATTGAAGTGTTGGAACAGACTGCTTCTCTTTCAGAGAAACGCATGTGAGTTTCTTCCTAATGCTTGCAAGTAGCTTAAGGCACTTTCAAAGGAAAGTGATTTTCTCTGAAAGAACAGCATTTAGAAAGTGAAGCAACACTCCATTCACTTCGCACAGTGAATTGAAGTGTTGGAACAGACTGCTTCTCTTTCAGAGAAACGCATGTGAGTTTCTGTTAAATGCATGTAAGTAGCTTAAGGCACTTTCAAAGGAAAGTGATTTTCTCTGAAAGGACAGCATTTAGAAAGTGAGGCAACACTCAATTCACTTCACACAGTGAATTGAAGTGTTGGAACAGACTGCTTCTCTTTCATAGGAACGCATTAGTGTTTCTTGTGAATGCTTGCAAGTAGCTTAAGGCACTTTCAAAGGAAAGTGATTTTCTCTGAAAGGACAGCATTTAGAAAGTGAAGCAACACTCCATTCACTTCGCACAGAGAATTGAAGTGTTAGAACAGATTGCTTCTCTTTCAGAGAAATGCATGTGAGTTTCTGTTGAATGCTTGTAAGTAGCTTAAGGCACTTTCAAAGGAAAGTGATTTTCTCTGAAAGGACAGCATTTAGAAAGTGAAGCAACACTCCATTCACTTCGCACATTGAATTGAAGTGTTGGAACAGACTGCTTCTCTTTCATAGAAACGCATGTGAGTTTTTTATGAATGCTTGAAAGTATTTTTAAGGCACTTTCAAAGGAAAGTGATTTTCTCTGAAACGACAGCATTTAGAAAGTGAGGCAACACTCCATTCACTTCGCACAGTGAATTGAAGTGTTGGAACGGACTGCTTCTCTTTCAGAGAAACGCATGTGAGTTTCTGTTGAATGCTTGTAAGTAGCTTAAGGCACTTTCAAAGGAAAGTGATTTCCTCTGAAAGGACATCATTTAGAAAGTGAAGCAACACTCCATTCACTTCGTGCAGTGAATTGAAGTGTTGGAACAGAGTGCTTCTCTTTCATAGAAACGCCGTAGTGTTTCTTGTGAATGCTTGCAAGTTGCTTAAGGCACTTTCAAAGGAAAGTGATTTTCTCTGAAAGGACATAATTTAGAAAGTGAAGCAACACTCCATTCACTTTGCACAGTGAAATGAAGTGTTGAAACAGACTGCTTCTCTTTCAGAGAAACGCATGTGAGTTTCTGTTGAATGCTTGTAAGTAGCTTAAGGCACTTTCAAAGGAAAGTGATTTTCTCTGAAAGGACAGCATTTAGAAAGTGAAGCAACACTCCACTCACTTCGCACAGTGAATTGAAGTGTTGGAACAGACTGCTTCTCTTTCAGAGAAACGCATGTAAGTTTCTTCCTAATGCTTGCAAGTAGCTTAAGGCACTTTCAAAGGAAAGTGATTTTCTCTGAAAGGACAGCATTTAGAAAGTGAAGCAACACTCCATTCACTTCGCACAGTGAATTGAAGTGTTGGAACAGACTGCTTCTCTTTCAGAGAAACGCATGTGAGTTTCTGTTGAATGCTTGTAAGTAGCTTAAGGCACTTTCAAGGGAAAGTGATTTTCTCTGAAAGGACAGCATTTAGAAAGTGAAGCAACACTCCATCCACTTCGCACAGTGAATTGAAGTGTTGGAACAGACTGCTTCTCTTTCAGAGAAATGCATGTGAGTTTCTTGTGAATTCTTGCAAGTTGCTTAAGGCACTTTCAAAGGAAAGTGATTTTCTCTGAAAAGACAGCTTTTAGAAAGTGAAGCAACACTCCATTCACTTCGCACAGTGAATTGAAGTGTTGGAACAGACTGCTTCTCTTTCAGAGAAACGCATGTGAGTTTTTTGTGAATGCTTGAAAGTAGTTTAAGGCACTTTCAAAGAAAAGTGATTTTCTCTGAAAGGACAGCATTTAGAAAGTGAAGCAACACTCCATTCACTTCGCACAGTGAATTGAAGTGTTGGAACAGACTGCTTCTCTTTCAGAGAAACGCATGTAAGTTTCTTCCTAATGCTTGCAAGTAGCTTAAGGCACTTTCAAAGGAAAGTGATTTTCTCTGAAAGGACAGCATTTAGAAAGTGCAGCAACACTCCATTCACTTCGCACAGTGAATTGAAGTGTTGGAACAGACTTCTTCTCTTTCAGAGAAACGCATGTGAGTTTCTGGTGAATGCTTGTAAGTAGCTTAAGGCACTTTCAAAGGAAAGTGATTTTCTCTGAAAGGACAGCATTTAGAAAGTGAAGCAACACTCCATTCCCTTCGTGCAGTGAATTGAAGTGTTGGAACAGACTGCTTCTCTTTCAGAGAAATGCATGTGAGTTTCTGTTGAATGCTTGTTAGTAGCTTAAGGCTCTTTCAAAGGAAAGTGATTTTCTCTGAAAGGACAGCATTTAGAAAGTAAAGCAACACTTCATTCCCTTCGCGCAATGAATTGAAGTGTTGGAACAGACTGCTTCTCTTTCATAGAAACGCATTAGTGTTTCTTGTAAATGCTTGCAAGTAGCTTAAGGCACTTTCAAAGGAAAGTGATTTTCTCTGAAAGGACAGCATTATAAAGTGAAGCAACACTCCATTCCCTTCACACAGAGAATTGAAGTGTTGGAACAGATTGCTTCTCTTTCAGAGAAATTCATGTGAGTTTCTGTTGAATGCTTGTAAGTAGCTTAAGTCACATTCAAAGGAAAGGGATTTTCTCTGAAAGGACAGCATTTAGAACGTGAAGCAACACTCCATTCACTTCGCACAGTGAATTGAAGTGTTGGAACAGACTGCTTCTCTTTCAGAGAAACGCATGTGAGTTTTTTGTGTATGCTTGAAAGTAGTTTAAGGCACTTTCAAAGGAAAGTGATTTTCTCTGAAAGGACAGCATTTAGAAAGTGAGGCAACACTCCCTTCACTTCGCACATTGAATTGAAGTGTTGGAACAGACTGCTTCTCTTTCAGAGAAACGCATGTGAATTTCTTCCTAATGCTTGCAAGCAGCTTAAGGCACTTTCAAAGGAAAGTGATTTTCTCTGAAAGGACAGCATTTAGAAAGTGAAGCAACACTCCATTCACTTCGCACAGTGAATTGAAGTGTTGGAACGGACTGCTTCTCTTTCAGAGAAACGCATGTGAGTTTCTTCCTAATGCTTGCAAGTAGCTTAAGGCACTTTCAAAGGAAAGTGATTTTCTCTGAAAGGACAGCATTTAGAAAGTGAAGCAACACTCCATTCACTTCGCACTGTGAATTGAAGTGTTGGAACAGACTGCTTCTCTTTCAGAGAAACGCATGTGAGTTTCTTCCTAATGCTTGCAAGTAGCTTAAGGCACTTTCAAAGGAAAGTGATTTTCTCTGAAAGAACAGCATTTAGAAAGTGAAGCAACACTCCATTCACTTCGCACAGTGAATTGAAGTGTTGGAACAGACTGCTTCTCTTTCAGAGAAACGCATGTGAGTTTCTGTTAAATGCATGTAAGTAGCTTAAGGCACTTTCAAAGGAAAGTGATTTTCTCTGAAAGGACAGCATTTAGAAAGTGAGGCAACACTCAATTCACTTCACACAGTGAATTGAAGTGTTGGAACAGACTGCTTCTGTTTCAGAGAAACGCATGTGAGTTTCTTCCTAATGCTTGCAAGTAGCTTAAGGCACTATCAAAGGAAAGTGATTTTCTCTGAAAGGACAGCATTTAGAAAGTGAAGCAACACTCCATTCACTTCGCACAGTGAATTGAAGTGTTGGAACAGACTGCTTCTCTTTCATAGAAACGCCTTAGTGTTTCCTGTGAATGCTTGCAAGTTGCTTAAGGCACTTTCAAAGGAAAGTGATTTTCTATGAAAGGACATAATTTAGAAAGTGAAGCAACACTCCATTCACTTCGCACATGAATTGAAGTGTTGGAACAGACTGCTTCTCTTTCAGAGAAACGCATGTGAGTTTCTGTTGAATGCTTGTAAGTAGCTTAGGCACTTTAAAAGGAAAGTGATTTTCTCTTAAAGGACAGCATTTAGAAAGTGAAGCAACACTCCATTCACTTCGCACAGTGAATTGAAGTGTTGGAACAGACTGCTTCTCTTTCAGAGAAACGCATGTGAGTTTCTTCCTAATGCTTGCAAGTAGCTTAAGGCACTTTCAAGGGAAAGTGATTTTCTCTGAAAGGACAGCATTTAGAAAGTGAAGCAACACTCCATCCACTTCGCACAGTGAATTGAAGTGTTGGAACAGACTGCTTTTCTTTCAGAGAAACGCATGTGAGTTTCTTGTGAATTCTTGCAAGTTGCTTAAGGCACTTTCAAAGGAAAGTGATTTTCTCTGAAAGGACAGCATTTAGAAAGTGAAGCAACACTCCATTCACTTCGCACAGTGAATTGAAGTGTTGGAACAGACTGCTTCTCTTTCAGAGAAACGCATGTGAGTTTTTTGTGAATGCTTGAAAGTAGTTTAAGGCACTTTCAAAGAAAAGTGATTTTCTCTGAAAGGACAGCATTTCGAAAGTGAAGCAACACTCCATTCACTTCGCACAGTGAATTGAAGTGTTGGAACAGACTGCTTCCCTTTCAGAGAAACGCATGTAAGTTTCTTCCTAATGCTTGCAAGTAGCTTAAGGCACTTTCAAAGGAAAGTGATTTTCTCTGAAAGGACAGCATTTAGAAAGTGAAGCAACACTCCATTCACTTCGCACAGTGAATTGAAGTGTTGGAACAGACTTCTTCTCTTTCAGAGAAACGCATGTGAGTTTCTGGTGAATGCTTGCAAGTAGCTTAAGGCACTTTCAAAGGAAAGTGATTTTCTCTGAAAGGACAGCATTTAGAAAGTGAAGCAACACTCCATTCCCTTCGTGCAGTGAATTGAAGTGTTGGAACAGACTGCTTCTCTTTCAGAGAAACGCATGTGAGTTTCTTCCTAATGCTTGCAAGTAGCTTAAGGCACTTTCAAAGGAAAGTGATTTTCTCTGAAAGGACAGCATTTAGAAAGTGAAGCAACACTCCATTCACTTCGCACAGTGAATTGAAGTGTTGGAACAGACTGCTTCTCTTTCATAGGAACGCATTAGTGTTTCTTGTGAATGCTTGCAAGTAGCTTAAGGCACTTTCAAAGGAAAGTGATTTTCTCTGAAAGGACAGCATTTAGAAAGTGAAGCAACACTCCATTCACTTCGCACTGTGAATTGAAGTGTTGGAACAGACTGCTTCTCTTTCAGAGAAACGCATGTGAGTTTCTTCCTAATGCTTGCAAGTAGCTTAAGGCACTTTCAAAGGAAAGTGATTTTCTCTGAAAGAACAGCATTTAGAAAATGAAGCAACACTCCATTCACTTCGCACAGTGAATTGAAGTGTTGGAACAGACTGCTTCTCTTTCAGAGAAACGCATGTGAGTTTCTGTTAAATGCATGTAAGTAGCTTAAGGCACTTTCAAAGGAAAGTGATTTTCTCTGAAAGGACAGCATTTAGAAAGTGAGGCAACACTCAATTCACTTCACACAGTGAATTGAAGTGTTGGAACAGACTGCTTCTGTTTCAGAGAAACGCATGTGAGTTTCTTCCTAATGCTTGCAAGTAGCTTAAGGCACTATCAAAGGAAAGTGATTTTCTCTGAAAGGACAGCATTTAGAAAGTGAAGCAACACTCCATTCACTTCGCACAGTGAATTGAAGTGTTGGAACAGACTGCTTCTCTTTCATAGAAACGCCTTAGTGTTTCCTGTGAATGCTTGCAAGTTGCTTAAGGCACTTTCAAAGGAAAGTGATTTTCTATGAAAGGACATAATTTAGAAAGTGAAGCAACACTCCATTCACTTCGCACATGAATTGAAGTGTTGGAACAGACTGCTTCTCTTTCAGAGAAACGCATGTGAGTTTCTGTTGAATGCTTGTAAGTAGCTTAGGCACTTTAAAAGGAAAGTGATTTTCTCTTAAAGGACAGCATTTAGAAAGTGAAGCAACACTCCATTCACTTCGCACAGTGAATTGAAGTGTTGGAACAGACTGCTTCTCTTTCAGAGAAACGCATGTGAGTTTCTTCCTAATGCTTGCAAGTAGCTTAAGGCACTTTCAAAGGAAAGTGATTTTCTCTGAAAGGACAGCATTTCGAAAGTGAAGCAACACTCCATTCACTTCGCACAGTGAATTGAAGTGTTGGAACAGACTGCTTCCCTTTCAGAGAAACGCATGTAAGTTTCTTCCTAATGCTTGCAAGTAGCTTAAGGCACTTTCAAAGGAAAGTGATTTTCTCTGAAAGGACAGCATTTAGAAAGTGAAGCAACACTCCATTCACTTCGCAGAGTGAATTGAAGTATTGGAACAGACTGCTTCTCTTTCAGAGAAACGCATGTGAGTTTCTGGTGAATGCTTGTAAGTAGCTTAAGGCACTTTCAAAGGAAAGTGATTTTCTCTGAAAGGACAGCATTTAGAAAGTGAATCAACACTCCATTCACTTCGCACAGTGAATTGAAGTGTTGGAACAGACTGCTTCTCTTTCATAGAAACGCATGTGAGTTTTTTATGAATGCTTGAAAGTATTTTTAAGGCACTTTCAAAGGAAAGTGATTTTCTCTGAAACGACAGCATTTAGAAAGTGAGGCAACACTCCATTCACTTCGCACAGTGAATTGAAGTGTTGGAACGGACTGCTTCTCTTTCAGAGAAACGCATGTGAGTTTCTGGTGAATGCTTGTAAGTAGCTTAAGGCACTTTCAAAGGAAAGTGATTTCCTCTGAAAGGACATCATTTAGAAAGTGAAGCAACACTCCATTCACTTCGTGCAGTGAATTGAAGTGTTGGAACAGAGTGCTTCTCTTTCATAGAAACGCCTTAGTGTTTCTTGTGAATGCTTGGAAGTTGCTTAAGGCACTTTCAAAGGAAAGTGATTTTCTCTGAAAGGACATAATTTAGAAAGTGACGCAACACTCCATTCACTTCGCACAGTGAATTGAAGTGTTGGAACAGACTGCTTCCCTTTCAGAGAAACGCATGTGAGTTTCTTCCTAATGCTTGCAAGTAGCTTAAGGCACTTTCAAAGGAAAGTGATTTTCTCTGAAAGGACAGCATTTAGAAAGTGAATCAACACTCCATTCACTTCGCACAGTGAATTGAAGTGTTGGAACAGACTGCTTCTCTTTCATAGAAACGCATGTGAGTTTTTTATGAATGCTTGAAAGTATTTTTAAGGCACTTTCAAAGGAAAGTGATTTTCTCTGAAACGACAGCATTTAGAAAGTGAGGCAACACTCCATTCACTTCGCACAGTGAATTGAAGTGTTGGAACGGACTGCTTCTCTTTCAGAGAAACGCATGTGAGTTTCTGGTGAATGCTTGTAAGTAGCTTAAGGCACTTTCAAAGGAAAGTGATTTCCTCTGAAAGGACATCATTTAGAAAGTGAAGCAACACTCCATTCACTTCGTGCAGTGAATTGAAGTGTTGGAACAGAGTGCTTCTCTTTCATAGAAACGCCTTAGTGTTTCTTGTGAATGCTTGCAAGTTGCTTAAGGCACTTTCAAAGGAAAGTGATTTTCTCTGAAAGGACATAATTTAGAAAGTGACGCAACACTCCATTCACTTTGCACAGTGAATTGAAGTGTTGGAACAGACTGCTTCTCTTTCAGAGAAACGCATGTGAGTTTCTGTTGAATGCTTGTAAGTAGCTTAAGGCACTTTCAAAGGAAAGTGATTTTCTCTGAAAGGACAGCATTTAGAAAGTGAAGCAACACTCCATTCACTTCACACAGTGAATTGAAGTGTTGGAACAGATTGCTTCGCTTTCACAGAAACGCATTTAAGTTTCTTCCTAATGCTTGCAAGTAGCTTAAAACACTTTCAAAGGAAAGTGATTTTCTCTGAAAGGACAGCATTTAGAAAGTGAAGCAACACTCCATTCACTTCGCACAGTGAATTGAAGTGTTGGAACAGACTGCTTCTCTTTCAGAGAAACGCATGTGAGTTTCTGTTGAATGCTTGTAAGTAGCTTAAGGCACTTTCAAATGAAAGTGATTTTCTCTGAAAGGACAGCATTTAGAAAGTGAAGCAACACTCCATTCACTTCGCACAGTGAATTGAAGTGTTGGAACAGACTGCTTCTCTTTCAGAGAAACGCATGTGAGTTTCTGTTGAACGCTTGTAAGTAGCTTAAGGCACTTTCAAATTAAAGTGATTTTCTCTGAAAGGACAGCATTTAGAAAGTGAGGCAACACTCCGTTCACTTCACACAGTGAATTGAAGTGCTGGAACAGACTGCTTCTCTTTCAGAGAAACGCATGTGAGTTTTTTATGAATGCTTGCAAGTAGCTTAAGGCACTTTCAAAGGAAAGTGATTTTCTCTGAAAGGACAGCATTTCGAAAGTGAAGCAACACTCCATCCACTTCGCACAGTGAATTGAAGTGTTGGAACAGACTGCTTTTCTTTCAGAGAAACGCATGTGAGTTTCTTGTGACTTCTTGCAAGTTGCTTAAGGCACTTTAAAAGGAAAGTGATTTTCTCTGAAAGGACAGCATTTAGAAAGTGAAGCAACACTCCATTCACTTCGCACAGTGAATTGAAGTGTTGGAACAGACTGCTTCTCTTTCAGAGAAAAGCATGTGAGTTTTTTGTGAATGCTTGAAAGTAGTTTAAGGCACTTTCAAAGAAAAGTTATTTTCTCTGAAAGGACAGCATTTAGAAAGTGAAGCAAAACTCCATTCACTTCGCACAGTGAATTGAATTGTTGGAACAGACTGCTTCTCTTTCAGAGAAACGCATGTGAGTTTCTGTTGAGTGCTTGTAAGTAGCTTAAGGCACTTTCAAAGGAAAGTGATTTTCTCTGAAAGGACAGCATTTAGAAAGTGAAGCAACACTCCATTCACTTCGCACAGTGAATTGAAGTGTTGGAACAGACTTCTTCTCTTTCAGAGAAACGCATGTGAGTTTCTGTTGAATGCTTGTAAGTAGCTTAAGGCACTTTCAAAGGAAAGTGATTTTCTCTGAAAGGACAGCATTTAGAAAGTGAAGCAACACTCCATTCCCTTAGGCAGTGAATTGAAGTGTTGGAACATTCTGCTTCTCTTTCAGAGAAATGCATGTGAGTTTCTGTTGAATGCTTGTAAGTAGCTTAAGGCTCTTTCAAAGGAAAGTGATTTTCTCTGAAAGGACAGCATTTAGAAAGTAAAGCAACACTCCATTCCCTTCGCGCAATGTATTGAAGTGTTGGAACAGACTGCTTCTCTTTCATAGAAACGCATTAGTGTTTCTTGTAAATGCTTGCAAGTAGCTTAAGGCACTTTCAAAGGAAAGTGATTTTCTTTGAAAGGACAGCATTTAGAAAGTGAAGCAACACTCCATTCACTTCGCACAGTGAATTGAAGTGTTGGAACAGACTTCTTCTCTTTCAGAGAAACGCATGTGAGTTTCTGGTGAATGCTTGTAAGTAGCTTAAGGCACTTTCAAAGGAAAGTGATTTTCTCTGAAAGGACAGCATTTAGAAAGTGAAGCAACACTCCATTCCCTTCGTGCAGTGAATTGAAGTGTTGGAACAGACTGCTTCTCTTTCAGAGAAATGCATGTGAGTTTCTGTTGAATGCTTGTAAGTAGCTTAAGGCTCTTTCAAAGGAAAGTGATTTTCTCTGAAAGGACAGCATTTAGAAAGTAAAGCAACACTCCATTCCCTTCGCGCAATGAATTGAAGTGTTGGAACAGACTGCTTCTCTTTCATAGAAACGCATTAGTGTTTCTTGTAAATTCTTGCAAGTAGCTTAAGGCACTTTCAAAGGAAAGTGATTTTCTCTGAAAGGACAGCATTTAGAAAGTGAAGCAACACTCCATTCCCTTCGCACAAAGAATTGAAGTGTTGGAAAAGATTGCTTCTCATTCAGAGAAATGCATGTGAGTTTTTTATGAATGCTTGAAAGTAGTTTAAGGCACTTTCAAAGGAAAGTGATTTTCTCTGAAAGGACAGCATTTAGAAAGTGAGGCAACGCTCCATTCACTTCGCACAGTGAATTGAAGTGTTGGAACAGACTGCTTCTCTTTCAGAGAAACGCATGTGAGTTTCTTCCTAATGCTTGCAAGTAGCTAAAGGCACTTTCAAGGGAAAGTGATTTTCTCTGAAAGGACAGCATTTAGAAAGTGAAGCAACACTCCATCCACTTCGCACAGTGAATTGAAGTGTTGGAACAGACTGCTTCTCTTTCAGAGAAACGCATGTGAGTTTCTTGTGAATTCTTGCAAGTTGCTTAAGGCACTTTCAAAGGAAAGTGATTTTCTCTGAAAGGACAGCATTTAGAAAGTGAAGCAACACTCCATTCACTTTGCACAGTGAATTGAAGTGTTGGAACAGACTGCTACTCTTTCAGAGAAATGCATGTGAGTTTCTGTTGAATGCTTGTAAGTAGCTTAAGGCTCTTTCAAAGGAAAGTGATTTTCTCTGAAAGGACAGCATTTAGAAAGTAAAGCAACACTCCATTCCCTTCGCGCAATGAATTGAAGTGTTGGAACAGACTGCTTCTCTTTCATAGAAACGCATTAGTGTTTCTTGTAAATGCTTCCAAGTAGCTTAAGGCACTTTCAAAGGAAAGTGATTTTCTCTGAAAGGACAGCATTTAGAAAGTGAAGCAACACTCCATTCCCTTCGCACAGAGAATTGAAGCGTTGGAACAGATTGCTTCTCTTTCAGAGAAATGCATGTGAGTTTCTGTTGAATGCTTGTAAGTAGCTTAAGTCACATTCAAAGGAAAGGGATTTTCTCTGAAAGGACAGCATTTAGAACGTGAAGCAACACTCCATTCACTTCGCACAGTGAATTGAAGTGTTGGAACAGACTGCTTCTCTTTCAGAGTAACGCATGTGAGTTTTTTGTGAATGCTTGAAAGTAGTTTAAGGCACTTTCAATGGAAAGTGATTTTCTCTGAAAGGACAGCATTAAGAAAGTGAGGCAACACTCCCTTCACTTCGCACATTGTATTGAAGTGTTGGAACAGACTGCTTCTCTTTCAGAGAAACACATGTGAATTTCTTCCTAATGCTTGCAAGCAGCTTAAGGCACTTTCAAAGGAAAGTGATTTTCTCTGAAAGGACAGCGTTTAGAAAGTGAAGCAACACTCCATTCACTTCGCACAGTGAATTGAAGTGTTGGAACGGACTGCTTCTCTTTCAGAGAAACGCATGTGAGTTTCTTCCTAATGCTTGCAAGTAGCTTAAGGCACTTTCAAACGAAAGTGATTTTCTCTGAAAGAACAGCATTCAGAAAGTGAAGCAACACTCCATTCACTTCGCACAGTGAATTGAAGTGTTGGAACAGACTGCTTCTCTTTCAGAGAAACGCATGTGAGTTTCTTCCTAATGCTTGCAAGTAGCTTAAGGCACTTTCAAAGGAAAGTGATTTTCTCTGAAAGAACAGCATTTAGAAAGTGAAGCAACACTCCATTCACTTCGCACAGTGAATTGAAGTGTTGGAACAGACTGCTTCTCTTTCAGAGAAACGCATGTGAGTTTCTGTTAAATGCTTGTAAGTAGCTTAAGGTACTTTCAAAGGAAAGTGATTTTCTCTGAAAGGACAGCATTTAGAAAGTGAGGCAACACTCTATTCACTTCACACACTGAATTGAAGTGTTGGAACAGACTGTTTCTGTTTCAGAGAAACGCATGTGAGTTTCTTCCTAATGCTTGCAAGTAGCTTAAGGCACTATCAAAGGAAAGTGATTTTCTCTGAAAGGACAGCATTTAGAAAGTGAAGCAACACTCCATTCACTTTGCACAGTGAATTGAAGTGTTGGAACAGACTGCTTCTCTTTCAGAGAAACGCATGTGAGTTTTTTATGAATGCTTGAAAGTAGTTTAAGGCACTTTCAAAGGAAAGTGATTTTCTCTGAAACGACAGCATTTAGAAAGTGAGGCAACACTCCATTCACTTCGCACAGTGAATTGAAGTGTTGGAACCGACTGCTTCTCTTTCAGAGAAACTCATGTGAGTTTCTGTTGAATGCTTGTAAGTAGCTTAAGGCACTTTCAAAGGAAAGTGATTTTCTCTGAAAGGACAGCATTTAGAAAGTGAAGCAACACTCCATTCACTTCGTGCAGTGAATTGAAGTGTTGGAACAGAATGCTTCTCTTTCATAGAAACGCCTTAGTGTTTCTTGTGAATGCTTGCAAGTTGCTGAAGGCACTTTCAAAGGAAAGTGATTTTCTCTGAAAGGACATAATTTAGAAAGTGAAGCAACACTCCATTCACTTCGCACAGTGAATTGAAGTGTTGGAACAGACTGCTTCTCTTTCAGAGAAACGCATGTGAGTTTCTGTTGAATGCTTGTAAGTATCTTAGGCACTTTAAAAGGAAAGTGATTTTCTCTTAAAGGACAGCATTTAGAAAGTGAAGCAACACTCCATTCACTTCGCACAGTGAATTGAAGTGTTGGAACAGACTGCTTCTCTTTCAGAGAAACGCATGTGAGTTTCTGTTGAATGCTTGTAAGTAGCTTAAGGCACTTTCAAAGGAAAGTGATTATCTCTGAAAGGACAGCATTTAGAAAGTGAAGCAACACTCCATTCACTTCGCACAGTGAATTGAAGTGTTGGAACAGACTTCTTCTCTTTCAGAGAAACGCATGTGAGTTTCTGGTGAATGCTTGTAAGTAGCTTAAGGCACTTTCAAAGGAAAGTGATTTTCTCTGAAAGGACAGCATTTAGAAAGTGAAGCAACACTCCATTCCCTTCGTGCAGTGAATTGAAGTGTTGGAACAGACTGCTTCTCTTTCAGAAAAATGCATGTGAGTTTCTGTTGAATGCTTGTTAGTAGCTTAAGGCTCTTTCAAAGGAAAGTGATTTTCTCTGAAAGGACAGCATTTAGAAAGTAAAGCAACACTTCATTCCCTTCGCGCAATGAATTGAAGTGTTGGAACAGACTGCTTCTCTTTCATAGAAACGCATTAGTGTTTCTTGTAAATGCTTGCAAGTAGCTTAAGGCACTTTCAAAGGAAAGTGATTTTCTCTGAAAGGACAGCATTTAGAAAGTGAAGCAACACTCCATTCCCTTCACACAGAGAATTGAAGTGTTGGAACAGATTGCTTCTCTTTCAGAGAAATTCATGTGAGTTTCTGTTGAATGCTTGTAAGTAGCTTAAGTCACATTCAAAGGAAAGGGATTTTCTCTGAAAGGACAGCATTTAGAACGTGAAGCAACACTCCATTCACTTCGCACAGTGAATTGAAGTGTTGGAACAGACTGCTTCTCTTTCAGAGAAACGCATGTGAGTTTTTTGTGAATGCTTGAAAGTAGTTTAAGGCACTTTCAAAGGAAAGTGATTTTCTCTGAAAGGACAGCATTTAGAAAGTGAGGCAACACTCCCTTCACTTCGCACATTGAATTGAAGTGTTGGAACAGACTGCTTCTCTTTCAGAGAAACGCATGTGAATTTCTTCCTAATGCTTGCAAGCAGCTTAAGGCACTTTCAAAGGAAAGTGATTTTCTCTGAAAGGACAGCATTTAGAAAGTGAAGCAACACTCCATTCACTTCGCACAGTGAATTGAAGTGTTGGAACGGACTGCTTCTCTTTCAGAGAAACGCATGTGAGTTTCTTCCTAATGCTTGCAAGTAGCTTAAGGCACTTTCAAAGGAAAGTGATTTTCTCTGAAAGGACAGCATTTAGAAAGTGAAGCAACACTCCATTCACTTCGCACTGTGAATTGAAGTGTTGGAACAGACTGCTTCTCTTTCAGAGAAACGCATGTGAGTTTCTTCCTAATGCTTGCAAGTAGCTTAAGGCACTTTCAAATGAAAGTGATTTTCTCTGAAAGAACAGCATTTAGAAAGTGAAGCAACACTCCATTCACTTCGCACAGTGAATTGAAGTGTTGGAACAGACTGCTTCTCTTTCAGAGAAACGCATGTGAGTTTCTGTTAAATGCATGTAAGTAGCTTAAGGCACTTTCAAAGGAAAGTGATTTTCTCTGAAAGGACAGCATTTAGAAAGTGAGGCAACACTCAATTCACTTCACACAGTGAATTGAAGTGTTGGAACAGACTGCTTCTGTTTCAGAAAAACGCATGTGAGTTTCTTCCTAATGCTTGCAAGTAGCTTAAGGCACTATCAAAGGAAAGTGATTTTCTCTGAAAGGACAGCATTTAGAAAGTGAAGCAACACTCCATTCACTTCGCACAGTGAATTGAAGTGTTGGAACAGACTGCTTCTCTTTCATAGAAACGCCTTAGTGTTTCCTGTGAATGCTTGCAAGTTGCTTAAGGCACTTTCAAAGGAAAGTGATTTTCTATGAAAGGACATAATTTAGAAAGTGAAGCAACACTCCATTCACTTCGCTCATGAATTGAAGTGTTGGAACAGACTGCTTCTCTTTCAGAGAAACGCATGTGAGTTTCTGTTGAATGCTTGTAAGTAGCTTAGGCACTTTAAAAGGAAAGTGATTTTCTCTTAAAGGACAGCATTTAGAAAGTGAAGCAACACTCCATTCACTTCGCACAGTGAATTGAAGTGTTGGAACAGACTGCTTCTCTTTCAGAGAAACGCATGTGAGTTTCTTCCTAATGCTTGCAAGTAGCTTAAGGCACTTTCAAGGGAAAGTGATTTTCTCTGAAAGGACAGCATTTAGAAAGTGAAGCAACACTCCATCCACTTCGCACAGTGAATTGAAGTGTTGGAACAGACTGCTTCTCTTTCAGAGAAACGCATGTGAGTTTCTTGTGAATTCTTGCAAGTTGCTTAAGGCACTTTCAAAGGAAAGTGATTTTCTCTGAAAGGACAGCATTTAGAAAGTGAAGCAACACTCCATTCACTTCGCACAGTGAATTGAAGTGTTGGAACAGACTGCTTCTCTTTCAGAGAAACGCATGTGAGTTTTTTGTGAATGCTTGAAAGTAGTTTAAGGCACTTTCAAAGAAAAGTGATTTTCTCTGAAAGGACAGCATTTCGAAAGTGAAGCAACACTCCATTCACTTCGCACAGTGAATTGAAGTGTTGGAACAGACTGCTTCCCTTTCAGAGAAACGCATGTAAGTTTCTTCCTAATGCTTGCAAGTAGCTTAAGGCACTTTCAAAGGAAAGTGATTTTCTCTGAAAGGACAGCATTTAGAAAGTGAAGCAACACTCCATTCACTTCGCACAGTGAATTGAAGTGTTGGAACAGACTTCTTCACTTTCAGAGAAACGCATGTGAGTTTCTGGTGAATGCTTGTAAGTAGCTTAAGGCAGTTTCAAAGAAAGTGATTTTCTCTGAAAGGACAGCATTTAGAAAGTGAAGCAACACTCCATTCCCTTCGTGCAGTGAATTGAAGTGTTGGAACAGACTGCTTCTCTTTCAGAGAAACGCATGTGAGTTTCTTCCTAATGCTTGTAAGTAGCTTAAGGCACTTTCAAAGGAAAGTGATTTTCTCTGAAAGGACAGCATTTAGAAAGTGAAGCAACACTCCATTCAATTCGCACAGTGAATTGAAGTGTTGGAACAGACTGCTTCTCTTTCAGAGAAACGCATGTGAGTTTCTGGTGAATGCTTGTAAGTAGCTTAAGGCACTATCAAAGGAAAGTGATTTTCTCTGAAAGGACAGCATTTAGAAAGTGAAGCAACACTCCATTCACTTCGCACAGTGAATTGAAGTGTTGGAACAGAGTGCTTCTCTTTCAGAGAAATGCATGTGAGTTTCTGTTGAATGCTTGTAAGTAGCTTAAGGCACTTTCAAAGGAAAGTGATTTTCTCTGAAAGGACAGCATTTAGAAAGTGAAGCAACACTCCATTCACTTCGCAGAGTGAATTGAAGTATTGGAACAGACTGCTTCTCTTTCAGAGAAACGCATGTGAGTTTCTGTTGAATGCTTGTAAGTAGCTTAAGGCACTTTCAAAGGAAAGTGATTTTCTCTGAAAGGACAGCATTTAGAAAGTGAATCAACACTCCATTCACTTCGCACAGTGAATTGAAGTGTTGGAACAGACTGCTTCTCTTTCATAGAAACGCATGTGAGTTTTTTATGAATGCTTGAAAGTATTTTTAAGGCACTTTCAAAGGAAAGTGATTTTCTCTGAAACGACAGCATTTAGAAAGTGAGGCAACACTCCATTCACTTCGCACAGTGAATTGAAGTGTTGGAACGGACTGCTTCTCTTTCAGAGAAACGCATGTGAGTTTCTGGTGAATGCTTGTAAGTAGCTTAAGGCACTTTCAAAGGAAAGTGATTTCCTCTGAAAGGACATCATTTAGAAAGTGAAGCAACACTCCATTCACTTCGTGCAGTGAATTGAAGTGTTGGAACACAGTGCTTCTCTTTCATAGAAACGCCTTAGTGTTTCTTGTGAATGCTTGCAAGTTGCTTAAGGCACTTTCAAAGGAAAGTGATTTTCTCTGAAAGGACATAATTTAGAAAGTGAAGAAACACTCCATTCACTTTGCACAGTGAATTGAAGTGTTGGAACAGACTGCTTCTCTTTCAGAGAAACGCATGTGAGTTTCTGTTGAATGCTTGTAAGTAGCTTTAGGCACTTTCAAAGGAAAGTGATTTTCTCTGAAAGGACAGCATTTAGAAAGTGAAGCAACACTCCATTCACTTCACACAGTGAATTGAAGTGTTGGAACAGATTGCTTCGCTTTCACAGAAACGCATGTAAGTTTCTTCCTAATGCTTGCAAGTAGCTTAAGGCACTTTCAAAGGAAAGTGATTTTCTCTGAAAGGACAGCATTTAGAAAGTGAAGCAACACTCCATTTACTTCGCACAGTGAATTGAAGTGTTGGAACAGACTGCTTCTCTTTCAGAGAAACGCATGTGAGTTTCTGTTGAATGCTTGTAAGTAGCTTAAGGCACTTTCAAATGAAAGTGATTTTCTCTGAAAGGACAGCATTTAGAAAGTGAAGCAACACTCCATTCACTTCGCACAGTGAATTGAAGTGTTGGAACAGACTTCTTCTCTTTCAGAGAAACGCATGTGAGTTTCTGGTGAATGCTTGTAAGTAGCTTAAGGCACTTTCAAAGGAAAGTGATTTTCTCTGAAAGGACAGCATTTAGAAAGTGAAGCAACACTCCATTCCCTTCGTGCAGTGAATTGAAGTGTTGGAACAGACTGCTTCTCTTTCAGAGAAACGCATGTGAGTTTCTTCCTAATGCTTGCAAGTAGCTTAAGGCACTTTCAAAGGAAAGTGATTTTCTCTGAAAGGACAGCATTTAGAAAGTGAAGCAACACTCCATTCACTTCGCACAGTGAATTGAAGTGTTGGAACAGACTGCTTCTCTTTCATAGGAACGCATTAGTGTTTCTTGTGAATGCTTGCAAGTAGCTTAAGGCACTTTCAAAGGAAAGTGATTTTCTCTGAAAGGACAGCATTTAGAAAGTGAAGCAACACTCCATTCACTTCGCACAGTGAATTGAAGTGCTGGAACAGACTGCATCTCTTTCAGAGAAACACATGTGAGTTTTTTATGAATGCTTGAAAGTAGTTTAAGGCACTTTCAAAGGAAAGTGATTTTCTCTGAAAGGAGAGCATTTAGAAAGTAAGGCAACACTCCATTCACTTCGCACAGTGAATTGAAGTGTTGGAACAGACTGCTTCTCTTTCAGAGAAACGCATGTGAGTTTCTTCCTAATGCTTGCAAGTAGCTTAAGGCACTTTCAAGGGAAAGTGATTTTCTCTGAAAGGACAGCATTTAGAAAGTGAAGCAACACTCCATCCACTTCGCACAGTGAATTGAAGTGTTGGAACAGACTGCTTTTCTTTCAGAGAAACGCATGTGAGTTTCTTGTGACTTCTTGCAAGTTGCTTAAGGCACTTTAAAAGGAAAGTGATTTTCTCTGAAAGGACAGCATTTAGAAAGTGAAGCAACACTCCATTCACTTCGCACAGTGAATTGAAGTGTTGGAACAGACTGCTTCTCTTTCAGAGAAAAGCATGTGAGTTTTTTGTGAATGCTTGAAAGTAGTTTAAGGCACTTTCAAAGAAAAGTTATTTTCTCTGAAAGGACAGCATTTAGAAAGTGAAGCAACACTCCATTCACTTCGCACAGTGAATTGAATTGTTGGAACAGACTGCTTCTCTTTCAGAGAAATGCATGTGAGTTTCTGTTGAATGCTTGTAAGTAGCTTAAGGCTCTTTCAAAGGAAAGTGATTTTCTCTGAAAGGACAGCATTTAGAAAGTAAAGCAACACTCCATTCCCTTCGCGCAATGAATTGAAGTGTTGGAACAGACTGCTTCTCTTTCATAGAAACGCATTAGTGTTTCTTGTAAATGCTTCCAAGTAGCTTAAGGCACTTTCAAAGGAAAGTGATTTTCTCTGAAAGGACAGCATTTAGAAAGTGAAGCAACACTCCATTCCCTTCGCACAGAGAATTGAAGCGTTGGAACAGATTGCTTCTCTTTCAGAGAAATGCATGTGAGTTTCTGTTGAATGCTTGTAAGTAGCTTAAGTCACATTCAAAGGAAAGGGATTTTCTCTGAAAGGACAGCATTTAGAACGTGAAGCAACACTCCATTCACTTCGCACAGTGAATTGAAGTGTTGGAACAGACTGCTTCTCTTTCAGAGAAACGCATGTGAGTTTTTTGTGAATGCTTGAAAGTAGTTTAAGGCACTTTCAATGGAAAGTGATTTTCTCTGAAAGGACAGCATTTAGAAAGTGAGGCAACACTCCCTTCACTTCGCACATTGTATTGAAGTGTTGGAACAGACTGCTTCTCTTTCAGAGAAACACATGTGAATTTCTTCCTAATGCTTGCAAGCAGCTTAAGGCACTTTCAAAGGAAAGTGATTTTCTCTGAAAGGACAGCGTTTAGAAAGTGAAGCAACACTCCATTCACTTCGCACAGTGAATTGAAGTGTTGGAACGGACTGCTTCTCTTTCAGAGAAACGCATGTGAGTTTCTTCCTAATGCTTGCAAGTAGCTTAAGGCACTTTCAAACGAAAGTGATTTTCTCTGAAAGAACAGCATTCAGAAAGTGAAGCAACACTCCATTCACTTCGCACAGTGAATTGAAGTGTTGGAACAGACTGCTTCTCTTTCAGAGAAACGCATGTGAGTTTCTTCCTAATGCTTGCAAGTAGCTTAAGGCACTTTCAAAGGAAAGTGATTTTCTCTGAAAGAACAGCATTTAGAAAGTGAAGCAACACTCCATTCACTTCGCACAGTGAATTGAAGTGTTGGAACCGACTGCTTCTCTTTCAGAGAAACGCATGTGAGTTTCTGTTAAATGCTTGTAATTAGCTTAAGGTACTTTCAAAGGAAAGTGATTTTCTCTGAAAGGACAGCATTTAGAAAGTGAGGCAACACTCTATTCACTTCACACACTGAATTGAAGTGTTGGAACAGACTGTTTCTGTTTCAGAGAAACGCATGTGAGTTTCTTCCTAATGCTTGCAAGTAGCTTAAGGCACTATCAAAGGAAAGTGATTTTCTCTGAAAGGACAGCATTTAGAAAGTGAAGCAACACTCCATTCACTTTGCACAGTGAATTGAAGTGTTGGAACAGACTGCTTCTCTTTCAGAGAAATGCATGTGAGTTTTTTATGAATGCTTGAAAGTAGTTTAAGGCACTTTCAAAGGAAAGTGATTTTCTCTGAAACGACAGCATTTAGAAAGTGAGGCAACACTCCATTCACTTCGCACAGTGAATTGAAGTGTTGGAACCGACTGCTTCTCTTTCAAAGAAACTCATGTGAGTTTCTGTTGAATGCTTGTAAGTAGCTTAAGGCACTTTCAAAGGAAAGTGATTTTCTCTGAAAGGACAGCATTTAGAAAGTGAAGCAACACTCCATTCACTTCGTGCAGTGAATTGAAGTGTTGGAACAGAATGCTTCTCTTTCATAGAAACGCCTTAGTGTTTCTTGTGAATGCTTGCAAGTTGCTTAAGGCACTTTCAAAGGAAAGTGATTTTCTCTGAAAGGACATAATTTAGAAAGTGAAGCAACACTCCATTCACTTCGCACAGTGAATTGAAGTGTTGGAACAGACTGCTTCTCTTTCAGAGAAACGCATGTGAGTTTCTGTTGAATGCTTGTAAGTATCTTAGGCACTTTAAAAGGAAAGTGATTTTCTCTTAAAGGACAGCATTTAGAAAGTGAAGCAACACTCCATTCACTTCGCACAGTGAATTGAAGTGTTGGAACAGACTGCTTCTCTTTCAGAGAAACGCATGTGAGTTTCTGTTGAATGCTTGTAAGTAGCTTAAGGCACTTTCAAAGGAAAGTGATTATCTCTGAAAGGACAGCATTTAGAAAGTGAAGCAACACTCCATTCACTTCGCACAGTGAATTGAAGTGTTGGAACAGACTTCTTCTCTTTCAGAGAAACGCATGTGAGTTTCTGGTGAATGCTTGTAAGTAGCTTAAGGCACTTTCAAAGGAAAGTGATTTTCTCTGAAAGGACAGCATTTAGAAAGTGAAGCAACACTCCATTCCCTTCGTGCAGTGAATTGAAGTGTTGGAACAGACTGCTTCTCTTTCAGAGAAATGCATGTGAGTTTCTGTTGAATGCTTGTTAGTAGCTTAAGGCTCTTTCAAAGGAAAGTGATTTTCTCTGAAAGGACAGCATTTAGAAAGTAAAGCAACACTTCATTCCCTTCGCGCAATGAATTGAAGTGTTGGAACAGACTGCTTCTCTTTCATAGAAACGCATTAGTGTTTCTTGTAAATGCTTGCAAGTAGCTTAAGGCACTTTCAAAGGAAAGTGATTTTCTCTGAAAGGACAGCATTTAGAAAGTGAAGCAACACTCCATTCCCTTCACACAGAGAATTGAAGTGTTGGAACAGATTGCTTCTCTTTCAGAGAAATTCATGTGAGTTTCTGTTGAATGCTTGTAAGTAGCTTAAGTCACATTCAAAGGAAAGGGATTTTCTCTGAAAGGACAGCATTTAGAACGTGAAGCAACACTCCATTCACTTCGCACAGTGAATTGAAGTGTTGGAACAGACTGCTTCTCTTTCAGAGAAACGCATGTGAGTTTCTTCCTAATGCTTGCAAGTAGCTAAAGGCACTTTCAAGGGAAAGTGATTTTCTCTGAAAGGACAGCATTTAGAAAGTGAAGGAACACTCCATCCACTTCGCACAGTGAATTGAAGTGTTGGAACAGACTGCTTCTCTTTCAGAGAAACGCATGTGAGTTTCTTGTGAATTCTTGCAAGTTGCTTAAGGCACTTTCAAAGGAAAGTGATTTTCTCTGAAAGGACAGCATTTAGAAAGTGAAGCAACACTCCATTCACTTTGCACAGTGAATTGAAGTGTTGGAACAGACTGCTACTCTTTCAGAGAAATGCATGTGAGTTTCTGTTGAATGCTTGTAAGTAGCTTAAGGCTCTTTCAAAGGAAAGTGATTTTCTCTGAAAGGACAGCATTTAGAAAGTAAAGCAACACTCCATTCCCTTCGCGCAATGAATTGAAGTGTTGGAACAGACTGCTTCTCTTTCATAGAAACGCATTAGTGTTTCTTGTAAATGCTTCTAAGTAGCTTAAGGCACTTTCAAAGGAAAGTGATTTTCTCTGAAAGGACAGCATTTAGAAAGTGAAGCAACACTCCATTCCCTTCGCACAGAGAATTGAAGCGTTGGAACAGATTGCTTCTCTTTCAGAGAAATGCATGTGAGTTTCTGTTGAATGCTTGTAAGTAGCTTAAGTCACATTCAAAGGAAAGGGATTTTCTCTGAAAGGACAGCATTTAGAACGTGAAGCAACACTCCATTCACTTCGCACAGTGAATTGAAGTGTTGGAACAGACTGCTTCTCTTTCAGAGAAACGCATGTGAGTTTTTTGTGAATGCTTGAAAGTAGTTTAAGGCACTTTCAATGGAAAGTGATTTTCTCTGAAAGGACAGCATTTAGAAAGTGAGGCAACACTCCCTTCACTTCGCACATTGTATTGAAGTGTTGGAACAGACTGCTGCTCTTTCAGAGAAACACATGTGAATTTCTTCCTAATGCTTGCAAGCAGCTTAAGGCACTTTCAAAGGAAAGTGATTTTCTCTGAAAGGACAGCGTTTAGAAAGTGAAGCAACACTCCATTCACTTCGCACAGTGAATTGAAGTGTTGGAACGGACTGCTTCTCTTTCAGAGAAACGCATGTGAGTTTCTTCCTAATGCTTGCAAGTAGCTTAAGGCACTTTCAAAGGAAAGTGATTTTCTCTGAAAGAACAGCATTCAGAAAGTGAAGCAACACTCCATTCACTTCGCACAGTGAATTGAAGTGTTGGAACAGACTGCTTCTCTTTCAGAGAAACACATGTGAGTTTCTTCCTAATGCTTGCAAGTAGCTTAAGGCACTTTCAAAGGAAAGTGATTTTCTCTGAAAGAACAGCATTTAGAAAGTGAAGCAACACTCCATTCACTTCGCACAGTGAATTGAAGTGTTGGAACAGACTGCTTCTCTTTCAGAGAAACGCATGTGAGTTTCTGTTAAATGCTTGTAAGTAGCTTAAGGTACTTTCAAAGGAAAGTGATTTTCTCTGAAAGGACAGCATTTAGAAAGTGAGGCAACACTCTATTCACTTCACACACTGAATTGAAGTGTTGGAACAGACTGTTTCTGTTTCAGAGAAACGCATGTGAGTTTCTTCCTAATGCTTGCAAGTAGCTTAAGGCACTATCAAAGGAAAGTGATTTTCTCTGAAAGGACAGCATTTAGAAAGTGAAGCAACACTCCATTCACTTTGCACAGTGAATTGAAGTGTTGGAACAGACTGTTTCTGTTTCAGAGAAACGCATGTGAGTTTCTTCCTAATGCTTGCAAGTAGCTTAAGGCACTATCAAAGGAAAGTGATTTTCTCTGAAAGGACAGCATTTAGAAAGTGAAGCAACACTCCATTCACTTTGCACAGTGAATTGAAGTGTTGGAACAGACTGCTTCTCTTTCAGAGAAACGCATGTGAGTTTTTTATGAATGCTTGAAAGTAGTTTAAGGCACTTTCAAAGGAAAGTGATTTTCTCTGAAACGACAGCATTTAGAAAGTGAGGCAACACTCCATTCACTTCGCACAGTGAATTGAAGTGTTGGAACCGACTGCTTCTCTTTCAGAGAAACGCATGTGAGTTTCTGTTGAATGCTTGTAAGTAGCTTAAGGCACTTTCAAAGGAAAGTGATTTTCTCTGAAAGGCCAGCATTTAGAAAGTGAAGCAACACTCCATTCACTTCGTGCAGTGAATTGAAGTGTTGGAACAGAATGCTTCTCTTTCATAGAAACGCCTTAGTGTTTCTTGTGAATGCTTGCAAGTTGCTTAAGGCACTTTCAAAGGAAAGTGATTTTCTCTGAAAGGACATAATTTAGAAAGTGAAGCAACACTCCATTCACTTCGCACAGTGAATTGAAGTGTTGGAACAGACTGCTTCTCTTTCAGAGAAACGCATGTGAGTTTCTGTTGAATGCTTGTAAGTATCTTAGGCACTTTAAAAGGAAAGAGATTTTCTCTTAAAGGACAGCATTTAGAAAGTGAAGCAACACTCCATTCACTTCGCACAGTGAATTGAAGTGTTGGAACAGACTGCTTCTCTTTCAGAGAAACGCATGTGAGTTTCTGTTGAACGCTTGTAAGTAGCTTAAGGCACTTTCAAATTAAAGTGATTTTCTCTGAAAGGACAGCATTTAGAAAGTGAGGCAACACTCCGTTCACTTCACACAGTGAATTGAAGTGCTGGAACAGACTGCTTCTCTTTCAGAGAAACGCATGTGAGTTTCTGTTGAATGCTTGAAAGTAGCTTAAGGCACTTTCAAAGGAAAGTGATTTTCTCTGAAAGGACAGCATTTAGAAAGTGAGGCAACACTCCATTCACTTCGCACAGTGAATTGAAGTGCTGGAACAGACTGCATCTCTTTCAGAGAAACACATGTGAGTTTTTTATGAATGCTTGAAAGTAGTTTAAGGCACTTTCAAAGGAAAGTGATTTTCTCTGAAAGGAGAGCATTTAGAAAGTAAGGCAACACTCCATTCACTTCGCACAGTGAATTGAAGTGTTGGAACAGACTGCTTCTCTTTCAGAGAAACGCATGTGAGTTTCTTCCTAATGCTTGCAAGTAGCTTAAGGCACTTTCAAGGGAAAGTGATTTTCTCTGAAAGGACAGCATTTAGAAAGTGAAGCAACACTCCATCCACTTCGCACAGTGAATTGAAGTGTTGGAACAGACTGCTTTTCTTTCAGAGAAACGCATGTGAGTTTCTTGTGACTTCTTGCAAGTTGCTTAAGGCACTTTAAAAGGAAAGTGATTTTCTCTGAAAGGACAGCATTTAGAAAGTGAAGCAACACTCCATTCACTTCGCACAGTGAATTGAAGTGTTGGAACAGACTGCTTCTCTTTCAGAGAAAAGCATGTGAGTTTTTTGTGAATGCTTGAAAGTAGTTTAAGGCACTTTCAAAGAAAAGTTATTTTCTCTGAAAGGACAGCATTTAGAAAGTGAAGCAACACTCCATTCACTTCGCACAGTGAATTGAATTGTTGGAACAGACTGCTTCTCTTTCAGAGAAACGCATGTAAGTTTCTTCCTAATGCTTGCAAGTAGCTTAAGGCACTTTCAAAGGAAAGTGATTTTCTCTGAAAGGACAGCATTTGAAAGTGAAGCAACACTCCATTCACTTCGCACAGTGAATTGAAGTGTTGGAACAGACTTCTTCTCTTTCAGAGAAACGCATGTGAGTTTCTGTTGAATGCTTGTAAGTAGCTTAAGGCACTTTCAAAGGAAAGTGATTTTCTCTGAAAGGACAGCATTTAGAAAGTGAAGCAACACTCCATTCCCTTCGTGCAGTGAATTGAAGTGTTGGAACATTCTGCTTCTCTTTCAGAGAAATGCATGTGAGTTTCTGTTGAATGCTTGTAAGTAGCTTAAGGCTCTTTCAAAGGAAAGTGATTTTCTCTGAAAGGACAGCATTTAGAAAGTAAAGCAACACTCCATTCCCTTCGCGCAATGTATTGAAGTGTTGGAACAGACTGCTTCTCTTTCATAGAAACGCATTAGTGTTTCTTGTAAATGCTTGCAAGTAGCTTAAGGCACTTTCAAAGGAAAGTGATTTTCTCTGAAAGGACAGCATTTAGAAAGTGAAGCAACACTCCATTCACTTCGCACAGTGAATTGAAGTGTTGGAACAGACTTCTTCTCTTTCAGAGAAACGCATGTGAGTTTCTGGTGAATGCTTGTAAGTAGCTTAAGGCACTTTCAAAGGAAAGTGATTTTCTCTGAAAGGACAGCATTTAGAAAGTGAAGCAACACTCCATTCCCTTCGTGCAGTGAATTGAAGTGTTGGAACAGACTGCTTCTCTTTCAGAGAAATGCATGTGAGTTTCTGTTGAATGCTTGTAAGTAGCTTAAGGCTCTTTCAAAGGAAAGTGATTTTCTCTGAAAGGACAGCATTTAGAAAGTAAAGCAACACTCCATTCCCTTCGCGCAATGAATTGAAGTGTTGGAACAGACTGCTTCTCTTTCATAGAAACGCATTAGTGTTTCTTGTAAATGCTTGCAAGTAGCTTAAGGCACTTTCAAAGGAAAGTGATTTTCTCTGAAAGGACAGCATTTAGAAAGTGAAGCAACACTCCATTCCCTTCGCACAAAGAATTGAAGTGTTGGAACAGATTGCTTCTCATTCAGAGAAATGCATGTGAGTTTTTTATGAATGCTTGAAAGTAGTTTAAGGCACTTTCAAAGGAAAGTGATTTTCTCTGAAAGGACAGCATTTAGAAAGTGAGGCAACGCTCCATTCACTTCACACAGTGAATTGAAGTGTTGGAACAGACTGCTTCTCTTTCAGAGAAACGCATGTGAGTTTCTTCCTAATGCTTGCAAGTAGCTAAAGGCACTTTCAAGGGAAAGTGATTTTCTCTGAAAGGACAGCATTTAGAAAGTGAAGCAACACTCCATCCACTTCGCACAGTGAATTGAAGTGTTGGAACAGACTGCTTCTCTTTCAGAGAAACGCATGTGAGTTTCTTGTGAATTCTTGCAAGTTGCTTAAGGCACTTTCAAAGGAAAGTGATTTTCTCTGAAAGGACAGCATTTAGAAAGTGAAGCAACACTCCATTCACTTTGCACAGTGAATTGAAGTGTTGGAACAGACTGCTACTCTTTCAGAGAAATGCATGTGAGTTTCTGTTGAATGCTTGTAAGTAGCTTAAGGCTCTTTCAAAGGAAAGTGATTTTCTCTGAAAGGACAGCATTTAGAAAGTAAAGCAACACTCCATTCCCTTCGCGCAATGAATTGAAGTGTTGGAACAGACTGCTTCTCTTTCATAGAAACGCATTAGTGTTTCTTGTAAATGCTTCTAAGTAGCTTAAGGCACTTTCAAAGGAAAGTGATTTTCTCTGAAAGGACAGCATTTAGAAAGTGAAGCAACACTCCATTCCCTTCGCACAGAGAATTGAAGCGTTGGAACAGATTGCTTCTCTTTCAGAGAAATGCATGTGAGTTTCTGTTGAATGCTTGTAAGTAGCTTAAGTCACATTCAAAGGAAAGGGATTTTCTCTGAAAGGACAGCATTTAGAACGTGAAGCAACACTCCATTCACTTCGCACAGTGAATTGAAGTGTTGGAACAGACTGCTTCTCTTTCAGAGAAACGCATGTGAGTTTTTTGTGAATGCTTGAAAGTAGTTTAAGGCACTTTCAATGGAAAGTGATTTTCTCTGAAAGGACAGCATTTAGAAAGTGAGGCAACACTCCCTTCACTTCGCACATTGTATTGAAGTGTTGGAACAGACTGCTGCTCTTTCAGAGAAACACATGTGAATTTCTTCCTAATGCTTGCAAGCAGCTTAAGGCACTTTCAAAGGAAAGTGATTTTCTCTGAAAGGACAGCGTTTAGAAAGTGAAGCAACACTCCATTCACTTCGCACAGTGAATTGAAGTGTTGGAACGGACTGCTTCTCTTTCAGAGAAACGCATGTGAGTTTCTTCCTAATGCTTGCAAGTAGCTTAAGGCACTTTCAAAGGAAAGTGATTTTCTCTGAAAGAACAGCATTCAGAAAGTGAAGCAACACTCCATTCACTTCGCACAGTGAATTGAAGTGTTGGAACAGACTGCTTCTCTTTCAGAGAAACGCATGTGAGTTTCTTCCTAATGCTTGCAAGTAGCTTAAGGCACTTTCAAAGGAAAGTGATTTTCTCTGAAAGAACAGCATTTAGAAAGTGAAGCAACACTCCATTCACTTCGCACAGTGAATTGAAGTGTTGGAACAGACTGCTTCTCTTTCAGAGAAACGCATGTGAGTTTCTGTTAAATGCTTGTAAGTAGCTTAAGGTACTTTCAAAGGAAAGTGATTTTCTCTGAAAGGACAGCATTTAGAAAGTGAGGCAACACTCTATTCACTTCACACACTGAATTGAAGTGTTGGAACAGACTGTTTCTGTTTCAGAGAAACGCATGTGAGTTTCTTCCTAATGCTTGCAAGTAGCTTAAGGCACTATCAAAGGAAAGTGATTTTCTCTGAAAGGACAGCATTTAGAAAGTGAAGCAACACTCCATTCACTTTGCACAGTGAATTGAAGTGTTGGAACAGACTGTTTCTGTTTCAGAGAAACGCATGTGAGTTTCTTCCTAATGCTTGCAAGTAGCTTAAGGCACTATCAAAGGAAAGTGATTTTCTCTGAAAGGACAGCATTTAGAAAGTGAAGCAACACTCCATTCACTTTGCACAGTGAATTGAAGTGTTGGAACAGAATGCTTCTCTTTCATAGAAACGCCTTAGTGTTTCTTGTGAATGCTTGCAAGTTGCTTAAGGCACTTTCAAAGGAAAGTGATTTTCTCTGAAAGGACATAATTTAGAAAGTGAAGCAACACTCCATTCACTTCGCACAGTGAATTGAAGTGTTGGAACAGACTGCTTCTCTTTCAGAGAAACGCATGTGAGTTTCTGTTGAATGCTTGTAAGTATCTTAGGCACTTTAAAAGGAAAGAGATTTTCTCTTAAAGGACAGCATTTAGAAAGTGAAGCAACACTCCATTCACTTCGCACAGTGAATTGAAGTGTTGGAACAGACTGCTTCTCTTTCAGAGAAACGCATGTGAGTTTCTGTTGAACGCTTGTAAGTAGCTTAAGGCACTTTCAAATTAAAGTGATTTTCTCTGAAAGGACAGCATTTAGAAAGTGAGGCAACACTCCGTTCACTTCACACAGTGAATTGAAGTGCTGGAACAGACTGCTTCTCTTTCAGAGAAACGCATGTGAGTTTTTTATGAATGCTTGAAAGTAGCTTAAGGCACTTTCAAGGGAAAGTGATTTTCTCTGAAAGGACAGCATTTAGAAAGTGAAGCAACACTCCATCCACTTCGCACAGTGAATTGAAGTGTTGGAACAGACTGCTTTTCTTTCAGAGAAACGCATGTGAGTTTCTTGTGACTTCTTGCAAGTTGCTTAAGGCACTTTAAAAGGAAAGTGATTTTCTCTGAAAGGACAGCATTTAGAAAGTGAAGCAACACTCCATTCACTTCGCACAGTGAATTGAAGTGTTGGAACAGACTGCTTCTCTTTCAGAGAAAAGCATGTGAGTTTTTTGTGAATGCTTGAAAGTAGTTTAAGGCACTTTCAAAGAAAAGTTATTTTCTCTGAAAGGACAGCATTTAGAAAGTGAAGCAACACTCCATTCACTTCGCACAGTGAATTGAATTGTTGGAACAGACTGCTTCTCTTTCAGAGAAACGCATGTAAGTTTCTTCCTAATGCTTGCAAGTAGCTTAAGGCACTTTCAAAGGAAAGTGATTTTCTCTGAAAGGACAGCATTTGAAAGTGAAGCAACACTCCATTCACTTCGCACAGTGAATTGAAGTGTTGGAACAGACTTCTTCTCTTTCAGAGAAACGCATGTGAGTTTCTGTTGAATGCTTGTAAGTAGCTTAAGGCACTTTCAAAGGAAAGTGATTTTCTCTGAAAGGACAGCATTTAGAAAGTGAAGCAACACTCCATTCCCTTCGTGCAGTGAATTGAAGTGTTGAAACATTCTGCTTCTCTTTCAGAGAAATGCATGTGAGTTTCTGTTGAATGCTTGTAAGTAGCTTAAGGCTCTTTCAAAGGAAAGTGATTTTCTCTGAAAGGACAGCATTTAGAAAGTAAAGCAACACTCCATTCCCTTCGCGCAATGTATTGAAGTGTTGGAACAGACTGCTTCTCTTTCATAGAAACGCATTAGTGTTTCTTGTAAATGCTTGCAAGTAGCTTAAGGCACTTTCAAAGGAAAGTGATTTTCTCTGAAAGGACAGCATTTAGAAAGTGAAGCAACACTCCATTCACTTCGCACAGTGAATTGAAGTGTTGGAACAGACTTCTTCTCTTTCAGAGAAACGCATGTGAGTTTCTGGTGAATGCTTGTAAGTAGCTTAAGGCACTTTCAAAGGAAAGTGATTTTCTCTGAAAGGACAGCATTTAGAAAGTGAAGCAACACTCCATTCCCTTCGTGCAGTGAATTGAAGTGTTGGAACAGACTGCTTCTCTTTCAGAGAAATGCATGTGAGTTTCTGTTGAATGCTTGTAAGTAGCTTAAGGCTCTTTCAAAGGAAAGTGATTTTCTCTGAAAGGACAGCATTTAGAAAGTAAAGCAACACTCCATTCCCTTCGCGCAATGAATTGAAGTGTTGGAACAGACTGCTTCTCTTTCATAGAAACGCATTAGTGTTTCTTGTAAATGCTTGCAAGTAGCTTAAGGCACTTTCAAAGGAAAGTGATTTTCTCTGAAAGGACAGCATTTAGAAAGTGAAGCAACACTCCATTCACTTTGCACAGTGAATTGAAGTGTTGGAACAGACTGCTACTCTTTCAGAGAAATGCATGTGAGTTTCTGTTGAATGCTTGTAAGTAGCTTAAGGCTCTTTCAAAGGAAAGTGATTTTCTCTGAAAGGACAGCATTTAGAAAGTAAAGCAACACTCCATTCCCTTCGCGCAATGAATTGAAGTGTTGGAACAGACTGCTTCTCTTTCATAGAAACGCATTAGTGTTTCTTGTAAATGCTTCTAAGTAGCTTAAGGCACTTTCAAAGGAAAGTGATTTTCTCTGAAAGGACAGCATTTAGAAAGTGAGGCAACACTCCATTCACTTCGCACAGTGAATTGAAGTGTTGGAACCGACTGCTTCTCTTTCAGAGAAACGCATGTGAGTTTCTGTTGAATGCTTGTAAGTAGCTTAAGGCACTTTCAAAGGAAAGTGATTTTCTCTGAAAGGACAGCATTTAGAAAGTGAAGCAACACTCCATTCACTTCGTGCAGTGAATTGAAGTGTTGGAACAGAATGCTTCTCTTTCATAGAAACGCCTTAGTGTTTCTTGTGAATGCTTGCAAGTTGCTTAAGGCACTTTCAAAGGAAAGTGATTTTCTCTGAAAGGACATAATTTAGAAAGTGAAGCAACACTCCATTCACTTCGCACAGTGAATTGAAGTGTTGGAACAGACTGCTTCTCTTTCAGAGAAACGCATGTGAGTTTCTGTTGAATGCTTGTAAGTATCTTAGGCACTTTAAAAGGAAAGTGATTTTCTCTTAAAGGACAGCATTTAGAAAGTGAAGCAACACTCCATTCACTTCGCACAGTGAATTGAAGTGTTGGAACAGACTGCTACTCTTTCAGAGAAACGCATGTGAGTTTCTGTTGAATGCTTGTAAGTAGCTTAAGGCACTTTCAAAGGAAAGTGATTTTCTCTGAAAGGACAGCATTTAGAAAGTGAGGCAACACTCCATTCACTTCACACAGTGAATTGAAGTGTTGGAACAGACTGCTTCTTTTTCAGAGAAACGCATGTGAGTTTCTGGTGAATGCTTGTAAGTAGCTTAAGGCACTTTCTAAGGAAAGTGATTTTCTCTTAAAGGACAGCATTTAGAAAGTGAAGCAACACTCCATTCACTTCGCACAGTGAATTGAAGTGTTGGAACAGACTGCTTCTCTTTCAGAGAAACGCATGTAAGTTTCTTCCTAATGCTTGCAAGTAGCTTAAGGCACTTTCAAAGGAAAGTGATTTTCTCTGAAAGGACAGCATTTAGAAAGTGAAGCAACACTCCATTCACTTCGCACAGTGAATTGAAGTGTTGGAACAGACTTCTTCTCTTTCAGAGAAACGCATGTGAGTTTCTGGTGAATGCTTGTAAGTAGCTTAAGGCACTTTCAAAGGAAAGTGATTTTCTCTGAAAGGACAGCATTTAGAAAGTGAAGCAACACTCCATTCCCTTCGTGCAGTGAATTGAAGTGTTGGAACATTCTGCTTCTCTTTCAGAGAAATGCATGTGAGTTTCTGTTGAATGCTTGTAAGTAGCTTAAGGCTCTTTCAAAGGAAAGTGATTTTCTCTGAAAGGACAGCATTTAGAAAGTAAAGCAACACTCCATTCCCTTCGCGCAATGAATTGAAGTGTTGGAACAGACTGCTTCTCTTTCATAGAAACTCATTAGTGTTTCTTGTAAATGCTTGCAAGTAGCTTAAGGCACTTTCAAAGGAAAGTGATTTTCTCTGAAAGGACAGCATTTAGAAAGTGAAGCAACACTCCATTCACTTCGCACAGTGAATTGAAGTGTTGGAACAGACTTCTTCTCTTTCAGAGAAACGCATGTGAGTTTCTGGTGAATGCTTGTAAGTAGCTTAAGGCACTTTCAAAGGAAAGTGATTTTCTCTGAAAGGACAGCATTTAGAAAGTGAAGCAACACTCCATTCCCTTCGTGCAGTGAATTGAAGTGTTGGAACAGACTGCTTCTCTTTCAGAGAAATGCATGTGAGTTTCTGTTGAATGCTTGTATGTAGCTTAAGGCTCTTTCAAAGGAAAGTGATTTTCTCTGAAAGGACAGCATTTAGAAAGTAAAGCAACACTCCATTCCCTTCGCGCAATGAATTGAAGTGTTGGAACAGACTGCTTCTCTTTCATAGAAACGCATTAGTGTTACTTGTAAATGCTTGCAAGTAGCTTAAGGCACTTTCAAAGGAAAGTGATTTTCTCTGAAAGGACAGCATTTAGAAAGTGAAGCAACACTCCATTCCCTTCGCACAGAGAATTGAAGTGTTGGAACAGACTGCTTCTCTTTCAGAGAAACGCATGTGAGTTTCTGTTGAATGCTTGTAAGTAGCTTAAGGCACTTTCAAAGGAAAGTGATTTTCTCTGAAAGGACAGCATTTAGAAAGTGAGGCAACACTCCATTCACTTCACACAGTGAATTGAAGTGTTGGAACAGACTGCTTCTCTTTCAGAGAAACGCATGTGTGTTTTTTATGAATGCTTGAAAGTAGTTTAAGGCACTTTCAAAGGAAAGTGATTTTCTCTGAAAGGACAGCATTTAGAAAGTGAGGCAACACTTCATTCACATCGCACAGTGAATTGAAGTGTTGGAACAGACTGCTTCTCTTTCAGAGAAACGCATGTGACTTTCTTCCTAATGCTTGCAAGTAGCTTAAGGCACTTTCAAGGGAAAGTGATTTTCTCTGAAAGGACAGCATTTTGAAAGTGAAGCAACACTCCATTCACTTCGCACAGTGAATTGAAGTGTTGGAACAGACTGCTTCTCTTTCAGAGAAACGCATGTGAGTTTCTGGTGAATGCTTGTAAGTACCTTAAAGCACTTTCAAAGGAAAGAGATTTTCTCTGAAAGGACAGCATTTAGAAAGTGAAGCAACACTCCATTCACTTCGCAGAGTGAATTGAAGTATTGGAACAGACTGCTTCTTTTTCAGAGAAACGCATGTGAGTTTCTGGTGAATGCTTGTAAGTAGCTTAAGGCACTTTCAAAGGAAAGTGATTTTCTCTTAAAGGACAGCATTTAGAAAGTGAAGCAACACTCCATTCACTTCGCACAGTGAATTGAAGTGTTGGAACAGACTGCTTCTCTTTCAGAGAAACGCATGTAAGTTTCTTCCTAATGCTTGCAAGTAGCTTAAGGCACTTTCAAAGGAAAGTGATTTTCTCTGAAAGGACAGCATTTAGAAAGTGAAGCAACACTCCATTCACTTCGCACAGTGAATTGAAGTGTTGGAACAGACTTCTTCTCTTTCAGAGAAACGCATGTGAGTTTCTGGTGAATGCTTGCAAGTAGCTTAAGGCACTTTCAAAGGAAAGTGATTTTCTCTGAAAGGACAGCATTTAGAAAGTGAAGCAACACTCCATTCCCTTCGTGCAGTGAATTGAAGTGTTGGAACATTCTGCTTCTCTTTCAGAGAAATGCATGTGAGTTTCTGTTGAATGCTTGTAAGTAGCTTAAGGCTCTTTCAAAGGAAAGTGATTTTCTCTGAAAGGACAGCATTTAGAAAGTAAAGCAACACTCCATTCCCTTCGCGCAATGAATTGAAGTGTTGGAACAGACTGCTTCTCTTTCATAGAAACTCATTAGTGTTTCTTGTAAATGCTTGCAAGTAGCTTAAGGCACTTTCAAAGGAAAGTGATTTTCTCTGAAAGGACAGCATTTAGAAAGTGAAGCAACACTCCATTCACTTCGCACAGTGAATTGAAGTGTTGGAACAGACTTCTTCTCTTTCAGAGAAACGCATGTGAGTTTCTGGTGAATGCTTGTAAGTAGCTTAAGGCACTTTCAAAGGAAAGTGATTTTCTCTGAAAGGACAGCATTTAGAAAGTGAAGCAACACTCCATTCCCTTCGTGCAGTGAATTGAAGTGTTGGAACAGACTGCTTCTCTTTCAGAGAAATGCATGTGAGTTTCTGTTGAATGCTTGTATGTAGCTTAAGGCTCTTTCAAAGGAAAGTGATTTTCTCTGAAAGGACAGCATTTAGAAAGTAAAGCAACACTCCATTCCCTTCGCGCAATGAATTGAAGTGTTGGAACAGACTGCTTCTCTTTCATAGAAACGCATTAGTGTTTCTTGTAAATGCTTGCAAGTAGCTTAAGGCACTTTCAAAGGAAAGTGATTTTCTCTGAAAGGACAGCATTTAGAAAGTGAAGCAACACTCCATTCCCTTCGCACAGAGAATTGAAGTGTTGGAACAGACTGCTTCTCTTTCAGAGAAACGCATGTGAGTTTCTGTTGAATGCTTGTAAGTAGCTTAAGGCACTTTCAAATGAAAGTGATTTTCTCTGAAAGGACAGCATTTAGAAAGTGAGGCAACGCTCCATTCACTTCGCACAGTGAATTGAAGTGTTGGAACAGACTGCTTCTCTTTCAGAGAAACGCATGTGAGTTTCTTCCTAATGCTTGCAAGTAGCTAAAGGCACTTTCAAGGGAAAGTGATTTTCTCTGAAAGGACAGCATTTAGAAAGTGAAGCAACACTCCATCCACTTCGCACAGTGAATTGAAGTGTTGGAACAGACTGCTTCTCTTTCAGAGAAACGCATGTGAGTTTCTTGTGAATTCTTGCAAGTTGCTTAAGGCACTTTCAAAGGAAAGTGATTTTCTCTGAAAGGACAGCATTTAGAAAGTGAAGCAACACTCCATTCACTTTGCACAGTGAATTGAAGTGTTGGAACAGACTGCTACTCTTTCAGAGAAATGCATGTGAGTTTCTGTTGAATGCTTGTAAGTAGCTTAAGGCTCTTTCAAAGGAAAGTGATTTTCTCTGAAAGGACAGCATTTAGAAAGTAAAGCAACACTCCATTCCCTTCGCGCAATGAATTGAAGTGTTGGAACAGACTGCTTCTCTTTCATAGAAACGCATTAGTGTTTCTTGTAAATGCTTCCAAGTAGCTTAAGGCACTTTCAAAGGAAAGTGATTTTCTCTGAAAGGACAGCATTTAGAAAGTGAAGCAACACTCCATTCCCTTCGCACAGAGAATTGAAGCGTTGGAACAGATTGCTTCTCTTTCAGAGAAATGCATGTGAGTTTCTGTTGAATGCTTGTAAGTAGCTTAAGTCACATTCAAAGGAAAGGGATTTTCTCTGAAAGGACAGCATTTAGAACGTGAAGCAACACTCCATTCACTTCGCACAGTGAATTGAAATGTTGGAACAGACTGCTTCTCTTTCAGAGAAACGCATGTGAGTTTTTTGTGAATGCTTGAAAGTAGTTTAAGGCACTTTCAATGGAAAGTGATTTTCTCTGAAAGGACAGCATTTAGAAAGTGAGGCAACACTCCCTTCACTTCGCACATTGTATTGAAGTGTTGGAACAGACTGCTTCTCTTTCAGAGAAACGCATGTGAATTTCTTCCTAATGCTTGCAAGCAGCTTAAGGCACTTTCAAAGGAAAGTGATTTTCTCTGAAAGGACAGCGTTTAGAAAGTGAAGCAACACTCCATTCACTTCGCACAGTGAATTGAAGTGTTGGAACGGACTGCTTCTCTTTCAGAGAAACGCATGTGACTTTCTTCCTAATGCTTGCAAGTAGCTTAAGGCACTTTCAAAGGAAAGTGATTTTCTCTGAAAGAACAGCATTTAGAAAGGGAAGCAACACTCCATTCACTTCGCACAGTGAATTGAAGTGTTGGAACAGACTGCTTCTCTTTCAGAGAAATGCATGTGAGTTTCTTCCTAATGCTTGCAAGTAGCTTAAGGCACTTTCAAAGGAAAGTGATTTTCTCTGAAAGAACAGCATTTAGAGAGTGAAGCAACACTCCATTCACTTCGCACAGTGAATTGAAGTGTTGGAACAGACTGCTTCTCTTTCAGAGAAACGCATGTGAGTTTCTGTTAAATGCTTGTAAGTAGCTTAAGGTACTTTCAAAGGAAAGTGATTTTCTCTGAAAGGACAGCATTTAGAAAGTGAGGCAACACTCTATTCACTTCACACACTGAATTGAAATGTTGGAACAGACTGTTTCTGTTTCAGAGAAACGCATGTGAGTTTCTTCCTAATGCTTGCAAGTAGCTTAAGGCGCTATCAAAGGAAAGTGATTTTCTCTGAAAGGACAGCATTTAGAAAGTGAAGCAACACTCCATTCACTTTGCACAGTGAATTGAAGTGTTGGAACAGACTGCTTCTCTTTCAGAGAAACGCATGTGAGTTTTTTATGAATGCTTGAAAGTAGTTTAAGGCACTTTCAAAGGAAAGTGATTTTCTCTGAAACGACAGCATTTAGAAAGTGAGGCAACACTCCATTCACTTCGCACAGTGAATTGAAGTGTTGGAACCGACTGCTTCTCTTTCAGAGAAACGCATGTGAGTTTCTGTTGAATGCTTGTAAGTAGCTTAAGGCATTTTCAAAGGAAAGTGATTTTCTCTGAAAGGACAGCATTTAGAAAGTGAAGCAACACTCCCTTCACTTCGCACAGTGAATTGAAGTGTTGGAACAGAATGCTTCTCTTTCATAGAAACGCCTTAGTGTTTCTTGTGAATGCTTGCAAGTTGCTTAAGGCACTTTCAAAGGAAAGTGATTTTCTCTGAAAGGACATAATTTAGAAAGTGAAGCAACACTCCATTCACTTCGCACAGTGAATTGAAGTGTTGGAACAGACTGCTTCTCTTTCAGAGAAACGCATGTGAGTTTCTGTTGAATGCTTGTAAGTATCTTAGGCACTTTAAAAGGAAAGTGATTTTCTCTTAAAGGACAGCATTTAGAAAGTGAAGCAACACTCCATTCACTTCGCACAGTGAATTGAAGTGTTGGAACAGACTGCTTCTCTTTCAGAGAAACGCATGTGAGTTTCTGTTGAATGCTTGTAAGTAGCTTAAGGCACTTTCAAAGGAAAGTGATTTTCTCTGAAAGGACAGCATTTAGAAAGTGAGGCAACACTCCATTCACTTCACACAGTGAATTGAAGTGTTGGAACAGACTGCTTCTCTTTCAGAGAAACGCATGTTTGTTTTTTATGAATGCTTGAAAGTAGTTTAAGGCACTTTCAAAGGAAAGTGATTTTCTCTGAAAGGACAGCATTTAGAAAGTGAGGCAACACTTCATTCACTTCGCACAGTGAATTGAAGTGTTGGAACAGACTGCTTCTCTTTCAGAGAAACGCATGTGACTTTCTTCCTAATGCTTGCAAGTAGCTTAAGGCACTTTCAAGGGAAAGTGATTTTCTCTGAAAGGACAGCATTTAGAAAGTGAAGCAACACTCCATTCACTTCGCACAGTGAATTGAAGTGTTGGAACAGACTGCTTCTCTTTCAGAGAAACGCATGTGAGTTTCTGTTGAATGCTTGTAAGTATCTTAGGCACTTTAAAAGGAAAGAGATTTTCTCTTAAAGGACAGTATTTAGAAAGTGAAGCAACACTCCATTCACTTCGCACAGTGAATTGAAGTGTTGGAACAGACTGCTTCTCTTTCAGAGAAACGCATGTGAGTTTCTGTTGAACGCTTGTAAGTAGCTTAAGGCACTTTCAAATTAAAGTGATTTTCTCTGAAAGGACAGCATTTAGAAAGTGAGGCAACACTCCGTTCACTTCACACAGTGAATTGAAGTGCTGGAACAGACTGCTTCTCTTTCAGAGAAACGCATGTGAGTTTTTTATGAATGCTTGAAAGTAGCTTAAGGCACTTTCAAAGGAAAGTGATTTTCTCTGAAAGGACAGCATTTAGAAAGTGAGGCAACACTCCATTCACTTCGCACAGTGAATTGAAGTGCTGGAACAGACTGCATCTCTTTCAGAGAAACACATGTGAGTTTTTTATGAATGCTTGAAAGTAGTTTAAGGCACTTTCAAAGGAAAGTGATTTTCTCTGAAAGGAGAGCATTTAGAAAGTAAGGCAACACTCCATTCACTTTGCACAGTGAATTGAAGTGTTGGAACAGACTGCTTCTCTTTCAGAGAAACGCATGTGAGTTTCTTCCTAATGCTTGCAAGTAGCTTAAGGCACTTTCAAGGGAAAGTGATTTTCTCTGAAAGGACAGCATTTAGAAAGTGAAGCAACACTCCATCCACTTCGCACAGTGAATTGAAGTGTTGGAACAGACTGCTTTTCTTTCAGAGAAACGCATGTGAGTTTCTTGTGACTTCTTGCAAGTTGCTTAAGGCACTTTAAAAGGAAAGTGATTTTCTCTGAAAGGACAGCATTTAGAAAGTGAAGCAACACTCCATTCACTTCGCACAGTGAATTGAAGTGTTGGAACAGACTGCTTCTCTTTCAGAGAAAAGCATGTGAGTTTTTTGTGAATGCTTGAAAGTAGTTTAAGGCACTTTCAAAGAAAAGTTATTTTCTCTGAAAGGACAGCATTTAGAAAGTGAAGCAACACTCCATTCACTTCGCACAGTGAATTGAATTGTTGGAACAGACTGCTTCTCTTTCAGAGAAACGCATGTAAGTTTCTTCCTAATGCTTGCAAGTAGCTTAAGGCACTTTCAAAGGAAAGTGATTTTCTCTGAAAGGACAGCATTTGAAAGTGAAGCAACACTCCATTCACTTCGCACAGTGAATTGAAGTGTTGGAACAGACTTCTTCTCTTTCAGAGAAACGCATGTGAGTTTCTGTTTAATGCTTGTAAGTAGCTTAAGGCACTTTCAAAGGAAAGTGATTTTCTCTGAAAGGACAGCATTTAGAAAGTGAAGCAACACTCCATTCCCTTCGTGCAGTGAATTGAAGTGTTGGAACATTCTGCTTCTCTTTCAGAGAAATGCATGTGAGTTTCTGTTGAATGCTTGTAAGTAGCTTAAGGCTCTTTCAAAGGAAAGTGATTTTCTCTGAAAGGACAGCATTTAGAAAGTAAAGCAACACTCCATTCCCTTCGCGCAATGTATTGAAGTGTTGGAACAGACTGCTTCTCTTTCATAGAAACGCATTAGTGTTTCTTGTAAATGCTTGCAAGTAGCTTAAGGCACTTTCAAAGGAAAGTGATTTTCTCTGAAAGGACAGCATTTAGAAAGTGAAGCAACACTCCATTCACTTCGCACAGTGAATTGAAGTGTTGGAACAGACTTCTTCTCTTTCAGAGAAACGCATGTGAGTTTCTGGTGAATGCTGGTAAGTAGCTTAAGGCACTTTCAAAGGAAAGTGATTTTCTCTGAAAGGACAGCATTTAGAAAGTGAAGCAACACTCCATTCCCTTCGTGCAGTGAATTGAAGTGTTGGAACAGACTGCTTCTCTTTCAGAGAAATGCATGTGAGTTTCTGTTGAATGCTTGTAAGTAGCTTAAGGCTCTTTCAAAGGAAAGTGATTTTCTCTGAAAGGACAGCATTTAGAAAGTAAAGCAACACTCCATTCCTTTCGCGCAATGAATTGAAGTGTTGGAACAGACTGCTTCTCTTTCATAGAAACGCATTAGTGTTTCTTGTAAATGCTTGCAAGTAGCTTAAGGCACTTTCAAAGGAAAGTGATTTTCTCTGAAAGGACAGCATTTAGAAAGTGAAGCAACACTCCATTCCCTTCGCACAAAGAATTGAAGTGTTGGAACAGATTGCTTCTCATTCAGAGAAATGCATGTGAGTTTTTTATGAATGCTTGAAAGTAGTTTAAGGCACTTTCAAAGGAAAGTGATTTTCTCTGAAAGGACAGCATTTAGAAAGTGAGGCAACGCTCCATTCACTTCACACAGTGAATTGAAGTGTTGGAACAGACTGCTTCTCTTTCAGAGAAACGCATGTGAGTTTCTTCCTAATGCTTGCAAGTAGCTAAAGGCACTTTCAAGGGAAAGTGATTTTCTCTGAAAGGACAGCATTTAGAAAGTGAAGCAACACTCCATCCACTTCGCACAGTGAATTGAAGTGTTGGAACAGACTGCTTCTCTTTCAGAGAAACGCATGTGAGTTTCTTGTGAATTCTTGCAAGTTGCTTAAGGCACTTTCAAAGGAAAGTGATTTTCTCTGAAAGGACAGCATTTAGAAAGTGAAGCAACACTCCATTCACTTTGCACAGTGAATTGAAGTGTTGGAACAGACTGCTACTCTTTCAGAGAAATGCATGTGAGTTTCTGTTGAATGCTTGTAAGTAGCTTAAGGCTCTTTCAAAGGAAAGTGATTTTCTCTGAAAGGACAGCATTTAGAAAGTAAAGCAACACTCCATTCCCTTCGCGCAATGAATTGAAGTGTTGGAACAGACTGCTTCTCTTTCATAGAAACGCATTAGTGTTTCTTGTAAATGCTTCTAAGTAGCTTAAGGCACTTTCAAAGGAAAGTGATTTTCTCTGAAAGGACAGCATTTAGAAAGTGAAGCAACACTCCATTCCCTTCGCACAGAGAATTGAAGCGTTGGAACAGATTGCTTCTCTTTCAGAGAAATGCATGTGAGTTTCTGTTGAATGCTTGTAAGTAGCTTAAGTCACATTCAAAGGAAAGGGATTTTCTCTGAAAGGACAGCATTTAGAACGTGAAGCAACACTCCATTCACTTCGCACAGTGAATTGAAGTGTTGGAACAGACTGCTTCTCTTTCAGAGAAACGCATGTGAGTTTTTTGTGAATGCTTGAAAGTAGTTTAAGGCACTTTCAATGGAAAGTGATTTTCTCTGAAAGGACAGCATTTAGAAAGTGAGGCAACACTCCCTTCACTTCGCACATTGTATTGAAGTGTTGGAACAGACTGCTTCTCTTTCAGAGAAACACATGTGAATTTCTTCCTAATGCTTGCAAGCAGCTTAAGGCACTTTCAAAGGAAAGTGATTTTCTCTGAAAGGACAGCGTTTAGAAAGTGAAGCAACACTCCATTCACTTCGCACAGTGAATTGAAGTGTTGGAACGGACTGCTTCTCTTTCAGAGAAACGCATGTGAGTTTCTTCCTAATGCTTGCAAGTAGCTTAAGGCACTTTCAAAGGAAAGTGATTTTCTCTGAAAGGACAGCATTTGAAAGTGAAGCAACACTCCATTCACTTCGCACTGTGAATTGAAGTGTTGGAACAGACTGCTTCTCTTTCAGAGAAACGCATGTGAGTTTCTGTTAAATGCTTGTAAGTAGCTTAAGGTACTTTCAAAGGAAAGTGATTTTCTCTGAAAGGACAGCATTTAGAAAGTGAGGCAACACTCTATTCACTTCACACACTGAATTGAAGTGTTGGAACAGACTGTTTCTGTTTCAGAGAAACGCATGTGAGTTTCTTCCTAATGCTTGCAAGTAGCTTAAGGCACTATCAAAGGAAAGTGATTTTCTCTGAAAGGACAGCATTTAGAAAGTGAAGCAACACTCCATTCACTTTGCACAGTGAATTGAAGTGTTGGAACAGACTGTTTCTGTTTCAGAGAAACGCATGTGAGTTTCTTCCTAATGCTTGCAAGTAGCTTAAGGCACTATAAAAGGAAAGTGATTTTCTCTGAAAGGACAGCATTTAGAAAGTGAAGCAACACTCCATTCACTTTGCACAGTGAATTGAAGTGTTGGAACAGACTGCTTCTCTTTCAGAGAAACGCATGTGAGTTTTTTATGAATGCTTGAAAGTAGTTTAAGGCACTTTCAAAGGAAAGTGATTTTCTCTGAAACGACAGCATTTAGAAAGTGAGGCAACACTCCATTCACTTCGCACAGTGAATTGAAGTGTTGGAACCGACTGCTTCTCTTTCAGAGAAACGCATGTGAGTTTCTGTTGAATGCTTGTAAGTAGCTTAAGGCACTTTCAAAGGAAAGTGATTTTCTCTGAAAGGACAGCATTTAGAAAGTGAAGCAACACTCCATTCACTTCGTGCAGTGAATTGAAGTGTTGGAACAGAATGCTTCTCTTTCATAGAAACGCCTTAGTGTTTCTTGTGAATGCTTGCAAGTTGCTTAAGGCACTTTCAAAGGAAAGTGATTTTCTCTGAAAGGACATAATTTAGAAAGTGAAGCAACACTCCATTCACTTCGCACAGTGAATTGAAGTGTTGGAACAGACTGCTTCTCTTTCAGAGAAACGCATGTGAGTTTCTGTTGAATGCTTGTAAGTATCTTAGGCACTTTAAAAGGAAAGTGATTTTCTCTTAAAGGACAGCATTTAGAAAGTGAAGCAACACTCCATTCACTTCGCACAGTGAATTGAAGTGTTGGAACAGACTGCTACTCTTTCAGAGAAACGCATGTGAGTTTCTGTTGAATGCTTGTAAGTAGCTTAAGGCACTTTCAAAGGAAAGTGATTTTCTCTGAAAGGACAGCATTTAGAAAGTGAGGCAACACTCCATTCACTTCACACAGTGAATTGAAGTGTTGGAACAGACTGCTTCTTTTTCAGAGAAACGCATGTGAGTTTCTGGTGAATGCTTGTAAGTAGCTTAAGGCACTTTCAAAGGAAAGTGATTTTCTCTTAAAGGACAGCATTTAGAAAGTGAAGCAACACTCCATTCACTTCGCACAGTGAATTGAAGTGTTGGAACAGACTGCTTCTCTTTCAGAGAAACGCATGTAAGTTTCTTTCTAATGCTTGCAAGTAGCTTAAGGCACTTTCAAAGGAAAGTGATTTTCTCTGAAAGGACAGCATTTAGAAAGTGAAGCAACACTCCATTCACTTCGCACAGTGAATTGAAGTGTTGGAACAGACTTCTTCTCTTTCAGAGAAACGCATGTGAGTTTCTGGTGAATGCTTGTAAGTAGCTTAAGGCACTTTCAAAGGAAAGTGATTTTCTCTGAAAGGACAGCATTTAGAAAGTGAAGCAACACTCCATTCCCTTCGTGCAGTGAATTGAAGTGTTGGAACATTCTGCTTCTCTTTCAGAGAAATGCATGTGAGTTTCTGTTGAATGCTTGTAAGTAGCTTAAGGCTCTTTCAAAGGAAAGTGATTTTCTCTGAAAGGACAGCATTTAGAAAGTAAAGCAACACTCCATTCCCTTCGCGCAATGAATTGAAGTGTTGGAACAGACTGCTTCTCTTTCATAGAAACTCATTAGTGTTTCTTGTAAATGCTTGCAAGTAGCTTAAGGCACTTTCAAAGGAAAGTGATTTTCTCTGAAAGGACAGCATTTAGAAAGTGAAGCAACACTCCATTCACTTCGCACAGTGAATTGAAGTGTTGGAACAGACTTCTTCTCTTTCAGAGAAACGCATGTGAGTTTCTGGTGAATGCTTGTAAGTAGCTTAAGGCACTTTCAAAGGAAAGTGATTTTCTCTGAAAGGACAGCATTTAGAAAGTGAAGCAACACTCCATTCCCTTCGTGCAGTGAATTGAAGTGTTGGAACAGACTGCTTCTCTTTCAGAGAAATGCATGTGAGTTTCTGTTGAATGCTTGTATGTAGCTTAAGGCTCTTTCAAAGGAAAGTGATTTTCTCTGAAAGGACAGCATTTAGAAAGTAAAGCAACACTCCATTCCCTTCGCGCAATGAATTGAAGTGTTGGAACAGACTGCTTCTCTTTCATAGAAACGCATTAGTGTTTCTTGTAAATGCTTGCAAGTAGCTTAAGGCACTTTCAAAGGAAAGTGATTTTCTCTGAAAGGACAGCATTTAGAAAGTGAAGCAACACTCCATTCCCTTCGCACAGAGAATTGAAGTGTTGGAACAGACTGCTTCTCTTTCAGAGAAACGCATGTGAGTTTCTGTTGAATGCTTGTAAGTAGCTTAAGGCACTTTCAAAGGAAAGTGATTTTCTCTGAAAGGACAGCATTTAGAAAGTGAGGCAACACTCCATTCACTTCACACAGTGAATTGAAGTGTTGGAACAGACTGCTTCTCTTTCAGAGAAACGCATGTGTGTTTTTTATGAATGCTTGAAAGTAGTTTAAGGCACTTTCAAAGGAAAGTGATTTTCTCTGAAAGGACAGCATTTAGAAAGTGAGGCAACACTTCATTCACATCGCACAGTGAATTGAAGTGTTGGAACAGACTGCTTCTCTTTCAGAGAAACGCATGTGACTTTCTTCCTAATGCTTGCAAGTAGCTTAAGGCACTTTCAAGGGAAAGTGATTTTCTCTGAAAGGACAGCATTTTGAAAGTGAAGCAACACTCCATTCACTTCGCACAGTGAATTGAAGTGTTGGAACAGACTGCTTCTCTTTCAGAGAAACGCATGTGAGTTTCTGGTGAATGCTTGTAAGTACCTTAAAGCACTTTCAAAGGAAAGAGATTTTCTCTGAAACGACAGCATTTAGAAAGTGAGGCAACACTCCATTCACTTCGCAGAGTGAATTGAAGTGTTGGAACAGACTGCTTCTTTTTCAGAGAAACGCATGTGAGTTTCTGGTGAATGCTTGTAAGTAGCTTAAGGCACTTTCAAAGGAAAGTGATTTTCTCTTAAAGGACAGCATTTAGAAAGTGAAGCAACACTCCATTCACTTCGCACAGTGAATTGAAGTGTTGGAACAGACTGCTTCTCTTTCAGAGAAACGCATGTAAGTTTCTTCCTAATGCTTGCAAGTAGCTTAAGGCACTTTCAAAGGAAAGTGATTTTCTCTGAAAGGACAGCATTTAGAAAGTGAAGCAACACTCCATTCACTTCGCACAGTGAATTGAAGTGTTGGAACAGACTTCTTCTCTTTCAGAGAAACGCATGTGAGTTTCTGGTGAATGCTTGTAAGTAGCTTAAGGCACTTTCAAAGGAAAGTGATTTTCTCTGAAAGGACAGCATTTAGAAAGTGAAGCAACACTCCATTCCCTTCGTGCAGTGAATTGAAGTGTTGGAACATTCTGCTTCTCTTTCAGAGAAATGCATGTGAGTTACTGTTGAATGCTTGTAAGTAGCTTAAGGCTCTTTCAAAGGAAAGTGATTTTCTCTGAAAGGACAGCATTTAGAAAGTAAAGCAACACTCCATTCCCTTCGCGCAATGAATTGAAGTGTTGGAACAGACTGCTTCTCTTTCATAGAAACTCATTAGTGTTTCTTGTAAATGCTTGCAAGTAGCTTTTGGCACTTTCAAAGGAAAGTGATTTTCTCTGAAAGGACAGCATTTAGAAAGTGAAGCAACACTCCATTCACTTCGAACAGTGAATTGAAGTGTTGGAACAGACTTCTTCTCTTTCAGAGAAACGCATGTGAGTTTCTGGTGAATGCTTGTAAGTAGCTTAAGGCACTTTCAAAGGAAAGTGATTTTCTCTGAAAGGACAGCATTTAGAAAGTGAAGCAACACTCCATTCCCTTCGTGCAGTGAATTGAAGTGTTGGAACAGACTGCTTCTCTTTCAGAGAAATGCATGTGAGTTTCTGTTGAATGCTTGTATGTAGCTTAAGGCTCTTTCAAAGGAAAGTGATTTTCTCTGAAAGGACAGCATTTAGAAAGTAAAGCAACACTCCATTCCCTTCGCGCAATGAATTGAAGTGTTGGAACAGACTGCTTCTCTTTCATAGAAACGCATTAGTGTTTCTTGTAAATGCTTGCAAGTAGCTTAAGGCACTTTCAAAGGAAAGTGATTTTCTCTGAAAGGACAGCATTTAGAAAGTGAAGCAACACTCCATTCCCTTCGCACAGAGAATTGAAGTGTTGGAACAGATTGCTTCTCATTCAGAGAAATGCATGTGAGTTTTTTATGAATGCTTGAAAGTAGTTTAAGGCACTTTCAAAGGAAAGTGATTTTCTCTGAAAGGACAGCATTTAGAAAGTGAGGCAACGCTCCATTCACTTCGCACAGTGAATTGAAGTGTTGGAACAGACTGCTTCTCTTTCAGAGAAACGCATGTGAGTTTCTTCCTAATGCTTGCAAGTAGCTAAAGGCACTTTCAAGGGAAAGTGATTTTCTCTGAAAGGACAGCATTTAGAAAGTGAAGCAACACTCCATCCACTTCGCACAGTGAATTGAAGTGTTGGAACAGACTGCTTCTCTTTCAGAGAAACGCATGTGAGTTTCTTGTGAATTCTTGCAAGTTGCTTAAGGCACTTTCAAAGGAAAGTGATTTTCTCTGAAAGGACAGCATTTAGAAAGTGAAGCAACACTCCATTCACTTTGCACAGTGAATTGAAGTGTTGGAACAGACTGCTACTCTTTCAGAGAAATGCATGTGAGTTTCTGTTGAATGCTTGTAAGTAGCTTAAGGCTCTTTCAAAGGAAAGTGATTTTCTCTGAAAGGACAGCATTTAGAAAGTAAAGCAACACTCCATTCCCTTTGCGCAATGAATTGAAGTGTTGGAACAGACTGCTTCTCTTTCATAGAAACGCATTAGTGTTTCTTGTAAATGCTTCCAAGTAGCTTAAGGCACTTTCAAAGGAAAGTGATTTTCTCTGAAAGGACAGCATTTAGAAAGTGAAGCAACACTCCATTCCCTTCGCACAGAGAATTGAAGCGTTGGAACAGATTGCTTCTCTTTCAGAGAAATGCATGTGAGTTTCTGTTGAATGCTTGTAAGTAGCTTAAGTCACATTCAAAGGAAAGGGATTTTCTCTGAAAGGACAGCATTTAGAACGTGAAGCAACACTCCATTCACTTCGCACAGTGAATTGAAGTGTTGGAACAGACTGCTTCTCTTTCAGAGAAACGCATGTGAGTTTTTTGTGAATGCTTGAAAGTAGTTTAAGGCACTTTCAATGGAAAGTGATTTTCTCTGAAAGGACAGCATTTAGAAAGTGAGGCAACACTCCCTTCACTTCGCACATTGTATTGAAGTGTTGGAACAGACTGCTTCTCTTTCAGAGAAACGCATGTGAATTTCTTCCTAATGCTTGCAAGCAGCTTAAGGCACTTTCAAAGGAAAGTGATTTTCTCTGAAAGGACAGCGTTTAGAAAGTGAAGCAACACTCCATTCACTTCGCACAGTGAATTGAAGTGTTGGAACGGACTGCTTCTCTTTCAGAGAAACGCATGTGACTTTCTTCCTAATGCTTGCAAGTAGCTTAAGGCACTTTCAAAGGTAAGTGATTTTCTCTGAAAGAACAGCATTTAGAAAGGGAAGCAACACTCCATTCACTTCGCACAGTGAATTGAAGTGTTGGAACAGACTGCTTCTCTTTCAGAGAAACGCATGTGAGTTTCTGTTAAATGCTTGTAAGTAGCTTAAGGTACTTTCAAAGGAAAGTGATTTTCTCTGAAAGGACAGCATTTAGAAAGTGAGGCAACACTCTATTCACTTCACACACTGAATTGAAATGTTGGAACAGACTGTTTCTGTTTCAGAGAAACGCATGTGAGTTTCTTCCTAATGCTTGCAAGTAGCTTAAGGCGCTATCAAAGGAAAGTGATTTTCTCTGAAAGGACAGCATTTAGAAAGTGAAGCAACACTCCATTCACTTTGCACAGTGAATTGAAGTGTTGGAACAGACTGCTTCTCTTTCAGAGAAACGCATGTGAGTTTTTTATGAATGCTTGAAAGTAGTTTAAGGCACTTTCAAAGGAAAGTGATTTTCTCTGAAACGACAGCATTTAGAAAGTGAGGCAACACTCCATTCACTTCGCACAGTGAATTGAAGTGTTGGAACCGACTGCTTCTCTTTCAGAGAAACGCATGTGAGTTTCTGTTGAATGCTTGTAAGTAGCTTAAGGCACTTTCAAAGGAAAGTGATTTTCTCTGAAAGGACAGCATTTAGAAAGTGAAGCAACACTCCATTCACTTCGCACAGTGAATTGAAGTGTTGGAACAGAATGCTTCTCTTTCATAGAAACGCCTTAGTGTTTCTTGTGAATGCTTGCAAGTTGCTTAAGGCACTTTAAAAGGAAAGTGATTTTCTCTTAAAGGACAGCATTTAGAAAGTGAAGCAACACTCCATTCACTTCGCACAGTGAATTGAAGTGTTGGAACAGACTGCTTCTCTTTCAGAGAAACGCATGTGAGTTTCTGTTGAATGCTTGTAAGTAGCTTAAGGCACTTTCAAAGGAAAGTGATTTTCTCTGAAAGGACAGCATTTAGAAAGTGAGGCAACACTCCATTCACTTCACACAGTGAATTGAAGTGTTGGAACAGACTGCTTCTCTTTCAGAGAAACGCATGTGTGTTTTTTATGAATGCTTGAAAGTAGTTTAAGGCACTTTCAAAGGAAAGTGATTTTCTCTGAAAGGACAGCATTTAGAAAGTGAGGCAACACTTCATTCACTTCGCACAGTGAATTGAAGTGTTGGAACAGACTGCTTCTCTTTCAGAGAAACGCATGTGACTTTCTTCCTAATGCTTGCAAGGAGCTTAAGGCACTTTCAAGGGAAAGTGATTTTCTCTGAAAGGACAGCATTTATAAAGTGAAGCAACACTCCATTCACTTCGCACAGTGAATTGAAGTGTTGGAACAGACTGCTTCTCTTTCAGAGAAACGCATGTGAGTTTCTGGTGAATGCTTGTAAGTACCTTAAAGCACTTTCAAAGGAAAGAGATTTTCTCTGAAAGGACAGCATTTAGAAAGTGAAGCAACACTCCATTCACTTCGCAGAGTGAATTGAAGTATTGGAACAGACTGCTTCTTTTTCAGAGAAACGCATGTGAGTTTCTGGTGAATGCTTGTAAGTAGCTTAAGGCACTTTCAAAGGAAAGTGATTTTCTCTGAAAGGACAGCATTTAGAAAGTGAAGCAACACTCCATTCACTTTGCACAGTGAATTGAAATGTTGGAACAGACTGCTTCTCTTTCAGAGAAACGCATGTCAGTTTTTTGTGAATGCTTGAAAGTAGTTTAAGGCACTTTCAAAGGAAAGTGATTTTCTCTGAAAGGACAGCATTTAGAAAGTGAAGCAACACTCCATTCACTTCGCACAGTGAATTGAAGTGTTGGAACAGACTGCTTCTCTTCCAGAGAAACGCATGTGAGTTTCTGTTGAATGCTTGTAAGTAGCTTAAGGCACTTTCAAAGGAAAGTGATTTTCTCTGAAAGGACAGTATTTAGAAAGTGAAGCAACACTCCATTCCCTTCGTGCAGTGAATTGAAGTGTTGGAACAGAGTGCTTCTCTTTCATAGAAACGCATTAGTGTTTCTTGTGAATGCTTGTAAGTTGCTTAAGGCACTTTCAAAGGAAAGTGATTTTCTCTGAAAGGACATAATTTAGAAAGTGAAGCAACACTCCATTCAATTTGCACAGTGAATTGAAGTGTTGGAACAGACTGCTTTTCTTTCAGAGAAACGCATGTAAGTTTCTTCCTAATGCTTGCAAGTAGCTTAAGGCACTTTCAAAGGAAAGTGATTTTCTCTGAAAGGACAGCATTTAGAAAGTGAAGCAACACTCCATTCACTTCGCACAGTGAATTGAAGTGTTGGAACAGACTTCTTCTCTTTCAGAGAAACGCATGTGAGTTTCTGGTGAATGCTTGTAATTAGCTTAAGGCACTTTCAAAGGAAAGTGATTTTCTCTGAAAGGACAGCATTTAGAAAGTGAAGCAACACTCCATTCCCTTCGTGCAGTGAATTGAAGTGTTGCAACATTCTGCTTCTCTTTCAGAGAAATGCATGTGAGTTTCTGTTGAATGCTTGTAAGTAGCTTAAGGCTCTTTCAAAGGAAAGTGACTTTCTCTGAAAGGACAGCATTTAGAAAGTAAAGCAACACTCCATTCCCTTCGCGCAATGAATTGAAGTGTTGGAACAGACTGCTTCTCTTTCATAGAAACGCATTAGTGTTTCTTGTAAATGCTTGCAAGTAGCTTAAGGCACTTTCAAAGGAAAGTGATTTTCTCTGAAAGGACAGCATTTAGAAAGTGAAGCAACACTCCATTCACTTCGCACAGTGAATTGAAGTGTTGGAACAGACTTCTTCTCTTTCAGAGAAACGCATGTGAGTTTCTGGTGAATGCTTGTAAGTAGCTTAAGGCACTTTCAAAGGAAAGTGATTTTCTCTGAAAGGACAGCATTTAGAAAGTGAAGCAACACTCCATTCCCTTCGCACAGAGAATTGAAGTGTTGGAACAGATTGCTTCTCATTCAGAGAAATGCATGTGAGTTTTTTATGAATGCTTGAAAGTAGTTTAAGGCACTTTCAAAGGAAAGTGATTTTCTCTGAAAGGACAGCATTTAGAAAGTGAGGCAACGCTCCATTCACTTCGCACAGTGAATTGAAGTGTTGGAACAGACTGCTTCTCTTTCAGAGAAACGCATGTGAGTTTTTTGTGAATGCTTGAAAGTAGTTTAAGGCACTTACAATGGAAAGTGATTTTCTCTGAAAGGACAGCATTTAGAAAGTGAGGCAACACTCCCTTCACTTCGCACATTGTATTGAAGTGTTGGAACAGACTGCTTCTCTTTCAGAGAAACGCATGTGAATTTCTTCCTAATGCTTGCAAGCAGCTTAAGGCACTTTCAAAGGAAAGTGATTTTCTCTGAAAGGACAGCATTTAGAAAGTGAGGCAACGCTCCATTCACTTCGCACAGTGAATTGAAGTGTTGGAACAGACTGCTTCTCTTTCAGAGAAACGCATGTGAGTTTTTTGTGAATGCTTGAAAGTAGTTTAAGGCACTTTCAATGGAAAGTGATTTTCTCTGAAAGGACAGCATTTAGAAAGTGAGGCAACACTCCCTTCACTTCGCACATTGTATTGAAGTGTTGGAACAGACTGCTTCTCTTTCAGAGAAACGCATGTGAATTTCTTCCTAATGCTTGCAAGCAGCTTAAGGCACTTTCAAAGGAAAGTGATTTTCTCTGAAAGGACAGCGTTTAGAAAGTGAAGCAACACTCCATTCACTTCGCACAGTGAATTGAAGTGTTGGAACGGACTGCTTCTCTTTCAGAGAAACGCATGTGAGTTTCTTCCTAATGCTTGCAAGTATCTTAAGGCACTTTCAAAGGAAAGTGATTTTCTCTGAAAGAACAGCATTTAGAAAGGGAAGCAACACTCCATTCACTTCGCACAGTGAATTGAGGTGTTGGAACAGACTGCTTCTCTTTCAGAGAAACGCATGTGAGTTTCTTCCTAATGCTTGCAAGTAGCTAAAGGCACTTTCAAGGGAAAGTGATTTTCTCTGAAAGGACAGCATTTAGAAAGTGAAGCAACACTCCATCCACTTCGAACAGTGAATTGAAGTGTTGGAACAGACTGCTTCTCTTTCAGAGAAACGCATGTGAGTTTCTTGTGAATTCTTGCAAGTTGCTTAAGGCACTTTCAAAGGAAAGTGATTTTCTCTGAAAGGACAGCATTTAGAAAGTGAAGCAACACTCCATTCACTTTGCACAGTGAATTGAAGTGTTGGAACAGACTGCTACTCTTTCAGAGAAATGCATGTGAGTTTCTGTTGAATGCTTGTAAGTAGCTTAAGGCTCTTTCAAAGGAAAGTGATTTTCTCTGAAAGGACAGCATTTAGAAAGTAAAGCAACACTCCATTCCCTTCGCGCAATGAATTGAAGTGTTGGAACAGACTGCTTCTCTTTCATAGAAACGCATTAGTGTTTCTTGTAAATGCTTCCAAGTAGCATAAGGCACTTTCAAAGGAAAGTGATTTTCTCTGAAAGGACAGCATTTAGAAAGTGAAGCAACACTCCATTCCCTTCGCACAGAGAATTGAAGCGTTGGAACAGATTGCTTCTCTTTCAGAGAAATGCATGTGAGTTTCTGTTGAATGCTTGTAAGTAGCTTAAGTCACATTCAAAGGAAAGGGATTTTCTCTGAAAGGACAGCATTTAGAACGTGAAGCAACACTCCATTCACTTCGCACAGTGAATTGAAGTGTTGGAACAGACTGCTTCTCTTTCAGAGAAACGCATGTGAGTTTTTTGTGAATGCTTGAAAGTAGTTTAAGGCACTTTCAATGGAAAGTGATTTTCTCTGAAAGGACAGCATTTAGAAAGTGAGGCAACACTCCCTTCACTTCGCACATTGTATTGAAGTGTTGGAACAGACTGCTTCTCTTTCAGAGAAACGCATGTGAATTTCTTCCTAATGCTTGCAAGCAGCTTAAGGCACTTTCAAAGGAAAGTGATTTTCTCTGAAAGGACAGCGTTTAGAAAGTGAAGCAACACTCCATTCACTTCGCACAGTGAATTGAAGTGTTGGAACGGACTGCTTCTCTTTCAGAGAAACGCATGTGACTTTCTTCCTAATGCTTGCAAGTAGCTTAAGGCACTTTCAAAGGAAAGTGATTTTCTCTGAAAGAACAGCATTTAGAAAGGGAAGCAACACTCCATTCACTTCGCACAGTGAATTGAAGTGTTGGAACAGACTGCTTCTCTTTCAGAGAAATGCATGTGAGTTTCTTCCTAATGCTTGCAAGTAGCTTAAGGCACTTTCAAAGGAAAGTGATTTTCTCTGAAAGAACAGCATTTAGAGAGTGAAGCAACACTCCATTCACTTCGCACAGTGAAATGAAGTGTTGGAACAGACTGCTTCTCTTTCAGAGAAACGCATGTGAGTTTCTGTTAAATGCTTGTAAGTAGCTTAAGGTACTTTCAAAGGAAAGTGATTTTCTCTGAAAGGACAGCATTTAGAAAGTGAGGCAACACTCTATTCACTTCACACACTGAATTGAAATGTTGGAACAGACTGTTTCTGTTTCAGAGAAACGCATGTGAGTTTCTTCCTAATGCTTGCAAGTAGCTTAAGGCGCTATCAAAGGAAAGTGATTTTCTCTGAAAGGACAGCATTTAGAAAGTGAAGCAACACTCCATTCACTTTGCACAGTGAATTGAAGTGTTGGAACAGACTGCTTCTCTTTCAGAGAAACGCATGTGAGTTTTTTATGAATGCTTGAAAGTAGTTTAAGGCACTTTCAAAGGAAAGTGATTTTCTCTGAAACGACAGCATTTAGAAAGTGAGGCAACACTCCATTCACTTCGCACAGTGAATTGAAGTGTTGGAACCGACTGCTTCTCTTTCAGAGAAACGCATGTGAGTTTCTGTTGAATGCTTGTAAGTAGCTTAAGGCACTTTCAAAGGAAAGTGATTTTCTCTGAAAGGACAGCATTTAGAAAGTGAAGCAACACTCCATTCACTTCGCACAGTGAATTGAAGTGTTGGAACAGAATGCTTCTCTTTCATAGAAACGCCTTAGTGTTTCTTGTGAATGCTTGCAAGTTGCTTAAGGCACTTTAAAAGGAAAGTGATTTTCTCTTAAAGGACAGCATTTAGAAAGTGAAGCAACACTCCATTCACTTCGCACAGTGAATTGAAGTGTTGGAACAGACTGCTTCTCTTTCAGAGAAACGCATGTGAGTTTCTGTTGAATGCTTGTAAGTAGCTTAAGGCACTTTCAAAGGAAAGTGATTTTCTCTGAAAGGACAGCATTTAGAAAGTGAGGCAACACTCCATTCACTTCACACAGTGAATTGAAGTGTTGGAACAGACTGCTTCTCTTTCAGAGAAACGCATGTGTGTTTTTTATGAATGCTTGAAAGTAGTTTAAGGCACTTTCAAAGGAAAGTGATTTTCTCTGAAAGGACAGCATTTAGAAAGTGAGGCAACACTTCATTCACATCGCACAGTGAATTGAAGTGTTGGAACAGACTGCTTCTCTTTCAGAGAAACGCATGTGACTTTCTTCCTAATGCTTGCAAGTAGCTTAAGGCACTTTCAAGGGAAAGTGATTTTCTCTGAAAGGACAGCATTTTGAAAGTGAAGCAACACTCCATTCACTTCGCACAGTGAATTGAAGTGTTGGAACAGACTGCTTCTCTTTCAGAGAAACGCATGTGAGTTTCTGGTGAATGCTTGTAAGTACCTTAAAGCACTTTCAAAGGAAAGAGATTTTCTCTGAAAGGACAGCATTTAGAAAGTGAAGCAACACTCCATTCACTTCGCAGAGTGAATTGAAGTATTGGAACAGACTGCTTCTTTTTCAGAGAAACGCATGTGAGTTTCTGGTGAATGCTTGTAAGTAGCTTAAGGCACTTTCAAAGGAAAGTGATTTTCTCTTAAAGGACAGCATTTAGAAAGTGAAGCAACACTCCATTCACTTCGCACAGTGAATTGAAGTGTTGGAACAGACTGCTTCTCTTTCAGAGAAACGCATGTAAGTTTCTTCCTAATGCTTGCAAGTAGCTTAAGGCACTTTCAAAGGAAAGTGATTTTCTCTGAAAGGACAGCATTTAGAAAGTGAAGCAACACTCCATTCACTTCGCACAGTGAATTGAAGTGTTGGAACAGACTTCTTCTCTTTCAGAGAAACGCATGTGAGTTTCTGGTGAATGCTTGCAAGTAGCTTAAGGCACTTTCAAAGGAAAGTGATTTTCTCTGAAAGGACAGCATTTAGAAAGTGAAGCAACACTCCATTCCCTTCGTGCAGTGAATTGAAGTGTTGGAACATTCTGCTTCTCTTTCAGAGAAATGCATGTGAGTTTCTGTTGAATGCTTGTAAGTAGCTTAAGGCTCTTTCAAAGGAAAGTGATTTTCTCTGAAAGGACAGCATTTAGAAAGTAAAGCAACACTCCATTCCCTTCGCGCAATGAATTGAAGTGTTGGAACAGACTGCTTCTCTTTCATAGAAACTCATTAGTGTTTCTTGTAAATGCTTGCAAGTAGCTTAAGGCACTTTCAAAGGAAAGTGATTTTCTCTGAAAGGACAGCATTTAGAAAGTGAAGCAACACTCCATTCACTTCGCACAGTGAATTGAAGTGTTGGAACAGACTTCTTCTCTTTCAGAGAAACGCATGTGAGTTTCTGGTGAATGCTTGTAAGTAGCTTAAGGCACTTTCAAAGGAAAGTGATTTTCTCTGAAAGGACAGCATTTAGAAAGTGAAGCAACACTCCATTCCCTTCGTGCAGTGAATTGAAGTGTTGGAACAGACTGCTTCTCTTTCAGAGAAATGCATGTGAGTTTCTGTTGAATGCTTGTATGTAGCTTAAGGCTCTTTCAAAGGAAAGTGATTTTCTCTGAAAGGACAGCATTTAGAAAGTAAAGCAACACTCCATTCCCTTCGCGCAATGAATTGAAGTGTTGGAACAGACTGCTTCTCTTTCATAGAAACGCATTAGTGTTTCTTGTAAATGCTTGCAAGTAGCTTAAGGCACTTTCAAAGGAAAGTGATTTTCTCTGAAAGGACAGCATTTAGAAAGTGAAGCAACACTCCATTCCCTTCGCACAGAGAATTGAAGTGTTGGAACAGACTGCTTCTCTTTCAGAGAAACGCATGTGAGTTTCTGTTGAATGCTTGTAAGTAGCTTAAGGCACTTTCAAATGAAAGTGATTTTCTCTGAAAGGACAGCATTTAGAAAGTGAGGCAACGCTCCATTCACTTCGCACAGTGAATTGAAGTGTTGGAACAGACTGCTTCTCTTTCAGAGAAACGCATGTGAGTTTCTTCCTAATGCTTGCAAGTAGCTAAAGGCACTTTCAAGGGAAAGTGATTTTCTCTGAAAGGACAGCATTTAGAAAGTGAAGCAACACTCCATCCACTTCGCACAGTGAATTGAAGTGTTGGAACAGACTGCTTCTCTTTCAGAGAAACGCATGTGAGTTTCTTGTGAATTCTTGCAAGTTGCTTAAGGCACTTTCAAAGGAAAGTGATTTTCTCTGAAAGGACAGCATTTAGAAAGTGAAGCAACACTCCATTCACTTTGCACAGTGAATTGAAGTGTTGGAACAGACTGCTACTCTTTCAGAGAAATGCATGTGAGTTTCTGTTGAATGCTTGTAAGTAGCTTAAGGCTCTTTCAAAGGAAAGTGATTTTCTCTGAAAGGACAGCATTTAGAAAGTAAAGCAACACTCCATTCCCTTCGCGCAATGAATTGAAGTGTTGGAACAGACTGCTTCTCTTTCATAGAAACGCATTAGTGTTTCTTGTAAATGCTTCCAAGTAGCTTAAGGCACTTTCAAAGGAAAGTGATTTTCTCTGAAAGGACAGCATTTAGAAAGTGAAGCAACACTCCATTCCCTTCGCACAGAGAATTGAAGCGTTGGAACAGATTGCTTCTCTTTCAGAGAAATGCATGTGAGTTTCTGTTGAATGCTTGTAAGTAGCTTAAGTCACATTCAAAGGAAAGGGATTTTCTCTGAAAGGACAGCATTTAGAACGTGAAGCAACACTCCATTCACTTCGCACAGTGAATTGAAATGTTGGAACAGACTGCTTCTCTTTCAGAGAAACGCATGTGAGTTTTTTGTGAATGCTTGAAAGTAGTTTAAGGCACTTTCAATGGAAAGTGATTTTCTCTGAAAGGACAGCATTTAGAAAGTGAGGCAACACTCCCTTCACTTCGCACATTGTATTGAAGTGTTGGAACAGACTGCTTCTCTTTCAGAGAAACGCATGTGAATTTCTTCCTAATGCTTGCAAGCAGCTTAAGGCACTTTCAAAGGAAAGTGATTTTCTCTGAAAGGACAGCGTTTAGAAAGTGAAGCAACACTCCATTCACTTCGCACAGTGAATTGAAGTGTTGGAACGGACTGCTTCTCTTTCAGAGAAACGCATGTGACTTTCTTCCTAATGCTTGCAAGTAGCTTAAGGCACTTTCAAAGGAAAGTGATTTTCTCTGAAAGAACAGCATTTAGAAAGGGAAGCAACACTCCATTCACTTCGCACAGTGAATTGAAGTGTTGGAACAGACTGCTTCTCTTTCAGAGAAATGCATGTGAGTTTCTTCCTAATGCTTGCAAGTAGCTTAAGGCACTTTCAAAGGAAAGTGATTTTCTCTGAAAGAACAGCATTTAGAGAGTGAAGCAACACTCCATTCACTTCGCACAGTGAATTGAAGTGTTGGAACAGACTGCTTCTCTTTCAGAGAAACGCATGTGAGTTTCTGTTAAATGCTTGTAAGTAGCTTAAGGTACTTTCAAAGGAAAGTGATTTTCTCTGAAAGGACAGCATTTAGAAAGTGAGGCAACACTCTATTCACTTCACACACTGAATTGAAATGTTGGAACAGACTGTTTCTGTTTCAGAGAAACGCATGTGAGTTTCTTCCTAATGCTTGCAAGTAGCTTAAGGCGCTATCAAAGGAAAGTGATTTTCTCTGAAAGGACAGCATTTAGAAAGTGAAGCAACACTCCATTCACTTTGCACAGTGAATTGAAGTGTTGGAACAGACTGCTTCTCTTTCAGAGAAACGCATGTGAGTTTTTTATGAATGCTTGAAAGTAGTTTAAGGCACTTTCAAAGGAAAGTGATTTTCTCTGAAACGACAGCATTTAGAAAGTGAGGCAACACTCCATTCACTTCGCACAGTGAATTGAAGTGTTGGAACCGACTGCTTCTCTTTCAGAGAAACGCATGTGAGTTTCTGTTGAATGCTTGTAAGTAGCTTAAGGCATTTTCAAAGGAAAGTGATTTTCTCTGAAAGGACAGCATTTAGAAAGTGAAGCAACACTCCCTTCACTTCGCACAGTGAATTGAAGTGTTGGAACAGAATGCTTCTCTTTCATAGAAACGCCTTAGTGTTTCTTGTGAATGCTTGCAAGTTGCTTAAGGCACTTTCAAAGGAAAGTGATTTTCTCTGAAAGGACATAATTTAGAAAGTGAAGCAACACTCCATTCACTTCGCACAGTGAATTGAAGTGTTGGAACAGACTGCTTCTCTTTCAGAGAAACGCATGTGAGTTTCTGTTGAATGCTTGTAAGTATCTTAGGCACTTTAAAAGGAAAGTGATTTTCTCTTAAAGGACAGCATTTAGAAAGTGAAGCAACACTCCATTCACTTCGCACAGTGAATTGAAGTGTTGGAACAGACTGCTTCTCTTTCAGAGAAACGCATGTGAGTTTCTGTTGAATGCTTGTAAGTAGCTTAAGGCACTTTCAAAGGAAAGTGATTTTCTCTGAAAGGACAGCATTTAGAAAGTGAGGCAACACTCCATTCACTTCACACAGTGAATTGAAGTGTTGGAACAGACTGCTTCTCTTTCAGAGAAACGCATGTTTGTTTTTTATGAATGCTTGAAAGTAGTTTAAGGCACTTTCAAAGGAAAGTGATTTTCTCTGAAAGGACAGCATTTAGAAAGTGAGGCAACACTTCATTCACTTCGCACAGTGAATTGAAGTGTTGGAACAGACTGCTTCTCTTTCAGAGAAACGCATGTGACTTTCTTCCTAATGCTTGCAAGTAGCTTAAGGCACTTTCAAGGGAAAGTGATTTTCTCTGAAAGGACAGCATTTAGAAAGTGAAGCAACACTCCATTCACTTCGCACAGTGAATTGAAGTGTTGGAACAGACTGCTTCTCTTTCAGAGAAACGCATGTGAGTTTCTGTTGAATGCTTGTAAGTATCTTAGGCACTTTAAAAGGAAAGAGATTTTCTCTTAAAGGACAGTATTTAGAAAGTGAAGCAACACTCCATTCACTTCGCACAGTGAATTGAAGTGTTGGAACAGACTGCTTCTCTTTCAGAGAAACGCATGTGAGTTTCTGTTGAACGCTTGTAAGTAGCTTAAGGCACTTTCAAATTAAAGTGATTTTCTCTGAAAGGACAGCATTTAGAAAGTGAGGCAACACTCCGTTCACTTCACACAGTGAATTGAAGTGCTGGAACAGACTGCTTCTCTTTCAGAGAAACGCATGTGAGTTTTTTATGAATGCTTGAAAGTAGCTTAAGGCACTTTCAAAGGAAAGTGATTTTCTCTGAAAGGACAGCATTTAGAAAGTGAGGCAACACTCCATTCACTTCGCACAGTGAATTGAAGTGCTGGAACAGACTGCATCTCTTTCAGAGAAACACATGTGAGTTTTTTATGAATGCTTGAAAGTAGTTTAAGGCACTTTCAAAGGAAAGTGATTTTCTCTGAAAGGAGAGCATTTAGAAAGTAAGGCAACACTCCATTCACTTTGCACAGTGAATTGAAGTGTTGGAACAGACTGCTTCTCTTTCAGAGAAACGCATGTGAGTTTCTTCCTAATGCTTGCAAGTAGCTTAAGGCACTTTCAAGGGAAAGTGATTTTCTCTGAAAGGACAGCATTTAGAAAGTGAAGCAACACTCCATCCACTTCGCACAGTGAATTGAAGTGTTGGAACAGACTGCTTTTCTTTCAGAGAAACGCATGTGAGTTTCTTGTGACTTCTTGCAAGTTGCTTAAGGCACTTTAAAAGGAAAGTGATTTTCTCTGAAAGGACAGCATTTAGAAAGTGAAGCAACACTCCATTCACTTCGCACAGTGAATTGAAGTGTTGGAACAGACTGCTTCTCTTTCAGAGAAAAGCATGTGAGTTTTTTGTGAATGCTTGAAAGTAGTTTAAGGCACTTTCAAAGAAAAGTTATTTTCTCTGAAAGGACAGCATTTAGAAAGTGAAGCAACACTCCATTCACTTCGCACAGTGAATTGAATTGTTGGAACAGACTGCTTCTCTTTCAGAGAAACGCATGTAAGTTTCTTCCTAATGCTTGCAAGTAGCTTAAGGCACTTTCAAAGGAAAGTGATTTTCTCTGAAAGGACAGCATTTGAAAGTGAAGCAACACTCCATTCACTTCGCACAGTGAATTGAAGTGTTGGAACAGACTTCTTCTCTTTCAGAGAAACGCATGTGAGTTTCTGTTTAATGCTTGTAAGTAGCTTAAGGCACTTTCAAAGGAAAGTGATTTTCTCTGAAAGGACAGCATTTAGAAAGTGAAGCAACACTCCATTCCCTTCGTGCAGTGAATTGAAGTGTTGGAACATTCTGCTTCTCTTTCAGAGAAATGCATGTGAGTTTCTGTTGAATGCTTGTAAGTAGCTTAAGGCTCTTTCAAAGGAAAGTGATTTTCTCTGAAAGGACAGCATTTAGAAAGTAAAGCAACACTCCATTCCCTTCGCGCAATGTATTGAAGTGTTGGAACAGACTGCTTCTCTTTCATAGAAACGCATTAGTGTTTCTTGTAAATGCTTGCAAGTAGCTTAAGGCACTTTCAAAGGAAAGTGATTTTCTCTGAAAGGACAGCATTTAGAAAGTGAAGCAACACTCCATTCACTTCGCACAGTGAATTGAAGTGTTGGAACAGACTTCTTCTCTTTCAGAGAAACGCATGTGAGTTTCTGGTGAATGCTGGTAAGTAGCTTAAGGCACTTTCAAAGGAAAGTGATTTTCTCTGAAAGGACAGCATTTAGAAAGTGAAGCAACACTCCATTCCCTTCGTGCAGTGAATTGAAGTGTTGGAACAGACTGCTTCTCTTTCAGAGAAATGCATGTGAGTTTCTGTTGAATGCTTGTAAGTAGCTTAAGGCTCTTTCAAAGGAAAGTGATTTTCTCTGAAAGGACAGCATTTAGAAAGTAAAGCAACACTCCATTCCTTTCGCGCAATGAATTGAAGTGTTGGAACAGACTGCTTCTCTTTCATAGAAACGCATTAGTGTTTCTTGTAAATGCTTGCAAGTAGCTTAAGGCACTTTCAAAGGAAAGTGATTTTCTCTGAAAGGACAGCATTTAGAAAGTGAAGCAACACTCCATTCCCTTCGCACAAAGAATTGAAGTGTTGGAACAGATTGCTTCTCATTCAGAGAAATGCATGTGAGTTTTTTATGAATGCTTGAAAGTAGTTTAAGGCACTTTCAAAGGAAAGTGATTTTCTCTGAAAGGACAGCATTTAGAAAGTGAGGCAACGCTCCATTCACTTCACACAGTGAATTGAAGTGTTGGAACAGACTGCTTCTCTTTCAGAGAAACGCATGTGAGTTTCTTCCTAATGCTTGCAAGTAGCTAAAGGCACTTTCAAGGGAAAGTGATTTTCTCTGAAAGGACAGCATTTAGAAAGTGAAGCAACACTCCATCCACTTCGCACAGTGAATTGAAGTGTTGGAACAGACTGCTTCTCTTTCAGAGAAACGCATGTGAGTTTCTTGTGAATTCTTGCAAGTTGCTTAAGGCACTTTCAAAGGAAAGTGATTTTCTCTGAAAGGACAGCATTTAGAAAGTGAAGCAACACTCCATTCACTTTGCACAGTGAATTGAAGTGTTGGAACAGACTGTTTCTGTTTCAGAGAAACGCATGTGAGTTTCTTCCTAATGCTTGCAAGTAGCTTAAGGCACTATAAAAGGAAAGTGATTTTCTCTGAAAGGACAGCATTTAGAAAGTGAAGCAACACTCCATTCACTTTGCACAGTGAATTGAAGTGTTGGAACAGACTGCTTCTCTTTCAGAGAAACGCATGTGAGTTTTTTATGAATGCTTGAAAGTAGTTTAAGGCACTTTCAAAGGAAAGTGATTTTCTCTGAAACGACAGCATTTAGAAAGTGAGGCAACACTCCATTCACTTCGCACAGTGAATTGAAGTGTTGGAACCGACTGCTTCTCTTTCAGAGAAACGCATGTGAGTTTCTGTTGAATGCTTGTAAGTAGCTTAAGGCACTTTCAAAGGAAAGTGATTTTCTCTGAAAGGACAGCATTTAGAAAGTGAAGCAACACTCCATTCACTTCGTGCAGTGAATTGAAGTGTTGGAACAGAATGCTTCTCTTTCATAGAAACGCCTTAGTGTTTCTTGTGAATGCTTGCAAGTTGCTTAAGGCACTTTCAAAGGAAAGTGATTTTCTCTGAAAGGACATAATTTAGAAAGTGAAGCAACACTCCATTCACTTCGCACAGTGAATTGAAGTGTTGGAACAGACTGCTTCTCTTTCAGAGAAACGCATGTGAGTTTCTGTTGAATGCTTGTAAGTATCTTAGGCACTTTAAAAGGAAAGTGATTTTCTCTTAAAGGACAGCATTTAGAAAGTGAAGCAACACTCCATTCACTTCGCACAGTGAATTGAAGTGTTGGAACAGACTGCTACTCTTTCAGAGAAACGCATGTGAGTTTCTGTTGAATGCTTGTAAGTAGCTTAAGGCACTTTCAAAGGAAAGTGATTTTCTCTGAAAGGACAGCATTTAGAAAGTGAGGCAACACTCCATTCACTTCACACAGTGAATTGAAGTGTTGGAACAGACTGCTTCTTTTTCAGAGAAACGCATGTGAGTTTCTGGTGAATGCTTGTAAGTAGCTTAAGGCACTTTCAAAGGAAAGTGATTTTCTCTTAAAGGACAGCATTTAGAAAGTGAAGCAACACTCCATTCACTTCGCACAGTGAATTGAAGTGTTGGAACAGACTGCTTCTCTTTCAGAGAAACGCATGTAAGTTTCTTTCTAATGCTTGCAAGTAGCTTAAGGCACTTTCAAAGGAAAGTGATTTTCTCTGAAAGGACAGCATTTAGAAAGTGAAGCAACACTCCATTCACTTCGCACAGTGAATTGAAGTGTTGGAACAGACTTCTTCTCTTTCAGAGAAACGCATGTGAGTTTCTGGTGAATGCTTGTAAGTAGCTTAAGGCACTTTCAAAGGAAAGTGATTTTCTCTGAAAGGACAGCATTTAGAAAGTGAAGCAACACTCCATTCCCTTCGTGCAGTGAATTGAAGTGTTGGAACATTCTGCTTCTCTTTCAGAGAAATGCATGTGAGTTTCTGTTGAATGCTTGTAAGTAGCTTAAGGCTCTTTCAAAGGAAAGTGATTTTCTCTGAAAGGACAGCATTTAGAAAGTAAAGCAACACTCCATTCCCTTCGCGCAATGAATTGAAGTGTTGGAACAGACTGCTTCTCTTTCATAGAAACTCATTAGTGTTTCTTGTAAATGCTTGCAAGTAGCTTAAGGCACTTTCAAAGGAAAGTGATTTTCTCTGAAAGGACAGCATTTAGAAAGTGAAGCAACACTCCATTCACTTCGCACAGTGAATTGAAGTGTTGGAACAGACTTCTTCTCTTTCAGAGAAACGCATGTGAGTTTCTGGTGAATGCTTGTAAGTAGCTTAAGGCACTTTCAAAGGAAAGTGATTTTCTCTGAAAGGACAGCATTTAGAAAGTGAAGCAACACTCCATTCCCTTCGTGCAGTGAATTGAAGTGTTGGAACAGACTGCTTCTCTTTCAGAGAAATGCATGTGAGTTTCTGTTGAATGCTTGTATGTAGCTTAAGGCTCTTTCAAAGGAAAGTGATTTTCTCTGAAAGGACAGCATTTAGAAAGTAAAGCAACACTCCATTCCCTTCGCGCAATGAATTGAAGTGTTGGAACAGACTGCTTCTCTTTCATAGAAACGCATTAGTGTTTCTTGTAAATGCTTGCAAGTAGCTTAAGGCACTTTCAAAGGAAAGTGATTTTCTCTGAAAGGACAGCATTTAGAAAGTGAAGCAACACTCCATTCCCTTCGCACAGAGAATTGAAGTGTTGGAACAGACTGCTTCTCTTTCAGAGAAACGCATGTGAGTTTCTGTTGAATGCTTGTAAGTAGCTTAAGGCACTTTCAAAGGAAAGTGATTTTCTCTGAAAGGACAGCATTTAGAAAGTGAGGCAACACTCCATTCACTTCACACAGTGAATTGAAGTGTTGGAACAGACTGCTTCTCTTTCAGAGAAACGCATGTGTGTTTTTTATGAATGCTTGAAAGTAGTTTAAGGCACTTTCAAAGGAAAGTGATTTTCTCTGAAAGGACAGCATTTAGAAAGTGAGGCAACACTTCATTCACATCGCACAGTGAATTGAAGTGTTGGAACAGACTGCTTCTCTTTCAGAGAAACGCATGTGACTTTCTTCCTAATGCTTGCAAGTAGCTTAAGGCACTTTCAAGGGAAAGTGATTTTCTCTGAAAGGACAGCATTTTGAAAGTGAAGCAACACTCCATTCACTTCGCACAGTGAATTGAAGTGTTGGAACAGACTGCTTCTCTTTCAGAGAAACGCATGTGAGTTTCTGGTGAATGCTTGTAAGTACCTTAAAGCACTTTCAAAGGAAAGAGATTTTCTCTGAAACGACAGCATTTAGAAAGTGAGGCAACACTCCATTCACTTCGCAGAGTGAATTGAAGTGTTGGAACAGACTGCTTCTTTTTCAGAGAAACGCATGTGAGTTTCTGGTGAATGCTTGTAAGTAGCTTAAGGCACTTTCAAAGGAAAGTGATTTTCTCTTAAAGGACAGCATTTAGAAAGTGAAGCAACACTCCATTCACTTCGCACAGTGAATTGAAGTGTTGGAACAGACTGCTTCTCTTTCAGAGAAACGCATGTAAGTTTCTTCCTAATGCTTGCAAGTAGCTTAAGGCACTTTCAAAGGAAAGTGATTTTCTCTGAAAGGACAGCATTTAGAAAGTGAAGCAACACTCCATTCACTTCGCACAGTGAATTGAAGTGTTGGAACAGACTTCTTCTCTTTCAGAGAAACGCATGTGAGTTTCTGGTGAATGCTTGTAAGTAGCTTAAGGCACTTTCAAAGGAAAGTGATTTTCTCTGAAAGGACAGCATTTAGAAAGTGAAGCAACACTCCATTCCCTTCGTGCAGTGAATTGAAGTGTTGGAACATTCTGCTTCTCTTTCAGAGAAATGCATGTGAGTTACTGTTGAATGCTTGTAAGTAGCTTAAGGCTCTTTCAAAGGAAAGTGATTTTCTCTGAAAGGACAGCATTTAGAAAGTAAAGCAACACTCCATTCCCTTCGCGCAATGAATTGAAGTGTTGGAACAGACTGCTTCTCTTTCATAGAAACTCATTAGTGTTTCTTGTAAATGCTTGCAAGTAGCTTTTGGCACTTTCAAAGGAAAGTGATTTTCTCTGAAAGGACAGCATTTAGAAAGTGAAGCAACACTCCATTCACTTCGAACAGTGAATTGAAGTGTTGGAACAGACTTCTTCTCTTTCAGAGAAACGCATGTGAGTTTCTGGTGAATGCTTGTAAGTAGCTTAAGGCACTTTCAAAGGAAAGTGATTTTCTCTGAAAGGACAGCATTTAGAAAGTGAAGCAACACTCCATTCCCTTCGTGCAGTGAATTGAAGTGTTGGAACAGACTGCTTCTCTTTCAGAGAAATGCATGTGAGTTTCTGTTGAATGCTTGTATGTAGCTTAAGGCTCTTTCAAAGGAAAGTGATTTTCTCTGAAAGGACAGCATTTAGAAAGTAAAGCAACACTCCATTCCCTTCGCGCAATGAATTGAAGTGTTGGAACAGACTGCTTCTCTTTCATAGAAACGCATTAGTGTTTCTTGTAAATGCTTGCAAGTAGCTTAAGGCACTTTCAAAGGAAAGTGATTTTCTCTGAAAGGACAGCATTTAGAAAGTGAAGCAACACTCCATTCCCTTCGCACAGAGAATTGAAGTGTTGGAACAGATTGCTTCTCATTCAGAGAAATGCATGTGAGTTTTTTATGAATGCTTGAAAGTAGTTTAAGGCACTTTCAAAGGAAAGTGATTTTCTCTGAAAGGACAGCATTTAGAAAGTGAGGCAACGCTCCATTCACTTCGCACAGTGAATTGAAGTGTTGGAACAGACTGCTTCTCTTTCAGAGAAACGCATGTGAGTTTCTTCCTAATGCTTGCAAGTAGCTAAAGGCACTTTCAAGGGAAAGTGATTTTCTCTGAAAGGACAGCATTTAGAAAGTGAAGCAACACTCCATCCACTTCGCACAGTGAATTGAAGTGTTGGAACAGACTGCTTCTCTTTCAGAGAAACGCATGTGAGTTTCTTGTGAATTCTTGCAAGTTGCTTAAGGCACTTTCAAAGGAAAGTGATTTTCTCTGAAAGGACAGCATTTAGAAAGTGAAGCAACACTCCATTCACTTTGCACAGTGAATTGAAGTGTTGGAACAGACTGCTACTCTTTCAGAGAAATGCATGTGAGTTTCTGTTGAATGCTTGTAAGTAGCTTAAGGCTCTTTCAAAGGAAAGTGATTTTCTCTGAAAGGACAGCATTTAGAAAGTAAAGCAACACTCCATTCCCTTTGCGCAATGAATTGAAGTGTTGGAACAGACTGCTTCTCTTTCATAGAAACGCATTAGTGTTTCTTGTAAATGCTTCCAAGTAGCTTAAGGCACTTTCAAAGGAAAGTGATTTTCTCTGAAAGGACAGCATTTAGAAAGTGAAGCAACACTCCATTCCCTTCGCACAGAGAATTGAAGCGTTGGAACAGATTGCTTCTCTTTCAGAGAAATGCATGTGAGTTTCTGTTGAATGCTTGTAAGTAGCTTAAGTCACATTCAAAGGAAAGGGATTTTCTCTGAAAGGACAGCATTTAGAACGTGAAGCAACACTCCATTCACTTCGCACAGTGAATTGAAGTGTTGGAACAGACTGCTTCTCTTTCAGAGAAACGCATGTGAGTTTTTTGTGAATGCTTGAAAGTAGTTTAAGGCACTTTCAATGGAAAGTGATTTTCTCTGAAAGGACAGCATTTAGAAAGTGAGGCAACACTCCCTTCACTTCGCACATTGTATTGAAGTGTTGGAACAGACTGCTTCTCTTTCAGAGAAACGCATGTGAATTTCTTCCTAATGCTTGCAAGCAGCTTAAGGCACTTTCAAAGGAAAGTGATTTTCTCTGAAAGGACAGCGTTTAGAAAGTGAAGCAACACTCCATTCACTTCGCACAGTGAATTGAAGTGTTGGAACGGACTGCTTCTCTTTCAGAGAAACGCATGTGACTTTCTTCCTAATGCTTGCAAGTAGCTTAAGGCACTTTCAAAGGTAAGTGATTTTCTCTGAAAGAACAGCATTTAGAAAGGGAAGCAACACTCCATTCACTTCGCACAGTGAATTGAAGTGTTGGAACAGACTGCTTCTCTTTCAGAGAAACGCATGTGAGTTTCTGTTAAATGCTTGTAAGTAGCTTAAGGTACTTTCAAAGGAAAGTGATTTTCTCTGAAAGGACAGCATTTAGAAAGTGAGGCAACACTCTATTCACTTCACACACTGAATTGAAATGTTGGAACAGACTGTTTCTGTTTCAGAGAAACGCATGTGAGTTTCTTCCTAATGCTTGCAAGTAGCTTAAGGCGCTATCAAAGGAAAGTGATTTTCTCTGAAAGGACAGCATTTAGAAAGTGAAGCAACACTCCATTCACTTTGCACAGTGAATTGAAGTGTTGGAACAGACTGCTTCTCTTTCAGAGAAACGCATGTGAGTTTTTTATGAATGCTTGAAAGTAGTTTAAGGCACTTTCAAAGGAAAGTGATTTTCTCTGAAACGACAGCATTTAGAAAGTGAGGCAACACTCCATTCACTTCGCACAGTGAATTGAAGTGTTGGAACCGACTGCTTCTCTTTCAGAGAAACGCATGTGAGTTTCTGTTGAATGCTTGTAAGTAGCTTAAGGCACTTTCAAAGGAAAGTGATTTTCTCTGAAAGGACAGCATTTAGAAAGTGAAGCAACACTCCATTCACTTCGCACAGTGAATTGAAGTGTTGGAACAGAATGCTTCTCTTTCATAGAAACGCCTTAGTGTTTCTTGTGAATGCTTGCAAGTTGCTTAAGGCACTTTAAAAGGAAAGTGATTTTCTCTTAAAGGACAGCATTTAGAAAGTGAAGCAACACTCCATTCACTTCGCACAGTGAATTGAAGTGTTGGAACAGACTGCTTCTCTTTCAGAGAAACGCATGTGAGTTTCTGTTGAATGCTTGTAAGTAGCTTAAGGCACTTTCAAAGGAAAGTGATTTTCTCTGAAAGGACAGCATTTAGAAAGTGAGGCAACACTCCATTCACTTCACACAGTGAATTGAAGTGTTGGAACAGACTGCTTCTCTTTCAGAGAAACGCATGTGTGTTTTTTATGAATGCTTGAAAGTAGTTTAAGGCACTTTCAAAGGAAAGTGATTTTCTCTGAAAGGACAGCATTTAGAAAGTGAGGCAACACTTCATTCACTTCGCACAGTGAATTGAAGTGTTGGAACAGACTGCTTCTCTTTCAGAGAAACGCATGTGACTTTCTTCCTAATGCTTGCAAGGAGCTTAAGGCACTTTCAAGGGAAAGTGATTTTCTCTGAAAGGACAGCATTTATAAAGTGAAGCAACACTCCATTCACTTCGCACAGTGAATTGAAGTGTTGGAACAGACTGCTTCTCTTTCAGAGAAACGCATGTGAGTTTCTGGTGAATGCTTGTAAGTACCTTAAAGCACTTTCAAAGGAAAGAGATTTTCTCTGAAAGGACAGCATTTAGAAAGTGAAGCAACACTCCATTCACTTCGCAGAGTGAATTGAAGTATTGGAACAGACTGCTTCTTTTTCAGAGAAACGCATGTGAGTTTCTGGTGAATGCTTGTAAGTAGCTTAAGGCACTTTCAAAGGAAAGTGATTTTCTCTGAAAGGACAGCATTTAGAAAGTGAAGCAACACTCCATTCACTTTGCACAGTGAATTGAAATGTTGGAACAGACTGCTTCTCTTTCAGAGAAACGCATGTCAGTTTTTTGTGAATGCTTGAAAGTAGTTTAAGGCACTTTCAAAGGAAAGTGATTTTCTCTGAAAGGACAGCATTTAGAAAGTGAAGCAACACTCCATTCACTTCGCACAGTGAATTGAAGTGTTGGAACAGACTGCTTCTCTTCCAGAGAAACGCATGTGAGTTTCTGTTGAATGCTTGTAAGTAGCTTAAGGCACTTTCAAAGGAAAGTGATTTTCTCTGAAAGGACAGTATTTAGAAAGTGAAGCAACACTCCATTCCCTTCGTGCAGTGAATTGAAGTGTTGGAACAGAGTGCTTCTCTTTCATAGAAACGCATTAGTGTTTCTTGTGAATGCTTGTAAGTTGCTTAAGGCACTTTCAAAGGAAAGTGATTTTCTCTGAAAGGACATAATTTAGAAAGTGAAGCAACACTCCATTCAATTTGCACAGTGAATTGAAGTGTTGGAACAGACTGCTTTTCTTTCAGAGAAACGCATGTAAGTTTCTTCCTAATGCTTGCAAGTAGCTTAAGGCACTTTCAAAGGAAAGTGATTTTCTCTGAAAGGACAGCATTTAGAAAGTGAAGCAACACTCCATTCACTTCGCACAGTGAATTGAAGTGTTGGAACAGACTTCTTCTCTTTCAGAGAAACGCATGTGAGTTTCTGGTGAATGCTTGTAATTAGCTTAAGGCACTTTCAAAGGAAAGTGATTTTCTCTGAAAGGACAGCATTTAGAAAGTGAAGCAACACTCCATTCCCTTCGTGCAGTGAATTGAAGTGTTGCAACATTCTGCTTCTCTTTCAGAGAAATGCATGTGAGTTTCTGTTGAATGCTTGTAAGTAGCTTAAGGCTCTTTCAAAGGAAAGTGACTTTCTCTGAAAGGACAGCATTTAGAAAGTAAAGCAACACTCCATTCCCTTCGCGCAATGAATTGAAGTGTTGGAACAGACTGCTTCTCTTTCATAGAAACGCATTAGTGTTTCTTGTAAATGCTTGCAAGTAGCTTAAGGCACTTTCAAAGGAAAGTGATTTTCTCTGAAAGGACAGCATTTAGAAAGTGAAGCAACACTCCATTCACTTCGCACAGTGAATTGAAGTGTTGGAACAGACTTCTTCTCTTTCAGAGAAACGCATGTGAGTTTCTGGTGAATGCTTGTAAGTAGCTTAAGGCACTTTCAAAGGAAAGTGATTTTCTCTGAAAGGACAGCATTTAGAAAGTGAAGCAACACTCCATTCCCTTCGCACAGAGAATTGAAGTGTTGGAACAGATTGCTTCTCATTCAGAGAAATGCATGTGAGTTTTTTATGAATGCTTGAAAGTAGTTTAAGGCACTTTCAAAGGAAAGTGATTTTCTCTGAAAGGACAGCATTTAGAAAGTGAGGCAACGCTCCATTCACTTCGCACAGTGAATTGAAGTGTTGGAACAGACTGCTTCTCTTTCAGAGAAACGCATGTGAGTTTTTTGTGAATGCTTGAAAGTAGTTTAAGGCACTTACAATGGAAAGTGATTTTCTCTGAAAGGACAGCATTTAGAAAGTGAGGCAACACTCCCTTCACTTCGCACATTGTATTGAAGTGTTGGAACAGACTGCTTCTCTTTCAGAGAAACGCATGTGAATTTCTTCCTAATGCTTGCAAGCAGCTTAAGGCACTTTCAAAGGAAAGTGATTTTCTCTGAAAGGACAGCATTTAGAAAGTGAGGCAACGCTCCATTCACTTCGCACAGTGAATTGAAGTGTTGGAACAGACTGCTTCTCTTTCAGAGAAACGCATGTGAGTTTTTTGTGAATGCTTGAAAGTAGTTTAAGGCACTTTCAATGGAAAGTGATTTTCTCTGAAAGGACAGCATTTAGAAAGTGAGGCAACACTCCCTTCACTTCGCACATTGTATTGAAGTGTTGGAACAGACTGCTTCTCTTTCAGAGAAACGCATGTGAATTTCTTCCTAATGCTTGCAAGCAGCTTAAGGCACTTTCAAAGGAAAGTGATTTTCTCTGAAAGGACAGCGTTTAGAAAGTGAAGCAACACTCCATTCACTTCGCACAGTGAATTGAAGTGTTGGAACGGACTGCTTCTCTTTCAGAGAAACGCATGTGAGTTTCTTCCTAATGCTTGCAAGTATCTTAAGGCACTTTCAAAGGAAAGTGATTTTCTCTGAAAGAACAGCATTTAGAAAGGGAAGCAACACTCCATTCACTTCGCACAGTGAATTGAGGTGTTGGAACAGACTGCTTCTCTTTCAGAGAAACGCATGTGAGTTTCTTCCTAATGCTTGCAAGTAGCTAAAGGCACTTTCAAGGGAAAGTGATTTTCTCTGAAAGGACAGCATTTAGAAAGTGAAGCAACACTCCATCCACTTCGAACAGTGAATTGAAGTGTTGGAACAGACTGCTTCTCTTTCAGAGAAACGCATGTGAGTTTCTTGTGAATTCTTGCAAGTTGCTTAAGGCACTTTCAAAGGAAAGTGATTTTCTCTGAAAGGACAGCATTTAGAAAGTGAAGCAACACTCCATTCACTTTGCACAGTGAATTGAAGTGTTGGAACAGACTGCTACTCTTTCAGAGAAATGCATGTGAGTTTCTGTTGAATGCTTGTAAGTAGCTTAAGGCTCTTTCAAAGGAAAGTGATTTTCTCTGAAAGGACAGCATTTAGAAAGTAAAGCAACACTCCATTCCCTTCGCGCAATGAATTGAAGTGTTGGAACAGACTGCTTCTCTTTCATAGAAACGCATTAGTGTTTCTTGTAAATGCTTCCAAGTAGCATAAGGCACTTTCAAAGGAAAGTGATTTTCTCTGAAAGGACAGCATTTAGAAAGTGAAGCAACACTCCATTCCCTTCGCACAGAGAATTGAAGCGTTGGAACAGATTGCTTCTCTTTCAGAGAAATGCATGTGAGTTTCTGTTGAATGCTTGTAAGTAGCTTAAGTCACATTCAAAGGAAAGGGATTTTCTCTGAAAGGACAGCATTTAGAACGTGAAGCAACACTCCATTCACTTCGCACAGTGAATTGAAGTGTTGGAACAGACTGCTTCTCTTTCAGAGAAACGCATGTGAGTTTTTTGTGAATGCTTGAAAGTAGTTTAAGGCACTTTCAATGGAAAGTGATTTTCTCTGAAAGGACAGCATTTAGAAAGTGAGGCAACACTCCCTTCACTTCGCACATTGTATTGAAGTGTTGGAACAGACTGCTTCTCTTTCAGAGAAACGCATGTGAATTTCTTCCTAATGCTTGCAAGCAGCTTAAGGCACTTTCAAAGGAAAGTGATTTTCTCTGAAAGGACAGCGTTTAGAAAGTGAAGCAACACTCCATTCACTTCGCACAGTGAATTGAAGTGTTGGAACGGACTGCTTCTCTTTCAGAGAAACGCATGTGACTTTCTTCCTAATGCTTGCAAGTAGCTTAAGGCACTTTCAAAGGAAAGTGATTTTCTCTGAAAGAACAGCATTTAGAAAGGGAAGCAACACTCCATTCACTTCGCACAGTGAATTGAAGTGTTGGAACAGACTGCTTCTCTTTCAGAGAAATGCATGTGAGTTTCTTCCTAATGCTTGCAAGTAGCTTAAGGCACTTTCAAAGGAAAGTGATTTTCTCTGAAAGAACAGCATTTAGAGAGTGAAGCAACACTCCATTCACTTCGCACAGTGAAATGAAGTGTTGGAACAGACTGCTTCTCTTTCAGAGAAACGCATGTGAGTTTCTGTTAAATGCTTGTAAGTAGCTTAAGGTACTTTCAAAGGAAAGTGATTTTCTCTGAAAGGACAGCATTTAGAAAGTGAGGCAACACTCTATTCACTTCACACACTGAATTGAAATGTTGGAACAGACTGTTTCTGTTTCAGAGAAACGCATGTGAGTTTCTTCCTAATGCTTGCAAGTAGCTTAAGGCGCTATCAAAGGAAAGTGATTTTCTCTGAAAGGACAGCATTTAGAAAGTGAAGCAACACTCCATTCACTTTGCACAGTGAATTGAAGTGTTGGAACAGACTGCTTCTCTTTCAGAGAAACGCATGTGAGTTTTTTATGAATGCTTGAAAGTAGTTTAAGGCACTTTCAAAGGAAAGTGATTTTCTCTGAAACGACAGCATTTAGAAAGTGAGGCAACACTCCATTCACTTCGCACAGTGAATTGAAGTGTTGGAACCGACTGCTTCTCTTTCAGAGAAACGCATGTGAGTTTCTGTTGAATGCTTGTAAGTAGCTTAAGGCACTTTCAAAGGAAAGTGATTTTCTCTGAAAGGACAGCATTTAGAAAGTGAAGCAACACTCCATTCACTTCGCACAGTGAATTGAAGTGTTGGAACAGAATGCTTCTCTTTCATAGAAACGCCTTAGTGTTTCTTGTGAATGCTTGCAAGTTGCTTAAGGCACTTTAAAAGGAAAGTGATTTTCTCTTAAAGGACAGCATTTAGAAAGTGAAGCAACACTCCATTCACTTCGCACAGTGAATTGAAGTGTTGGAACAGACTGCTTCTCTTTCAGAGAAACGCATGTGAGTTTCTGTTGAATGCTTGTAAGTAGCTTAAGGCACTTTCAAAGGAAAGTGATTTTCTCTGAAAGGACAGCATTTAGAAAGTGAGGCAACACTCCATTCACTTCACACAGTGAATTGAAGTGTTGGAACAGACTGCTTCTCTTTCAGAGAAACGCATGTGTGTTTTTTATGAATGCTTGAAAGTAGTTTAAGGCACTTTCAAAGGAAAGTGATTTTCTCTGAAAGGACAGCATTTAGAAAGTGAGGCAACACTTCATTCACTTCGCACAGTGAATTGAAGTGTTGGAACAGACTGCTTCTCTTTCAGAGAAACGCATGTGACTTTCTTCCTAATGCTTGCAAGTAGCTTAAGGCACTTTCAAGGGAAAGTGATTTTCTCTGAAAGGACAGCATTTAGAAAGTGAAGCAACACTCCATTCACTTCGCACAGTGAATTGAAGTGTTGGAACAGACTGCTTCTCTTTCAGAGAAACGCATGTGAGTTTCTGGTGAATGCTTGTAAGTACCTTAAAGCACTTTCAAAGGAAAGAGATTTTCTCTGAAAGGACAGCATTTAGAAAGTGAAGCAACACTCCATTCACTTCGCAGAGTGAATTGAAGTATTGGAACAGACTGCTTCTTTTTCAGAGAAACGCATGTGAGTTTCTGGTGAATGCTTGTAAGTAGCTTAAGGCACTTTCAAAGGAAAGTGATTTTCTCTGAAAGGACAGCATTTAGAAAGTGAAGCAACACTCCATTCACTTTGCACAGTGAATTGAAATGTTGGAACAGACTGCTTCTCTTTCAGAGAAAGGCATGTCAGTTTTTTGTGAATGCTTGAAAGTAGTTTAAGGCACTTTCAAAGGAAAGTGATTTTCTCTGAAAGGACAGCATTTAGAAAGTGAAGCAACACTCCATTCACTTCGCACAGTGAATTGAAGTGTTGGAACAGACTGCTTCTCTTCCAGAGAAACGCATGTGAGTTTCTGTTGAATGCTTGTAAGTAGCTTAAGGCACTTTCAAAGGAAAGTGATTTTCTCTGAAAGGACAGTATTTAGAAAGTGAAGCAACACTCCATTCCCTTCGTGCAGTGAATTGAAGTGTTGGAACAGAGTGCTTCTCTTTCATAGAAACGCATTAGTGTTTCTTGTGAATGCTTGTAAGTTGCTTAAGGCACTTTCAAAGGAAAGTGATTTTCTCTGAAAGGACATAATTTAGAAAGTGAAGCAACACTCCATTCAATTTGCACAGTGAATTGAAGTGTTGGAACAGACTGCTTTTCTTTCAGAGAAACGCATGTAAGTTTCTTCCTAATGCTTGCAAGTAGCTTAAGGCACTTTCAAAGGAAAGTGATTTTCTCTGAAAGGACAGCATTTAGAAAGTGAAGCAACACTCCATTCACTTCGCACAGTGAATTGAAGTGTTGGAACAGACTTCTTCTCTTTCAGAGAAACGCATGTGAGTTTCTGGTGAATGCTTGTAAGTAGCTTAAGGCACTTTCAAAGGAAAGTGATTTTCTCTGAAAGGACAGCATTTAGAAAGTGAAGCAACACTCCATTCCCTTCGCACAGAGAATTGAAGTGTTGGAACAGATTGCTTCTCATTCAGAGAAATGCATGTGAGTTTTTTATGAATGCTTGAAAGTAGTTTAAGGCACTTTCAAAGGAAAGTGATTTTCTCTGAAAGGACAGCATTTAGAAAGTGAGGCAACGCTCCATTCACTTCGCACAGTGAATTGAAGTGTTGGAACAGACTGCTTCTCTTTCAGAGAAACGCATGTGAGTTTTTTGTGAATGCTTGAAAGTAGTTTAAGGCACTTACAATGGAAAGTGATTTTCTCTGAAAGGACAGCATTTAGAAAGTGAAGCAACACTCCATTCACTTTGCACAGTGAATTGAAGTGTTGGAACAGACTGCTTCTCTTTCAGAGAAATGCATGTGAGTTTTTTATGAATGCTTGAAAGTAGTTTAAGGCACTTTCAAAGGAAAGTGATTTTCTCTGAAACGACAGCATTTAGAAAGTGAGGCAACACTCCATTCACTTCGCACAGTGAATTGAAGTGTTGGAACCGACTGCTTCTCTTTCAGAGAAACGCATGTGAGTTTCTGTTGAATGCTTGTAAGTAGCTTAAGGCACTTTCAAAGGAAAGTGATTTTCTCTGAAAGGACAGCATTCAGAAAGTGAAGCAACACTCCATTCACTTCGTGCAGTGAATTGAAGTGTTGGAACAGAATGCTTCTCTTTCATAGAAACGCCTTAGTGTTTCTTGTGAATGCTTGCAAGTTGCTTAAGGCACTTTCAAAGGAAAGTGATTTTCTCTGAAAGGACATAATTTAGAAAGTGAAGCAACACTCCATTCACTTCGCACAGTGAATTGAAGTGTTGGAACAGACTGCTTCTCTTTCAGAGAAACGCATGTGAGTTTCTGTTGAATGCTTGTAAGTATCTTAGGCACTTTAAAAGGAAAGTGATTTTCTCTTAAAGGACAGCATTTAGAAAGTGAAGCAACACTCCATTCACTTCGCACAGTGAATTGAAGTGTTGGAACAGACTGCTTCTCTTTCAGAGAAACGCATGTGAGTTTCTGTTGAATGCTTGTAAGTAGCTTAAGGCACTTTCAAAGGAAAGTGATTTTCTCTGAAAGGACAGCATTTAGAAAGTGAGGCAACACTCCATTCACTTCACACAGTGAATTGAAGTGTTGGAACAGACTGCTTCTCTTTCAGAGAAACGCATGTGTGTTTTTTATGAATGCTTGAAAGTAGTTTAAGGCACTTTCAAAGGAAAGTGATTTTCTCTGAAAGGACAGCATTTAGAAAGTGAGGCAACACTTCATTCACTTCGCACAGTGAATTGAAGTGTTGGAACAGACTGCTTCTCTTTCAGAGAAACGCATGTGACTTTCTTCCTAATGCTTGCAAGTAGCTTAAGGCACTTTCAAGGGAAAGTGATTTTCTCTGAAAGGACAGCATTTAGAAAGTGAAGCAACACTCCATTCACTTCGCACAGTGAATTGAAGTGTTGGAACAGGCTGCTTCTCTTTCAGAGAAACGCATGTGAGTTTCTGGTGAATGCTTGTAAGTACCTTAAAGCACTTTCAAAGGAAAGAGATTTTCTCTGAAAGGACAGCATTTAGAAAGTGAAGCAACACTCCATTCACTTCGCAGAGTGAATTGAAGTATTGGAACAGACTGCTTCTTTTTCAGAGAAACGCATGTGAGTTTCTGGTGAATGCTTGTAAGTAGCTTAAGGCACTTTCAAAGGAAAGTGATTTTCTCTGAAAGGACAGCATTTAGAAAGTGAAGCAACACTCCATTAACTTTGCACAGTGAATTGAAATGTTGGAACAGACTGCTTCTCTTTCAGAGAAACGCATGTGAGTTTCTTCCTAATGCTTGCAAGTAGCTTAAGGCACTTTCAAAGGAAAGTGATTTTCTCTGAAAGGACAGCATTTAGAAAGTGAAGCAACACTCCATTCACTTCGCACAGTGAATTGAAGTGTTGGAACAGACAGCTTCTCTTCCAGAGAAACGCATGTGAGTTTCTGTTGAATGCTTGTAAGTAGCTTAAGGCACTTTCAAAGGAAAGTGATTTTCTCTGAAAGGACAGTATTTAGAAAGTGAAGCATCACTCCATACCCTTCGTGCAGTGAATTGAAGTGTTGGAACAGAGTGCTTCTCTTTCATAGAAACGCATTAGTGTTTCTTGTGAATGCTTGTAAGTTGCTTAAGGCACTTTCAAAGGAAAGTGATTTTCTCTGAAAGGAAATAATTTAGAAAGTGAAGCAACACTCCATTCACTTTGCACAGTGAATTGAAGTGTTGGAACAGACTGCTTCTCTTTCAGAGAAACGCATGTAAGTTTCTTCCTAATGCTTGCAAGTAGCTTAAGGCACTTTCAAAGGAAAGTGATTTTCTCTGAAAGGACAGCATTTAGAAAGTGAAGCAACACTCCATTCACTTCGCACAGTGAATTGAAGTGTTGGAACAGACTTCTTCTCTTTCAGAGAAACGCATGTGAGTTTCTGGTGAATGCTTGTAAGTAGCTTAAGGCACTTTCAAAGGAAAGTGATTTTCTCTGAAAGGACAGCATTTAGAAAGTGAAGCAACACTCCATTCCCTTCGTGCAGTGAATTGAAGTGTTGGAACATTCTGCTTCTCTTTCAGAGAAATGCATGTGAGTTTCTGTTGAATGCTTGTAAGTAGCTTAAGGCTCTTTCAAAGGAAAGTGATTTTCTCTGAAAGGACAGCATTTAGAAAGTAAAGCAACACTCCATTCCCTTCGCGCAATGAATTGAAGTGTTGGAACAGACTGCTTCTCTTTCATAGAAACGCATTAGTGTTTCTTGTATATGCTTGCAAGTAGCTTAAGGCACTTTCAAAGGAAAGTGATTTTCTCTGAAAGGACAGCATTTAGAAAGTGAAGCAACACTCCATTCACTTCGCACAGTGAATTGAAGTGTTGGAACAGACTTCTTCTCTTTCAGAGAAACGCATGTGAGTTTCTGGTGAATGCTTGTAAGTAGCTTAAGGCACTTTCAAAGAAAAGTGATTTTCTCTGAAAGGACAGCATTTAGAAAGTGAAGCAACACTCCATTCCCTTCGTACAGTGAATTGAAGTGTTGGAACAGACTGCTTCTCTTTCAGAGAAATGCATGTGAGTTTCTGTTGAATGCTTGTATGTAGCTTAAGGCTCTTTCAAAGGAAAGTGATTTTCTCTGAAAGGACAGCATTTAGAAAGTAAAGCAACACTCCATTCCCTTCGCGCAATGAATTGAAGTGTTGGAACAGACTGCTTCTCTTTCATAGAAACGCATTAGTGTTTCTTGTAAATGCTTGCAAGTAGCTTAAGGCACTTTCAAAGGAAAGTGATTTTCTCTGAAAGGACAGCATTTAGAAAGTGAAGCAACACTCCATTCCCTTCGCACAGAGAATTGAAGTGTTGGAACAGATTGCTTCTCATTCAGAGAAATGCATGTGAGTTTTTTATGAATGCTTGAAAGTAGTTTAAGGCACTTTCAAAGGAAAGTGATTTTCTCTGAAAGGACAGCATTTATAAAGTGAGGCAACGCTCCATTCACTTCGCACAGTGAATTGAAGTGTTGGAACAGACTGCTTCTCTTTCAGAGAAACGCATGTGGGTTTCTTCCTAATGCTTGCAAGTAGCTAAAGGCACTTTCAAGGGAAAGTGATTTTCTCTGAAAGGACAGAATTTAGAAAGTGAAGCAACACTCCATCCACTTCGCACAGTGAATTGAAGTGTTGGAACAGACTGCTTCTCTTTCAGAGAAACGCATGTGAGTTTCTTGTGAATTCTTGCAAGTTGCTTAAGGCACTTTCAAAGGAAAGTGATTTTCTCTGAAAGGACAGCATTTAGAAAGTGAAGCAACACTCCATTCACTTTGCACAGTGAATTGAAGTGTTGGAACAGACTGCTACTCTTTCAGAGAAATGCATGTGAGTTTCTGTTGAATGCTTGTAAGTAGCTTAAGGCTCTTTCAAAGGAAAGTGATTTTCTCTGAAAGGACAGCATTTAGAAAGTAAAGCAACACTCCATTCCCTTCGCGCAATGAATTGAAGTGTTGGAACAGACTGCTTCTCTTTCAGAGAAACGCATGTGAGTTTCTTCCTAATGCTTGCAAGTAGCTTAAGGCACTTTCAAAGGAAATTGATTTTCTCTGAAAGAACAGCATTTAGAAAGTGAAGCAACACTCCATTCACTTCGCACAGTGAATTGAAGTGTTGGAACAGACTGCTTCTCTTTCAGAGAAACGCATGTGAGTTTCTGTTAAATGCTTGTAAGTAGCTTAAGGTACTTTCAAAGGAAAGTGATTTTCTCTGAAAGGACAGCATTTAGAAAGTGAGGCAACACTCTATTCACTTCACACACTGAATTGAAGTGTTGGAACAGACTGTTTCTGTTTCAGAGAAACGCATGTGAGTTTCTTCCTAATGCTTACAAGTAGCTTAAGGCACTATCAAAGGAAAGTGATTTTCTCTGAAAGGACAGCATTTAGAAAGTGAAGCAACACTCCATTCACTTTGCACAGTGAATTGAAGTGTTGGAACAGACTGCTTCTCTTTCAGAAAAACGCATGTGAGTTTTTTATGAATGCTTGAAAGTAGTTTAAGGCACTTTCAAAGGAAAGTGATTTTCTCTGAAACGACAGCATTTAGAAAGTGAGGCAACACTCCATTCACTTCGCACAGTGAATTGAAGTGTTGGAACCGACTGCTTCTCTTTCAGAGAAACGCATGTGAGTTTCTGTTGAATGCTTGTAAGTAGCTTAAGGCACTTTCAAAGGAAAGTGATTTTCTCTGAAAGGACAGCATTTAGAAAGTGAAGCAACACTCCATTCACTTCGTGCAGTGAATTGAAGTGTTGGAACAGAATGCTTCTCTTTCATAGAAACTTCTTAGTGTTTCTTGTGAATGCTTGCAAGTTGCTTAAGGCACTTTCAAAGGAAAGTGATTTTCTCTGAAAGGACATAATTTAGAAAGTGAAGCAACACTCCATTCACTTCGCACAGTGAATTGAAGTGTTGGAACAGACTGCTTCTCTTTCAGAGAAACGCATGTGAGTTTCTGTTGAATGCTTGTAAGTATCTTAGGCACGTTAAAAGGAAAGTGATTTTCTCTTAAAGGACAGCATTTAGAAAGTGAAGCAACACTCCATTCACTTCGCACAGTGAATTGAAGTGTTGGAACAGACTGCTTCTCTTTCAGAGAAACGCATGTGTGTTTTTTATGAATGCTTGAAAGTAGTTTAAGGCACTTTCAAAGGAAAGTGATTTTCTCTGAAAGGACAGCATTTAGAAAGTGAGGCAACACTTCATTCACTTCGCACAGTGAATTGAAGTGTTGGAACAGACTGCTTTTCTTTCAGAGAAACGCATGTGACTTTCTTCCTAATGCTTGCAAGTAGCTTAAGGCACTTTCAAGGGAAAGTGATTTTCTCTGAAAGGACAGCATTTAGAAAGTGAAGCAACACTCCATTCACTTCGCACAGTGAATTGAAGTGTTGGAACAGACTGCTTCTCTTTCAGAGAAACGCATGTGAGTTTCTGGTGAATGCTTGTAAGTACCTTAAAGCACTTTCAAAGGAAAGAGATTTTCTCTGAAAGGACAGCATTTAGAAAGTGAAGCAACACTCCATTCCCTTCGCACAGTGAATTGAAGTGTTGGAACAGACTGCTTCTCTTTCAGAGAAACGCATGTGAGTTTCTGGTGAATGCTTGTAAGTAGCTTAAGGCACTTTCAAAGGAAAGTGATTTTCTCTGAAAGGACAGCATTTAGAAAGTGAAGCAACACTCCATTCACTTTGCACAGTGAATTGAAATGTTGGAACAGACTGCTTCTCTTTCAGAGAAACGCATGTGAGTTTTTTCTGATTGCTTGAAAGTAGTTTAAGGCACTTTCAAAGGAAAGTGATTTTCTCTGAAAGGACAGCATTTAGAAAGTGAAGCAACACTCCATTCACTTCGCACAGTGAATTGAAGTGTTGGAACAGACTGCTTCTCTTTCAGAGAAACGCATGTGAGTTTCTGTTGAATGCTTGTAAGTAGCTTAAGGCACTTTCAAAGGAAAGTGATTTTCTCTGAAAGGACAGTATTTAGAAAGTGAAGCAACACTCCATTCCCTTCGTGCAGTGAATTGAAGTGTTGGAACAGAGTGCTTCTCTTTCATAGAAACGCATTAGTGTTTCTTGTGAATTCTTGTAAGTTGCTTAAGGCACTTTCAAAGGAAAGTGATTTTCTCTGAAAGGACATAATTTAGAAAGTGAAGGAACACTCCATTCACTTCGCACAGTGAATTGAAGTGTTGGAACAGACTGCTTCTCTTTCAGAGAAATGCATGTGAGTTTCTGTTGAATGCTTGTAAGTAGCTTAAGGCACTTTCAAAGGAAAGTGATTTTCTCTGAAAGGACAGCATTTAGAAAGTGAAGCAACACTCCATTCACTTCGCACATTGAATTGAAGTGTTGGAACAGACTGCTTCTCTTTCAGAGAAACGCATGTGAGTTTCTTCCTAATGCTTGCAAGTAGCTTAAGGCACTATCAAAGGAAAGTGATTTTCTCTGAAAGGACAGAATTTAGAAAGTGAAGCAACACTCCATTCACTTCGCACAGTGAATTGAAGTGTTGGAATAGACTGCTTCTCTTTCAGAGAAACGCATGTGAGTTTTTTATGAATGCTTGAAAGTAGTTTAAGGCACTTTCAAAGGAAATTGATTTTCTCTGAAACGACAGCATTTAGAAAGTGAGGCAACACTCCATTCACTTCGCACAGTGAATTGAAGTGTTGGAACCGACTGCTTCTCTTTCAGAGAAACGCATGTGAGTTTCTGTTGAATGCTTGTAAGTAGCTTAAGGCACTTTCAAAGGAAAGTGATTTTCTCTGAAAGGACAGCATTTAGAAAGTGAAGCAACACTCCATTCACTTCGTGCAGTGAATTGAAGTGTTGGAACAGAATGCATCTCTTTCATAGAAACGCCTTAGTGTTTCTTGTGAATGCTTGCAAGTTGCTTAAGGCACTTTCAAAGGAAAGTAATTTTCTCTGAAAGGACATAATTTAGAAAGTGAAGCAACACTCCATTCACTTCGCACAGTGAATTGAAGTGTTGGAACAGACTGCTTCTCTTTCAGAGAAACGCATGTGAGTTTCTGTTGAATGCTTGTAAGTATCTTAGGCACTTTAAAAGGAAAGTGATTTTCTCTTAAAGGACAGCATTTAGAAAGTGAAGCAACACTCCATTCACTTCGCACAGTGAATTGAAGTGTTGGAACAGACTGCTTCTCTTTCAGAGAAACGCATGTGAGTTTCTGTTGAATGCTTGTAAGTAGCTTAAGGCACTTTCAAAGGAAAGTGATTTTCTCTGAAAGGACAGCATTTAGAAAGTGAGGCAACACTCCATTCACTTCACACAGTGAATTGAAGTGCTGGAACAGACTGCTTCTCTTTCAGAGAAACGCATGTGAGTTTTTTATGAATGCTTGAAAGTAGTTTAAGGCACTTTCAAAGGAAAGTGATTTTCTCTGAAAGGACAGCATTTAGAAAGTGAGGCAACACTTCATTCACTTTGCACAGTGAATTGAAGTGTTGGAACAGACTGCTTCTCTTTCAGAAAAACGCATGTGAGTTTTTTATGAATGCTTGAAAGTAGTTTAAGGCACTTTCAAAGGAAAGTGATTTTCTCTGAAACGACAGCATTTAGAAAGTGAGGCAACACTCCATTCACTTCGCACAGTGAATTGAAGTGTTGGAACCGACTGCTTCTCTTTCAGAGAAACGCATGTGAGTTTCTGTTGAATGCTTGTAAGTAGCTTAAGGCACTTTCAAAGGAAAGTGATTTTCTCTGAAAGGACAGCATTTAGAAAGTGAAGCAACACTCCATTCACTTCGTGCAGTGAATTGAAGTGTTGGAACAGAATGCTTCTCTTTCATAGAAACTTCTTAGTGTTTCTTGTGAATGCTTGCAAGTTGCTTAAGGCACTTTCAAAGGAAAGTGATTTTCTCTGAAAGGACATAATTTAGAAAGTGAAGCAACACTCCATTCACTTCGCACAGTGAATTGAAGTGTTGGAACAGACTGCTTCTCTTTCAGAGAAACGCATGTGAGTTTCTGTTGAATGCTTGTAAGTATCTTAGGCACGTTAAAAGGAAAGTGATTTTCTCTTAAAGGACAGCATTTAGAAAGTGAAGCAACACTCCATTCACTTCGCACAGTGAATTGAAGTGTTGGAACAGACTGCTTCTCTTTCAGAGAAACGCATGTGTGTTTTTTATGAATGCTTGAAAGTAGTTTAAGGCACTTTCAAAGGAAAGTGATTTTCTCTGAAAGGACAGCATTTAGAAAGTGAGGCAACACTTCATTCACTTCGCACAGTGAATTGAAGTGTTGGAACAGACTGCTTTTCTTTCAGAGAAACGCATGTGACTTTCTTCCTAATGCTTGCAAGTAGCTTAAGGCACTTTCAAGGGAAAGTGATTTTCTCTGAAAGGACAGCATTTAGAAAGTGAAGCAACACTCCATTCACTTCGCACAGTGAATTGAAGTGTTGGAACAGACTGCTTCTCTTTCAGAGAAACGCATGTGAGTTTCTGGTGAATGCTTGTAAGTACCTTAAAGCACTTTCAAAGGAAAGAGATTTTCTCTGAAAGGACAGCATTTAGAAAGTGAAGCAACACTCCATTCCCTTCGCACAGTGAATTGAAGTGTTGGAACAGACTGCTTCTCTTTCAGAGAAACGCATGTGAGTTTCTGGTGAATGCTTGTAAGTAGCTTAAGGCACTTTCAAAGGAAAGTGATTTTCTCTGAAAGGACAGCATTTAGAAAGTGAAGCAACACTCCATTCACTTTGCACAGTGAATTGAAATGTTGGAACAGACTGCTTCTCTTTCAGAGAAACGCATGTGAGTTTTTTCTGATTGCTTGAAAGTAGTTTAAGGCACTTTCAAAGGAAAGTGATTTTCTCTGAAAGGACAGCATTTAGAAAGTGAAGCAACACTCCATTCACTTCGCACAGTGAATTGAAGTGTTGGAACAGACTGCTTCTCTTTCAGAGAAACGCATGTGAGTTTCTGTTGAATGCTTGTAAGTAGCTTAAGGCACTTTCAAAGGAAAGTGATTTTCTCTGAAAGGACAGTATTTAGAAAGTGAAGCAACACTCCATTCCCTTCGTGCAGTGAATTGAAGTGTTGGAACAGAGTGCTTCTCTTTCATAGAAACGCATTAGTGTTTCTTGTGAATTCTTGTAAGTTGCTTAAGGCACTTTCAAAGGAAAGTGATTTTCTCTGAAAGGACATAATTTAGAAAGTGAAGGAACACTCCATTCACTTCGCACAGTGAATTGAAGTGTTGGAACAGACTGCTTCTCTTTCAGAGAAATGCATGTGAGTTTCTGTTGAATGCTTGTAAGTAGCTTAAGGCACTTTCAAAGGAAAGTGATTTTCTCTGAAAGGACAGCATTTAGAAAGTGAAGCAACACTCCATTCACTTCGCACATTGAATTGAAGTGTTGGAACAGACTGCTTCTCTTTCAGAGAAACGCATGTGAGTTTCTTCCTAATGCTTGCAAGTAGCTTAAGGCACTATCAAAGGAAAGTGATTTTCTCTGAAAGGACAGAATTTAGAAAGTGAAGCAACACTCCATTCACTTCGCACAGTGAATTGAAGTGTTGGAATAGACTGCTTCTCTTTCAGAGAAACGCATGTGAGTTTTTTATGAATGCTTGAAAGTAGTTTAAGGCACTTTCAAAGGAAATTGATTTTCTCTGAAACGACAGCATTTAGAAAGTGAGGCAACACTCCATTCACTTCGCACAGTGAATTGAAGTGTTGGAACCGACTGCTTCTCTTTCAGAGAAACGCATGTGAGTTTCTGTTGAATGCTTGTAAGTAGCTTAAGGCACTTTCAAAGGAAAGTGATTTTCTCTGAAAGGACAGCATTTAGAAAGTGAAGCAACACTCCATTCACTTCGTGCAGTGAATTGAAGTGTTGGAACAGAATGCATCTCTTTCATAGAAACGCCTTAGTGTTTCTTGTGAATGCTTGCAAGTTGCTTAAGGCACTTTCAAAGGAAAGTAATTTTCTCTGAAAGGACATAATTTAGAAAGTGAAGCAACACTCCATTCACTTCGCACAGTGAATTGAAGTGTTGGAACAGACTGCTTCTCTTTCAGAGAAACGCATGTGAGTTTCTGTTGAATGCTTGTAAGTATCTTAGGCACTTTAAAAGGAAAGTGATTTTCTCTTAAAGGACAGCATTTAGAAAGTGAAGCAACACTCCATTCACTTCGCACAGTGAATTGAAGTGTTGGAACAGACTGCTTCTCTTTCAGAGAAACGCATGTGAGTTTCTGTTGAATGCTTGTAAGTAGCTTAAGGCACTTTCAAAGGAAAGTGATTTTCTCTGAAAGGACAGCATTTAGAAAGTGAGGCAACACTCCATTCACTTCACACAGTGAATTGAAGTGCTGGAACAGACTGCTTCTCTTTCAGAGAAACGCATGTGAGTTTTTTATGAATGCTTGAAAGTAGTTTAAGGCACTTTCAAAGGAAAGTGATTTTCTCTGAAAGGACAGCATTTAGAAAGTGAGGCAACACTTCATTCACTTCGCACAGTGAATTGAAGTGTTGGAACAGACTGCTTCTCTTTCAGAGAAACGCATGTGACTTTCTTCCTAAAGCTTGCAAGTAGCTTAAGGCACTTTCAAGGGAAAGTGATTTTCTCTGAAAGGACAGCATTTAGAAAGTGAATCAACACTCCATTCACTTCGCACAGTGAATTGAAGTGTTGGAACAGACTGCTTCTCTTTCAGAGAAACGCATGTGAGTTTCTGTTGAATGCTTGTAAGTACCTTAAGGCACTTTTAAAGGAAAGAGATTTTCTCTGAAAGGACAGCATTGAGAAAGTGAAGCAACACTCCATTCACTTCGCAGAGTGAATTGAAGTATTGGAACAGACTGCTTGTTTTTCAGAGAAACGCATGTGAGTTTCTGTTGAATGCTTGTAAGTAGCTTAAGGCACTTTCAAAGGAAAGTGATTTTCTCTGAAAGGACAGCATTTAGAAAGTGAAGCAACACTCCATTCACTTCGCACATTGAATTGAAGTGTTGGAACAGACTGCTTCTCTTTCAGAGAAACGCATGTGAGTTTCTTCCTAATGCTTGCAAGTAGCTTAAGGCACTATCAAAGGAAAGTGATTTTCTCTGAAAGGACAGCATTTAGAAAGTGAAGCAACACTCCATTCACTTCGCACAGTGAATTGAAGTGTTGGCACAGACTGCTTCTCTTTCAGAGAAACGCATGTGAGTTTTTTATGAATCCTTGAAAGTAGTTTAAGGCACTTTCAAAGGAAAGTGATTTTCTCTGAAACGACAGCATTTAGAAAGTGAGGCAACACTCCATTCACTTCGCACAGTGAATTGAAGTGTTGGAACCGACTGCTTCTCTTTCAGAGAAACGCATGTGAGTTTCTGTTGAATGCTTGTAAGTAGCTTAAGGCACTTTCAAAGGAAAGTGATTTTCTCTGAAAGGACAGCATTTAGAAAGTGAAGCTACACTCCATTCACTTCGTGCAGTGAATTGAAGTGTTGGAACAGAATGCATCTCTTTCATAGAAACGCCTTAGTGTTTCTTGTGAATGCTTGCAAGTTGCTTAAGGCACTTTCAAAGGAAAGTAATTTTCTCTGAAATGACATAATTTAGAAAGTGAAGCAACACTCCATTCACTTCGCACAGTGAATTAAAGTGTTGGAACAGACTACTTCTCTTTCAGAGAAACGCATGTGAGTTTCTGGTGAATGCTTGTAAGTAGCTTAAGGCACTTTCAAAGGAAAGTGATTTTCTCTGAAAGGACAGCATTTAGAAAGTAAAGCAACACTCCATTCCCTTCGCGCAATGAATTGAAGTGTTGGAACAGACTGCTTCTCTTTCATAGAAACGCATTAGTGTTTCTTGTAAATGCTTGCAAGTAGCTTAAGGCACTTTCAAAGGAAAGTGATTTTCTCTGAAAGGACAGCATTTAGAAAGTGAAGCAACACTCCATTCCCTTCGCACAGAGAATTGAAGTGTTGGAACAGATTGCTTCTCATTCAGAGAAATGCATGTGAGTTTTTTATGAATGCTTGAAAGTAGTTTAAGGCACTTTCAAAGGAAAGTGATTTTCTCTGAAAGGACAGCATTTATAAAGTGAGGCAACGCTCCATTCACTTCGCACAGTGAATTGAAGTGTTGGAACAGACTGCTTCTCTTTCAGAGAAACGCATGTGGGTTTCTTCCCAATGCTTGCAAGTAGCTAAAGGCACTTTCAAGGGAAAGTGATTTTCTCTGAAAGGACAGCATTTAGAAAGTGAAGCAACACTCCATCCACTTCGCACAGTGAATTGAAGTGTTGGAACAGACTGCTTCTCTTTCAGAGAAACGCATGTGAGTTTCTTGTGAATTCTTGCAAGTTGCTTAAGGCACTTTCAAAGGAAAGTGATTTTCTCTGAAAGGACAGCATTTAGAAAGTGAAGCAACACTCCATTCACTTTGCACAGTGAATTGAAGTGTTGGAACAGACTGCTACTCTTTCAGAGAAATGCATGTGAGTTTCTGTTGAATGCTTGTAAGTAGCTTAAGGCTCTTTCAAAGGAAAGTGATTTTCTCTGAAAGGACAGCATTTAGAAAGTAAAGCAACACTCCATTCCCTTCGCGCAATGAATTGAAGTGTTGGAACAGACTGCTTCTCTTTCAGAGAAACGCATGTGAGTTTCTTCCTAATGCTTGCAAGTAGCTTAAGGCACTTTCAAAGGAAAGTGATTTTCTCTGAAAGAACAGCATTTAGAAAGTGAAGCAACACTCCATTCACTTCGCACAGTGAATTGAAGTGTTGGAACAGACTGCTTCTCTTTCAGAGAAACGCATGTGAGTTTCTGTTAAATGCTTGTAAGTAGCTTAAGGTACTTTCAAAGGAAAGTGATTTTCTCTGAAAGGACAGCATTTAGAAAGTGAGGCAACACTCTATTCACTTCACACACTGAATTGAAGTGTTGGAACAGACTGTTTCTGTTTCAGAGAAACGCATGTGAGTTTCTTCCTAATGCTTACAAGTAGCTTAAGGCACTATCAAAGGAAAGTGATTTTCTCTGAAAGGACAGCATTTAGAAAGTGAAGCAACACTCCATTCACTTTGCACAGTGAATTGAAGTGTTGGAACAGACTGCTTCTCTTTCAGAAAAACGCATGTGAGTTTTTTATGAATGCTTGAAAGTAGTTTAAGGCACTTTCAAAGGAAAGTGATTTTCTCTGAAACGACAGCATTTAGAAAGTGAGGCAACACTCCATTCACTTCGCACAGTGAATTGAAGTGTTGGAACCGACTGCTTCTCTTTCAGAGAAACGCATGTGAGTTTCTGTTGAATGCTTGTAAGTAGCTTAAGGCACTTTCAAAGGAAAGTGATTTTCTCTGAAAGGACAGCATTTAGAAAGTGAAGCAACACTCCATTCACTTCGTGCAGTGAATTGAAGTGTTGGAACAGAATGCTTCTCTTTCATAGAAACTCCTTAGTGTTTCTTGTGAATGCTTGCAAGTTGCTTAAGGCACTTTCAAAGGAAAGTGATTTTCTCTGAAAGGACATAATTTAGAAAGTGAAGCAACACTCCATTCACTTCGCACAGTGAATTGAAGTGTTGGAACAGACTGCTTCTCTTTCAGAGAAACGCATGTGAGTTTCTGTTGAATGCTTGTAAGTATCTTAGGCACTTTAAAAGGAAAGTGATTTTCTCTTAAAGGACAGCATTTAGAAAGTGAAGCAACACTCCATTCACTTCGCACAGTGAATTGAAGTGTTGGAACAGACTGCTTCTCTTTCAGAGAAACGCATGTGTGTTTTTTATGAATGCTTGAAAGTAGTTTAAGGCACTTTCAAAGGAAAGTGATTTTCTCTGAAAGGACAGCATTTAGAAAGTGAGGCAACACTTCATTCACTTCGCACAGTGAATTGAAGTGTTGGAACAGACTGCTTCTCTTTCAGAGAAACGCATGTGACTTTCTTCCTAATGCTTGCAAGTAGCTTAAGGCACTTTCAAGGGAAAGTGATTTTCTCTGAAAGGACAGCATTTAGAAAGTGAAGCAACACTCCATTCACTTCGCACAGTGAATTGAAGTGTTGGAACAGACTGCTTCTCTTTCATAGAAACGCATGTGAGTTTCTGGTGAATGCTTGTAAGTAGCTTAAGGCTCTTTCAAAGGAAAGTGATTTTCTCTGAAAGGACAGCATTTAGAAAGTGAAGCAACACTCCATTCACTTTGCACAGTGAATTGAAGTGTTGGAACAGATTGCTTCTCATTCAGAGAAATGCATGTGAGTTTTTTATGAATGCTTGAAAGTAGTTTAAGGCACTTTCAAAGGAAAGTGATTTTCTCTGATAGGACAGCATTTATAAAGTGAGGCAACGCTCCATTCACTTCGCACAGTGAATTGAAGTGTTGGAACAGACTGCTTCTCTTTCAGAGAAACGCATGTGGGTTTCTTCCCAATGCTTGCAAGTAGCTAAAGGCACTTTCAAGGGAAAGTGATTTTCTCTGAAAGGACAGCATTTAGAAAGTGAAGCAACACTCCATCCACTTCGCACAGTGAATTGAAGTGTTGGAACAGACTGCTTCTCTTTCAGAGAAACGCATGTGAGTTTCTTGTGAATTCTTGCAAGTTGCTTAAGGCACTTTCAAAGGAAAGTGATTTTCTCTGAAAGGACAGCATTTAGAAAGTGAAGCAACACTCCATTCACTTTGCACAGTGAATTGAAGTGTTGGAACAGACTGCTACTCTTTCAGAGAAATGCATGTGAGTTTCTGTTGAATGCTTGTAAGTAGCTTAAGGCTCTTTCAAAGGAAAGTGATTTTCTCTGAAAGGACAGCATTTAGAAAGTAAAGCAACACTCCATTCCCTTCGCGCAATGAATTGAAGTGTTGGAACAGACTGCTTCTCTTTCAGAGAAACGCATGTGAGTTTCTTCCTAATGCTTGCAAGTAGCTTAAGGCACTTTCAAAGGAAAGTGATTTTCTCTGAAAGAACAGCATTTAGAAAGTGAAGCAACACTCCATTCACTTCGCACAGTGAATTGAAGTGTTGGAACAGACTGCTTCTCTTTCAGAGAAACGCATGTGAGTTTCTGTTAAATGCTTGTAAGTAGCTTAAGGTACTTTCAAAGGAAAGTGATTTTCTCTGAAAGGACAGCATTTAGAAAGTGAGGCAACACTCTATTCACTTCACACACTGAATTGAAGTGTTGGAACAGACTGTTTCTGTTTCAGAGAAACGCATGTGAGTTTCTTCCTAATGCTTACAAGTAGCTTAAGGCACTATCAAAGGAAAGTGATTTTCTCTGAAAGGACAGCATTTAGAAAGTGAAGCAACACTCCATTCACTTTGCACAGTGAATTGAAGTGTTGGAACAGACTGCTTCTCTTTCAGAAAAACGCATGTGAGTTTTTTATGAATGCTTGAAAGTAGTTTAAGGCACTTTCAAAGGAAAGTGATTTTCTCTGAAACGACAGCATTTAGAAAGTGAGGCAACACTCCATTCACTTCGCACAGTGAATTGAAGTGTTGGAACCGACTGCTTCTCTTTCAGAGAAACGCATGTGAGTTTCTGTTGAATGCTTGTAAGTAGCTTAAGGCACTTTCAAAGGAAAGTGATTTTCTCTGAAAGGACAGCATTTAGAAAGTGAAGCAACACTCCATTCACTTCGTGCAGTGAATTGAAGTGTTGGAACAGAATGCTTCTCTTTCATAGAAACTCCTTAGTGTTTCTTGTGAATGCTTGCAAGTTGCTTAAGGCACTTTCAAAGGAAAGTGATTTTCTCTGAAAGGACATAATTTAGAAAGTGAAGCAACACTCCATTCACTTCGCACAGTGAATTGAAGTGTTGGAACAGACTGCTTCTCTTTCAGAGAAACGCATGTGAGTTTCTGTTGAATGCTTGTAAGTATCTTAGGCACTTTAAAAGGAAAGTGATTTTCTCTTAAAGGACAGCATTTAGAAAGTGAAGCAACACTCCATTCACTTCGCACAGTGAATTGAAGTGTTGGAACAGACTGCTTCTCTTTCAGAGAAACGCATGTGTGTTTTTTATGAATGCTTGAAAGTAGTTTAAGGCACTTTCAAAGGAAAGTGATTTTCTCTGAAAGGACAGCATTTAGAAAGTGAGGCAACACTTCATTCACTTCGCACAGTGAATTGAAGTGTTGGAACAGACTGCTTCTCTTTCAGAGAAACGCATGTGACTTTCTTCCTAATGCTTGCAAGTAGCTTAAGGCACTTTCAAGGGAAAGTGATTTTCTCTGAAAGGACAGCATTTAGAAAGTGAAGCAACACTCCATTCACTTCGCACAGTGAATTGAAGTGTTGGAACAGACTGCTTCTCTTTCATAGAAACGCATGTGAGTTTCTGGTGAATGCTTGTAAGTAGCTTAAGGCTCTTTCAAAGGAAAGTGATTTTCTCTGAAAGGACAGCATTTAGAAAGTGAAGCAACACTCCATTCACTTTGCACAGTGAATTGAAGTGTTGGAACAGACTGCTACTCTTTCAGAGAAATGCATGTGAGTTTCTGTTGAATGCTTGTAAGTAGCTTAAGGCTCTTTCAAAGGAAAGTGATTTTCTCTGAAAGGACAGCATTTAGAAAGTAAAGCAACACTCCATTCCCTTCGCGCAATGAATTGAAGTGTTGGAACAGACTGCTTCTCTTTCATAGAAACGCATTAGTGTTTCTTGTAAATGCTTCCAAGTAGCTTAAGGCACTTTCAAAGGAAAGTGATTTTCTCTGAAAGGACAGCATTTAGAAAGTGAAGCAACACTCCATTCCCTTCGCACAGAGAATTGAAGCGTTGGAACAGATTGCTTCTCTTTCAGAGAAACGCATGTGAATTTCTTCCTAATGCTTGCAAGCAGCTTAAGGCACTTTCAAAGGAAAGTGATTTTCTCTGAAAGGACAGCGTTTAGAAAGTGAAGCAACACTCCATTCACTTCGCACAGTGAATTGAAGTGTTGGAACAGACTGCTTCTCTTTCAGAGAAACGCATGTGAGTTTCTGTTGAATGCTTGTAAGTATCTTAGGCACTTTAAAAGGAAAGTGATTTTCTCTTAAAGGACAGCATTTAGAAAGTGAAGCAACACTCCATTCACTTCGCACAGTGAATTGAAGTGTTGGAACAGACTGCTTCTCTTTCAGAGAAACGCATGTGAGTTTCTGTTGAATGCTTGTAAGTAGCTTAAGGCACTTTCAAAGGAAAGTGATTTTCTCTGAAAGGACAGCATTTAGAAAGTGAGGCAACACTCCATTCACTTCACACAGTGAATTGAAGTGCTGGAACAGACTGCTTCTCTTTCAGAGAAACGCATGTGAGTTTTTTATGAATGCTTGAAAGTAGTTTAAGGCACTTTCAAAGGAAAGTGATTTTCTCTGAAAGGACAGCATTTAGAAAGTGAGGCAACACTTCATTCACTTCGCACAGTGAATTGAAGTGTTGGAACAGACTGCTTCTCTTTCAGAGAAACGCATGTGACTTTCTTCCTAAAGCTTGCAAGTAGCTTAAGGCACTTTCAAGGGAAAGTGATTTTCTCTGAAAGGACAGCATTTAGAAAGTGAATCAACACTCCATTCACTTCGCACAGTGAATTGAAGTGTTGGAACAGACTGCTTCTCTTTCAGAGAAACGCATGTGAGTTTCTGGTGAATGCTTGTAAGTACCTTAAGGCACTTTCAAAGGAAAGAGATTTTCTCTGAAAGGACAGCATTGAGAAAGTGATGCAACACTCCATTCACTTCGCAGAGTGAATTGAAGTATTGGAACAGACTGCTTCTCTTTCAGAGAAACGCATGTGAGTTTCTGGTGAATGCTTGTAAGTAGCTTAAGGCACTTTCAAAGGAAAGTGATTTTCTCTGAAAGGACAGCATTTAGAAAGTGAAGCAACACTCCATTCACTTCGCACATTGAATTGAAATGTTGGAACAGACTGCTTCTCTTTCAGAGAAACGCATGTGAGTTTCTTCCTAATGCTTGCAAGTAGCTTAAGGCACTATCAAAGGAAAGTGATTTTCTCTGAAAGGACAGCATTTAGAAAGTGAATCAACACTCCATTCACTTCGCACAGTGAATTGAAGTGTTGGAACAGACTGCTTCTCTTTCAGAGAAACGCATGTGAGTTTTTTATGAATGCTTGAAAGTAGTTTAAGGCACTTTCAAAGGAAAGTGATTTTTTCTGAAACGACAGCATTTAGAAAGTGAGGCAACACTCCATTCACTTCGCACAGTGAATTGAAGTGTTGGAACCGACTGCTTCTCTTTCAGAGAAACGCATGTGAGTTTCTGTTGAATGCTTGTAAGTAGCTTAAGGCACTTTCAAAGGAAAGTGATTTTCTCTGAAAGGACAGCATTTAGAAAGTGAAGCAACACTCCATTCACTTCGTGCAGTGAATTGAAGTGTTGGAACAGAATGCATCTCTTTCATAGAAACGCCTTAGTGTTTCTTGTGAATGCTTGCAAGTTGCTTAAGGCACTTTCAAAGGAAAGTAATTTTCTCTGAAAGGACATAATTTAGAAAGTGAAGCAACACTCCATTCACTTCGCACAGTGAATTAAAGTGTTGGAACAGACTGCTTCTCTTTCAGAGAAACGCATGTGAGTTTCTGGTGAATGCTTGTAAGGAGCTTAAGGCACTTTCAAAGGAAAGTGATTTTCTCTGAAAGGACAGCATTTAGAAAGTGAAGCAACACTCCATTCCCTTCGTGCAGTGAATTGAAGTGTTGGAACAGACTGCTTATCTTTCAGAGAAATGCATGTGAGTTTCTGTTGAATGCTTGTATGTAGCTTAAGGCTCTTTCAAAGGAAAGTGATTTTCTCTGAAAGGACAGCATTTAGAAAGTAAAGCAACACTCCATTCCCTTCGCGCAATGAATTGAAGTGTTGGAACAGACTGCTTCTCTTTCATAGAAACGCATTAGTGTTTCTTGTAAATGCTTGCAAGTAGCTTAAGGCACTTTCAAAGGAAAGTGATTTTCTCTGAAAGGACAGCATTTAGAAAGTGAAGCAACACTCCATTCCCTTCGCACAGAGAATTGAAGTGTTGGAACAGATTGCTTCTCATTCAGAGAAATGCATGTGAGTTTTTTATGAATGCTTGAAAGTAGTTTAAGGCACTTTCAAAGGAAAGTGATTTTCTCTGAAAGGACAGCATTTATAAAGTGAGGCAACGCTCCATTCACTTCGCACAGTGAATTGAAGTGTTGGAACAGACTGCTTCTCTTTCAGAGAAACGCATGTGGGTTTCTTCCTAATGCTTGCAAGTAGCTAAAGGCACTTTCAAGGGAAAGTGATTTTCTCTGAAAGGACAGCATTTAGAAAGTGAAGCAACACTCCATCCACTTCGCACAGTGAATTGAAGTGTTGGAACAGACTGCTTCTCTTTCAGAGAAACGCATGTGAGTTTCTTGTGAATTCTTGCAAGTTGCTTAAGGCACTTTCAAAGGAAAGTGATTTTCTCTGAAAGGACAGCATTTAGAAAGTGAAGCAACACTCCATTCACTTTGCACAGTGAATTGAAGTGTTGGAACAGACTGCTACTCTTTCAGAGAAATGCATGTGAGTTTCTGTTGAATGCTTGTAAGTAGCTTAAGGCTCTTTCAAAGGAAAGTGATTTTCTCTGAAAGGACAGCATTTAGAAAGTAAAGCAACACTCCATTCCCTTCGCGCAATGAATTGAAGTGTTGGAACAGACTGCTTCTCTTTCATAGAAACGCATTAGTGTTTCTTGTAAATGCTTCCAAGTAGCTTAAGGCACTTTCAAAGGAAAGTGATTTTCTCTGAAAGGACAGCATTTAGAAAGTGAAGCAACACTCCATTCCCTTCGCACAGAGAATTGAAGCGTTGGAACAGATTGCTTCTCTTTCAGAGAAACGCATGTGAATTTCTTCCTAATGCTTGCAAGCAGCTTAAGGCACTTTCAAAGGAAAGTGATTTTCTCTGAAAGGACAGCGTTTAGAAAGTGAAGCAACACTCCATTCACTTCGCACAGTGAATTGAAGTGTTGGAACGGACTGCTTCTCTTTCAGAGAAACACATGTGAGTTTCTTCCTAATGCTTGCAAGTAGCTTAAGGCACTTTCAAAGGAAAGTGATTTTCTCTGAAAGAACAGCATTTAGAAAGTGAAGCAACACTCCATTCACTTCGCAGAGTGAATTGAAGTGTTGGAACAGACTGCTTCTCTTTCAGAGAAACGCATGTGAGTTTCTTCCTAATGCTTGCAAGTAGCTTAAGGCACTTTCAAAGGAAAGTGATTTTCTCTGAAAGAACAGCATTTAGAAAGTGAAGCAACACTCCATTCACTTCGCACAGTGAATTGAAGTGTTGGAACAGACTGCTTCTCTTTCAGAGAAACGCATGTGAGTTTCTGTTAAATGCTTGTAAGTAGCTTAAGGTACTTTCAAAGGAAAGTGATTTTCTCTGAAAGGACAGCATTTAGAAAGTGAGGCAACACTCTATTCACTTCACACACTGAATTGAAGTGTTGGAACAGACTGTTTCTGTTTCAGAGAAACGCATGTGAGTTTCTTCCTAATGCTTACAAGTAGCTTAAGGCACTATCAAAGGAAAGTGATTTTCTCTGAAAGGACAGCATTTAGAAAGTGAAGCAACACTCCATTCACTTTGCACAGTGAATTGAAGTGTTGGAACAGACTGCTTCTCTTTCAGAAAAATGCATGTGAGTTTTTTATGAATGCTTGAAAGTAGTTTAAGGCACTTTCAAAGGAAAGTGATTTTCTCTGAAACGACAGCATTTAGAAAGTGAGGCAACACTCCATTCACTTCGCACAGTGAATTGAAGTGTTGGAACCGAATGCTTCTCTTTCAGAGAAACGCATGTGAGTTTCTGTTGAATGCTTGTAAGTAGCTTAAGGCACTTTCAAAGGAAAGTGATTTTCTCTGAAAGGACAGCATTTAGAAAGTGAAGCAACACTCCATTCACTTCGTGCAGTGAATTGAAGTGTTGGAACAGAATGCTTCTCTTTCATAGAAACTCCTTAGTGTTTCTTGTGAATGCTTGCAAGTTGCTTAAGGCACTTTCAAAGGAAAGTGATTTTCTCTGAAAGGACATAATTTAGAAAGTGAAGCAACACTCCATTCACTTCGCACAGTGAATTGAAGTGTTGGAACAGACTGCTTTTCTTTCAGAGAAACGCATGTGAGTTTCTGTTGAATGCTTGTAAGTATCTTAGGCACTTTAAAAGGAAAGTGATTTTCTCTTAAAGGACAGCATTTAGAAAGTGAAGCAACACACCATTCACTTCGCACAGTGAATTGAAGTGTTGGAACAGACTGCTTCTCTTTCAGAGAAACGCATGTGTGTTTGTTATGAATGCTTGAAAGTAGTTTAAGGCACTTTCAAAGGAAAGTGATTTTCTCTGAAAGGACAGCATTTAGAAAGTGAGGCAACACTTCATTCACTTCGCACAGTGAATTGAAGTGTTGGAACAGACTGCTTCTCTTTCAGAGAAACGCATGTGACTTTCTTCCTAATGCTTGCAAGTAGCTTAAGGCACTTTCAAGGGAAAGTGATTTTCTCTGAAAGGACAGCATTTAGAAAGTGAAGCAACACTCCATTCACTTCGCACAGTGAATTGAAGTGTTGGAACAGACTGCTTCTCTTTCAGAGAAACGCATGTGAGTTTCTGGTGAATGCTTGTAAGTACCTTAAAGCACTTTCAAAGGAAAGAGATTTTATCTGAAAGGACAGCATTTAGAAAGTGAAGCAACACTCCATTCACTTCGCAGAGTGAATTGAAGTATTGGAACAGACTGCTTCTTTTTCAGAGAAACGCATGTGAGTTTCTGGTGAATGCTTGTAAGTAGCTTAAGGCACTTTCAAAGGAAAGTGATTTTCTCTGAAAGGACAGCATTTAGAAAGTGAAGCAACACTCCATTCACTTTGAACAGTGAATTGAAATGTTGGAACAGACTGCTTCTCTTTCAGAGAAACGCATGTGAGTTTTTTCTGAATGCTTGAAAGTAGTTTAAGGCACTTTCAAAGGAAAGTGATTTTCTCTGAAAGGACAGCATTTAGAAAGTGAAGCAACACTCCATTCACTTCGCACAGTGAATTGAAGTGTTGGAACAGACTGCTTCTCTTCCAGAGAAACGCATGTGAGTTTCTGTTGAATGCTTGTAAGTAGCTTAAGGCACTTTCAAAGGAAAGTGATTTTCTCTGAAAGGACAGTATTTAGAAAGTGAAGCAAAACTCCATTCCCTTCGTGCAGTGAATTGAAGTGTTGGAACAGAGTGCTTCTCTTTCATAGAAACGCATTAGTGTTTCTTGTGAATGCTTGTAAGTTCCTTAAGGCACTTTCAAAGGAAAGTGATTTTCTCTGAAAGGACATAATTTAGAAAGTGAAGGAACACTCCATTCACTTCGCACAGTGAATTGAAGTGTTGGAACAGACTGCTTCTCTTTCAGAGAAATGCATGTGACTTTCTGTTGAATGCTTGTAAGTAGCTTAAGGCACTTTCAAAGGAAAGTGATTTTCTCTGAAAGGACAGCATTTAGAAAGTGAAGCAACACTCCATTCACTTCGCACAGTGAATTGAAGTGTTGGAACAGACTGCTTCTCTTTCAGAGAAACGCATGTGAGTTTCTTCCTAATGCTTGCAAGTAGCTTAAGGCACTATCAAAGGAAAGTGATTTTCTCTGAAAGGACAGAATTTAGAAAGTGAAGCAACACTCCATTCACTTCGCACAGTGAATTGAAGTGTTGGAACAGACTGCTTCTCTTTCAGAGAAACGCATGTGAGTTTTTTATGAATGCTTGAAAGTAGTTTAAGGCACTTTCAAAGGAAAGTGATTTTCTCTGAAACGACAGCATTTAGAAAGTGAGGCAACACTCCATTCACTTCGCACAGTGAATTGAAGTGTTGGAACCGACTGCTTCTCTTTCAGAGAAACGCATGTGAGTTTCTGTTGAATGCTTGTAAGTAGCTTAAGGCACTTTCAAAGGAAAGTGATTTTCTCTGAAAGGACAGCATTTAGAAAGTGAAGCAACACTCCATTCACTTCGTGCAGTGAATTGAAGTGTTGGAACAGAATGCATCTCTTTCATAGAAACGCCTTAGTGTTTCTTGTGAATGCTTGCAAGTTGCTTAAGGCACTTTCAAAGGAAAGTAATTTTCTCTGAAAGGACATAATTTAGAAAGTGAAGCAACACTCCATTCACTTCGCACAGTGAATTGAAGTGTTGGAACAGACTGCTTCTCTTTCAGAGAAACGCATGTGAGTTTCTGTTGAATGCTTGTAAGTATCTTAGGCACTTTAAAAGGAAAGTGATTTTCTCTCAAAGGACAGCATTTAGAAAGTGAAGCAACACTCCATTCACTTCGCAGAGTGAATTGAAGTATTGGAACAGACTGCTTGTTTTTCAGAGAAACGCATGTGAGTTTCTGATGAATGCTTGTAAGTAGCTTAAGGCACTTTCAAAGGAAAGTAATTTTCTCTGAAAGGACATAATTTAGAAAGTGAAGCAACACTCCATTCACTTCGCACAGTGAATTAAAGTGTTGGAACAGACTGCTTCTCTTTCAGAGAAACGCATGTGAGTTTTTTATGAATGCTTGAAAGTAGTTTAAGGCACTTTCAAAGGAAAGTGATTTTCTCTGAAAGGACAGCATTTAGAAAGTGAGGCAACACTTCATTCACTTCGCACAGTGAATTGAAGTGTTGGAACAGACTGCTTCTCTTTCAGAGAAACGCATGTGGGTTTCTTCCTAATGCTTGCAAGTAGCTAAAGGCACTTTCAAGGGAAAGTGATTTTCTCTGAAAGGACAGCATTTAGAAAGTGAAGCAACACTCCATCCACTTCGCACAGTGAATTGAAGTGTTGGAACAGACTGCTTCTCTTTCAGAGAAACGCATGTGAGTTTCTTGTGAATTCTTGCAAGTTGCTTAAGGCACTTTCAAAGGAAAGTGATTTTCTCTGAAAGGACTGCATTTAGAAAGTGAAGCAACACTCCATTCACTTTGCACAGTGAATTGAAGTGTTGGAACAGACTGCTACTCTTTCAGAGAAATGCATGTGAGTTTCTGTTGAATGCTTGTAAGTAGCTTAAGGCTCTTTCAAAGGAAAGTGATTTTCTCTGAAAGGACAGCATTTAGAAAGTAAAGCAACACTCCATTCCCTTCGCGCAATGAAATGAAGTGTTGGAACAGACTGCTTCTCTTTCATAGAAACGCATTAGTGTTTCTTGTAAATGCTTCCAAGTAGCTTAAGGCACTTTCAAAGGAAAGTGATTTTCTATGAAAGGACAGCATTTAGAAAGTGAAGCAACACTCCATTCCCTTCGCACAGAGAATTGAAGCGTTGGAACAGATTGCTTCTCTTTCAGAGAAAGGCATGTGAGTTTCTGTTGAATGCTTGTAAGTAGCTTAAGTCCCATTCAAAGGAAAGGGATTTTCTCTGAAAGGACAGCATTTAGAACGTGAAGCAACACTCCATTCACTTCGCACAGTGAATTGAAGTGTTGGAACAGACTGCTTCTCTTTCAGAGAAACGCATGTGAGTTTTTTGTGAATGCTTGAAAGTAGTTTAAGGCACTTTCAATGGAAAGTGATTTTCTCTGAAAGGACAGCATTTAGAAAGTGAGGCAACACTCCCTTCACTTCGCACATTGTATTGAAGTGTTGGAACAGACTGCTTCTCTTTCAGAGAAACGCATGTGAATTTCTTCCTAATGCTTGCAAGCAGCTTAAGGCACTTTCAAAGGAAAGTGATTTTCTCTGAAAGGACAGCGTTTAGAAAGTGAAGCAACACTCCATTCACTTCGCACAGTGAATTGAAGTGTTGGAACGGACTGCTTCTCTTTCAGAGAAACGCATGTGAGTTTCTTCCTAATGCTTGCAAGTAGCTTAAGGCACTTTCAAAGGAAAGTGATTTTCTCTGAAAGAACAGCATTTAGAAAGTGAAGCAACACTCCATTCACTTCGCACAGTGAATTGAAGTGTTGGAACAGACTGCTTCTCTTTCAGAGAAACGCATGTGAGTTTCTTCCTAATGCTTGCTAGTAGCTTAAGGCTCTTTCAAAGGAAAGTGATTTTCTCTGAAAGAACAGCATTTAGAAAGTGAAGCAACACTCCATTCACTTCGCACAGTGAATTGAAGTGTTGGAACAGACTGCTTCTCTTTCAGAGAAACGCATGTGAGTTTCTGTTAAATGCTTGTAAGTAGCTTAAGGTACTTTCAAAGGAAAGTGATTTTCTCTGAAAGGACAGCATTTAGAAAGTGAGGTAACACTCTATTCACTTCACACACTGAATTGAAGTGTTGGAACAGACTGTTTCTGTTTCAGAGAAACGCATGTGAGTTTCTTCCTAATGCTTACAAGTAGCTTAAGGCACTATCAAAGGAAAGTGATTTTCTCTGAAAGGACAGCATTTAGAAAGTGAAGCAACACTCCATTCACTTTGCACAGTGAATTGAAGTGTTGGAACAGACTGCTTCTCTTTCAGAAAAACGCATGTGAGTTTTTTATGAATGCTTGAAAGTAGTTTAAGGCACTTTCAAAGGAAAGTGATTTTCTCTGAAACGACAGCATTTAGAAAGTGAGGCAACACTCCATTCACTTCGCACAGTGAATTGAAGTGTTGGAACCGACTGCTTCTCTTTCAGAGAAACGCATGTGAGTTTCTGTTGAATGCTTGTAAGTAGCTTAAGGCACTTTCAAAGGAAAGTGATTTTCTCTGAAAGGACAGCATTTAGAAAGTGAAGCAACACTCCATTCACTTCGTGCAGTGAATTGAAGTGTTGGAACAGAATGCTTCTCTTTCATAGAGACTCCTTAGTGTTTCTTGTGAATGCTTGCAAGTTGCTTAAGGCACTTTCAAAGGAAAGTGATTTTCTCTGAAAGGACATAATTTAGAAAGTGAAGCAACACTCCATTCACTTCGCACAGTGAATTGAAGTTTTGGAACAGACTGCTTCTCTTTCAGAGAAACGCATGTGAGTTTCTGTTGAATGCTTGTAAGTATCTTAGGCACTTTAAAAGGAAAGAGATTTTCTCTGAAAGGACAGCATTTAGAAAGTGAAGCAACACTCCATTCACTTCGCAGAGTGAATTGAAGTATTGGAACAGACTGCTTGTTTTTCAGAGAAACGCATGTGAGTTTCTGTTGAATGCTTGTAAGTAGCTTAAGGCACTTTCAAAGGAAAGTGATTTTCTCTGAAAGGACAGCATTTAGAAAGTGAAGCAACACTCCATTCACTTCGCACATTGAATTGAAGTGTTGGAACAGACTGCTTCTCTTTCAGAGAAACGCATGTGAGTTTCTTCCTAATGCTTGCAAGTAGCTTAAGGCACTATCAAAGGAAAGTGATTTTCTCTGAAAGGACAGCATTTAGAAAGTGAAGCAACACTCCATTCACTTCGCACAGTGAATTGAAGTGTTGGAACCGACTGCTTCTCTTTCAGAGAAACGCATGTGAGTTTCTGTTGAATGCTTGAAAGTAGTTTAAGGCACTTTCAAAGGAAAGTGATTTTCTCTGAAAGGACAGCATTTAGAAAGTGAAGCAACACTCCATTCACTTCGTGCAGTGAATTGAAGTGTTGGAACAGAATGCATCTCTTTCATAGAAACGACTTAGTGTTTCTTGTGAATGCTTGCAAGTTGCTTAAGGCACTTTCAAAGGAAAGTAATTTTCTCTGAAAGGACATAATTTAGAAAGTGAAGCAACACTCCATTCACTTCGCACAGTGAATTAAAGTGTTGGAACAGACTGCTTCTCTTTCAGAGAAACGCATGTGAGTTTTTTATGAATGCTTGAAAGTAGTTTAAGGCACTTTCAAAGGAAAGTGATTTTCTCTGAAAGGACAGCATTTAGAAAGTGAGGCAACACTTCATTCACTTCGCACAGTGAATTGAAGTGTTGGAACAGACTGCTTCTCTTTCAGAGAAACGCATGTGACTTTCTTCCTAATGCTTGCAAGTAGCTTTAGGCACTTTCAAGGGAAAGTGATTTTCTCTGAAAGGACACCATTTAGAAAGTGAAGCAACACTCCATTCACTTCGCACAGTGAATTGAAGTGTTGGAACAGACTGCTTCTCTTTCAGAGAAACGCATGTGAGTTTCTGGTGAATGCTTGTAAGTACCTTAAGGCACTTTCAAAGGAAAGAGATTTTCTCTGAAAGGACAGCATTGAGAAAGTGAAGCAACACTCCATTCACTTCGCAGAGTGAATTGAAGTATTGGAACAGACTGCTTCTTTTTCAGAGAAACGCATGTGAGTTTCTGGTGAATGCTTGTAAGTAGCTTAAGGCACTTTCAAAGGAAAGTGATTTTCTCTGAAAGGACAGCATTTAGAAAGTGAAGCAACACTCCATTCACTTTGCACAGTGAATTGAAGTGTTGGAACAGACTTCTTCTCTTTCAGAGAAACGCATCTGAGTTTCTTCCTAATGCTTGCAAGTAGCTTAAGGCACTATCAAAGGAAAGTGATTTTCTCTGAAAGGACAGCATTTAGAAAGTGAGGCAACACTCCATTCACTTCACACAGTGAATTGAAGTGTTGGAACAGACTGCTTCTCTTTCAGAGAAACGCAAGTGAGTTTTTTATGAATGCTTGAAAGTAGTTTAAGGCACTTTCAAAGGAAAGTGATTTTCTCTGAAACGACAGCATTTAGAAAGTGAGGCAACACTCCATTCACTTCGCACAGTGAATTGAAGTGTTGGAACCGACTGCTTCTCTTTCAGAGAAACGCATGTGAGTTTCTGTTGAATGCTTGTAAGTAGCTTAAGGCACTTTCAAAGGAAAGTGATTTTCTCTGAAAGGACAGCATTTAGAAAGTGAAGCAACACTCCATTCACTTCGCACAGTGAATTGAAGTGTTGGAACCGACTGCTTCTCTTTCAGAGAAACGCATGTGAGTTTCTGTTGAATGCTTGAAAGTAGTTTAAGGCACTTTCAAAGGAAAGTGATTTTCTCTGAAAGGACAGCATTTAGAAAGTGAAGCAACACTCCATTCACTTCGTGCAGTGAATTGAAGTGTTGGAACAGAATGCATCTCTTTCATAGAAACGACTTAGTGTTTCTTGTGAATGCTTGCAAGTTGCTTAAGGCACTTTCAAAGGAAAGTAATTTTCTCTGAAAGGACATAATTTAGAAAGTGAAGCAACACTCCATTCACTTCGCACAGTGAATTAAAGTGTTGGAACAGACTGCTTCTCTTTCAGAGAAACGCATGTGAGTTTTTTATGAATGCTTGAAAGTAGTTTAAGGCACTTTCAAAGGAAAGTGATTTTCTCTGAAAGGACAGCATTTAGAAAGTGAGGCAACACTTCATTCACTTCGCACAGTGAATTGAAGTGTTGGAACAGACTGCTTCTCTTTCAGAGAAACGCATGTGACTTTCTTCCTAATGCTTGCAAGTAGCTTTAGGCACTTTCAAGGGAAAGTGATTTTCTCTGAAAGGACACCATTTAGAAAGTGAAGCAACACTCCATTCACTTCGCACAGTGAATTGAAGTGTTGGAACAGACTGCTTCTCTTTCAGAGAAACGCATGTGAGTTTCTGGTGAATGCTTGTAAGTACCTTAAGGCACTTTCAAAGGAAAGAGATTTTCTCTGAAAGGACAGCATTGAGAAAGTGAAGCAACACTCCATTCACTTCGCAGAGTGAATTGAAGTATTGGAACAGACTGCTTCTTTTTCAGAGAAACGCATGTGAGTTTCTGGTGAATGCTTGTAAGTAGCTTAAGGCACTTTCAAAGGAAAGTGATTTTCTCTGAAAGGACAGCATTTAGAAAGTGAAGCAACACTCCATTCACTTTGCACAGTGAATTGAAGTGTTGGAACAGACTTCTTCTCTTTCAGAGAAACGCATCTGAGTTTCTTCCTAATGCTTGCAAGTAGCTTAAGGCACTATCAAAGGAAAGTGATTTTCTCTGAAAGGACAGCATTTAGAAAGTGAGGCAACACTCCATTCACTTCACACAGTGAATTGAAGTGTTGGAACAGACTGCTTCTCTTTCAGAGAAACGCAAGTGAGTTTTTTATGAATGCTTGAAAGTAGTTTAAGGCACTTTCAAAGGAAAGTGATTTTCTCTGAAACGACAGCATTTAGAAAGTGAGGCAACACTCCATTCACTTCGCACAGTGAATTGAAGTGTTGGAACCGACTGCTTCTCTTTCAGAGAAACGCATGTGAGTTTCTGTTGAATGCTTGTAAGTAGCTTAAGGCACTTTCAAAGGAAAGTGATTTTCTCTGAAAGGACAGCATTTAGAAAGTGAAGCAACACTCCATTCACTTCGTGCAGTGAATTGAAGTGTTGGAACAGAATGCTTCTCTTTCATAGAGACTCCTTAGTGTTTCTTGTGAATGCTTGCAAGTTGCTTAAGGCACTTTCAAAGGAAAGTGATTTTCTCTGAAAGGACATAATTTAGAAAGTGAAGCAACACTCCATTCACTTCGCACAGTGAATTGAAGTTTTGGAACAGACTGCTTCTCTTTCAGAGAAACGCATGTGAGTTTCTGTTGAATGCTTGTAAGTATCTTAGGCACTTTAAAAGGAAAGTGATTTTCTCTTAAAGGACAGCATTTAGAAAGTGAAGCAACACTCCATTCACTTCGCACAGTGAATTGAAGTGTTGGAACAGACTGCTTCTCTTTCAGAGAAACGCATGTGTGTTTTTTATGAATGCTTGAAAGTAGTTTAAGGCACTTTCAAAGGAAAGTGATTTTCTCTGAAAGGACAGCATTTAGAAAGTGAGGCAACACTTCATTCACTTCGCACAGTGAATTGAAGTGTTGGAACAGACTGCTTCTCTTTCAGAGAAACGCATGTGACTTTCTTCCTAATGCTTGCAAGTAGCTTAAGGCACTTTCAAGGGAAAGTGATTTTCTCTGAAAGGACAGCATTTAGAAAGTGAAGCAACACTCCATTCACTTCGCACAGTGAATTGAAGTGTTGGAACAGACTGCTTCTCTTTCAGAGAAACGCATCTGAGTTTCTTACTAATGCTTGCAAGTAGCTTAAGGCACTATCAAAGGAAAGTGATTTTCTCTGAAAGGACAGCATTTAGAAAGTGAGGCAACACTCCATTCACTTCACACAGTGAATTGAAGTGTTGGAACAGACTGCTTCTCTTTCAGAGAAACGCAAGTGAGTTTTTTATGAATGCTTGAAAGTAGTTTAAGGCACTTTCAAAGGAAAGTGATTTTCTCTGAAACGACAGCATTTAGAAAGTGAGGCAACACTCCATTCACTTCGCACAGTGAATTGAAGTGTTGGAACCGACTGCTTCTCTTTCAGAGAAACGCATGTGAGTTTCTGTTGAATGCTTGTAAGTAGCTTAAGGCACTTTCAAAGGAAAGTGATTTTCTCTGAAAGGACAGCATTTAGAAAGTGAAGCAACACTCCATTCACTTCGTGCAGTGAATTGAAGTGTTGGAACAGAATGCTTCTCTTTCATAGAGACTCCTTAGTGTTTCTTGTGAATGCTTGCAAGTTGCTTAAGGCACTTTCAAAGGAAAGTGATTTTCTCTGAAAGGACATAATTTAGAAAGTGAAGCAACACTCCATTCACTTCGCACAGTGAATTGAAGTTTTGGAACAGACTGCTTCTCTTTCAGAGAAACGCATGTGAGTTTCTGTTGAATGCTTGTAAGTATCTTAGGCACTTTAAAAGGAAAGTGATTTTCTCTTAAAGGACAGCATTTAGAAAGTGAAGCAACACTCCATTCACTTCGCACAGTGAATTGAAGTGTTGGAACAGACTGCTTCTCTTTCAGAGAAACGCATGTGTGTTTTTTATGAATGCTTGAAAGTAGTTTAAGGCACTTTCAAAGGAAAGTGATTTTCTCTGAAAGGACAGCATTTAGAAAGTGAGGCAACACTTCATTCACTTCGCACAGTGAATTGAAGTGTTGGAACAGACTGCTTCTCTTTCAGAGAAACGCATGTGACTTTCTTCCTAATGCTTGCAAGTAGCTTAAGGCACTTTCAAGGGAAAGTGATTTTCTCTGAAAGGACAGCATTTAGAAAGTGAAGCAACACTCCATTCACTTCGCACAGTGAATTGAAGTGTTGGAACAGACTGCTTCTCTTTCAGAGAAACGCATGTGAGTTTCTGGTGAATGCTTGTAAGTACCTTAAAGCACTTTCAAAGGAAAGAGATTTTCTCTGAAAGGACAGCATTTAGAAAGTGAAGCAACACTCCATTCACTTCGCAGAGTGAATTGAAGTATTGGAACAGACTGCTTCTTTTTCAGAGAAACGCATGTGAGTTTCTGGTGAATGCTTGTAAGTAGCTTAAGGCACTTTCAAAGGAAAGTGATTTTCTCTGAAAGGACAGCATTTAGAAAGTGAAGCAACACTCCATTCACTTTGCACAGTGAATTGAAATGTTGGAACAGACTGCTTCTCTTTCAGAGAAACGCATGTGAGTTTTTTGTGAATGCTTGAAAGTAGTTTAAGGCACTTTCAAAGGAAAGTGATTTTCTCTGAAAGGACAGCATTTAGAAAGTGAAGCAACACTCCATTCACTTCGCACAGTGAATTGAAGTGTTGGAACAGACTGCTTCTCTTCCAGAGAAACGCATGTGAGTTTCTGTTGAATGCTTGTAAGTAGCTTAAGGCACTTTCAAAGGAAAGTGATTTTCTCTGAAAGGACAGTATTTAGAAAGTGAAGCAACACTCCATTCCCTTCGTGCAGTGAATTGAAGTGTTGGAACAGAGTGCTTCTCTTTCATAGAAACGCATTAGTGTTTCTTGTGAATGCTTGTAAGTTGCTTAAGGCACTTTCAAAGGAAAGTGATTTTCAGTGAAAGGACATAATTTAGAAAGTGAAGGAACACTCCATTCACTTCGCACAGTGAATTGAAGTGTTGGAACAGACTGCTTCTTTTTCAGAGAAACGCATGTGAGTTTCTGGTGAATGCTTGTAAGTAGCTTAAGGCACTTTCAAAGGAAAGTGATTTTCTCTGAAAGGACAGCATTTAGAAAGTGAAGCAACACTCCATTCACTTTGCACAGTGAATTGAAGTGTTGGAACAGACTTCTTCTCTTTCAGAGAAACGCATCTGAGTTTCTTCCTAATGCATGCAAGTAGCTTAAGGCACTATCAAAGGAAAGTGATTTTCTCTGAAAGGACAGCATTTAGAAAGTGAGGCAACACTCCATTCACTTCACACAGTGAATTGAAGTGTTGGAACAGACTGCTTCTCTTTCAGAGAAACGCAAGTGAGTTTTTTATGAATGCTTGAAAGTAGTTTAAGGCACTTTCAAAGGAAAGTGATTTTCTCTGAAACGACAGCATTTAGAAAGTGAGGCAACACTCCATTCACTTCGCACAGTGAATTGAAGTGTTGGAACCGACTGCTTCTCTTTCAGAGAAACGCATGTGAGTTTCTGTTGAATGCTTGTAAGTAGCTTAAGGCACTTTCAAAGGAAAGTGATTTTCTCTGAAAGGACAGCATTTAGAAAGTGAGGCAACACTTCATTCACTTCGCACAGTGAATTGAAGTGTTGGAACAGACTGCTTCTCTTTCAGAGAAACGCATGTGACTTTCTTCCTAATGCTTGCAAGTAGCTTAAGGCACTTTCAAGGGAAAGTGATTTTCTGTGAAAGGACAGCATTTAGAAAGTGAAGCAACACTCCATTCACTTCGCACAGTGAATTGAAGTGTTGGAACAGACTGCTTCTCTTTCAGAGAAACGCATGTGAGTTTCTGGTGAATGCTTGTAAGTACCTTAAAGCACTTTCAAAGGAAAGAGATTTTATCTGAAAGGACAGCATTTAGAAAGTGAAGCAACACTCCATTCACTTCGCAGAGTGAATTGAAGTATTGGAACAGACTGCTTCTTTTTCAGAGAAACGCATGTGAGTTTCTGGTGAATGCTTGTAAGTAGCTTAAGGCACTTTCAAAGGAAAGTGATTTTCTCTGAAAGGACAGCATTTAGAAAGTGAAGCAACACTCCATTCACTTTGAACAGTGAATTGAAATGTTGGAACAGACTGCTTCTCTTTCAGAGAAACGCATGTGAGTTTTTTCTGAATGCTTGAAAGTAGTTTAAGGCACTTTCAAAGGAAAGTGATTTTCTCTGAAAGGACAGCATTTAGAAAGTGAAGCAACACTCCATTCACTTCGCACAGTGAATTGAAGTGTTGGAACAGACTGCTTCTCTTCCAGAGAAACGCATGTGAGTTTCTGTTGAATGCTTGTAAGTAGCTTAAGGCACTTTCAAAGGAAAGTGATTTTCTCTGAAAGGACAGTATTTAGAAAGTGAAGCAAAACTCCATTCCCTTCGTGCAGTGAATTGAAGTGTTGGAACAGAGTGCTTCTCTTTCATAGAAACGCATTAGTGTTTCTTGTGAATGCTTGTAAGTTCCTTAAGGCACTTTCAAAGGAAAGTGATTTTCTCTGAAAGGACATAATTTAGAAAGTGAAGGAACACTCCATTCACTTCGCACAGTGAATTGAAGTGTTGGAACAGACTGCTTCTCTTTCAGAGAAATGCATGTGACTTTCTGTTGAATGCTTGTAAGTAGCTTAAGGCACTTTCAAAGGAAAGTGATTTTCTCTGAAAGGACAGCATTTAGAAAGTGAAGCAACACTCCATTCACTTCGCACAGTGAATTGAAGTGTTGGAACAGACTGCTTCTCTTTCAGAGAAACGCATGTGAGTTTCTTCCTAATGCTTGCAAGTAGCTTAAGGCACTATCAAAGGAAAGTGATTTTCTCTGAAAGGACAGAATTTAGAAAGTGAAGCAACACTCCATTCACTTCGCACAGTGAATTGAAGTGTTGGAACAGACTGCTTCTCTTTCAGAGAAACGCATGTGAGTTTTTTATGAATGCTTGAAAGTAGTTTAAGGCACTTTCAAAGGAAAGTGATTTTCTCTGAAACGACAGCATTTAGAAAGTGAGGCAACACTCCATTCACTTCGCACAGTGAATTGAAGTGTTGGAACCGACTGCTTCTCTTTCAGAGAAACGCATGTGAGTTTCTGTTGAATGCTTGTAAGTAGCTTAAGGCACTTTCAAAGGAAAGTGATTTTCTCTGAAAGGACAGCATTTAGAAAGTGAAGCAACACTCCATTCACTTCGTGCAGTGAATTGAAGTGTTGGAACAGAATGCATCTCTTTCATAGAAACGCCTTAGTGTTTCTTGTGAATGCTTGCAAGTTGCTTAAGGCACTTTCAAAGGAAAGTAATTTTCTCTGAAAGGACATAATTTAGAAAGTGAAGCAACACTCCATTCACTTCGCACAGTGAATTGAAGTGTTGGAACAGACTGCTTCTCTTTCAGAGAAACGCATGTGAGTTTCTGTTGAATGCTTGTAAGTATCTTAGGCACTTTAAAAGGAAAGTGATTTTCTCTCAAAGGACAGCATTTAGAAAGTGAAGCAACACTCCATTCACTTCGCAGAGTGAATTGAAGTATTGGAACAGACTGCTTGTTTTTCAGAGAAACGCATGTGAGTTTCTGATGAATGCTTGTAAGTAGCTTAAGGCACTTTCAAAGGAAAGTAATTTTCTCTGAAAGGACATAATTTAGAAAGTGAAGCAACACTCCATTCACTTCGCACAGTGAATTAAAGTGTTGGAACAGACTGCTTCTCTTTCAGAGAAACGCATGTGAGTTTTTTATGAATGCTTGAAAGTAGTTTAAGGCACTTTCAAAGGAAAGTGATTTTCTCTGAAAGGACAGCATTTAGAAAGTGAGGCAACACTTCATTCACTTCGCACAGTGAATTGAAGTGTTAGAACAGACTGCTTCTCTTTCAGAGAAACGCATGTGGGTTTCTTCCTAATGCTTGCAAGTAGCTAAAGGCACTTTCAAGGGAAAGTGATTTTCTCTGAAAGGACAGCATTTAGAAAGTGAAGCAACACTCCATCCACGTCGCACAGTGAATTGAAGTGTTGGAACAGACTGCTTCTCTTTCAGAGAAACGCATGTGAGTTTCTTGTGAATTCTTGCAAGTTGCTTAAGGCACTTTCAAAGGAAAGTGATTTTCTCTGAAAGGACTGCATTTAGAAAGTGAAGCAACACTCCATTCACTTTGCACAGTGAATTGAAGTGTTGGAACAGACTGCTACTCTTTCAGAGAAATGCATGTGAGTTTCTGTTGAATGCTTGTAAGTAGCTTAAGGCTCTTTCAAAGGAAAGTGATTTTCTCTGAAAGGACAGCATTTAGAAAGTAAAGCAACACTCCATTCCCTTCGCGCAATGAAATGAAGTGTTGGAACAGACTGCTTCTCTTTCATAGAAACGCATTAGTGTTTCTTGTAAATGCTTCCAAGTAGCTTAAGGCACTTTCAAAGGAAAGTGATTTTCTATGAAAGGACAGCATTTAGAAAGTGAAGCAACACTCCATTCCCTTCGCACAGAGAATTGAAGCGTTGGAACAGATTGCTTCTCTTTCAGAGAAAGGCATGTGAGTTTCTGTTGAATGCTTGTAAGTAGCTTAAGTCCCATTCAAAGGAAAGGGATTTTCTCTGAAAGGACAGCATTTAGAACGTGAAGCAACACTCCATTCACTTCGCACAGTGAATTGAAGTGTTGGAACAGACTGCTTCTCTTTCAGAGAAACGCATGTGAGTTTTTTGTGAATGCTTGAAAGTAGTTTAAGGCACTTTCAATGGAAAGTGATTTTCTCTGAAAGGACAGCATTTAGAAAGTGAGGCAACACTCCCTTCACTTCGCACATTGTATTGAAGTGTTGGAACAGACTGCTTCTCTTTCAGAGAAACGCATGTGAATTTCTTCCTAATGCTTGCAAGCAGCTTAAGGCACTTTCAAAGGAAAGTGATTTTCTCTGAAAGGACAGCGTTTAGAAAGTGAAGCAACACTCCATTCACTTCGCACAGTGAATTGAAGTGTTGGAACGGACTGCTTCTCTTTCAGAGAAACGCATGTGAGTTTCTTCCTAATGCTTGCAAGTAGCTTAAGGCACTTTCAAAGGAAAGTGATTTTCTCTGAAAGAACAGCATTTAGAAAGTGAAGCAACACTCCATTCACTTCGCACAGTGAATTGAAGTGTTGGAACAGACTGCTTCTCTTTCAGAGAAACGCATGTGAGTTTCTTCCTAATGCTTGCTAGTAGCTTAAGGCTCTTTCAAAGGAAAGTGATTTTCTCTGAAAGAACAGCATTTAGAAAGTGAAGCAACACTCCATTCACTTCGCACAGTGAATTGAAGTGTTGGAACAGACTGCTTCTCTTTCAGAGAAACGCATGTGAGTTTCTGTTAAATGCTTGTAAGTAGCTTAAGGTACTTTCAAAGGAAAGTGATTTTCTCTGAAAGGACAGCATTTAGAAAGTGAGGTAACACTCTATTCACTTCACACACTGAATTGAAGTGTTGGAACAGACTGTTTCTGTTTCAGAGAAACGCATGTGAGTTTCTTCCTAATGCTTACAAGTAGCTTAAGGCACTATCAAAGGAAAGTGATTTTCTCTGAAAGGACAGCATTTAGAAAGTGAAGCAACACTCCATTCACTTTGCACAGTGAATTGAAGTGTTGGAACAGACTGCTTCTCTTTCAGAAAAACGCATGTGAGTTTTTTATGAATGCTTGAAAGTAGTTTAAGGCACTTTCAAAGGAAAGTGATTTTCTCTGAAACGACAGCATTTAGAAAGTGAGGCAACACTCCATTCACTTCGCACAGTGAATTGAAGTGTTGGAACCGACTGCTTCTCTTTCAGAGAAACGCATGTGAGTTTCTGTTGAATGCTTGTAAGTAGCTTAAGGCACTTTCAAAGGAAAGTGATTTTCTCTGAAAGGACAGCATTTAGAAAGTGAAGCAACACTCCATTCACTTCGTGCAGTGAATTGAAGTGTTGGAACAGAATGCTTCTCTTTCATAGAGACTCCTTAGTGTTTCTTGTGAATGCTTGCAAGTTGCTTAAGGCACTTTCAAAGGAAAGTGATTTTCTCTGAAAGGACATAATTTAGAAAGTGAAGCAACACTCCATTCACTTCGCACAGTGAATTGAAGTTTTGGAACAGACTGCTTCTCTTTCAGAGAAACGCATGTGAGTTTCTGTTGAATGCTTGTAAGTATCTTAGGCACTTTAAAAGGAAAGAGATTTTCTCTGAAAGGACAGCATTTAGAAAGTGAAGCAACACTCCATTCACTTCGCAGAGTGAATTGAAGTATTGGAACAGACTGCTTGTTTTTCAGAGAAACGCATGTGAGTTTCTGTTGAATGCTTGTAAGTAGCTTAAGGCACTTTCAAAGGAAAGTGATTTTCTCTGAAAGGACAGCATTTAGAAAGTGAAGCAACACTCCATTCACTTCGCACATTGAATTGAAGTGTTGGAACAGACTGCTTCTCTTTCAGAGAAACGCATGTGAGTTTCTTCCTAATGCTTGCAAGTAGCTTAAGGCACTATCAAAGGAAAGTGATTTTCTCTGAAAGGACAGCATTTAGAAAGTGAAGCAACACTCCATTCACTTCGCACAGTGAATTGAAGTGTTGGAACCGACTGCTTCTCTTTCAGAGAAACGCATGTGAGTTTCTGTTGAATGCTTGAAAGTAGTTTAAGGCACTTTCAAAGGAAAGTGATTTTCTCTGAAAGGACAGCATTTAGAAAGTGAAGCAACACTCCATTCACTTCGTGCAGTGAATTGAAGTGTTGGAACAGAATGCATCTCTTTCATAGAAACGACTTAGTGTTTCTTGTGAATGCTTGCAAGTTGCTTAAGGCACTTTCAAAGGAAAGTAATTTTCTCTGAAAGGACATAATTTAGAAAGTGAAGCAACACTCCATTCACTTCGCACAGTGAATTAAAGTGTTGGAACAGACTGCTTCTCTTTCAGAGAAACGCATGTGAGTTTTTTATGAATGCTTGAAAGTAGTTTAAGGCACTTTCAAAGGAAAGTGATTTTCTCTGAAAGGACAGCATTTAGAAAGTGAGGCAACACTTCATTCACTTCGCACAGTGAATTGAAGTGTTGGAACAGACTGCTTCTCTTTCAGAGAAACGCATGTGACTTTCTTCCTAATGCTTGCAAGTAGCTTTAGGCACTTTCAAGGGAAAGTGATTTTCTCTGAAAGGACACCATTTAGAAAGTGAAGCAACACTCCATTCACTTCGCACAGTGAATTGAAGTGTTGGAACAGACTGCTTCTCTTTCAGAGAAACGCATGTGAGTTTCTGGTGAATGCTTGTAAGTACCTTAAGGCACTTTCAAAGGAAAGAGATTTTCTCTGAAAGGACAGCATTGAGAAAGTGAAGCAACACTCCATTCACTTCGCAGAGTGAATTGAAGTATTGGAACAGACTGCTTCTTTTTCAGAGAAACGCATTTGAGTTTCTGGTGAATGCTTGTAAGTAGCTTAAGGCACTTTCAAAGGAAAGTGATTTTCTCTGAAAGGACAGCATTTAGAAAGTGAAGCAACACTCCATTCACTTTGCACAGTGAATTGAAGTGTTGGAACAGACTTCTTCTCTTTCAGAGAAACGCATCTGAGTTTCTTCCTAATGCTTGCAAGTAGCTTAAGGCACTATCAAAGGAAAGTGATTTTCTCTGAAAGGACAGCATTTAGAAAGTGAGGCAACACTCCATTCACTTCACACAGTGAATTGAAGTGTTGGAACAGACTGCTTCTCTTTCAGAGAAACGCAAGTGAGTTTTTTATGAATGCTTGAAAGTAGTTTAAGGCACTTTCAAAGGAAAGTGATTTTCTCTGAAACGACAGCATTTAGAAAGTGAGGCAACACTCCATTCACTTCGCACAGTGAATTGAAGTGTTGGAACCGACTGCTTCTCTTTCAGAGAAACGCATGTGAGTTTCTGTTGAATGCTTGTAAGTAGCTTAAGGCACTTTCAAAGGAAAGTGATTTTCTCTGAAAGGACAGCATTTAGAAAGTGAAGCAACACTCCATTCACTTCGTGCAGTGAATTGAAGTGTTGGAACAGAATGCTTCTCTTTCATAGAGACTCCTTAGTGTTTCTTGTGAATGCTTGCAAGTTGCTTAAGGCACTTTCAAAGGAAAGTGATTTTCTCTGAAAGGACATAATTTAGAAAGTGAAGCAACACTCCATTCACTTCGCACAGTGAATTGAAGTTTTGGAACAGACTGCTTCTCTTTCAGAGAAACGCATGTGAGTTTCTGTTGAATGCTTGTAAGTATCTTAGGCACTTTAAAAGGAAAGTGATTTTCTCTTAAAGGACAGCATTTAGAAAGTGAAGCAACACTCCATTCACTTCGCACAGTGAATTGAAGTGTTGGAACAGACTGCTTCTCTTTCAGAGAAACGCATGTGACTTTCTTCCTAATGCTTGCAAGTAGCTTAAGGCACTTTCAAGGGAAAGTGATTTTCTCTGAAAGGACAGCATTTAGAAAGTGAAGCAACACTCCATTCACTTCGCACAGTGAATTGAAGTGTTGGAACAGACTGCTTCTCTTTCAGAGAAACGCATCTGAGTTTCTTACTAATGCTTGCAAGTAGCTTAAGGCACTATCAAAGGAAAGTGATTTTCTCTGAAAGGACAGCATTTAGAAAGTGAGGCAACACTCCATTCACTTCACACAGTGAATTGAAGTGTTGGAACAGACTGCTTCTCTTTCAGAGAAACGCAAGTGAGTTTTTTATGAATGCTTGAAAGTAGTTTAAGGCACTTTCAAAGGAAAGTGATTTTCTCTTAAACGACAGCATTTAGAAAGTGAGGCAACACTCCATTCACTTCGCACAGTGAATTGAAGTGTTGGAACCGACTGCTTCTCTTTCAGAGAAACGCATGTGAGTTTCTGTTGAATGCTTGTAAGTAGCTTAAGGCACTTTCAAAGGAAAGTGATTTTCTCTGAAAGGACAGCATTTAGAAAGTGAAGCAACACTCCATTCACTTCGTGCAGTGAATTGAAGTGTTGGAACAGAATGCTTCTCTTTCATAGAGACTCCTTAGTGTTTCTTGTGAATGCTTGCAAGTTGCTTAAGGCACTTTCAAAGGAAAGTGATTTTCTCTGAAAGGACATAATTTAGAAAGTGAAGCAACACTCCATTCACTTCGCACAGTGAATTGAAGTTTTGGAACAGACTGCTTCTCTTTCAGAGAAACGCATGTGAGTTTCTGTTGAATGCTTGTAAGTATCTTAGGCACTTTAAAAGGAAAGTGATTTTCTCTTAAAGGACAGCATTTAGAAAGTGAAGCAACACTCCATTCACTTCGCACAGTGAATTGAAGTGTTGGAACAGACTGCTTCTCTTTCAGAGAAACGCATGTGTGTTTTTTATGAATGCTTGAAAGTAGTTTAAGGCACTTTCAAAGGAAAGTGATTTTCTCTGAAAGGACAGCATTTAGAAAGTGAGGCAACACTTCATTCACTTCGCACAGTGAATTGAAGTGTTGGAACAGACTGCTTCTCTTTCAGAGAAACGCATGTGACTTTCTTCCTAATGCTTGCAAGTAGCTTAAGGCACTTTCAAGGGAAAGTGATTTTCTCTGAAAGGACAGCATTTAGAAAGTGAAGCAACACTCCATTCACTTCGCACAGTGAATTGAAGTGTTGGAACAGACTGCTTCTCTTTCAGAGAAACGCATGTGAGTTTCTGGTGAATGCTTGTAAGTACCTTAAAGCACTTTCAAAGGAAAGAGATTTTCTCTGAAAGGACAGCATTTAGAAAGTGAAGCAACACTCCATTCACTTCGCAGAGTGAATTGAAGTATTGGAACAGACTGCTTCTTTTTCAGAGAAACGCATGTGAGTTTCTGGTGAATGCTTGTAAGTAGCTTAAGGCACTTTCAAAGGAAAGTGATTTTCTCTGAAAGGACAGCATTTAGAAAGTGAAGCAACACTCCATTCACTTTGCACAGTGAATTGAAATGTTGGAACAGACTGCTTCTCTTTCAGAGAAACGCATGTGAGTTTTTTGTGAATGCTTGAAAGTAGTTTAAGGCACTTTCAAAGGAAAGTGATTTTCTCTGAAAGGACAGCATTTAGAAAGTGAAGCAACACTCCATTCACTTCGCACAGTGAATTGAAGTGTTGGAACAGACTGCTTCTCTTCCAGAGAAACGCATGTGAGTTTCTGTTGAATGCTTGTAAGTAGCTTAAGGCACTTTCAAAGGAAAGTGATTTTCTCTGAAAGGACAGTATTTAGAAAGTGAAGCAACACTCCATTCCCTTCGTGCAGTGAATTGAAGTGTTGGAACAGAGTGCTTCTCTTTCATAGAAACGCATTAGTGTTTCTTGTGAATGCTTGTAAGTTGCTTAAGGCACTTTCAAAGGAAAGTGATTTTCAGTGAAAGGACATAATTTAGAAAGTGAAGGAACACTCCATTCACTTCGCACAGTGAATTGAAGTGTTGGAACAGACTGCTTCTTTTTCAGAGAAACGCATGTGAGTTTCTGGTGAATGCTTGTAAGTAGCTTAAGGCACTTTCAAAGGAAAGTGATTTTCTCTGAAAGGACAGCATTTAGAAAGTGAAGCAACACTCCATTCACTTTGCACAGTGAATTGAAGTGTTGGAACAGACTTCTTCTCTTTCAGAGAAACGCATCTGAGTTTCTTCCTAATGCATGCAAGTAGCTTAAGGCACTATCAAAGGAAAGTGATTTTCTCTGAAAGGACAGCATTTAGAAAGTGAGGCAACACTCCATTCACTTCACACAGTGAATTGAAGTGTTGGAACAGACTGCTTCTCTTTCAGAGAAACGCAAGTGAGTTTTTTATGAATGCTTGAAAGTAGTTTAAGGCACTTTCAAAGGAAAGTGATTTTCTCTGAAACGACAGCATTTAGAAAGTGAGGCAACACTCCATTCACTTCGCACAGTGAATTGAAGTGTTGGAACCGACTGCTTCTCTTTCAGAGAAACGCATGTGAGTTTCTGTTGAATGCTTGTAAGTAGCTTAAGGCACTTTCAAAGGAAAGTGATTTTCTCTGAAAGGACAGCATTTAGAAAGTGAAGCAACACTCCATTCACTTCGTGCAGTGAATTGAAGTGTTGGAACAGAATGCTTCTCTTTCATAGAGACTCCTTAGTGTTTCTTGTGAATGCTTGCAAGTTGCTTAAGGCACTTTCAAAGGAAAGTGATTTTCTCTGAAAGGACATAATTTAGAAAGTGAAGCAACACTCCATTCACTTCGCACAGTGAATTGAAGTTTTGGAACAGACTGCTTCTCTTTCAGAGAAACGCATGTGAGTTTCTGTTGAATGCTTGTAAGTATCTTAGGCACTTTAAAAGGAAAGTGATTTTCTCTTAAAGGACAGCATTTAGAAAGTGAAGCAACACTCCATTCACTTCGCACAGTGAATTGAAGTGTTGGAACAGACTGCTTCTCTTTCAGAGAAACGCATGTGTGTTTTTTATGAATGCTTGAAAGTAGTTTAAGGCACTTTCAAAGGAAAGTGATTTTCTCTGAAAGGACAGCATTTAGAAAGTGAGGCAACACTTCATTCACTTCGCACAGTGAATTGAAGTGTTGGAACAGACTGCTTCTCTTTCAGAGAAACGCATGTGACTTTCTTCCTAATGCTTGCAAGTAGCTTAAGGCACTTTCAAGGGAAAGTGATTTTCTCTGAAAGGACAGCATTTAGAAAGTGAAGCAACACTCCATTCACTTCGCACAGTGAATTGAAGTGTTGGAACAGACTGCTTCTCTTTCAGAGAAACGCATCTGAGTTTCTTACTAATGCTTGCAAGTAGCTTAAGGCACTATCAAAGGAAAGTGATTTTCTCTGAAAGGACAGCATTTAGAAAGTGAGGCAACACTCCATTCACTTCACACAGTGAATTGAAGTGTTGGAACAGACTGCTTCTCTTTCAGAGAAACGCAAGTGAGTTTTTTATGAATGCTTGAAAGTAGTTTAAGGCACTTTCAAAGGAAAGTGATTTTCTCTGAAACGACAGCATTTAGAAAGTGAGGCAACACTCCATTCACTTCGCACAGTGAATTGAAGTGTTGGAACCGACTGCTTCTCTTTCAGAGAAACGCATGTGAGTTTCTGTTGAATGCTTGTAAGTAGCTTAAGGCACTTTCAAAGGAAAGTGATTTTCTCTGAAAGGACAGCATTTAGAAAGTGAAGCAACACTCCATTCACTTCGTGCAGTGAATTGAAGTGTTGGAACAGAATGCTTCTCTTTCATAGAGACTCCTTAGTGTTTCTTGTGAATGCTTGCAAGTTGCTTAAGGCACTTTCAAAGGAAAGTGATTTTCTCTGAAAGGACAGCATTTAGAAAGTGAAGCAACACTCCATTCACTTCGCACAGTGAATTGAAGTTTTGGAACAGACTGCTTCTCTTTCAGAGAAACGCATGTGAGTTTCTGTTGAATGCTTGTAAGTATCTTAGGCACTTTAAAAGGAAAGTGATTTTCTCTTAAAGGACAGCATTTAGAAAGTGAAGCAACACTCCATTCACTTCGCACAGTGAATTGAAGTGTTGGAACAGACTGCTTCTCTTTCAGAGAAACGCATGTGAGTTTCTGGTGAATGCTTGTAAGTATCTTAGGCACTTTAAAAGGAAAGTGATTTTCTCTTAAAGGACAGCATTTAGAAAGTGAAGCAACACTCCATTCACTTCGCACAGTGAATTGAAGTGTTGGAACAGACTGCTTCTCTTTCAGAGAAACGCATGTGAGTTTCTGGTGAATGCTTGTAAGTACCTTAAAGCACTTTCAAAGGAAAGAGATTTTCTCTGAAAGGACAGCATTTAGAAAGTGAAGCAACACTCCATTCACTTCGCAGAGTGAATTGAAGTATTGGAACAGACTGCTTCTTTTTCAGAGAAACGCATGTGAGTTTCTGGTGAATGCTTGTAAGTAGCTGAAGGCACTTTCAAAGGAAAGTGATTTTCTCTGAAAGGACAGCATTTAGAAAGTGAAGCAACACTCCATTCACTTTGCACAGTGAATTGAAATGTTGGAACAGACTGCTTCTCTTTCAGAGAAACGCATGTGAGTTTTTTGTGAATGCTTGAAAGTAGTTTAAGGCACTTTCAAAGGAAAGTGATTTTCTCTGAAAGGACAGCATTTAGAAAGTGAAGCAACACTCCATTCACTTCGCACAGTGAATTGAAGTGTTGGAACAGACTGCTTCTCTTCCAGAGAAACGCATGTGAGTTTCTGTTGAATGCTTGTAAGTAGCTTAAGGCACTTTCAAAGGAAAGTGATTTTCTCTGAAAGGACAGTATTTAGAAAGTGAAGCAACACTCCATTCCCTTCGTGCAGTGAATTGAAGTGTTGGAACAGAGTGCTTCTCTTTCATAGAAACGCATTAGTGTTTCTTGTGAATGCTTGTAAGTTGCTTAAGGCACTTTCAAAGGAAAGTGATTTTCAGTGAAAGGACATAATTTAGAAAGTGAAGGAACACTCCATTCACTTCGCACAGTGAATTGAAGTGTTGGAACAGACTGCTTCTCTTTCAGAGAAATGCATGTGAGTTTCTGTTGAATGCTTGTAAGTAGCTTAAGGCACTTTCAAAGGAAAGTGATTTTCTCTGAAAGGACAGCATTTAGAAAGTGAAGCAACACTCCATTCACTTCGCACATTGAATTGAAGTGTTGGAACAGACTGCTTCTCTTTCAGAGAAACGCATGTGAGTTTCTTCCTAATGCTTGCAAGTAGCTTAAGGCACTATCAAAGGAAAGTGATTTTCTCTGAAAGGACAGCATTTAGAAAGTGAGGCAACACTCCATTCACTTCACACAGTGAATTGAAGTGTTGGAACAGACTGCTTCTCTTTCAGAGAAACGCAAGTGAGTTTTTTATGAATGCTTGAAAGTAGTTTAAGGCACTTTCAAAGGAAAGTGATTTTCTCTGAAACGACAGCATTTAGAAAGTGAGGCAACACTCCATTCACTTCGCACAGTGAATTGAAGTGTTGGAACCGACTGCTTCTCTTTCAGAGAAACGCATGTGAGTTTCTGTTGAATGCTAGTAAGTAGCTTAAGGCACTTTCAAAGGAAAGTGATTTTCTCTGAAAGGACAGCATTTAGAAAGTGAAGCAACACTCCATTCACTTCGTGCAGTGAATTGAAGTGTTGGAACAGAATGCATCTCTTTCATAGAAACGCCTTAGTGTTTCTTGTGAATGCTTGCAAGTTGCTTAAGGCACTTTCAAAGGAAAGTAATTTTCTCTGAAAGGACATAATTTAGAAAGTGAAGCAACACTCCATTCACTTCGCACAGTGAATTGAAGTGTTGGAACAGACTGCTTCTCTTTCAGAGAAACGCATGTGAGTTTCTGTTGAATGCTTGTAAGTATCTTAGGCACTTTAAAAGGAAAGTGATTTTCTCTTAAAGGACAGCATTTAGAAAGTGAAGCAACACTCCATTCACTTCGCACAGTGAATTGAAGTGTTGGAACAGACTGCTTCTCTTTCAGAGAAACGCATGTGAGTTTCTGTTGAATGCTTGTAAGTAGCTTAAGGCACTTTCAAAGGAAAGTGATTTTCTCTGAAAGGACAGCATTTAGAAAGTGAGGCAACACTCCATTCACTTCACACAGTGAATTGAAGTGCTGGAACAGACTGCTTCTCTTTCAGAGAAACGCATGTGAGTTTTTTATGAATGCTTGAAAGTAGTTTAAGGCACTTTCAAAGGAAAGTGATTTTCTCTGAAAGGACAGCATTTAGAAAGTGAGGCAACACTTCATTCACTTCGCACAGTGAATTGAAGTGTTGGAACAGACTGCTTCTCTTTCAGGGAAACGCATGTGACTTTCTTCCTAAAGCTTGCAAGTAGCTTAAGGCACTTTCAAGGGAAAGTGATTTTCTCTGAAAGGACAGCATTTAGAAAGTGAAGCAACACTCCATTCACTTCGCACAGTGAATTGAAGTGTTGGAACAGACTGCTTCTCTTTCAGAGAAACGCATGTGAGATTCTGGTGAATGCTTGTAAGTACCTTAAGGCACTTTCAAAGGAAAGAGATTTTCTCTGAAAGGACAGCATTGAGAAAGTGAAGCAACACTCCATTCACTTCGCAGAGTGAATTGAAGTATTGGAACAGACTGCTTGTTTTTCAGAGAAACGCATGTGAGTTTCTGTTGAATGCTTGTAAGTAGCTTAAGGCACTTTCAAAGGAAAGTGATTTTCTCTGAAAGGACAGCATTTAGAAAGTGAAGCAACACTCCATTCACTTCGCACATTGAATTGAAGTGTTGGAACAGACTGCTTCTCTTTCAGAGAAACGCATGTGAGTTTCTTCCTAATGCTTGCAAGTAGCTTAAGGCACTATCAAAGGAAAGTGATTTTCTCTGAAAGGACAGCATTTAGAAAGTGAAGCAACACTCCATTCACTTCGCACAGTGAATTGAAGTGTTGGAACCGACTGCTTCTCTTTCAGAGAAACGCATGTGAGTTTCTGTTGAATGCTTGAAAGTAGTTTAAGGCACTTTCAAAGGAAAGTGATTTTCTCTGAAAGGACAGCATTTAGAAAGTGAAGCAACACTCCATTCACTTCGTGCAGTGAATTGAAGTGTTGGAACAGAATGCATCTCTTTCATAGAAACGACTTAGTGTTTCTTGTGAATGCTTGCAAGTTGCTTAAGGCACTTTCAAAGGAAAGTAATTTTCTCTGAAAGGACATAATTTAGAAAGTGAAGCAACACTCCATTCACTTCGCACAGTGAATTAAAGTGTTGGAACAGACTGCTTCTCTTTCAGAGAAACGCATGTGAGTTTTTTATGAATGCTTGAAAGTAGTTTAAGGCACTTTCAAAGGAAAGTGATTTTCTCTGAAAGGACAGCATTTAGAAAGTGAGGCAACACTTCATTCACTTCGCACAGTGAATTGAAGTGTTGGAACAGACTGCTTCTCTTTCAGAGAAACGCATGTGACTTTCTTCCTAATGCCTGCAAGTAGCTTAAGGCACTTTCAAGGGAAAGTGATTTTCTCTGAAAGGACACCATTTAGAAAGTGAAGCAACACTCCATTCATTTCGCACAGTGAATTGAAGTGTTGGAACAGACTGCTTCTCTTTCAGAGAAACGCATGTGAGTTTCTGGTGAATGCTTGTAAGTACCTTAAGGCACTTTCAAAGGAAAGAGATTTTCTCTGAAAGGACAGCATTGAGAAAGTGAAGCAACACTCCATTCACTTCGCAGAGTGAATTGAAGTATTGGAACAGACTGCTTCTTTTTCAGAGAAACGCATGTGAGTTTCTGGTGAATGCTTGTAAGTAGCTTAAGGCACTTTCAAAGGAAAGTGATTTTCTCTGAAAGGACAGCATTTAGAAAGTGAAGCAACACTCCATTCACTTTGCACAGTGAATTGAAGTGTTGGAACAGACTTCTTCTCTTTCAGAGAAACGCATCTGAGTTTCTTCCTAATGCTTGCAAGTAGCTTAAGGCACTATCAAAGGAAAGTGATTTTCTCTGAAAGGACAGCATTTAGAAAGTGAGGCAACACTCCATTCACTTCACACAGTGAATTGAAGTGTTGGAACAGACTGCTTCTCTTTCAGAGAAACGCAAGTGAGTTTTTTATGAATGCTTGAAAGTAGTTTAAGGCACTTTCAAAGGAAAGTGATTTTCTCTGAAACGACAGCATTTAGAAAGTGAGGCAACACTCCATTCACTTCGCACAGTGAATTGAAGTGTTGGAACCGACTGCTTCTCTTTCAGAGAAACGCATGTGAGTTTCTGTTGAATGCTTGTAAGTAGCTTAAGGCACTTTCAAAGGAAAGTGATTTTCTCTGAAAGGACAGCATTTAGAAAGTGAAGCAACACTCCATTCACTTCGTGCAGTGAATTGAAGTGTTGGAACAGAATGCATCTCTTTCATAGAAACGACTTAGTGTTTCTTGTGAATGCTTGCAAGTTGCTTAAGGCACTTTCAAAGGAAAGTAATTTTCTCTGAAAGGACATAATTTAGAAAGTGAAGCAACACTCCATTCACTTCGCACAGTGAATTGAAGTGTTGGAACAGACTGCTTCTCTTTCAGAGAAACGCATGTGAGTTTCTGTTGAATGCTTGTAAGTAGTTTAAGGCACTTTCAAAGGAAAGTGATTTTCTCTGAAAGGACAGCATTTAGAAAGTGAGGCAACACTTCATTCACTTCGCACAGTGAATTGAAGTGTTGGAACAGACTGCTTCTCTTTCAGAGAAACGCATGTGACTTTCTTCCTAAAGCTTGCAAGTAGCTTAAGGCACTTTCAAGGGAAAGTGATTTTCTCTGAAAGGACAGCATTTAGAAAGTGAAGCAACACTCCATTCACTTCGCACAGTGAATTGAAGTGTTGGAACAGACTGCTTCTCTTTCAGAGAAACGCATGTGAGTTTCTGGTGAATGCTTGTAAGTACCTTAAGGCACTTTCAAAGGAAAGAGATTTTCTCTGAAAGGACAGCATTGAGAAAGTGAAGCAACACTCCATTCACTTCGCAGAGTGAATTGAAGTATTGGAACAGACTGCTTGTTTTTCAGAGAAACGCATGTGAGTTTCTGTTGAATGCTTGTAAGTAGCTTAAGGCACTTTCAAAGGAAAGTGATTTTCTCTGAAAGGACAGCATTTAGAAAGTGAAGCAACACTCCATTCACTTCGCACATTGAATTGAAGTGTTGGAACAGACTGCTTCTCTTTCAGAGAAACGCATGTGAGTTTCTTCCTAATGCTTGCAAGTAGCTTAAGGCACTATCAAAGGAAAGTGATTTTCTCTGAAAGGACAGCATTTAGAAAGTGAAGCAACACTCCATTCACTTCGCACAGTGAATTGAAGTGTTGGAACCGACTGCTTCTCTTTCAGAGAAACGCATGTGAGTTTCTGTTGAATGCTTGAAAGTAGTTTAAGGCACTTTCAAAGGAAAGTGATTTTCTCTGAAAGGACAGCATTTAGAAAGTGAAGCAACACTCCATTCACTTCGTGCAGTGAATTGAAGTGTTGGAACAGAATGCATCTCTTTCATAGAAACGACTTAGTGTTTCTTGTGAATGCTTGCAAGTTGCTTAAGGCACTTTCAAAGGAAAGTAATTTTCTCTGAAAGGACATAATTTAGAAAGTGAAGCAACACTCCATTCACTTTGCACAGTGAATTAAAGTGTTGGAACAGACTGCTTCTCTTTCAGAGAAACGCATGTGAGTTTTTTATGAATGCTTGAAAGTAGTTTAAGGCACTTTCAAAGGAAAGTGATTTTCTCTGAAAGGACAGCATTTAGAAAGTGAGGCAACACTTCATTCACTTCGCACAGTGAATTGAAGTGTTGGAACAGACTGCTTCTCTTTCAGAGAAACGCATGTGACTTTCTTCCTAATGCTTGCAAGTAGCTTAAGGCACTTTCAAGGGAAAGTGATTTTCTCTGAAAGGACACCATTTAGAAAGTGAAGCAACACTCCATTCACTTCGCACAGTGAATTGAAGTGTTGGAACAGACTGCTTCTTTCAGAGAAACGCATGTGAGTTTCTGGTGAATGCTTGTAAGTACCTTAAGGCACTTTCAAAGGAAAGAGATTTTCTCTGAAAGGACAGCATTGAGAAAGTGAAGCAACACTCCATTCACTTCGCAGAGTGAATTGAAGTATTGGAACAGACTGCTTCTTTTTCAGAGAAACGCATGTGAGTTTCTGGTGAATGCTTGTAAGTAGCTTAAGGCACTTTCAAAGGAAAGTGATTTTCTCTGAAAGGACAGCATTTAGAAAGTGAAGCAACACTCCATTCACTTTGCACAGTGAATTGAAATGTTGGAACAGACTGCTTCTCTTTCAGAGAAACGCATGTGAGTTTTTTGTGAATGCTTGAAAGTAGTTTAAGGCACTTTCAAAGGAAAGTGATTTTCTCTGAAAGGACAGCATTTAGAAAGTGAAGCAACACTCCATTCACTTCGCACAGTGAATTGAAGTGTTGGAACAGACTGCTTCTCTTTCAGAGAAATGCATGTGAGTTTCTGTTGAATGCTTGTAAGTAGCTTAAGGCACTTTCAAAGGAAAGTGATTTTCTCTGAATGGACAGCATTTAGAAAGTGAAGCAACACTCCATTCACTTCGCACATTGAATTGAAGTGTTGGAACAGACTGCTTCTCTTTCAGAGAAACGCATGTGAGTTTCTTCCTAATGCTTGCAAGTAGCTTAAGGCACTATCAAAGGAAAGTGATTTTCTCTGAAAGGACATAATTTAGAAAGTGAAGCAACACTCCACTCACTTCGCACAGTGAATTGAAGTGTTGGAACAGACTGCTTCTCTTTCACAGAAATGAATGTGAGTTTCTGTTGAATGCCTGTAAGTAGCTTAAGGCACTTTCAAAGGAAAGTGATTTTCTCTGAAAGGACAGCATTTAGAAAGTGAAGCAACACTCCATTCACTTCGCACAGTGAATTGAAGTGTTGGAACAGACTGCTTCTCTTTCAGAGAAATGCATGTGAGTTTCTGTTGAATGCTTGTACGTAGCTTAAGGCACTTTCAAAGGAAAGTGATTTTCTCTGAAAGGACAGCATTTAAAAAGTGAAGCAACACTCCATTCACTTCGCAGAGTGAATTGAAGTATTGGAACAGACTGCTTCTCTTTCAGAGAAACGCATGTGAGTTTCTGTTGAATGCTTGTAAGTAGCTTAAGGCACTTTCAAAGGAAAGTGATTTTCTCTGAAAGGACAGCATTTAGAAAGTGAGGCAACACTCCATTCACTTCACACAGTGAATTGAAGTGCTGGAACAGACTGCTTCTCTTTCAGAGAAACGCATGTGAGTTTTTTATGAATGCTTGAAAGTAGTTTAAGGCACTTTCAAAGGAAAGTGATTTTCTCTGAAAGGACAGCATTTAGAAAGTGGAGCAACACTCCCTTCACTTCGCACAGTGAATTGAAGTGTTGGAACAGACTGCTTCTCTTTCAGAGAAACGCATGTGACTTTCTTCCTAATGCTTGCATGTAGCTTAAGGCACTTTCAAGGGAAAGTGATTTTCTCTGAAAGGACAGCATTTAGAAAGTGAAGGAACACTCCATTCACTTCGCACAGTGAATTGAAGTGTTGGAACAGACTGCTTCTCTTTCAGAGAATCGCATGTGAGTTTTTTGTGAATGCTTGCAAGTTGCTTAAGGCACTTTCAAAGGAAAGTGATTTTCTCTGAAAGGACATAATTTAGAAAGTGAAGCAACACTCCATTCACTTCGCACAGTGAATTGAAGTGTTGGAACAGACTGCTTCTCTTTCCGAGAAACGCATGTGAGTTTCTTCCTAATGCTTGCAAGTAGCTTAAGGCACTATCAAAGGAAAGTGATTTTCTCTGAAAGGACAGCATTTAGAAAGTGAAGCAACACTCCATTCACTTCGCACAGTGAATTGAAGTGTTGGAACCGACTGCTTCTCTTTCAGAGAAACGCATGTGAGTTTCTGTTGAATGCTTGAAAGTAGTTTAAGGCACTTTCAAAGGAAAGTGATTTTCTCTGAAAGGACAGCATTTAGAAAGTGAAGCAACACTCCATTCACTTCGTGCAGTGAATTGAAGTGTTGGAACAGAATGCATCTCTTTCATAGAAACGACTTAGTGTTTCTTGTGAATGCTTGCAAGTTGCTTAAGGCACTTTCAAAGGAAAGTAATTTTCTCTGAAAGGACATAATTTAGAAAGTGAAGCAACACTCCATTCACTTCGCACAGTGAATTAAAGTGTTGGAACAGACTGCTTCTCTTTCAGAGAAACGCATGTGAGTTTTTTATGAATGCTTGAAAGTAGTTTAAGGCACTTTCAAAGGAAAGTGATTTTCTCTGAAAGGACAGCATTTAGAAAGTGAGGCAACTCTTCATTCACTTCGCACAGTGAATTGAAGTGTTGGAACAGACTGCTTCTCTTTCAGAGAAACGCATGTGACTTTCTTCCTAATGCTTGCAAGTAGCTTAAGGCACTTTCAAGGGAAAGTGATTTTCTCTGAAAGGACACCATTTAGAAAGTGAAGCAACACTCCATTCACTTCGCACAGTGAATTGAAGTGTTGGAACAGACTGCTTCTCTTTCAGAGAAACGCATGTGAGTTTCTGGTGAATGCTTGTAAGTACCTTAAGGCACTTTCAAAGGAAAGAGATTTTCTCTGAAAGGACAGCATTGAGAAAGTGAAGCAACACTCCATTCACTTCGCAGAGTGAATTGAAGTATTGGAACAGACTGCTTGTTTTTCAGAGAAACGCATGTGAGTTTCTGTTGAATGCTTGTAAGTAGCTTAAGGCACTTTCAAAGGAAAGTGATTTTCTCTGAAAGGACAGCATTTAGAAAGTGAAGCAGCACTCCATTCACTTCGCACATTGAATTGAAGTGTTGGAACAGACTGCTTCTCTTTCAGAGAAACGCATGTGAGTTTCTTCCTAATGCTTGCAAGTAGCTTAAGGCACTATCAAAGGAAAGTGATTTTCTCTGAAAGGACAGCATTTAGAAAGTGGAGCAACACTCCATTCACTTCGTACAGTGAATTGAAGTGTTGGAACAGACTTCTTCTCTTTCAGAGAAACGCATGTGAGTTTTTTATGAATGCTTGAAAGTAGTTTAAGGCACTTTCAAAGGAAAGTGATTTTCTCTGAAACGACAGCATTTAGAAAGTGAGGCAACACTCCATTCACTTCGCACAGTGAATTGAAGTGTTGGAACAGACTGCTTCTCTTTCAGAGAAACGCATGTGAGTTTCTGTTGAATGCTTGTAAGTAGCTTAAGGCACTTTCAAAGGAAAGTGATTTTCTCTGAAAGGACAGCATTTAGAAAGTGAAGCAACACTCCATTCACTTCGTGCAGTGAATTGAAGTGTTGGAACAGAATGCATCTCTTTCATAGAAACGCCTTAGTGTTTCTTGTGAATGCTTGCAAGTTGCTTAAGGCACTTTCAAAGGAAAGTAATTTTCTCTGAAAGGACATAATTTAGAAAGTGAAGCAACACTCCATTCACTTCGCACAGTGAATTGAAGTGTTGGTACAGACTGCTTCTCTTTCAGCGAAACGCATGTGATTTTCTGTTGTATGCTTGTAAGTAGCTTAAGGCACTTTCAAAGGAAAGTGATTTTCTCTTAAAGGACAGCATTTAGAAAGTGAAGCAACACTCCATTCACTTCGCACAGTGAATTGAAGTGTTGGAACAGACTGCTTCTCTTTCAGAGAAATGCATGTGAGTTTTTTATGAATGCTTGAAAGTAGTTTAAGGCACTTTCAAAGGAAAGTGATTTTCTCTGAAAGGACAGCATTTAGAAAGTGAAGCAACACTCCATTCACTTCGCACAGTGAATTGAAGTGTTGGAACAGACTGATTCTCTTTCAGAGAAACGCATGTGACTTTCTTCCTAATGCTTGCATGTAGCTTAAGGCACTTTCAAGGGAAAGTGATTTTCTCTGAAAGGACAGCATTTAGAAAGTGAAGCAACACTCCATTCACTTCATACAGTGAATTGAAGTGTTGGAACAGACTGCTTCTCTTTCAGAGAAACGCATGTGAGTTTCTGGTGAATGCTTGTAAGTACCTTAAGGCACTTTCAAAGGAAAGTGATTTTCTCTGAAAGGACAGCATTTAGAAAGTGAAGCAACACTCCATTCACTTCGTAGAGTGAATTGAAATATTGGAATAGACTGCTTCTTTTTCAGAGAAACGCATGTGAGTTTCTGGTGAATGCTTGTAAGTAGCTTAAGGCACTTTCAAAGGAAAGTGATTTTCTCTGAAAGGACAGCATTTAGAAAGTGAAGCAACACTCCATTCACTTCGCACAGTGAATTGAAGTGTTGGAACAGACTGCTTCTCTTTAAGAGAAACGCATGTGAGTTTTTTGTGAATGCTTCTAAGTAGTTTAAGGCACTTTCAAAGGAAAGTGATTTTCTCTGAAAGGACAGCATTTAGAAAGTGAAGCAACACTCCATTCACTTCGCACAGTGAATTGAAGTGTTGGAATAGACTGCTTCTCTTTCAGAGAAACGCATGTGAGTTTCTGTTGAATGCTTGTAAGTAGCTTAAGGCACTTTCAAAGGAAAGTGATTTTCTCTGAAAGGACAGCATTTAGAAAGTGAAGCAACACTCCATTCCCTTCGTGCAGTGAATTGAAGTGTTGGAACAGAGTGCTTCTCTTTCATAGAAACGCATTAGTGTTTCTTGTGAATGCTTGTACGTTGCTTAAGGCACTTTCAAAGGAAAGTGATTTTCTCTGAAAGGACATAATTTAGAAAGTGAAGCAACACTCCATTCACTTCGCACAGTGAATTGAAGTGTTGGAACAGACTGCTTCTCTTTCACAGAAATGCATGTGAGTTTCTGTTGAATGCCTGTAAGTAGCTTAAGGCACTTCAAAGGAAAGTGATTTTCTCTGAAAGGACAGCATTTAGAAAGTGAAGCAACACTCCATTCACTTCGCACAGTGAATTGAAGTGTTGGAACAGACTGCTTCTCTTTCAGAGAAATGCATGTGAGTTTCTGTTGAATGCTTGTACGTAGCTTAAGGCACTTTCAAAGGAAAGTGATTTTCTCTGAAAGGACAGCATTTAAAAAGTGAAGCAACACTCCATTCACTTCGCAGAGTGAATTGAAGTATTGGAACAGACTGCTTCTCTTTCAGAGAAACGCATGTGAGTTTCTGTTGAATGCTTGTAAGTAGCTTAAGGCACTTTCAAAGGAAAGTGATTTTCTCTGAAAGGACAGCATTTAGAAAGTGAGGCAACACTCCATTCACTTCACACAGTGAATTGAAGTGCTGGAACAGACTGCTTCTCTTTCAGAGAAACGCATGTGAGTTTTTTATGAATGCTTGAAAGTAGTTTAAGGCACTTTCAAAGGAAAGTGATTTTCTCTGAAAGGACAGCATTTAGAAAGTGGAGCAACACTCCCTTCACTTCGCACAGTGAATTGAAGTGTTGGAACAGACTGCTTCTCTTTCAGAGAAACGCATGTGACTTTCTTCCTAATGCTTGCATGTAGCTTAAGGCACTTTCAAGGGAAAGTGATTTTCTCTGAAAGGACAGCATTTAGAAAGTGAAGCAACACTCCATTCACTTCGCACAGTGAATTGAAGTGTTGGAACAGATTGCTTCTCTTTCAGAGAAACGCATGTGAGTTTCTGATGAATGCTTGTAAGTACCTTAAGGCACTTTCAAAGGAAAGTGATTTTCTCTGAAAGGACAGCATTTAGAAAGTGAAGCAACACTCCATTCACTTCGCAGAGTGAATTGAAGTATTGAAACAGACTGCTTCTTTTTCAGAGAAACGCATGTGAGTTTCTGGTGAATGCTTGTAAGTAGCTTAAGGCACTTTCAAAGGAAAGTGATTTTCTCTGAAAGGACAGCATTTAGAAAGTGAAGGAACACTCCATTCACTTCGCACAGTGAATTGAAGTGTTGGAACAGACTGCTTCTCTTTCAGAGAAACGCATGTGAGTTTTTTGTGAATGCTTGCAAGTTGCTTAAGGCACTTTCAAAGGAAAGTGATTTTCTCTGAAAGGACATAATTTAGAAAGTGAAGCAACACTCCATTCACTTCGCACAGTGAATTGAAGTGTTGGAACAGACTGCTTGTCTTTCAGAGAAACGCATGTGAGTTTCTGTTGAATGCTTGTAAGTAGCTTAAGGCACTTTCAAAGGAAAGTGATTTTCTCTGAAATGACAGCATTTAGAAAGTGAGGCAACACTCCATGCACTTCACACAGTGAATTGAAGTGCTGGAACAGACTGCTTCTCTTTCAGAGAAACGCATCTGAGTGTTTTATGAATGCTTGAAAGTAGTTTAAGGCACTTTCAAAGGAAAGTGATTTTCTCTGAAAGGACAGCATTTAGAAAGTGAGGCAACACTCCATTCACTTCGCACAGTGAATTGAAGTGTTGGAACAGACTGCTTCTCTTTCAGAGAAACGCATGTGACTTTCTTCCTAATGCTTGCATGTAGCTTAAAGCACTTTCAAGGGAAAGTGATTTTCTCTGAAAGGACAGCATTTAGAAAGTGAAGCAACACTCCATTCACTTCGCACAGTGAATTGAAGTGTTGGAACAGACTGCTTCTATTTCAGAGAAACGCATGTGAGTTTCTGGTGAATGCTTGTAAGTAGCTTAAGGCACTTTCAAAGGAAAGTGATTTTCTCTGAAAGGACAGCATTTAGAAAGTGAAGCAACACTCCATTCCCTTCGTGCAGTGAATTGAAGTGTTGGAGCAGACTGCTTCTCTTTCAGAGAAATGCATGTGAGTTTCTGTTGAATGCTTGTAAGTAGCTTAAGGCTCTTTCAAAGGAAAGTGATTTTCTCTGAAAGGACAGCATTTAGAAAGTAAAGCAACACTCCATTCCCTTTGCGCAATGAATTGAAGTGTTGGAACAGACTGCTTCTCTTTCTTAGAAACGCATTAGTGTTTCTTGTAAATGCTTGCAAGTAGCTTAAGGCACTTTCAAAGGAAAGTGATTTTCTCTGAAAGGACAGCGTTTAGAAAGTGAAGCAACACTCCATTCACTTCGCACAGTGAATTGAAGTGTTGGAACAGACTGCTTCTCTTTCAGAGAAACGCACGTGAGTTTCTGTTAAATGGTTGTAAGTAGCTTAAGGCACTTTCAAAGGAAAGTGATTTTCTCTGAAAGGACAGCATTTAGAAAGTGAAGCAACACTCCATTCACTTCGTGCAGTGAATTGAAGTGTTGGAACAGAATGCATCTCTTTCATAGAAACGACTTAGTGTTTCTTGTGAATGCTTGCAAGTTGCTTAAGGCACTTTCAAAGGAAAGTAATTTTCTCTGAAAGGACATAATTTAGAAAGTGAAGCAACACTCCATTCACTTCGCACAGTGAATTAAAGTGTTGGAACAGACTGCTTCTCTTTCAGAGAAACGCATGTGAGTTTTTTATGAATGCTTGAAAGTAGTTTAAGGCACTTTCAAAGGAAAGTGATTTTCTCTGAAAGGACAGCATTTAGAAAGTGAGGCAACACTTCATTCACTTCGCACAGTGAATTGAAGTGTTGGAACAGACTGCTTCTCTTTCAGAGAAACGCATGTGACTTTCTTCCTAAGGCTTGCAAGTAGCTTAAGGCACTTTCAAGGGAAAGTGATTTTCTCTGAAAGGACAGCATTTAGAAAGTGAAGCAACACTCCATTCACTTCGCACAGTGAATTGAAGTGTTGGAACAGACTGCTTCTTTCAGAGAAACGCATGTGAGTTTCTGGTGAATGCTTGTAAGTACCTTAAGGAACTTTCAAAGGAAAGAGATTTTCTCTGAAAGGACAGCATTGAGAAAGTGAAGCAACACTCCATTCACTTCGCAGAGTGAATTGAAGTATTGGAACAGACTGCTTCTTTTTCAGAGAAACGCATGTGAGTTTCTGGTGAATGCTTGTAAGTAGCTTAAGGCACTTTCAAAGGAAAGTGATTTTCTCTGAAAAGACAGCATTTAGAAAGTGAAGCAACACTCCATTCACTTTGCACAGTGAATTGAAATGTTGGAACAGACTGCTTCTCTTTCAGAGAAACGCATGTGAGTTTTTTGTGAATGCTTGAAAGTAGTTTAAGGCACTTTCAAAGGAAAGTGATTTTCTCTGAAAGGACAGCATTTAGAAAGTGAAGCAACACTCCATTCACTTCGCACAGTGAATTGAAGTGTTGGAACAGACTGCTTCTCTTTCAGAGAAATGCATGTGAGTTTCTGTTGAATGCTTGTAAGTAGCTTAAGGCACTTTCAAAGGAAAGTGATTTTCTCTGAATGGACAGCATTTAGAAAGTGAAGCAACACTCCATTCACTTCGCACATTGAATTGAAGTGTTGGAACAGACTGCTTCTCTTTCAGAGAAACGCATGTGAGTTTCTTCCTAATGCTTGCAAGTAGCTTAAGGCACTATCAAAGGAAAGTGATTTTCTCTGAAAGGACATAATTTAGAAAGTGAAGCAACACTCCATTCACTTCGCACAGTGAATTGAAGTGTTGGAACAGACTGCTTCTCTTTCACAGAAATGAATGTGAGTTTCTGTTGAATGCCTGTAAGTAGCTTAAGGCACTTTCAAAGGAAAGTGATTTTCTCTGAAAGGACAGCATTTAGAAAGTGAAGCAACACTCCATTCACTTCGCACAGTGAATTGAAGTGCTGGAACAGACTGCTTCTCTTTCAGAGAAACGCATGTGAGTTTTTTATGAATGCTTGAAAGTAGTTTAAGGCACTTTCAAAGGAAAGTGATTTTCTCTGAAAGGACAGCATTTAGAAAGTGGAGCAACACTCCCTTCACTTCGCACAGTGAATTGAAGTGTTGGAACAGACTGCTTCTCTTTCAGAGAAACGCATGTGACTTTCTTCCTAATGCTTGCATGTAGCTTAAGGCACTTTCAAGGGAAAGTGATTTTCTCTGAAAGGACAGCATTTAGAAAGTGAAGGAACACTCCATTCACTTCGCACAGTGAATTGAAGTGTTGGAACAGACTGCTTCTCTTTCAGAGAAACGCATGTGAGTTTTTTGTGAATGCTTGCAAGTTGCTTAAGGCACTTTCAAAGGAAAGTGATTTTCTCTGAAAGGACATAATTTAGAAAGTGAAGCAACACTCCATTCACTTCGCACAGTGAATTGAAGTGTTGGAACAGACTGCTTCTCTTTCCGAGAAACGCATGTGAGTTTCTTCCTAATGCTTGCAAGTAGCTTAAGGCACTATCAAAGGAAAGTGATTTTCTCTGAAAGGACAGCATTTAGAAAGTGAAGCAACACTCCATTCACTTCGCACAGTGAATTGAAGTGTTGGAACCGACTGCTTCTCTTTCAGAGAAACGCATGTGAGTTTCTGTTGAATGCTTGAAAGTAGTTTTAGGCACTTTCAAAGGAAAGTGATTTTCTCTGAAAGGACAGCATTTAGAAAGTGAAGCAACACTCCATTCACTTCGTGCAGTGAATTGAAGTGTTGGAACAGAATGCATCTCTTTCATAGAAACGACTTAGTGTTTCTTGTGAATGCTTGCAAGTTGCTTAAGGCACTTTCAAAGGAAAGTAATTTTCTCTGAAAGGACATAATTTAGAAAGTGAAGCAACACTCCATTCACTTCGCACAGTGAATTAAAGTGTTGGAACAGACTGCTTCTCTTTCAGAGAAACGCATGTGAGTTTTTTATGAATGCTTGAAAGTAGTTTAAGGCACTTTCAAAGGAAAGTGATTTTCTCTGAAAGGACAGCATTTAGAAAGTGAGGCAACTCTTCATTCACTTCGCACAGTGAATTGAAGTGTTGGAACAGACTGCTTCTCTTTCAGAGAAACGCATGTGACTTTCTTCCTAATGCTTGCAAGTAGCTTAAGGCACTTTCAAGGGAAAGTGATTTTCTCTGAAAGGACACCATTTAGAAAGTGAAGCAACACTCCATTCACTTCGCACAGTGAATTGAAGTGTTGGAACAGACTGCTTCTCTTTCAGAGAAACGCATGTGAGTTTCTGGTGAATGCTTGTAAGTACCTTAAGGCACTTTCAAAGGAAAGAGATTTTCTCTGAAAGGACAGCATTGAGAAAGTGAAGCAACACTCCATTCACTTCGCAGAGTGAATTGAAGTATTGGAACAGACTGCTTGTTTTTCAGAGAAACGCATGTGAGTTTCTGTTGAATGCTTGTAAGTAGCTTAAGGCACTTTCAAAGGAAAGTGATTTTCTCTGAAAGGACAGCATTTAGAAAGTGAAGCAGCACTCCATTCACTTCGCACATTGAATTGAAGTGTTGGAACAGACTGCTTCTCTTTCAGAGAAACGCATGTGAGTTTCTTCCTAATGCTTGCAAGTAGCTTAAGGCACTATCAAAGGAAAGTGATTTTCTCTGAAAGGACAGCATTTAGAAAGTGGAGCAACACTCCATTCACTTCGCACAGTGAATTGAAGTGTTGGAACAGACTTCTTCTCTTTCAGAGAAACGCATGTGAGTTTTTTATGAATGCTTGAAAGTAGTTTAAGGCACTTTCAAAGGAAAGTGATTTTCTCTGAAACGACAGCATTTAGAAAGTGAGGCAACACTCCATTCACTTCGCACAGTGAATTGAAGTGTTGGAACAGACTGCTTCTCTTTCAGAGAAACGCATGTGAGTTTCTGTTGAATGCTTGTAAGTAGCTTAAGGCACTTTCAAAGGAAAGTGATTTTCTCTGAAAGGACAGCATTTAGAAAGTGAAGCAACACTCCATTCACTTCGTGCAGTGAATTGAAGTGTTGGAACAGAATGCATCTCTTTCATAGAAACGCCTTAGTGTTTCTTGTGAATGCTTGCAAGTTGCTTAAGGCACTTTCAAAGGAAAGTGATTTTCTCTGAAAGGACATAATTTAGAAAGTGAAGCAACACTCCATTCACTTCGCACAGTGAATTGAAGTGTTGGTACAGACTGCTTCTCTTTCAGCGAAACGCATGTGATTTTCTGTTGTATGCTTGTAAGTAGCTTAAGGCACTTTCAAAGGAAAGTGATTTTCTCTTAAAGGACAGCATTTAGAAAGTGAAGCAACACTCCATTCACTTCGCACAGTGAATTGAAGTGTTGGAACAGACTGCTTCTCTTTCAGAGAAATGCATGTGAGTTTTTTATGAATGCTTGAAAGTAGTTTAAGGCACTTTCAAAGGAAAGTGATTTTCTCTGAAAGGACAGCATTTAGAAAGTGAAGCAACACTCCATTCACTTCGCACAGTGAATTGAAGTGTTGGAACAGACTGATTCTCTTTCAGAGAAACGCATGTGACTTTCTTCCTAATGCTTGCATGTAGCTTAAGGCACTTTCAAGGGAAAGTGATTTTCTCTGAAAGGACAGCATTTAGAAAGTGAAGCAACACTCCATTCACTTCATACAGTGAATTGAAGTGTTGGAACAGACTGCTTCTCTTTCAGAGAAACGCATGTGAGTTTCTGGTGAATGCTTGTAAGTACCTTAAGGCACTTTCAAAGGAAAGTGATTTTCTCTGAAAGGACAGCATTTAGAAAGTGAAGCAACACTCCATTCACTTCGTAGAGTGAATTGAAATATTGGAATAGACTGCTTCTTTTTCAGAGAAACGCATGTGAGTTTCTGGTGAATGCTTGTAAGTAGCTTAAGGCACTTTCAAAGGAAAGTGATTTTCTCTGAAAGGACAGCATTTAGAAAGTGAAGCAACACTCCATTCACTTCGCACAGTGAATTGAAGTGTTGGAACAGACTGCTTCTCTTTAAGAGAAACGCATGTGAGTTTTTTGTGAATGCTTCTAAGTAGTTTAAGGCACTTTCAAAGGAAAGTGATTTTCTCTGAAAGGACAGCATTTAGAAAGTGAAGCAACACTCCATTCACTTCGCACAGTGAATTGAAGTGTTGGAATAGACTGCTTCTCTTTCAGAGAAACGCATGTGAGTTTCTGTTGAATGCTTGTAAGTAGCTTAAGGCACTTTCAAAGGAAAGTGATTTTCTCTGAAAGGACAGCATTTAGAAAGTGAAGCAACACTCCATTCCCTTCGTGCAGTGAATTGAAGTGTTGGAACAGAGTGCTTCTCTTTCATAGAAACGCATTAGTGTTTCTTGTGAATGCTTGTACGTTGCTTAAGGCACTTTCAAAGGAAAGTGATTTTCTCTGAAAGGACATAATTTAGAAAGTGAAGCAACACTCCATTCACTTCGCACAGTGAATTGAAGTGTTGGAACAGACTGCTTCTCTTTCACAGAAATGCATGTGAGTTTCTGTTGAATGCCTGTAAGTAGCTTAAGGCACTTCAAAGGAAAGTGATTTTCTCTGAAAGGACAGCATTTAGAAAGTGAAGCAACACTCCATTCACTTCGCACAGTGAATTGAAGTGTTGGAACAGACTGCTTCTCTTTCAGAGAAATGCATGTGAGTTTCTGTTGAATGCTTGTACGTAGCTTAAGGCACTTTCAAAGGAAAGTGATTTTCTCTGAAAGGACAGCATTTAAAAAGTGAAGCAACACTCCATTCACTTCGCAGAGTGAATTGAAGTATTGGAACAGACTGCTTCTCTTTCAGAGAAACGCATGTGAGTTTCTGTTGAATGCTTGTAAGTAGCTTAAGGCACTTTCAAAGGAAAGTGATTTTCTCTGAAAGGACAGCATTTAGAAAGTGAGGCAACACTCCATTCACTTCACACAGTGAATTGAAGTGCTGGAACAGACTGCTTCTCTTTCAGAGCAACGCATGTGAGTTTTTTATGAATGCTTGAAAGTAGTTTAAGGCACTTTCAAAGGAAAGTGATTTTCTCTGAAAGGACAGCATTTAGAAAGTGGAGCAACACTCCCTTCACTTCGCACAGTGAATTGAAGTGTTGGAACAGACTGCTTCTCTTTCAGAGAAACGCATGTGACTTTCTTCCTAATGCTTGCATGTAGCTTAAGGCACTTTCAAGGGAAAGTGATTTTCTCTGAAAGGACAGCATTTAGAAAGTGAAGCAACACTCCATTCACTTCGCACAGTGAATTGAAGTGTTGGAACAGATTGCTTCTCTTTCAGAGAAACGCATGTGAGTTTCTGATGAATGCTTGTAAGTACCTTAAGGCACTTTCAAAGGAAAGTGATTTTCTCTGAAAGGACAGCATTTAGAAAGTGAAGCAACACTCCATTCACTTCGCAGAGTGAATTGAAGTATTGAAACAGACTGCTTCTTTTTCAGAGAAACGCATGTGAGTTTCTGGTGAATGCTTGTAAGTAGCTTAAGGCACTTTCAAAGGAAAGTGATTTTCTCTGAAAGGACAGCATTTAGAAAGTGAAGGAACACTCCATTCACTTCGCACAGTGAATTGAAGTGTTGGAACAGACTGCTTCTCTTTCAGAGAAACGCATGTGAGTTTTTTGTGAATGCTTGCAAGTTGCTTAAGGCACTTTCAAAGGAAAGTGATTTTCTCTGAAAGGACATAATTTAGAAAGTGAAGCAACACTCCATTCACTTCGCACAGTGAATTGAAGTGTTGGAACAGACTGCTTGTCTTTCAGAGAAACGCATGTGAGTTTCTGTTGAATGCTTGTAAGTAGCTTAAGGCACTTTCAAAGGAAAGTGATTTTCTCTGAAATGACAGCATTTAGAAAGTGAGGCAACACTCCATGCACTTCACACAGTGAATTGAAGTGCTGGAACAGACTGCTTCTCTTTCAGAGAAACGCATCTGAGTGTTTTATGAATGCTTGAAAGTAGTTTAAGGCACTTTCAAAGGAAAGTGATTTTCTCTGAAAGGACAGCATTTAGAAAGTGAGGCAACACTCCATTCACTTCGCACAGTGAATTGAAGTGTTGGAACAGACTGCTTCTCTTTCAGAGAAACGCATGTGACTTTCTTCCTAATGCTTGCATGTAGCTTAAAGCACTTTCAAGGGAAAGTGATTTTCTCTGAAAGGACAGCATTTAGAAAGTGAAGCAACACTCCATTCACTTCGCACAGTGAATTGAAGTGTTGGAACAGACTGCTTCTATTTCAGAGAAACGCATGCGAGTTTCTGGTGAATGCTTGTAAGTAGCTTAAGGCACTTTCAAAGGAAAGTGATTTTCTCTGAAAGGACAGCATTTAGAAAGTGAAGCAACACTCCATTCCCTTCGTGCAGTGAATTGAAGTGTTGGAGCAGACTGCTTCTCTTTCAGAGAAATGCATGTGAGTTTCTGTTGAATGCTTGTAAGTAGCTTAAGGCTCTTTCAAAGGAAAGTGATTTTCTCTGAAAGGACAGCATTTAGAAAGTAAAGCAACACTCCATTCCCTTTGCGCAATGAATTGAAGTGTTGGAACAGACTGCTTCTCTTTCATAGAAACGCATTAGTGTTTCTTGTAAATGCTTGCAAGTAGCTTAAGGCACTTTCAAAGGAAAGTGATTTTCTCTGAAAGGACAGCGTTTAGAAAGTGAAGCAACACTCCATTCACTTCGCACAGTGAATTGAAGTGTTGGAACAGACTGCTTCTCTTTCAGAGAAACGCACGTGAGTTTCTGTTAAATGGTTGTAAGTAGCTTAAGGCACTTTCAAAGGAAAGTGATTTTCTCTGAAAGGACAGCATTTAGAAAGTGAAGCAACACTCCATTCACTTCGTGCAGTGAATTGAAGTGTTGGAACAGAATGCATCTCTTTCATAGAAACGACTTAGTGTTTCTTGTGAATGCTTGCAAGTTGCTTAAGGCACTTTCAAAGGAAAGTAATTTTCTCTGAAAGGACATAATTTAGAAAGTGAAGCAACACTCCATTCACTTCGCACAGTGAATTAAAGTGTTGGAACAGACTGCTTCTCTTTCAGAGAAACGCATGTGAGTTTTTTATGAATGCTTGAAAGTAGTTTAAGGCACTTTCAAAGGAAAGTGATTTTCTCTGATAGGACAGCATTTAGAAAGTGAGGCAACACTTCATTCACTTCGCACAGTGAATTGAAGTGTTGGAACAGACTGCTTCTCTTTCAGAGAAACGCATGTGACTTTCTTCCTAATGCTTGCAAGTAGCTTAAGGCACTTTCAAGGGAAAGTGATTTTCTCTGAAAGGACACCATTTAGAAAGTGAAGCAACACTCCATTCACTTCGCACAGTGAATTGAAGTGTTGGAACAGACTGCTTCTTTCAGAGAAACGCATGTGAGTTTCTGGTGAATGCTTGTAAGTACCTTAAGGCACTTTCAAAGGAAAGAGATTTTCTCTGAAAGGACAGCATTGAGAAAGTGAAGCAACACTCCATTCACTTCGCAGAGTGAATTGAAGTATTGGAACAGACTGCTTCTTTTTCAGAGAAACGCATGTGAGTTTCTGGTGAATGCTTGTAAGTAGCTTAAGGCACTTTCAAAGGAAAGTGATTTTCTCTGAAAGGACAGCATTTAGAAAGTGAAGCAACACTCCATTCACTTTGCACAGTGAATTGAAATGTTGGAACAGACTGCTTCTCTTTCAGAGAAACGCATGTGAGTTTTTTGTGAATGCTTGAAAGTAGTTTAAGGCACTTTCAAAGGAAAGTGATTTTCTCTGAAAGGACAGCATTTAGAAAGTGAAGCAACACTCCATTCACTTCGCACAGTGAATTGAAGTGTTGGAACAGACTGCTTCTCTTTCAGAGAAATGCATGTGAGTTTCTGTTGAATGCTTGTAAGTAGCTTAAGGCACTTTCAAAGGAAAGTGATTTTCTCTGAATGGACAGCATTTAGAAAGTGAAGCAACACTCCATTCACTTCGCACATTGAATTGAAGTGTTGGAACAGACTGCTTCTCTTTCAGAGAAACGCATGTGAGTTTCTTCCTAATGCTTGCAAGTAGCTTAAGGCACTATCAAAGGAAAGTGATTTTCTCTGAAAGGACATAATTTAGAAAGTGAAGCAACACTCCATTCACTTCGCACAGTGAATTGAAGTGTTGGAACAGACTGCTTCTCTTTCACAGAAATGAATGTGAGTTTCTGTTGAATGCCTGTAAGTAGCTTAAGGCACTTTCAAAGGAAAGTGATTTTCTCTGAAAGGACAGCATTTAGAAAGTGAAGCAACACTCCATTCACTTCGCACAGTGAATTGAAGTGTTGGAACAGACTGCTTCTCTTTCAGAGAAATGCATGTGAGTTTCTGTTGAATGCTTGTACGTAGCTTAAGGCACTTTCAAAGGAAAGTGATTTTCTCTGAAAGGACAGCATTTAAAAAGTGAAGCAACACTCCATTCACTTCGCAGAGTGAATTGAAGTATTGGAACAGACTGCTTCTCTTTCAGAGAAACGCATGTGAGTTTCTGTTGAATGCTTGTAAGTAGCTTAAGGCACTTTCAAAGGAAAGTGATTTTCTCTGAAAGGACAGCATTTAGAAAGTGAGGCAACACTCCATTCACTTCACACAGTGAATTGAAGTGCTGGAACAGACTGCTTCTCTTTCAGAGAAACGCATGTGAGTTTTTTATGAATGCTTGAAAGTAGTTTAAGGCACTTTCAAAGGAAAGTGATTTTCTCTGAAAGGACAGCATTTAGAAAGTGGAGCAACACTCCCTTCACTTCGCACAGTGAATTGAAGTGTTGGAACAGACTGCTTCTCTTTCAGAGAAACGCATGTGACTTTCTTCCTAATGCTTGCATGTAGCTTAAGGCACTTTCAAGGGAAAGTGATTTTCTCTGAAAGGACAGCATTTAGAAAGTGAAGGAACACTCCATTCACTTCGCACAGTGAATTGAAGTGTTGGAACAGACTGCTTCTCTTTCAGAGAAACGCATGTGAGTTTTTTGTGAATGCTTGCAAGTTGCTTAAGGCACTTTCAAAGGAAAGTGATTTTCTCTGAAAGGACATAATTTAGAAAGTGAAGCAACACTCCATTCACTTCGCACAGTGAATTGAAGTGTTGGAACAGACTGCTTCTCTTTCCGAGAAACGCATGTGAGTTTCTTCCTAATGCTTGCAAGTAGCTTAAGGCACTATCAAAGGAAAGTGATTTTCTCTGAAAGGACAGCATTTAGAAAGTGAAGCAACACTCCATTCACTTCGCACAGTGAATTGAAGTGTTGGAACCGACTGCTTCTCTTTCAGAGAAACGCATGTGAGTTTCTGTTGAATGCTTGAAAGTAGTTTAAGGCACTTTCAAAGGAAAGTGATTTTCTCTGAAAGGACAGCATTTAGAAAGTGAAGCAACACTCCATTCACTTCGTGCAGTGAATTGAAGTGTTGGAACAGAATGCATCTCTTTCATAGAAACGACTTAGTGTTTCTTGTGAATGCTTGCAAGTTGCTTAAGGCACTTTCAAAGGAAAGTAATTTTCTCTGAAAGGACATAATTTAGAAAGTGAAGCAACACTCCATTCACTTCGCACAGTGAATTAAAGTGTTGGAACAGACTGCTTCTCTTTCAGAGAAACGCATGTGAGTTTTTTATGAATGCTTGAAAGTAGTTTAAGGCACTTTCAAAGGAAAGTGATTTTCTCTGAAAGGACAGCATTTAGAAAGTGAGGCAACTCTTCATTCACTTCGCACAGTGAATTGAAGTGTTGGAACAGACTGCTTCTCTTTCAGAGAAACGCATGTGACTTTCTTCCTAATGCTTGCAAGTAGCTTAAGGCACTTTCAAGGGAAAGTGATTTTCTCTGAAAGGACACCATTTAGAAAGTGAAGCAACACTCCATTCACTTCGCACAGTGAATTGAAGTGTTGGAACAGACTGCTTCTCTTTCAGAGAAACGCATGTGAGTTTCTGGTGAATGCTTGTAAGTACCTTAAGGCACTTTCAAAGGAAAGAGATTTTCTCTGAAAGGACAGCATTGAGAAAGTGAAGCAACACTCCATTCACTTCGCAGAGTGAATTGAAGTATTGGAACAGACTGCTTGTTTTTCAGAGAAACGCATGTGAGTTTCTGTTGAATGCTTGTAAGTAGCTTAAGGCACTTTCAAAGGAAAGTGATTTTCTCTGAAAGGACAGCATTTAGAAAGTGAAGCAGCACTCCATTCACTTCGCACATTGAATTGAAGTGTTGGAACAGACTGCTTCTCTTTCAGAGAAACGCATGTGAGTTTCTTCCTAATGCTTGCAAGTAGCTTAAGGCACTATCAAAGGAAAGTGATTTTCTCTGAAAGGACAGCATTTAGAAAGTGGAGCAACACTCCATTCACTTCGCACAGTGAATTGAAGTGTTGGAACAGACTTCTTCTCTTTCAGAGAAACGCATGTGAGTTTTTTATGAATGCTTGAAAGTAGTTTAAGGCACTTTCAAAGGAAAGTGATTTTCTCTGAAACGACAGCATTTAGAAAGTGAGGCAACACTCCATTCACTTCGCACAGTGAATTGAAGTGTTGGAACAGACTGCTTCTCTTTCAGAGAAACGCATGTGAGTTTCTGTTGAATGCTTGTAAGTAGCTTAAGGCACTTTCAAAGGAAAGTGATTTTCTCTGAAAGGACAGCATTTAGAAAGTGAAGCAACACTCCATTCACTTCGTGCAGTGAATTGAAGTGTTGGAACAGAATGCATCTCTTTCATAGAAACGCCTTAGTGTTTCTTGTGAATGCTTGCAAGTTGCTTAAGGCACTTTCAAAGGAAAGTAATTTTCTCTGAAAGGACATAATTTAGAAAGTGAAGCAACACTCCATTCACTTCGCACAGTGAATTGAAGTGTTGGTACAGACTGCTTCTCTTTCAGCGAAACGCATGTGATTTTCTGTTGTATGCTTGTAAGTAGCTTAAGGCACTTTCAAAGGAAAGTGATTTTCTCTTAAAGGACAGCATTTAGAAAGTGAAGCAACACTCCATTCACTTCGCACAGTGAATTGAAGTGTTGGAACAGACTGCTTCTCTTTCAGAGAAATGCATGTGAGTTTTTTATGAATGCTTGAAAGTAGTTTAAGGCACTTTCAAAGGAAAGTGATTTTCTCTGAAAGGACAGCATTTAGAAAGTGAAGCAACACTCCATTCACTTCGCACAGTGAATTGAAGTGTTGGAACAGACTGATTCTCTTTCAGAGAAACGCATGTGACTTTCTTCCTAATGCTTGCATGTAGCTTAAGGCACTTTCAAGGGAAAGTGATTTTCTCTGAAAGGACAGCATTTAGAAAGTGAAGCAACACTCCATTCACTTCATACAGTGAATTGAAGTGTTGGAACAGACTGCTTCTCTTTCAGAGAAACGCATGTGAGTTTCTGGTGAATGCTTGTAAGTACCTTAAGGCACTTTCAAAGGAAAGTGATTTTCTCTGAAAGGACAGCATTTAGAAAGTGAAGCAACACTCCATTCACTTCGTAGAGTGAATTGAAATATTGGAATAGACTGCTTCTTTTTCAGAGAAACGCATGTGAGTTTCTGGTGAATGCTTGTAAGTAGCTTAAGGCACTTTCAAAGGAAAGTGATTTTCTCTGAAAGGACAGCATTTAGAAAGTGAAGCAACACTCCATTCACTTCGCACAGTGAATTGAAGTGTTGGAACAGACTGCTTCTCTTTAAGAGAAAGGCATGTGAGTTTTTTGTGAATGCTTCTAAGTAGTTTAAGGCACTTTCAAAGGAAAGTGATTTTCTCTGAAAGGACAGCATTTAGAAAGTGAAGCAACACTCCATTCACTTCGGACAGTGAATTGAAGTGTTGGAATAGACTGCTTCTCTTTCAGAGAAACGCATGTGAGTTTCTGTTGAATGCTTGTAAGTAGCTTAAGGCACTTTCAAAGGAAAGTGATTTTCTCTGAAAGGACAGCATTTAGAAAGTGAAGCAACACTCCATTCCCTTCGTGCAGTGAATTGAAGTGTTGGAACAGAGTGCTTCTCTTTCATAGAAACGCATTAGTGTTTCTTGTGAATGCTTGTACGTTGCTTAAGGCACTTTCAAAGGAAAGTGATTTTCTCTGAAAGGACATAATTTAGAAAGTGAAGCAACACTCCATTCACTTCGCACAGTGAATTGAAGTGTTGGAACAGACTGCTTCTCTTTCACAGAAATGCATGTGAGTTTCTGTTGAATGCCTGTAAGTAGCTTAAGGCACTTCAAAGGAAAGTGATTTTCTCTGAAAGGACAGCATTTAGAAAGTGAAGCAACACTCCATTCACTTCGCACAGTGAATTGAAGTGTTGGAACAGACTGCTTCTCTTTCAGAGAAATGCATGTGAGTTTCTGTTGAATGCTTGTACGTAGCTTAAGGCACTTTCAAAGGAAAGTGATTTTCTCTGAAAGGACAGCATTTAAAAAGTGAAGCAACACTCCATTCACTTCGCAGAGTGAATTGAAGTATTGGAACAGACTGCTTCTCTTTCAGAGAAACGCATGTGAGTTTCTGTTGAATGCTTGTAAGTAGCTTAAGGCACTTTCAAAGGAAAGTGATTTTCTCTGAAAGGACAGCTTTTAGAAAGTGAGGCAACACTCCATTCACTTCACACAGTGAATTGAAGTGCTGGAACAGACTGCTTCTCTTTCAGAGAAACGCATGTGAGTTTTTTATGAATGCTTGAAAGTAGTTTAAGGCACTTTCAAAGGAAAGTGATTTTCTCTGAAAGGACAGCATTTAGAAAGTGGAGCAACACTCCCTTCACTTCGCACAGTGAATTGAAGTGTTGGAACAGACTGCTTCTCTTTCAGAGAAACGCATGTGACTTTCTTCCTAATGCTTGCATGTAGCTTAAGGCACTTTCAAGGGAAAGTGATTTTCTCTGAAAGGACAGCATTTAGAAAGTGAAGCAACACTCCATTCACTTCGCACAGTGAATTGAAGTGTTGGAACAGATTGCTTCTCTTTCAGAGAAACGCATGTGAGTTTCTGATGAATGCTTGTAAGTACCTTAAGGCACTTTCAAAGGAAAGTGATTTTCTCAGAAAGGACAGCATTTAGAAAGTGAAGCAACACTCCATTCACTTCGCAGAGTGAATTGAAGTATTGAAACAGACTGCTTCTTTTTCAGAGAAACGCATGTGAGTTTCTGGTGAATGCTTGTAAGTAGCTTAAGGCACTTTCAAAGGAAAGTGATTTTCTCTGAAAGGACAGCATTTAGAAAGTGAAGGAACACTCCATTCACTTCGCACAGTGAATTGAAGTGTTGGAACAGACTGCTTCTCTTTCAGAGAAACGCATGTGAGTTTTTTGTGAATGCTTGCAAGTTGCTTAAGGCACTTTCAAAGGAAAGTGATTTTCTCTGAAAGGACATAATTTAGAAAGTGAAGCAACACTCCATTCACTTCGCACAGTGAATTGAAGTGTTGGAACAGACTGCTTGTCTTTCAGAGAAACGCATGTGAGTTTCTGTTGAATGCTTGTAAGTAGCTTAAGGCACTTTCAAAGGAAAGTGATTTTCTCTGAAATGACAGCATTTAGAAAGTGAGGCAACACTCCATGCACTTCACACAGTGAATTGAAGTGCTGGAACAGACTGCTTCTCTTTCAGAGAAACGCATCTGAGTGTTTTATGAATGCTTGAAAGTAGTTTAAGGCACTTTCAAAGGAAAGTGATTTTCTCTGAAAGGACAGCATTTAGAAAGTGAGGCAACACTCCATTCACTTCGCACAGTGAATTGAAGTGTTGGAACAGACTGCTTCTCTTTCAGAGAAACGCATGTGACTTTCTTCCTAATGCTTGCATGTAGCTTAAAGCACTTTCAAGGGAAAGTGATTTTCTCTGAAAGGACAGCATTTAGAAAGTGAAGCAACACTCCATTCACTTCGCACAGTGAATTGAAGTGTTGGAACAGACTGCTTCTATTTCAGAGAAACGCATGCGAGTTTCTGGTGAATGCTTGTAAGTAGCTTAAGGCACTTTCAAAGGAAAGTGATTTTCTATGAAAGGACAGCATTTAGAAAGTGAAGCAACACTCCATTCCCTTCGTGCAGTGAATTGAAGTGTTGGAGCAGACTGCTTCTCTTTCAGAGAAATGCTTGTGAGTTTCTGTTGAATGCTTGTAAGTAGCTTAAGGCTCTTTCAAAGGAAAGTGATTTTCTCTGAAAGGACAGCATTTAGAAAGTAAAGCAACACTCCATTCCCTTCGCGCAATGAATTGAAGTGTTGGAACAGACTGCTTCTCTTTCATAGAAACGCATTAGTGTTTCTTGTAAATGCTTGCAAGTAGCTTAAGGCACTTTCAAAGGAAAGTGATTTTCTCTGAAAGGACAGCGTTTAGAAAGTGAAGCAACACTCCATTCACTTCGCACAGTGAATTGAAGTGTTGGAACAGACTGCTTCTCTTTCAGAGAAACGCACGTGAGTTTCTGTTAAATGGTTGTAAGTAGCTTAAGGCACTTTCAAAGGAAAGTGATTTTCTCTGAAAGGACAGCATTTAGAAAGTGAGGCAACACTCTATTCACTTCACACAGTGAATTGAAGTGTTGGAACAGACTGATTCTCTTTCAGAGAAACGCATGTGAGTTTTTTCCGAATGCTTGCAAGTAGCTTAAGGCACTATCAAAGGAAAGTGATTTTCTCTGAAAGGACAGCATTTAGAAAGTGAAGCAACACTCCATTCACTTCGCACAGTGAATTGAAGTGTTGGAACAGACTGCTTCTCTTTCAGAGAAACGCATGTGACTTTCTTCCTAATGCTTGCATGTAGCTTAAGGCACTTTCAAGGGAAAGTGATTTTCTCTGAAAGGACAGCATTTAGAAAGTGAAGCAACACTCCATTCACTTCATACAGTGAATTGAAGTGTTGGAACAGACTGCTTCTCTTTCAGAGAAACGCATGTGAGTTTCTGGTGAATGCTTGTAAGTACCTTAAGGCACTTTCAAAGGAAAGTGATTTTCTCTGAAAGGACAGCATTTAGAAAGTGAAGCAACACTCCATTCACTTCGTAGAGTGAATTGAAATATTGGAATAGACTGCTTCTTTTTCAGAGAAACGCATGTGAGTTTCTGGTGAATGCTTGTAAGTAGCTTAAGGCACTTTCAAAGGAAAGTGATTTTCTCTGAAAGGACAGCATTTAGAAAGTGAAGCAACACTCCATTCACTTCGCACAGTGAATTGAAGTGTTGGAACAGACTGCTTCTCTTTAAGAGAAACGCATGTGAGTTTTTTGTGAATGCTTCTAAGTAGTTTAAGGCACTTTCAAAGGAAAGTGATTTTCTCTGAAAGGACAGCATTTAGAAAGTGAAGCAACACTCCATTCACTTCGCACAGTGAATTGAAGTGTTGGAATAGACTGCTTCTCTTTCAGAGAAACGCATGTGAGTTTCTGTTGAATGCTTGTAAGTAGCTTAAGGCACTTTCAAAGGAAAGTGATTTTCTCTGAAAGGACAGCATTTAGAAAGTGAAGCAACACTCCATTCCCTTCGTGCAGTGAATTGAAGTGTTGGAACAGAGTGCTTCTCTTTCATAGAAACGCATTAGTGTTTCTTGTGAATGCTTGTACGTTGCTTAAGGCACTTTCAAAGGAAAGTGATTTTCTCTGAAAGGACATAATTTAGAAAGTGAAGCAACACTCCATTCACTTCGCACAGTGAATTGAAGTGTTGGAACAGACTGCTTCTCTTTCACAGAAATGCATGTGAGTTTCTGTTGAATGCCTGTAAGTAGCTTAAGGCACTTCAAAGGAAAGTGATTTTCTCTGAAAGGACAGCATTTAGAAAGTGAAGCAACACTCCATTCACTTCGCACAGTGAATTGAAGTGTTGGAACAGACTGCTTCTCTTTCAGAGAAATGCATGTGAGTTTCTGTTGAATGCTTGTACGTAGCTTAAGGCACTTTCAAAGGAAAGTGATTTTCTCTGAAAGGACAGCATTTAAAAAGTGAAGCAACACTCCATTCACTTCGCAGAGTGAATTGAAGTATTGGAACAGACTGCTTCTCTTTCAGAGAAACGCATGTGAGTTTCTGTTGAATGCTTGTAAGTAGCTTAAGGCACTTTCAAAGGAAAGTGATTTTCTCTGAAAGGACAGCATTTAGAAAGTGAGGCAACACTCCATTCACTTCACACAGTGAATTGAAGTGCTGGAACAGACTGCTTCTCTTTCAGAGAAACGCATGTGAGTTTTTTATGAATGCTTGAAAGTAGTTTAAGGCACTTTCAAAGGAAAGTGATTTTCTCTGAAAGGACAGCATTTAGAAAGTGGAGCAACACTCCCTTCACTTCGCACAGTGAATTGAAGTGTTGGAACAGACTGCTTCTCTTTCAGAGAAACACATGTGACTTTCTTCCTAATGCTTGCATGTAGCTTAAGGCACTTTCAAGGGAAAGTGATTTTCTCTGAGAGGACAGCATTTAGAAAGTGAAGCAACACTCCATTCACTTCGCACAGTGAATTGAAGTGTTGGAACAGATTGCTTCTCTTTCAGAGAAACGCATGTGAGTTTCTGATGAATGCTTGTAAGTACCTTAAGGCACTTTCAAAGGAAAGTGATTTTCTCTGAAAGGACAGCATTTAGAAAGTGAAGCAACACTCCATTCACTTCGCAGAGTGAATTGAAGTATTGAAACAGACTGCTTCTTTTTCAGAGAAACGCATGTGAGTTTCTGGTGAATGCTTGTAAGTAGCTTAAGGCACTTTCAAAGGAAAGTGATTTTCTCTGAAAGGACAGCATTTAGAAAGTGAAGGAACACTCCATTCACTTCGCACAGTGAATTGAAGTGTTGGAACAGACTGCTTCTCTTTCAGAGAAACGCATGTGAGTTTTTTGTGAATGCTTGCAAGTTGCTTAAGGCACTTTCAAAGGAAAGTGATTTTCTCTGAAAGGACATAATTTAGAAAGTGAAGCAACACTCCATTCACTTCGCACAGTGAATTGAAGTGTTGGAACAGACTGCTTGTCTTTCAGAGAAACGCATGTGAGTTTCTGTTGAATGCTTGTAAGTAGCTTAAGGCACTTTCAAAGGAAAGTGATTTTCTCTGAAAGGACAGCATTTAGAAAGTGAGGCAACACTCCATGCACTTCACACAGTGAATTGAAGTGCTGGAACAGACTGCTTCTCTTTCAGAGAAACGCATGTGAGTGTTTTATGAATGCTTGAAAGTAGTTTAAGGCACTTTCAAAGGAAAGTGATTTTCTCTGAAAGGACAGCATTTAGAAAGTGAGGCAACACTCCATTCACTTCGCACAGTGAATTGAAGTGTTGGAACAGACTGCTTCTCTTTCAGAGAAACGCATGTGACTTTCTTCCTAATGCTTGCATGTAGCTTAAAGCACTTTCAAGGGAAAGTGATTTTCTCTGAAAGGACAGCATTTAGAAAGTGAAGCAACACTCCATTCACTTCGCACAGTGAATTGAAGTGTTGGAACAGACTGCTTCTATTTCAGAGAAACGCATGCGAGTTTCTGGTGAATGCTTGTAAGTAGCTTAAGGCACTTTCAAAGGAAAGTGATTTTCTCTGAAAGGACAGCATTTAGAAAGTGAAGCAACACTCCATTCCCTTCGTGCAGTGAATTGAAGTGTTGGAGCAGACTGCTTCTCTTTCAGAGAAATGCATGTGAGTTTCTGTTGAATGCTTGTAAGTAGCTTAAGGCTCTTTCAAAGGAAAGTGATTTTCTCTGAAAGGACAGCATTTAGAAAGTAAAGCAACACTCCATTCCCTTCGCGCAATGAATTGAAGTGTTGGAACAGACTGATTCTCTTTCATAGAAACGCATTAGTGTTTCTTGTAAATGCTTGCAAGTAGCTTAAGGCACTTTCAAAGGAAAGTGATTTTCTCTGAAAGGACAGCGTTTAGAAAGTGAAGCAACACTCCATTCACTTCGCACAGTGAATTGAAGTGTTGGAACAGACTGCTTCTCTATCAGAGAAACGCACGTGAGTTTCTGTTAAATGGTTGTAAGTAGCTTAAGGCACTTTCAAAGGAAAGTGATTTTCTCTGAAAGGACAGCATTTAGAAAGTGAGGCAACACTCTATTCACTTCACACAGTGAATTGAAGTGTTGGAACAGACTGATTCTCTTTCAGAGAAACGCATGTGAGTTTTTTCCGAATGCTTGCAAGTAGCTTAAGGCACTATCAAAGGAAAGTGATTTTCTCTGAAAGGACAGCATTTAGAAAGTGAAGCAACACTCCATTCACTTCGCACAGTGAATTGAAGTGTTGGAACAGACTGCTTCTATTTCAGAGAAACGCATGCGAGTTTCTGGTGAATGCTTGTAAGTAGCTTAAGGCACTTTCAAAGGAAAGTGATTTTCTCTGAAAGGACAGCATTTAGAAAGTGAAGCAACACTCCATTCCCTTCGTGCAGTGAATTGAAGTGTTGGAATAGAGTACTTCTCTTTCATATAAACGCATTAGTGTTTCTTGTGAATGCTTGCAAGTTGCTTAAGGCACTTTCAAAGGAAAGTGATTTTCTCTGAAAGGACAGCATTTAGAAAGTGAAGCAACACTCCATTCCCTTTGTACAGTGAATTGAAGTGTTGGAGCAGACTGCTTCTCTTTCAGAGAAATGCATGTGAGTTTCTGTTGAATGCTTGTAAGTAGCTTAAGGCTCTTTCAAAGGAAAGTGATTTTCTCTGAAAGGACAGCATTTAGAAAGTAAAGCAACACTCCATTCCCTTCGCGCAATGAATTGAAGTGTTGGAACAGACTGCTTCTCTTTCATAGAAACGCATTAGTGTTTCTTGTAAATGCTTGCAAGTAGCTTAAGGCACTTTCAAAGGAAAGTGATTTTCTCTGAAAGGACAGCGTTTAGAAAGTGAAGCAACACTCCATTCACTTCGCACAGTGAATTGAAGTGTTGGAACAGACTGCTTCTCTTTCAGAGAAACGCACGTGAGTTTCTGTTAAATGGTTGTAAGTAGCTTAAGGCACTTTCAAAGGAAAGTGATTTTCTCTGAAAGGACAGCATTTAGAAAGTGAGGCAACACTCTATTCACTTCACACAGTGAATTGAAGTGTTGGAACAGACTGATTCTCTTTCAGAGAAACGCATGTGAGTTTTTTCCGAATGCTTGCAAGTAGCTTAAGGCACTATCAAAGGAAAGTGATTTTCTCTGAAAGGACAGCATTTAGAAAGTGAAGCAACACTCCATTCACTTCGCACAGTGAATTGAAGTGTTGGAACAGACTACTTCTCTTTCATAGAAACGCATTAGTGTTTCTTGTTAATGCTTGCAAGTAGCTTAAGGCACTTTCAAAGGAAAGTGATTTTCTCTGAAAGGACAGCATTTAGAAAGTGAAGCAACACTCCATTCAGTTCGCACAGTGAATTGAAGTGTTGGAACAGACTGCTTCTCTTTCAGAGAAACGCATGTGAGTTTCTGTTGAATGCTTGTAAGTAGCTTAAGGCACTTTCAAAGGAAAGTGATTTTCTCTGAAAGGACAGCATTTAGAAAGTGAAGCAACACTCCATTCACTTCGCACAGTGAATTGAAGTGTTGGAACAGACTGCTTCTCTTTCATAGAAACGCATTAGTGTTTCTTGTTAATGCTTGCAAGTAGCTTAAGGCACTTTCAAAGGAAAGTGATTTTCTCTGAAAGGACAGCATTTAGAAAGTGAAGCAACACTCCATTCAGTTCTCACAGTGAATTGAAGTGTTGGAACAGACTGCTTCTCTTTCAGAGAAACGCATGTGAGTTTCTGTTGAATGCTTGTAAGTAGCTTAAGGCACTTTCAAAGGAAAGTGATTTTCTCTGAAAGGACAGCATTTAGAAAGTGAAGCAACACTCCATTCACTTCGCACAGTGAATTGAAGTGTTGGAACCGACTGCTTCTCTTTCAGAGAAACGCATGTGAGTTTCTGGTGAATTCTTGCAAGATGCTTAAGGCAATTTCAAAAAAAAGTGATTTTCTCTGAAAGGACAGCATTTAGAAACTGAAGCAACACTCCATTCACTTCGCACAGTGAATTGAAGTGTTGGAACAGACTGCTTCTCTTTAAGAGAAACGCATGTGAGTTTTTTCTGAATGCTTGCAAGTAGCTTAAGGCACTTTCAAAGGAAAGTGATTTTCTCTGAAAGGACAGCATTTAGAAATGAAGCAACACTCCATTCACTTCGCACAGTGAATTGAAGTGTTGGAACAGACTGCTTCTCTTTCAGAGAAACGCATGTGAGTTTCTGGTGAATGCTTGTAAGTAGCTTAAGGCACTTTCAAAGGAAAGTGATTTTCTCTGAAAGGACAGCATTTAGAAAGTGAAGCAACACTCCATTCACTTCGCACAGTGAACTGAAGTGTTGGAAAAGACTGCTTCTCTTTCAGAGAAACGCATGTGAGTTTCTTCCTAATGCTTGCAAGTAGCTTAAGGCACTTTCAAAGGAAAGTGATTTCTCTGAAAGGACAGCATTTAGAAAGTGAAGCAACACTCCATTCACTTCGCACAGTGAATTGAAGTGTTGGAAAGGACTGCTTCTCTTTCAGAGAAACGCATGTGAGTTTCTGGTGAATGCTTGTAAGTAGCTTAAAGCACTTTCAAAGGAAAGTGATTTTCTCTGAAAGGACAGCATTTAGAAAGTGAAGCAACACTCCATTCACATCGCACAGTGAGTTGAAGTGTTGGAACAGACTGCTTCACTTTCAAAGAAATGCATGTGAGTTTCTGTTGAATGCTTGTAAGTAGCTTAAGGCACTTTCAAAGGAAAGAGATTTTCTCTGAAAGGACAGCATTTAGAAAGTGAAGCAACACACCATTCACTTCGCAGAGTGAATTGAAGTATTGGAACCGACTGCTTCTCTTTCAGAGAAACTCATGTGAGTTTTTTGTGAATGCTTGAAAGTAGTTTAAGGCACTTTCAATGGAAAGTGATTTTCTCTGAATGGACAGCATTTAAAAAGTGAGGCAACACTCCATTCACTTCGCACAGTGAATTGAAGTGTTGGAACAGACTGCTTCTCTTTCATAGAAACGCATTAGTGTTTCTTGTTAATGCTTGCAAGTAGCTTAAGGCACTTTCAAAGGAAAGTGATTTTCTCTGAAAGGACAGCATTTAGAAAGTGAAGCAACACTCCATTCACTTCGCACAGTGAATTGAAGTGTTTGAACAGACTGCTTCTCTTTCAGAGAAACGCATGTGAGTTTCTGGTGAATGCTTGTAAGTAGCTTAAGGCACTTTCAAAGGAAAGTGATTTTCTCTGAAAGGACAGCATTTAGAAAGTGAAGCAACACTCCATTCACTTCGCACAGTGAATTGAAGTATTGGAACAGACTGCTTCTCTTTCAGAGAAACTCATGTGAATTTTTTGTGAATGCTTGAAAGTAGTTTAAGACACTTTCAATGGAAAGTGATTTTCTCTGAAAGGACAGCATTTAGTAAGTGAGGCAACACTCCATTCACTTCGCACAGTGAATTGAAGTGTTGGAACAGACTGCTTCTCTTTCATAGAAACGCATTAGTGTTTCTTGTTAATGCTTGCAAGTAGCTTAAGGCACTTTCAAAGGAAAGTGATTTTCTCTGAAAGGACAGCATTTAGAAAGTGAAGCAACACTCTATTCACTTCGCACAGTGAATTGAAGTGTTGGAACAGACTGCTTCTCTTTCAGAGAAATGCATGTGAGTTTCTGTTGAATGCTTGTAAGAAGCTTAAGGCACTTTCAAAGGAAAGTGATTTTCTCTGAAAGGACAGCATTAAGAAAGTGAAGCAACACTCCATTCACTTCGCACAGTGAATTGAAGTGTTGGAACAGACTGCTTCTCTTTCAGAGAAACGCATGTGAGTTTCTGGTGAATGCTTGTAAGTAGCTTAAGGCACTTTCAAAGGAAAGTGATTTTCTCTGAAAGGACAGCATTTAGAAAGTGAAGCAACACTCCATTCACTTCACACAGTGAATTGAAGTGTTGGAACAGACTTCTTCTCTTTCAGAGAAATGCATGTGAGTTTCTGTTGAATGCTTGTAAGTAGCTTAAGGCACTTTCAAAGGAAAGTGATTTTCTCGGAAAGGACAGCATTTAGAAAGTGAAGCAACACTCCATTCACTTCGCAGAGTGAATTGAAGTATTGGAACAGACTGCTTCTCTTTCAGAGAAACGCATGTGAGTTTCTGGTGAATGCTTGTAAGTAGCTTAAGGCACTTTCAAAGGAAAGTGATTTTCTCTGAAAGGACAGCATTTAGAAAGTGAAGCAACACTCCATTCACTTCGCACAGTGAATTGAAGTGTTGGAACAGACTGCTTCTCTTTCACAGAAACGCATGTGAGTTTCTTGTGAATTCTTGCAAGTTGCTTAAGGCACTTTCAAAGGAAAGTGATTTTCTCTGAAAAACAGCATTTAGAAACTGAAGCAACACTCCATTCACTTCTCACAGTGAATTGAAGTGTTGGAACAGAATGCTTCTCTTTAAGAGAAACGCATGTGAGTTTTTTGTGAATGCTTGAAAGTAGTTTAAGGCACTTTCAAAGGAAAGTGATTTTCTCTGAATGGACAGCATTTAGAAAGTGAAGCAACACTCCATTCACTTCGCACAGTGAATTGAAGTGTTGGAACAGAGTTCTTCTCTTTCATAGAAACGCATTAGTGTTTCTTGTGAATGCTTGCAAGTTGCTTAAGGCACTTTCAAAGGAAAGTGATTTTCTCTGAAAGGACATAATTTAGAAAGTGAAGCAACACTCCATTCACTTCGCACAGTGAATTGAAGTGTTGGAATAGACTGCTTCTCTTTCAGAGAAATGCATGTGAGTTTCTGATGAATGCTTGTAAGTAGCTTAAAAAACTTTCAAAGGAAAGAGATTTTCTCTGAAAGGACAGCATTTAGAAAGCGAGGCAACACTCCATTCACTTCACACAGTGAATTGAAGTGTTGGAACAGACTGCTTCTCTTTCAGAGAAACGCATGTGAGTTTCTTCCTAATGCTTGCAAGTAGCTTAAGGCACTTTCAAAGGAAAGTGATTTTCTCTGAAAGGACAGGATTTAGAAAGTGAAGCAACACTCCATTCCCTTTGCACAGTGAATTGAAGTGTTGGAACAGACTGCTTCTCTTTCAGAGAAACGCATGTGAGTTTCTTCCTAATGCCTGCAAGTAGCTTAAGGCACTTTCAAAGGAAAGTGATTTTCTCTGAAAGGACAGCATTTAGAAAGTGAAGCAACACTCCATTCACTTCGCACAGTGAATTGAAGTGTTGGAACCGACTGCTTCTCTTTCAGAGAAACGCATGTGAGTTTCTGGTGAATGCTTGTAAGTAGCTTAAGGCACTTTCAAAGGAAAGTGATTTTCTCTGAAAGGACAGCATTTAGAATGTGAAGCAACACTCCATTCACTTCGCACAGAGAATTGAAGTGTTAGAACAGACTGCTTCTCTTTCAGAGAAATGCATGTGAGTTTCTGTTGAATGCTTGTAAGTAGCTTAAGGCACTTTCAAAGGAAAGTGATTTTCTCTGAAAGGACAGCATTTAGAAAGTGAAGCAACACTATATTCACTTCGCACACTGAATTGAAGTGTTGGAACAGACTGCTTCTCTTTCAGAGAAACGCATGTGAGTTTTTTGTGAATGCTTGAAAGTAGTTTTGGGCACTTTCAATGGAAAGTGATTTTCTCTGAAAGGACAGCATTTAAAAAGTGAGGCAACACTCCATTCACTTCGCACAGTGAATTGAAGTGTTGGAACAGACTGCTTCTCTTTCAGAGAAACGCATGTGAGTTTCTCCCTAATGCTTGCAAGTAGCTTAAGGCACTTTCAAAGGAAAGTGATTTTCTCTGAAAGGACAGCATTTAGAAAGTGAAGCAACACTCCATTCACTTCGCACAGAGAATTGAAGTGTTGGAAGAGATTGCTTCTCTTTCAGAAAAATGCATGTGAGTTTCTGTTGAATGCTTGTAAGTAGCTTAAGGCACTTTCAAAGGAAAGTGATTTTCTCTGAAAGGACAGCATTTAGAAAGTGAAGCAACACTCCATTCACTTCGCAGAGTGAACTGAAGTATTGGAACAGACTGCTTCTCTTTCAGAGAAACGCATGTGAGTTTCTGTTGAATGCTTGTAAGTAGCTTAAGGCACTTTCAAAGGAAAGTGATTTTCTCTGAAAGGACAGCATTTAGAAAGTGAGGCAACACTCCATTCACTTCACACAGTGAATTGAAGTGTTGGTACAGACTTCTTCTCTTTCAGAGAAACGCATGTGAGTTTCTTCCTAATGCTTGCAAGTAGCTTTAGGCACTTTCAAAGGAAAGTGATTTTTTCTGAAAGGACAGCATTTAGAAAGTGAAGCAACACTCCATTCACTTCGCACAGTGAATTGAAGTGTTGGAACAGACTGCTTCTCTTTCAGAGAAATGCATGTGAGTTTCTGTTGAATGCTTGTAAGTAGCTTAAGGCACTTTCAAAGGAAAGTGATTTTCTCTGAAAGGACAGCATTTAGAAAGTGAAGCAACACTCCATTCCCTTCGTGCAGTGAATTGAAGTATTGGAACAGACTGCTTCTCTTTCAGAGAAACGCATGTGAGTTTCTTCCTAATGCTTGCAAGTAGCTTAAGGCACTTTCAAAGGAGAGTGATTTTCTCTGAAAGGACAGCATTTAGAAAGTGAAGCAACACTCCATTCACTTCGCACAGTGAATTGAAGTGTTGGAACAGACTGCTTCTCTTTCAGAGAAACGCATGTGAGTTTCCTGTGAATTCTGGCAAGTTGCTTAAGGCACTTTCAAAGGAAAGTGATTTTCTCTGAAAGGACAGCATTTAGAAACTGAAGCAACACTCCATTCACTTCGCACAGTGAATTGAAGTGTTGGAACAGACTGCTTCTCTTTCAGAGAAATGCATGTGAGTTTCTGTTGAATGCTTGTAAGAAGCTTAAGGCACTTTCAAAGGAAAGTGATTTTCTCTGAAAGGACAGCATTAAGAAAGTGAAGCAACACTCCATTCACTTCGCACAGTGAATTGAAGTGTTGGAACAGACTGCTTCTCTTTCAGAGAAACGCATGTGAGTTTCTGTTGAACGCTTGTAAGTAGCTTAAGGCACTTTCAAAGGAAAGTGATTTTCTCTGAAAGGACAGCATTTAGAAAGTGAGGCAACACTCCATTCACTTCACACAGTGAATTGAAGTGTTGAAACAGACTGCTTCTCTTTCAGAGAAACGCATGTGAGTTTCTTCCTAATGCTTGCAAGTAGCTTAAGGCACTTTCAAAGGAAAGTGATTTTCTCTGAAAGGACAGCATTTAGAAATTGAAGCAACACTCCATTCACTTCGCACAGTGAATTGAAGTGTTGGAACAGAGTGCTTCTCTTTCAGAATAACGCATGTGAGTTTCTTCCTAATGCTTGCAAGTAGCTTAAGGCACTTTCAAAGGAAAGTGATTTTCTCTGAAAGGACAGCATTTAGAAAGTGAAGCAACACTCCATTCACTTCGCACAGTGAATTGAAGTGTTGGAACATACTGCTTCTCTTTCAGAGAAACGCATGTGAGTTTCTGGTGAATGCTTGTAAGTAGCTTAAGGCACTTTCAAAGGAAAGTGATTTTCTCTGAAAGGACAGCATTTAGAAAGTGAAGCAACACTCCATTCACTTCACACAGTGAATTGAAGTGTTGGAACAGACTGCTTCTCTTTCAGAGAAATGCATGTGAGTTTCTGTTGAATGCTTGTAAGTAGCTTAAGGCACTTTCAAAGGAAAGTGATTTTCTCGGAAAGGACAGCATTTAGAAAGTGAAGCAACACTCCATTCACTTCGCAGAGTGAATTGAAGTATTGGAACAGACTGCTTCTCTTTCAGAGAAACGCATGTGAGTTTCTGGTGAATGCTTGTAAGTAGCTTAAGGCACTTTCAAAGGAAAGTGATTTTCTCTGAAAGGACAGCATTTAGAAAGTGAAGCAACACTCCATTCACTTCGCACAGTGAATTGAAGTGTTGGAACAGACTGCTTCTCTTTCACAGAAACGCATGTGAGTTTCTTGTGAATTCTTGCAAGTTGCTTAAGGCACTTTCAAAGGAAAGTGATTTTCTCTGAAAAACAGCATTTAGAAACTGAAGCAACACTCCATTCACTTCGCACAGTGAATTGAAGTGTTGGAACAGAATGCTTCTCTTTAAGAGAAACGCATGTGAGTTTTTTGTGAATGCTTGAAAGTAGTTTAAGGCACTTTCAAAGGAAAGTGATTTTCTCTGAATGGACAGCATTTAGAAAGTGAAGCAACACTCCATTCACTTCGCACAGTGAATTGAAGTGTTGGAACAGAGTTCTTCTCTTTCATAGAAACGCATTAGTGTTTCTTGTGAATGCTTGCAAGTTGCTTAAGGCACTTTCAAAGGAAAGTGATTTTCTCTGAAAGGACATAATTTAGAAAGTGAAGCAACACTCCATTCACTTCGCACAGTGAATTGAAGTGTTGGAATAGACTGCTTCTCTTTCAGAGAAATGCATGTGAGTTTCTGATGAATGCTTGTAAGTAGCTTAAAAAACTTTCAAAGGAAAGAGATTTTCTCTGAAAGGACAGCATTTAGAAAGCGAGGCAACACTCCATTCACTTCACACAGTGAATTGAAGTGTTGGAACAGACTGCTTCTCTTTCAGAGAAACGCATGTGAGTTTCTTCCTAATGCTTGCAAGTAGCTTAAGGCACTTTCAAAGGAAAGTGATTTTCTCTGAAAGGACAGGATTTAGAAAGTGAAGCAACACTCCATTCCCTTTGCACAGTGAATTGAAGTGTTGGAACAGACTGCTTCTCTTTCAGAGAAACGCATGTGAGTTTCTTCCTAATGCCTGCAAGTAGCTTAAGGCACTTTCAAAGGAAAGTGATTTTCTCTGAAAGGACAGCATTTAGAAAGTGAAGCAACACTCCATTCACTTCGCACAGTGAATTGAAGTGTTGGAACCGACTGCTTCTCTTTCAGAGAAACGCATGTGAGTTTCTGGTGAATGCTTGTAAGTAGCTTAAGGCACTTTCAAAGGAAAGTGATTTTCTCCGAAAGGACAGCATTTAGAATGTGAAGCAACACTCCATTCACTTCGCACAGAGAATTGAAGTGTTAGAACAGACTGCTTCTCTTTCAGAGAAATGCATGTGAGTTTCTGTTGAATGCTTGTAAGTAGCTTAAGGCACTTTCAAAGGAAAGTGATTTTCTCTGAAAGGACAGCATTTAGAAAGTGAAGCAACACTATATTCACTTCGCACACTGAATTGAAGTGTTGGAACAGACTGCTTCTCTTTCAGAGAAACGCATGTGAGTTTTTTGTGAATGCTTGAAAGTAGTTTTGGGCACTTTCAATGGAAAGTGATTTTCTCTGAAAGGACAGCATTTAAAAAGTGAGGCAACACTCCATTCACTTCGCACAGTGAATTGAAGTGTTGGAACAGACTGCTTCTCTTTCAGAGAAACGCATGTGAGTTTCTCCCTAATGCTTGCAAGTAGCTTAAGGCACTTTCAAAGGAAAGTGATTTTCTCTGAAAGGACAGCATTTAGAAAGTGAAGCAACACTCCATTCACTTCGCACAGAGAATTGAAGTGTTGGAACAGATTGCTTCTCTTTCAGAGAAATGCATGTGAGTTTCTGTTGAATGCTTGTAAGTAGCTTAAGGCACTTTCAAAGGAAAGTGATTTTCTCTGAAAGGACAGCATTTAGAAAGTGAAGCAACACTCCATTCACTTCGCAGAGTGAATTGAAGTATTGGAACAGACTGCTTCTCTTTCAGAGAAACGCATGTGAGTTTCTGTTGAATGCTTGTAAGTAGCTTAAGGCACTTTCAAAGGAAAGTGATTTTCTCTGAAAGGACAGCATTTAGAAAGTGAGGCAACACTCCATTCACTTCACACAGTGAATTGAAGTGTTGGTACAGACTTCTTCTCTTTCAGAGAAACGCATGTGAGTTTCTTCCTAATGCTTGCAAGTAGCTTTAGGCACTTTCAAAGGAAAGTGATTTTTTCTGAAAGGACAGCATTTAGAAAGTGAAGCAACACTCCATTCACTTCGCACAGTGAATTGAAGTGTTGGAACAGACTGCTTCTCTTTCAGAGAAATGCATGTGAGTTTCTGTTGAATGCTTGTAAGTAGCTTAAGGCACTTTCAAAGGAAAGTGATTTTGTCTGAAAGGACAGCATTTAGAAAGTGAAGCAACACTCCATTCCCTTCGTGCAGTGAATTGAAGTATTGGAACAGACTGCTTCTCTTTCAGAGAAACGCATGTGAGTTTCTTCCTAATGCTTGCAAGTAGCTTAAGGCACTTTCAAAGGAGAGTGATTTTCTCTGAAAGGACAGCATTTAGAAAGTGAAGCAACACTCCATTCACTTCGCACAGTGAATTGAAGTGTTGGAACAGACTGCTTCTCTTTCAGAGAAACGCATGTGAGTTTCCTGTGAATTCTTGCAAGTTGCTTAAGGCACTTTCAAAGGAAAGTGATTTTCTCTGAAAGGACAGCATTTAGAAACTGAAGCAACACTCCATTCACTTCGCACAGTGAATTGAAGTGTTGGAACAGACTGCTTCTCTTTCAGAGAAATGCATGTGAGTTTCTGTTGAATGCTTGTAAGAAGCTTAAGGCACTTTCAAAGGAAAGTGATTTTCTCTGAAAGGACAGCATTAAGAAAGTGAAGCAACACTCCATTCACTTCGCACAGTGAATTGAAGTTTTGGAACAGACTGCTTCTCTTTCAGAGAAACGCATGTGAGTTTCTGTTGAACGCTTGTAAGTAGCTTAAGGCACTTTCAATGGAAAGTGATTTTCTCTGAAAGGACAGCATTTAAAAAGTGAGGCAACACTCCATTCACTTCGCACAGTGAATTGAAGTGTTGGAACAGACTGCTTCTCTTTCATAGAAACGCATTAGTGTTTCTTGTTAATGCTTGCAAGTAGCTTAAGGCACTTTCAAAGGAAAGTGATTTTCTCTGAAAGGACAGCATTTAGAAAGTGAAGCAACACTCCATTCACTTCGCACAGTGAATTGAAGTGTTTGAACAGACTGCTTCTCTTTCAGAGAAACGCATGTGAGTTTCTGGTGAATGCTTGTAAGTAGCTTAAGGCACTTTCAAAGGAAAGTGATTTTCTCTGAAAGGACAGCATTTAGAAAGTGAAGCAACACTCCATTCACTTCGCACAGTGAATTGAAGTATTGGAACAAACTGCTTCTCTTTCAGAGAAACTCATGTGAATTTTTTGTGAATGCTTGAAAGTAGTTTAAGACACTTTCAATGGAAAGTGATTTTCTCTGAAAGGACAGCATTTAGTAAGTGAGGCAACACTCCATTCACTTCGCACAGTGAATTGAAGTGTTGGAACAGACTGCTTCTCTTTCATAGAAACGCATTAGTGTTTCTTGTTAATGCTTGCAAGTAGCTTAAGGCACTTTCAAAGGAAAGTGATTTTCTCTGAAAGGACAGCATTTAGAAAGTGAAGCAACACTCTATTCACTTCGCACAGTGAATTGAAGTGTTGGAACAGACTGCTTCTCTTTCAGAGAAATGCATGTGAGTTTCTGTTGAATGCTTGTAAGAAGCTTAAGGCACTTTCAAAGGAAAGTGATTTTCTCTGAAAGGACAGCATTAAGAAAGTGAAGCAACACTCCATTCACTTCGCACAGTGAATTGAAGTGTTGGAACAGACTGCTTCTCTTTCAGAGAAACGCATGTGAGTTTCTGTTGAACGCTTGTAAGTAGCTTAAGGCACTTTCAAAGGAAAGTGATTTTCTCTGAAAGGACAGCATTTAGAAAGTGAGTCAACACTCCATTCACTTCACACAGTGAATTGAAGTGTTGAAACAGACTGCTTCTCTTTCAGAGAAACGCATGTGAGTTTCTTCCTAATGCTTGCAAGTAGCTTAAGGCACTTTCAAAGGAAAGTGATTTTCTCTGAAAGGACAGCATTTAGAAATTGAAGCAACACTCCATTCACTTCGCACAGTGAATTGAAGTGTTGGAACAGAGTGCTTCTCTTTCAGAATAACGCATGTGAGTTTCTTCCTAATGCTTGCAAGTAGCTTAAGGCACTTTCAAAGGAAAGTGATTTTCTCTGAAAGGACAGCATTTAGAAAGTGAAGCAACACTCCATTCACTTCGCACAGTGAATTGAAGTGTTGGAACATACTGCTTCTCTTTCAGAGAAACGCATGTGAGTTTCTGGTGAATGCTTGTAAGTAGCTTAAGGCACTTTCAAAGGAAAGTGATTTTCTCTGAAAGGACAGCATTTAGAAAGTGAAGCAACACTCCATTCACTTCACACAGTGAATTGAAGTGTTGGAACAGACTGCTTCTCTTTCAGAGAAATGCATGTGAGTTTCTGTTGAATGCTTGTAAGTAGCTTAAGGCACTTTCAAAGGAAAGTGATTTTCTCGGAAAGGACAGCATTTAGAAAGTGAAGCAACACTCCATTCACTTCGCAGAGTGAATTGAAGTATTGGAACAGACTGCTTCTCTTTCAGAGAAACGCATGTGAGTTTCTGGTGAATGCTTGTAAGTAGCTTAAGGCACTTTCAAAGGAAAGTGATTTTCTCTGAAAGGACAGCATTTAGAAAGTGAAGCAACACTCCATTCACTACGCACAGTGAATTGAAGTGTTGGAACAGACTGCTTCTCTTTCACAGAAACGCATGTGAGTTTCTTGTGAATTCTTGCAAGTTGCTTAAGGCACTTTCAAAGGAAAGTGATTTTCTCTGAAAAACAGCATTTAGAAACTGAAGCAACACTCCATTCACTTCGCACAGTGAATTGAAGTGTTGGAACAGAATGCTTCTCTTTAAGAGAAACGCATGTGAGTTTTTTGTGAATGCTTGAAAGTAGTTTAAGGCACTTTCAAAGGAAAGTGATTTTCTCTGAATGGACAGCATTTAGAAAGTGAAGCAACACTCCATTCACTTCGCACAGTGAATTGAAGTGTTGGAACAGAGTTCTTCTCTTTCATAGAAACGCATTAGTGTTTCTTGTGAATGCTTGCAAGTTGCTTAAGGCACTTTCAAAGGAAAGTGATTTTCTCTGAAAGGACATAATTTAGAAAGTGAAGCAACACTCCATTCACTTCGCACAGTGAATTGAAGTGTTGGAATAGACTGCTTCTCTTTCAGAGAAATGCATGTGAGTTTCTGATGAATGCTTGTAAGTAGCTTAAAAAACTTTCAAAGGAAAGAGATTTTCTCTGAAAGGACAGCATTTAGAAAGCGAGGCAACACTCCATTCACTTCACACAGTGAATTGAAGTGTTGGAACAGACTGCTTCTCTTTCAGAGAAACGCATGTGAGTTTCTTCCTAATGCTTGCAAGTAGCTTAAGGCACTTTCAAAGGAAAGTGATTTTCTCTGAAAGGACAGGATTTAGAAAGTGAAGCAACACTCCATTCCCTTTGCACAGTGAATTGAAGTGTTGGAACAGACTGCTTCTCTTTCAGAGAAACGCATGTGAGTTTCTTCCTAATGCCTGCAAGTAGCTTAAGGCACTTTCAAAGGAAAGTGATTTTCTCTGAAAGGACAGCATTTAGAAAGTGAAGCAACACTCCATTCACTTCGCACAGTGAATTGAAGTGTTGGAACCGACTGCTTCTCTTTCAGAGAAACGCATGTGAGTTTCTGGTGAATGCTTGTAAGTAGCTTAAGGCACTTTCAAAGGAAAGTGATTTTCTCTGAAAGGACAGCATTTAGAATGTGAAGCAACACTCCATTCACTTCGCACAGAGAATTGAAGTGTTAGAACAGACTGCTTCTCTTTCAGAGAAATGCATGTGAGTTTCTGTTGAATGCTTGTAAGTAGCTTAAGGCACTTTCAAAGGAAAGTGATTTTCTCTGAAAGGACAGCATTTAGAAAGTGAAGCAACACTATATTCACTTCGCACACTGAATTGAAGTGTTGGAACAGACTGCTTCTCTTTCAGAGAAACGCATGTGAGTTTTTTGTGAATGCTTGAAAGTAGTTTTGGGCACTTTCAATGGAAAGTGATTTTCTCTGAAAGGACAGCATTTAAAAAGTGAGGCAACACTCCATTCACTTCGCACAGTGAATTGAAGTGTTGGAACAGACTGCTTCTCTTTCAGAGAAACGCATGTGAGTTTCTCCCTAATGCTTGCAAGTAGCTTAAGGCACTTTCAAAGGAAAGTGATTTTCTCTGAAAGGACAGCATTTAGAAAGTGAAGCAACACTCCATTCACTTCGCACAGAGAATTGAAGTGTTGGAACAGATTGCTTCTCTTTCAGAAAAATGCATGTGAGTTTCTGTTGAATGCTTGTAAGTAGCTTAAGGCACTTTCAAAGGAAAGTGATTTTCTCTGAAAGGACAGCATTTAGAAAGTGAAGCAACACTCCATTCACTTCGCAGAGTGAACTGAAGTATTGGAACAGACTGCTTCTCTTTCAGAGAAACGCATGTGAGTTTCTGTTGAATGCTTGTAAGTAGCTTAAGGCACTTTCAAAGGAAAGTGATTTTCTCTGAAAGGACAGCATTTAGAAAGTGAGGCAACACTCCATTCACTTCACACAGTGAATTGAAGTGTTGGTACAGACTTCTTCTCTTTCAGAGAAACGCATGTGAGTTTCTTCCTAATGCTTGCAAGTAGCTTTAGGCACTTTCAAAGGAAAGTGATTTTTTCTGAAAGGACAGCATTTAGAAAGTGAAGCAACACTCCATTCACTTCGCACAGTGAATTGAAGTGTTGGAACAGACTGCTTCTCTTTCAGAGAAATGCATGTGAGTTTCTGTTGAATGCTTGTAAGTAGCTTAAGGCACTTTCAAAGGAAAGTGATTTTCTCTGAAAGGACAGCATTTAGAAAGTGAAGCAACACTCCATTCCCTTCGTGCAGTGAATTGAAGTATTGGAACAGACTGCTTCTCTTTCAGAGAAACGCATGTGAGTTTCTTCCTAATGCTTGCAAGTAGCTTAAGGCACTTTCAAAGGAGAGTGATTTTCTCTGAAAGGACAGCATTTAGAAAGTGAAGCAACACTCCATTCACTTCGCACAGTGAATTGAAGTGTTGGAACAGACTGCTTCTCTTTCAGAGAAACGCATGTGAGTTTCCTGTGAATTCTTGCAAGTTGCTTAAGGCACTTTCAAAGGAAAGTGATTTTCTCTGAAAGGACAGCATTTAGAAACTGAAGCAACACTCCATTCACTTCGCACAGTGAATTGAAGTGTTGGAACAGACTGCTTCTCTTTCAGAGAAATGCATGTGAGTTTCTGTTGAATGCTTGTAAGAAGCTTAAGGCACTTTCAAAGGAAAGTGATTTTCTCTGAAAGGACAGCATTAAGAAAGTGAAGCAACACTCCATTCACTTCGCACAGTGAATTGAAGTGTTGGAACAGACTGCTTCTCTTTCAGAGAAACGCATGTGAGTTTCTGTTGAACGCTTGTAAGTAGCTTAAGGCACTTTCAAAGGAAAGTGATTTTCTCTGAAAGGACAGCATTTAGAAAGTGAGGCAACACTCCATTCACTTCACACAGTGAATTGAAGTGTTGAAACAGACTGCTTCTCTTTCAGAGAAACGCATGTGAGTTTCTTCCTAATGCTTGCAAGTAGCTTAAGGCACTTTCAAAGGAAAGTGATTTTCTCTGAAAGGACAGCATTTAGAAATTGAAGCAACACTCCATTCACTTCGCACAGTGAATTGAAGTGTTGGAACAGAGTGCTTCTCTTTCAGAATAACGCATGTGAGTTTCTTCCTAATGCTTGCAAGTAGCTTAAGGCACTTTCAAAGGAAAGTGATTTTCTCTGAAAGGACAGCATTTAGAAAGTGAAGCAACACTCCATTCACTTCGCACAGTGAATTGAAGTGTTGGAACATACTGCTTCTCTTTCAGAGAAACGCATGTGAGTTTCTGGTGAATGCTTGTAAGTAGCTTAAGGCACTTTCAAAGGAAAGTGATTTTCTCTGAAAGGACAGCATTTAGAAAGTGAAGCAACACTCCATTCACTTCACACAGTGAATTGAAGTGTTGGAACAGACTGCTTCTCTTTCAGAGAAATGCATGTGAGTTTCTGTTGAATGCTTGTAAGTAGCTTAAGGCACTTTCAAAGGAAAGTGATTTTCTCGGAAAGGACAGCATTTAGAAAGTGAAGCAACACTCCATTCACTTCGCAGAGTGAATTGAAGTATTGGAACAGACTGCTTCTCTTTCAGAGAAACGCATGTGAGTTTCTGGTGAATGCTTGTAAGTAGCTTAAGGCACTTTCAAAGGAAAGTGATTTTCTCTGAAAGGACAGCATTTAGAAAGTGAAGCAACACTCCATTCACTTCGCACAGTGAATTGAAGTGTTGGAACAGACTGCTTCTCTTTCACAGAAACGCATGTGAGTTTCTTGTGAATTCTTGCAAGTTGCTTAAGGCACTTTCAAAGGAAAGTGATTTTCTCTGAAAAACAGCATTTAGAAACTGAAGCAACACTCCATTCACTTCGCACAGTGAATTGAAGTGTTGGAACAGAATGCTTCTCTTTAAGAGAAACGCATGTGAGTTTTTTGTGAATGCTTGAAAGTAGTTTAAGGCACTTTCAAAGGAAAGTGATTTTCTCTGAATGGACAGCATTTAGAAAGTGAAGCAACACTCCATTCACTTCGCACAGTGAATTGAAGTGTTGGAACAGAGTTCTTCTCTTTCATAGAAACGCATTAGTGTTTCTTGTGAATGCTTGCAAGTTGCTTAAGGCACTTTCAAAGGAAAGTGATTTTCTCTGAAAGGACATAATTTAGAAAGTGAAGCAACACTCCATTCACTTCGCACAGTGAATTGAAGTGTTGGAATAGACTGCTTCTCTTTCAGAGAAATGCATGTGAGTTTCTGATGAATGCTTGTAAGTAGCTTAAAAAACTTTCAAAGGAAAGAGATTTTCTCTGAAAGGACAGCATTTAGAAAGCGAGGCAACACTCCATTCACTTCACACAGTGAATTGAAGTGTTGGAACAGACTGCTTCTCTTTCAGAGAAACGCATGTGAGTTTCTTCCTAATGCTTGCAAGTAGCTTAAGGCACTTTCAAAGGAAAGTGATTTTCTCTGAAAGGACAGGATTTAGAAAGTGAAGCAACACTCCATTCCCTTTGCACAGTGAATTGAAGTGTTGGAACAGACTGCTTCTCTTTCAGAGAAACGCATGTGAGTTTCTTCCTAATGCCTGCAAGTAGCTTAAGGCACTTTCAAAGGAAAGTGATTTTCTCTGAAAGGACAGCATTTAGAAAGTGAAGCAACACTCCATTCACTTCGCACAGTGAATTGAAGTGTTGGAACCGACTGCTTCTCTTTCAGAGAAACGCATGTGAGTTTCTGGTGAATGCTTGTAAGTAGCTTAAGGCACTTTCAAAGGAAAGTGATTTTCTCTGAAAGGACAGCATTTAGAATGTGAAGCAACACTCCATTCACTTCGCACAGAGAATTGAAGTGTTAGAACAGACTGCTTCTCTTTCAGAGAAATGCATGTGAGTTTCTGTTGAATGCTTGTAAGTAGCTTAAGGCACTTTCAAAGGAAAGTGATTTTCTCTGAAAGGACAGCATTTAGAAAGTGAAGCAACACTATATTCACTTCGCACACTGAATTGAAGTGTTGGAACAGACTGCTTCTCTTTCAGAGAAACGCATGTGAGTTTTTTGTGAATGCTTGAAAGTAGTTTTGGGCACTTTCAATGGAAAGTGATTTTCTCTGAAAGGACAGCATTTAAAAAGTGAGGCAACACTCCATTCACTTCGCACAGTGAATTGAAGTGTTGGAACAGACTGCTTCTCTTTCAGAGAAACGCATGTGAGTTTCTCCCTAATGCTTGCAAGTAGCTTAAGGCACTTTCAAAGGAAAGTGATTTTCTCTGAAAGGACAGCATTTAGAAAGTGAAGCAACACTCCATTCACTTCGCAGAGTGAATTGAAGTATTGGAACAGACTGCTTCTCTTTCAGAGAAACGCATGTGAGTTTCTGTTGAATGCTTGTAAGTAGCTTAAGGCACTTTCAAAGGAAAGTGATTTTCTCTGAAAGGACAGCATTTAGAAAGTGAGGCAACACTCCATTCACTTCACACAGTGAATTGAAGTGTTGGTACAGACTTCTTCTCTTTCAGAGAAACGCATGTGAGTTTCTTCCTAATGCTTGCAAGTAGCTTTAGGCACTTTCAAAGGAAAGTGATTTTTTCTGAAAGGACAGCATTTAGAAAGTGAAGCAACACTCCATTCACTTCGCACAGTGAATTGAAGTGTTGGAACAGACTGCTTCTCTTTCAGAGAAATGCATGTGAGTTTCTGTTGAATGCTTGTAAGTAGCTTAAGGCACTTTCAAAGGAAAGTGATTTTGTCTGAAAGGACAGCATTTAGAAAGTGAAGCAACACTCCATTCCCTTCGTGCAGTGAATTGAAGTATTGGAACAGACTGCTTCTCTTTCAGAGAAACGCATGTGAGTTTCTTCCTAATGCTTGCAAGTAGCTTAAGGCACTTTCAAAGGAGAGTGATTTTCTCTGAAAGGACAGCATTTAGAAAGTGAAGCAACACTCCATTCACTTCGCACAGTGAATTGAAGTGTTGGAACAGACTGCTTCTCTTTCAGAGAAACGCATGTGAGTTTCCTGTGAATTCTTGCAAGTTGCTTAAGGCACTTTCAAAGGAAAGTGATTTTCTCTGAAAGGACAGCATTTAGAAACTGAAGCAACACTCCATTCACTTCGCACAGTGAATTGAAGTGTTGGAACAGACTGCTTCTCTTTCAGAGAAATGCATGTGAGTTTCTGTTGAATGCTTGTAAGAAGCTTAAGGCACTTTCAAAGGAAAGTGATTTTCTCTGAAAGGACAGCATTAAGAAAGTGAAGCAACACTCCATTCACTTCGCACAGTGAATTGAAGTTTTGGAACAGACTGCTTCTCTTTCAGAGAAACGCATGTGAGTTTCTGTTGAACGCTTGTAAGTAGCTTAAGGCACTTTCAAAGGAAAGTGATTTTCTCTGAAAGGACAGCATTTAGAAAGTGAGGCAACACTCCATTCACTTCACACAGTGAATTGAAGTGTTGAAACAGACTGCTTCTCTTTCAGAGAAACGCATGTGAGTTTCTTCCTAATGCTTGCAAGTAGCTTAAGGCACTTTCAAAGGAAAGTGATTTTCTCTGAAAGGACAGCATTTAGAAATTGAAGCAACACTCCATTCACTTCGCACAGTGAATTGAAGTGTTGGAACAGAGTGCTTCTCTTTCAGAATAACGCATGTGAGTTTCTTCCTAATGCTTGCAAGTAGTTTAAGGCACTTTCAAAGGAAAGTGATTTTCTCTGAAAGGACAGCATTTAGAAAGTGAAGCAACACTCCATTCACTTCGCACAGTGAATTGAAGTGTTGGAACATACTGCTTCTCTTTCAGAGAAACGCATGTGAGTTTCTGGTGAATGCTTGTAAGTAGCTTAAGGCACTTTCAAAGGAAAGTGATTTTCTCTGAAAGGACAGCATTTAGAAAGTGAAGCAACACTCCATTCACTTCACACAGTGAATTGAAGTGTTGGAACAGACTGCTTCTCTTTCAGAGAAATGCATGTGAGTTTCTGTTGAATGCTTGTAAGTAGCTTAAGGCACTTTCAAAGGAAAGTGATTTTCTCTGAAAGGACAGCATTTAGAAAGTGAAGCAACACTCCATTCACTTCGCAGAGTGAATTGAAGTATTGGAACAGACTGCTTCTCTTTCAGAGAAACGCCTGTGAGTTTCTGGTGAATGCTTGTAAGTAGCTTAAGGCACTTTCAAAGGAAAGTGATTTTCTCTGAAAGGACAGCATTTAGAAAGTGAAGCAACACTCCATTCACTTCGCACAGTGAATTGAAGTATTGGAACAGACTGCTTCTCTTTCAGAGAAACGCATGTGAGTTTCTGTTGAATGCTTATAAGTAGCTTAAGGCACTTTCAAAGGAAAGTGATTTTCTCTGAAAGGACAGCATTTAGAAAATGAGGCAACACTCCATTCACTTCACACAGTGAATTGAAGTGTTGGAACAGACTGCTTCTCTTTCAGAGAAACGCATGTGAGTTTCTTCCTAATGCTTGCAAGTAGCTTTAGGCACTTTCAAAGGAAAGTGATTTTTTCTGAAAGGACAGCATTTAGAAAGTGAAGCAACACTCCATTCACTTCACACAGTGAATTGAAGTGTTGGAACAGACTCCTTCTCTTTCAGAGAAACGCATGTGAGTTTCTTCCTAATGCTTGCAAGTGGCTTAAGGCACTTTCAAATCAAAGTGATTTTCTCTGAAAGGACATAATTTAAAAGGGAAGCAACACTCCATTCACTTCGCACAGAGAAGTGAAGTGTTGGAACAGATTGCTTCTCTTTCAGAGAAATGCATGTGAGTTTCTGTTGAATGCTTGTAAGTAGCTTAAGGCACATTCAAAGGAAAGGGATTTTCTCTGAAAGGACAGCATTTAGAAAGTGAAGCAACACTATATTCACTTCGCACACTGAATTGAAGTGTTGGAACAGACTGCTTCTCTTTCAGAGAAACGCATGTGAGTTTTTTGTGAATGATTGAAAGTAGTTTTGGGCACTTTCAATGGAAAGTGATTTTCTCTGAAAGGACAGCAATTAGAAAGTGAGGCAACACTCCATTCACTTCGCACAGTGAATTGAAGTGTTGGAACAGACTGCTTCTCTTTCAGAGAAACGCATGTGAGTTTCTTCCTAATGCTTGCAGGTAGCTTAAGGCACCTTCAAAGGAAAGTGATTTTCTCTGAAAGGACAGCATTTAGAAAGTGAAGCAACAATCCATTCACTTCGCACAGTGAATTGAAGTGTTGGAACAGACTGCTTCTCTTTCAGAGAAACGCATGTGAGTTTCTTCATAATGCTTGCAAGTAGCTTTAGGCACTTTCAAAGGAAAGTGATTTTTTCTGAAAGGACAGCATGTAGAAAGTGAAGCAACACTCCATTCACTTCGCACAGTGAATTGAAGTCTTGGAACAAACTGCTTCTCTTTCAGAGAAATGCATGTGAGTTTCTGTTGAATGCTTGTAAGTAGCTTAAGGCACTTTCAAAGGAAAGTGATTTTCTCGGAAAGGACAGCATTTAGAAAGTGAAGCAACACTCCATTCACTTCGCAGAGTGAATTGAAGTATTGGAACAGACTGCTTCTCTTTCAGAGAAACGCATGTGAGTTTCTGGTGAATGCTTGTAAGTAGCTTAAGGCACTTTCAAAGGAAAGTGATTTTCTCTGAAAGGACAGCATTTAGAAAGTGAAGCAACACTCCATTCACTTCGCACAGTGAATTGAAGTGTTGGAACAGACTGCTTCTCTTTCAGAGAAACGCATGTGAGTTTCTTGTGAATTCTTGCAAGTTGCTTAAGGCACTTTCAAAGGAAAGTGATTTTCTCTGAAAAACAGCATTTAGAAACTGAAGCAACACTCCATTCACTTCGCACAGTGAAATGAAGTGTTGGAACAGAATGCTTCTCTTTAAGAGAAACGCATGTGAGTTTTTTGTGAATGCTTGAAAGTAGTTTAAGGCACTTTCAAAGGAAAGTGATTTTCTCTGAATGGACAGCATTTAGAAAGTGAAGCAACACTCCATTCACTTCGCACAGTGAATTGAAGTGTTGGAACAGAGTTCTTCTCTTTCATAGAAACGCATTAGTGTTTCTTGTGAATGCTTGCAAGTTGCTTAAGGCACTTTCAAAGGAAAGTGATTTTCTCTGAAAGGACATTATTTAGAAAGTGAAGCAACACTCCATTCACTTCGCACAGTGAATTGAAGTGTTGGAATAGACTGCTTCTCTTTCAGAGAAATGCATGTGAGTTTCTGATGAATGCTTGTAAGTAGCTTAAAAAACTTTCAAAGGAAAGAGATTTTCTCTGAAAGGACAGCATTTAGAAAGCGAGGCAACACTCCATTCACTTCACACAGTGAACTGAAGTGTTGGAACAGACTGCTTCTCTTTCAGAGAAACGCATGTGAGTTTCTTCCTAATGCTTGCAAGTAGCTTAATGCACTTTCAAAGGAAAGTGATTTTCTCTGAAAGGACAGGATTTAGAAAGTGAAGCAACACTCCATGCCCTTTGCACAGTGAATTGAAGTGTTGGAACAGACTGCTTCTCTTTCAGAGAAACGCATGTGAGTTTCTTCCTAATGCCTGCAAGTAGCTTAAGGCTCTTTCAAAGGAAAGTGATTTTCTCTGAAAGGACAGCATTTAGAAAGTGAAGCAACACTCCATTCACTTCGCACAGTGAATTGAAGTGTTGGAACCGACTGCTTCTCTTTCAGAGAAACGCATGTGAGTTTCTGGTGAATGCTTGTAAGTAGCTTAAGGCACTTTCAAAGGAAAGTGATTTTCTCTGAAAGGACAGCATTTAGAATGTGAAGCAACACTCCATTCACTTCGCACAGAGAATTGAAATGTTAGAACAGACTGCTTCTCTTTCAGAGAAATGCATGTGAGTTTCTGTTGAATGCTTGTAAGTAGCTTAAGGCACTTTCAAAGGAAAGTGATTTTCTCTGAAAGGACAGCATTTACAAAAGTGAAGCAACACTCCATTCACTTCTCACATTGAATTGAAGTGTTGGAACTGACTGCTTCTCTTTCAGAGAAACGCATGTGAGTTTCTGTTGAATGTTTGTAAGCAGCTTAAGGCACTTTGAAAGGAAAGTGATTTTCTCTGAAAGGACAGCATTTAGAAAGCGAGGCAACACTCCATTCACTTCACACAGTGAATTGAAGTGTTGGAACAGACTGCTTCTCTTTCAGAGAAACGCATGTGAGTTTCTTCCTAATGCTTGCTAGTAGCTTAAGGCACTTTCAAAGGAAAGTGATTTTCTCTGAAAGGACAGGATTTAGAAAGTGAAGCAACATTCCATTCACTTCGCACAGTGAATTGAAGTGTTGGAACAGACTGTTTCTCTTTCAGAGAAAGGCATGTGAGTTTCTTCCTAATGCTTGCAAGTAGCTTAAGGCACTTTCAAAGGAAAGTGATTTTCTCTGAAAGGACAGCATTTAGAAAGTGAAGCAACACTCCATTCACTTCGCACAGTGAATTGAAGTGTTGGAACAGACTGCTTCTCTTTCAGAGAAACGCATGTGAGTTTTTTGTGAATGCTTGAAAGTATTTTTGGGCACTTTCAATGGAAAGTGATTTTCTCTGAAAGGACAGCATTTAAAAAGTGAGGCAACACGCCATTCACTTCGCACAGTGAATTGAAGTGTTGGAACAGACTGCTTCTCTTTCAGAGAAACGCATGTGAGTTTCTTTCTAATGCTTGCAAGTAGCTTAAGGCACTTTCAAAGGAAAGTGATTTTCTCTGAAAGGACAGCATTTAGAAAGTGAAGCAACACTCCATTCACTTCGCACAGTGAATTGAAGTGTTGGAACAGACTGCTTCTCTTTCATAGAAACGCATTAGTGTTTCTTGTGAATGCTTGCAAGTAGCTTAAGGCACTTTCAAAGGAAAGTGATTTTCTCTGAAAGGACAGCATTTAGAAAGTGAAGCAACACTCCATTCACTTCGCACAGAGAATTGAAGTGTTGGAACAGATTGCTTCTCTTTAAGAGAAATGCATGTGAGTTTCTGTTGAATGCTTGTAAGTAGCTTAAGGCACTTTCAAAGGAAAGTGATTTTCTCTGAAAGGACAGCATTTAGAAAGTGAAGCAACACTCCATTCACTTCGCACAGTGAATTGAAGTATTGGAACAGACTGCTTCTCTTTCAGAGAAACGCATGTGAGTTTCTTCCTAATGCTTGCAAGTAGCTTTAGGCACTTTCAAAGGAAAGTGATTTTTTCTGAAAGGACAGCATTTAGAAAGTGAAGCAACACTCCATTCACTTCACACAGTGAATTGAAGTGTTGGAACAGACTGCTTCTCTTTCAGAGAAACGCATGTGAGTTTCTTCCTAATGCTTGCAAGTGGCTTAAGGCACTTTCAAATGAAAGTGATTTTCTCTGAAAGGACATAATTTAGAAAGTGAAGCAACACTCCATTCACTTCGCACAGAGAATTGAAGTGTTGGAACAGATTGCTTCTCTTTCAGAGAAATGCATGTGAGTTTCTGTTGAATGCTTGTAAGTAGCTTAAGGCACATTCAAAGGAAAGGGATTTTCTCTGAAAGGACAGCATTTAGAAAGTGAAGCAACACTATATTCACTTCGCACACTGAATTGAAGTGTTGGAACAGACGGCTTCTCTTTCAGAGAAACGCATGTGAGTTTTTTGTGAATGATTGAAAGTAGTTTTGGGCACTTTCAATGGAAAGTGATTTTCTCTGAAAGGACAGCAATTAGAAAGTGAGGCAACACTCCATTCACTTCGCACAGTGAATTGAAGTGTTGGAACAGACTGCTTCTCTTTCAGAGAAACGCATGTGAGTTTCTTCCTAATGCTTGCAGGTAGCTTAAGGCACCTTCAAAGGAAAGTGATTTTCTCTGAAAGGACAGCATTTAGAAAGTGAAGCAACAATCCATTCACTTCGCACAGTGAATTGAAGTGTTGGAACAGACTGCTTCTCTTTCAGAGAAACGCATGTGAGTTTCTTCATAATGCTTGCAAGTAGCTTTAGGCACTTTCAAAGGAAAGTGATTTTTTCTGAAAGGACAGCATTTAGAAAGTGAAGCAACACTCCATTCACTTCGCACAGTGAATTGAAGTGTTGGAACAAACTGCTTCTCTTTCAGAGAAATGCATGTGAGTTTCTGTTGAATGCTTGTAAGTAGCTTAAGGCACTTTCAAAGGAAAGTGATTTTCTCGGAAAGGACAGCATTTAGAAAGTGAAGCAACACTCCATTCACTTCGCAGAGTGAATTGAAGTATTGGAACAGACTGCTTCTCTTTCAGAGAAACGCATGTGAGTTTCTGGTGAATGCTTGTAAGTAGCTTAAGGCACTTTCAAAGGAAAGTGATTTTCTCTGAAAGGACAGCATTTAGAAAGTGAAGCAACACTCCATTCACTTCGCACAGTGAATTGAAGTGTTGGAACAGACTGCTTCTCTTTCAGAGAAACGCATGTGAGTTTCTTGTGAATTCTTGCAAGTTGCTTAAGGCACTTTCAAAGGAAAGTGATTTTCTCTGAAAAACAGCATTTAGAAACTGAAGCAACACTCCATTCACTTCGCACAGTGAATTGAAGTGTTGGAACAGAATGATTCTCTTTAAGAGAAACGCATGTGAGTTTTTTGTGAATGCTTGAAAGTAGTTTAAGGCACTTTCAAAGGAAAGTGATTTTCTCTGAATGGACAGCATTTAGAAAGTGAAGCAACACTCCATTCACTTCGCACAGTGAATTGAAGTGTTGGAACAGAGTTCTTCTCTTTCATAGAAACGCATTAGTGTTTCTTGTGAATGCTTGCAAGTTGCTTAAGGCACTTTCAAAGGAAAGTGATTTTCTCTGAAAGGACATAATTTAGAAAGTGAAGCAACACTCCATTCACTTCGCACAGTGAATTGAAGTGTTGGAATAGACTGCTTCTCTTTCAGAGAAATGCATGTGAGTTTCTGATGAATGCTTGTAAGTAGCTTAAAAAACTTTCAAAGGAAAGAGATTTTCTCTGAAAGGACAGCATTTAGAAAGCGAGGCAACACTCCATTCACTTCACACAGTGAATTGAAGTGTTGGAACAGACTGCTTCTCTTTCAGAGAAACGCATGTGAGTTTCTTCCTAATGCTTGCAAGTAGCTTAAGGCACTTTCAAAGGAAAGTGATTTTCTCTGAAAGGACATGATTTAGAAAGTGAAGCAACACTCCATTCCCTTTGCACAGTGAATTGAAGTGTTGGAACAGACTGCTTCTCTTTCAGAGAAACGCATGTGAGTTTCTTCCTAATGCCTGCAAGTAGCTTAAGGCACTTTCAAAGGAAAGTGATTTTCTCTGAAAGGACAGCATTTAGAAAGTGAGGCAACACTCCATTCACTTCGCACAGTGAATTGAAGTGTTGGAACCGACTGCTTCTCTTTCAGAGAAACGCATGTGAGTTTCTGGTGAATGCTTGTAAGTAGCTTAAGGCACTTTCAAAGGAAAGTGATTTTCTCTGAAAGGACAGCATTTACAATGTGAAGCAACACTCCATTCACTTCGCACAGAGAATTGAAGTGTTAGAACAGACTGCTTCTCTTTCAGAGAAATGCATGTGAGTTTCTGTTGAATGCTTGTAAGTAGCTTAAGGCACTTTCAAAGGAAAGTGATTTTCTCTGAAAGGACAGCATTTAGAAAGTGAAGCAACACTATATTCACTTCGCACACTGAATTGAAGTGTTGGAACAGACTGCTTCTCTTTCAGAGAAACGCATGTGAGTTTTTTGTGAATGCTTGAAAGTAGTTTTGGGCACTTTCAATGGAAAGTGATTTTCTCTGAAAGGACAGCATTTAAAAAGTGAGGCAACACTCCATTCACTTCGCACAGTGAATTGAAGTGTTGGAACAGACTGCTTCTCTTTCAGAGAAACGCATGTGAGTTTCTCCCTAATGCTTGCAAGTAGCTTAAGGCACTTTCAAAGGAAAGTGATTTTCTCTGAAAGGACAGCATTTAGAAAGTGAAGCAACACTCCATTCACTTCGCACAGAGAATTGAAGTGTTGGAACAGATTGCTTCTCTTTCAGAGAAATGCATGTGAGTTTCTGTTGAATGCTTGTAAGTAGCTTAAGGCACTTTCAAAGGAAAGTGATTTTCTCTGAAAGGACAGCATTTAGAAAGTGAAGCAACACTCCATTCACTTCGCAGAGTGAATTGAAGTATTGGAACAGACTGCTTCTCTTTCAGAGAAACGCATGTGAGTTTCTGTTGAATGCTTGTAAGTAGCTTAAGGCACTTTCAAAGGAAAGTGATTTTCTCTGAAAGGACAGCATTTAGAAAGTGAGGCAACACTACATTCACTTCACACAGTGAATTGAAGTGTTGGTACAGACTTCTTCTCTTTCAGAGAAACGCATGTGAGTTTCTTCCTAATGCTTGCAAGTAGCTTAAGGCACTTTCAAAGGAGAGTGATTTTCTCTGAAAGGACAGCATTTAGAAAGTGAAGCAACACTCCATTCACTTCGCACAGTGAATTGAAGTGTTGGAACAGACTGCTTCTCTTTCAGAGAAACGCATGTGAGTTTCCTGTGAATTCTTGCAAGTTGCTTAAGGCACTTTCAAAGGAAAGTGATTTTCTCTGAAAGGACAGCATTTAGAAACTGAAGCAACACTCCATTCACTTCGCACAGTGAATTGAAGTGTTGGAACAGACTGCTTCTCTTTCAGAGAAATGCATGTGAGTTTCTGTTGAATGCTTGTAAGAAGCTTAAGGCACTTTCAAAGGAAAGTGATTTTCTCTGAAAGGACAGCATTAAGAAAGTGAAGCAACACTCCATTCACTTCGCACAGTGAATTGAAGTGTTGGAACAGACTGCTTCTCTTTCAGAGAAACGCATGTGAGTTTCTGTTGAACGCTTGTAAGTAGCTTAAGGCACTTTCAAAGGAGAGTGATTTTCTCTGAAAGGACAGCATTTAGAAAGTGAAGCAACACTCCATTCACTTCGCACAGTGAATTGAAGTGTTGGAACAGACTGCTTCTCTTTCAGAGAAACGCATGTGAGTTTCCTGTGAATTCTTGCAAGTTGCTTAAGGCACTTTCAAAGGAAAGTGATTTTCTCTGAAAGGACAGCATTTAGAAACTGAAGCAACACTCCATTCACTTCGCACAGTGAATTGAAGTGTTGGAACAGACTGCTTCTCTTTCAGAGAAATGCATGTGAGTTTCTGTTGAATGCTTGTAAGAAGCTTAAGGCACTTTCAAAGGAAAGTGATTTTCTCTGAAAGGACAGCATTAAGAAAGTGAAGCAACACTCCATTCACTTCGCACAGTGAATTGAAGTGTTGGAACAGACTGCTTCTCTTTCAGAGAAACGCATGTGAGTTTCTGTTGAACGCTTGTAAGTAGCTTAAGGCACTTTCAAAGGAAAGTGATTTTCTCTGAAAGGACAGCATTTAGAAAGTGAGGCAACACTCCATTCACTTCACACAGTGAATTGAAGTGTTGAAACAGACTGCTTCTCTTTCAGAGAAACGCATGTGAGTTTCTTCCTAATGCTTGCAAGTAGGTTAAGGCACTTTCAAAGGAAAGTGATTTTCTCTGAAAGGACAGCATTTAGAAATTGAAGCAACACTCCATTCACTTCGCACAGTGAATTGAAGTGTTGGAACAGAGTGCTTCTCTTTCAGAATAACGCATGTGAGTTTCTTCCTAATGCTTTCAAGTAGCTTAAGGCACTTTCAAAGGAAAGTGATTTTCTCTGAAAGGACAGCATTTAGAAAGTGAAGCAACACTCCATTCACTTCGCACAGTGAATTGAAGTGTTGGAACATACTGCTTCTCTTTCAGAGAAACGCATGTGAGTTTCTGGTGAATGCTTGTAAGTAGCTTAAGGCACTTTCAAAGGAAAGTGATTTTCTCTGAAAGGACAGCATTTAGAAAGTGAAGCAACACTCCATTCACTTCACACAGTGAATTGAAGTGTTGGAACAGACTGCTTCTCTTTCAGAGAAATGCATGTGAGTTTCTGTTGAATGCTTGTAAGTAGCTTAAGGCACTTTCAAAGGAAAGTGATTTTCTCGGAAAGGACAGCATTTAGAAAGTGAAGTAAGACTCCATTCACTTCGCAGAGTGAATTGAAGTATTGGAACAGACTGCTTCTCTTTCAGAGAAACGCATGTGAGTTTCTGGTGAATGCTTGTAAGTAGCTTAAGGCACTTTCAAAGGAAAGTGATTTTCTCTGAAAGGACAGCATTTAGAAAGTGAAGCAACACTCCATTCACTTCGCAGAGTGAATTGAAGTGTTGGAACAGACTGCTTCTCTTTCAGAGAAATGCATGTGAGTTTCTGTTGAATGCTTGTAAGAAGCTTAAGGCACTTTCAAAGGAAAGTGATTTTCTCTGAAAGGACAGCATTAAGAAAGTGAAGCAACACTCCATTCACTTCGCACAGTGAATTGAAGTGTTGGAACAGACTGCTTCTCTTTCAGAGAAACGCATGTGAGTTTCTGTTGAACGCTTGTAAGTAGCTTAAGGCACTTTCAAAGGAAAGTGATTTTCTCTGAAAGGACAGCATTTAGAAAGTGAGGCAACACTCCATTCACTTCACACAGTGAATTGAAGTGTTGAAACAGACTGCTTCTCTTTCAGAGAAACGCATGTGAGTTTCTTCCTAATGCTTGCAAGTAGGTTAAGGCACTTTCAAAGGAAAGTGATTTTCTCTGAAAGGACAGCATTTAGAAATTGAAGCAACACTCCATTCACTTCGCACAGTGAATTGAAGTGTTGGAACAGAGTGCTTCTCTTTCAGAATAACGCATGTGAGTTTCTTCCTAATGCTTTCAAGTAGCTTAAGGCACTTTCAAAGGAAAGTGATTTTCTCTGAAAGGACAGCATTTAGAAAGTGAAGCAACACTCCATTCACTTCGCACAGTGAATTGAAGTGTTGGAACATACTGCTTCTCTTTCAGAGAAACGCATGTGAGTTTCTGGTGAATGCTTGTAAGTAGCTTAAGGCACTTTCAAAGGAAAGTGATTTTCTCTGAAAGGACAGCATTTAGAAAGTGAAGCAACACTCCATTCACTTCACACAGTGAATTGAAGTGTTGGAACAGACTGCTTCTCTTTCAGAGAAATGCATGTGAGTTTCTGTTGAATGCTTGTAAGTAGCTTAAGGCACTTTCAAAGGAAAGTGATTTTCTCGGAAAGGACAGCATTTAGAAAGTGAAGTAAGACTCCATTCACTTCGCAGAGTGAATTGAAGTATTGGAACAGACTGCTTCTCTTTCAGAGAAACGCATGTGAGTTTCTGGTGAATGCTTGTAAGTAGCTTAAGGCACTTTCAAAGGAAAGTGATTTTCTCTGAAAGGACAGCATTTAGAAAGTGAAGCAACACTCCATTCACTTCGCAGAGTGAATTGAAGTGTTGGAACAGAATGCTTCTCTTTAAGAGAAACGCATGTGAGTTTTTTGTGAATGCTTGAAAGTAGTTTAAGGCACTTTCAAAGAAAAGTGATTTTCTCTGAATGGACAGCATTTAGAAAGTGAAGCAACACTCCATTCACTTCGCACAGTGAATTGAAGTGTTGGAACAGAGTTCTTCTCTTTCATAGAAACGCATTAGTGTTTCTTGTGAATGCTTGCAAGTTGCTTAAGGCACTTTCAAAGGAAAGTGATTTTCTCTGAAAGGACATAATTTAGAAAGTGAAGCAACACTCCATTCACTTCGCACAGTGAATTGAAGTGTTGGAATAGACTGCTTCTCTTTCAGAGAAATGCATGTGAGTTTCTGATGAATTCTTGTAAGTAGCTTAAAAAACTTTCAAAGGAAAGAGATTTTCTCTGAAAGGACAGCATTTAGAAAGCGAGGCAACACTCCATTCACTTCACACAGTGAATTGAAGTGTTGGAACAGACTGCTTCTCTTTCAGAGAAACGCATGTGAGTTTCTTCCTAATGCTTGCAAGTAGCTTAAGGCACTTTCAAAGGAAAGTGATTTTCTCTGAAAGGACAGGATTTAGAAAGTGAAGCAACACTCCATTCCCTTTGCACAGTGAATTGAAGTGTTGGAACAGACTGCTTCTCTTTCAGAGAAACGCATGTGAGTTTCTTCCTAATGCCTGCAAGTAGCTTAAGGCACTTTCAAAGGAAAGTGATTTTCTCTGAAAGGACAGCATTTAGAAAGTGAAGCAACACTCCATTCACTTCGCACAGTGAATTGAAGTGTTGGAACCGACTGCTTCTCTTTCAGAGAAACGCATGTGAGTTTCTGGTGAATGCTTGTAAGTAGCTTAAGGCACTTTCAAAGGAAAGTGATTTTCTCTGAAAGGACAGCATTTAGAATGTGAAGCAACACTCCATTCACTTCGCACAGAGAATTGAAGTGTTAGAACAGACTGCTTCTCTTTCAGAGAAATGCATGTGAGTTTCTGTTGAATGCTTGTAAGTAGCTTAAGGCACTTTCAAAGGAAAGTGATTTTCTCTGAAAGGACAGCATTTAGAAAGTGAAGCAACACTATATTCACTTCGCACACTGAATTGAAGTGTTGGAACAGACTGCTTCTCTTTCAGAGAAACGCATGTGAGTTTTTTGTGAATGCTTGAAAGTAGTTTTGGGCACTTTCAATGGAAAGTGATTTTCTCTGAAAGGACAGCATTTAAAAAGTGTGGCAACACTCCATTCACTTCGCACAGTGAATTGAAGTGTTGGAACAGACTGCTTCTCTTTCAGAGAAACGCATGTGAGTTTCTCCCTAATGCTTGCAAGTAGCTTAAGGCACTTTCAAAGGAAAGTGATTTTCTCTGAAAGGACAGCATTTAGAAAGTGAAGCAACACTCCATTCACTTCGCACAGTGAATTGAAGTGTTGGAACAGACTGCTTCTCTTTCAGAGAAATGCATGTGAGTTTCTGTTGAATGCTTGTAAGTAGCTTAAGGCACTTTCAAAGGAAAGTGATTTTCTCTGAAAGGACAGCATTTAGAAAGTGAAGCAACACTCCATTCCCTTCGTGCAGTGAATTGAAGTATTGGAACAGACTGCTTCTCTTTCAGAGAAACGCATGTGAGTTTCTTCCTAATGCTTGCAAGTAGCTTAAGGCACTTTCAAAGGAGAGTGATTTTCTCTGAAAGGACAGCATTTAGAAAGTGAAGCAACACTCCATTCACTTCGCACAGTGAATTGAAGTGTTGGAACAGACTGCTTCTCTTTCAGAGAAACGCATGTGAGTTTCCTGTGAATTCTTGCAAGTTGCTTAAGGCACTTTCAAAGGAAAGTGATTTTCTCTGAAAGGACAGCATTTAGAAACTGAAGCAACACTCCATTCACTTCGCACAGTGAATTGAAGTGTTGGAACAGACTGCTTCTCTTTCAGAGAAATGCATGTGAGTTTCTGTTGAATGCTTGTAAGAAGCTTAAGGCACTTTCAAAGGAAAGTGATTTTCTCTGAAAGGACAGCATTAAGAAAGTGAAGCAACACTCCATTCACTTCGCACAGTGAATTGAAGTGTTGGAACAGACTGCTTCTCTTTCAGAGAAACGCATGTGAGTTTCTGTTGAACGCTTGTAAGTAGCTAAAGGCACTTTCAAAGGAAAGTGATTTTCTCTGAAAGGACAGCATTTAGAAAGTGAGGCAACACTCCATTCACTTCACACAGTGAATTGAAGTGTTGAAACAGACTGCTTCTCTTTCAGAGAAACGCATGTGAGTTTCTTCCTAATGCTTGCAAGTAGCTTAAGGCACTTTCAAAGGAAAGTGATTTTCTCTGAAAGGACAGCATTTAGAAATTGAAGCAACACTCCATTCACTTCGCACAGTGAATTGAAGTGTTGGAACAGAGTGCTTCTCTTTCAGAATAACGCATGTGAGTTTCTTCCTAATGCTTGCAAGTAGCTTAAGGCACTTTCAAAGGAAAGTGATTTTCTCTGAAAGGACAGCATTTAGAAAGTGAAGCAACACTCCATTCACTTCGCACAGTGAATTGAAGTGTTGGAACATACTGCTTCTCTTTCAGAGAAACGCATGTGAGTTTCTGGTGAATGCTTGTAAGTAGCTTAAGGCACTTTCAAAGGAAAGTGATTTTCTCTGAAAGGACAGCATTTAGAAAGTGAAGCAACACTCCATTCACTTCACACAGTGAATTGAAGTGTTGGAACAGACTGCTTCTCTTTCAGAGAAATGCATGTGAGTTTCTATTGAATGCTTGTAAGTAGCTTAAGGCACTTTCAAAGGAAAGTGATTTTCTCGGAAAGGACAGCATTTAGAAAGTGAAGCAACACTCCATTCACTTCGCAGAGTGAATTGAAGTATTGGAACAGACTGCTTCTCTTTCAGAGAAACGCATGTGAGTTTCTTCCTAATGCTTGCAAGTAGCTTAAGGCACTTTCAAAGGAGAGTGATTTTCTCTGAAAGGACAGCATTTAGAAAGTGAAGCAACACTCCATTCACTTCGCACAGTGAATTGAAGTGTTGGAACAGACTGCTTCTCTTTCAGAGAAACGCATGTGAGTTTCTTGTGAATTCTTGCAAGTTGCTTAAGGCACTTTCAAAGGAAAGTGATTTTCTCTGAAAAACAGCATTTAGAAACTGAAGCAACACTCCATTCACTTCGCACAGTGAATTGAAGTGTTGGAACAGAATGCTTCTCTTTAAGAGAAACGCATGTGAGTTTTTTGTGAATGCTTGAAAGTAGTTTAAGGCACTTTCAAAGGAAAGTGATTTTCTCTGAATGGACAGCATTTAGAAAGTGAAGCAACACTCCATTCACTTCGCACAGTGAATTGAAGTGTTGGAACCGACTGCTTCTCTTTCAGAGAAACGCATGTAGGTTTCTGGTGAATGCTTGTAAGTAGCTTAAGGCACTTTCAAAGGAAAATGATTTTCTCTGAAAGGACAGCATTTAGAATGTGAAGCAACACTCCATTCACTTCGCACAGAGAATTGAAGTGATAGAACAGACTGCTTCTCTTTCAGAGAAATGCATGTGAGTTTCTGTTGAATGCTTGTAAGTAGCTTAAGGCACTTTCAAAGGAAAGTGATTTTCTCTGAAAGGACAGCATTTAGAAAGTGAAGCAACACTATATTCACTTCGCACACTGAATTGAAGTGTTGGAACAGACTGCTTCTCTTTCAGAGAAACGCATGTGAGTTTTTTGTGAATGCTTGAAAGCAGTTTTGGGCACTTTCAATGGAAAGTGATTTTCTCTGAAAGGACAGCATTTAAAAAGTGAGTTAACACTCCATTCACTTCGCACAGTGAATTGAAATGTTGGAACAGACTGCTTCTCTTTCAGAGAAACGCATGTGAGTTTCTCCCTAATGCTTGCAAGTAGCTTAAGGCACTTTCAAAGGAAAGTGATTTTCTCTGAAAGGACAGCATTTAGAAAGTGAAGCAACACTCCATTCACTTCGCACAGAGAATTGAAGTGTTGGAACAGATTGCTTCTCTTTCAGAGAAATGCATGTGAGTTTCTGTTGAATGCTTGTAAGTAGCTTAAGGCACTTTCAAAGGAAAGTGATTTTCTCTGAAAGGACAGCATTTAGAAAGTGAAGCAACACTCCATTCACTTCGCACAGTGAATTGAAGTATTGGAACAGACTGCTTCTCTTTCAGAGAAACGCATGTGAGTTTCTGTTGAATGCTTGTAAGTAGCTTAAGGCACTTTCAAAGGAAAGTGATTTTCTCTGAAAGGACAGCATTTAGAAAGTGAGGCAACACTCCATTCACTTCACACAGTGAATTGAAGTGTTGGTACAGACTTCTTCTCTTTCAGAGAAACGCATGTGAGTTTCTTCCTAATGCTTGCAAGTAGCTTTAGGCACTTTCAAAGGAAAGTGATTTTTTCTGAAAGGACAGCATTTAGAAAGTGAAGCAACACTCCATTCACTTCGCACAGTGAATTGAAGTGTTGGAACAGACTGCTTCTCTTTCAGAGAAATGCATGTGAGTTTCTGTAGAATGCTTGTAAGTAGCTTAAGGCACTTTCAAAGGAAAGTGATTTTCTCTGAAAGGACAGCATTTAGAAAGTGAAGCAACACTCCATTCCCTTCGTGCAGTGAATTGAAGTATTGGAACAGACTGCTTCTCTTTCAGAGAAACGCATGTGAGTTTCTTCCTAATGCTTGCAAGTAGCTTAAGGCACTTTCAAAGGAGAGTGATTTTCTCTGAAAGGACAGCATTTAGAAAGTGAAGCAACACTCCATTCACTTCGCACAGTGAATTGAAGTGTTGGAACAGACTGCTTCTCTTTCAGAGAAACGTATGTGAGTTTCTTGTGAATTCTTGCAAGTTGCTTAAGGCACTTTCAAAGGAAAGTGATTTTCTCTGAAAGGACAGCATTTAGAAACTGAAGCAACACTCCATTCACTTCGCACAGTGAACTGAAGTGTTGGAACAGACTGCTTCTCTTTCAGAGAAATGCATGTGAGTTTCTGTTGAATGCTTGTAAGAAGCTTAAGGCACTTTCAAAGGAAAGTGATTTTCTCTGAAAGGACAGCATTAAGAAAGTGAAGCAACACTCCATTCACTTCGCACAGTGAATTGAAGTGTTGGAACAGACTGCTTCTCTTTCAGAGAAACGCATGTGAGTTTCTGTTGAACGCTTGTAAGTAGCTTAAGGCACTTTCAAAGGAAAGTGATTTTCTCTGAAAGGACAGCATTTAGAAAGTGAGGCAACACTCCATTCACTTCACACAGTGAATTGAAGTGTTGAAACAGACTGCTTCTCTTTCAGAGAAACGCATGTGAGTTTCTTCCTAATGCTTGCAAGTAGCTTAAGGCACTTTCAAAGGAAAGTGATTTTCTCTGAAAGGACAGCATTTAGAAATTGAAGCAACACTCCATTCACTTCGCACAGTGAATTGAAGTGTTGGAACAGAGTGCTTCTCTTTCAGAATAACGCATGTGAGTTTCTTCCTAATGCTTGCAAGTAGTTTAAGGCACTTTCAAAGGAAAGTGATTTTCTCTGAAAGGACAGCATTTAGAAAGTGAAGCAACACTCCATTCACTTCGCACAGTGAATTGAAGTGTTGGAACATACTGCTTCTCTTTCAGAGAAACGCATGTGAGTTTCTGGTGAATGCTTGTAAGTAGCTTAAGGCACTTTCAAAGGAAAGTGATTTTCTCTGAAAGGACAACATTTAGAAAGTGAAGCAACACTCCATTCACTTCACACAGTGAATTGAAGTGTTGGAACAGACTGCTTCTCTTTCAGAGAAATGCATGTGAGTTTCTGTTGAATGCTTGTAAGTAGCTTAAGGCACTTTCAAAGGAAAGTGATTTTCTCTGAAAGGACAGCATTTAGAAAGTGAAGCAACACTCCATTCACTTCGCAGAGTGAATTGAAGTATTGGAACAGACTGCTTCTCTTTCAGAGAAACGCCTGTGAGTTTCTGGTGAATGCTTGTAAGTAGCTTAAGGCACTTTCAAAGGAAAGTGATTTTCTCTGAAAGGACAGCATTTAGAAAGTGAAGCAACACTCCATTCACTTCGCACAGTGAATTGAAGTGTTGGAACAGACTGCTTCTCTTTCAGAGAAACGCATGTGAGTTTCTTGTGAATTCTTGCAAGTTGCTTAAGGCACTTTCAAAGGAAAGTGATTTTCTCTGAAAAACAGCATTTAGAAACTGAAGCAACACTCCATTCACTTCGCACAGTGAATTGAAGTGTTGGAACAGAATGCTTCTCTTTAAGAGAAACGCATGTGAGTTTTTTGTGAATGCTTGAAAGTAGTTTAAGGCACTTTCAAAGGAAAGTGATTTTCTCTGAAAGGACAGCATTTAGAAAGTGAAGCAACACTCCATTCACTTCGCACAGTGAATTGAAGTGTTGGAACAGAGTTCTTCTCTTTCATAGAAACGCATTAGTGTTTCTTGTGAATGCTTGCAAGTTGCTTAAGGCACTTTCAAAGGAAAGTGATTTTCTCTGAAAGGACATAATTTAGAAAGTGAAGCAACACTCCTTTCACTTCGCACAGTGAATTGAAGTGTTGGAATAGACTGCTTCTCTTTCAGAGAAATGCATGTGAGTTTCTGATGAATGCTTGTAAGTAGCTTAAAAATCTTTCAAAGGAAAGAGATTTTCTCTGAAAGGACAGCATTTAGAAAGCGAGGCAACACTCCATTCACTTCACACAGTGAATTGAAGTGTTGGAACAGACTGCTTCTCTTTCAGAGAAACGCATGTGAGTTTCTTCCTAATGCTTGCAAGTAGCTTAAGGCACTTTCAAAGGAAAGTGATTTTCTCTGAAAGGACAGGATTTAGAAAGTGAAGCAACACTCCATTCACTTTGCACAGTGAATTGAAGTGTTGGAACAGACTGCTTCTCTTTCAGAGAAACGCATGTGAGTTTCTTCCTAATGCCTGCAAGTAGCTTAAGGCACTTTCAAAAGAAAGTGATTTTCTCTGAAAGGACAGCATTTAGAAAGTGAAGCAACACTCCATTCACTTCGCACAGTGAATTGAAGTGTTGGAACCGACTGCTTCTCTTTCAGAGAAACGCATGTGAGTTTCTGGTGAATGCTTGTAAGTAGCTTAAGGCACTTTCAAAGGAAAATGATTTTCTCTGAAAGGACAGCATTTAGAATGTGAAGCAACACTCCATTCACTTCGCACAGAGAATTGAAGTGTTAGAACAGACTGCTTCTCTTTCAGAGATGCATGTGAGTTTCTGTTGAATGCTTGTAAGTAGCTTAAGGCACTTTCAAAGGAAAGTGATTTTCTCTGAAAGGACAGCATTTAGAAAGTGAAGCAACACTATATTCACTTCGCACACTGAATTGAAGTGTTGGAACAGACTGCTTCTCTTTCAGAGAAACGCATGTGAGTTTTTTGTGAATGCTTGAAAGTAGTTTTGGGCACTTTCAATGGAAAGTGATTTTCTCTGAAAGGACAGCATTTAAAAAGTGAGGCAACACTCCATTCACTTCGCACAGTGAATTGAAGTGTTGGAACAGACTGCTTCTCTTTCAGAGAAACGCATGTGAGTTTCTCCCTAATGCTTGCAAGTAGCTTAAGGCACTTTCAAAGGAAAGTGATTTTCTCTGAAAGGACAGCATTTAGAAAGTGAAGCAACACTCCATTCACTTCGCACAGAGAATTGAAGTGTTGGAACAGATTGCTTCTCTTTCAGAGAAATGCATGTGAGTTTCTGTTGAATGCTTGTAAGTAGCTTAAGGCACTTTCAAAGGAAAGTGATTTTCTCTGAAAGGACAGCATTTAGAAAGTGAAGCAACACTCCATTCACTTCGCACAGTGAATTGAAGTATTGGAACAGACTGCTTCTCTTTCAGAGAAACGCATGTGAGTTTCTGTTGAATGCTTGTAAGTAGCTTAAGGCACTTTCAAAGGAAAGTGATTTTCTCTGAAAGGACAGCATTTAGAAAGTGAGGCAACACTCCATTCACTTCACACAGTGAATTGAAGTGTTGGTACAGACTTCTTCTCTTTCAGAGAAACGCATGTGAGTTTCTTCCTAATGCTTGCAAGTAGCTTTAGGCACTTTCAAAGGAAAGTGATTTTTTCTGAAAGGACAGCATTTAGAAAGTGAAGCAACACTCCATTCACTTCGCACAGTGAATTGAAGTGTTGGAACAGACTGCTTCTCTTTCAGAGAAATGCATGTGAGTTTCTGTAGAATGCTTGTAAGTAGCTTAAGGCACTTTCAAAGGAAAGTGATTTTCTCTGAAAGGACAGCATTTAGAAAGTGAAGCAACACTCCATTCCCTTCGTGCAGTGAATTGAAGTATTGGAACAGACTGCTTATCTTTCAGAGAAACGCATGTGAGTTTCTTCCTAATGCTTGCAAGTAGCTTAAGGCACTTTCAAAGGAGAGTGATTTTCTCTGAAAGGACAGCATTTAGAAAGTGAAGCAACACTCCATTCACTTCGCACAGTGAATTGAAGTGTTGGAACAGACTGCTTCTCTTTCAGAGAAACGCATGTGAGTTTCTTGTGAATTCTTGCAACTTGCTTAAGACACTTTCAAAGGAAAGTGATTTTCTCTGAAAGGACAGCATTTAGAAACTGAAGCAACACTCCATTCACTTCGCACAGTGTATTGAAGTGTTGGAACAGACTGCTTCTCTTTCAGAGAAATGCATGTGAGTTTCTGTTGAATGCTTGTAAGAAGCTTAAGGCACTTTGAAAGGAAAGTGATTTTCTCTGAAAGGACAGCATTAAGAAAGTGAATCAACACTCCATTCACTTCGCACAGTGAATTGAAGTGTTGGAACAGACTGCTTCTCTTTCAGAGAAACGCATGTGAGTTTCTTCCTAATGCTTGCAAGTAGCTTAAGGCACTTTCAAAGGAAAGTGATTTTCTCTGAAAGGACAGCATTTAGAAAGTGAAGCAACACTCCATTCACTTCGCACAGTGAATTGAAGTATTGGAACAGACTGCTTCTCTTTCAGAGAAACGCATGTGAGTTTCTGTTGAATGCTTGTAAGTAGCTTAAGGCACTTTCAAAGGAAAGTGATTTTCTCTGAAAGGACAGCATTTAGAAAGTGAGGCAACACTCCATTCACTTCACACAGTGAATTGAAGTGTTGGTACAGACTTCTTCTCTTTCAGAGAAACGCATGTGAGTTTCTTCCTAATGCTTGCAAGTAGCTTTAGGCACTTTCAAAGGAAAGTGATTTTTTCTGAAAGGACAGCATTTAGAAAGTGAAGCAACACTCCATTCACTTCGCACAGTGAATAGAAGTGTTGGAACAGACTGCTTCTCTTTCAGAGAAATGCATGTGAGTTTCTGTAGAATGCTTGTAAGTAGCTTAAGGCACTTTCAAAGGAAAGTGATTTTGTCTGAAAGGACAGCATTTAGAAAGTGAAGCAACACTCCATTCCCTTCGTGCAGTGAATTGAAGTATTGGAACAGACTGCTTATCTTTCAGAGAAACGCATGTGAGTTTCTTCCTAATGCTTGCAAGTAGCTTAAGGCACTTTCAAAGGAGAGTGATTTTCTCTGAAAGGACAGCATTTAGAAAGTGAAGCAACACTCCATTCACTTCGCACAGTGAATTGAAGTGTTGGAACACACTGCTTCTCTTTCAGAGAAACGCATGTGAGTTTCTTGTGAATTCTTGCAAGTTGCTTAAGGCACTTTCAAAGGAAAGTGATTTTCTCTGAAAGGACAGCATTTAGAAACTGAAGCAACACTCCATTCACTTCGCACAGTGAATTGAAGTGTTGGAACATACTGCTTCTCTTTCAGAGAAATGCATGTGAGTTTCTGTTGAATGCTTGTAAGAAGCTTAAGGCACTTTCAAAGGAAAGTGATTTTCTCTGAAAGGACAGCATTAAGAAAGTGAAGAAACACTCCATTCACTTCGCACAGTGAATTGAAGAGTTGGAACAGACTGCTTCTCTTTCAGAGAAACGCATGTGAGTTTCTGTTGAACGCTTGTAAGTAGCTTAAGGCACTTTCAAAGGAAAGTGATTTTCTCTGAAAGGACAGCATTTAGAAAGTGAGGCAACACTCCATTCACTTCACACAGTGAATTGAAGTGTTGAAACAGACTGCTTCTCTTTCAGAGAAACGCATGTGAGTTTCTTCCTAATGCTTGCAAGTAGCTTAAGGCACTTTCAAAGGAAAGTGATTTTCTCTGAAAGGACAGCATTTAGAAATTGAAGCAACACTCCATTCACTTCGCACAGTGAATTGAAGTGTTGGAACAGAGTGCTTCTCTTTCAGAATAACGCATGTGAGTTTCTTCCTAATGCTTGCAAGTAGCTTAAGGCACTTTCAAAGGAAAGTGATTTTCTCTGAAAGGACAGCATTTAGAAAGTGAAGCAACACTCCATTCACTTCGCACAGTGAATTGAAGTGTTGGAACATACTGCTTCTCTTTCAGAGAAACGCATGTGAGTTTCTGGTGAATGCTTGTAAGTAGCTTAAGGCACTTTCAAAGGAAAGTGATTTTCTCTGAAAGGACAGCATTTAGAAAGTGAAGCAACACTCCATTCACTTCACACAGTGAATTGAAGTGTTGGAACAGACTGCTTCTCTTTCAGAGAAATGCATGTGAGTTTCTGTTGAATGCTTGTAAGTAGCTTAAGGCACTTTCAAAGGAAAGTGATTTTCTCTGAAAGGACAGCATTTAGAAAGTGAAGCAACACTCCATTCACTTCGCAGAGTGAATTGAAGTATTGGAACAGACTGCTTCTCTTTAAGAGAAACGCATGTGAGTTTTTTGTGAATGCTTGAAAGTAGCTTTAGGCACTTTCAAAGGAAAGTGATTTTTTCTGAAAGGACAGCATTTAGAAAGTGAAGCAACACTCCATTCACTTCGCACAGTGAATTGAAGTGTTGGAACAGACTGCTTCTCTTTCAGAGAAATGCATGTGAGTTTCTGTAGAATGCTTGTAAGTAGCTTAAGGCACTTTCAAAGGAAAGTGATTTTGTCTGAAAGGACAGCATTTAGAAAGTGAAGCAACACTCCATTCCCTTCGTGCAGTGAATTGAAGTATTGGAACAGACTGCTTCTCTTTCAGAGAAACACATGTGAGTTTCTTCCTAATGCTTGCAAGTAGCTTAAGGCACTTTCAAAGGAGAGTGATTTTCTCTGAAAGGACAGCATTTAGAAAGTGAAGCAACACTCCATTCACTTCGCACAGTGAATTGAAGTGTTGGAACAGACTGCTTCTCTTTCAGAGAAACGCATGTGAGTTTCTTGTGAATTCTTGCAAGTTGTTTAAGGCACTTTCAAAGGAAAGTGATTTTCTCTGAAAGGACAGCATTTAGAAACTGAAGCAACACTCCATTCACTTCGCACAGTGAATTGAAGTGTTGGAACAGACTGCTTCTCTTTCAGAGAAATGCATGTGAGTTTCTGTTGAATGCTTGTAAGAAGCTTAAGGCACTTTCAAAGGAAAGTGATTTTCTCTGAAAGGACAGCATTAAGAAAGTGAAGCAACACTCCATTCACTTCGCACAGTGAATTGAAGTGTTGGAACAGACTGCTTCTCTTTCAGAGAAACGCATGTGAGTTTCTGTTGAACGCTTGTAAGTAGATTAAGGCACTTTCAAAGGAAAGTGATTTTCTCTGAAAGGACAGCATTTAGAAAGTGAGGCAACACTCCATTCACTTCACACAGTGAATTGAAGTGTTGAAACAGACTGCTTCTCTTTCAGAGAAACGCATGTGCGTTTCTTCCTAATGCTTGCAAGTAGCTTAAGGCACTTTCAAAGGAAAGTGATTTTCTCTGAAAGGACAGCATTTAGAAATTGAAGCAACACTCCATTCACTTCGCACAGTGAATTGAAGTGTTGGAACAGAGTGCTTCTCTTTCAGAATAACGCATGTGAGTTTCTTCCTAATGCTTGCAAGTAGCTTAAGGCACTTTCAAAGGAAAGTGATTTTCTCTGAAAGGACAGCATTTAGAAAGTGAAGCAACACTCCATTCACTTCACACAGTGAATTGAAGTGTTGGAACAGACTGCTTCTCTTTCAGAGAAATGCATGTGAGTTTCTGGTGAATGCTTGTAAGTAGCTTAAGGCACTTTCAAAGGAAAGTGATTTTCTCTGAAAGGACAGCATTTAGAAAGTGAAGCAACACTCCATTCACTTCGCAGAGTGAATTGAAGTATTGGAACAGACTGCTTCTCTTTCAGAGAAACGCATGTGAGTTTTTTGTGAATGCTTGAAAGTAGCTTTAGGCACTTTCAAAGGAAAGTGATTTTTTCTGAAAGGACAGCATTTAGAAAGTGAAGCAACACTCCATTCACTTCGCACAGTGAATTGAAGTGTTGGAACAGACTGCTTCTCTTTCAGAGAAATGCATGTGAGTTTCTGTAGAATGCTTGTAAGTAGCTTAAGGCACTTTCAAAGGAAAGTGATTTTGTCTGAAAGGACAGCATTTAGAAAGTGAAGCAACACTCCATTCCCTTCGTGCAGTGAATTGAAGTATTGGAACAGACTGCTTCTCTTTCAGAGAAACACATGTGAGTTTCTTCCTAATGCTTGCAAGTAGCTTAAGGCACTTTCAAAGGAGAGTGATTTTCTCTGAAAGGACAGCATTTAGAAAGTGAAGCAACACTCCATTCACTTCGCACAGTGAATTGAAGTGTTGGAACAGACTGCTTCTCTTTCAGAGAAACGCATGTGAGTTTCTTGTGAATTCTTGCAAGTTGTTTAAGGCACTTTCAAAGGAAAGTGATTTTCTCTGAAAGGACAGCATTTAGAAACTGAAGCAACACTCCATTCACTTCGCACAGTGAATTGAAGTGTTGGAACAGACTGCTTCTCTTTCAGAGAAATGCATGTGAGTTTCTGTTGAATGCTTGTAAGAAGCTTAAGGCACTTTCAAAGGAAAGTGATTTTCTCTGAAAGGACAGCATTAAGAAAGTGAAGCAACACTCCATTCACTTCGCACAGTGAATTGAAGTGTTGGAACAGACTGCTTCTCTTTCAGAGAAACGCATGTGAGTTTCTGTTGAACGCTTGTAATTAGATTAAGGCACTTTCAAAGGAAAGTGATTTTCTCTGAAAGGACAGCATTTAGAAAGTGAGGCAACACTCCATTCACTTCACACAGTGAATTGAAGTGTTGAAACAGACTGCTTCTCTTTCAGAGAAACGCATGTGCGTTTCTTCCTAATGCTTGCAAGTAGCTTAAGGCACTTTCAAAGGAAAGTGATTTTCTCTGAAAGGACAGCATTTAGAAATTGAAGCAACACTCCATTCACTTCGCACAGTGAATTGAAGTGTTGGAACAGAGTGCTTCTCTTTCAGAATAACGCATGTGAGTTTCTACCTAATGCTTGCAAGTAGCTTAAGGCACTTTCAAAGGAAAGTGATTTTCTCTGAAAGGACAGCATTTAGAAAGTGAAGCAACACTCCATTCACTTCGCACAGTGAATTGAAGTGTTGGAACATACTGCTTCTCTTTCAGAGAAACGCATGTGAGTTTCTGGTGAATGCTTGTAAGTAGCTTAAGGCACTTTCAAAGGAAAGTGATTTTCTCTGAAAGGACAGCATTTAGAAAGTGAAGCAACACTCCATTCACTTCACACAGTGAATTGAAGTGTTGGTACAGACTTCTTCTCTTTCAGAGAAACGCATGTGAGTTTCTTCCTAATGCTTGCAAGTAGCTTTAGGCACTTTCAAAGGAAAGTGATTTTTTCTGAAAGGACAGCATTTAGAAAGTGAAGCAACACTCCATTCACTTCGCACAGTGAATTGAAGTGTTGGAACAGACTGCTTCTCTTTCAGAGAAATGCATGTGAGTTTCTGTAGAATGCTTGTAAGTAGCTTAAGGCACTTTCAAAGGAAAGTGATTTTGTCTGAAAGGACAGCATTTAGAAAGTGAAGCAACACTCCATTCCCTTCGTGCAGTGAATTGAAGTATTGGAACAGACTGCTTCTCTTTCAGAGAAACACATGTTAGTTTCTTCCTAATGCTTGCAAGTAGCTTAAGGCACTTTCAAAGGAGAGTGATTTTCTCTGAAAGGACAGCATTTAGAAAGTGAAGCAACACTCCATTCACTTCGCACAGTGAATTGAAGTGTTGGAACAGACTGCTTCTCTTTCAGAGAAACGCATGTGAGTTTCTTGTGAATTCTTGCAAGTTGTTTAAGGCACTTTCAAAGGAAAGTGATTTTCTCTGAAAGGACAGCATTTAGAAACTGAAGCAACACTCCATTCACTTCGCACAGTGAATTGAAGTGTTGGAACAGACTGCTTCTCTTTCAGAGAAATGCATGTGAGTTTCTGTTGAATGCTTGTAAGAAGCTTAAGGCACTTTCAAAGGAAAGTGATTTTCTCTGAAAGGACAGCATTAAGAAAGTGAAGCAACACTCCATTCACTTCGCACAGTGAATTGAAGTGTTGGAACAGACTGCTTCTCTTTCAGAGAAACGCATGTGAGTTTCTGTTGAACGCTTGTAAGTAGCTTAAGGCACTTTCAAAGGAAAGTGATTTTCTCTGAAAGGACAGCATTAAGAAAGTGAATCAACACTCCATTCACTTCACACAGTGAATTGAAGTGTTGAAACAGACTGCTTCTCTTTCTTAGAAACGCATGTGCGTTTCTTCCTAATGCTTGCAAGTAGCTTAAGGCACTTTCAAAGGAAAGTGATTTTCTCTGAAAGGACAGCATTTAGAAATTGAAGCAACACTCCATTCACTTCGCACAGTGAATTGAAGTGTTGGAACAGAGTGCTTCTCTTTCAGAATAACGCATGTGAGTTTCTTCCTAATGCTTGCAAGTAGCTTAAGGCACTTTCAAAGGAAAGTGATTTTCTCTGAAAGGACAGCATTTAGAAAGTGAAGCAACACTCCATTCACTTCGCACAGTGAATTGAAGTGTTGGAACATACTGCTTCTCTTTCAGAGAAACGCATGTGAGTTTCTGGTGAATGCTTGTAAGTAGCTTAAGGCACTTTCAAAGGAAAGTGATTTTCTCTGAAAGGACAGCATTTAGAAAGTGAAGCAACACTCCATTCACTTCACACAGTGAATTGAAGTGTTGGAACAGACTGCTTCTCTTTCAGAGAAATGCATGTGAGTTTCTGTTGAATGCTTGTAAGTAGCTTAAGGCACTTTCAAAGGAAAGTGATTTTCTCTGAAAGGACAGCATTTAGAAAGTGAAGCAACACTCCATTCACTTCGCAGAGTGAATTGAAGTATTGGAACAGACTGCTTCTCTTTAAGAGAAACGCATGTGAGTTTTTTGTGAATGCTTGAAAGTAGTTTTAGGCACTTTCAAATGAAAGTGATTTTCTCTGAAAGGACAGCATTTAGAAAGTGAAGCAACACTCCATTTACTTCGCACAGTGAATTGAAGTGTTGGAACAGACTGCTTCTTTTTCAGAGAAACACATGTGAGTTTCTGGTGAATGTTTGTAAGTAGCTTAAGGCACTTTCAAAGGAAAGTGATTTTCTCTGAAAGTACAGCATTTAGAAAGTGAGGCAACACTCTATTCACTTCACACAGTGAATTGAAGTGTTGGAACAGACTGCTTCTCTTTCAGAGAAACGCACTAGTGTTTCTTGTGAATGCTTGCAAGTAGTTTAAGGCACTATCAAAGGAAAGTGATTTTCTCTGAAAGGACAGCATTTAGAAAGTGAAGCAACACTCCATTCACTTCGCACAGTGAATTGAAGTGTTGGAACAGACTGCTTCTCTTTCAGAGAAACACATGTGAGTTTTTTATGAATGCTTGAAAGTAGTTTAAGGCACTTTCAAAGGAAAGTGATTTTCTCTGAAAGGACAGCATTTAGAAAGTGAGGCAACACTCCATTCACTTTGCACAGTGAATTGAAGTGTTGGAACAGACTGCTTCTCTTTCAGAGGAACGCATGTGAGTTTCTTCCTAATGCTTGCAAGTAGCTTAAGGCACTTTCAAAGGAAAGTGATTTTCTCTGAAAGGACAGCATTTAGAAAGTGAAGTAACACTCCTTTCACTTCGCACAGTGAATTGAAGTGTTGGCACCGACTGCTTCTCTTTCAGAGAAACGCATGTGAGTTTCTGGTGAATGCTTGTAAGTAGCTTAAGGCACTTTCAAAGGAAAGTGATTTTCTCTGAAAGGACAGCATTTAGAAAGTGAAGCAACACTCCATTCCCTTCGTGCAGTGAATTGAAGTGTTGGAACAGATTGCTTCTCTTTCATATAAACGCATTAGTGTTTCTTGTGAATGCTTGCAAGTTGCTTAAAGCACTTTCAAAGGAAAGTGATTTTCTCTGAAAGGACATAATTGAGAAAGTGAAGCAACACTCCATTCACTTCGCACAGTGAATTGAAGTGTTAGAACAGACTGCTTCTCTTTCAGAGAAATGCATGTGAGTTTCTGTTGAATGCTTGTTAGTAGCTTAAGGCACTTTCAAAGAAAGTGATTTTCTCTGAAAGGACAGCATTTAGAAAGTGAAGCAACACTCCATTCACTTCGCACATTGAATTGAAGTGTTGGAACAGACTGCTTCTCTTTCAGAGAAACGCATGTGAGTTTCTGGTGAATGCTTGTAAGTAGCTTAAGGCACTTTCAAAGGAAAGTGATTTTCTCTGAAAGGACAGCATTTAGAAAGTGAGGCAACACTCCATTCACTTCACACAGTGAATTGAAGTGTTGGAACAGACTGCTTCTCTTTCAGAGAAACGCATGAGAGTTTCTTCCTAATGATTGCAAGTAGCTTAAGGCACTTTCAAATGAAAGTGATTTTCTCTGAAAGGACAGCATTTAGAAAGTGAAGCAACACTCCATTCACTTCGCACAGTGAATTGAAGTGTTGGAACAGTCTGCTTCTCTTTCAGAGAAACGCATGTGAGTTTCTTCCTAATGCTTGTAAGTAGCTTAAGGCACTTTCAAAGGAAAGTGATTTTCTCTGAAAGGACAGCATTTAGAAAGTGAAGCAATACTCCATTCACTTCGCACAGTGAATTGAAGTGTTGTAACAGACGGCTTCTCTTTCAGAGAAATGCATGTGAGTTTCTGTTGAATGCTTGTAAGTAGCTTAAGGCACTTTCAAAGGAAAGTGATTTTCTCTGAAAGGACAACATTTAGAAAGTGAAGCAACACTCCATTCACTTCGCACAGTGAATTGAAGTGTTGGAACAGACTGCTTCTCTTTCAGAAAAATGCATGTGAGTTTCTGTTGAATGCTTGTAAGTAGCTTAAGGCACTTTCAAAGGAAAGTGATTTTCTCTGAAAGGACAGCATTTAGAAAGTGAAGCAACACTCCATTCACTTCGCAGAGTGAATTGAAGTATTGGAACAGACTGCTTCTCTTCCAGAGAAACGCATGTGAGTTTCTGGTGAATGCTTGTAAGTAGCTTAAGTCACTTTCAAAGGAAAGTGATTTTCTCTGAAAGGACAGCATTTTAGAAAGTGAAGCAACACTCCATTCACTTCGCACAGTGAATTGAAGTGTTGGAACAGACTGCTTCTCTTTCAGAGAAATGCATGTGAGTTTCTTGTGAATTCTTGCAAGTTGCTTAAGGCACTTTCAAAGGAAAGTGATTTTCTCTGAAAGGACAGCATTTAGAAACTGAAGAAACACTCCATTCACTTCGCACAGTGAATTGAAGTGTTGGAACAGACTACTTCTCTTTAAGAGAAACGCATGTGAGTTTTTTGTGAATGCTTGAAAGTAGTTTAAGGCACTTTCAAAGGAAAGTGATTTTCTCTGAAAGGACAGCATTTAGAAAGTGAAGCAACACTCCATTCACTTCGCACAGTGAATTGAAGTGTTGGAACAGACTGCTTCTCTTTCAGAGAAACGCATTTGAGTTTCTGGTGAATGTTTGTAAGTAGCTTAAGGCACTTTCAAAGGAAAGTGATTTTCTCTGAAAGGACAGCATTTAGAAAGTGAGGCAACACTCTATTCACTTCACACAGTGAATTGAAGTGTTGGAACAGACTGCTTCTCTTTCAGAGAAACGCACTAGTGTTTCTTGTGAATGCTTGCAAGTAGTTTAAGGCACTATCAAATGAAAGTGATTTTCTCTGAAAGGACAGCATTTAGAAAGTGAAGCAATACTCCATTCACTTCGCACAGTGAATTGAAGTGTTGGAACAGACTGTTTCTCTTTCAGAGAAACGCATGTGAGTTTTTTATGAATGCTTGAAAGTAGTTTAAGGCACTTTCAAAGGAAAGTGATTTTCTCTGAAAGGACAGCATTTAGAAATTGAGGCAACACTCCATTCACGTCGCACAGTGAATTGAAGTGTTGGAACAGACTGCTTCTCTTTCAGAGAAACGCATGTGAGTTTCTTCCGAATGCTTGCAAGTAGCTTAAGGCACTTTCAAAGGAAAGTGATTTTCTCTGAAAGGACAGCATTTAGAAAGTGAAGCAACACTCCATTCACTTCGCACAGTGAATTGAAGTGTTGGCACCGACTGCTTCTCTTTCAGAGAAACGCATGTGAGTTTCTGGTGAATGCTTGTAAGTAGCTTAAGGCACTTTCAAAGGAAAGTGATTTTCTCTGAAAGGACAGCATTTAGAAAGTGAAGCAACACTCCATTCCCTTCGTGCAGTGAATTGAAGTGTTGGAACACAGTGCTTCTCTTTCATATAAACGCATTAGTGTTTCTTGTGAATGCTTGCAAGTTGCTTAAGGCACTTTCAAAGGAAAGTGATTTTCTCTGAAAGGACAGCATTTAGAAAGTGAAGCAACACTCCATTCACTTCGCCCAGTGAATTGAAGTGTTAGAACAGACTGCTTCTCTTTCAGAGAAATGCATGTGAGTTTCTGTTGAATGCTTGTTAGTAGCTTAAGGCACTTTCAAAGGAAAGTGATTTTCTCTGAAAGGACAGCATTTAGAAAGTGAAGCAACACTCCATTCACTTCGCACATTGAATTGAAGTGTTGGAACAGACTGCTTCTCTTTCAGAGAAACGCATGTGAGTTTCTGGTGAATTTTTGTAAGTAGCTTAAGGCACTTTCAAAGGAAAGTGATTTTCTCTGAAAGGACAGCATTTAGAAAGTGAGGCAACACTCCATTCACTTCACACAGTGAATTGAAGTGTTGAAACAGACTGCTTCTCTTTCAGAGAAACGCATGTGAGTTTCTTCCTAATGCTTGCAAGTAGCTTAAGGCACTTTCAAAGGAAAGTGATTTTCTCTGAAAGGACAGCATTTAGAAATTGAAGCAACACTCCATTCACTTCGCACAGTGAATTGAAGTGTTGGAACAGAGTGCTTCTCTTTCAGAATAACGCATGTGAGTTTCTTCCTAATGCTTGCAAGTAGCTTAAGGCACTTTCAAAGGAAAGTGATTTTCTCTGAAAGGACAGCATTTAGAAAGTGAAGCAACACTCCATTCACTTCGCACAGTGAATTGAAGTGTTGGAACATACTGCTTCTCTTTCAGAGAAACGCATGTGAGTTTCTGGTGAATGCTTGTAAGTAGCTTAAGGCACTTTCAAAGGAAAGTGATTTTCTCTGAAAGGACAGCATTTAGAAAGTGAAGCAACACTCCATTCACTTCACACAGTGAATTGAAGTGTTGGAACAGACTGCTTCTCTTTCAGAGAAATGCATGTGAGTTTCTGTTGAATGCTTGTAAGTAGCTTAAGGCACTTTCAAAGGAAAGTGATTTTCTCTGAAAGGACAGCATTTAGAAAGTGAAGCAACACTCCATTCACTTCGCAGAGTGAATTGAAGTATTGGAACAGACTGCTTCTCTTTAAGAGAAACGCATGTGAGTTTTTTGTGAATGCTTGAAAGTAGCTTTAGGCACTTTCAAAGGAAAGTGATTTTTTCTGAAAGGACAGCATTTAGAAAGTGAAGCAACACTCCATTCACTTCGCACAGTGAATTGAAGTGTTGGAACAGACTGCTTCTCTTTCAGAGAAATGCATGTGAGTTTCTGTAGAATGCTTGTAAGTAGCTTAAGGCACTTTCAAAGGAAAGTGATTTTGTCTGAAAGGACAGCATTTAGAAAGTGAAGCAACACTCCATTCCCTTCGTGCAGTGAATTGAAGTATTGGAACAGACTGCTTCTCTTTCAGAGAAACACATGTTAGTTTCTTCCTAATGCTTGCAAGTAGCTTAAGGCACTTTCAAAGGAGAGTGATTTTCTCTGAAAGGACAGCATTTAGAAAGTGAAGCAACACTCCATTCACTTCGCACAGTGAATTGAAGTGTTGGAACAGACTGCTTCTCTTTCAGAGAAACGCATGTGAGTTTCTGTTGAACGCTTGTAAGTAGCTTAAGGCACTTTCAAAGGAAAGTGATTTTCTCTGAAAGGACAGCATTTAGAAAGTGAGGCAACACTCCATTCACTTCACACAGTGAATTGAAGTGTTGAAACAGACTGCTTCTCTTTCAGAGAAACACATGTGCGTTTCTTCCTAATGCTTGCAAGTAGCTTAAGGCACTTTCAAAGGAAAGTGATTTTCTCTGAAAGGACAGCATTTAGAAATTGAAGCAACACTCCATTCACTTCGCACAGTTAATTGAAGTGTTGGAACAGAGTGCTTCTCTTTCAGAATAACGCATGTGAGTTTCTTCCTAATGCTTGCAAGTAGCTTAAGGCACTTTCAAAGGAAAGTGATTTTCTCTGAAAGGACAGCATTTAGAAAGTGAAGCAACACTCCATTCACTTCGCACAGTGAATTGAAGTGTTGGAACATACTGCTTCTCTTTCAGAGAAACGCATGTGAGTTTCTGGTGAATGCTTGTAAGTAGCTTAAGGCACTTTCAAAGGAAAGTGATTTTCTCTGAAAGGACAGCATTTAGAAAGTGAAGCAACACTCCATTCACTTCGCAGAGTGAATTGAAGTATTGGAACAGACTGCTTCTCTTTAAGAGAAACGCATGTGAGTTTTTTGTGAATGCTTGAAAGTAGTTTTAGGCACTTTCAAATGAAAGTGATTTTCTCTGAAAGGACAGCATTTAGAAAGTGAAGCAACACTCCATTTACTTCGCACAGTGAATTGAAGTGTTGGAACAGACTGCTTCTTTTTCAGAGAAACACATGTGAGTTTCTGGTGAATGTTTGTAAGTAGCTTAAGGCACTTTCAAAGGAAAGTGATTTTCTCTGAAAGGACAGCATTTAGAAAGTGAGGCAACACTCTATTCACTTCACACAGTGAATTGAAGTGTTGGAACAGACTGCTTCTCTTTCAGAGAAACGCACTAGTGTTTCTTGTGAATGCTTGCAAGTAGTTTAAGGCACTATCAAAGGAAAGTGATTTTCTCTGAAAGGACAGCATTTAGAAAGTGAAGCAACACTCCATTCACTTCGCACAGTGAATTGAAGTGTTGGAACAGACTGCTTCTCTTTCAGAGAAACACATGTGAGTTTTTTATGAATGCTTGAAAGTAGTTTAAGGCACTTTCAAAGGAAAGTGATTTTCTCTGAAAGGACAGCATTTAGAAAGTGAGGCAACACTCCATTCACTTTGCACAGTGAATTGAAGTGTTGGAACAGACTGCTTCTCTTTCAGAGGAACGCATGTGAGTTTCTTCCTAATGCTTGCAAGTAGCTTAAGGCACTTTCAAAGGAAAGTGATTTTCTCTGAAAGGACAGCATTTAGAAAGTGAAGTAACACTCCTTTCACTTCGCACAGTGAATTGAAGTGTTGGCACCGACTGCTTCTCTTTCAGAGAAACGCATGTGAGTTTCTGGTGAATGCTTGTAAGTAGCTTAAGGCACTTTCAAAGGAAAGTGATTTTCTCTGAAAGGACAGCATTTAGAAAGTGAAGCAACACTCCATTCCCTTCGTGCAGTGAATTGAAGTGTTGGAACAGAGTGCTTCTCTTTCAGAGAAACGCATGTGAGTTTCTGGTGAATGCTTGTAAGTAGCTTAAGGCACTTTCAAAGGAAAGTGATTTTCTCTGAAAGGACAGCATTTAGAAAGTGAAGCAACACTCCATTCCCTTCGTGCAGTGAATTGAAGTGTTGGAACAGATTGCTTCTCTTTCATATAAACGCATTAGTGTTTCTTGTGAATGCTTGCAAGTTGCTTAAAGCACTTTCAAAGGAAAGTGATTTTCTCTGAAAGGACATAATTGAGAAAGTGAAGCAACACTCCATTCACTTCGCACAGTGAATTGAAGTGTTAGAACAGACTGCTTCTCTTTCAGAGAAATGCATGTGAGTTTCTGTTGAATGCTTGTTAGTAGCTTAAGGCACTTTCAAAGAAAGTGATTTTCTCTGAAAGGACAGCATTTAGAAAGTGAAGCAACACTCCATTCACTTCGCACATTGAATTGAAGTGTTGGAACAGACTGCTTCTCTTTCAGAGAAACGCATGTGAGTTTCTGGTGAATGCTTGTAAGTAGCTTAAGGCACTTTCAAAGGAAAGTGATTTTCTCTGAAAGGACAGCATTTAGAAAGTGAGGCAACACTCCATTCACTTCACACAGTGAATTGAAGTGTTGGAACAGACTGCTTCTCTTTCAGAGAAACGCATGAGAGTTTCTTCCTAATGATTGCAAGTAGCTTAAGGCACTTTCAAATGAAAGTGATTTTCTCTGAAAGGACAGCATTTAGAAAGTGAAGCAACACTCCATTCACTTCGCACAGTGAATTGAAGTGTTGGAACAGTCTGCTTCTCTTTCAGAGAAACGCATGTGAGTTTCTTCCTAATGCTTGTAAGTAGCTTAAGGCACTTTCAAAGGAAAGTGATTTTCTCTGAAAGGACAGCATTTAGAAAGTGAAGCAATACTCCATTCACTTCGCACAGTGAATTGAAGTGTTGTAACAGACGGCTTCTCTTTCAGAGAAATGCATGTGAGTTTCTGTTGAATGCTTGTAAGTAGCTTAAGGCACTTTCAAAGGAAAGTGATTTTCTCTGAAAGGACAACATTTAGAAAGTGAAGCAACACTCCATTCACTTCGCACAGTGAATTGAAGTGTTGGAACAGACTGCTTCTCTTTCAGAAAAATGCATGTGAGTTTCTGTTGAATGCTTGTAAGTAGCTTAAGGCACTTTCAAAGGAAAGTGATTTTCTCTGAAAGGACAGCATTTAGAAAGTGAAGCAACACTCCATTCACTTCGCAGAGTGAATTGAAGTATTGGAACAGACTGCTTCTCTTCCAGAGAAACGCATGTGAGTTTCTGGTGAATGCTTGTAAGTAGCTTAAGTCACTTTCAAAGGAAAGTGATTTTCTCTGAAAGGACAGCATTTTAGAAAGTGAAGCAACACTCCATTCACTTCGCACAGTGAATTGAAGTGTTGGAACAGACTGCTTCTCTTTCAGAGAAATGCATGTGAGTTTCTTGTGAATTCTTGCAAGTTGCTTAAGGCACTTTCAAAGGAAAGTGATTTTCTCTGAAAGGACAGCATTTAGAAACTGAAGAAACACTCCATTCACTTCGCACAGTGAATTGAAGTGTTGGAACAGACTACTTCTCTTTAAGAGAAACGCATGTGAGTTTTTTGTGAATGCTTGAAAGTAGTTTAAGGCACTTTCAAAGGAAAGTGATTTTCTCTGAAAGGACAGCATTTAGAAAGTGAAGCAACACTCCATTCACTTCGCACAGTGAATTGAAGTGTTGGAACAGACTGCTTCTCTTTCAGAGAAACGCATTTGAGTTTCTGGTGAATGTTTGTAAGTAGCTTAAGGCACTTTCAAAGGAAAGTGATTTTCTCTGAAAGGACAGCATTTAGAAAGTGAGGCAACACTCTATTCACTTCACACAGTGAATTGAAGTGTTGGAACAGACTGCTTCTCTTTCAGAGAAACGCACTAGTGTTTCTTGTGAATGCTTGCAAGTAGTTTAAGGCACTATCAAATGAAAGTGATTTTCTCTGAAAGGACAGCATTTAGAAAGTGAAGCAATACTCCATTCACTTCGCACAGTGAATTGAAGTGTTGGAACAGACTGTTTCTCTTTCAGAGAAACGCATGTGAGTTTTTTATGAATGCTTGAAAGTAGTTTAAGGCACTTTCAAAGGAAAGTGATTTTCTCTGAAAGGACAGCATTTAGAAATTGAGGCAACACTCCATTCACGTCGCACAGTGAATTGAAGTGTTGGAACAGACTGCTTCTCTTTCAGAGAAACGCATGTGAGTTTCTTCCGAATGCTTGCAAGTAGCTTAAGGCACTTTCAAAGGAAAGTGATTTTCTCTGAAAGGACAGCATTTAGAAAGTGAAGCAACACTCCATTCACTTCGCACAGTGAATTGAAGTGTTGGCACCGACTGCTTCTCTTTCAGAGAAACGCATGTGAGTTTCTGGTGAATGCTTGTAAGTAGCTTAAGGCACTTTCAAAGGAAAGTGATTTTCTCTGAAAGGACAGCATTTAGAAAGTGAAGCAACACTCCATTCCCTTCGTGCAGTGAATTGAAGTGTTGGAACACAGTGCTTCTCTTTCATATAAACGCATTAGTGTTTCTTGTGAATGCTTGCAAGTTGCTTAAGGCACTTTCAAAGGAAAGTGATTTTCTCTGAAAGGACAGCATTTAGAAAGTGAAGCAACACTCCATTCACTTCGCCCAGTGAATTGAAGTGTTAGAACAGACTGCTTCTCTTTCAGAGAAATGCATGTGAGTTTCTGTTGAATGCTTGTTAGTAGCTTAAGGCACTTTCAAAGGAAAGTGATTTTCTCTGAAAGGACAGCATTTAGAAAGTGAAGCAACACTCCATTCACTTCGCACATTGAATTGAAGTGTTGGAACAGACTGCTTCTCTTTCAGAGAAACGCATGTGAGTTTCTCCCTAATGCTTGCAAGTAGCTTAAGGCACTTTCAAAGGAAAGTGATTTTCTCTGAAAGGACAGCATTAAGAAAGTGAAGCAACACTCCATTCACTTCGCACAGTGAATTGAAGTGTTGGAACAGACTGCTTCTCTTTCAGAGAAACGCATGTGAGTTTCTGTTGAACGCTTGTAAGTAGCTTAAGGCACTTTCAAAGGAAAGTGATTTTCTCTGAAAGGACAGCATTTAGAAAGTGAGGCAACACTCCATTCACTTCACACAGTGAATTGAAGTGTTGAAACAGACTGCTTCTCTTTCAGAGAAACGCATGTGAGTTTCTTCCTAATGCTTGCAAGTAGCTTAAGGCACTTTCAAAGGAAAGTGATTTTCTCTGAAAGGACAGCATTTAGAAATTGAAGCAACACTCCATTCACTTCGCACAGTGAATTGAAGTGTTGGAACAGAGTGCTTCTCTTTCAGAATAACGCATGTGAGTTTCTTCCTAATGCTTGCAAGTAGCTTAAGGCACTTTCAAAGGAAAGTGATTTTCTCTGAAAGGACAGCATTTAGAAAGTGAAGCAACACTCCATTCACTTCGCACAGTGAATTGAAGTGTTGGAACATACTGCTTCTCTTTCAGAGAAACGCATGTGAGTTTCTGGTGAATGCTTGTAAGTAGCTTAAGGCACTTTCAAAGGAAAGTGATTTTCTCTGAAAGGACAGCATTTAGAAAGTGAAGCAACACTCCATTCACTTCACACAGTGAATTGAAGTGTTGGAACAGACTGCTTCTCTTTCAGAGAAATGCATGTGAGTTTCTGTTGAATGCTTGTAAGTAGCTTAAGGCACTTTCAAAGGAAAGTGATTTTCTCTGAAAGGACAGCATTTAGAAAGTGAAGCAACACTCCATTCACTTCGCAGAGTGAATTGAAGTATTGGAACAGACTGCTTCTCTTTAAGAGAAACGCATGTGAGTTTTTTGTGAATGCTTGAAAGTAGCTTTAGGCACTTTCAAAGGAAAGTGATTTTTTCTGAAAGGACAGCATTTAGAAAGTGAAGCAACACTCCATTCACTTCGCACAGTGAATTGAAGTGTTGGAACAGACTGCTTCTCTTTCAGAGAAATGCATGTGAGTTTCTGTAGAATGCTTGTAAGTAGCTTAAGGCACTTTCAAAGGAAAGTGATTTTGTCTGAAAGGACAGCATTTAGAAAGTGAAGCAACACTCCATTCCCTTCGTGCAGTGAATTGAAGTATTGGAACAGACTGCTTCTCTTTCAGAGAAACACATGTTAGTTTCTTCCTAATGCTTGCAAGTAGCTTAAGGCACTTTCAAAGGAGAGTGATTTTCTCTGAAAGGACAGCATTTAGAAAGTGAAGCAACACTCCATTCACTTCGCACAGTGAATTGAAGTGTTGGAACAGACTGCTTCTCTTTCAGAGAAACGCATGTGAGTTTCTGTTGAACGCTTGTAAGTAGCTTAAGGCACTTTCAAAGGAAAGTGATTTTCTCTGAAAGGACAGCATTTAGAAAGTGAGGCAACACTCCATTCACTTCACACAGTGAATTGAAGTGTTGAAACAGACTGCTTCTCTTTCAGAGAAACACATGTGCGTTTCTTCCTAATGCTTGCAAGTAGCTTAAGGCACTTTCAAAGGAAAGTGATTTTCTCTGAAAGGACAGCATTTAGAAATTGAAGCAACACTCCATTCACTTCGCACAGTTAATTGAAGTGTTGGAACAGAGTGCTTCTCTTTCAGAATAACGCATGTGAGTTTCTTCCTAATGCTTGCAAGTAGCTTAAGGCACTTTCAAAGGAAAGTGATTTTCTCTGAAAGGACAGCATTTAGAAAGTGAAGCAACACTCCATTCACTTCGCACAGTGAATTGAAGTGTTGGAACATACTGCTTCTCTTTCAGAGAAACGCATGTGAGTTTCTGGTGAATGCTTGTAAGTAGCTTAAGGCACTTTCAAAGGAAAGTGATTTTCTCTGAAAGGACAGCATTTAGAAAGTGAAGCAACACTCCATTCACTTCGCAGAGTGAATTGAAGTATTGGAACAGACTGCTTCTCTTTAAGAGAAACGCATGTGAGTTTTTTGTGAATGCTTGAAAGTAGTTTTAGGCACTTTCAAATGAAAGTGATTTTCTCTGAAAGGACAGCATTTAGAAAGTGAAGCAACACTCCATTTACTTCGCACAGTGAATTGAAGTGTTGGAACAGACTGCTTCTTTTTCAGAGAAACACATGTGAGTTTCTGGTGAATGTTTGTAAGTAGCTTAAGGCACTTTCAAAGGAAAGTGATTTTCTCTGAAAGGACAGCATTTAGAAAGTGAGGCAACACTCTATTCACTTCACACAGTGAATTGAAGTGTTGGAACAGACTGCTTCTCTTTCAGAGAAACGCACTAGTGTTTCTTGTGAATGCTTGCAAGTAGTTTAAGGCACTATCAAAGGAAAGTGATTTTCTCTGAAAGGACAGCATTTAGAAAGTGAAGCAACACTCCATTCACTTCGCACAGTGAATTGAAGTGTTGGAACAGACTGCTTCTCTTTCAGAGAAACACATGTGAGTTTTTTATGAATGCTTGAAAGTAGTTTAAGGCACTTTCAAAGGAAAGTGATTTTCTCTGAAAGGACAGCATTTAGAAAGTGAGGCAACACTCCATTCACTTTGCACAGTGAATTGAAGTGTTGGAACAGACTGCTTCTCTTTCAGAGGAACGCATGTGAGTTTCTTCCTAATGCTTGCAAGTAGCTTAAGGCACTTTCAAAGGAAAGTGATTTTCTCTGAAAGGACAGCATTTAGAAAGTGAAGTAACACTCCTTTCACTTCGCACAGTGAATTGAAGTGTTGGCACCGACTGCTTCTCTTTCAGAGAAACGCATGTGAGTTTCTGGTGAATGCTTGTAAGTAGCTTAAGGCACTTTCAAAGGAAAGTGATTTTCTCTGAAAGGACAGCATTTAGAAAGTGAAGCAACACTCCATTCCCTTCGTGCAGTGAATTGAAGTGTTGGAACAGAGTGCTTCTCTTTCAGAGAAACGCATGTGAGTTTCTGGTGAATGCTTGTAAGTAGCTTAAGGCACTTTCAAAGGAAAGTGATTTTCTCTGAAAGGACAGCATTTAGAAAGTGAAGCAACACTCCATTCCCTTCGTGCAGTGAATTGAAGTGTTGGAACAGATTGCTTCTCTTTCATATAAACGCATTAGTGTTTCTTGTGAATGCTTGCAAGTTGCTTAAAGCACTTTCAAAGGAAAGTGATTTTCTCTGAAAGGACATAATTGAGAAAGTGAAGCAACACTCCATTCACTTCGCACAGTGAATTGAAGTGTTAGAACAGACTGCTTCTCTTTCAGAGAAATGCATGTGAGTTTCTGTTGAATGCTTGTTAGTAGCTTAAGGCACTTTCAAAGAAAGTGATTTTCTCTGAAAGGACAGCATTTAGAAAGTGAAGCAACACTCCATTCACTTCGCACATTGAATTGAAGTGTTGGAACAGACTGCTTCTCTTTCAGAGAAACGCATGTGAGTTTCTGGTGAATGCTTGTAAGTAGCTTAAGGCACTTTCAAAGGAAAGTGATTTTCTCTGAAAGGACAGCATTTAGAAAGTGAGGCAACACTCCATTCACTTCACACAGTGAATTGAAGTGTTGGAACAGACTGCTTCTCTTTCAGAGAAACGCATGAGAGTTTCTTCCTAATGATTGCAAGTAGCTTAAGGCACTTTCAAATGAAAGTGATTTTCTCTGAAAGGACAGCATTTAGAAAGTGAAGCAACACTCCATTCACTTCGCACAGTGAATTGAAGTGTTGGAACAGTCTGCTTCTCTTTCAGAGAAACGCATGTGAGTTTCTTCCTAATGCTTGTAAGTAGCTTAAGGCACTTTCAAAGGAAAGTGATTTTCTCTGAAAGGACAGCATTTAGAAAGTGAAGCAATACTCCATTCACTTCGCACAGTGAATTGAAGTGTTGTAACAGACGGCTTCTCTTTCAGAGAAATGCATGTGAGTTTCTGTTGAATGCTTGTAAGTAGCTTAAGGCACTTTCAAAGGAAAGTGATTTTCTCTGAAAGGACAACATTTAGAAAGTGAAGCAACACTCCATTCACTTCGCACAGTGAATTGAAGTGTTGGAACAGACTGCTTCTCTTTCAGAAAAATGCATGTGAGTTTCTGTTGAATGCTTGTAAGTAGCTTAAGGCACTTTCAAAGGAAAGTGATTTTCTCTGAAAGGACAGCATTTAGAAAGTGAAGCAACACTCCATTCACTTCGCAGAGTGAATTGAAGTATTGGAACAGACTGCTTCTCTTCCAGAGAAACGCATGTGAGTTTCTGGTGAATGCTTGTAAGTAGCTTAAGTCACTTTCAAAGGAAAGTGATTTTCTCTGAAAGGACAGCATTTTAGAAAGTGAAGCAACACTCCATTCACTTCGCACAGTGAATTGAAGTGTTGGAACAGACTGCTTCTCTTTCAGAGAAATGCATGTGAGTTTCTTGTGAATTCTTGCAAGTTGCTTAAGGCACTTTCAAAGGAAAGTGATTTTCTCTGAAAGGACAGCATTTAGAAACTGAAGAAACACTCCATTCACTTCGCACAGTGAATTGAAGTGTTGGAACAGACTACTTCTCTTTAAGAGAAACGCATGTGAGTTTTTTGTGAATGCTTGAAAGTAGTTTAAGGCACTTTCAAAGGAAAGTGATTTTCTCTGAAAGGACAGCATTTAGAAAGTGAAGCAACACTCCATTCACTTCGCACAGTGAATTGAAGTGTTGGAACAGACTGCTTCTCTTTCAGAGAAACGCATTTGAGTTTCTGGTGAATGTTTGTAAGTAGCTTAAGGCACTTTCAAAGGAAAGTGATTTTCTCTGAAAGGACAGCATTTAGAAAGTGAGGCAACACTCTATTCACTTCACACAGTGAATTGAAGTGTTGGAACAGACTGCTTCTCTTTCAGAGAAACGCACTAGTGTTTCTTGTGAATGCTTGCAAGTAGTTTAAGGCACTATCAAATGAAAGTGATTTTCTCTGAAAGGACAGCATTTAGAAAGTGAAGCAATACTCCATTCACTTCGCACAGTGAATTGAAGTGTTGGAACAGACTGTTTCTCTTTCAGAGAAACGCATGTGAGTTTTTTATGAATGCTTGAAAGTAGTTTAAGGCACTTTCAAAGGAAAGTGATTTTCTCTGAAAGGACAGCATTTAGAAATTGAGGCAACACTCCATTCACGTCGCACAGTGAATTGAAGTGTTGGAACAGACTGCTTCTCTTTCAGAGAAACGCATGTGAGTTTCTTCCGAATGCTTGCAAGTAGCTTAAGGCACTTTCAAAGGAAAGTGATTTTCTCTGAAAGGACAGCATTTAGAAAGTGAAGCAACACTCCATTCACTTCGCACAGTGAATTGAAGTGTTGGCACCGACTGCTTCTCTTTCAGAGAAACGCATGTGAGTTTCTGGTGAATGCTTGTAAGTAGCTTAAGGCACTTTCAAAGGAAAGTGATTTTCTCTGAAAGGACAGCATTTAGAAAGTGAAGCAACACTCCATTCCCTTCGTGCAGTGAATTGAAGTGTTGGAACACAGTGCTTCTCTTTCATATAAACGCATTAGTGTTTCTTGTGAATGCTTGCAAGTTGCTTAAGGCACTTTCAAAGGAAAGTGATTTTCTCTGAAAGGACAGCATTTAGAAAGTGAAGCAACACTCCATTCACTTCGCCCAGTGAATTGAAGTGTTAGAACAGACTGCTTCTCTTTCAGAGAAATGCATGTGAGTTTCTGTTGAATGCTTGTTAGTAGCTTAAGGCACTTTCAAAGGAAAGTGATTTTCTCTGAAAGGACAGCATTTAGAAAGTGAAGCAACACTCCATTCACTTCGCACATTGAATTGAAGTGTTGGAACAGACTGCTTCTCTTTCAGAGAAACGCATGTGAGTTTCTGGTGAATTTTTGTAAGTAGCTTAAGGCACTTTCAAAGGAAAGTGATTTTCTCTGAAAGGACAGCATTTAGAAAGTGAGGCAACACTCCATTCACTTCACACAGTGAATTGAAGTGTTGAAACAGACTGCTTCTCTTTCAGAGAAACGCATGTGAGTTTCTTCCTAATGCTTGCAAGTAGCTTAAGGCACTTTCAAAGGAAAGTGATTTTCTCTGAAAGGACAGCATTTAGAAATTGAAGCAACACTCCATTCACTTCGCACAGTGAATTGAAGTGTTGGAACAGAGTGCTTCTCTTTCAGAATAACGCATGTGAGTTTCTTCCTAATGCTTGCAAGTAGCTTAAGGCACTTTCAAAGGAAAGTGATTTTCTCTGAAAGGACAGCATTTAGAAAGTGAAGCAACACTCCATTCACTTCGCACAGTGAATTGAAGTGTTGGAACATACTGCTTCTCTTTCAGAGAAACGCATGTGAGTTTCTGGTGAATGCTTGTAAGTAGCTTAAGGCACTTTCAAAGGAAAGTGATTTTCTCTGAAAGGACAGCATTTAGAAAGTGAAGCAACACTCCATTCACTTCACACAGTGAATTGAAGTGTTGGAACAGACTGCTTCTCTTTCAGAGAAATGCATGTGAGTTTCTGTTGAATGCTTGTAAGTAGCTTAAGGCACTTTCAAAGGAAAGTGATTTTCTCTGAAAGGACAGCATTTAGAAAGTGAAGCAACACTCCATTCACTTCGCAGAGTGAATTGAAGTATTGGAACAGACTGCTTCTCTTTAAGAGAAACGCATGTGAGTTTTTTGTGAATGCTTGAAAGTAGCTTTAGGCACTTTCAAAGGAAAGTGATTTTTTCTGAAAGGACAGCATTTAGAAAGTGAAGCAACACTCCATTCACTTCGCACAGTGAATTGAATTGTTGGAACAGACTGCTTCTCTTTCAGAGAAATGCATGTGAGTTTCTGTAGAATGCTTGTAAGTAGCTTAAGGCACTTTCAAAGGAAAGTGATTTTGTCTGAAAGGACAGCATTTAGAAAGTGAAGCAACACTCCATTCCCTTCGTGCAGTGAATTGAAGTATTGGAACAGACTGCTTCTCTTTCAGAGAAACACATGTTAGTTTCTTCCTAATGCTTGCAAGTAGCAAAAGGCACTTTCAAAGGAGAGTGATTTTCTCTGAAAGGACAGCATTTAGAAAGTGAAGCAACACTCCATTCACTTCGCACAGTGAATTGAAGTGTTGGAACAGACTGCTTCTCTTTCAGAGAAACGCATGTGAGTTTCTGTTGAACGCTTGTAAGTAGCTTAAGGCACTTTCAAAGGAAAGTGATTTTCTCTGAAAGGACAGCATTTAGAAAGTGAGGCAACACTCCATTCACTTCACACAGTGAATTGAAGTGTTGAAACAGACTGCTTCTCTTTCAGAGAAACACATGTGCGTTTCTTCCTAATGCTTGCAAGTAGCTTAAGGCACTTTCAAAGGAAAGTGATTTTCTCTGAAAGGACAGCATTTAGAAATTGAAGCAACACTCCATTCACTTCGCACAGTTAATTGAAGTGTTGGAACAGAGTGCTTCTCTTTCAGAATAACGCATGTGAGTTTCTTCCTAATGCTTGCAAGTAGCTTAAGGCACTTTCAAAGGAAAGTGATTTTCTCTGAAAGGACAGCATTTAGAAAGTGAAGCAACACTCCATTCACTTCGCACAGTGAATTGAAGTGTTGGAACATACTGCTTCTCTTTCAGAGAAACGCATGTGAGTTTCTGGTGAATGCTTGTAAGTAGCTTAAGGCACTTTCAAAGGAAAGTGATTTTCTCTGAAAGGACAGCATTTAGAAAGTGAAGCAACACTCCATTCACTTCGCAGAGTGAATTGAAGTATTGGAACAGACTGCTTCTCTTTAAGAGAAACGCATGTGAGTTTTTTGTGAATGCTTGAAAGTAGTTTTAGGCACTTTCAAATGAAAGTGATTTTCTCTGAAAGGACAGCATTTAGAAAGTGAAGCAACACTCCATTTACTTCGCACAGTGAATTGAAGTGTTGGAACAGACTGCTTCTTTTTCAGAGAAACACATGTGAGTTTCTGGTGAATGTTTGTAAGTAGCTTAAGGCACTTTCAAAGGAAAGTGATTTTCTCTGAAAGGACAGCATTTAGAAAGTGAGGCAACACTCTATTCACTTCACAAAGTGAATTGAAGTGTTGGAACAGACTGCTTCTCTTTCAGAGAAACGCACTAGTGTTTCTTGTGAATGCTTGCAAGTAGTTTAAGGCACTATCAAAGGAAAGTGATTTTCTCTGAAAGGACAGCATTTAGAAAGTGAAGCAACACTCCATTTACTTCGCACAGTGAATTGAAGTTTTGGAACAGACTGCTTCTTTTTCAGAGAAACACATGTGAGTTTCTGGTGAATGTTTGTAAGTAGCTTAAGGCACTTTCAAAGGAAAGTGATTTTCTCTGAAAGGACAGCATTTAGAAAGTGAAGCAACACTCCATTCACTTCGCAGAGTGAATTGAAGTATTGGAACAGACTGCTTCTCTTTCAGAGAAACGCCTGTGAGTTTCTGGTGAATGCTTGTAAGTAGCTTAAGGCACTTTCAAAGGAAAGTGATTTTCTCTGAAAGGACAGCATTTAGAAAGTGAAGCAACACTCCATTCACTTCGCACAGTGAATTGAAGTGTTGGAACAGACTGCTTCTCTTTCAGAGAAACGCATGTGAGTTTCTTGTGAATTCTTGCAAGTTGCTTAAGGCACTTTCAAAGGAAAGTGATTTTCTCTGAAAAACAGCATTTAGAAACTGAAGCAACACTCCATTCACTTCGCACAGTGAATTGAAGTGTTGGAACAGAATGCTTCTCTTTAAGAGAAACGCATGTGAGTTTTTTGTGAATGCTTGAAAGTAGTTTAAGGCACTTTCAAAGGAAAGTGATTTTCTCTGAAAGGACAGCATTTAGAAAGTGAAGCAACACTCCATTCACTTCGCACAGTGAATTGAAGTGTTGGAACAGAGTTCTTCTCTTTCATAGAAACGCATTAGTGTTTCTTGTGAATGCTTGCAAGTTGCTTAAGGCACTTTCAAAGGAAAGTGATTTTCTCTGAAAGGACATAATTTAGAAAGTGAAGCAACACTCCTTTCACTTCGCACAGTGAATTGAAGTGTTGGAATAGACTGCTTCTCTTTCAGAGAAATGCATGTGAGTTTCTGATGAATGCTTGTAAGTAGCTTAAAAATCTTTCAAAGGAAAGAGATTTTCTCTGAAAGGACAGCATTTAGAAAGCGAGGCAACACTCCATTCACTTCACACAGTGAATTGAAGTGTTGGAACAGACTGCTTCTCTTTCAGAGAAACGCATGTGAGTTTCTTCCTAATGCTTGCAAGTAGCTTAAGGCACTTTCAAAGGAAAGTGATTTTCTCTGAAAGGACAGGATTTAGAAAGTGAAGCAACACTCCATTCACTTTGCACAGTGAATTGAAGTGTTGGAACAGACTGCTTCTCTTTCAGAGAAACGCATGTGAGTTTCTTCCTAATGCCTGCAAGTAGCTTAAGGCACTTTCAAAGGAAAGTGATTTTCTCTGAAAGGACAGCATTTAGAAAGTGAAGCAACACTCCATTCACTTCGCACAGTGAATTGAAGTGTTGGAACCGACTGCTTCTCTTTCAGAGAAACGCATGTGAGTTTCTGGTGAATGCTTGTAAGTAGCTTAAGGCACTTTCAAAGGAAAATGATTTTCTCTGAAAGGACAGCATTTAGAATGTGAAGCAACACTCCATTCACTTCGCACAGAGAATTGAAGTGTTAGAACAGACTGCTTCTCTTTCAGAGATGCATGTGAGTTTCTGTTGAATGCTTGTAAGTAGCTTAAGGCACTTTCAAAGGAAAGTGATTTTCTCTGAAAGGACAGCATTTAGAAAGTGAAGCAACACTATATTCACTTCGCACACTGAATTGAAGTGTTGGAACAGACTGCTTCTCTTTCAGAGAAACGCATGTGAGTTTTTTGTGAATGCTTGAAAGTAGTTTTGGGCACTTTCAATGGAAAGTGATTTTCTCTGAAAGGACAGCATTTAAAAAGTGAGGCAACACTCCATTCACTTCGCACAGTGAATTGAAGTGTTGGAACAGACTGCTTCTCTTTCAGAGAAACGCATGTGAGTTTCTCCCTAATGCTTGCAAGTAGCTTATGGCACTTTCAAAGGAAAGTGATTTTCTCTGAAAGGACAGCATTTAGAAAGTGAAGCAACACTCCATTCACTTCGCACAGAGAATTGAAGTGTTGGAACAGATTGCTTCTCTTTCAGAGAAATGCATGTGAGTTTCTGTTGAATGCTTGTAAGTAGCTTAAGGCACTTTCAAAGGAAAGTGATTTTCTCTGAAAGGACAGCATTTAGAAAGTGAAGCAACACTCCATTCACTTCGCACAGTGAATTGAAGTATTGGAACAGACTGCTTCTCTTTCAGAGAAACGCATGTGAGTTTCTGTTGAATGCTTGTAAGTAGCTTAAGGCACTTTCAAAGGAAAGTGATTTTCTCTGAAAGGACAGCATTTAGAAAGTGAGGCAACACTCCATTCACTTCACACAGTGAATTGAAGTGTTGGTACAGACTTCTTCTCTTTCAGAGAAACGCATGTGAGTTTCTTCCTAATGCTTGCAAGTAGCTTTAGGCACTTTCAAAGGAAAGTGATTTTTTCTGAAAGGACAGCATTTAGAAAGTGAAGCAACACTCCATTCACTTCGCACAGTGAATTGAAGTGTTGGAACAGACTGCTTCTCTTTCAGAGAAATGCATGTGAGTTTCTGTAGAATGCTTGTAAGTAGCTTAAGGCACTTTCAAAGGAAAGTGATTTTCTCTGAAAGGACAGCATTTAGAAAGTGAAGCAACACTCCATTCCCTTCGTGCAGTGAATTGAAGTATTGGAACAGACTGCTTATCTTTCAGAGAAACGCATGTGAGTTTCTTCCTAATGCTTGCAAGTAGCTTAAGGCACTTTCAAAGGAGAGTGATTTTCTCTGAAAGGACAGCATTTAGAAAGTGAAGCAACACTCCATTCACTTCGCACAGTGAATTGAAGTGTTGGAACAGACTGCTTCTCTTTCAGAGAAACGCATGTGAGTTTCTTGTGAATTCTTGCAACTTGCTTAAGACACTTTCAAAGGAAAGTGATTTTCTCTGAAAGGACAGCATTTAGAAACTGAAGCAACACTCCATTCACTTCGCACAGTGAATTGAAGTGTTGGAACAGACTGCTTCTCTTTCAGAGAAATGCATGTGAGTTTCTGTTGAATGCTTGTAAGAAGCTTAAGGCACTTTGAAAGGAAAGTGATTTTCTCTGAAAGGACAGCATTAAGAAAGTGAATCAACACTCCATTCACTTCGCACAGTGAATTGAAGTGTTGGAACAGACTGCTTCTCTTTCAGAGAAACGCATGTGAGTTTCTTCCTAATGCTTGCAAGTAGCTTAAGGCACTTTCAAAGGAAAGTGATTTTCTCTGAAAGGACAGCATTTAGAAAGTGAAGCAACACTCCATTCACTTCGCACAGTGAATTGAAGTATTGGAACAGACTGCTTCTCTTTCAGAGAAACGCATGTGAGTTTCTGTTGAATGCTTGTAAGTAGCTTAAGGCACTTTCAAAGGAAAGTGATTTTCTCTGAAAGGACAGCATTTAGAAAGTGAGGCAACACTCCATTCACTTCACACAGTGAATTGAAGTGTTGGTACAGACTTCTTCTCTTTCAGAGAAACGCATGTGAGTTTCTTCCTAATGCTTGCAAGTAGCTTTAGGCACTTTCAAAGGAAAGTGATTTTTTCTGAAAGGACAGCATTTAGAAAGTGAAGCAACACTCCATTCACTTCGCACAGTGAATAGAAGTGTTGGAACAGACTGCTTCTCTTTCAGAGAAATGCATGTGAGTTTCTGTAGAATGCTTGTAAGTAGCTTAAGGCACTTTCAAAGGAAAGTGATTTTGTCTGAAAGGACAGCATTTAGAAAGTGAAGCAACACTCCATTCCCTTCGTGCAGTGAATTGAAGTATTGGAACAGACTGCTTATCTTTCAGAGAAACGCATGTGAGTTTCTTCCTAATGCTTGCAAGTAGCTTAAGGCACTTTCAAAGGAGAGTGATTTTCTCTGAAAGGACAGCATTTAGAAAGTGAAGCAACACTCCATTCACTTCGCACAGTGAATTGAAGTGTTGGAACACACTGCTTCTCTTTCAGAGAAACGCATGTGAGTTTCTTGTGAATTCTTGCAAGTTGCTTAAGGCACTTTCAAAGGAAAGTGATTTTCTCTGAAAGGACAGCATTTAGAAACTGAAGCAACACTCCATTCACTTCGCACAGTGAATTGAAGTGTTGGAACATACTGCTTCTCTTTCAGAGAAATGCATGTGAGTTTCTGTTGAATGCTTGTAAGAAGCTTAAGGCACTTTCAAAGGAAAGTGATTTTCTCTGAAAGGACAGCATTAAGAAAGTGAAGAAACACTCCATTCACTTCGCACAGTGAATTGAAGAGTTGGAACAGACTGCTTCTCTTTCAGAGAAACGCATGTGAGTTTCTGTTGAACGCTTGTAAGTAGCTTAAGGCACTTTCAAAGGAAAGTGATTTTCTCTGAAAGGACAGCATTTAGAAAGTGAGGCAACACTCCATTCACTTCACACAGTGAATTGAAGTGTTGAAACAGACTGCTTCTCTTTCAGAGAAACGCATGTGAGTTTCTTCCTAATGCTTGCAAGTAGCTTAAGGCACTTTCAAAGGAAAGTGATTTTCTCTGAAAGGACAGCATTTAGAAATTGAAGCAACACTCCATTCACTTCGCACAGTGAATTGAAGTGTTGGAACAGAGTGCTTCTCTTTCAGAATAACGCATGTGAGTTTCTTCCTAATGCTTGCAAGTAGCTTAAGGCACTTTCAAAGGAAAGTGATTTTCTCTGAAAGGACAGCATTTAGAAAGTGAAGCAACACTCCATTCACTTCGCACAGTGAATTGAAGTGTTGGAACATACTGCTTCTCTTTCAGAGAAACGCATGTGAGTTTCTGGTGAATGCTTGTAAGTAGCTTAAGGCACTTTCAAAGGAAAGTGATTTTCTCTGAAAGGACAGCATTTAGAAAGTGAAGCAACACTCCATTCACTTCACACAGTGAATTGAAGTGTTGGAACAGACTGCTTCTCTTTCAGAGAAATGCATGTGAGTTTCTGTTGAATGCTTGTAAGTAGCTTAAGGCACTTTCAAAGGAAAGTGATTTTCTCTGAAAGGACAGCATTTAGAAAGTGAAGCAACACTCCATTCACTTCGCAGAGTGAATTGAAGTATTGGAACAGACTGCTTCTCTTTAAGAGAAACGCATGTGAGTTTTTTGTGAATGCTTGAAAGTAGCTTTAGGCACTTTCAAAGGAAAGTGATTTTCTCTGAAAGGACAGCATTTAGAAAGTGAAGCAACACTCCATTCACTTCGCACAGTGAATTGAAGTGTTGGAACAGACTGCTTCTCTTTCAGAGAAATGCATGTGAGTTTCTGTAGAATGCTTGTAAGTAGCTTAAGGCACTTTCAAAGGAAAGTGATTTTGTCTGAAAGGACAGCATTTAGAAAGTGAAGCAACACTCCATTCCCTTCGTGCAGTGAATTGAAGTATTGGAACAGACTGCTTCTCTTTCAGAGAAACACATGTGAGTTTCTTCCTAATGCTTGCAAGTAGCTTAAGGCACTTTCAAAGGAGAGTGATTTTCTCTGAAAGGACAGCATTTAGAAAGTGAAGCAACACTCCATTCACTTCGCACAGTGAATTGAAGTGTTGGAACAGACTGCTTCTCTTTCAGAGAAACGCATGTGAGTTTCTTGTGAATTCTTGCAAGTTGTTTAAGGCACTTTCAAAGGAAAGTGATTTTCTCTGAAAGGACAGCATTTAGAAACTGAAGCAACACTCCATTCACTTCGCACAGTGAATTGAAGTGTTGGAACAGACTGCTTCTCTTTCAGAGAAATGCATGTGAGTTTCTGTTGAATGCTTGTAAGAAGCTTAAGGCACTTTCAAAGGAAAGTGATTTTCTCTGAAAGGACAGCATTAAGAAAGTGAAGCAACACTCCATTCACTTCGCACAGTGAATTGAAGTGTTGGAACAGACTGCTTCTCTTTCAGAGAAACGCATGTGAGTTTCTGTTGAACGCTTGTAAGTAGATTAAGGCACTTTCAAAGGAAAGTGATTTTCTCTGAAAGGACAGCATTTAGAAAGTGAGGCAACACTCCATTCACTTCACACAGTGAATTGAAGTGTTGAAACAGACTGCTTCTCTTTCAGAGAAACGCATGTGCGTTTCTTCCTAATGCTTGCAAGTAGCTTAAGGCACTTTCAAAGGAAAGTGATTTTCTCTGAAAGGACAGCATTTAGAAATTGAAGCAACACTCCATTCACTTCGCACAGTGAATTGAAGTGTTGGAACAGAGTGCTTCTCTTTCAGAATAACGCATGTGAGTTTCTTCCTAATGCTTGCAAGTAGCTTAAGGCACTTTCAAAGGAAAGTGATTTTCTCTGAAAGGACAGCATTTAGAAAGTGAAGCAACACTCCATTCACTTCACACAGTGAATTGAAGTGTTGGAACAGACTGCTTCTCTTTCAGAGAAATGCATGTGAGTTTCTGGTGAATGCTTGTAAGTAGCTTAAGGCACTTTCAAAGGAAAGTGATTTTCTCTGAAAGGACAGCATTTAGAAAGTGAAGCAACACTCCATTCACTTCGCAGAGTGAATTGAAGTATTGGAACAGACTGCTTCTCTTTCAGAGAAACGCATGTGAGTTTTTTGTGAATGCTTGAAAGTAGCTTTAGGCACTTTCAAAGGAAAGTGATTTTTTCTGAAAGGACAGCATTTAGAAAGTGAAGCAACACTCCATTCACTTCGCACAGTGAATTGAAGTGTTGGAACAGACTGCTTCTCTTTCAGAGAAATGCATGTGAGTTTCTGTAGAATGCTTGTAAGTAGCTTAAGGCACTTTCAAAGGAAAGTGATTTTGTCTGAAAGGACAGCATTTAGAAAGTGAAGCAACACTCCATTCCCTTCGTGCAGTGAATTGAAGTATTGGAACAGACTGCTTCTCTTTCAGAGAAACACATGTGAGTTTCTTCCTAATGCTTGCAAGTAGCTTAAGGCACTTTCAAAGGAGAGTGATTTTCTCTGAAAGGACAGCATTTAGAAAGTGAAGCAACACTCCATTCACTTCGCACAGTGAATTGAAGTGTTGGAACAGACTGCTTCTCTTTCAGAGAAACGCATGTGAGTTTCTTGTGAATTCTTGCAAGTTGTTTAAGGCACTTTCAAAGGAAAGTGATTTTCTCTGAAAGGACAGCATTTAGAAACTGAAGCAACACTCCATTCACTTCGCACAGTGAATTGAAGTGTTGGAACAGATTGCTTCTCTTTCAGAGAAATGCATGTGAGTTTCTGTTGAATGCTTGTAAGAAGCTTAAGGCACTTTCAAAGGAAAGTGATTTTCTCTGAAAGGACAGCATTAAGAAAGTGAAGCAACACTCCATTCACTTCGCACAGTGAATTGAAGTGTTGGAACAGACTGCTTCTCTTTCAGAGAAACGCATGTGAGTTTCTGTTGAACGCTTGTAATTAGATTAAGGCACTTTCAAAGGAAAGTGATTTTCTCTGAAAGGACAGCATTTAGAAAGTGAGGCAACACTCCATTCACTTCACACAGTGAATTGAAGTGTTGAAACAGACTGCTTCTCTTTCAGAGAAACGCATGTGCGTTTCTTCCTAATGCTTGCAAGTAGCTTAAGGCACTTTCAAAGGAAAGTGATTTTCTCTGAAAGGACAGCATTTAGAAATTGAAGCAACACTCCATTCACTTCGCACAGTGAATTGAAGTGTTGGAACAGAGTGCTTCTCTTTCAGAATAACGCATGTGAGTTTCTACCTAATGCTTGCAAGTAGCTTAAGGCACTTTCAAAGGAAAGTGATTTTCTCTGAAAGGACAGCATTTAGAAAGTGAAGCAACACTCCATTCACTTCGCACAGTGAATTGAAGTGTTCGAACATACTGCTTCTCTTTCAGAGAAACGCATGTGAGTTTCTGGTGAATGCTTGTAAGTAGCTTAAGGCACTTTCAAAGGAAAGTGATTTTCTCTGAAAGGACAGCATTTAGAAAGTGAAGCAACACTCCATTCACTTCACACAGTGAATTGAAGTGTTGGTACAGACTTCTTCTCTTTCAGAGAAACGCATGTGAGTTTCTTCCTAATGCTTGCAAGTAGCTTTAGGCACTTTCAAAGGAAAGTGATTTTTTCTGAAAGGACAGCATTTAGAAAGTGAAGCAACACTCCATTCACTTCGCACAGTGAATTGAAGTGTTGGAACAGACTGCTTCTCTTTCAGAGAAATGCATGTGAGTTTCTGTAGAATGCTTGTAAGTAGCTTAAGGCACTTTCAAAGGAAAGTGATTTTGTCTGAAAGGACAGCATTTAGAAAGTGAAGCAACACTCCATTCCCTTCGTGCAGTGAATTGAAGTATTGGAACAGACTGCTTCTCTTTCAGAGAAACACATGTTAGTTTCTTCCTAATGCTTGCAAGTAGCTTAAGGCACTTTCAAAGGAGAGTGATTTTCTCTGAAAGGACAGCATTTAGAAAGTGAAGCAACACTCCATTCACTTCGCACAGTGAATTGAAGTGTTGGAACAGACTGCTTCTCTTTCAGAGAAACGCATGTGAGTTTCTTGTGAATTCTTGCAAGTTGTTTAAGGCACTTTCAAAGGAAAGTGATTTTCTCTGAAAGGACAGCATTTAGAAACTGAAGCAACACTCCATTCACTTCGCACAGTGAATTGAAGTGTTGGAACAGACTGCTTCTCTTTCAGAGAAATGCATGTGAGTTTCTGTTGAATGCTTGTAAGAAGCTTAAGGCACTTTCAAAGGAAAGTGATTTTCTCTGAAAGGACAGCATTAAGAAAGTGAAGCAACACTCCATTCACTTCGCACAGTGAATTGAAGTGTTGGAACAGACTGCTTCTCTTTCAGAGAAACGCATGTGAGTTTCTGTTGAACGCTTGTAAGTAGCTTAAGGCACTTTCAAAGGAAAGTGATTTTCTCTGAAAGGACAGCATTTAGAAAGTGAGGCAACACTCCATTCACTTCACACAGTGAATTGAAGTGTTGAAACAGACTGCTTCTCTTTCTTAGAAACGCATGTGCGTTTCTTCCTAATGCTTGCAAGTAGCTTAAGGCACTTTCAAAGGAAAGTGATTTTCTCTGAAAGGACAGCATTTAGAAATTGAAGCAACACTCCATTCACTTCGCACAGTGAATTGAAGTGTTGGAACAGAGTGCTTCTCTTTCAGAATAACGCATGTGAGTTTCTTCCTAATGCTTGCAAGTAGCTTAAGGCACTTTCAAAGGAAAGTGATTTTCTCTGAAAGGACAGCATTTAGAAAGTGAAGCAACACTCCATTCACTTCGCACAGTGAATTGAAGTGTTGGAACATACTGCTTCTCTTTCAGAGAAACGCATGTGAGTTTCTGGTGAATGCTTGTAAGTAGCTTAAGGCACTTTCAAAGGAAAGTGATTTTCTCTGAAAGGACAGCATTTAGAAAGTGAAGCAACACTCCATTCACTTCACACAGTGAATTGAAGTGTTGGAACAGACTGCTTCTCTTTCAGAGAAATGCATGTGAGTTTCTGTTGAATGCTTGTAAGTAGCTTAAGGCACTTTCAAAGGAAAGTGATTTTCTCTGAAAGGACAGCATTTAGAAAGTGAAGCAACACTCCATTCACTTCGCAGAGTGAATTGAAGTATTGGAACAGACTGCTTCTCTTTAAGAGAAACGCATGTGAGTTTTTTGTGAATGCTTGAAAGTAGTTTTAGGCACTTTCAAATGAAAGTGATTTTCTCTGAAAGGACAGCATTTAGAAAGTGAGGCAACACTCTATTCACTTCACACAGTGAATTGAAGTGTTGGAACAGACTGCTTCTCTTTCAGAGAAACGCACTAGTGTTTCTTGTGAATGCTTGCAAGTAGTTTAAGGCACTATCAAAGGAAAGTGATTTTCTCTGAAAGGACAGCATTTAGAAAGTGAAGCAACACTCCATTCACTTCGCACAGTGAATTGAAGTGTTGGAACAGACTGCTTCTCTTTCAGAGAAACACATGTGAGTTTTTTATGAATGCTTGAAAGTAGTTTAAGGCACTTTCAAAGGAAAGTGATTTTCTCTGAAAGGACAGCATTTAGAAAGTGAGGCAACACTCCATTCACTTTGCACAGTGAATTGAAGTGTTGGAACAGACTGCTTCTCTTTCAGAGGAACGCATGTGAGTTTCTTCCTAATGCTTGCAAGTAGCTTAAGGCACTTTCAAAGGAAAGTGATTTTCTCTGAAAGGACAGCATTTAGAAAGTGAAGTAACACTCCTTTCACTTCGCACAGTGAATTGAAGTGTTGGCACCGACTGCTTCTCTTTCAGAGAAACGCATGTGAGTTTCTGGTGAATGCTTGTAAGTAGCTTAAGGCACTTTCAAAGGAAAGTGATTTTCTCTGAAAGGACAGCATTTAGAAAGTGAAGCAACACTCCATTCCCTTCGTGCAGTGAATTGAAGTGTTGGAACAGATTGCTTCTCTTTCATATAAACGCATTAGTGTTTCTTGTGAATGCTTGCAAGTTGCTTAAAGCACTTTCAAAGGAAAGTGATTTTCTCTGAAAGGACATAATTGAGAAAGTGAAGCAACACTCCATTCACTTCGCACAGTGAATTGAAGTGTTAGAACAGACTGCTTCTCTTTCAGAGAAATGCATGTGAGTTTCTGTTGAATGCTTGTTAGTAGCTTAAGGCACTTTCAAAGAAAGTGATTTTCTCTGAAAGGACAGCATTTAGAAAGTGAAGCAACACTCCATTCACTTCGCACATTGAATTGAAGTGTTGGAACAGACTGCTTCTCTTTCAGAGAAACGCATGTGAGTTTCTGGTGAATGCTTGTAAGTAGCTTAAGGCACTTTCAAAGGAAAGTGATTTTCTCTGAAAGGACAGCATTTAGAAAGTGAGGCAACACTCCATTCACTTCACACAGTGAATTGAAGTGTTGGAACAGACTGCTTCTCTTTCAGAGAAACGCATGAGAGTTTCTTCCTAATGATTGCAAGTAGCTTAAGGCACTTTCAAATGAAAGTGATTTTCTCTGAAAGGACAGCATTTAGAAAGTGAAGCAACACTCCATTCACTTCGCACAGTGAATTGAAGTGTTGGAACAGTCTGCTTCTCTTTCAGAGAAACGCATGTGAGTTTCTTCCTAATGCTTGTAAGTAGCATAAGGCACTTTCAAAGGAAAGTGATTTTCTCTGAAAGGACAGCATTTAGAAAGTGAAGCAATACTCCATTCACTTCGCACAGTGAATTGAAGTGTTGTAACAGACGGCTTCTCTTTCAGAGAAATGCATGTGAGTTTCTGTTGAATGCTTGTAAGTAGCTTAAGGCACTTTCAAAGGAAAGTGATTTTCTCTGAAAGGACAACATTTAGAAAGTGAAGCAACACTCCATTCACTTCGCACAGTGAATTGAAGTGTTGGAACAGACTGCTTCTCTTTCAGAAAAATGCATGTGAGTTTCTGTTGAATTCTTGTAAGTAGCTTAAGGCACTTTCAAAGGAAAGTGATTTTCTCTGAAAGGACAGCATTTAGAAAGTGAAGCAACACTCCATTCACTTCGCAGAGTGAATTGAAGTATTGGAACAGACTGCTTCTCTTCCAGAGAAACGCATGTGAGTTTCTGGTGAATGCTTGTAAGTAGCTTAAGTCACTTTCAAAGGAAAGTGATTTTCTCTGAAAGGACAGCATTTTAGAAAGTGAAGCAACACTCCATTCACTTCGCACAGTGAATTGAAGTGTTGGAACAGACTGCTTCTCTTTCAGAGAAATGCATGTGAGTTTCTTGTGAATTCTTGCAAGTTGCTTAAGGCACTTTCAAAGGAAAGTGATTTTCTCTGAAAGGACAGCATTTAGAAACTGAAGAAACACTCCATTCACTTCGCACAGTGAATTGAAGTGTTGGAACAGACTACTTCTCTTTAAGAGAAACGCATGTGAGTTTTTTGTGAATGCTTGAAAGTAGTTTAAGGCACTTTCAAAGGAAAGTGATTTTCTCTGAAAGGACAGCATTTAGAAAGTGAAGCAACACTCCATTCACTTCGCACAGTGAATTGAAGTGTTGGAACAGACTGCTTCTCTTTCAGAGAAACGCATTTGAGTTTCTGGTGAATGTTTGTAAGTAGCTTAAGGCACTTTCAAAGGAAAGTGATTTTCTCTGAAAGGACAGCATTTAGAAAGTGAGGCAACACTCTATTCACTTCACACAGTGAATTGAAGTGTTGGAACAGACTGCTTCTCTTTCAGAGAAACGCACTAGTGTTTCTTGTGAATGCTTGCAAGTAGTTTAAGGCACTATCAAATGAAAGTGATTTTCTCTGAAAGGACAGCATTTAGAAAGTGAAGCAATACTCCATTCACTTCGCACAGTGAATTGAAGTGTTGGAACAGACTGTTTCTCTTTCAGAGAAACGCATGTGAGTTTTTTATGAATGCTTGAAAGTAGTTTAAGGCACTTTCAAAGGAAAGTGATTTTCTCTGAAAGGACAGCATTTAGAAATTGAGGCAACACTCCATTCACGTCGCACAGTGAATTGAAGTGTTGGAACAGACTGCTTCTCTTTCAGAGAAACGCATGTGAGTTTCTTCCGAATGCTTGCAAGTAGCTTAAGGCACTTTCAAAGGAAAGTGATTTTCTCTGAAAGGACAGCATTTAGAAAGTGAAGCAACACTCCATTCACTTCGCACAGTGAATTGAAGTGTTGGCACCGACTGCTTCTCTTTCAGAGAAACGCATGTGAGTTTCTGGTGAATGCTTGTAAGTAGCTTAAGGCACTTTCAAAGGAAAGTGATTTTCTCTGAAAGGACAGCATTTAGAAAGTGAAGCAACACTCCATTCCCTTCGTGCAGTGAATTGAAGTGTTGGAACACAGTGCTTCTCTTTCATATAAACGCATTAGTGTTTCTTGTGAATGCTTGCAAGTTGCTTAAGGCACTTTCAAAGGAAAGTGATTTTCTCTGAAAGGACAGCATTTAGAAAGTGAAGCAACACTCCATTCACTTCGCCCAGTGAATTGAAGTGTTAGAACAGACTGCTTCTCTTTCAGAGAAATGCATGTGAGTTTCTGTTGAATGCTTGTTAGTAGCTTAAGGCACTTTCAAAGGAAAGTGATTTTCTCTGAAAGGACAGCATTTAGAAAGTGAAGCAACACTCCATTCACTTCGCACATTGAATTGAAGTGTTGGAACAGACTGCTTCTCTTTCAGAGAAACGCATGTGAGTTTCTGGTGAATTTTTGTAAGTAGCTTAAGGCACTTTCAAAGGAAAGTGATTTTCTCTGAAAGGACAGCATTTAGAAAGTGAGGCAACACTCCATTCACTTCACACAGTGAATTGAAGTGTTGAAACAGACTGCTTCTCTTTCAGAGAAACGCATGTGAGTTTCTTCCTAATGCTTGCAAGTAGCTTAAGGCACTTTCAAAGGAAAGTGATTTTCTCTGAAAGGACAGCATTTAGAAATTGAAGCAACACTCCATTCACTTCGCACAGTGAATTGAAGTGTTGGAACAGAGTGCTTCTCTTTCAGAATAACGCATGTGAGTTTCTTCCTAATGCTTGCAAGTAGCTTAAGGCACTTTCAAAGGAAAGTGATTTTCTCTGAAAGGACAGCATTTAGAAAGTGAAGCAACACTCCATTCACTTCGCACAGTGAATTGAAGTGTTGGAACATACTGCTTCTCTTTCAGAGAAACGCATGTGAGTTTCTGGTGAATGCTTGTAAGTAGCTTAAGGCACTTTCAAAGGAAAGTGATTTTCTCTGAAAGGACAGCATTTAGAAAGTGAAGCAACACTCCATTCACTTCACACAGTGAATTGAAGTGTTGGAACAGACTGCTTCTCTTTCAGAGAAATGCATGTGAGTTTCTGTTGAATGCTTGTAAGTAGCTTAAGGCACTTTCAAAGGAAAGTGATTTTCTCTGAAAGGACAGCATTTAGAAAGTGAAGCAACACTCCATTCACTTCGCAGAGTGAATTGAAGTATTGGAACAGACTGCTTCTCTTTAAGAGAAACGCATGTGAGTTTTTTGTGAATGCTTGAAAGTAGCTTTAGGCACTTTCAAAGGAAAGTGATTTTTTCTGAAAGGACAGCATTTAGAAAGTGAAGCAACACTCCATTCACTTCGCACAGTGAATTGAAGTGTTGGAACAGACTGCTTCTCTTTCAGAGAAATGCATGTGAGTTTCTGTAGAATGCTTGTAAGTAGCTTAAGGCACTTTCAAAGGAAAGTGATTTTGTCTGAAAGGACAGCATTTAGAAAGTGAAGCAACACTCCATTCCCTTCGTGCAGTGAATTGAAGTATTGGAACAGACTGCTTCTCTTTCAGAGAAACACATGTTAGTTTCTTCCTAATGCTTGCAAGTAGCTTAAGGCACTTTCAAAGGAGAGTGATTTTCTCTGAAAGGACAGCATTTAGAAAGTGAAGCAACACTCCATTCACTTCGCACAGTGAATTGAAGTGTTGGAACAGACTGCTTCTCTTTCAGAGAAACGCATGTGAGTTTCTGTTGAACGCTTGTAAGTAGCTTAAGGCACTTTCAAAGGAAAGTGATTTTCTCTGAAAGGACAGCATTTAGAAAGTGAGGCAACACTCCATTCACTTCACACAGTGAATTGAAGTGTTGAAACAGACTGCTTCTCTTTCAGAGAAACACATGTGCGTTTCTTCCTAATGCTTGCAAGTAGCTTAAGGCACTTTCAAAGGAAAGTGATTTTCTCTGAAAGGACAGCATTTAGAAATTGAAGCAACACTCCATTCACTTCGCACAGTTAATTGAAGTGTTGGAACAGAGTGCTTCTCTTTCAGAATAACGCATGTGAGTTTCTTCCTAATGCTTGCAAGTAGCTTAAGGCACTTTCAAAGGAAAGTGATTTTCTCTGAAAGGACAGCATTTAGAAAGTGAAGCAACACTCCATTCACTTCGCACAGTGAATTGAAGTGTTGGAACATACTGCTTCTCTTTCAGAGAAACGCATGTGAGTTTCTGGTGAATGCTTGTAAGTAGCTTAAGGCACTTTCAAAGGAAAGTGATTTTCTCTGAAAGGACAGCATTTAGAAAGTGAAGCAACACTCCATTCACTTCGCAGAGTGAATTGAAGTATTGGAACAGACTGCTTCTCTTTAAGAGAAACGCATGTGAGTTTTTTGTGAATGCTTGAAAGTAGTTTTAGGCACTTTCAAATGAAAGTGATTTTCTCTGAAAGGACAGCATTTAGAAAGTGAAGCAACACTCCATTTACTTCGCACAGTGAATTGAAGTGTTGGAACAGACTGCTTCTTTTTCAGAGAAACACATGTGAGTTTCTGGTGAATGTTTGTAAGTAGCTTAAGGCACTTTCAAAGGAAAGTGATTTTCTCTGAAAGGACAGCATTTAGAAAGTGAGGCAACACTCTATTCACTTCACACAGTGAATTGAAGTGTTGGAACAGACTGCTTCTCTTTCAGAGAAACGCACTAGTGTTTCTTGTGAATGCTTGCAAGTAGTTTAAGGCACTATCAAAGGAAAGTGATTTTCTCTGAAAGGACAGCATTTAGAAAGTGAAGCAACACTCCATTCACTTCGCACAGTGAATTGAAGTGTTGGAACAGACTGCTTCTCTTTCAGAGAAACACATGTGAGTTTTTTATGAATGCTTGAAAGTAGTTTAAGGCACTTTCAAAGGAAAGTGATTTTCTCTGAAAGGACAGCATTTAGAAAGTGAGGCAACACTCCATTCACTTTGCACAGTGAATTGAAGTGTTGGAACAGACTGCTTCTCTTTCAGAGGAACGCATGTGAGTTTCTTCCTAATGCTTGCAAGTAGCTTAAGGCACTTTCAAAGAAAAGTGATTTTCTCTGAAAGGACAGCATTTAGAAAGTGAAGTAACACTCCATTCACTTCGCACAGTGAATTGAAGTGTTGGCACCGACTGCTTCTCTTTCAGAGAAACGCATGTGAGTTTCTGGTGAATGCTTGTAAGTAGCTTAAGGCACTTTCAAAGGAAAGTGATTTTCTCTGAAAGGACAGCATTTAGAAAGTGAAGCAACACTCCATTCCCTTCGTGCAGTGAATTGAAGTGTTGGAACAGAGTGCTTCTCTTTCAGAGAAACGCATGTGAGTTTCTGGTGAATGCTTGTAAGTAGCTTAAGGCACTTTCAAAGGAAAGTGATTTTCTCTGAAAGGACAGAATTTAGAAAGTGAAGCAACACTCCATTCCCTTCGTGCAGTGAATTGAAGTGTTGGAACAGATTGCTTCTCTTTCATATAAACGCATTAGTGTTTCTTGTGAATGCTTGCAAGTTGCTTAAAGCACTTTCAAAGGAAAGTGATTTTCTCTGAAAGGACATAATTGAGAAAGTGAAGCAACACTCCATTCACTTCGCACAGTGAATTGAAGTGTTAGAACAGACTGCTTCTCTTTCAGAGAAATGCATGTGAGTTTCTGTTGAATGCTTGTTAGTAGCTTAAGGCACTTTCAAAGAAAGTGATTTTCTCTGAAAGGACAGCATTTAGAAAGTGAAGCAACACTCCATTCACTTCGCACATTGAATTGAAGTGTTGGAACAGACTGCTTCTCTTTCAGAGAAACGCATGTGAGTTTCTGGTGAATGCTTGTAAGTAGCTTAAGGCACTTTCAAAGGAAAGTGATTTTCTCTGAAAGGACAGCATTTAGAAAGTGAGGCAACACTCCATTCACTTCACACAGTGAATTGAAGTGTTGGAACAGACTGCTTCTCTTTCAGAGAAACGCATGAGAGTTTCTTCCTAATGATTGCAAGTAGCTTAAGGCACTTTCAAATGAAAGTGATTTTCTCTGAAAGGACAGCATTTAGAAAGTGAAGCAACACTCCATTCACTTCGCACAGTGAATTGAAGTGTTGGAACAGTCTGCTTCTCTTTCAGAGAAACGCATGTGAGTTTCTTCCTAATGCTTGTAAGTAGCTTAAGGCACTTTCAAAGGAAAGTGATTTTCTCTGAAAGGACAGCATTTAGAAAGTGAAGCAATACTCCATTCACTTCGCACAGTGAATTGAAGTGTTGTAACAGACGGCTTCTCTTTCAGAGAAATGCATGTGAGTTTCTGTTGAATGCTTGTAAGTAGCTTAAGGCACTTTCAAAGGAAAGTGATTTTCTCTGAAAGGACAACATTTAGAAAGTGAAGCAACACTCCATTCACTTCGCACAGTGAATTGAAGTGTTGGAACAGACTGCTTCTCTTTCAGAAAAATGCATGTGAGTTTCTGTTGAATGCTTGTAAGTAGCTTAAGGCACTTTCAAAGGAAAGTGATTTTCTCTGAAAGGACAGCATTTAGAAAGTGAAGCAACACTCCATTCACTTCGCAGAGTGAATTGAAGTATTGGAACAGACTGCTTCTCTTCCAGAGAAACGCATGTGAGTTTCTGGTGAATGCTTGTAAGTAGCTTAAGTCACTTTCAAAGGAAAGTGATTTTCTCTGAAAGGACAGCATTTTAGAAAGTGAAGCAACACTCCATTCACTTCGCACAGTGAATTGAAGTGTTGGAACAGACTGCTTCTCTTTCAGAGAAATGCATGTGAGTTTCTTGTGAATTCTTGCAAGTTGCTTAAGGCACTTTCAAAGGAAAGTGATTTTCTCTGAAAGGACAGCATTTAGAAACTGAAGAAACACTCCATTCACTTCGCACAGTGAATTGAAGTGTTGGAACAGACTACTTCTCTTTAAGAGAAACGCATGTGAGTTTTTTGTGAATGCTTGAAAGTAGTTTAAGGCACTTTCAAAGGAAAGTGATTTTCTCTGAAAGGACAGCATTTAGAAAGTGAAGCAACACTCCATTCACTTCGCACAGTGAATTGAAGTGTTGGAACAGACTGCTTCTCTTTCAGAGAAACGCATTTGAGTTTCTGGTGAATGTTTGTAAGTAGCTTAAGGCACTTTCAAAGGAAAGTGATTTTCTCTGAAAGGACAGCATTTAGAAAGTGAGGCAACACTCTATTCACTTCACACAGTGAATTGAAGTGTTGGAACAGACTGCTTCTCTTTCAGAGAAACGCACTAGTGTTTCTTGTGAATGCTTGCAAGTAGTTTAAGGCACTATCAAATGAAAGTGATTTTCTCTGAAAGGACAGCATTTAGAAAGTGAAGCAATACTCCATTCACTTCGCACAGTGAATTGAAGTGTTGGAACAGACTGTTTCTCTTTCAGAGAAACGCATGTGAGTTTTTTATGAATGCTTGAAAGTAGTTTAAGGCACTTTCAAAGGAAAGTGATTTTCTCTGAAAGGACAGCATTTAGAAATTGAGGCAACACTCCATTCACGTCGCACAGTGAATTGAAGTGTTGGAACAGACTGCTTCTCTTTCAGAGAAACGCATGTGAGTTTCTTCCGAATGCTTGCAAGTAGCTTAAGGCACTTTCAAAGGAAAGTGATTTTCTCTGAAAGGACAGCATTTAGAAAGTGAAGCAACACTCCATTCACTTCGCACAGTGAATTGAAGTGTTGGCACCGACTGCTTCTCTTTCAGAGAAACGCATGTGAGTTTCTGGTGAATGCTTGTAAGTAGCTTAAGGCACTTTCAAAGGAAAGTGATTTTCTCTGAAAGGACAGCATTTAGAAAGTGAAGCAACACTCCATTCCCTTCGTGCAGTGAATTGAAGTGTTGGAACACAGTGCTTCTCTTTCATATAAACGCATTAGTGTTTCTTGTGAATGCTTGCAAGTTGCTTAAGGCACTTTCAAAGGAAAGTGATTTTCTCTGAAAGGACAGCATTTAGAAAGTGAAGCAACACTCCATTCACTTCGCCCAGTGAATTGAAGTGTTAGAACAGACTGCTTCTCTTTCAGAGAAATGCATGTGAGTTTCTGTTGAATGCTTGTTAGTAGCTTAAGGCACTTTCAAAGGAAAGTGATTTTCTCTGAAAGGACAGCATTTAGAAAGTGAAGCAACACTCCATTCACTTCGCACATTGAATTGAAGTGTTGGAACAGACTGCTTCTCTTTCAGAGAAACGCATGTGAGTTTCTGGTGAATTTTTGTAAGTAGCTTAAGGCACTTTCAAAGGAAAGTGATTTTCTCTGAAAGGACAGCATTTAGAAAGTGAGGCAACACTCCATTCACTTCACACAGTGAATTGAAGTGTTGAAACAGACTGCTTCTCTTTCAGAGAAACGCATGTGAGTTTCTTCCTAATGCTTGCAAGTAGCTTAAGGCACTTTCAAAGGAAAGTGATTTTCTCTGAAAGGACAGCATTTAGAAATTGAAGCAACACTCCATTCACTTCGCACAGTGAATTGAAGTGTTGGAACAGAGTGCTTCTCTTTCAGAATAACGCATGTGAGTTTCTTCCTAATGCTTGCAAGTAGCTTAAGGCACTTTCAAAGGAAAGTGATTTTCTCTGAAAGGACAGCATTTAGAAAGTGAAGCAACACTCCATTCACTTCGCACAGTGAATTGAAGTGTTGGAACATACTGCTTCTCTTTCAGAGAAACGCATGTGAGTTTCTGGTGAATGCTTGTAAGTAGCTTAAGGCACTTTCAAAGGAAAGTGATTTTCTCTGAAAGGACAGCATTTAGAAAGTGAAGCAACACTCCATTCACTTCACACAGTGAATTGAAGTGTTGGAGCAGACTGCTTCTCTTTCAGAGAAATGCATGTGAGTTTCTGTTGAATGCTTGTAAGTAGCTTAAGGCACTTTCAAAGGAAAGTGATTTTCTCTGAAAGGACAGCATTTAGAAAGTGAAGCAACACTCCATTCACTTCGCAGAGTGAATTGAAGTATTGGAACAGACTGCTTCTCTTTAAGAGAAACGCATGTGAGTTTTTTGTGAATGCTTGAAAGTAGCTTTAGGCACTTTCAAAGGAAAGTGATTTTTTCTGAAAGGACAGCATTTAGAAAGTGAAGCAACACTCCATTCACTTCGCACAGTGAATTGAAGTGTTGGAACAGACTGCTTCTCTTTCAGAGAAATGCATGTGAGTTTCTGTAGAATGCTTGTAAGTAGCTTAAGGCACTTTCAAAGGAAAGTGATTTTGTCTGAAAGGACAGCATTTAGAAAGTGAAGCAACACTCCATTCCCTTCGTGCAGTGAATTGAAGTATTGGAACAGACTGCTTCTCTTTCAGAGAAACACATGTTAGTTTCTTCCTAATGCTTGCAAGTAGCTTAAGGCACTTTCAAAGGAGAGTGATTTTCTCTGAAAGGACAGCATTTAGAAAGTGAAGCAACACTCCATTCACTTCGCACAGTGAATTGAAGTGTTGGAACAGACTGCTTCTCTTTCAGAGAAACGCATGTGAGTTTCTGTTGAACGCTTGTAAGTAGCTTAAGGCACTTTCAAAGGAAAGTGATTTTCTCTGAAAGGACAGCATTTAGAAAGTGAGGCAACACTCCATTCACTTCACACAGTGAATTGAAGTGTTGAAACAGACTGCTTCTCTTTCAGAGAAACACATGTGCGTTTCTTCCTAATGCTTGCAAGTAGCTTAAGGCACTTTCAAAGGAAAGTGATTTTCTCTGAAAGGACAGCATTTAGAAATTGAAGCAACACTCCATTCACTTCGCACAGTTAATTGAAGTGTTGGAACAGAGTGCTTCTCTTTCAGAATAACGCATGTGAGTTTCTTCCTAATGCTTGCAAGTAGCTTAAGGCACTTTCAAAGGAAAGTGATTTTCTCTGAAAGGACAGCATTTAGAAAGTGAAGCAACACTCCATTCACTTCGCACAGTGAATTGAAGTGTTGGAACATACTGCTTCTCTTTCAGAGAAACGCATGTGAGTTTCTGGTGAATGCTTGTAAGTAGCTTAAGGCACTTTCAAAGGAAAGTGATTTTCTCTGAAAGGACAGCATTTAGAAAGTGAAGCAACACTCCATTCACTTCGCAGAGTGAATTGAAGTATTGGAACAGACTGCTTCTCTTTAAGAGAAACGCATGTGAGTTTTTTGTGAATGCTTGAAAGTAGTTTTAGGCACTTTCAAATGAAAGTGATTTTCTCTGAAAGGACAGCATTTAGAAAGTGAAGCAACACTCCATTTACTTCGCACAGTGAATTGAAGTGTTGGAACAGACTGCTTCTTTTTCAGAGAAACACATGTGAGTTTCTGGTGAATGTTTGTAAGTAGCTTAAGGCACTTTCAAAGGAAAGTGATTTTCTCTGAAAGGACAGCATTTAGAAAGTGAGGCAACACTCTATTCACTTCACAAAGTGAATTGAAGTGTTGGAACAGACTGCTTCTCTTTCAGAGAAACGCAATAGTGTTTCTTGTGAATGCTTGCAAGTAGTTTAAGGCACTATCAAAGGAAAGTGATTTTCTCTGAAAGGACAGCATTTAGAAAGTGAAGCAACACTCCATTCACTTCGCACAGTGAATTGAAGTGTTGGAACAGACTGCTTCTCTTTCAGAGAAACACATGTGAGTTTTTTATGAATGCTTGAAAGTAGTTTAAGGCACTTTCAAAGGAAAGTGATTTTCTCTGAAAGGACAGCATTTAGAAAGTGAGGCAACACTCCATTCACTTTGCACAGTGAATTGAAGTGTTGGAACAGACTGCTTCTCTTTCAGAGGAACGCATGTGAGTTTCTTCCTAATGCTTGCAAGTAGCTTAAGGCACTTTCAAAGGAAAGTGATTTTCTCTGAAAGGACAGCATTTAGAAAGTGAAGCAACACTCCATTCACTTCGCACAGTGAATTGAAGTGTTGGAACAGACTGCTTCTCTTTCAGAGAAACGCATTTGAGTTTCTGGTGAATGTTTGTAAGTAGCTTAAGGCACTTTCAAAGGAAAGTGATTTTCTCTGAAAGGACAGCATTTAGAAAGTGAGGCAACACTCTATTCACTTCACACAGTGAATTGAAGTGTTGGAACAGACTGCTTCTCTTTCAGAGAAACGCACTAGTGTTTCTTGTGAATGCTTGCAAGTAGTTTAAGGCACTATCAAATGAAAGTGATTTTCTCTGAAAGGACAGCATTTAGAAAGTGAAGCAATACTCCATTCACTTCGCACAGTGAATTGAAGTGTTGGAACAGACTGTTTCTCTTTCAGAGAAACGCATGTGAGTTTTTTATGAATGCTTGAAAGTAGTTTAAGGCACTTTCAAAGGAAAGTGATTTTCTCTGAAAGGACAGCATTTAGAAATTGAGGCAACACTCCATTCACGTCGCACAGTGAATTGAAGTGTTGGAACAGACTGCTTCTCTTTCAGAGAAACGCATGTGAGTTTCTTCCGAATGCTTGCAAGTAGCTTAAGGCACTTTCAAAGGAAAGTGATTTTCTCTGAAAGGACAGCATTTAGAAAGTGAAGCAACACTCCATTCACTTCGCACAGTGAATTGAAGTGTTGGCACCGACTGCTTCTCTTTCAGAGAAACGCATGGGAGTTTCTGGTGAATGCTTGTAAGTAGCTTAAGGCACTTTCAAAGGAAAGTGATTTTCTCTGAAAGGACAGCATTTAGAAAGTGAAGCAACACTCCATTCCCTTCGTGCAGTGAATTGAAGTGTTGGAACACAGTGCTTCTCTTTCATATAAACGCATTAGTGTTTCTTGTGAATGCTTGCAAGTTGCTTAAGGCACTTTCAAAGGAAAGTGATTTTCTCTGAAAGGACAGCATTTAGAAAGTGAAGCAACACTCCATTCACTTCGCCCAGTGAATTGAAGTGTTAGAACAGACTGCTTCTCTTTCAGAGAAATGCATGTGAGTTTCTGTTGAATGCTTGTTAGTAGCTTAAGGCACTTTCAAAGGAAAGTGATTTTCTCTGAAAGGACAGCATTTAGAAAGTGAAGCAACACTCCATTCACTTCGCACATTGAATTGAAGTGTTGGAACAGACTGCTTCTCTTTCAGAGAAACGCATGTGAGTTTCTGGTGAATTTTTGTAAGTAGCTTAAGGCACTTTCAAAGGAAAGTGATTTTCTCTGAAAGGACAGCATTTAGAAAGTGAGGCAACACTCCATTCACTTCACACAGTGAATTGAAGTGTTGAAACAGACTGCTTCTCTTTCAGAGAAACGCATGTGAGTTTCTTCCTAATGCTTGCAAGTAGCTTAAGGCACTTTCAAAGGAAAGTGATTTTCTCTGAAAGGACAGCATTTAGAAATTGAAGCAACACTCCATTCACTTCGCACAGTGAATTGAAGTGTTGGAACAGAGTGCTTCTCTTTCAGAATAACGCATGTGAGTTTCTTCCTAATGCTTGCAAGTAGCTTAAGGCACTTTCAAAGGAAAGTGATTTTCTCTGAAAGGACAGCATTTAGAAAGTGAAGCAACACTCCATTCACTTCGCACAGTGAATTGAAGTGTTGGAACATACTGCTTCTCTTTCAGAGAAACGCATGTGAGTTTCTGGTGAATGCTTGTAAGTAGCTTAAGGCACTTTCAAAGGAAAGTGATTTTCTCTGAAAGGACAGCATTTAGAAAGTGAAGCAACACTCCATTCATTTCACACAGTGAATTGAAGTGTTGGAACAGACTGCTTCTCTTTCAGAGAAATGCATGTGAGTTTCTGTTGAATGCTTGTAAGTAGCTTAAGGCACTTTCAAAGGAAAGTGATTTTCTCTGAAAGGACAGCATTTAGAAAGTGAAGCAACACTCCATTCACTTCGCAGAGTGAATTGAAGTATTGGAACAGACTGCTTCTCTTTAAGAGAAACGCATGTGAGTTTTTTGTGAATGCTTGAAAGTAGTTTCAGGCACTTTCAAATGAAAGTGATTTTCTCTGAAAGGACAGCATTTAGAAAGTGAAGCAACACTCCATTCACTTCGCACAGTGAATTGAAGTGTTGGAACAGACTGCTTCTTTTTCAGAGAAACACATGTGAGTTTCTGGTGAATGTTTGTAAGTAGCTTAAGGCACTTTCAAAGGAAAGTGATTTTCTCTGAAAGGACAGCATTTAGAAAGTGAAGCAACACTCCATTCCCTTCGTGCAGTGAATTGAAGTGTTGGAACAGAGTGCTTCTCTTTCATATAAACGCATTAGTGTTTCTTGTGAATGATTGCAAGTTGCTTAAGGCACTTTCAAAGGAAAGTGATTTTCTCTGAAAGGACAGCATTTAGAAAGTGAAGCAACACTCCATTCACTTCGCACAGTGAATTGAAGTGTTGGAACAGACTGCTTCTCTTTCAGAGAAACGCATTTGAGTTTCTGGTGAATGTTTGTAAGTAGCTTAAGGCACTTTCAAAGGAAAGTGATTTTCTCTGAAAGGACAGCATTTAGAAAGTGAGGCAACACTCTATTCACTTCACACAGTGAATTGAAGTGTTGGAACAGACTGCTTCTCTTTCAGAGAAACGCACTAGTGTTTCTTGTGAATGCTTGCAAGTAGTTTAAGGCACTATCAAATGAAAGTGATTTTCTCTGAAAGGACAGCATTTAGAAAGTGAAGCAATACTCCATTCACTTCGCACAGTGAATTGAAGTGTTGGAACAGACTGTTTCTCTTTCAGAGAAACGCATGTGAGTTTTTTATGAATGCTTGAAAGTAGTTTAAGGCACTTTCAAAGGAAAGTGATTTTCTCTGAAAGGACAGCATTTAGAAATTGAGGCAACACTCCATTCACGTCGCACAGTGAATTGAAGTGTTGGAACAGACTGCTTCTCTTTCAGAGAAACGCATGTGAGTTTCTTCCGAATGCTTGCAAGTAGCTTAAGGCACTTTCAAAGGAAAGTGATTTTCTCTGAAAGGACAGCATTTAGAAAGTGAAGCAACACTCCATTCACTTCGCACAGTGAATTGAAGTGTTGGCACCGACTGCTTCTCTTTCAGAGAAACGCATGTGAGTTTCTGGTGAATGCTTGTAAGTAGCTTAAGGCACTTTCAAAGGAAAGTGATTTTCTCTGAAAGGACAGCATTTAGAAAGTGAAGCAACACTCCATTCCCTTCGTGCAGTGAATTGAAGTGTTGGAACAGAGTGCTTCTCTTTCATATAAACGCATTAGTGTTTCTTGTGAATGCTTGCAAGTTGCTTAAGGCACTTTCAAAGGAAAGTGATTTTCTCTGAAAGGACAGCATTTAGAAAGTGAAGCAACACTCCATTCACTTCGCACAGTGAATTGAAGTGTTAGAACAGACTGCTTCTCTTTCAGAGAAATGCATGTGAGTTTCTGTTGAATGCTTGTTAGTAGCTTAAGGCACTTTCAAAGGAAAGTGATTTTCTCTGAAAGGACAGCATTTAGAAAGTGAAGCAACACTCCATTCACTTCGCACAGTGAATTGAAGTGTTGGAACAGACTGCTTCTCTTTCAGAGAAACGCATGTGAGTTTCTGGTGAATTTTTGTAAGTAGCTTAAGGCACTTTCAAAGGAAGGTGATTTTCTCTGAAAGGACAGCATTTAGAAAGTGAGGCAACACTCCAATCACTTCACACAGTGAATTGAAGTGTTGAAACAGACTGCTTCTCTTTCAGAGAAACGCATGTGAGTTTCTTCCTAATGCTTGCAAGTAGCTTAAGGCACTTTCAAAGGAAAGTGATTTTCTCTGAAAGGACAGCATTTAGAAATTGAAGCAACACTCCATTCACTTCGCACAGTGAATTGAAGTGTTGGAACAGAGTGCTTCTCTTTCAGAATAACGCATGTGAGTTTCTTCCTAATGCTTGCAAGTAGCTTAAGGCACTTTCAAAGGAAAGTGATTTTCTCTGAAAGGACAGCATTTAGAAAGTGAAGCAACACTCCATTCACTTCGCACAGTGAATTGAAGTGTTGGAACATACTGCTTCTCTTTCAGAGAAACGCATGTGAGTTTCTGGTGAATGCTTGTAAGTAGCTTAAGGCACTTTCAAAGGAAAGTGATTTTCTCTGAAAGGACAGCATTTAGAAAGTGAAGCAACACTCCATTCACTTCACACAGTGAATTGAAGTGTTGGAACAGACTGCTTCTCTTTCAGAGAAATGCATGTGAGTTTCTGTTGAATGCTGGTAAGTAGCTTAAGGCACTTTCAAAGGAAAGTGATTTTCTCTGAAAGGACAGCATTTAGAAAGTGAAGCAACACTCCATTCACTTCGCAGAGTGAATTGAAGTATTGGAACAGACTGCTTCTCTTTAAGAGAAACGCATGTGAGTTTTTTGTGAATGCTTGAAAGTAGTTTCAGGCACTTTCAAATGAAAGTGATTTTCTCTGAAAGGACAGCATTTAGAAAGTGAAGCAACACTCCATTCACTTCGCACAGTGAATTGAAGTGTTGGAACAGACTGCTTCTTTTTCAGAGAAACACATGTGAGTTTCTGGTGAATGTTTGTAAGTAGCTTAAGGCACTTTCAAAGGAAAGTGATTTTCTCTGAAAGGACAGCATTTAGAAAGTGAAGCAACACTCCATTCCCTTCGTGCAGTGAATTGAAGTGTTGGAACAGAGTGCTTCTCTTTCATATAAACGCATTAGTGTTTCTTGTGAATGCTTGCAAGTTGCTTAAGGCACTTTCAAAGGAAAGTGATTTTCTCTGAAAGGACAGCATTTAGAAAGTGAAGCAACACTCCATTCACTTCGCACAGTGAATTGAAGTGTTAGAACAGACTGCTTCTCTTTCAGAGAAATGCATGTGAGTTTCTGTTGAATGCTTGTTAGTAGCTTAAGGCACTTTCAAAGGAAAGTGATTTTCTCTGAAAGGACAGCATTTAGAAAGTGAAGCAACACTCCATTCACTTCGCACATTGAATTGAAGTGTTGGAACAGACTGCTTCTCTTTCAGAGAAACGCATGTGAGTTTCTGGTGAATTTTTGTAAGTAGCTTAAGGCACTTTCAAAGGAAAGTGATTTTCTCTGAAAGGACAGCATTTAGAAAGTGAGGCAACACTCCATTCACTTCACACAGTGAATTGAAGTGTTGAAACAGACTGCTTCTCTTTCAGAGAAACGCATGTGAGTTTCTTCCTAATGCTTGCAAGTAGCTTAAGGCACTTTCAAAGGAAAGTGATTTTCTCTGAAAGGACAGCATTTAGAAATTGAAGCAACACTCCATTCACTTCGCACAGTGAATTGAAGTGTTGGAACAGAGTGCTTCTCTTTCAGAATAACGCATGTGAGTTTCTTCCTAATGCTTGCAAGTAGCTTAAGGCACTTTCAAAGGAAAGTGATTTTCTCTGAAAGGACAGCATTTAGAAAGTGAAGCAACACTCCATTCACTTCGCACAGTGAATTGAAGTGTTGGAACAGTCTGCTTCTCTTTCAGAGAAACGCATGTGAGTTTCTGGTGAATGCTTGTAAGTAGCTTAAGGCACTTTCAAAGGAAAGTGATTTTCTCTGAAAGGACAGCATTTAGAAAGTGAAGCAACACTCCATTCACTTCACACAGTGAATTGAAGTGTTGGAACAGACTGCTTCTCTTTCAGAGAAATGCATGTGAGTTTCTGTTGAATGCTTGTAAGTAGCTTAAGACACTTTCAAAGGAAAGTGATTTTCTCTGAAAGGACAGCATTTAGAAAGTGAAGCAACACTCCATTCACTTCGCAGAGTGAATTGAAGTATTGGAACAGACTGCTTCTCTTTAAGAGAAACGCATGTGAGTTTTTTGTGAATGCTTGAAAGTAGTTTCAGGCACTTTCAAATGAAAGTGATTTTCTCTGAAAGGACAGCATTTAGAAAGTGAAGCAACACTCCATTCACTTCGCACAGTGAATTGAAGTGTTGGAACAGACTGCTTCTTTTTCAGAGAAACACATGTGAGTTTCTGGTGAATGTTTGTAAGTAGCTTAAGGCACTTTCAAAGGAAAGTGATTTTCTCTGAAAGGACAGCATTTAGAAAGTGAGGCAACACTCTATTCACTTCACACAGTGAATTGAAGTGTTGGAACAGACTGCTTCTCTTTCAGAGAAACGCATGTGAGTTTCTTCCTAATGCTTGCAAGTAGCTTAAGGCACTTTCAAAGGAAAGTGATTTTCTCTGAAAGGACAGCATTTAGAAAGTGAAGCAACACTCCATTCACTTCGCACAGTGAATTGAAGTGTTGGAACATACTGCTTCTCTTTCAGAGAAACGCATGTGAGTTTCTGGTGAATGCTTGTAAGTAGCTTAAGGCACTTTCAAAGGAAAGTGATTTTCTCTGAAAGGACAGCATTTAGAAAGTGAAGCAACACTCCATTCACTTCACACAGTGAATTGAAGTGTTGGAACAGACTGCTTCTCTTTCAGAGAAATGCATGTGAGTTTCTGTTGAATGCTGGTAAGTAGCTTAAGGCACTTTCAAAGGAAAGTGATTTTCTCTGAAAGGACAGCATTTAGAAAGTGAAGCAACACTCCATTCACTTCGCAGAGTGAATTGAAGTATTGGAACAGACTGCTTCTCTTTAAGAGAAACGCATGTGAGTTTTTTGTGAATGCTTGAAAGTAGTTTCAGGCACTTTCAAATGAAAGTGATTTTCTCTGAAAGGACAGCATTTAGAAAGTGAAGCAACACTCCATTCACTTCGCACAGTGAATTGAAGTGTTGGAACAGACTGCTTCTTTTTCAGAGAAACACATGTGAGTTTCTGGTGAATGTTTGTAAGTAGCTTAAGGCACTTTCAAAGGAAAGTGATTTTCTCTGAAAGGACAGCATTTAGAAAGTGAAGCAACACTCCATTCCCTTCGTGCAGTGAATTGAAGTGTTGGAACAGAGTGCTTCTCTTTCATATAAACGCATTAGTGTTTCTTGTGAATGCTTGCAAGTTGCTTAAGGCACTTTCAAAGGAAAGTGATTTTCTCTGAAAGGACAGCATTTAGAAAGTGAAGCAACACTCCATTCACTTCGCACAGTGAATTGAAGTGTTAGAACAGACTGCTTCTCTTTCAGAGAAATGCATGTGAGTTTCTGTTGAATGCTTGTTAGTAGCTTAAGGCACTTTCAAAGGAAAGTGATTTTCTCTGAAAGGACAGCATTTAGAAAGTGAAGCAACACTCCATTCACTTCGCACATTGAATTGAAGTGTTGGAACAGACTGCTTCTCTTTCAGAGAAACGCATGTGAGTTTCTGGTGAATTTTTGTAAGTAGCTTAAGGCACTTTCAAAGGAAAGTGATTTTCTCTGAAAGGACAGCATTTAGAAAGTGAGGCAACACTCCATTCACTTCACACAGTGAATTGAAGTGTTGAAACAGACTGCTTCTCTTTCAGAGAAACGCATGTGAGTTTCTTCCTAATGCTTGCAAGTAGCTTAAGGCACTTTCAAAGGAAAGTGATTTTCTCTGAAAGGACAGCATTTAGAAATTGAAGCAACACTCCATTCACTTCGCACAGTGAATTGAAGTGTTGGAACAGAGTGCTTCTCTTTCAGAATAACGCATGTGAGTTTCTTCCTAATGCTTGCAAGTAGCTTAAGGCACTTTCAAAGGAAAGTGATTTTCTCTGAAAGGACAGCATTTAGAAAGTGAAGCAACACTCCATTCACTTCGCACAGTGAATTGAAGTGTTGGAACAGTCTGCTTCTCTTTCAGAGAAACGCATGTGAGTTTCTGGTGAATGCTTGTAAGTAGCTTAAGGCACTTTCAAAGGAAAGTGATTTTCTCTGAAAGGACAGCATTTAGAAAGTGAAGCAACACTCCATTCACTTCACACAGTGAATTGAAGTGTTGGAACAGACTGCTTCTCTTTCAGAGAAATGCATGTGAGTTTCTGTTGAATGCTTGTAAGTAGCTTAAGACACTTTCAAAGGAAAGTGATTTTCTCTGAAAGGACAGCATTTAGAAAGTGAAGCAACACTCCATTCACTTCGCAGAGTGAATTGAAGTATTGGAACAGACTGCTTCTCTTTAAGAGAAACGCATGTGAGTTTTTTGTGAATGCTTGAAAGTAGTTTCAGGCACTTTCAAATGAAAGTGATTTTCTCTGAAAGGACAGCATTTAGAAAGTGAAGCAACACTCCATTCACTTCGCACAGTGAATTGAAGTGTTGGAACAGACTGCTTCTTTTTCAGAGAAACACATGTGAGTTTCTGGTGAATGTTTGTAAGTAGCTTAAGGCACTTTCAAAGGAAAGTGATTTTCTCTGAAAGGACAGCATTTAGAAAGTGAGGCAACACTCTATTCACTTCACACAGTGAATTGAAGTGTTGGAACAGACTGCTTCTCTTTCAGAGAAACGCACTAGTGTTTCTTGTGAATGCTTGCAAGTAGTTTAAGGCACTATCAAAGGAAAGTGATTTTCTCTGAAAGGACAGCATTTAGAAAGTGAAGCAACACTCCATTCACTTCGCACTGTGAATTGAAGTGTTGGAACAGACTGCTTCTCTTTCAGAGAAACACATGTGAGTTTTTTATGAATGCTTGAAAGTAGTTTAAGGCACTTTCAAAGGAAAGTGATTTTCTCTGAAAGGACAGCATTTAGAAAGTGAAGCAACACTCCATTCCCTTCGTGCAGTGAATTGAAGTATTGGAACAGACTGCTTCTCTTTCAGAGAAACGCATGTGAGTTTCTTCCTAATGCTTGCAAGTAGCTTAAGGCACTTTCAAAGGAGAGTGATTTTCTCTGAAAGGACAGCATTTAGAAAGTGAAGCAACACTCCATTCACTTCGCACAGTGAATTGAAGTGTTGGAACAGACTGCTTCTCTTTCAGAGAAACGCATGTGAGTTTCTTGTGAATTCTTGCAAGTTGCTTAAGGCACTTTCAAAGGAAAGTGATTTTCTCTGAAAGGACATAATTGAGAAAGTGAAGCAACACTCCATTCACTTCGCACAGTGAATTGAAGTGTTAGAACAGACTGCTTCTCTTTCAGAGAAATGCATGTGAGTTTCTGTTGAATGCTTGTTAGTAGCTTAAGGCACTTTCAAAGAAAGTGATTTTCTCTGAAAGGACAGCATTTAGAAAGTGAAGCAACACTCCATTCACTTCGCACATTGAATTGAAGTGTTGGCACCGACTGCTTCTCTTTCAGAGAAACGCATGTGAGTTTCTGGTGAATGCTTGTAAGTAGCTTAAGGCACTTCAAAGGAAAGTGATTTTCTCTGAAAGGACAGCATTTAGAAAGTGAAGCAACACTCCATTCCCTTCGTGCAGTGAATTGAAGTGTTGGAACAGAGTGCTTCTCTTTCATATAAACGCATTAGTGTTTCTTGTGAATGCTTGCAAGTTGCTTAAGGCACTTTCAAAGGAAAGTGATTTTCTCTGAAAGGACATAATTGAGAAAGTGAAGCAACACTCCATTCACTTCGCACACTGAATTGAAGTGTTAGAACAGACTGCTTCTCTTTCAGAGAAATGCATGTGAGTTTCTGTTGAATGCTTGTTAGTAGCTTAAGGCACTTTCAAAGAAAGTGATTTTCTCTGAAAGGACAGCATTTAGAAAGTGAAGCAACACTCCATTCACTTCGCACATTGAATTGAAGTGTTGGAACAGACTGCTTCTCTTTCAGAGAAACGCATGTGAGTTTCTGGTGAATGCTTGTAAGTAGCTTAAGGCACTTTCAAAGGAAAGTGATTTTCTCTGAAAGGACAGCATTTAGAAAGTGAGGCAACACTCCATTCACTTCACACAGTGAATTGAAGTGTTGGAACAGACTGCTTCTCTTTCAGAGAAACGCATGAGAGTTTCTTCCTAATGCTTGCAAGTAGCTTAAGGCACTTTCAAATGAAAGTGATTTTCTCTGAAAGGACAGCATTTAGAAAGTGAAGCAACACTCCATTCACTTCGCACAGTGAATTGAAGTGTTGGAACAGTCTGCTTCTCTTTCAGAGAAACGCATGTGAGTTTCTTCCTAATGCTTGTAAGTAGCTTAAGGCACTTTCAAAGGAAAGTGATTTTCTCTGAAAGGACAGCATTTAGAAAGTGAAGCAATACTCCATTCACTTCGCACAGTGAATTGAAGTGTTGTAACAGACGGCTTCTCTTTCAGAGAATCGCATGTTAGTTTCTGGTGAATGCTTGTAAGTAGCTTAAGGCACTTTCAAAGGAAAGTGATTTTCTCTGAAAGGACAACATTTAGAAAGTGAAGCAACACTCCATTCACTTCGCACAGTGAATTGAAGTGTTGGAACAGACTGCTTCTCTTTCAGAGAAATGCATGTGAGTTTCTGTTGAATGCTTGTAAGTAGCTTAAGGCACTTTCAAAGGAAAGTGATTTTCTCTGAAAGGACAGCATTTAGAAAGTGAAGCAACACTCCATTCACTTCGCAGAGTGAATTGAAGTATTGGAACAGACTGCTTCTCTTCCAGAGAAACGCATGTGAGTTTCTGGTGAATGCTTGTAAGTAGCTTAAGTCACTTTCAAAGGAAAATGATTTTCTCTGAAAGGACAGCATTTTAGAAAGTGAAGCAACACTCCATTCACTTCGCACAGTGAATTGAAGTGTTGGAACAGACTGCTTCTCTTTCAGAGTAATGCATGTGAGTTTCTTGTGAATTCTTGCAAGTTGCTTAAGGCACTTTCAAAGGAAAGTGATTTTCTCTGAAAGGACAGCATTTAGAAACTGAAGAAACACTCCATTCACTTCGCACAGTGAATTGAAGTGTTGGAACAGACTACTTCTCTTTAAGAGAACCGCATGTGAGTTTTTTGTGAATGCTTGAAGTAGTTTAAGGCACTTTCAAAGGAAAGTGATTTTCTCTGAAAGGACAGCATTTAGAAAGTGAAGCAACACTCCATTCACTTCGCACAGTGAATTGAAGTGTTGGAACAGACTGCTTCTCTTTCAGAGAAACGCATTTGAATTTCTGGTGAATGTTTGTAAGTAGCTTAAGGCACTTTCAAAGGAAAGTGATTTTCTCTGAAAGGACAGCATTTAGAAAGTGAGGCAACACTCTATTCACTTCACACAGTGAATTGAAGTGTTGGAACAGACTGCTTCTCTTTCAGAGAAACGCACTAGTGTTTCTTGTGAATGCTTGCAAGTAGTTTAAGGCACTATCAAATGAAAGTGATTTTCTCTGAAAGGACAGCATTTAGAAAGTGAAGCAATACTCCATTCACTTCGCACAGTGAATTGAAGTGTTGGAACAGACTGTTTCTCTTTCAGAGAAACGCATGTGAGTTTTTTATGAATGCTTGAAAGTAGTTTAAGGCACTTTCAAAGGAAAGTGATTTTCTCTGAAAGGACAGCATTTAGAAATTGAGGCAACACTCCATTCACGTCGCACAGTGATTTGAAGTGTTGGAACAGACTGCTTCTCTTTCAGAGAAACGCATGTGAGTTTCTTCCGAATGCTTGCAAGTAGCTTAAGGCACTTTCAAAGGAAAGTGATTTTCTCTGAAAGGACAGCATTTAGAAAGTGAAGCAACACTCCATTCACTTCGCACAGTGAATTGAAGTGTTGGCACCGACTGCTTCTCTTTCAGAGAAACGCATGTGAGTTTCTGGTGAATGCTTGTAAGTAGCTTAAGGCACTCTCAAAGGAAAGTGATTTTCTCTGAAAGGACAGCATTTAGAAAGTGAAGCAACACTCCATTCCCTTCGTGCAGTGAATTGAAGTGTTGGAACAGAGTGCTTCTCTTTCATATAAACGCATTAGTGTTTCTTGTGAATGCTTGCAAGTTGCTTAAGGCACTTTCAAAGGAAAGTGATTTTCTCTGAAAGGACAGCATTTAGAAAGTGAAGCAACACTCCATTCACTTCGCACAGTGAATTGAAGTGTTAGAACAGACTGCTTCTCTTTCAGAGAAATGCATGTGAGTTTCTGTTGAATGCTTGTTAGTAGCTTAAGGCACTTTCAAAGGAAAGTGATTTTCTCTGAAAGGACAGCATTTAGAAAGTGAAGCAACACTCCATTCACTTCGCACATTGAATTGAAGTGTTGGAACAGACTGCTTCTCTTTCAGAGAAACGCATGTGAGTTTCTGGTGAATTTTTGTAAGTAGCTTAAGGCACTTTCAAAGGAAGGTGATTTTCTCTGAAAGGACAGCATTTAGAAAGTGAGGCAACACTCCATTCACTTCACACAGTGAATTGAAGTGTTGAAACAGACTGCTTCTCTTTCAGAGAAACGCATGTGAGTTTCTTCCTAATGCTTGCAAGTAGCTTAAGGCACTTTCAAAGGAAAGTGATTTTCTCTGAAAGGACAGCATTTAGAAATTGAAGCAACACTCCATTCACTTCGCACAGTGAATTGAAGTGTTGGAACAGAGTGCTTCTCTTTCAGAATAATGCATGTGAGTTTCTTCCTAATGCTTGCAAGTAGCTTAAGGCACTTTCAAAGGAAAGTGATTTTCTCTGAAAGGACAGCATTTAGAAAGTGAAGCAACACTCCATTCACTTCGCACAGTGAATTGAAGTGTTGGAACATACTGCTTCTCTTTCAGAGAAACGCATGTGAGTTTCTGGTGAATGCTTATAAGTAGCTTAAGGCACTTTCAAAGGAAAGTGATTTTCTCTGAAAGGACAGCATTTAGAAAGTGAAGCAACACTCCATTCACTTCACACAGTGAATTGAAGTGTTGGAACAGACTGCTTCTCTTTCAGAGAAATGCATGTGAGTTTCTGTTGAATGTTTGTAAGTAGCTTAAGGCACTTTCAAAGGAAAGTGATTTTCTCTGAAAGGACAGCATTTAGAAAGTGAAGCAACACTCCATTCACTTCGCAGAGTGAATTGAAGTATTGGAACAGACTGCTTCTCTTTAAGAGAAACGCATGTGAGTTTTTTGTGAATGCTTGAAAGTAGTTTCAGGCACTTTCAAATGAAAGTGATTTTCTCTGAAAGGACAGCATTTAGAAAGTGAAGCAACACTCCATTCACTTCGCACAGTGAATTGAAGTGTTGGAACAGACTGCTTCTTTTTCAGAGAAACACATGTGAGTTTCTGGTGAATGTTTGTAAGTAGCTTAAGGCACTTTCAAAGGAAAGTGATTTTCTCTGAAAGGACAGCATTTAGAAAGTGAAGCAACACTCCATTCCCTTCGTGCAGTGAATTGAAGTGTTGGAACAGAGTGCTTCTCTTTCATATAAACGCATTAGTGTTTCTTGTGAATGCTTGCAAGTTGCTTAAGGCACTTTCAAAGGAAAGTGATTTTCTCTGAAAGGACAGCATTTAGAAAGTGAAGCAACACTCCATTCACTTCGCACAGTGAATTGAAGTGTTAGAACAGACTGCTTCTCTTTCAGAGAAATGCATGTGAGTTTCTGTTGAATGCTTGTTAGTAGCTTAAGGCACTTTCAAAGGAAAGTGATTTTCTCTGAAAGGACAGCATTTAGAAAGTGAAGCAACACTCCATTCACTTCGCACATTGAATTGAAGTGTTGGAACAGACTGCTTCTCTTTCAGAGAAACGCATGTGAGTTTCTGGTGAATTTTTGTAAGTAGCTTAAGGCACTTTCAAAGGAAAGTGATTTTCTCTGAAAGGACAGCATTTAGAAAGTGAGGCAACACTCCATTCACTTCACACAGTGAATTGAAGTGTTGAAACAGACTGCTTCTCTTTCAGAGAAACGCATGTGAGTTTCTTCCTAATGCTTGCAAGTAGCATAAGGCACTTTCAAAGGAAAGTGATTTTCTCTGAAAGGACAGCATTTAGAAATTGAAGCAACACTCCATTCACTTCGCACAGTGAATTGAAGTGTTGGAACAGAGTGCTTCTCTTTCAGAATAACGCATGTGAGTTTCTTCCTAATGCTTGCAAGTAGCTTAAGGCACTTTCAAAGGAAAGTGATTTTCTCTGAAAGGACAGCATTTAGAAAGTGAAGCAACACTCCATTCACTTCGCACAGTGAATTGAAGTGTTGGAACATACTGCTTCTCTTTCAGAGAAACGCATGTGAGTTTCTGGTGAATGCTTGTAAGTAGCTTAAGGCACTTTCAAAGGAAAGTGATTTTCTCTGAAAGGACAGCATTTAGAAAGTGAAGCAACACTCCATTCACTTCACACAGTGAATTGAAGTGTTGGAACAGACTGCTTCTCTTTCAGAGAAATGCATGTGAGTTTCTGTTGAATGCTTGTAAGTAGCTTAAGACACTTTCAAAGGAAAGTGATTTTCTCTGAAAGGACAGCATTTAGAAAGTGAAGCAACACTCCATTCACTTCGCAGAGTGAATTGAAGTATTGGAACAGACTGCTTCTCTTTAAGAGAAACGCATGTGAGTTTTTTGTGAATGCTTGAAAGTAGTTTCAGGCACTTTCAAATGAAAGTGATTTTCTCTGAAAGGACAGCATTTAGAAAGTGAAGCAACACTCCATTCACTTCGCACAGTGAATTGAAGTGTTGGAACAGACTGCTTCTTTTTCAGAGAAACACATGTGAGTTTCTGGTGAATGTTTGTAAGTAGCTTAAGGCACTTTCAAAGGAAAGTGATTTTCTCTGAAAGGACAGCATTTAGAAAGTGAAGCAACACTCCATTCCCTTCGTGCAGTGAATTGAAGTGTTGGAACAGAGTGCTTCTCTTTCATATAAACGCATTAGTGTTTCTTGTGAATGCTTGCAAGTTGCTTAAGGCACTTTCAAAGGAAAGTGATTTTCTCTGAAAGGACAGCATTTAGAAAGTGAAGCAACACTCCATTCACTTCGCACAGTGAATTGAAGTGTTAGAACAGACTGCTTCTCTTTCAGAGAAATGCATGTGAGTTTCTGTTGAATGCTTGTTAGTAGCTTAAGGCACTTTCAAAGGAAAGTGATTTTCTCTGAAAGGACAGCATTTAGAAAGTGAAGCAACACTCCATTCACTTCGCACATTGAATTGAAGTGTTGGAACAGACTGCTTCTCTTTCAGAGAAACGCATGTGAGTTTCTGGTGAATTTTTGTAAGTAGCTTAAGGCACTTTCAAAGGAAAGTGATTTTCTCTGAAAGGACAGCATTTAGAAAGTGAGGCAACACTCCATTCACTTCACACAGTGAATTGAAGTGTTGAAACAGACTGCTTCTCTTTCAGAGAAACGCATGTGAGTTTCTTCCTAATGCTTGCAAGTAGCATAAGGCACTTTCAAAGGAAAGTGATTTTCTCTGAAAGGACAGCATTTAGAAATTGAAGCAACACTCCATTCACTTCGCACAGTGAATTGAAGTGTTGGAACAGAGTGCTTCTCTTTCAGAATAACGCATGTGAGTTTCTTCCTAATGCTTGCAAGTAGCTTAAGGCACTTTCAAAGGAAAGTGATTTTCTCTGAAAGGACAGCATTTAGAAAGTGAAGCAACACTCCATTCACTTCGCACAGTGAATTGAAGTGTTGGAACATACTGCTTCTCTTTCAGAGAAACGCATGTGAGTTTCTGGTGAATGCTTGTAAGTAGCTTAAGGCACTTTCAAAGGAAAGTGATTTTCTCTGAAAGGACAGCATTTAGAAAGTGAAGCAACACTCCATTAACTTCACACAGTGAATTGAAGTGTTGGAACAGACTGCTTCTCTTTCAGAGAAATGCATGTGAGTTTCTGTTGAATGCTTGTAAGTAGCTTAAGACACTTTCAAAGGAAAGTGATTTTCTCGGAAAGGACAGCATTTAGAAAGTGAAGCAACACTCCATTCACTTCGCAGAGTGAATTGAAGTATTGGAACAGACTGCTTCTCTTTAAGAGAAACGCATGTGAGTTTTTTGTGAATGCTTGAAAGTAGTTTCAGGCACTTTCAAATGAAAGTGATTTTCTCTGAAAGGACAGCATTTAGAAAGTGAAGCAACACTCCATTCACTTCGCACAGTGAATTGAAGTGTTGGAACAGACTGCTTCTTTTTCAGAGAAACACATGTGAGTTTCTGGTGAATGTTTGTAAGTAGCTTAAGGCACTTTCAAAGGAAAGTGATTTTCTCTGAAAGGACAGCATTTAGAAAGTGAGGCAACACTCTATTCACTTCACACAGTGAATTGAAGTGTTGGAACAGACTGCTTCTCTTTCAGAGAAACGCACTAGTGTTTCTTGTGAATGCTTGCAAGTAGTTTAAGGCACTATCAAAGGAAAGTGATTTTCTCTGAAAGGACAGCATTTAGAAAGTGAAGCAACACTCCATTCACTTCGCACAGTGAATTGAAGTGTTGGAACAGACTGCTTCTCTTTCAGAGAAACACATGTGAGTTTTTTATGAATGCTTGAAAGTAGTTTAAGGCACTTTCAAAGGAAAGTGATTGTCTCTGAAAGGACAGCATTTAGAAAGTGAAGCAACACTCCATTCCCTTCGTGCAGTGAATTGAAGTATTGGAACAGACTGCTTCTCTTTCAGAGAAACGCATGTGAGTTTCTTCCTAATGCTTGCAAGTAGCTTAAGGCACTTTCAAAGGAAAGTGATTTTCTCTGAAAGGACAGCATTTAGAAAGTGAAGCAACACTCCATTCACTTCGCACAGTGAATTGAAGTGTTGGAACAGACTGCTTCTCTTTCAGAGAAACGCATGTGAGTTTCTTGTGAATTCTTGCAAGTTGCTTAAGGCACTTTCAAAGGAAAGTGATTTTCTCTGAAAGGACATAATTGAGAAAGTGAAGCAACACTCCATTCACTTCGCACAGTGAATTGAAGTGTTAGAACAGACTGCTTCTCTTTCAGAGAAATGCATGTGAGTTTCTGTTGAATGCTTGTTAGTAGCTTAAGGCACTTTCAAAGAAAGTGATTTTCTCTGAAAGGACAGCATTTAGAAAGTGAAGCAACACTCCATTCACTTCGCACATTGAATTGAAGTGTTGGCACCGACTGCTTCTCTTTCAGAGAAACGCATGTGAGTTTCTGGTGAATGCTTGTAAGTAGCTTAAGGCACTTTCAAAGGAAAGTGATTTTCTCTGAAAGGACAGCATTTAGAAAGTGAAGCAACACTCCATTCCCTTCGTGCAGTGAATTGAAGTGTTGGAACAGAGTGCTTCTCTTTCATATAAACGCATTAGTGTTTCTTGTGAATGCTTGCAAGTTGCTTAAGGCACTTTCAAAGGAAAGTGATTTTCTCTGAAAGGACATAATTGAGAAAGTGAAGCAACACTCCATTCACTTCGCACAGTGAATTGAAGTGTTAGAACAGACTGCTTCTCTTTCAGAGAAATGCATGTGAGTTTCTGTTGAATGCTTGTTAGTAGCTTAAGGCACTTTCAAAGAAAGTGATTTTCTCTGAAAGGACAGCATTTAGAAAGTGAAGCAACACTCCATTCACTTCGCACATTGAATTGAAGTGTTGGAACAGACTGCTTCTCTTTCAGAGAAACGCATGTGAGTTTCTGGTGAATGCTTGTAAGTAGCTTAAGGCACTTTCAAAGGAAAGTGATTTTCTCTGAAAGGACAGCATTTAGAAAGTGAAGCAACACTCCATTCACTTCGCACAGTGAATTGAAGTGTTGGAACATACTGCTTCTCTTTCAGAGAAACGCATGTGAGTTTCTGGTGAATGCTTGTAAGTAGCTTAAGGCACTTTCAAAGGAAAGTGATTTTCTCTGAAAGGACAGCATTTAGAAAGTGAAGCAACACTCCATTCACTTCACACAGTGAATTGAAGTGTTGGAACAGACTGCTTCTCTTTCAGAGAAATGCATGTGAGTTTCTGTTGAATGCTTGTAAGTAGCTTAAGGCACTTTCAAAGGAAAGTGATTTTCTCTGAAAGGACAGCATTTAGAAAGTGAAGCAACACTCCATTCACTTCGCAGAGTGAATTGAAGTATTGGAACAGACTGCTTCTCTTTAAGAGAAACGCATGTGAGTTTTTTGTGAATGCTTGAAAGTAGTTTCAGGCACTTTCAAATGAAAGTGATTTTCTCTGAAAGGACAGCATTTAGAAAGTGAAGCAACACTCCATTCACTTCGCACAGTGAATTGAAGTGTTGGAACAGACTGCTTCTTTTTCAGAGAAACACATGTGAGTTTCTGGTGAATGTTTGTAAGTAGCTTAAGGCACTTTCAAAGGAAAGTGATTTTCTCTGAAAGGACAGCATTTAGAAAGTGAGGCAACACTCTATTCACTTCACACAGTGAATTGAAGTGTTGGAACAGACTGCTTCTCTTTCAGAGAAACGCACTAGTGTTTCTTGTGAATGCTTGCAAGTAGTTTAAGGCACTATCAAAGGAAAGTGATTTTCTCTGAAAGGACAGCATTTAGAAAGTGAAGCAACACTCCATTCACTTCGCACAGTGAATTGAAGTGTTGGAACAGACTGCTTCTCTTTCAGAGAAACACATGTGAGTTTTTTATGAATGCTTGAAAGTAGTTTAAGGCACTTTCAAAGGAAAGTGATTTTCTCTGAAAGGACAGCATTTAGAAAGTGAGGCAACACTCCATTCACTTCACACAGTGAATTGAAATGTTGGAACAGACTGCTTCTCTTTCAGAGAAACGCATGAGAGTTTCTTCCTAATGCTTGCAAGTAGCTTAAGGCACTTTCAAATGAAAGTGATTTTCTCTGAAAGGACAGCATTTAGAAAGTGAAGCAACACTCCATTCACTTCGCACAGTGAATTGAAGTGTTGGAACAGTCTGCTTCTCTTTCAGAGAAACGCATGTGAGTTTCTTCCTAATGCTTGTAAGTAGCTTAAGGCACTTTCAAAGGAAAGTGATTTTCTCTGAAAGGACAGCATTTAGAAAGTGAAGCAATACTCCATTCACTTCGCACAGTGAATTGAAGTGTTGTAACAGACGGCTTCTCTTTCAGAGAATCGCATGTTAGTTTCTGGTGAATGCTTGTAAGTAGCTTAAGGCACTTTCAAAGGAAAGTGATTTTCTCTGAAAGGACAACATTTAGAAAGTGAAGCAACACTCCATTCACTTCGCACAGTGAATTGAAGTGTTGGAACAGACTGCTTCTCTTTCAGAGAAATGCATGTGAGTTTCTGTTGAATGCTTGTAAGTAGCTTAAGGCACTTTCAAAGGAAAGTGATTTTCTCTGAAAGGACAGCATTTAGAAAGTGAAGCAACACTCCATTCACTTCGCAGAGTGAATTGAAGTATTGGAACAGACTGCTTCTCTTCCAGACAAACGCATGTGAGTTTCTGGTGAATGCTTGTAAGTAGCTTAAGTCACTTTCAAAGGAAAGTGATTTTCTCTGAAAGGACAGCATTTTAGAAAGTGAAGCAACACTCCATTCACTTCGCACAGTGAATTGAAGTGTTGGAACAGACTGCTTCTCTTTCAGAGAAATGCATGTGAGTTTCTTGTGAATTCTTGCAAGTTGCTTAAGGCACTTTCAAAGGAAAGTGATTTTCTCTGAAAGGACAGCATTTAGAAAGTGAAGCAACACTCCATTCACTTCGCACAGTGAATTGAAGTGTTGGAACAGACTGCTTCTTTTTCAGAGAAACACATGTGAGTTTCTGGTGAATGTTTGTAAGTAGCTTAAGGCACTTTCAAAGGAAAGTGATTTTCTCTGAAAGGACAGCATTTAGAAAGTGAGGCAACACTCTATTCACTTCACACAGTGAATTGAAGTGTTGGAACAGACTGCTTCTCTTTCAGAGAAACGCACTAGTGTTTCTTGTGAATGCTTGCAAGTAGTTTAAGGCACTATCAAAGGAAAGTGATTTTCTCTGAAAGGACAGCATTTAGAAAGTGAAGCAACACTCCATTCACTTCGCACAGTGAATTGAAGTGTTGGAACAGACTGCTTCTCTTTCAGAGAAACACATGTGAGTTTTTTATGAATGCTTGAAAGTAGTTTAAGGCACTTTCAAAGGAAAGTGATTTTCTCTGAAAGGACAGCATTTAGAAAGTGAGGCAACACTCCATTCACTTCACACAGTGAATTGAAGTGTTGGAACAGACTGCTTCTCTTTCAGAGAAACGCATGAGAGTTTCTTCCTAATGCTTGCAAGTAGCTTAAGGCACTTTCAAATGAAAGTGATTTTCTCTGAAAGGACAGCATTTAGAAAGTGAAGCAACACTCCATTCACTTCGCACAGTGAATTGAAGTGTTGGAACAGACTGCTTCTCTTTCAGAGAAACGCATGTGAGTTTCTTCCTAATGCTTGTAAGTAGCTTAAGGCACTTTCAAAGGAAAGTGATTTTCTCTGAAAGGACAGCATTTAGAAAGTGAAGCAACACTCCATTCCCTTCGTGCAGTGAATTGAAGTGTTGGAACAGAGTGCTTCTTTTTCAGAGAAACACATGTGAGTTTCTGGTGAATGTTTGTAAGTAGCTTAAGGCACTTTCAAAGGAAAGTGATTTTCTCTGAAAGGACAGCATTTAGAAAGTGAGGCAACACTCTATTCACTTCACACAGTGAATTGAAGTGTTGGAACAGACTGCTTCTCTTTCAGAGAAACGCACTAGTGTTTCTTGTGAATGCTTGCAAGTAGTTTAAGGCACTATCAAAGGAAAGTGATTTTCTCTGAAAGGAGAGCATTTAGAAAGTGAAGCAACACTCCATTCACTTCGCACAGTGAATTGAAGTGTTGGAACAGACTGCTTCTCTTTCAGAGAAACACATGTGAGTTTTTTATGAATGCTTGAAAGTAGTTTAAGGCACTTTCAAAGGAAAGTGATTGTCTCTGAAAGGACAGCATTTAGAAAGTGAAGCAACACTCCATTCCCTTCGTGCAGTGAATTGAAGTATTGGAACAGACTGCTTCTCTTTCAGAGAAACGCATGTGAGTTTCTTCCTAATGCTTGCAAGTAGCTTAAGGCACTTTCAAAGGAAAGTGATTTTCTCTGAAAGGACAGCATTTAGAAAGTGAAGCAACACTCCATTCACTTCGCACAGTGAATTGAAGTGTTGGAACAGACTGCTTCTCTTTCAGAGAAACGCATGTGAGTTTCTTGTGAATTCTTGCAAGTTGCTTAAGGCACTTTCAAAGGAAAGTGATTTTCTCTGAAAGGACATAATTGAGAAAGTGAAGCAACACTCCATTCACTTCGCACAGTGAATTGAAGTGTTAGAACAGACTGCTTCTCTTTCAGAGAAATGCATGTGAGTTTCTGTTGAATGCTTGTTAGTAGCTTAAGGCACTTTCAAAGAAAGTGATTTTCTCTGAAAGGACAGCATTTAGAAAGTGAAGCAACACTCCATTCACTTCGCACATTGAATTGAAGTGTTGGCACCGACTGCTTCTCTTTCAGAGAAACGCATGTGAGTTTCTGGTGAATGCTTGTAAGTAGCTTAAGGCACTTTCAAAGGAAAGTGATTTTCTCTGAAAGGACAGCATTTAGAAAGTGAAGCAACACTCCATTCCCTTCGTGCAGTGAATTGAAGTGTTGGAACAGAGTGCTTCTCTTTCATATAAACGCATTAGTGTTTCTTGTGAATGCTTGCAAGTTGCTTAAGGCACTTTCAAAGGAAAGTGATTTTCTCTGAAAGGACATAATTGAGAAAGTGAAGCAACACTCCATTCACTTCGCACAGTGAATTGAAGTGTTAGAACAGACTGCTTCTCTTTCAGAGAAATGCATGTGAGTTTCTGTTGAATGCTTGTTAGTAGCTTAAGGCACTTTCAAAGAAAGTGATTTTCTCTGAAAGGACAGCATTTAGAAAGTGAAGCAACACTCCATTCACTTCGCACATTGAATTGAAGTGTTGGAACAGACTGCTTCTCTTTCAGAGAAACGCATGTGAGTTTCTGGTGAATGCTTGTAAGTAGCTTAAGGCACTTTCAAAGGAAAGTGATTTTCTCTGAAAGGACAGCATTTAGAAAGTGAAGCAACACTCCATTCACTTCGCACAGTGAATTGAAGTGTTGGAACATACTGCTTCTCTTTCAGAGAAACGCATGTGAGTTTCTGGTGAATGCTTGTAAGTAGCTTAAGGCACTTTCAAAGGAAAGTGATTTTCTCTGAAAGGACAGCATTTAGAAAGTGAAGCAACACTCCATTCACTTCACACAGTGAATTGAAGTGTTGGAACAGACTGCTTCTCTTTCAGAGAAATGCATGTGAGTTTCTGTTGAATGCTTGTAAGTAGCTTAAGGCACTTTCAAAGGAAAGTGATTTTCTCTGAAAGGACAGCATTTAGAAAGTGAAGCAACACTCCATTCACTTCGCAGAGTGAATTGAAGTATTGGAACAGACTGCTTCTCTTTAAGAGAAACGCATGTGAGTTTTTTGTGAATGCTTGAAAGTAGTTTCAGGCACTTTCAAATGAAAGTGATTTTCTCTGAAAGGACAGCATTTAGAAAGTGAAGCAACACTCCATTCACTTCGCACAGTGAATTGAAGTGTTGGAACAGACTGCTTCTTTTTCAGAGAAACACATGTGAGTTTCTGGTGAATGTTTGTAAGTAGCTTAAGGCACTTTCAAAGGAAAGTGATTTTCTCTGAAAGGACAGCATTTAGAAAGTGAGGCAACACTCTATTCACTTCACACAGTGAATTGAAGTGTTGGAACAGACTGCTTCTCTTTCAGAGAAACGCACTAGTGTTTCTTGTGAATGCTTGCAAGTAGTTTAAGGCACTATCAAAGGAAAGTGATTTTCTCTGAAAGGACAGCATTTAGAAAGTGAAGCAACACTCCATTCACTTCGCACAGTGAATTGAAGTGTTGGAACAGACTGCTTCTCTTTCAGAGAAACACATGTGAGTTTTTTATGAATGCTTGAAAGTAGTTTAAGGCACTTTCAAAGGAAAGTGATTTTCTCTGAAAGGACAGCATTTAGAAAGTGAGGCAACACTCCATTCACTTCACACAGTGAATTGAAGTGTTGGAACAGACTGCTTCTCTTTCAGAGAAACGCATGAGAGTTTCTTCCTAATGCTTGCAAGTAGCTTAAGGCACTTTCAAATGAAAGTGATTTTCTCTGAAAGGACAGCATTTAGAAAGTGAAGCAACACTCCATTCACTTCGCACAGTGAATTGAAGTGTTGGAACAGTCTGCTTCTCTTTCAGAGAAACGCATGTGAGTTTCTTCCTAATGCTTGTAAGTAGCTTAAGGCACTTTCAAAGGAAAGTGATTTTCTCTGAAAGGACAGCATTTAGAAAGTGAAGCAATACTCCATTCACTTCGCACAGTGAATTGAAGTGTTGTAACAGACGGCTTCTCTTTCAGAGAATCGCATGTTAGTTTCTGGTGAATGCTTGTAAGTAGCTTAAGGCACTTTCAAAGGAAAGTGATTTTCTCTGAAAGGACAACATTTAGAAAGTGAAGCAACACTCCATTCACTTCGCACAGTGAATTGAAGTGTTGGAACAGACTGCTTCTCTTTCAGAGAAATGCATGTGAGTTTCTGTTGAATGCTTGTAAGTAGCTTAAGGCACTTTCAAAGGAAAGTGATTTTCTCTGAAAGGACAGCATTTAGAAAGTGAAGCAACACTCCATTCACTTCGCAGAGTGAATTGAAGTATTGGAACAGACTGCTTCTCTTCCAGAGAAACGCATGTGAGTTTCTGGTGAATGCTTGTAAGTAGCTTAAGTCACTTTCAAAGGAAAGTGATTTTCTCTGAAAGGACAGCATTTTAGAAAGTGAAGCAACACTCCATTCACTTCGCACAGTGAATTGAAGTGTTGGAACAGACTGCTTCTCTTTCAGAGAAATGCATGTGAGTTTCTTGTGAATTCTTGCAAGTTGCTTAAGGCACTTTCAAAGGAAAGTGATTTTCTCTGAAAGGACAGCATTTAGAAAGTGAAGCAACACTCCATTCACTTCGCACAGTGAATTGAAGTGTTGGAACAGACTGCTTCTTTTTCAGAGAAACACATGTGAGTTTCTGGTGAATGTTTGTAAGTAGCTTAAGGCACTTTCAAAGGAAAGTGATTTTCTCTGAAAGGACAGCATTTAGAAAGTGAGGCAACACTCTATTCACTTCACACAGTGAATTGAAGTGTTGGAACAGACTGCTTCTCTTTCAGAGAAACGCACTAGTGTTTCTTGTGAATGCTTGCAAGTAGTTTAAGGCACTATCAAAGGAAAGTGATTTTCTCTGAAAGGACAGCATTTAGAAAGTGAAGCAACACTCCATTCACTTCGCACAGTGAATTGAAGTGTTGGAACAGACTGCTTCTCTTTCAGAGAAACACATGTGAGTTTTTTATGAATGCTTGAAAGTAGTTTAAGGCACTTTCAAAGGAAAGTGATTTTCTCTGAAAGGACAGCATTTAGAAAGTGAGGCAACACTCCATTCACTTCACACAGTGAATTGAAGTGTTGGAACAGACTGCTTCTCTTTCAGAGAAACGCATGAGAGTTTCTTCCTAATGCTTGCAAGTAGCTTAAGGCACTTTCAAATGAAAGTGATTTTCTCTGAAAGGACAGCATTTAGAAAGTGAAGCAACACTCCATTCACTTCGCACAGTGAATTGAAGTGTTGGAACAGACTGCTTCTCTTTCAGAGAAACGCATGTGAGTTTCTTCCTAATGCTTGTAAGTAGCTTAAGGCACTTTCAAAGGAAAGTGATTTTCTCTGAAAGGACAGCATTTAGAAAGTGAAGCAACACTCCATTCCCTTCGTGCAGTGAATTGAAGTGTTGGAACAGAGTGCTTCTCTTTCATATAAACGCATTAGTGTTTCTTGTGAATGCTTGCAAGTTGCTTAAGGCACTTTCAAAGGAAAGTGATTTTCTCTGAAAGGACATAATTGAGAAAGTGAAGCAACACTCCATTCACTTCGCACAGTGAATTGAAGTGTTAGAACAGACTGCTTCTCTTTCAGAGAAATGCATGTGAGTTTCTGTTGAATGCTTGTTAGTAGCTTAAGGCACTTTCAAAGAAAGTGATTTTCTCTGAAAGGACAGCATTTAGAAAGTGAAGCAACACTCCATTCACTTCGCACATTGAATTGAAGTGTTGGAACAGACTGCTTCTCTTTCAGAGAAACGCATGTGAGTTTCTGGTGAATGCTTGTAAGTAGCTTAAGGCACTTTCAAAGGAAAGTGATTTTCTCTGAAAGGACAGCATTTAGAAAGTGAGGCAACACTCCATTCACTTCACACAGTGAATTGAAGTGTTGGAACAGACTGCTTCTCTTTCAGAGAAACGCATGAGAGTTTCTTCCTAATGCTTGCAAGTAGCTTAAGGCACTTTCAAATGAAAGTGATTTTCTCTGAAAGGACAGCATTTAGAAAGTGAAGCAACACTCCATTCACTTCGCACAGTGAATTGAAGTGTTGGAACAGTCTGCTTCTCTTTCAGAGAAACGCATGTGAGTTTCTTCCTAATGCTTGTAAGTAGCTTAAGGCACTTTCAAAGGAAAGTGATTTTCTCTGAAAGGACAGCATTTAGAAAGTGAAGCAACACTCCATTCACTTCGCACAGTGAATTGAAGTGTTGGAACATACTGCTTCTCTTTCAGAGAAACGCATGTGAGTTTCTGGTGAATGCTTGTAAGTAGCTTAAGGCACTTTCAAAGGAAAGTGATTTTCTCTGAAAGGACAGCATTTAGAAAGTGAAGCAACACTCCATTCACTTCACACAGTGAATTGAAGTGTTGGAACAGACTGCTTCTCTTTCAGAGAAATGCATGTGAGTTTCTGTTGAATGCTTGTAAGTAGCTTAAGGCACTTTCAAAGGAAAGTGATTTTCTCTGAAAGGACAGCATTTAGAAAGTGAAGCAACACTCCATTCACTTCGCAGAGTGAATTGAAGTATTGGAACAGACTGCTTCTCTTTAAGAGAAACGCATGTGAGTTTTTTGTGAATGCTTGAAAGTAGTTTCAGGCACTTTCAAATGAAAGTGATTTTCTCTGAAAGGACAGCATTTAGAAAGTGAAGCAACACTCCATTCACTTCGCACAGTGAATTGAAGTGTTGGAACAGACTGCTTCTTTTTCAGAGAAACACATGTGAGTTTCTGGTGAATGTTTGTAAGTAGCTTAAGGCACTTTCAAAGGAAAGTGATTTTCTCTGAAAGGACAGCATTTAGAAAGTGAGGCAACACTCTATTCACTTCACACAGTGAATTGAAGTGTTGGAACAGACTGCTTCTCTTTCAGAGAAACGCACTAGTGTTTCTTGTGAATGCTTGCAAGTAGTTTAAGGCACTATCAAAGGAAAGTGATTTTCTCTGAAAGGACAGCATTTAGAAAGTGAAGCAACACTCCATTCACTTCGCACAGTGAATTGAAGTGTTGGAACAGACTGCTTCTCTTTCAGAGAAACACATGTGAGTTTTTTATGAATGCTTGAAAGTAGTTTAAGGCACTTTCAAAGGAAAGTGATTTTCTCTGAAAGGACAGCATTTAGAAAGTGAGGCAACACTCCATTCACTTCACACAGTGAATTGAAGTGTTGGAACAGACTGCTTCTCTTTCAGAGAAACGCATGAGAGTTTCTTCCTAATGCTTGCAAGTAGCTTAAGGCACTTTCAAATGAAAGTGATTTTCTCTGAAAGGACAGCATTTAGAAAGTGAAGCAACACTCCATTCACTTCGCACAGTGAATTGAAGTGTTGGAACAGTCTGCTTCTCTTTCAGAGAAACGCATGTGAGTTTCTTCCTAATGCTTGTAAGTAGCTTAAGGCACTTTCAAAGGAAAGTGATTTTCTCTGAAAGGACAGCATTTAGAAAGTGAAGCAATACTCCATTCACTTCGCACAGTGAATTGAAGTGTTGTAACAGACGGCTTCTCTTTCAGAGAATCGCATGTTAGTTTCTGGTGAATGCTTGTAAGTAGCTTAAGGCACTTTCAAAGGAAAGTGATTTTCTCTGAAAGGACAACATTTAGAAAGTGAAGCAACACTCCATTCACTTCGCACAGTGAATTGAAGTGTTGGAACAGACTGCTTCTCTTTCAGAGAAATGCATGTGAGTTTCTGTTGAATGCTTGTAAGTAGCTTAAGGCACTTTCAAAGGAAAGTGATTTTCTCTGAAAGGACAGCATTTAGAAAGTGAAGCAACACTCCATTCACTTCGCAGAGTGAATTGAAGTATTGGAACAGACTGCTTCTCTTCCAGAGAAACGCATGTGAGTTTCTGGTGAATGCTTGTAAGTAGCTTAAGTCACTTTCAAAGGAAAGTGATTTTCTCTGAAAGGACAGCATTTTAGAAAGTGAAGCAACACTCCATTCACTTCGCACAGTGAATTGAAGTGTTGGAACAGACTGCTTCTCTTTCAGAGAAATGCATGTGAGTTTCTGTTGAATGCTTGTAAGTAGCTTAAGGCACTTTCAAAGGAAAGTGATTTTCTCTGAAAGGACAGCATTTAGAAAGTGAAGCAACACTCCATTCACTTCGCACAGTGAATTGAAGTGTTGGAACAGACTGCTTCTTTTTCAGAGAAACACATGTGAGTTTCTGGTGAATGTTTGTAAGTAGCTTAAGGCACTTTCAAAGGAAAGTGATTTTCTCTGAAAGGACAGCATTTAGAAAGTGAGGCAACACTCTATTCACTTCACACAGTGAATTGAAGTGTTGGAACAGACTGCTTCTCTTTCAGAGAAACGCACTAGTGTTTCTTGTGAATGCTTGCAAGTAGTTTAAGGCACTATCAAAGGAAAGTGATTTTCTCTGAAAGGACAGCATTTAGAAAGTGAAGCAACACTCCATTCACTTCGCACAGTGAATTGAAGTGTTGGAACAGACTGCTTCTCTTTCAGAGAAACACATGTGAGTTTTTTATGAATGCTTGAAAGTAGTTTAAGGCACTTTCAAAGGAAAGTGATTTTCTCTGAAAGGACAGCATTTAGAAAGTGAGGCAACACTCCATTCACTTCACACAGTGAATTGAAGTGTTGGAACAGACTGCTTCTCTTTCAGAGAAACGCATGAGAGTTTCTTCCTAATGCTTGCAAGTAGCTTAAGGCACTTTCAAATGAAAGTGATTTTCTCTGAAAGGACAGCATTTAGAAAGTGAAGCAACACTCCATTCACTTCGCACAGTGAATTGAAGTGTTGGAACAGACTGCTTCTCTTTCAGAGAAACGCATGTGAGTTTCTTCCTAATGCTTGTAAGTAGCTTAAGGCACTTTCAAAGGAAAGTGATTTTCTCTGAAAGGACAGCATTTAGAAAGTGAAGCAATACTCCATTCACTTCGCACAGTGAATTGAAGTGTTGTAACAGACGGCTTCTCTTTCAGAGAATCGCATGTTAGTTTCTGGTGAATGCTTGTAAGTAGCTTAAGGCACTTTGAAAGGAAAGTGATTTTCTCTGAAAGGACAACATTTAGAAAGTGAAGCAACACTCCATTCACTTCGCACAGTGAATTGAAGTGTTGGAACAGACTGCTTCTCTTTCAGAGAAATGCATGTGAGTTTCTGTTGAATGCTTGTAAGTAGCTTAAGGCACTTTCAAAGGAAAGTGATTTTCTCTGAAAGGACAGCATTTAGAAAGTGAAGCAACACTCCATTCACTTCGCAGAGTGAATTGAAGTATTGGAACAGACTGCTTCTCTTCCAGAGAAACGCATGTGAGTTTCTGGTGAATGCTTGTAAGTAGCTTAAGTCACTTTCAAAGGAAAGTGATTTTCTCTGAAAGGACAGCATTTTAGAAAGTGAAGCAACACTCCATTCACTTCGCACAGTGAATTGAAGTGTTGGAACAGACTGCTTCTCTTTCAGAGAAATGCATGTGAGTTTCTTGTGAATTCTTGCAAGTTGCTTAAGGCACTTTCAAAGGAAAGTGATTTTCTCTGAAAGGACAGCATTTAGAAACTGAAGAAACACTCCATTCACTTCGCACAGTGAATTGAAGTGTTGGAACAGACTACTTCTCTTTAAGAGAAACGCATGTGAGTTTTTTGTGAATGCTTGAAAGTAGTTTAAGGCACTTTCAAAGGAAAGTGATTTTCTCTGAAAGGACAGCATTTAGAAAGTGAAGCAACACTCCATTCACTTCGCACAGTGAATTGAAGTGTTGGAACAGACTGCTTCTCTTTCAGAGAAACGCATTTGAGTTTCTGGTGAATGTTTGTAAGTAGCTTAAGGCACTTTCAAAGGAAAGTGATTTTCTCTGAAAGGACAGCATTTAGAAAGTGAGGCAACACTCTATTCACTTCACACAGTGAATTGAAGTGTTGGAACAGACTGCTTCTCTTTCAGAGAAACGCACTAGTGTTTCTTGTGAATGCTTGCAAGTAGTTTAAGGCACTATCAAATGAAAGTGATTTTCTCTGAAAGGACAGCATTTAGAAAGTGAAGCAATACTCCATTCACTTCGCACAGTGAATTGAAGTGTTGGAACAGACTGTTTCTCTTTCAGAGAAACGCATGTGAGTTTTTTATGAATGCTTGAAAGTAGTTTAAGGCACTTTCAAAGGAAAGTGATTTTCTCTGAAAGGACAGCATTTAGAAATTGAGGCAACACTCCATTCACGTCGCACAGTGATTTGAAGTGTTGGAACAGACTGCTTCTCTTTCAGAGAAACGCATGTGAGTTTCTTCCGAATGCTTGCAAGTAGCTTAAGGCACTTTCAAAGGAAAGTGATTTTCTCTGAAAGGACAGCATTTAGAAAGTGAAGCAACACTCCATTCACTTCGCACAGTGAATTGAAGTGTTGGCACCGACTGCTTCTCTTTCAGAGAAACGCATGTGAGTTTCTGGTGAATGCTTGTAAGTAGCTTAAGGCACTTTCAAAGGAAAGTGATTTTCTCTGAAAGGACAGCATTTAGAAAGTGAAGCAACACTTCATTCCCTTCGTGCAGTGAATAGAAGTGTTGGAACAGAGTGCTTCTCTTTCATATAAACGCATTAGTGTTTCTTGTGAATGCTTGCAAGTTGCTTAAGGCACTTTCAAAGGAAAGTGATTTTCTCTGAAAGGACAGCATTTAGAAAGTGAAGCAACACTCCATTCACTTCGCACAGTGAATTGAAGTGTTAGAACAGACTGCTTCTCTTTCAGAGAAATGCATGTGAGTTTCTGGTGAATGCTTGTTAGTAGCTTAAGGCACTTTCAAAGGAAAGTGATTTTCTCTGAAAGGACAGCATTTAGAAAGTGAGGCAACACTCCATTCACTTCACACAGTGAATTGAAGTGTTGGAACAGACTGCTTCTCTTTCAGAGAAACGCATGAGAGTTTCTTCCTAATGCTTGCAAGTAGCTTAAGGCACTTTCAAATGAAAGTGATTTTCTCTGAAAGGACAGCATTTAGAAACTGAAGCAACACTCCATTCACTTCGCACAGTGAATTGAAGTGTTGGAACAGTCTGCTTCTCTTTCAGAGAAACGCATGTGAGTTTCTTCCTAATGCTTGTAAGTAGCTTAAGGCACTTTCAAAGGAAAGTGATTTTCTCTGAAAGGACAGCATTTAGAAAGTGAAGCAACACTCCATTCACTTCACACAGTGAATTGAAGTGTTGGAACAGACTGCTTATCTTTCAGAGAAATGCATGTGAGTTTCTATTGAATGCTTGTAAGTAGCTTAAGGCACTTTCAAAGGAAAGTGATTTTCTCTGAAAGGACAGCATTTAGAAAGTGAAGCAACACTCCATTCACTTCGCAGAGTGAATTGAAGTATTGGAACAGACTGCTTCTCTTCCAGAGAAACGCATATGAGTTTCTGGTGAATGCTTGTAAGTAGCTTAAGGCACTTTCAAAGGAAAGTGATTTTCTCTGAAAGGTCAGCATTTTAGAAAGTGAAGCAACACTCCATTCACTTCGCACAGTGAATTGAAGTGTTGGAACAGACTGCTTCTCTTTAAGAGAAACGCATGTGAGTTTTTTGTGAATGCTTGAAAGTATTTTAAGGCACTTTCAAAGGAAAGTGATTTTCTCTGAAAGGACAGCATTTAGAAAGTGAAGCAACACTCCATTCACTTCGCAGAGTGAATTGAAGTGTTGGAACAGATTGCTTCTCTTTCAGAGAAACGCATGTGAGTTTCTTGTGAATTCTTGCAAGTTGCTTAAGGCACTTTCAAAGGAAAGTGATTTTCTCTGAAAGGACAGCATTTAGAAACTGAAGCAACACTCCATTCACTTCGCACAGTGAATTGAAGTGTTGGAACAGACTGCTTCTCTTTAAGAGAAACGCATGTGAGTTTTTTGTGAATGCTTGAAAGTAGTTTAAGGCACTTTCAAAGGAAAGTGATTTTCTCTGAAAGGACAGCATTTAGAAAGTGAAGCAACACTCCATTCACTTCGCACAGTGAATTGAAGTGTTGGAACAGTCTGCTTCTCTTTCAGAGAAACGCATGTGAGTTTCTTCCTAATGCTTGTAAGTAGCTTAAGGCACTTTCAAAGGAAAGTGATTTTCTCTGAAAGGACAGCATTTAGAAAGTGAAGCAACACTCCATTCACTTCACACAGTGAATTGAAGTGTTGGAACAGACTGCTTATCTTTCAGAGAAATGCATGTGAGTTTCTATTGAATGCTTGTAAGTAGCTTAAGGCACTTTCAAAGGAAAGTGATTTTCTCTGAAAGGACAGCATTTAGAAAGTGAAGCAACACTCCATTCACTTCGCAGAGTGAATTGAAGTATTGGAACAGACTGCTTCTCTTCCAGAGAAACGCATATGAGTTTCTGGTGAATGCTTGTAAGTAGCTTAAGGCACTTTCAAAGGAAAGTGATTTTCTCTGAAAGGTCAGCATTTTAGAAAGTGAAGCAACACTCCATTCACTTCGCACAGTGAATTGAAGTGTTGGAACAGACTGCTTCTCTTTAAGAGAAACGCATGTGAGTTTTTTGTGAATGCTTGAAAGTATTTTAAGGCACTTTCAAAGGAAAGTGATTTTCTCTGAAAGGACAGCATTTAGAAAGTGAAGCAACACTCCATTCACTTCGCAGAGTGAATTGAAGTGTTGGAACAGATTGCTTCTCTTTCAGAGAAACGCATGTGAGTTTCTTGTGAATTCTTGCAAGTTGCTTAAGGCACTTTCAAAGGAAAGTGATTTTCTCTGAAAGGACAGCATTTAGAAACTGAAGCAACACTCCATTCACTTCGCACAGTGATTTGAAGTGTTGGAACAGACTGCTTCTCTTTAAGAGAAACGCATGTGCGTTTTTTGTGAATGCTTGAAAGTAGTTTAAGGCACTTTCAAAGGAAAGTGATTTTCTCTGAAAGGACAGCATTTAGAAAGTGAAGCAACACTCCATTCACTTCGCACAGTGAATTGAAGTGTTGGAACAGTCTGCTTCTCTTTCAGAGAAACGCATGTGAGTTTCTTCCTAATGCTTGTAAGTAGCTTAAGGCACTTTCAAAGGAAAGTGATTTTCTCTGAAAGGACAGCATTTAGAAAGTGAAGCAACACTCCATTCACTTCACACAGTGAATTGAAGTGTTGGAACAGACTGCTTATCTTTCAGAGAAATGCATGTGAGTTTCTATTGAATGCTTGTAAGTAGCTTAAGGCACTTTCAAAGGAAAGTGATTTTCTCTGAAAGGACAGCATTTAGAAAGTGAAGCAACACTCCATTCACTTCGCAGAGTGAATTGAAGTATTGGAACAGACTGCTTCTCTTCCAGAGAAACGCATATGAGTTTCTGGTGAATGCTTGTAAGTAGCTTAAGGCACTTTCAAAGGAAAGTGATTTTCTCTGAAAGGTCAGCATTTTAGAAAGTGAAGCAACACTCCATTCACTTCGCACAGTGAATTGAAGTGTTGGAACAGACTGCTTCTCTTTAAGAGAAACGCATGTGAGTTTTTTGTGAATGCTTGAAAGTATTTTAAGGCACTTTCAAAGGAAAGTGATTTTCTCTGAAAGGACAGCATTTAGAAAGTGAAGCAACACTCCATTCACTTCGCAGAGTGAATTGAAGTGTTGGAACAGATTGCTTCTCTTTCAGAGAAACGCATGTGAGTTTCTTGTGAATTCTTGCAAGTTGCTTAAGGCACTTTCAAAGGAAAGTGATTTTCTCTGAAAGGACAGCATTTAGAAACTGAAGCAACACTCCATTCACTTCGCACAGTGAATTGAAGTGTTGGAACAGACTGCTTCTCTTTAAGAGAAACGCATGTGAGTTTTTTGTGAATGCTTGAAAGTAGTTTAAGGCACTTTCAAAGGAAAGTGATTTTCTCTGAAAGGACAGCATTTAGAAAGTGAAGCAACACTCCATTCACTTCGCACAGTGAATTGAAGTGTTGGAACAGACTGCTTCTCTTTCAGAGAAACGCATGTGAGTTTCTGGTGAATGCTTGTAAGTAGCTTAAGGCACTTTCAAAGGAAAGTGATTTTCTCTGAAAGGACAGCATTTAGAAAGTGAAGCAACACTCCATTCACTTCGCACATTGAATTGAAGTGTTGGAACAGACTGCTTCTCTTTCAGAGAAACGCATGTGAGTTTCTGGTGAATTTTTGTAAGTAGCTTAAGGCACTTTCAAAGGAAAGTGATTTTCTCTGAAAGGACAGCATTTAGAAAGTGAGGCAACACTCCATTCACTTCACACAGTGAATTGAAGTGTTGAAACAGACTGCTTCTCTTTCAGAGAAACGCATGTGAGTTTCTTCCTAATGCTTGCAAGTAGCTTAAGGCACTTTCAAAGGAAAGTGATTTTCTCTGAAAGGACAGCATTTAGAAATTGAAGCAACACTCCATTCACTTCGCACAGTGAATTGAAGTGTTGGAACAGAGTGCTTCTCTTTCAGAATAACGCATGTGAGTTTCTTCCTAATGCTTGCAAGTAGCTTAAGGAACTTTCAAAGGAAAGTGATTTTCTCTGAAAGGACAGCATTTAGAAAGTGAAGCAACACTCCATTCACTTCGCACAGTGAATTGAAGTGTTGGAACAGACTGCTTCTTTTTCAGAGAAACACATGTGAGTTTCTGGTGAATGTTTGTAAGTAGCTTAAGGCACTTTCAAAGGAAAGTGATTTTCTCTGAAAGGACAGCATTTAGAAAGTGAGGCAACACTCTATTCACTTCACACAGTGAATTGAAGTGTTGGAACAGACTGCTTCTCTTTCAGAGAAACGCACTAGTGTTTCTTGTGAATGCTTGCAAGTAGTTTAAGGCACTATCAAAGGAAAGTGATTTTCTCTGAAAGGACAGCATTTAGAAAGTGAAGCAACACTCCATTCACTTCGCACAGTGAATTGAAGTGTTGGAACAGACTGCTTCTCTTTCAGAGAAACACATGTGAGTTTTTTATGAATGCTTGAAAGTAGTTTAAGGCACTTTCAAAGGAAAGTGATTTTCTCTGAAAGGACAGCATTTAGAAAGTGAGGCAACACTCCATTCACTTCACACAGTGAATTGAAGTGTTGGAACAGACTGCTTCTCTTTCAGAGAAACGCATGAGAGTTTCTTCCTAATGCTTGCAAGTAGCTTAAGGCACTTTCAAATGAAAGTGATTTTCTCTGAAAGGACAGCATTTAGAAAGTGAAGCAACACTCCATTCACTTCGCACAGTGAATTGAAGTGTTGGAACAGACTGCTTCTCTTTCAGAGAAACGCATGTGAGTTTCTTCCTAATGCTTGTAAGTAGCTTAAGGCACTTTCAAAGGAAAGTGATTTTCTCTGAAAGGACAGCATTTAGAAAGTGAAGCAATACTCCATTCACTTCGCACAGTGAATTGAAGTGTTGTAACAGACGGCTTCTCTTTCAGAGAATCGCATGTTAGTTTCTGGTGAATGCTTGTAAGTAGCTTAAGGCACTTTCAAAGGAAAGTGATTTTCTCTGAAAGGACAACATTTAGAAAGTGAAGCAACACTCCATTCACTTCGCACAGTGAATTGAAGTGTTGGAACAGACTGCTTCTCTTTCAGAGAAACGGATGAGAGTTTTTTGTGAATGCTTGTAAGTTGCTTAAGGCACTTTCAAAGGAAAGTGATTTTCTCTGAAAGGACAGCATTTAGAAAGTGAAGCAACACTCCATTCACTTCGCAGAGTGAATTGAAGTATTGGAACAGACTGCTTCTCTTCCAGAGAAACGCATGTGAGTTTCTGGTGAATGCTTGTAAGTAGCTTAAGTCACTTTCAAAGGAAAGTGATTTTCTCTGAAAGGACAGCATTTTAGAAAGTGAAGCAACACTCCATTCACTTCGCACAGTGAATTGAAGTGTTGGAACAGACTGCTTCTCTTTCAGAGAAATGCATGTGAGTTTCTTGTGAATTCTTGCAAGTTGCTTAAGGCACTTTCAAAGGAAAGTGATTTTCTCTGAAAGGACAGCATTTAGAAACTGAAGAAACACTCCATTCACTTCGCACAGTGAATTGAAGTGTTGGAACAGACTACTTCTCTTTAAGAGAAACGCATGTGAGTTTTTTGTGAATGCTTGAAAGTAGTTTAAGGCACTTTCAAAGGAAAGTGATTTTCTCTGAAAGGACAGCATTTAGAAAGTGAAGCAACACTCCATTCACTTCGCACAGTGAATTGAAGTGTTGGAACAGACTGCTTCTCTTTCAGAGAAACGCATTTGAGTTTCTGGTGAATGTTTGTAAGTAGCTTAAGGCACTTTCAAAGGAAAGTGATTTTCTCTGAAAGGACAGCATTTAGAAAGTGAGGCAACACTCTATTCACTTCACACAGTGAATTGAAGTGTTGGAACAGACTGCTTCTCTTTCAGAGAAACGCACTAGTGTTTCTTGTGAATGCTTGCAAGTAGTTTAAGGCACTATCAAATGAAAGTGATTTTCTCTGAAAGGACAGCATTTAGAAAGTGAAGCAATACTCCATTCACTTCGCACAGTGAATTGAAGTGTTGGAACAGACTGTTTCTCTTTCAGAGAAACGCATGTGAGTTTTTTATGAATGCTTGAAAGTAGTTTAAGGCACTTTCAAAGGAAAGTGATTTTCTCTGAAAGGACAGCATTTAGAAATTGAGGCAACACTCCATTCACGTCGCACAGTGATTTGAAGTGTTGGAACAGACTGCTTCTCTTTCAGAGAAACGCATGTGAGTTTCTTCCGAATGCTTGCAAGTAGCTTAAGGCACTTTCAAAGGAAAGTGATTTTCTCTGAAAGGACAGCATTTAGAAAGTGAAGCAACACTCCATTCACTTCGCACAGTGAATTGAAGTGTTGGCACCGACTGCTTCTCTTTCAGAGAAACGCATGTGAGTTTCTGGTGAATGCTTGTAAGTAGCTTAAGGCACTTTCAAAGGAAAGTGATTTTCTCTGAAAGGACAGCATTTAGAAAGTGAAGCAACACTTCATTCCCTTCGTGCAGTGAATTGAAGTGTTGGAACAGAGTGCTTCTCTTTCATATAAACGCATTAGTGTTTCTTGTGAATGCTTGCATGTTGCTTAAGGCACTTTCAAAGGAAAGTGATTTTCTCTGAAAGGACAGCATTTAGAAAGTGAAGCAACACTCCATTCACTTCGCACAGTGAATTGAAGTGTTAGAACAGACTGCTTCTCTTTCAGAGAAATGCATGTGAGTTTCTGTTGAATGCTTGTTAGTAGCTTAAGGCACTTTCAAAGGAAAGTGATTTTCTCTGAAAGGACAGCATTTAGAAAGTGAAGCAACACTCCATTCACTTCGCACATTGAATTGAAGTGTTGGAACAGACTGCTTCTCTTTAAGAGAAACGCATGTGAGTTTCTGGTGAATTTTTGTAAGTAGCTTAAGGCACTTTCAAAGGAAAGTGATTTTCTCTGAAAGGACAGCATTTAGAAAGTGAGGCAACACTCCATTCACTTCACACAGTGAATTGAAGTGTTGGAACAGACTGCTTCTCTTTCAGAGAAACGCATGAGAGTTTCTTCCTAATGCTTGCAAGTAGCTTAAGGCACTTTCAAATGAAAGTGATTTTCTCTGAAAGGACAGCATTTAGAAACTGAAGCAACACTCCATTCACTTCGCACAGTGAATTGAAGTGTTGGAACAGTCTGCTTCTCTTTCAGAGAAACGCATGTGAGTTTCTTCCTAATGCTTGTAAGTAGCTTAAGGCACTTTCAAAGGAAAGTGATTTTCTCTGAAAGGACAGCATTTAGAAAGTGAAGCAACACTCCATTCACTTCGCACAGTGAATTGAAGTGTTGGAACATACTGCTTCTCTTTCAGAGAAACGCATGTGAGTTTCTGGTGAATGCTTGTAAGTAGCTTAAGGCACTTTCAAAGGAAAGTGATTTTCTCTGAAAGGACAGCATTTAGAAAGTGAAGCAACACTCCATTCACTTCACACAGTGAATTGAAGTGTTGGAACAGACTGCTTCTCTTTCAGAGAAATGCATGTGAGTTTCTGTTGAATGCTTGTAAGTAGCTTAAGGCACTTTCAAAGGAAAGTGATTTTCTCTGAAAGGACAGCATTTAGAAAGTGAAGCAACACTCCATTCACTTCGCAGAGTGAATTGAAGTATTGGAACAGACTGCTTCTCTTTAAGAGAAACGCATGTGAGTTTTTTGTGAATGCTTGAAAGTAGTTTCAGGCACTTTCAAATGAAAGTGATTTTCTCTGAAAGGACAGCATTTAGAAAGTGAAGCAACACTCCATTCACTTCGCACAGTGAATTGAAGTGTTGGAACAGACTGCTTCTTTTTCAGAGAAACACATGTGAGTTTCTGGTGAATGTTTGTAAGTAGCTTAAGGCACTTTCAAAGGAAAGTGATTTTCTCTGAAAGGACAGCATTTAGAAAGTGAGGCAACACTCTATTCACTTCACACAGTGAATTGAAGTGTTGGAACAGACTGCTTCTCTTTCAGAGAAACGCACTAGTGTTTCTTGTGAATGCTTGCAAGTAGTTTAAGGCACTATCAAAGGAAAGTGATTTTCTCTGAAAGGACAGCATTTAGAAAGTGAAGGAACACTCCATTCACTTCGCACAGTGAATTGAAGTGTTGGAACAGACTGCTTCTCTTTCAGAGAAACACATGTGAGTTTTTTATGAATGCTTGAAAGTAGTTTAAGGCACTTTCAAAGGAAAGTGATTTTCTCTGAAAGGACAGCATTTAGAAAGTGAGGCAACACTCCATTCACTTTGCACAGTGAATTGAAGTGTTGGAACAGACTGCTTCTCTTTCAGAGGAACGCATGTGAGTTTCTTCCTAATGCTTGCAAGTAGCTTAAGGCACTTTCAAAGGAAAGTGATTTTCTCTGAAAGGACAGCATTTAGAAAGTGAAGTAACACTCCTTTCACTTCGCACAGTGAATTGAAGTGTTGGCACCGACTGCTTCTCTTTCAGAGAAACGCATGTGAGTTTCTGGTGAATGCTTGTAAGTAGCTTAAGGCACTTTCAAAGGAAAGTGATTTTCTCTGAAAGGACAGCATTTAGAAAGTGAAGCAACACTCCATTCCCTTCGTGCAGTGAATTGAAGTGTTGGAATAGAGTGCTTCTCTTTCAGAGAAACGCATGTGAGTTTCTTCCTAATGCTTGTAAGTAGCTTAAGGCACTTTCAAAGGAAAGTGATTTTCTCTGAAAGGACAGCATTTAGAAAGTGAAGCAATACTCCATTCACTTCGCACAGTGAATTGAAGTGTTGTAACAGACGGCTTCTCTTTCAGAGAATCGCATGTTAGTTTCTGGTGAATGCTTGTAAGTAGCTTAAGGCACTTTCAAAGGAAAGTGATTTTCTCTGAAAGGACAACATTTAGAAAGTGAAGCAACACTCCATTCACTTCGCACAGTGAATTGAAGTGTTGGAACAGACTGCTTCTCTTTCAGAGAAATGCATGTGAGTTTCTGTTGAATGCTTGTAAGTAGCTTAAGGCACTTTCAAAGGAAAGTGATTTTCTCTGAAAGGACAGCATTTAGAAAGTGAAGCAACACTCCATTCACTTCGCAGAGTGAATTGAAGTATTGGAACAGACTGCTTCTCTTCCAGAGAAACGCATGTGAGTTTCTGGTGAATGCTTGTAAGTAGCTTAAGTCACTTTCAAAGGAAAGTGATTTTCTCTGAAAGGACAGCATTTTAGAAAGTGAAGCAACACTCCATTCACTTCGCACAGTGAATTGAAGTGTTGGAACAGACTGCTTCTCTTTCAGAGAAATGCATGTGAGTTTCTTGTGAATTCTTGCAAGTTGCTTAAGGCACTTTCAAAGGAAAGTGATTTTCTCTGAAAGGACAGCATTTAGAAACTGAAGAAACACTCCATTCACTTCGCACAGTGAATTGAAGTGTTGGAACAGACTACTTCTCTTTAAGAGAAACGCATGTGAGTTTTTTGTGAATGCTTGAAAGTAGTTTAAGGCACTTTCAAAGGAAAGTGATTTTCTCTGAAAGGACAGCATTTAGAAAGTGAAGCAACACTCCATTCACTTCGCACAGTGAATTGAAGTGTTGGAACAGTCTGCTTCTCTTTCAGAGAAACGCATGTGAGTTTCTTCCTAATGCTTGTAAGTAGCTTAAGGCACTTTCAAAGGAAAGTGATTTTCTCTGAAAGGACAGCATTTAGAAAGTGAGGCAACACTCTATTCACTTCACACAGTGAATTGAAGTGTTGGAACAGACTGCTTCTCTTTCAGAGAAACGCACTAGTGTTTCTTGTGAATGCTTGCAAGTAGTTTAAGGCACTATCAAATGAAAGTGATTTTCTCTGAAAGGACAGCATTTAGAAAGTGAAGCAATACTCCATTCACTTCGCACAGTGAATTGAAGTGTTGGAACAGACTGTTTCTCTTTCAGAGAAACGCATGTGAGTTTTTTATGAATGCTTGAAAGTAGTTTAAGGCACTTTCAAAGGAAAGTGATTTTCTCTGAAAGGACAGCATTTAGAAATTGAGGCAACACTCCATTCACGTCGCACAGTGATTTGAAGTGTTGGAACAGACTGCTTCTCTTTCAGAGAAACGCATGTGAGTTTCTTCCGAATGCTTGCAAGTAGCTTAAGGCACTTTCAAAGGAAAGTGATTTTCTCTGAAAGGACAGCATTTAGAAAGTGAAGCAACACTCCATTCACTTCGCACAGTGAATTGAAGTGTTGGCACCGAATGCTTCTCTTTCAGAGAAACGCATGTGAGTTTCTGGTGAATGCTTGTAAGTAGCTTAAGGCACTCTCAAAGGAAAGTGATTTTCTCTGAAAGGACAGCATTTAGAAAGTGAAGCAACACTCCATTCCCTTCGTGCAGTGAATTGAAGTGTTGGAACAGAGTGCTTTTCTTTCATATAAACGCATTAGTGTTTCTTGTGAATGCTTGCAAGTTGCTTAAGGCACTTTCAAAGGAAAGTGATTTTCTCTGAAAGGACAGCATTTAGAAAGTGAAGCAACACTCCATTCACTTCGCACAGTGAATTGAAGTGTTAGAACAGACTGCTTCTCTTTCAGAGAAATGCATGTGAGTTTCTGGTGAATGCTTGTTAGTAGCTTAAGGCACTTTCAAAGGAAAGTGATTTTCTCTGAAAGGACAGCATTTAGAAAGTGAAGCAACACTCCATTCACTTCGCACATTGAATTGAAGTGTTGGAACAGACTGCTTCTCTTTCAGAGAAACGCATGTGAGTTTCTGGTGAATTTTTGTAAGTAGCTTAAGGCACTTTCAAAGGAAAGTGATTTTCTCTGAAAGGACAGCATTTAGAAAGTGAGGCAACACTCCATTCACTTCACACAGTGAATTGAAGTGTTGGAACAGACTGCTTCTCTTTCAGAGAAACGCATGAGAGTTTCTTCCTAATGCTTGCAAGTAGCTTAAGGCACTTTCAAATGAAAGTGATTTTCTCTGAAAGGACAGCATTTAGAAACTGAAGCAACACTCCATTCACTTCGCACAGTGAATTGAAGTGTTGGAACAGTCTGCTTCTCTTTCAGAGAAACGCATGTGAGTTTCTTCCTAATGCTTGTAAGTAGCTTAAGGCACTTTCAAAGGAAAGTGATTTTCTCTGAAAGGACAGCATTTAGAAAGTGAAGCAATACTCCATTCACTTCACACAGTGAATTGAAGTGTTGGAACAGACTGCTTATCTTTCAGAGAAATGCATGTGAGTTTCTATTGAATGCTTGTAAGTAGCTTAAGGCACTTTCAAAGGAAAGTGATTTTCTCTGAAAGGACAGCATTTAGAAAGTGAAGCAACACTCCATTCACTTCGCAGAGTGAATTGAAGTATTGGAACAGACTGCTTCTCTTCCAGAGAAACGCATATGAGTTTCTGGTGAATGCTTGTAAGTAGCTTAAGGCACTTTCAAAGGAAAGTGATTTTCTCTGAAAGGTCAGCATTTTAGAAAGTGAAGCAACACTCCATTCACTTCGCACAGTGAATTGAAGTGTTGGAACAGACTGCTTCTCTTTAAGAGAAACGCATGTGAGTTTTTTGTGAATGCTTGAAAGTATTTTAAGGCACTTTCAAAGGAAAGTGATTTTCTCTGAAAGGACAGCATTTAGAAAGTGAAGCAACACTCCATTCACTTCGCAGAGTGAATTGAAGTGTTGGAACAGATTGCTTCTCTTTCAGAGAAACGCATGTGAGTTTCTTGTGAATTCTTGCAAGTTGCTTAAGGCACTTTCAAAGGAAAGTGATTTTCTCTGAAAGGACAGCATTTAGAAACTGAAGCAACACTCCATTCACTTCGCACAGTGAATTGAAGTGTTGGAACAGACTGCTTCTCTTTAAGAGAAACGCATGTGAGTTTTTTGTGAATGCTTGAAAGTAGTTTAAGGCACTTTCAAAGGAAAGTGATTTTCTCTGAAAGGACAGCATTTAGAAAGTGAAGCAACACTCCATTCACTTCGCACAGTGAATTGAAGTGTTGGAACAGTCTGCTTCTCTTTCAGAGAAACGCATGTGAGTTTCTTCCTAATGCTTGTAAGTAGCTTAAGGCACTTTCAAAGGAAAGTGATTTTCTCTGAAAGGTCAGCATTTAGAAAGTGAAGCAACACTCCATTCACTTCGCACATTGAATTGAAGTGTTGGAACAGACTGCTTCTCTTTCAGAGAAACGCATGTGAGTTTCTGGTGAATTTTTGTAAGTAGCTTAAGGCACTTTCAAAGGAAAGTGATTTTCTCTGAAAGGACAGCATTTAGAAAGTGAGGCAACACTCCATTCACTTCACACAGTGAATTGAAGTGTTGGAACAGACTGCTTCTCTTTCAGAGAAACGCATGAGAGTTTCTTCCTAATGCTTGCAAGTAGCTTAAGGCACTTTCAAATGAAAGTGATTTTCTCTGAAAGGACAGCATTTAGAAACTGAAGCAACACTCCATTCACTTCGCACAGTGAATTGAAGTGTTGGAACAGTCTGCTTCTCTTTCAGAGAAACGCATGTGAGTTTCTTCCTAATGCTTGTAAGTAGCTTAAGGCACTTTCAAAGGAAAGTGATTTTCTCTGAAAGGACAGCATTTAGAAAGTGAAGCAATACTCCATTCACTTCACACAGTGAATTGAAGTGTTGGAACAGACTGCTTATCTTTCAGAGAAATGCATGTGAGTTTCTATTGAATGCTTGTAAGTAGCTTAAGGCACTTTCAAAGGAAAGTGATTTTCTCTGAAAGGACAGCATTTAGAAAGTGAAGCAACACTCCATTCACTTCGCAGAGTGAATTGAAGTATTGGAACAGACTGCTTCTCTTCCAGAGAAACGCATATGAGTTTCTGGTGAATGCTTGTAAGTAGCTTAAGGCACTTTCAAAGGAAAGTGATTTTCTCTGAAAGGTCAGCATTTTAGAAAGTGAAGCAACACTCCATTCACTTCGCACAGTGAATTGAAGTGTTGGAACAGACTGCTTCTCTTTAAGAGAAACGCATGTGAGTTTTTTGTGAATGCTTGAAAGTATTTTAAGGCACTTTCAAAGGAAAGTGATTTTCTCTGAAAGGACAGCATTTAGAAAGTGAAGCAACACTCCATTCACTTCGCAGAGTGAATTGAAGTGTTGGAACAGATTGCTTCTCTTTCAGAGAAACGCATGTGAGTTTCTTGTGAATTCTTGCAAGTTGCTTAAGGCACTTTCAAAGGAAAGTGATTTTCTCTGAAAGGACAGCATTTAGAAACTGAAGCAACACTCCATTCACTTCGCACAGTGAATTGAAGTGTTGGAACAGACTGCTTCTCTTTAAGAGAAACGCATGTGAGTTTTTTGTGAATGCTTGAAAGTAGTTTAAGGCACTTTCAAAGGAAAGTGATTTTCTCTGAAAGGACAGCATTTAGAAAGTGAAGCAACACTCCATTCACTTCGCACAGTGAATTGAAGTGTTGGAACAGTCTGCTTCTCTTTCAGAGAAACGCATGTGAGTTTCTTCCTAATGCTTGTAAGTAGCTTAAGGCACTTTCAAAGGAAAGTGATTTTCTCTGAAAGGTCAGCATTTTAGAAAGTGAAGCAACACTCCATTCACTTCGCACAGTGAATTGAAGTGTTGGAACAGACTGCTTCTCTTTAAGAGAAACGCATGTGAGTTTTTTGTGAATGCTTGAAAGTATTTTAAGGCACTTTCAAAGGAAAGTGATTTTCTCTGAAAGGACAGCATTTAGAAAGTGAAGCAACACTCCATTCACTTCGCAGAGTGAATTGAAGTGTTGGAACAGATTGCTTCTCTTTCAGAGAAACGCATGTGAGTTTCTTGTGAATTCTTGCAAGTTGCTTAAGGCACTTTCAAAGGAAAGTGATTTTCTCTGAAAGGACAGCATTTAGAAACTGAAGCAACACTCCATTCACTTCGCACAGTGAATTGAAGTGTTGGAACAGACTGCTTCTCTTTAAGAGAAACGCATGTGCGTTTTTTGTGAATGCTTGAAAGTAGTTTAAGGCACTTTCAAAGGAAAGTGATTTTCTCTGAAAGGACAGCATTTAGAAAGTGAAGCAACACTCCATTCACTTCGCACAGTGAATTGAAGTGTTGGAACAGTCTGCTTCTCTTTCAGAGAAACGCATGTGAGTTTCTTCCTAATGCTTGTAAGTAGCTTAAGGCACTTTCAAAGGAAAGTGATTTTCTCTGAAAGGACAGCATTTAGAAAGTGAAGCAATACTCCATTCACTTCACACAGTGAATTGAAGTGTTGGAACAGACTGCTTATCTTTCAGAGAAATGCATGTGAGTTTCTATTGAATGCTTGTAAGTAGCTTAAGGCACTTTCAAAGGAAAGTGATTTTCTCTGAAAGGACAGCATTTAGAAAGTGAAGCAACACTCCATTCACTTCGCAGAGTGAATTGAAGTATTGGAACAGACTGCTTCTCTTCCAGAGAAACGCATATGAGTTTCTGGTGAATGCTTGTAAGTAGCTTAAGGCACTTTCAAAGGAAAGTGATTTTCTCTGAAAGGTCAGCATTTTAGAAAGTGAAGCAACACTCCATTCACTTCGCACAGTGAATTGAAGTGTTGGAACAGACTGCTTCTCTTTAAGAGAAACGCATGTGAGTTTTTTGTGAATGCTTGAAAGTATTTTAAGGCACTTTCAAAGGAAAGTGATTTTCTCTGAAAGGACAGCATTTAGAAAGTGAAGCAACATTCCATTCACTTCGCAGAGTGAATTGAAGTGTTGGAACAGATTGCTTCTCTTTCAGAGAAACGCATGTGAGTTTCTTGTGAATTCTTGCAAGTTGCTTAAGGCACTTTCAAAGGAAAGTGATTTTCTCTGAAAGGACAGCATTTAGAAACTGAAGCAACACTCCATTCACTTCGCACAGTGAATTGAAGTGTTGGAACAGACTGCTTCTCTTTAAGAGAAACGCATGTGAGTTTTTTGTGAATGCTTGAAAGTAGTTTAAGGCACTTTCAAAGGAAAGTGATTTTCTCTGAAAGGACAGCATTTAGAAAGTGAAGCAACACTCCATTCACTTCGCACAGTGAATTGAAGTGTTGGAACAGTCTGCTTCTCTTTCAGAGAAACGCATGTGAGTTTCTTCCTAATGCTTGTAAGTAGCTTAAGGCACTTTCAAAGGAAAGTGATTTTCTCTGAAAGGACAGCATTTAGAAAGTGAAGCAACACTCCATTCACTTCACACAGTGAATTGAAGTGTTGGAACAGACTGCTTATCTTTCAGAGAAATGCATGTGAGTTTCTATTGAATGCTTGTAAGTAGCTTAAGGCACTTTCAAAGGAAAGTGATTTTCTCTGAAAGGACAGCATTTAGAAAGTGAAGCAACACTCCATTCACTTCGCAGAGTGAATTGAAGTATTGGAACAGACTGCTTCTCTTCCAGAGAAACGCATATGAGTTTCTGGTGAATGCTTGTAAGTAGCTTAAGGCACTTTCAAAGGAAAGTGATTTTCTCTGAAAGGTCAGCATTTTAGAAAGTGAAGCAACACTCCATTCACTTCGCACAGTGAATTGAAGTGTTGGAACAGACTGCTTCTCTTTAAGAGAAACGCATGTGAGTTTTTTGTGAATGCTTGAAAGTATTTTAAGGCACTTTCAAAGGAAAGTGATTTTCTCTGAAAGGACAGCATTTAGAAAGTGAAGCAACACTCCATTCACTTCGCAGAGTGAATTGAAGTGTTGGAACAGATTGCTTCTCTTTCAGAGAAACGCATGTGAGTTTCTTGTGAATTCTTGCAAGTTGCTTAAGGCACTTTCAAAGGAAAGTGATTTTCTCTGAAAGGACAGCATTTAGAAACTGAAGCAACACTCCATTCACTTCGCACAGTGAATTGAAGTGTTGGAACAGACTGCTTCTCTTTAAGAGAAACGCATGTGCGTTTTTTGTGAATGCTTGAAAGTAGTTTAAGGCACTTTCAAAGGAAAGTGATTTTCTCTGAAAGGACAGCATTTAGAAAGTGAAGCAACACTCCATTCACTTCGCACAGTGAATTGAAGTGTTGGAACAGTCTGCTTCTCTTTCAGAGAAACGCATGTGAGTTTCTTCCTAATGCTTGTAAGTAGCTTAAGGCACTTTCAAAGGAAAGTGATTTTCTCTGAAAGGACAGCATTTAGAAAGTGAAGCAACACTCCATTCACTTCACACAGTGAATTGAAGTGTTGGAACAGACTGCTTATCTTTCAGAGAAATGCATGTGAGTTTCTATTGAATGCTTGTAAGTAGCTTAAGGCACTTTCAAAGGAAAGTGATTTTCTCTGAAAGGACAGCATTTAGAAAGTGAAGCAACACTCCATTCACTTCGCAGAGTGAATTGAAGTATTGGAACAGACTGCTTCTCTTCCAGAGAAACGCATATGAGTTTCTGGTGAATGCTTGTAAGTAGCTTAAGGCACTTTCAAAGGAAAGTGATTTTCTCTGAAAGGTCAGCATTTTAGAAAGTGAAGCAACACTCCATTCACTTCGCACAGTGAATTGAAGTGTTGGAACAGACTGCTTCTCTTTAAGAGAAACGCATGTGAGTTTTTTGTGAATGCTTGAAAGTATTTTAAGGCACTTTCAAAGGAAAGTGATTTTCTCTGAAAGGACAGCATTTAGAAAGTGAAGCAACACTCCATTCACTTCGCAGAGTGAATTGAAGTGTTGGAACAGATTGCTTCTCTTTCAGAGAAACGCATGTGAGTTTCTTGTGAATTCTTGCAAGTTGCTTAAGGCACTTTCAAAGGAAAGTGATTTTCTCTGAAAGGACAGCATTTAGAAACTGAAGCAACACTCCATTCACTTCGCACAGTGAATTGAAGTGTTGGAACAGACTGCTTCTCTTTAAGAGAAACGCATGTGAGTTTTTTGTGAATGCTTGAAAGTAGTTTAAGGCACTTTCAAAGGAAAGTGATTTTCTCTGAAAGGACAGCATTTAGAAAGTGAAGCAACACTCCATTCACTTCGCACAGTGAATTGAAGTGTTGGAACAGTCTGCTTCTCTTTCAGAGAAACGCATGTGAGTTTCTTCCTAATGCTTGTAAGTAGCTTAAGGCACTTTCAAAGGAAAGTGATTTTCTCTGAAAGGACAGCATTTAGAAAGTGAAGCAACACTCCATTCACTTCACACAGTGAATTGAAGTGTTGGAACAGACTGCTTATCTTTCAGAGAAATGCATGTGAGTTTCTATTGAATGCTTGTAAGTAGCTTAAGGCACTTTCAAAGGAAAGTGATTTTCTCTGAAAGGACAGCATTTAGAAAGTGAAGCAACACTCCATTCACTTCGCAGAGTGAATTGAAGTATTGGAACAGACTGCTTCTCTTCCAGAGAAACGCATATGAGTTTCTGGTGAATGCTTGTAAGTAGCTTAAGGCACTTTCAAAGGAAAGTGATTTTCTCTGAAAGGTCAGCATTTTAGAAAGTGAAGCAACACTCCATTCACTTCGCACAGTGAATTGAAGTGTTGGAACAGACTGCTTCTCTTTAAGAGAAACGCATGTGAGTTTTTTGTGAATGCTTGAAAGTATTTTAAGGCACTTTCAAAGGAAAGTGATTTTCTCTGAAAGGACAGCATTTAGAAAGTGAAGCAACACTCCATTCACTTCGCAGAGTGAATTGAAGTGTTGGAACAGATTGCTTCTCTTTCAGAGAAACGCATGTGAGTTTCTTGTGAATTCTTGCAAGTTGCTTAAGGCACTTTCAAAGGAAAGTGATTTTCTCTGAAAGGACAGCATTTAGAAACTGAAGCAACACTCCATTCACTTCGCACAGTGAATTGAAGTGTTGGAACAGACTGCTTCTCTTTAAGAGAAACGCATGTGAGTTTTTTGTGAATGCTTGAAAGTAGTTTAAGGCACTTTCAAAGGAAAGTGATTTTCTCTGAAAGGACAGCATTTAGAAAGTGAAGCAACACTCCATTCACTTCGCACAGTGAATTGAAGTGTTGGAACAGACTGCTTCTCTTTCAGAGAAACGCATGTGAGTTTCTGGTGAATGCTTGTAAGTAGCTTAAGGCACTTTCAAAGGAAAGTGATTTTCTCTGAAAGGACAGCATTTAGAAAGTGAAGCAACACTCCATTCACTTCGCACATTGAATTGAAGTGTTGGAACAGACTGCTTCTCTTTCAGAGAAACGCATGTGAGTTTCTGGTGAATTTTTGTAAGTAGCTTAAGGCACTTTCAAAGGAAAGTGATTTTCTCTGAAAGGACAGCATTTAGAAAGTGAGGCAACACTCCATTCACTTCACACAGTGAATTGAAGTGTTGAAACAGACTGCTTCTCTTTCAGAGAAACGCATGTGAGTTTCTTCCTAATGCTTGCAAGTAGCTTAAGGCACTTTCAAAGGAAAGTGATTTTCTCTGAAAGGACAGCATTTAGAAATTGAAGCAACACTCCATTCACTTCGCACAGTGAATTGAAGTGTTGGAACAGAGTGCTTCTCTTTCAGAATAACGCATGTGAGTTTCTTCCTAATGCTTGCAAGTAGCTTAAGGAACTTTCAAAGGAAAGTGATTTTCTCTGTAAGGACAGCATTTAGAAAGTGAAGCAACACTCCATTCACTTCGCACAATGAATTGAAGTGTTGGAACATACTGCTTCTCTTTCAGAGAAATGCATGTGAGTTTCTGGTGAATGCTTGTAAGTAGCTTAAGGCACTTTCAAAGGAAAGTGATTTTCTCTGAAAGGACAGCATTTAGAAAGTGAAGCAACACTCCATTCACTTCACACAGTGAATTGAAGTGTTGGAACAGACTGCTTCTCTTTCAGAGAAATGCATGTGAGTTTCTGTTGAATGCTTGTAAGTAGCTTAAGGCACTTTCAAAGGAAAGTGATTTTCTCTGAAAGGACATCATTTAGAAAGTGAAGCAACACTCCATTCACTTCGCAGAGTGAATTGAAGTATTGGAACAGACTGCTTCTCTTTAAGAGAAACGCATGTGAGTTTTTTGTGAATGCTTGAAAGTAGTTTCAGGCACTTTCAAATGAAAGTGATTTTCTCTGAAAGGACAGCATTTAGAAAGTGAAGCAACACTCCATTCACTTCGCACAGTGAATTGAAGTGTTGGAACAGACTGCTTCTTTTTCAGAGAAACACATGTGAGTTTCTGGTGAATGTTTGTAAGTAGCTTAAGGCACTTTCAAAGGAAAGTGATTTTCTCTGAAAGGACAGCATTTAGAAAGTGAGGCAACACTCTATTCACTTCACACAGTGAATTGAAGTGTTGGAACAGACTGCTTCTCTTTCAGAGAAACGCACTAGTGTTTCTTGTGAATGCTTGCAAGTAGTTTAAGGCACTATCAAAGGAAAGTGATTTTCTCTGAAAGGACAGCATTTAGAAAGTGAAGCAACACTCCATTCACTTCGCAGAGTGAATTGAAGTATTGGAACAGACTGCTTCTCTTCCAGAGAAACGCATATGAGTTTCTGGTGAATGCTTGTAAGTAGCTTAAGGCACTTTCAAAGGAAAGTGATTTTCTCTGAAAGGTCAGCATTTTAGAAAGTGAAGCAACACTCCATTCACTTCGCACAGTGAATTGAAGTGTTGGAACAGACTGCTTCTCTTTAAGAGAAACGCATGTGAGTTTTTTGTGAATGCTTGAAAGTATTTTAAGGCACTTTCAAAGGAAAGTGATTTTCTCTGAAAGGACAGCATTTAGAAAGTGAAGCAACACTCCATTCACTTCGCAGAGTGAATTGAAGTGTTGGAACAGATTGCTTCTCTTTCAGAGAAACGCATGTGAGTTTCTTGTGAATTCTTGCAAGTTGCTTAAGGCACTTTCAAAGGAAAGTGATTTTCTCTGAAAGGACAGCATTTAGAAACTGAAGCAACACTCCATTCACTTCGCACAGTGAATTGAAGTGTTGGAACAGACTGCTTCTCTTTAAGAGAAACGCATGTGAGTTTTTTGTGAATGCTTGAAAGTAGTTTAAGGCACTTTCAAAGGAAAGTGATTTTCTCTGAAAGGACAGCATTTAGAAAGTGAAGCAACACTCCATTCACTTCGCACAGTGAATTGAAGTGTTGGAACAGTCTGCTTCTCTTTCAGAGAAACGCATGTGAGTTTCTTCCTAATGCTTGTAAGTAGCTTAAGGCACTTTCAAAGGAAAGTGATTTTCTCTGAAAGGTCAGCATTTTAGAAAGTGAAGCAACACTCCATTCACTTCGCACAGTGAATTGAAGTGTTGGAACAGACTGCTTCTCTTTAAGAGAAACGCATGTGAGTTTTTTGTGAATGCTTGAAAGTATTTTAAGGCACTTTCAAAGGAAAGTGATTTTCTCTGAAAGGACAGCATTTAGAAAGTGAAGCAACACTCCATTCACTTCGCAGAGTGAATTGAAGTGTTGGAACAGATTGCTTCTCTTTCAGAGAAACGCATGTGAGTTTCTTGTGAATTCTTGCAAGTTGCTTAAGGCACTTTCAAAGGAAAGTGATTTTCTCTGAAAGGACAGCATTTAGAAACTGAAGCAACACTCCATTCACTTCGCACAGTGAATTGAAGTGTTGGAACAGACTGCTTCTCTTTAAGAGAAACGCATGTGCGTTTTTTGTGAATGCTTGAAAGTAGTTTAAGGCACTTTCAAAGGAAAGTGATTTTCTCTGAAAGGACAGCATTTAGAAAGTGAAGCAACACTCCATTCACTTCGCACAGTGAATTGAAGTGTTGGAACAGTCTGCTTCTCTTTCAGAGAAACGCATGTGAGTTTCTTCCTAATGCTTGTAAGTAGCTTAAGGCACTTTCAAAGGAAAGTGATTTTCTCTGAAAGGACAGCATTTAGAAAGTGAAGCAATACTCCATTCACTTCACACAGTGAATTGAAGTGTTGGAACAGACTGCTTATCTTTCAGAGAAATGCATGTGAGTTTCTATTGAATGCTTGTAAGTAGCTTAAGGCACTTTCAAAGGAAAGTGATTTTCTCTGAAAGGACAGCATTTAGAAAGTGAAGCAACACTCCATTCACTTCGCAGAGTGAATTGAAGTATTGGAACAGACTGCTTCTCTTCCAGAGAAACGCATATGAGTTTCTGGTGAATGCTTGTAAGTAGCTTAAGGCACTTTCAAAGGAAAGTGATTTTCTCTGAAAGGTCAGCATTTTAGAAAGTGAAGCAACACTCCATTCACTTCGCACAGTGAATTGAAGTGTTGGAACAGACTGCTTCTCTTTAAGAGAAACGCATGTGAGTTTTTTGTGAATGCTTGAAAGTATTTTAAGGCACTTTCAAAGGAAAGTGATTTTCTCTGAAAGGACAGCATTTAGAAAGTGAAGCAACATTCCATTCACTTCGCAGAGTGAATTGAAGTGTTGGAACAGATTGCTTCTCTTTCAGAGAAACGCATGTGAGTTTCTTGTGAATTCTTGCAAGTTGCTTAAGGCACTTTCAAAGGAAAGTGATTTTCTCTGAAAGGACAGCATTTAGAAACTGAAGCAACACTCCATTCACTTCGCACAGTGAATTGAAGTGTTGGAACAGACTGCTTCTCTTTAAGAGAAACGCATGTGAGTTTTTTGTGAATGCTTGAAAGTAGTTTAAGGCACTTTCAAAGGAAAGTGATTTTCTCTGAAAGGACAGCATTTAGAAAGTGAAGCAACACTCCATTCACTTCGCACAGTGAATTGAAGTGTTGGAACAGTCTGCTTCTCTTTCAGAGAAACGCATGTGAGTTTCTTCCTAATGCTTGTAAGTAGCTTAAGGCACTTTCAAAGGAAAGTGATTTTCTCTGAAAGGACAGCATTTAGAAAGTGAAGCAACACTCCATTCACTTCACACAGTGAATTGAAGTGTTGGAACAGACTGCTTATCTTTCAGAGAAATGCATGTGAGTTTCTATTGAATGCTTGTAAGTAGCTTAAGGCACTTTCAAAGGAAAGTGATTTTCTCTGAAAGGACAGCATTTAGAAAGTGAAGCAACACTCCATTCACTTCGCAGAGTGAATTGAAGTATTGGAACAGACTGCTTCTCTTCCAGAGAAACGCATATGAGTTTCTGGTGAATGCTTGTAAGTAGCTTAAGGCACTTTCAAAGGAAAGTGATTTTCTCTGAAAGGTCAGCATTTTAGAAAGTGAAGCAACACTCCATTCACTTCGCACAGTGAATTGAAGTGTTGGAACAGACTGCTTCTCTTTAAGAGAAACGCATGTGAGTTTTTTGTGAATGCTTGAAAGTATTTTAAGGCACTTTCAAAGGAAAGTGATTTTCTCTGAAAGGACAGCATTTAGAAAGTGAAGCAACACTCCATTCACTTCGCAGAGTGAATTGAAGTGTTGGAACAGATTGCTTCTCTTTCAGAGAAACGCATGTGAGTTTCTTGTGAATTCTTGCAAGTTGCTTAAGGCACTTTCAAAGGAAAGTGATTTTCTCTGAAAGGACAGCATTTAGAAACTGAAGCAACACTCCATTCACTTCGCACAGTGAATTGAAGTGTTGGAACAGACTGCTTCTCTTTAAGAGAAACGCATGTGCGTTTTTTGTGAATGCTTGAAAGTAGTTTAAGGCACTTTCAAAGGAAAGTGATTTTCTCTGAAAGGACAGCATTTAGAAAGTGAAGCAACACTCCATTCACTTCGCACAGTGAATTGAAGTGTTGGAACAGTCTGCTTCTCTTTCAGAGAAACGCATGTGAGTTTCTTCCTAATGCTTGTAAGTAGCTTAAGGCACTTTCAAAGGAAAGTGATTTTCTCTGAAAGGACAGCATTTAGAAAGTGAAGCAACACTCCATTCACTTCACACAGTGAATTGAAGTGTTGGAACAGACTGCTTATCTTTCAGAGAAATGCATGTGAGTTTCTATTGAATGCTTGTAAGTAGCTTAAGGCACTTTCAAAGGAAAGTGATTTTCTCTGAAAGGACAGCATTTAGAAAGTGAAGCAACACTCCATTCACTTCGCAGAGTGAATTGAAGTATTGGAACAGACTGCTTCTCTTCCAGAGAAACGCATATGAGTTTCTGGTGAATGCTTGTAAGTAGCTTAAGGCACTTTCAAAGGAAAGTGATTTTCTCTGAAAGGTCAGCATTTTAGAAAGTGAAGCAACACTCCATTCACTTCGCACAGTGAATTGAAGTGTTGGAACAGACTGCTTCTCTTTAAGAGAAACGCATGTGAGTTTTTTGTGAATGCTTGAAAGTATTTTAAGGCACTTTCAAAGGAAAGTGATTTTCTCTGAAAGGACAGCATTTAGAAAGTGAAGCAACACTCCATTCACTTCGCAGAGTGAATTGAAGTGTTGGAACAGATTGCTTCTCTTTCAGAGAAACGCATGTGAGTTTCTTGTGAATTCTTGCAAGTTGCTTAAGGCACTTTCAAAGGAAAGTGATTTTCTCTGAAAGGACAGCATTTAGAAACTGAAGCAACACTCCATTCACTTCGCACAGTGAATTGAAGTGTTGGAACAGACTGCTTCTCTTTAAGAGAAACGCATGTGAGTTTTTTGTGAATGCTTGAAAGTAGTTTAAGGCACTTTCAAAGGAAAGTGATTTTCTCTGAAAGGACAGCATTTAGAAAGTGAAGCAACACTCCATTCACTTCGCACAGTGAATTGAAGTGTTGGAACAGTCTGCTTCTCTTTCAGAGAAACGCATGTGAGTTTCTTCCTAATGCTTGTAAGTAGCTTAAGGCACTTTCAAAGGAAAGTGATTTTCTCTGAAAGGACAGCATTTAGAAAGTGAAGCAACACTCCATTCACTTCACACAGTGAATTGAAGTGTTGGAACAGACTGCTTATCTTTCAGAGAAATGCATGTGAGTTTCTATTGAATGCTTGTAAGTAGCTTAAGGCACTTTCAAAGGAAAGTGATTTTCTCTGAAAGGACAGCATTTAGAAAGTGAAGCAACACTCCATTCACTTCGCAGAGTGAATTGAAGTATTGGAACAGACTGCTTCTCTTCCAGAGAAACGCATATGAGTTTCTGGTGAATGCTTGTAAGTAGCTTAAGGCACTTTCAAAGGAAAGTGATTTTCTCTGAAAGGTCAGCATTTTAGAAAGTGAAGCAACACTCCATTCACTTCGCACAGTGAATTGAAGTGTTGGAACAGACTGCTTCTCTTTAAGAGAAACGCATGTGAGTTTTTTGTGAATGCTTGAAAGTATTTTAAGGCACTTTCAAAGGAAAGTGATTTTCTCTGAAAGGACAGCATTTAGAAAGTGAAGCAACACTCCATTCACTTCGCAGAGTGAATTGAAGTGTTGGAACAGATTGCTTCTCTTTCAGAGAAACGCATGTGAGTTTCTTGTGAATTCTTGCAAGTTGCTTAAGGCACTTTCAAAGGAAAGTGATTTTCTCTGAAAGGACAGCATTTAGAAACTGAAGCAACACTCCATTCACTTCGCACAGTGAATTGAAGTGTTGGAACAGACTGCTTCTCTTTAAGAGAAACGCATGTGAGTTTTTTGTGAATGCTTGAAAGTAGTTTAAGGCACTTTCAAAGGAAAGTGATTTTCTCTGAAAGGACAGCATTTAGAAAGTGAAGCAACACTCCATTCACTTCGCACAGTGAATTGAAGTGTTGGAACAGACTGCTTCTCTTTCAGAGAAACGCATGTGAGTTTCTGGTGAATGCTTGTAAGTAGCTTAAGGCACTTTCAAAGGAAAGTGATTTTCTCTGAAAGGACAGCATTTAGAAAGTGAAGCAACACTCCATTCACTTCGCACATTGAATTGAAGTGTTGGAACAGACTGCTTCTCTTTCAGAGAAACGCATGTGAGTTTCTGGTGAATTTTTGTAAGTAGCTTAAGGCACTTTCAAAGGAAAGTGATTTTCTCTGAAAGGACAGCATTTAGAAAGTGAGGCAACACTCCATTCACTTCACACAGTGAATTGAAGTGTTGAAACAGACTGCTTCTCTTTCAGAGAAACGCATGTGAGTTTCTTCCTAATGCTTGCAAGTAGCTTAAGGCACTTTCAAAGGAAAGTGATTTTCTCTGAAAGGACAGCATTTAGAAATTGAAGCAACACTCCATTCACTTCGCACAGTGAATTGAAGTGTTGGAACAGAGTGCTTCTCTTTCAGAATAACGCATGTGAGTTTCTTCCTAATGCTTGCAAGTAGCTTAAGGAACTTTCAAAGGAAAGTGATTTTCTCTGTAAGGACAGCATTTAGAAAGTGAAGCAACACTCCATTCACTTCGCACAATGAATTGAAGTGTTGGAACATACTGCTTCTCTTTCAGAGAAATGCATGTGAGTTTCTGGTGAATGCTTGTAAGTAGCTTAAGGCACTTTCAAAGGAAAGTGATTTTCTCTGAAAGGACAGCATTTAGAAAGTGAAGCAACACTCCATTCACTTCACACAGTGAATTGAAGTGTTGGAACAGACTGCTTCTCTTTCAGAGAAATGCATGTGAGTTTCTGTTGAATGCTTGTAAGTAGCTTAAGGCACTTTCAAAGGAAAGTGATTTTCTCTGAAAGGACATCATTTAGAAAGTGAAGCAACACTCCATTCACTTCGCAGAGTGAATTGAAGTATTGGAACAGACTGCTTCTCTTTAAGAGAAACGCATGTGAGTTTTTTGTGAATGCTTGAAAGTAGTTTCAGGCACTTTCAAATGAAAGTGATTTTCTCTGAAAGGACAGCATTTAGAAAGTGAAGCAACACTCCATTCACTTCGCACAGTGAATTGAAGTGTTGGAACAGACTGCTTCTTTTTCAGAGAAACACATGTGAGTTTCTGGTGAATGTTTGTAAGTAGCTTAAGGCACTTTCAAAGGAAAGTGATTTTCTCTGAAAGGACAGCATTTAGAAAGTGAGGCAACACTCTATTCACTTCACACAGTGAATTGAAGTGTTGGAACAGACTGCTTCTCTTTCAGAGAAACGCACTAGTGTTTCTTGTGAATGCTTGCAAGTAGTTTAAGGCACTATCAAAGGAAAGTGATTTTCTCTGAAAGGACAGCATTTAGAAAGTGAAGCAACACTCCATTCACTTCGCACAGTGAATTGAAGTGTTGGAACAGACTGCTTCTCTTTCAGAGAAACACATGTGAGTTTTTTATGAATGCTTGAAAGTAGTTTAAGGCACTTTCAAAGGAAAGTGATTTTCTCTGAAAGGACAGCATTTAGAAAGTGAAGCAACACTCCATTCACTTCGCACAGTGAATTGAAGTGTTGGAACAGACTGCTTCTCTTTCAGAGAAACACATGTGAGTTTTTTATGAATGCTTGAAAGTAGTTTAAGGCACTTTCAAAGGAAAGTGATTTTCTCTGAAAGGACAGCATTTAGAAAGTGAGGCAACACTCCATTCACTTTGCACAGTGAATTGAAGTGTTGGAACAGACTGCTTCTCTTTCAGAGGAACGCATGTGAGTTTCTTCCTAATGCTTGCAAGTAGCTTAAGGCACTTTCAAAGGAAAGTGATTTTCTCTGAAAGGACAGCATTTAGAAAGTGAAGTAACACTCCTTTCACTTCGCACAGTGAATTGAAGTGTTGGCACCGACTGCTTCTCTTTCAGAGAAACGCATGTGAGTTTCTGGTGAATGCTTGTAAGTAGCTTAAAGCACTTTCAAAGGAAAGTGATTTTCTCTGAAAGGACAGCATTTAGAAAGTGAAGCAACACTCCATTCCCTTCGTGCAGTGAATTGAAGTGTTGGAACAGAGTGCTTCTCTTTCATATAAACGCATTAGTGTTTCTTGTGAATGCTTGCAAGTTGCTTAAGGCACTTTCAAAGGAAAGTGATTTTCTCTGAAAGGACATAATTGAGAAAGTGAAGCAACACTCCATTCACTTCGCACAGTGAATTGAAGTGTTAGAACAGACTGCTTCTCTTTCAGAGAAATGCATGTGAGTTTCTGTTGAATGCTTGTTAGTAGCTTAAGGCACTTTCAAAGAAAGTGATTTTCTCTGAAAGGACAGCATTTAGAAAGTGAAGCAACACTCCATTCACTTCGCACATTGAATTGAAGTGTTGGAACAGACTGCTTCTCTTTCAGAGAAACGCATGTGAGTTTCTGGTGAATGCTTGTAAGTAGCTTAAGGCACTTTCAAAGGAAAGTGATTTTCTCTGAAAGGACAGCATTTAGAAAGTGAGGCAACACTCCATTCACTTCACACAGTGAATTGAAGTGTTGAAACAGACTGCTTCTCTTTCAGAGAAACGCATGTGAGTTTCTTCCTAATGCTTGCAAGTAGCTTAAGGCACTTTCAAAGGAAAGTGATTTTCTCTGAAAGGACAGCATTTAGAAATTGAAGCAACACTCCAATCACTTCGCACAGTGAATTGAAGTGTTGGAACAGAGTGCTTCTCTTTCAGAATAACGCATGTGAGTTTCTTCCTAATGCTTGCAAGTAGCTTAAGGCACTTTCAAAGGAAAGTGATTTTCTCTGAAAGGACAGCATTTAGAAAGTGAAGCAACACTCCATTCACTTCGCAGAGTGAATTGAAGTATTGGAACAGACTGCTTCTCTTCCAGAGAAATGCATATGAGTTTCTGGTGAATGCTTGTAAGTAGCTTAAGGCACTTTCAAAGGAAAGTGATTTTCTCTGAAAGGACAGCATTTTAGAAAGTGAAGCAACACTCCATTCACTTCGCACAGTGAATTGAAGTGTTGGAACAGACTGCTTCTCTTTAAGAGAAACGCATGTGAGTTTTTTGTGAATGCTTGAAAGTATTTTAAGGCACTTTCAAAGGAAAGTGATTTTCTCTGAAAGGACAGCATTTAGAAAGTGAAGCAACACTCCATTCACTTCGCACAGTGAATTGAAGTGTTGGAACAGACTGCTTCTCTTTCAGAGAAACGCATGTGAGTTTCTTGTGAATTCTTGCAAGTTGCTTAAGGCACTTTCAAAGGAAAGTGATTTTCTCTGAAAGGACAGCATTTAGAAACTGAAGCAACACTCCATTCACTTCGCACAGTGAATTGAAGTGTTGGAACAGACTGCTTCTCTTTAAGAGAAACGCATGTGAGTTTTTTGTGAATGCTTGAAAGTAGTTTAAGGCACTTTCAAAGGAAAGTGATTTTCTCTGAAAGGACAGCATTTAGAAAGTGAAGCAACACTCCATTCACTTCGCACAGTGAATTGAAGTGTTGGAACAGACTGCTTCTCTTTCAGAGAAACGCATGTGAGTTTCTGGTGAATGCTTGTAAGTAGATTAAGGCACTTTCAAAGGAAAGTGATTTTCTCTGAAAGGACAGCATTTAGAAAGTGAAGCAACACTCCATTCACTTCGCACATTGAATTGAAGTGTTGGAACAGACTGCTTCTCTTTCAGAGAAACGCATGTGAGTTTCTGGTGAATTTTTGTAAGTAGCTTAAGGCACTTTCAAAGGAAAGTGATTTTCTCTGAAAGGACAGCATTTAGAAAGTGAGGCAACACTCCATTCACTTCACACAGTGAATTGAAGTGTTGAAACAGACTGCTTCTCTTTCAGAGAAACGCATGTGAGTTTCTTCCTAATGCTTGCAAGTAGCTTAAGGCACTTTCAAAGGAAAGTGATTTTCTCTGAAAGGACAGCATTTAGAAATTGAAGCAACACTCCATTCACTTCGCACAATGAATTGAAGTGTTGGAACAGAGTGCTTCTCTTTCAGAATAACGCATGTGAGTTTCTTCCTAATGCTTGCAAGTAGCTTAAGGCACTTTCAAAGGAAAGTGATTTTCTCTGAAAGGACAGCATTTAGAAAGTGAAGCAACACTCCATTCACTTCGCACAGTGAATTGAAGTGTTGGAACATACTGCTTCTCTTTCAGAGAAACGCATGTGAGTTTCTGGTGAATGCTTGTAAGTAGCTTAAGGCACTTTCAAAGGAAAGTGATTTTCTCTGAAAGGACAGCATTTAGAAAGTGAAGCAACACTCCATTCACTTCACACAGTGAATTGAAGTGTTGGAACAGACTGCTTCTCTTTCAGAGAAATGCATGTGAGTTTCTGTTGAATGCTTGTAAGTAGCTTAAGGCACTTTCAAAGGAAAGTGATTTTCTCTGAAAGGACATCATTTAGAAAGTGAAGCAACACTCCATTCACTTCGCAGAGTGAATTGAAGTATTGGAACAGACTGCTTCTCTTTAAGAGAAACGCATGTGAGTTTTTTGTGAATGCTTGAAAGTAGTTTCAGGCACTTTCAAATGGAAGTGATTTTCTCTGAAAGGACAGCATTTAGAAAGTGAAGCAACACTCCATTCACTTCGCACAGTGAATTGAAGTGTTGGAACAGACTGCTTCTTTTTCAGAGAAACACATATGAGTTTCTGGTGAATGCTTGTAAGTAGCTTAAGGCACTTTCAAAGGAAAGTGATTTTCTCTGAAAGGACAGCATTTAGAAAGTGAGGCAACACTCTATTCACTTCACACAGTGAATTGAAGTGTTGGAACAGACTGCTTCTCTTTCAGAGAAACGCACTAGTGTTTCTTGTGAATGCTTGCAAGTAGTTTAAGGCACTATCAAAGGAAAGTGATTTTCTCTGAAAGGACAGCATTTAGAAAGTGAAGCAACACTCCATTCACTTCGCACAGTGAATTGAAGTGTTGGAACAGACTGCTTCTCTTTCAGAGAAACACATGTGAGTTTTTTATGAATGCTTGAAAGTAGTTTAAGGCACTTTCAAAGGAAAGTGATTTTCTCTGAAAGGACAGCATTTAGAAAGTGAGGCAACACTCCATTCACTTTGCACAGTGAATTGAAGTGTTGGAACAGACTGCTTCTCTTTCAGAGGAACGCATGTGAGTTTCTTCCTAATGCTTGCAAGTAGCTTAAGGCACTTTCAAAGGAAAGTGATTTTCTCTGAAAGGACAGCATTTAGAAAGTGAAGTAACATTCCTTTCACTTCGCACAGTGAATTGAAGTGTTGGCACCGACTGCTTCTCTTTCAGAGAAACGCATGTGAGTTTCTGGTGAATGCTTGTAAGTAGCTTAAGGCACTTTCAAAGGAAAGTGATTTTCTCTGAAAGGACAGCATTTAGAAAGTGAAGTAACACTCCATTCCCTTCGTGCAGTGAATTGAAGTGTTGGAACAGAGTGCTTCTCTTTCATATAAACGCATTAGTGTTTCTTGTGAATGCTTGCAAGTTGCTTAAGGCACTTTCAAAGGAAAGTGATTTTCTCTGAAAGGACATAATTGAGAAAGTGAAGCAACACTCCATTCACTTCGCACAGTGAATTGAAGTGTTAGAACAGACTGCTTCTCTTTCAGAGAAATGCATGTGAGTTTCTGTTGAATGCTTGTTAGTAGCTTAAGGCACTTTCAAAGAAAGTGATTTTCTCTGAAAGGATAGCATTTAGAAAGTGAAGCAACACTCCATTCACTTCGCACATTGAATTGAAGTGTTGGAACAGACTGCTTCTCTTTCAGAGAAACGCATGTGAGTTTCTGGTGAATGCTTGTAAGTAGCTTAAGGCACTTTCAAAGGAAAGTGATTTTCTCTGAAAGGACAGCATTTAGAAAGTGAGGCAACACTCCATTCACTTCACACAGTGAACTGAAGTGTTGGAACAGACTGCTTCTCTTTCAGAGAAACGCATGAGAGTTTCTTCCTAATGCTTGCAAGTAGCTTAAGGCACTTTCAAATGAAAGTGATTTTCTCTGAAAGGACAGCATTTAGAAAGTGAAGCAACACTCCATTCACTTCGCACAGTGAATTGAAGTGTTGGAACAGTCTGCTTCTCTTTCAGAGAAACGCATGTGAGTTTCTTCCTAATGCTTGTAAGTAGCTTAAGGCACTTTCAAAGGAAAGTGATTTTCTCTGAAAGGACAGCATTTAGAAAGTGAAGCAATACTCCATTCACTTCGCACAGTGAATTGAAGTGTTGTAACAGACGGCTTCTCTTTCAGAGAATCGCATGTTAGTTTCTGGTGAATGCTTGTAAGTAGCTTAAGGCACTTTCAAAGGAAAGTGATTTTCTCTGAAAGGACAACATTTAGAAAGTGAAGCAACACTCCATTCACTTCGCAGAGTGAATTGAAGTATTGGAACAGACTGCTTCTCTTCCAGAGAAACGCATGTGAGTTTCTGGTGAATGCTTGTAAGTAGCTTAAGTCACTTTCAAAGGAAAGTGATTTTCTCTGAAAGGACAGCATTTTAGAAAGTGAAGCAACACTCCATTCACTTCGCAGAGTGAATTGAAGTGTTGGAACAGACTGCTTCTCTTTCAGAGAAATGCATGTGAGTTTCTTGTGAATTCTTGCAAGTTGCTTAAGGCACTTTCAAAGGAAAGTGATTTTCTCTGAAAGGACAGCATTTAGAAACTGAAGAAACACTCCATTCACTTCGCACAGTGAATTGAAGTGTTGGAACAGACTACTTCTCTTTAAGAGAAACGCATGTGAGTTTTTTGTGAATGCTTGAAAGTAGTTTAAGGCACTTTCAAAGGAAAGTGATTTTCTCTGAAAGGACAGCATTTAGAAAGTGAAGCAACACTCCATTCACTTCGCACAGTGAATTGAAGTGTTGGAACATACTGCTTCTCTTTCAGAGAAACGCATGTGAGTTTCTGGTGAATGCTTGTAAGTAGCTTAAGGCACTTTCAAAGGAAAGTGATTTTCTATGAAAGGACAGCATTTAGAAAGTGAAGCAACACTCCATTCACTTCGCACAGTGAATTGAAGTGTTGGAACAGACTGCTTCTTTTTCAGAGAAACACATGTGAGTTTCTGGTGAATGTTTGTAAGTAGCTTAAGGCACTTTCAAAGGAAAGTGATTTTCTCTGAAAGGACAGCATTTAGAAAGTGAGGCAACACTCTATTCACTTCACACAGTGAATTGAAGTGTTGGAACAGACTGCTTCTCTTTCAGAGAAACGCACTAGTGTTTCTTGTGAATGCTTGCAAGTAGTTTAAGGCACTATCAAAGGAAAGTGATTTTCTCTGAAAGGACAGCATTTAGAAAGTGAAGCAACACTCCATTCACTTCGCACAGTGAATTGAAGTGTTGGAACAGACTGCTTCTCTTTCAGAGAAACACATGTGAGTTTTTTATGAATGCTTGAAAGTAGTTTAAGGCACTTTCAAAGGAAAGTGATTTTCTCTGAAAGGACAGCATTTAGAAAGTGAGGCAACACTCCATTCACTTTGCACAGTGAATTGAAGTGTTGGAACAGACTGCTTCTCTTTCAGAGGAACGCATGTGAGTTTCTTCCTAATGCTTGCAAGTAGCTTAAGGCACTTTCAAAGGAAAGTGATTTTCTCTGAAATGACAGCATTTAGAAAGTGAAGTAACACTCCTTTCACTTCGCACAGTGAATTGAAGTGTTGGCACCGACTGCTTCTCTTTCAGAGAAACGCATGTGAGTTTCTGTTGAATGCTTGTAAGTAGCTTAAGGCACTTTCAAAGGAAAGTGATTTTCTCTGAAAGGACAGCATTTAGAAAGTGAAGCAACACTCCATTCCCTTCGTGCAGTGAATTGAAGTGTTGGAACAGAGTGCTTCTCTTTCATATAAACGCATTAGTGTTTCTTGTGAATGCTTGCAAGTTGCTTAAGGCACTTTCAAAGGAAAGTGATTTTCTCTGAAAGGACATAATTGAGAAAGTGAAGCAACACTCCATTCACTTCGCACAGTGAATTGAAGTGTTAGAACAGACTGCTTCTCTTTCAGAGAAATGCATGTGAGTTTCTGTTGAATGCTTGTTAGTAGCTTAAGGCACTTTCAAAGAAAGTGATTTTCTCTGAAAGGACAGCATTTAGAAAGTGAAGCAACACTCCATTCACTTCGCACATTGAATTGAAGTGTTGGAACAGACTGCTTCTCTTTCAGAGAAACGCATGTGAGTTTCTGGTGAATGCTTGTAAGTAGCTTAAGGCACTTTCAAAGGAAAGTGATTTTCTCTGAAAGGACAGCATTTAGAAAGTGAGGCAACACTCCATTCACTTCACACAGTGAACTGAAGTGTTGGAACAGACTGCTTCTCTTTCAGAGAAACGCATGAGAGTTTCTTCCTAATGCTTGCAAGTAGCTTAAGGCACTTTCAAATGAAAGTGATTTTCTCTGAAAGGACAGCATTTAGAAAGTGAAGCAACACTCCATTCACTTCGCACAGTGAATTGAAGTGTTGGAACAGTCTGCTTCTCTTTCAGAGAAACGCATGTGAGTTTCTTCCTAATGCTTGTAAGTAGCTTAAGGCACTTTCAAAGGAAAGTGATTTTCTCTGAAAGGACAGCATTTAGAAAGTGAAGCAATACTCCATTCACTTCGCACAGTGAATTGAAGTGTTGTAACAGACGGCTTCTCTTTCAGAGAATCGCATGTTAGTTTCTGGTGAATGCTTGTAAGTAGCTTAAGGCACTTTCAAAGGAAAGTGATTTTCTCTGAAAGGACAACATTTAGAAAGTGAAGCAACACTCCATTCACTTCGCAGAGTGAATTGAAGTATTGGAACAGACTGCTTCTCTTCCAGAGAAACGCATGTGAGTTTCTGGTGAATGCTTGTAAGTAGCTTAAGTCACTTTCAAAGGAAAGTGATTTTCTCTGAAAGGACAGCATTTTAGAAAGTGAAGCAACACTCCATTCACTTCGCACAGTGAATTGAAGTGTTGGAACAGACTGCTTCTCTTTCAGAGAAATGCATGTGAGTTTCTTGTGAATTCTTGCAAGTTGCTTAAGGCACTTTCAAAGGAAAGTGATTTTCTCTGAAAGGACAGCATTTAGAAACTGAAGAAACACTCCATTCACTTCGCACAGTGAATTGAAGTGTTGGAACAGACTACTTCTCTTTAAGAGAAACGCATGTGAGTTTTTTGTGAATGCTTGAAAGTAGTTTAAGGCACTTTCAAAGGAAAGTGATTTTCTCTGAAAGGACAGCATTTAGAAAGTGAAGCAACACTCCATTCACTTCGCACAGTGAATTGAAGTGTTGGAACAGACTGCTTCTCTTTCAGAGAAACGCATTTGAGTTTCTGGTGAATGTTTGTAAGTAGCTTAAGGCACTTTCAAAGGAAAGTGATTTTCTCTGAAAGGACAGCATTTAGAAAGTGAGGCAACACTCTATTCACTTCACACAGTGAATTGAAGTGTTGGAACAGACTGCTTCTCTTTCAGAGAAACGCACTAGTGTTTCTTGTGAATGCTTGCAAGTAGTTTAAGGCACTATCAAATGAAAGTGATTTTCTCTGAAAGGACAGCATTTAGAAAGTGAAGCAATACTCCATTCACTTCGCACAGTGAATTGAAGTGTTGGAACAGACTGTTTCTCTTTCAGAGAAACGCATGTGAGTTTTTTATGAATGCTTGAAAGTAGTTTAAGGCACTTTCAAAGGAAAGTGATTTTCTCTGAAAGGACAGCATTTAGAAATTGAGGCAACACTCCATTCACGTCGCACAGTGAATTGAAGTGTTGGAACAGACTGCTTCTCTTTCAGAGAAACGCATGTGAGTTTCTTCCGAATGCTTGCAAGTAGCTTAAGGCACTTTCAAATGAAAGTGATTTTCTCTGAAAGGACAGCATTTAGAAAGTGAAGCAACACTCCATTCACTTCGCACATTGAATTGAAGTGTTGGAACAGACTGCTTCTCTTTCAGAGAAACGCATGTGAGTTTCTGGTGAATTTTTGTAAGTAGCTTAAGGCACTTTCAAAGGAAAGTGATTTTCTCTGAAAGGACAGCATTTAGAAAGTGAGGCAACACTCCATTCACTTCACACAGTGAATTGAAGTGTTGGAACAGACTGCTTCTCTTTCAGAGAAACGCATGAGAGTTTCTTCCTAATGCTTGCAAGTAGCTTAAGGCACGTTCAAATGAAAGTGATTTTCTCTGAAAGGACAGCATTTAGAAACTGAAGCAACACTCCATTCACTTCGCACAGTGAATTGAAGTGTTGGAACAGTCTGCTTCTCTTTCAGAGAAACGCATGTGAGTTTCTTCCTAATGCTTGTAAGTAGCTTAAGGCACTTTCAAAGGAAAGTGATTTTCTCTGAAAGGACAGCATTTAGAAAGTGAAGCAATACTCCATTCACTTCGCACAGTGAATTGAAGTGTTGTAACAGACGGCTTCTCTTTCAGAGAATCGCATGTTAGTTTCTGGTGAATGCTTGTAAGTAGCTTAAGGCACTTTCAAAGGAAAGTGATTTTCTCTGAAAGGACAACATTTAGAAAGTGAAGCAACACTCCATTCACTTCGCAGAGTGAATTGAAGTATTGGAACAGACTGCTTCTCTTCCAGAGAAACGCATGTGAGTTTCTGGTGAATGCTTGTAAGTAGCTTAAGTCACTTTCAAAGGAAAGTGATTTTCTCTGAAAGGACAGCATTTTAGAAAGTGAAGCAACACTCCATTCACTTCGCACAGTGAATTGAAGTGTTGGAACAGACTGCTTCTCTTTCAGAGAAATGCATGTGAGTTTCTTGTGAATTCTTGCAAGTTGCTTAAGGCACTTTCAAAGGAAAGTGATTTTCTCTGAAAGGACAGCATTTAGAAACTGAAGAAACACTCCATTCACTTCGCACAGTGAATTGAAGTGTTGGAACAGACTACTTCTCTTTAAGAGAAACGCATGTGAGTTTTTTGTGAATGCTTGAAAGTAGTTTAAGGCACTTTCAAAGGAAAGTGATTTTCTCTGAAAGGACAGCATTTAGAAAGTGAAGCAACACTCCATTCACTTCGCACAGTGAATTGAAGTGTTGGAACAGACTGCTTCTCTTTCAGAGAAACGCATTTGAGTTTCTGGTGAATGTTTGTAAGTAGCTTAAGGCACTTTCAAAGGAAAGTGATTTTCTCTGAAAGGACAGCATTTAGAAAGTGAGGCAACACTCTATTCACTTCACACAGTGAATTGAAGTGTTGGAACAGACTGCTTCTCTTTCAGAGAAACGCACTAGTGTTTCTTGTGAATGCTTGCAAGTAGTTTAAGGCACTATCAAATGAAAGTGATTTTCTCTGAAAGGACAGCATTTAGAAAGTGAAGCAATACTCCATTCACTTCGCACAGTGAATTGAAGTGTTGGAACAGACTGTTTCTCTTTCAGAGAAACGCATGTGAGTTTTTTATGAATGCTTGAAAGTAGTTTAAGGCACTTTCAAAGGAAAGTGATTTTCTCTGAAAGGACAGCATTTAGAAATTGAGGCAACACTCCATTCACGTCGCACAGTGAATTGAAGTGTTGGAACAGACTGCTTCTCTTTCAGAGAAACGCATGTGAGTTTCTTCCGAATGCTTGCAAGTAGCTTAAGGCACTTTCAAATGAAAGTGATTTTCTCTGAAAGGACAGCATTTAGAAAGTGAAGCAACACTCCATTCACTTCGCACATTGAATTGAAGTGTTGGAACAGACTGCTTCTCTTTCAGAGAAACGCATGTGAGTTTCTGGTGAATTTTTGTAAGTAGCTTAAGGCACTTTCAAAGGAAAGTGATTTTCTCTGAAAGGACAGCATTTAGAAAGTGAGGCAACACTCCATTCACTTCACACAGTGAATTGAAGTGTTGGAACAGACTGCTTCTCTTTCAGAGAAACGCATGAGAGTTTCTTCCTAATGCTTGCAAGTAGCTTAAGGCACGTTCAAATGAAAGTGATTTTCTCTGAAAGGACAGCATTTAGAAACTGAAGCAACACTCCATTCACTTCGCACAGTGAATTGAAGTGTTGGAACAGTCTGCTTCTCTTTCAGAGAAACGCATGTGAGTTTCTTCCTAATGCTTGTAAGTAGCTTAAGGCACTTTCAAAGGAAAGTGATTTTCTCTGAAAGGACAGCATTTAGAAAGTGAAGCAACACTCCATTCACTTCACACAGTGAATTGAAGTGTTGGAACAGACTGCTTCTCTTTCAGAGAAATGCATGTGAGTTTCTATTGAATGCTTGTAAGTAGCTTAAGGCACTTTCAAAGGAAAGTGATTTTCTCTGAAAGGACAGGATTTAGAAAGTGAAGCAACACTCCATTCACTTCGCAGAGTGAATTGAAGTATTGGAACAGACTGCTTCTCTTCCAGAGAAACGCATATGAGTTTCTGGTGAATGCTTGTAAGTAGCTTAAGGCACTTTCAAAGGAAAGTGATTTTCTCTGAAAGGACAGCATTTTAGAAAGTGAAGCAACACTCCATTCACTTCGCACAGTGAATTGAAGTGTTGGAACAGACTGCTTCTCTTTAAGAGAAACGCATGTGAGTTTTTTGTGAATGCTTGAAAGTATTTTAAGGCACTTTCAAAGGAAAGTGATTTTCTCTGAAAAGACAGCATTTAGAAAGTGAAGCAACACTCCATTCACTTCGCAGAGTGAATTGAAGTGTTGGAACAGACTGCTTCTCTTTCAGAGAAACGCATGTGAGTTTCTTGTGAATTCTTGCAAGTTGCTTAAGGCACTTTCAAAGGAAAGTGATTTTCTCTGAAAGGACAGCATTTAGAAACTGAAGCAACACTCCATTCACTTCGCACAGTGAATTGAAGTGTTGGAACAGACTGCTTCTCTTTAAGAGAAACGCATGTGAGTTTTTTGTGAATGCTTGAAAGTAGTTTAAGGCACTTTCAAAGGAAAGTGATTTTCTCTGAAAGGACAGCATTTAGAAAGTGAAGCAACACTCCATTCACTTCGCACAATGAATTGAAGTGTTGGAACAGACTGCTTCTCTTTCAGAGAAACGCATGTGAGTTTCTGGTGAATGTTTGTAAGTAGCTTAAGGCACTTTCAAAGGAAAGTGATTTTCTCTGAAAGGACAGCATTTAGAAAGTGAGGCAACACACTATTCACTTCACACAGTGAATTGAAGTGTTGGAAGAGACTGCTTCTCTTTCAGAGAAACGCACTAGTGTTTCTTGTGAATGCTTGCAAGTAGTTTAAGGCACTATCAAAGGAAAGTGATTTTCTCTGAAAGGACAGCATTTAGAAAGTGAAGCAACACTCCATTCACTTCGCACAGTGAATTGAAGTGTTGGAACAGACTGCTTCTTTTTCAGAGAAACACATGTGAGTTTTTTATGAATGCTTGAAAGTAGTTTAAGGCACTTTCAAAGGAAAGTGATTTTCTCTGAAAGGACATAACTTAGAAAGTGAAGCAACACTCCATTCACTTCGCACAGTGAATTGAAGTGTTAGAACAGACTGCTTCTCTTTCAGAGAAACGCATGTGAGTTTCTGTTGAATGCTTGTTAGTAGCTTAAGGCACTTTCAAAGGAAAGTGATTTTCTCTGAAAGGACAGCATTTAGAAAGTGAAGCAACACTCCATTCACTTCGCACATTGAATTGAAGTGTTGGAACAGACTGCTTCTCTTTCAGAGAAACGCATGTGAGTTTCTGGTGAATTCTTGTAAGTAGCTTAAGGCACTTTCAAAGGAAAGTGATTTTCTCTGAAAGGACAGCATTTAGAAAGTGAGGCAACACTCCATTTACTTCACACAGTGAATTGAAGTGTTGGAACAGACTGCTTCTCTTTCAGAGAAATGCATGAGAGTTTCTTCCTAATGCTTGCAAGTAGCTTAAGGCACTTTCAAAGGAAAGTGATTTTCTCTGAAAGGACAGCATTTAGAAAGTGAAGTAACACTCCTTTCACTTCGCACAGTGAATTGAAGTGTTGGCACCGACTGCTTCTCTTTCAGAGAAACGCATGTGAGTTTCTGGTGAATGCTTGTAAGTAGCTTAAGGCACTTTCAAAGGAAAGTGATTTTCTCTGAAAGGACAGCATTTAGAAAGTGAAGCAACACTCCATTCCCTTCGTGCAGTGAATTGAAGTGTTGGAACAGAGTGCTTCTCTTTCATATAAACGCATTAGTGTTTCTTGTGAATGCTTGCAAGTTGCTTAAGGCACTTTCAAAGGAAAGTGATTTTCTCTGAAAGGACATAATTGAGAAAGTGAAGCAACACTCCATTCACTTCGCACAGTGAATTGAAGTGTTAGAACAGACTGCTTCTCTTTCAGAGAAATGCATGTGAGTTTCTGTTGAATGCTTGTTAGTAGCTTAAGGCACTTTCAAAGAAAGTGATTTTCTCTGAAAGGACAGCATTTAGAAAGTGAAGCAACACTCCATTCACTTCGCACATTGAATTGAAGTGTTGGAACAGACTGCTTCTCTTTCAGAGAAACGCATGTGAGTTTCTGGTGAATGCTTGTAAGTAGCTTAAGGCACTTTCAAAGGAAAGTGATTTTCTCTGAAAGGACAGCATTTAGAAAGTGAGGCAACACTCCATTCACTTCACACAGTGAACTGAAGTGTTGGAACAGACTGCTTCTCTTTCAGAGAAACGCATGAGAGTTTCTTCCTAATGCTTGCAAGTAGCTTAAGGCACTTTCAAATGAAAGTGATTTTCTCTGAAAGGACAGCATTTAGAAAGTGAAGCAACACTCCATTCACTTCGCACAGTGAATTGAAGTGTTGGAACAGTCTGCTTCTCTTTCAGAGAAACGCATGTGAGTTTCTTCCTAATGCTTGTAAGTAGCTTAAGGCACTTTCAAAGGAAAGTGATTTTCTCTGAAAGGACAGCATTTAGAAAGTGAAGCAATACTCCATTCACTTCGCACAGTGAATTGAAGTGTTGTAACAGACGGCTTCTCTTTCAGAGAATCGCATGTTAGTTTCTGGTGAATGCTTGTAAGTAGCTTAAGGCACTTTCAAAGGAAAGTGATTTTCTCTGAAAGGACAACATTTAGAAAGTGAAGCAACACTCCATTCACTTCGCAGAGTGAATTGAAGTATTGGAACAGACTGCTTCTCTTCCAGAGAAACGCATGTGAGTTTCTGGTGAATGCTTGTAAGTAGCTTAAGTCACTTTCAAAGGAAAGTGATTTTCTCTGAAAGGACAGCATTTTAGAAAGTGAAGCAACACTCCATTCACTTCGCACAGTGAATTGAAGTGTTGGAACAGACTGCTTCTCTTTCAGAGAAATGCATGTGAGTTTCTTGTGAATTCTTGCAAGTTGCTTAAGGCACTTTCAAAGGAAAGTGATTTTCTCTGAAAGGACAGCATTTAGAAACTGAAGAAACACTCCATTCACTTCGCACAGTGAATTGAAGTGTTGGAACAGACTACTTCTCTTTAAGAGAAACGCATGTGAGTTTTTTGTGAATGCTTGAAAGTAGTTTAAGGCACTTTCAAAGGAAAGTGATTTTCTCTGAAAGGACAGCATTTAGAAAGTGAAGCAACACTCCATTCACTTCGCACAGTGAATTGAAGTGTTGGAACAGACTGCTTCTCTTTCAGAGAAACGCATTTGAGTTTCTGGTGAATGTTTGTAAGTAGCTTAAGGCACTTTCAAAGGAAAGTGATTTTCTCTGAAAGGACAGCATTTAGAAAGTGAGGCAACACTCTATTCACTTCACACAGTGAATTGAAGTGTTGGAACAGACTGCTTCTCTTTCAGAGAAACGCACTAGTGTTTCTTGTGAATGCTTGCAAGTAGTTTAAGGCACTATCAAATGAAAGTGATTTTCTCTGAAAGGACAGCATTTAGAAAGTGAAGCAATACTCCATTCACTTCGCACAGTGAATTGAAGTGTTGGAACAGACTGTTTCTCTTTCAGAGAAACGCATGTGAGTTTTTTATGAATGCTTGAAAGTAGTTTAAGGCACTTTCAAAGGAAAGTGATTTTCTCTGAAAGGACAGCATTTAGAAATTGAGGCAACACTCCATTCACGTCGCACAGTGAATTGAAGTGTTGGAACAGACTGCTTCTCTTTCAGAGAAACGCATGTGAGTTTCTTCCGAATGCTTGCAAGTAGCTTAAGGCACTTTCAAATGAAAGTGATTTTCTCTGAAAGGACAGCATTTAGAAAGTGAAGCAACACTCCATTCACTTCGCACATTGAATTGAAGTGTTGGAACAGACTGCTTCTCTTTCAGAGAAACGCATGTGAGTTTCTGGTGAATTTTTGTAAGTAGCTTAAGGCACTTTCAAAGGAAAGTGATTTTCTCTGAAAGGACAGCATTTAGAAAGTGAGGCAACACTCCATTCACTTCACACAGTGAATTGAAGTGTTGGAACAGACTGCTTCTCTTTCAGAGAAACGCATGAGAGTTTCTTCCTAATGCTTGCAAGTAGCTTAAGGCACGTTCAAATGAAAGTGATTTTCTCTGAAAGGACAGCATTTAGAAACTGAAGCAACACTCCATTCACTTCGCACAGTGAATTGAAGTGTTGGAACAGTCTGCTTCTCTTTCAGAGAAACGCATGTGAGTTTCTTCCTAATGCTTGTAAGTAGCTTAAGGCACTTTCAAAGGAAAGTGATTTTCTCTGAAAGGACAGCATTTAGAAAGTGAAGCAACACTCCATTCACTTCACACAGTGAATTGAAGTGTTGGAACAGACTGCTTCTCTTTCAGAGAAATGCATGTGAGTTTCTATTGAATGCTTGTAAGTAGCTTAAGGCACTTTCAAAGGAAAGTGATTTTCTCTGAAAGGACAGGATTTAGAAAGTGAAGCAACACTCCATTCACTTCGCAGAGTGAATTGAAGTATTGGAACAGACTGCTTCTCTTCCAGAGAAACGCATATGAGTTTCTGGTGAATGCTTGTAAGTAGCTTAAGGCACTTTCAAAGGAAAGTGATTTTCTCTGAAAGGACAGCATTTTAGAAAGTGAAGCAACACTCCATTCACTTCGCACAGTGAATTGAAGTGTTGGAACAGACTGCTTCTCTTTAAGAGAAACGCATGTGAGTTTTTTGTGAATGCTTGAAAGTATTTTAAGGCACTTTAAAAGGAAAGTGATTTTCTCTGAAAAGACAGCATTTAGAAAGTGAAGCAACACTCCATTCACTTCGCAGAGTGAATTGAAGTGTTGGAACAGACTGCTTCTCTTTCAGAGAAACGCATGTGAGTTTCTTGTGAATTCTTGCAAGTTGCTTAAGGCACTTTCAAAGGAAAGTGATTTTCTCTGAAAGGACAGCATTTAGAAACTGAAGCAACACTCCATTCACTTCGCACAGTGAATTGAAGTGTTGGAACAGACTGCTTCTCTTTAAGAGAAACGCATGTGAGTTTTTTGTGAATGCTTGAAAGTAGTTTAAGGCACTTTCAAAGGAAAGTGATTTTCTCTGAAAGGACAGCATTTAGAAAGTGAAGCAACACTCCATTCACTTCGCACAATGAATTGAAGTGTTGGAACAGACTGCTTCTCTTTCAGAGAAACGCATGTGAGTTTCTGGTGAATGTTTGTAAATAGCTTAAGGCACTTTCAAAGGAAAGTGATTTTCTCTGAAAGGACAGCATTTAGAAAGTGAGGCAACACTCTATTCACTTCACACAGTGAATTGAAGTGTTGGAAGAGACTGCTTCTCTTTCAGAGAAACGCACTAGTGTTTCTTGTGAATGCTTGCAAGTAGTTTAAGGCACTATCAAAGGAAAGTGATTTTCTCTGAAAGGACAGCATTTAGAAAGTGAAGCAACACTCCATTCACTTCGCACAGTGAATTGAAGTGTTGGAACAGACTGCTTCTTTTTCAGAGAAACACATGTGAGTTTTTTATGAATGCTTGAAAGTAGTTTAAGGCACTTTCAAAGGAAAGTGATTTTCTCTGAAAGGACATAACTTAGAAAGTGAAGCAACACTCCATTCACTTCGCACAGTGAATTGAAGTGTTATAACAGACTGCTTCTCTTTCAGAGAAACGCATGTGAGTTTCTGTTGAATGCTTGTTAGTAGCTTAAGGCACTTTCAAAGGAAAGTGATTTTCTCTGAAAGGACAGCATTTAGAAAGTGAAGCAACACTCCATTCACTTCGCACATTGAATTGAAGTGTTGGAACAGACTGCTTCTCTTTCAGAGAAACGCATGTGAGTTTCTGGTGAATTCTTGTAAGTAGCTTAAGGCACTTTCAAAGGAAAGTGATTTTCTCTGAAAGGACAGCATTTAGAAAGTGAGGCAACACTCCATTTACTTCACACAGTGAATTGAAGTGTTGGAACAGACTGCTTCTCTTTCAGAGAAATGCATGAGAGTTTCTTCCTAATGCTTGCAAGTAGCTTAAGGCACTTTCAAAGGAAAGTGATTTTCTCAGAAAGGACAGCATTTAGAAAGTGAAGCAACACTCCATTCACTTCGCACAGTGAATTGAAGTGTTGGAACAGACTGCTTCTCTTTCAGAGAAACTCATGTTAGTTTCTGGTGAATGCTTGTAAGTAGCTTAAGGCACTTTCAAAGGAAAGTGATTTTCTCTGAAAGGACAACATTTAGAAAGTGAAGCAACACTCCATTCACTTCGCACAGTGAATTGAAGTGTTGGAACAGACTGCTTCTCTTCCAGAGAAATGCATGTGAGTTTCTGTTGAATGCTTGTAAGTAGCTTAAGTCACTTTCAAAGGAAAGTGATTTTCTCTGAAAGGACAGCATTTTAGAAAGTGAAGCAACACTCCATTCACTTCGCACAGTGAATTGAAGTGTTGGAACAGACTGCTTCTCTTTCAGAGAAATGCATGTGAGTTTCTTGTGAATTCTTGCAAGTTGCTTAAGGCACTTTCAAAGGAAAGTGATTTTCTCTGAAAGGACAGCATTTAGAAACTGAAGAAACACTCCATTCACTTCGCACAGTGAATTGAAGTGTTGGAACAGACTACTTCTCTTTAAGAGAAACGCATGTGAGTTTTTTGTGAATGCTTGAAAGTAGTTTAAGGCACTTTCAAAGGAAAGTGATTTTCTCTGAAAGGACAGCATTTAGAAAGTGAAGCAACACTCCATTCACTTCGCACAGTGAATTGAAGTGTTGGAACAGACTGCTTCTCTTTCAGAGAAACGCATTTGAGTTTCTGGTGAATGTTTGTAAGTAGCTTAAGGCACTTTCAAAGGAAAGTGATTTTCTCTGAAAGGACAGCATTTAGAAAGTGAGGCAACACTCTATTCACTTCACACAGTGAATTGAAGTGTTGGAACAGACTGCTTCTCTTTCAGAGAAACGCACTAGTGTTTCTTGTGAATGCTTGCAAGTAGTTTAAGGCACTATCAAATGAAAGTGATTTTCTCTGAAAGGACAGCATTTAGAAAGTGAAGCAATACTCCATTCACTTCGCACAGTGAATTGAAGTGTTGGAACAGACTGTTTCTCTTTCAGAGAAACGCATGTGAGTTTTTTATGAATGCTTGAAAGTAGTTTAAGGCACTTTCAAAGGAAAGTGATTTTCTCTGAAAGGACAGCATTTAGAAATTGAGGCAACACTCCATTCACGTCGCACAGTGAATTGAAGTGTTGGAACAGACTGCTTCTCTTTCAGAGAAACGCATGTGAGTTTCTTCCGAATGCTTGCAAGTAGCTTAAGGCACTTTCAAATGAAAGTGATTTTCTCTGAAAGGACAGCATTTAGAAAGTGAAGCAACACTCCATTCACTTCGCACATTGAATTGAAGTGTTGGAACAGACTGCTTCTCTTTCAGAGAAACGCATGTGAGTTTCTGGTGAATTTTTGTAAGTAGCTTAAGGCACTTTCAAAGGAAAGTGATTTTCTCTGAAAGGACAGCATTTAGAAAGTGAGGCAACACTCCATTCACTTCACACAGTGAATTGAAGTGTTGGAACAGACTGCTTCTCTTTCAGAGAAACGCATGAGAGTTTCTTCCTAATGCTTGCAAGTAGCTTAAGGCACGTTCAAATGAAAGTGATTTTCTCTGAAAGGACAGCATTTAGAAACTGAAGCAACACTCCATTCACTTCGCACAGTGAATTGAAGTGTTGGAACAGTCTGCTTCTCTTTCAGAGAAACGCATGTGAGTTTCTTCCTAATGCTTGTAAGTAGCTTAAGGCACTTTCAAAGGAAAGTGATTTTCTCTGAAAGGACAGCATTTAGAAAGTGAAGCAACACTCCATTCACTTCACACAGTGAATTGAAGTGTTGGAACAGACTGCTTCTCTTTCAGAGAAATGCATGTGAGTTTCTATTGAATGCTTGTAAGTAGCTTAAGGCACTTTCAAAGGAAAGTGATTTTCTCTGAAAGGACAGGATTTAGAAAGTGAAGCAACACTCCATTCACTTCGCAGAGTGAATTGAAGTATTGGAACAGACTGCTTCTCTTCCAGAGAAACGCATATGAGTTTCTGGTGAATGCTTGTAAGTAGCTTAAGGCACTTTCAAAGGAAAGTGATTTTCTCTGAAAGGACAGCATTTTAGAAAGTGAAGCAACACTCCATTCACTTCGCACAGTGAATTGAAGTGTTGGAACAGACTGCTTCTCTTTAAGAGAAACGCATGTGAGTTTTTTGTGAATGCTTGAAAGTATTTTAAGGCACTTTAAAAGGAAAGTGATTTTCTCTGAAAAGACAGCATTTAGAAAGTGAAGCAACACTCCATTCACTTCGCAGAGTGAATTGAAGTGTTGGAACAGACTGCTTCTCTTTCAGAGAAACGCATGTGAGTTTCTTGTGAATTCTTGCAAGTTGCTTAAGGCACTTTCAAAGGAAAGTGATTTTCTCTGAAAGGACAGCATTTAGAAACTGAAGCAACACTCCATTCACTTCGCACAGTGAATTGAAGTGTTGTAACAGACTGCTTCTCTTTAAGAGAAACGCATGTGAGTTTTTTGTGAATGCTTGAAAGTAGTTTAAGGCACTTTCAAAGGAAAGTGATTTTCTCTGAAAGGACAGCATTTAGAAAGTGAAGCAACACTCCATTCACTTCGCACAATGAATTGAAGTGTTGGAACAGACTGCTTCTCTTTCAGAGAAACGCATGTGAGTTTCTGGTGAATGTTTGTAAATAGCTTAAGGCACTTTCAAAGGAAAGTGATTTTCTCTGAAAGGACAGCATTTAGAAAGTGAGGCAACACTCTATTCACTTCACACAGTGAATTGAAGTGTTGGAAGAGACTGCTTCTCTTTCAGAGAAACGCACTAGTGTTTCTTGTGAATGCTTGCAAGTAGTTTAAGGCACTATCAAAGGAAAGTGATTTTCTCTGAAAGGACAGCATTTAGAAAGTGAAGCAACACTCCATTCACTTCGCACAGTGAATTGAAGTGTTGGAACAGACTGCTTCTTTTTCAGAGAAACACATGTGAGTTTTTTATGAATGCTTGAAAGTAGTTTAAGGCACTTTCAAAGGAAAGTGATTTTCTCTGAAAGGACATAACTTAGAAAGTGAAGCAACACTCCATTCACTTCGCACAGTGAATTGAAGTGTTAGAACAGACTGCTTCTCTTTCAGAGAAACGCATGTGAGTTTCTGTTGAATGCTTGTTAGTAGCTTAAGGCACTTTCAAAGGAAAGTGATTTTCTCTGAAAGGACAGCATTTAGAAAGTGAAGCAACACTCCATTCACTTCGCACATTGAATTGAAGTGTTGGAACAGACTGCTTCTCTTTCAGAGAAACGCATGTGAGTTTCTGGTGAATTCTTGTAAGTAGCTTAAGGCACTTTCAAAGGAAAGTGATTTTCTCTGAAAGGACAGCATTTAGAAAGTGAGGCAACACTCCATTTACTTCACACAGTGAATTGAAGTGTTGGAACAGACTGCTTCTCTTTCAGAGAAATGCATGAGAGTTTCTTCCTAATGCTTGCAAGTAGCTTAAGGCACTTTCAAAGGAAAGTGATTTTCTCAGAAAGGACAGCATTTAGAAAGTGAAGCAACACTCCATTCACTTCGCACAGTGAATTGAAGTGTTGGAACAGACTGCTTCTCTTTCAGAGAAACTCATGTTAGTTTCTGGTGAATGCTTGTAAGTAGCTTAAGGCACTTTCAAAGGAAAGTGATTTTCTCTGAAAGGACAACATTTAGAAAGTGAAGCAACACTCCATTCACTTCGCACAGTGAATTGAAGTGTTGGAACAGACTGCTTCTCTTTCAGAGAAATGCATGTGAGTTTCTGTTGAATGCTTGTAAGTAGCTTAAGGCACTTTCAAAGGAAAGTGATTTTCTCTGAAAGGACAGCATTTAGAAACTGAAGCAACACTCCATTCACTTCGCACAGTGAATTGAAGTGTTGGAACAGACTGCTTCTCTTTAAGAGAAACGCATGTGAGTTTTTTGTGAATACTTGAAAGTAGTTTAAGGCACTTTCAAATGAAAGTGATTTTCTCTGAAAGGACAGAATTTAGAAAGTGATGCAACACTCCATTCACTTCGCACAGTGAATTGAAGTGTTGGAACAGACTGCTTCTCTTTCAGAGAAACGCATGTGAGTTTTTTGTGAATGCTTGAAAGTAGTTTAAGGCACTTTCAAAGGAAAGTGATTTTCTCTGAAAGGACAACATTTAGAAAGTGATGCAACACTCCATTCACTTCGCACAGTGAATTGAAGTGTTGGAACAGACTGCTTCTCTTTCAGAGAAACGCATGTGAGTTTCTTCCTAATGCTTGTAAGTAGCTTCAGGCACTTTCAAAGGAAAGTGATTTTCTCTGAAAGGACAGCATTTAGAAAGTGAAGCAACACTCCATTCCCTTCGTGCAGTGAATTGAAGTGTTGGAACAGAGTGCTTCTCTTTCAGAGAAACGCATTAGTGTTTCTTGTGAATGCTTGCAAGTGGCTTAAGGCACTTTCAAAGGAAAGTGATTTTCTCTGAAAGGACAGAATTTAGAAAGTGAAGCAACACTCCATTCACTTTGTACAGTGAATTGAAGTGTTGGAACAGACTGCCTCTCTTTCAGAGAAATGCATGTGAGTTTCTGTTGAATGCTCGTCAGTAGCTTAAGGCTCTTTCAAAGGAAAGTGATTTTCTCTGAAAGGACAGCATTTAGAAAGTAAAGCAACACTCCATTCCCTTCGCGCAATGAATTGAAGTGTTGGAACACACTGCTTCTCTTTCATAGAAACGAATTAGTGTTTCTTGTGAATGCTTGCAAGTAGTTTAAGGCACTTTCAAAGGAAAGTGATTTTCTCTGAAAGGACAGCATTTAGAAAGTGAAGCAACACTCCATTCACTTCGCACAGTGAATTGAAGTGTTGGAACAGACTGCTTCTCTTTCAAAGAAACGCATGTGAGTTTTTTGTGAATGCTTGAAAGTAGTTTAAGGCACTTTCAAAGGAAAGTGATTTTCTCTGAAAGGACAGAATTTAGAAAGTGAAGCAACACTCCATTCACTTCGCACAGTGAATTGAAGTGTTGGAACAGTCTGCTTCTCTTTCAGAGAAACGCATGTGAGTTTCTTCCTAATGCTTGTAAGTAGCTTATGGCACTTTCAAAGGAAAGTGATTTTCTCTGAAAGGACAGCATTTAGAAAGTGAAGCAATACTCCATTCACTTCGCACAGTGAATTGAAGTGTTGGAACAGACGGCTTCTCTTTCAGAGAAACGCATGTTAGTTTCTGGTGAATGCTTGTAAGTAGCTTAAGGCACTTTCAAAGGAAAGTGATTTCCTCTGAAAGGACAACATTTAGAAAGTGAAGCAACACTCCATTCACTTCGCACAGTGAATTGAAGTGTTGGAACAGACTGCTTCTCTTTCAGAGAAATGCATGTGAGTTTCTGTTGAATGCTTGTAAGTAGCTTAAGGCACTTTCAAAGGAAAGTGATTTTCTCTGAAAGGACAGCATTTAGAAAGTGAAGCAACACTCCATTCACTTCGCAGAGTGAATTGAAGTATTGGAACAGACTGCTTCTCTTTCAGAGAAACGCATGTGAGTTTCTGGTGAATGCTTGTAAGTAGCTTAAGGCACTTTCAAAGGAAAGTGATTTTCTCTGAAAGGACAGCATTTTAGAAAGTGAAGCAACACTCCATTCACTTCGCACAGTGAATTGAAGTGTTGGAACAGACTGCTTCTCTTTCAGAGAAATGCATGTGAGTTTCTTGTGAATTCTTGCAAGTTGCTTAAGGCACTTTCAAAGGAAAGTGATTTTCTCTGAAAGGACAGCATTTAGAAACTGAAGCAACACTCCATTCACTTCGCACAGTGAATTGAAGTGTTGGAACAGACTGCTTCTCTTTAAGAGAAACGCATGTGAGTTTTTTGTGAATGCTTGCAAGTAGCTTAAGGCACTTTCAAAGGAAAGTGATTTTCTCTGAAAGGACAGAATTTAGAAAGTGATGCAACACTCCATTCACTTCGCACAGTGAATTGAAGTGTTGTAACAGACTGCTTCTCTTTCAGAGAAACGCATGTTAGTTTCTCGTGAATGCTTGTAAGTAGCTTAAGGCACTTTCAAAGGAAAGTGATTTTCTCTGAAAGGACAGCATTTAGAAAGTGAAGCAACACTCCATTCACTTCGCAGAGTGAATTGAAGTATTGGAACAGACTGCTTCTCTTTAAGAGAAACGCATGTGAGTTTCTGGTGAATGCTTCTAAGTAGCTTAAGGCACTTTCAATGGAAAGTGATTTTCTCTGAAAGGACAGCATTTAGAAAGTGACGCAGCGCTCCATTCACTTCGCACAGTGAATTGAAGTGTTGGAACAGACTGCTTCTCTTTCAGAGAAACGCATGAGAGTTTCTTGTGAATGCTTGCAAGTTGCTTAAGGCACTTTCAAAGGAAAGTGATTTTCTCTGAAAGGACAGCATTTAGAAACTGAAGCAACACTCCATTCACTTCGCACAGTGAATTGAAGTGTTGGAACAGACGGCTTCTCTTTAAGAGAAACGCATGTGAGTTTTTTGTGAATGCTTGAAAGTAGTTTAAGGCACTTTCAAAGGAAAGTGATTTTCTCTGAAAGGACAGCATTTAGAAAGTGAAGCAACACTCCATTCACTTCGCACAGTGAATTGAAGTGTTGGAACAGACTGCTTCTCTTTCAGAGAAACGCATTTGAGTTTCTGGTGAATGTTTGTAAGTAGCTTAAGGCACTTTCAAAGGAAAGTGATTTTCTCTGAAAGGACAGCATTTAGAAAGTGAGGCAACACTCTATTCACTTTACACAGTGAATTGAAGTGTTGGAACAGACTGCTTCTCTTTCAGAGAAACGCACTAGTGTTTCTTGTGAATGCTTGCAAGTAGTTTAAGGCACTATCAAATGAAAGTGATTTTCTCTGAAAGGACAGCATTTAGAAAGTGAAGCAACACTCCATTCACTTCGCACAGTGAATTGAAGTGTTGGAACAGACTGCTTCTCTTTCAGAGAAACGCATGTGAGTTTTTTATGAATGCTTGAAAGTAGTTTAAGGCACTTTCAAAGGAAAGTGATTTTCTCTGAAAGGACAGCATTTAGAAATTGAGGCAACACTCCATTCACTTCGCACAGTGAATTGAAGTGTTGGAACAGACTGCTTCTCTTTCAGAGAAACGCATGTGAGTTTCTTCCGAATGCTTGCAAGTAGCTTAAGGCACTTTCAAAGGAAAGTGATTTTCTCTGAAAGGACAGCATTTAGAAAGTGAAGCAACACTCCATTCACTTCGCACAGTGAATTGAAGTGTTGGATAAGACTGCTTCTCTTTCAGAGAAACGCATGTGAGTTTCTGGTGAATGCTTGTAAGTAGCTTAAGGCACTTTCAAAGGAAAGTGATTTTCTCTGAAAGGACAGCATTTAGAAAGTGAAGCAACACTCCATTCCCTTCGTGCAGTGAATTGAAGTGTTGGAACAGAGTGCTTCTCTTTCATATAAACGCATTAGTGTTTCTTGTGAATGCTTGCAAGTTGCTTAAGGCACTTTCAAAGGAAAGTGATTTTCTCTGAAAGGACATGATTTAGAAAGTGAAGCAACACTCCATTCACTTCGCACAGTGAATTGAAGTGTTAGAACAGACTGCTTCTCTTTCAGAAAAATGCATGTGAGTTTCTGTTGAATGCTTGTTAGTAGCTTAAGGCACTTTCAAAGGAAAGTGATTTTCTCTGAAAGGACAGCATTTAGAAAGTGAAGCAACACTCCATTCACTTCGCACATTGAATTGAAGTGTTGGAACAGACTGCTTCTCTTTCAGAGAAACGCATGTGAGTTTCTGGTGAATTCTTGTAAGTAGCTTAAGGCACTTTCAAAGGAAAGTGATTTTCTCTGACAGGACAGCATTTAGAAAGTGAGGCAACACTCCATTCACTTCACACAGTGAATTGAAGTGTTGGAACAGACTGCTTCTCTTGCAGAGAAACGCATGTGAGTTTCTTGTGAATGCTTGCAAGTGGCTTAAGGCACTTTCAAAGGAAAGTGATTTTCTCTGAAAGGACAGCATTTAGAAAGTGAAGCAACACTCCATTCACTTTGTACAGTGATTGAAGTGTTGGAACAGACTGCCTCTCTTTCAGAGAAATGCATGTGAGTTTCTGTTGAATGCTCGTCAGTAGCTTAAGGCTCTTTCAAAGGAAAGTGATTTTCTCTGAAAGGACAGCATTTAGAAAGTAAAGCAACACTCCATTCCCTTCGCGCAATGAATTGAAGTGTTGGAACAGACTGCTTCTCTTTCATAGAAACGCATTAGTGTTTCTTGTGAATGCTTACAAGTAGCTTAAGGCACTTTCAAAGGAAAGTGATTTTCTCAGAAAGGACAGCATTTAGAAAGTGAAGCAACACTCCATTCACTTCGCACATTGAATTGAAGTGTTGGAACAGACTGCTTCTCTTTCAGAGAAACGCATGTGAGTTTCTTGTGAATTCTTGCAAGTTGCTTAAGGCACTTTTAAAGGAAAGAGATTTTCTCTGAAAGGACAGCATTTAGAAAGTGAAGCAACACTCCATTCACTTCGCACAGTGAATTGAAGTTTTGGAACAGACTGCTTCTCTTTCAGAGAAACGCATGTGAGTTTTTTGTGAATGCTTGAAAGTAGTTTAAGGCACTTTCAAAGGAAAGTGATTTTCTCTGAAAGGACAACATTTAGAAAGTGATGCAACACTCCATTCACTTCGCACAGTGAATTGAAGTGTTGGAACAGACTGCTTCTCTTTCAGAGAAACGCATGTGAGTTTCTTCCTAATGCTTGTAAGTAGCTTCAGGCACTTTCAAAGGAAAGTGATTTTCTCTGAAAGGACAGCATTTAGAAAGTGAAGCAACACTCCATTCACTTTGTACAGTGAATTGAAGTGTTGGAACAGACTGCCTCTCTTTCAGTGAAATGCATGTGAGTTTCTGTTGAATGCTCGTCAGTAGCTTAAGGCTCTTTCAAAGGAAAGTGATTTTCTCTGAAAGGACAGCATTTAGAAAGTAAAGCAACACTCCATTCCCTTCGCGCAATGAATTGAAGTGTTGGAACAGACGGCTTCTCTTTCAGAGAAACGCATGTTAGTTTCTGGTGAATGCTTGTAAGTAGCTTAAGGCACTTTCAAAGGAAAGTGATTTTCTCTGAAAGGACAACATTTAGAAAGTGAAGCAACACTCCATTCACTTCGCACAGTGAATTGAAGTGTTGGAACAGACTGCTTCTCTTTAAGAGAAACGCATGTGAGTTTTCTGTGAATGCTTGAAAGTAGTTTAAGGCACTTTCAAAGGAAAGTGATTTTCTCTGAAAGGACAGAATTTAGAAAGTGATGCAACACTCTATTCACTTCGCACAGTGAATTGAAGTGTTGTAACAGACTGCTTCTCTTTCAGAGAAACGCATGTTCGTTTCTCGTGAATGCTTGTAAGTAGCTTAAGGCACTTTCAAAGGAAAGTGATTTTCTCTGAAAGGACAGCATTTAGAAAGTGAAGCAACACTCCATTCACTTCGCAGAGTGAATTGAAGTATTGGAACAGACTGCTTCTCTTTAAGAGAAACGCATGTGAGTTTCTGGTGAATGCTTGTAAGTAGCTTAAGGCACTTTCAATGGAAAGTGATTTTCTCTGAAAGGACAGCATTTAGAAAGTGAAGCAACGCTCCATTCACTTCGCACAGTGAATTGAAGTGTTGGAACAGACTGCTTCTCTTTCAGAGAAACGCATGTGAGTTTCTTGTGAATGCTTGCAAGTTGCTTAAGGCACTTTCAAAGGAAAGTGATTTTCTCTGAAAGGACAGCATTTAGAAAGTGAAGCAACATTACATTCACTTCGCACAGTGAATTGAAGTGTTGGAACAGACTGCTTCTCTTGCAGAGAAACGCATGTGAGTTTCTTGTGAATGCTTGCAAGTGGCTTAAGGCACTTTCAAAGGAAAGTGATTTTCTCTGAAAGGACAGCATTTAGAAAGTGAAGCAACACTCCATTCACTTTGTACAGTGAATTGAAGTGTTGGAACAGACTGCCTCTCTTTCAGAGAAATGCATGTGAGTTTCTGTTGAATGCTCGTCAGTAGCTTAAGGCTCTTTCAAAGGAAAGTGATTTTCTCTGAAAGGACAGCATTTAGAAAGTAAAGCAACACTCCATTCCCTTCGCGCAATGAATTGAAGTGTTGGAACAGACTGCTTCTCTTTCATAGAAACGCATTAGTGTTTCTTGTGAATGCTTACAAGTAGCTTAAGGAACTTTCAGAGGAAAGTGATTTTCTCTGAAAGGACAGAATTTAGAAAGTGAAGCAACACTCCATTCACTTCGCACAGTGAATTGAAGTGTTGGAACAGACTGCTTCTCTTTCAGAGAAACGCATGTGAGTTTCTTGTGAATTCTTGCAAGTTGCTTAAGGCACTTTTAAAGGAAAGAGATTTTCTCTGAAAGGACAGCATTTAGAAAGTGAAGCAACACTCCATTCACTTCGCACAGTGAATTGAAGTGTTGGAACAGACTGCTTCTCTTTCAGAGAAACGCATGTGAGTTTTTTGTGAATGCTTGAAAGTAGTTTAAGGCACTTTCAAAGGAAAGTGATTTTCTCTGAAAGGACAGCATTTAGAAAGTGAAGCAACACTCCATTCCCTTCGTGCAGTGAATTGAAGTGTTGGAACAGAGTGCTTCTCTTTCAGAGAAACGCATTAGTGTTTCTTGTGAATGCTTGTAAGTGGCTTAAGGCACTTTCAAAGGAAAGTGATTTTCTCTGAAAGGACAGCATTTAGAAAGTGAAGCAACACTCCATTCACTTTGTACAGTGAATTGAAGTGTTGGAACAGACTGCCTCTCTTGCAGAGAAACGCATGTGAGTTTCTTGTGAATGCTTGCAAGTGGCTTAAGGCACTTTCAAAGGAAAGTGATTTTCTCTGAAAGGACAGCATTTAGAAAGTGAAGCAACACTCCATTCACTTTGTACAGTGAATTGAAGTGTTGGAACAGACTGCCTCTCTTTCAGAGAAATGCATGTGAGTTTCTGTTGAATGCTCGTCAGTAGCTTAAGGCTCTTTCAAAGGAAAGTGATTTTCTCTGAAAGGACAGCATTTAGAAAGTAAAGCAACACTCCATTCCCTTCGCGCAATGAATTGAAGTGTTGGAACAGACTGCTTCTCTTTCATAGAAACGCATTAGTGTTTCTTGTGAATGCTTGCAAGTAGCTTCAGGCACTTTCAAAGGAAAGTGATTTTCTCTGAAAGGACAGCATTTAGAAAGTGAAGCAACACTCCATTCACTTCGCACAGTGAATTGAAGTGTTGGAACAGACGGCTTCTCTTTCAGAGAAACGCATGTTAGTTTCTGGTGAATGCTTGTAAGTAGCTTAAGGCACTTTCAAAGGAAAGTGATTTTCTCTGAAAGGACAACATTTAGAAAGTGAAGCAACACTCCATTCACTTCGCACAGTGAATTGAAGTGTTGGAACAGACTGCTTCTCTTTAAGAGAAACGCATGTGAGTTTTCTGTGAATGCTTGAAAGTAGTTTAAGGCACTTTCAAAGGAAAGTGATTTTCTCTGAAAGGACAGAATTTAGAAAGTGATGCAACACTCTATTCACTTCGCACAGTGAATTGAAGTGTTGTAACAGACTGCTTCTCTTTCAGAGAAACGCATGTTAGTTTCTCGTGAATGCTTGTAAGTAGCTTAAGGCACTTTCAAAGGAAAGTGATTTTCTCTGAAAGGAAAGCATTTAGAAAGTGAAGCAACACTCCATTCTCTTCGCAGAGTGAATTGAAGTATTGGAACAGACTGCTTCTCTTTCATAGAAACGCATTAGTGTTTCTTGTGAATGCTTACAAGTAGCTTAAGGAACTTTCAGAGGAAAGTGATTTTCTCTGAAAGGACAGAATTTAGAAAGTGAAGCAACACTCCATTCACTTCGCACAGTGAATTGAAGTGTTGGAACAGACTGCTTCTCTTTCAGAGAAACGCATGTGAGTTTCTTGTGAATTCTTGCAAGTTGCTTAAGGCACTTTTAAAGGAAAGAGATTTTCTCTGAAAGGACAGCATTTAGAAAGTGAAGCAACACTCCATTCACTTCGCACAGTGAATTGAAGTGTTGGAACAGACTGCTTCTCTTTCAGAGAAACGCATGTGAGTTTTTTGTGAATGCTTGAAAGTAGTTTAAGGCACTTTCAAAGAAAAGTGATTTTCTCTGAAAGGACAACATTTAGAAAGTGATGCAACACTCCATTCACTTCGCACAGTGAATTGAAGTGTTGGAACAGACTGCTTCTCTTTCAGAGAAACGCATGTGAGTTTCTTCCTAATGCTTGTAAGTAGCTTCAGGCACTTTCAAAGGAAAGTGATTTTCTCTGAAAGGACAGCATTTAGAAAGTGAAGCAACACTCCATTCCCTTCGTGCAGTGAATTGAAGTGTTGGAACAGAGTGCTTCTCTTTCAGAGAAACGCATTAGTGTTTCTTGTGAATGCTTGTAAGTGGCTTAAGGCACTTTCAAAGGAAAGTGATTTTCTCTGAAAGGACAGCATTTAGAAAGTGAAGCAACACTCCATTCACTTTGTACAGTGAATTGAAGTGTTGGAACAGACTGCCTCTCTTGCAGAGAAACGCATGTGAGTTTCTTGTGAATGCTTGCAAGTGGCTTAAGGCACTTTCAAAGGAAAGTGATTTTCTCTGAAAGGACAGCATTTAGAAAGTGAAGCAACACTCCATTCACTTTGTACAGTGAATTGAAGTGTTGGAACAGACTGCCTCTCTTTCAGAGAAATGCATGTGAGTTTCTGTTGAATGCTCGTCAGTAGCTTAAGGCTCTTTCAAAGGAAAGTGATTTTCTCTGAAAGGACAGCATTTAGAAAGTAAAGCAACACTCCATTCCCTTCGCGCAATGAATTGAAGTGTTGGAACAGACTGCTTCTCTTTCATAGAAACGCATTAGTGTTTCTTGTGAATGCTTACAAGTAGCTTAAGGAACTTTCAGAGGAAAGTGATTTTCTCTGAAAGGACAGCATTTAGAAAGTGAAGCAACACTCCATTCACTTCGCACAGTGAATTGAATTGTTGGAACAGACTGCTTCTCTTTCAGAGAAATGCATCTGAGTTTCTTGTGAATTCTTGCAAGTTGCTTAAGGCACTTTTAAAGGAAAGAGATTTTCTCTGAAAGGACAGCATTTAGAAAGTGAAGCAACACTCCATTCACTTCGCACAGTGAATTGAAGTGTTGGAACAGACTGCTTCTCTTTCAGAGAAACGCATGTGAGTTTTTTGTGAATGCTTGAAAGTAGTTTAAGGCACTTTCAAAGGAAAGTGATTTTCTCTGAAAGGACAACATTTAGAAAGTGATGCAACACTCCATTCACTTCGCACAGTGAATTGAAGTGTTGGAACAGACTGCTTCTCTTTCAGAGAAACGCATGTGAGTTTCTTCCTAATGCTTGTAAGTAGCTTCAGGCACTTTCAAAGGAAAGTGATTTTCTCTGAAAGGACAGCATTTAGAAAGTGAAGCAACACTCCATTCCCTTCGTGCAGTGAATTGAAGTGTTGGAACAGAGTGCTTCTCTTTCAGAGAAACGCATTAGTGTTTCTTGTGAATGCTTGCAAGTGGCTTAAGGCACTTTCAAAGGAAAGTGATTTTCTCTGAAAGGACAGCATTTAGAAAGTGAAGCAACACTCCATTCACTTTGTACAGTGAATTGAAGTGTTGGAACAGACTGCCTCTCTTTCAGAGAAATGCATGTGAGTTTCTGTTGAATGCTCGTCAGTAGCTTAAGGCTCTTTCAAAGGAAAGTGATTTTCTCTGAAAGGACAGCATTTAGAAAGTAAAGCAACACTCCATTCACTTCGCACAGTGAATTGAAGTGTTGGAACAGTCTGCTTCTCTTTCAGAGAAACGCATGTGAGTTTCTTCCTAATGCTTGTAAGTAGCTTAAGGCACTTTCAAAGGAAAGTGATTTTCTCTGAAAGGACAGCATTTAGAAAGTGAAGCAATACTCCATTCACTTCGCACAGTGAATTGAAGTGTTGGAACAGACGGCTTCTCTTTCAGAGAAACGCATGTTAGTTTCTGGTGAATGCTTGTAAGTAGCTTAAGGCACTTTCAAAGGAAAGTGATTTCCTCTGAAAGGACAACATTTAGAAAGTGAAGCAACACTCCATTCACTTCGCACAGTGAATTGAAGTGTTGGAACAGACTGCTTCTCTTTCAGAGAAATGCATGTGAGTTTCTGTTGAATGCTTGTAAGTAGCTTAAGGCACTTTCAAAGGAAAGTGATTTTCTCTGAAAGGACAGCATTTAGAAAGTGAAGCAACACTCCATTCACTTCGCACAGTGAATTGAAGTGTTGGAACAGACTGCTTCTCTTTCAGAGAAATGCATGTGAGTTTCTTGTGAATTCTTGCAAGTTGCTTAAGGCACTTTTAAAGGAAAGAGATTTTCTCTGAAAGGACAGCATTTAGAAAGTGAAGCAACACTCCATTCACTTCGCACAGTGAATTGAAGTGTTGGAACAGACTGCTTCTCTTTCAGAGAAACGCATGTGAGTTTTTTGTGAATGCTTGAAAGTAGTTTAAGGCACTTTCAAAGGAAAGTGATTTTCTCTGAAAGGACAACATTTAGAAAGTGATGCAACACTCCATTCACTTCGCACAGTGAATTGAAGTGTTGGAACAGACTGCTTCTCTTTCAGAGAAACGCATGTGAGTTTCTTCCTAATGCTTGTAAGTAGCTTCAGGCACTTTCAAAGGAAAGTGATTTTCTCTGAAAGGACAGCATTTAGAAAGTGAAGCAACACTCCATTCCCTTCGTGCAGTGAATTGAAGTGTTGGAACAGAGTGCTTCTCTTTCAGAGAAACGCATTAGTGTTTCTTGTGAATGCTTGCAAGTGGCTTAAGGCACTTTCAAAGGAAAGTGATTTTCTCTGAAAGGACAGCATTTAGAAAGTGAAGCAACACTCCATTCACTTTGTACAGTGAATTGAAGTGTTGGAACAGACTGCCTCTCTTTCAGAGAAATGCATGTGAGTTTCTGTTGAATGCTCGTCAGTAGCTTAAGGCTCTTTCAAAGGAAAGTGATTTTCTCTGAAAGGACAGCATTTAGAAAGTAAAGCAACACTCCATTCACTTCGCACAGTGAATTGAAGTGTTGGAACAGTCTGCTTCTCTTTCAGAGAAACGCATGTGAGTTTCTTCCTAATGCTTGTAAGTAGCTTAAGGCACTTTCAAAGGAAAGTGATTTTCTCTGAAAGGACAGCATTTAGAAAGTGAAGCAATACTCCATTCACTTCGCACAGTGAATTGAAGTGTTGGAACAGACGGCTTCTCTTTCAGAGAAACGCATGTTAGTTTCTGGTGAATGCTTGTAAGTAGCTTAAGGCACTTTCAAAGGAAAGTGATTTCCTCTGAAAGGACAACATTTAGAAAGTGAAGCAACACTCCATTCACTTCGCACAGTGAATTGAAGTGTTGGAACAGACTGCTTCTCTTTCAGAGAAATGCATGTGAGTTTCTGTTGAATGCTTGTAAGTAGCTTAAGGCACTTTCAAAGGAAAGTGATTTTCTCTGAAAGGACAGCATTTAGAAAGTGAAGCAACACTCCATTCACTTCGCAGAGTGAATTGAAGTATTGGAACAGACTGCTTCTCTTTCAGAGAAACGCATGTGAGTTTCTGGTGAATGCTTGTAAGTAGCTTAAGGCACTTTCAAAGGAAAGTGATTTTCTCTGAAAGGACAGCATTTTAGAAAGTGAAGCAACACTCCATTCACTTCGCACAGTGAATTGAAGTGTTGGAACAGACTGCTTCTCTTTCAGAGAAATGCATGTGAGTTTCTTGTGAATTCTTGCAAGTTGCTTAAGGCACTTTCAAAGGAAAGTGATTTTCTCTGAAAGGACAGCATTTAGAAACTGAAGCAACACTCCATTCACTTCGCACAGTGAATTGAAGTGTTGGAACAGACTGCTTCTCTTTCAGAGAAACGCATGTGAGTTTTTTGTGAATGCTTGAAAGTAGTTTAAGGCACTCTCAAAGGAAAGTGATTTTCTCTGAAAGGACAGAATTTAGAAAGTGATGCAACACTCCATTCACTTCGCACAGTGAATTGAAGTGTTGTAACAGACTGCTTCTCTTTCAGAGAAACGCATGTTAGTTTCTCGTGAATGCTTGTAAGTAGCTTAAGGCACTTTCAAAGGAAAGTGATTTTCTCTGAAAGGACAGCATTTAGAAAGTGAAGCAACACTCCATTCACTTCGCAGAGTGAATTGAAGGATTGGAACAGACTGCTTCTCTTTAAGAGAAACGCATGTGAGTTTCTGGTGAATGCTTGTAAGTAGCTTAAGGCACTTTCAATGGAAAGTGATTTTCTCTGAAAGGACAGCATTTAGAAAGTGAAGCAACGCTCCATTCACTTCGCACAGTGAATTGAAGTGTTGGAACAGACTGCTTCTCTTTCAGAGAAACGCATGAGAGTTTCTTGTGAATGCTTGCAAGTTGCTTAAGGCACTCTCAAAGGAAAGTGATTTTCTCTGAAAGGACAGCATTTAGAAACTGAAGCAACACTCCATTCACTTCGCACAGTGAATTGAAGTGTTGGAACAGACGGCTTCTCTTTAAGAGAAACGCATGTGAGTTTTTTGTGAATGCTTGAAAGTAGTTTAAGGCACTTTCAAAGGAAAGTGATTTTCTCTGAAAGGACAGCATTTAGAAAGTGAAGCAACACTCCATTCACTTCGCACAGTGAATTGAAGTGTTGGAACAGACTGCTTCTCTTTCAGAGAAACGCATGTTAGTTTCTGGTGAATGTTTGTAAGTAGCTTAAGGCACTTTCAAAGGAAAGTGATTTTCTCTGAAAGGACAGCATTTAGAAAGTGAGGCAACACTCTATTCACTTTACACAGTGAATTGAAGTGTTGGAACAGACTGCTTCTCTTTCAGAGAAACGCACTAGTGTTTCTTGTGAATGTTTGCAAGTAGTTTAAGGCACTATCAAATGAAAGTGATTTTCTCTGAAAGGACAGCATTTAGAAAGTGAAGCAACACTCCATTCACTTCGCACAGTGAATTGAAGTGTTGGCACCGACTGCTTCTCTTTCAGAGAAACGCATGTGAGTTTCTGGTGAATGCTTGTAAGTAGCTTAAGGCACTTTCAAAGGAAAGTGATTTTCTCTGAAAGGACAGCATTTAGAAAGTGAAGCAACACTCCATTCCCTTCGTGCAGTGAATTGAAGTGTTGGAACAGAGTGCTTCTCTTTCATATAAACGCATTAGTGTTTCTTGTGAATGCTTGCAAGTTGCTTAAGGCACTTTCAAAGGAAAGTGATTTTCTCTGAAAGGACATGATTTAGAAAGTGAAGCAACACTCCATTCACTTCGCACAGTGAATTGAAGTGTTAGAACAGACTGCTTCTCTTTCAGAAAAATGCATGTGAGTTTCTGTTGAATGCTTGTTAGTAGCTTAAGGCACTTTCAAAGGAAAGTGATTTTCTCTGAAAGGACAGCATTTAGAAAGTGAAGCAACACTCCATTCACTTCGCACATTGAATTGAAGTGTTGGAACAGACTGCTTCTCTTTCAGAGAAACGCATGTGAGTTTCTGGTGAATTCTTGTAAGTAGCTTAAGGCACTTTCAAAGGAAAGTGATTTTCTCTGACAGGACAGCATTTAGAAAGTGAGGCAACACTCCATTCACTTCACACAGTGAATTGAAGTGTTGGAACAGACTGCTTCTCTTTCAGAGAAACGCATGAGAGTTTCTTCCTAATGCTTGCAAGTAGCTTAAGGCACTTTCAAATGAAAGTGATTTTCTCTGAAAGGACAGCATTTAGAAAGTGAAGCAACACTCCATTCACTTCGCACAGTGAATTGAAGTGTTGGAACAGTCTGCTTCTCTTTCAGAGAAACGCATGTGAGTTTCTTCCTAATGCTTGTAAGTAGCTTAAGGCACTATCAAAGGAAAGTGATTTTCTCTGAAAGGACAGCATTTAGAAAGTGAAGCAACACTCCATTCACTTCACACAGTGAACTGAAGTGTTGGAACAGACTGCTTCTCTTTCAGAGAAATGCATGTGAGTTTCTGTTGAATGCTTGTAAGTAGCTTAAGGCACTTTCAAAGGAAAGTGATTTTCTCTGAAAGGACAGCATTTAGAAAGTGAAGCAACACTCCATTCACTTCGCAGAGTGAATTGAAGTATTGGAACAGACTGCTTCTCTTCCAGAGAAACGCATATGAGTTTCTGGTGAATGCTTGTAAATAGCTTAAGGCACTTTCAAAGGAAAGTGATTTTCTCTGAAAGGACAGCATTTAGAAAGTGAAGCAACGCTCCATTCACTTCGCACAGTGAATTGAAGTGTTGGAACAGACTGCTTCTCTTTCAGAGAAACGCATGAGAGTTTCTTGTGAATGCTTGCAAGTTGCTTAAGGCACTCTCAAAGGAAAGTGATTTTCTCTGAAAGGACAGCATTTAGAAACTGAAGCAACACTCCATTCACTTCGCACAGTGAATTGAAGTGTTGGAACAGACGGCTTCTCTTTAAGAGAAACGCATGTGAGTTTTTTGTGAATGCTTGAAAGTAGTTTAAGGCACTTTCAAAGGAAAGTGATTTTCTCTGAAAGGACAGCATTTAGAAAGTGAAGCAACACTCCATTCACTTCGCACAGTGAATTGAAGTGTTGGAACAGACTGCTTCTCTTTCAGAGAAACGCATGTTAGTTTCTGGTGAATGTTTGTAAGTAGCTTAAGGCACTTTCAAAGGAAAGTGATTTTCTCTGAAAGGACAGCATTTAGAAAGTGAGGCAACACTCTATTCACTTTACACAGTGAATTGAAGTGTTGGAACAGACTGCTTCTCTTTCAGAGAAACGCACTAGTGTTTCTTGTGAATGTTTGCAAGTAGTTTAAGGCACTATCAAATGAAAGTGATTTTCTCTGAAAGGACAGCATTTAGAAAGTGAAGCAACACTCCATTCACTTCGCACAGTGAATTGAAGTGTTGGCACCGACTGCTTCTCTTTCAGAGAAACGCATGTGAGTTTCTGGTGAATGCTTGTAAGTAGCTTAAGGCACTTTCAAAGGAAAGTGATTTTCTCTGAAAGGACAGCATTTAGAAAGTGAAGCAACACTCCATTCCCTTCGTGCAGTGAATTGAAGTGTTGGAACAGAGTGCTTCTCTTTCATATAAACGCATTAGTGTTTCTTGTGAATGCTTGCAAGTTGCTTAAGGCACTTTCAAAGGAAAGTGATTTTCTCTGAAAGGACATGATTTAGAAAGTGAAGCAACACTCCATTCACTTCGCACAGTGAATTGAAGTGTTAGAACAGACTGCTTCTCTTTCAGAAAAATGCATGTGAGTTTCTGTTGAATGCTTGTTAGTAGCTTAAGGCACTTTCAAAGGAAAGTGATTTTCTCTGAAAGGACAGCATTTAGAAAGTGAAGCAACACTCCATTCACTTCGCACATGGAATTGAAGTGTTGGAACAGACTGCTTCTCTTTCAGAGAAACGCATGTGAGTTTCTGGTGAATTCTTGTAAGTAGCTTAAGGCACTTTCAAAGGAAAGTGATTTTCTCTGACAGGACAGCATTTAGAAAGTGAGGCAACACTCCATTCACTTCACACAGTGAATTGAAGTGTTGGAACAGACTGCTTCTCTTTCAGAGAAACGCATGAGAGTTTCTTCCTAATGCTTGCAAGTAGCTTAAGGCACTTTCAAATGAAAGTGATTTTCTCTGAAAGGACAGCATTTAGAAAGTGAAGCAACACTCCATTCACTTCGCACAGTGAATTGAAGTGTTGGAACAGTCTGCTTCTCTTTCAGAGAAACGCATGTGAGTTTCTTCCTAATGCTTGTAAGTAGCTTAAGGCACTATCAAAGGAAAGTGATTTTCTCTGAAAGGACAGCATTTAGAAAGTGAAGCAACACTCCATTCACTTCACACAGTGAATTGAAGTGTTGGAACAGACTGCTTCTCTTTCAGAGAAATGCATGTGAGTTTCTGTTGAATGCTTGTAAGTAGCTTAAGGCACTTTCAAAGGAAAGTGATTTTCTCTGAAAGGACAGCATTTAGAAAGTGAAGCAACACTCCATTCACTTCGCACAGTGAATTGAAGTGTTGGAACAGACTGCTTCTCTTTCAGAGAAACACATGTTAGTTTCTGGTGAATGTTTGTAAGTAGCTTAAGGCACTTTCAAAGGAAAGTGATTTTCTCTGAAAGGACAGCATTTAGAAAGTGAGGCAACACTCTATTCACTTTACACAGTGAATTGAAGTGTTGGAAGAGACTGCTTCTCTTTCAGAGAAACGCACTAGTGTTTCTTGTGAATGCTTGCAAGTAGTTTAAGGCACTATCAAAGGAAAGTGATTTTCTCTGAAAGGACAGCATTTAGAAAGTGAAGCAACACTCCATTCACTTCGCACAGTGAATTGAAGTGTTGGAACAGACTGCTTCTCTTTCAGAGAAACTCATGTGAGTTTTTTATGAATGCTTGAAAGTAGTTTAAGGCACTTTCAAAGGAAAGTGATTTTCTCTGAAAGGACGGCATTTAGAAAGTGAGGCAACACTCCATTCACTTCGCACAGTGAATTGAATTGTTGGAACAGACTGCTTCTCTTTCAGAGAAACGCATGTGAGTTTCTTCCTAATGCTTGCAAGTAGCTTAAGGCACTTTCAAAGGAAAGTGATTTTCTCTGAAAGGACAGCATTTAGAAAGTGAAGCAACACTCCATTCACTTCGCACAGTGAATTGAAGTGTTGGCACCGACTGCTTCTCTTTCCGAGAAACGCATGTGAGTTTCTGGTGAATGCTTGTAAGTAGCTTAAGGCACTTTCAAAGGAAAGTGATTTTCTCTGAAAGGACAGCATTTAGAAAGTGAAGCAACATTCCATTTCCTTCGTGCAGTGAATTGAAGTGTTGGAACAGAGTGCTTCTCTTTCATATAAAGGCATTAGTGTTTCTTGTGAATGCTTGCAAGTTGCTTAAGGCACTTTCAAAGGAAAGTGACTTTCTCTGAAAGGACATAACTTAGAAAGTGAAGCAACACTCCATTCACTTCTCACAGTGAATTGAAGTGTTAGAACAGACTGCTTCTATTTCAGAGAAACGCATGTGAGTTTCTGTTGAATGCTTGTTAGTAGCTTAAGGCACTTTCAAAGGAAAGTGATTTTCTCTGAAAGGACAGCATTTAGAAAGTGAAGCAACACTCCATTCACTTCGCACATTGAATTGAAGTGTTGGAACAGACTGCTTCTCTTTCAGAGAAACGCATGTGAGTTTCTGGTGAATTCTTGTAAGTAGCTTAAGGCACTTTCAAAGGAAAGTGATTTTCTCTGAAAGGACAGCATTTAGAAAGTGAGGCAACACTCCATTCACTTCACACAGTGAATTGAAGTGTTGGAACAGACTGCTTCTCTTTCAGAGATATGCATGAGAGTTTCTTCCTAATGCTTGCAAGTAGCTTAAGGCACTTTCAAAGGAAAGTGATTTTCTCTGAAAGGACTGCACTTAGAAAGTGAAGCAATACTCCATTCACTTCGCACAGTGAATTGAACTGTTGGAACAGACGGCTTCTCTTTCAGAGAAACGCATGTTAGTTTCTGGTGAATGCTTGTAAGTAGCTTAAGGCACTTTCAAAGGAAAGTGATTTTCTCTGAAAGGACAACATTTAGAAAGTGAAGCAACATTCCATTCACTTCGCACAGTGAATTGAAGTGTTGGAACAGACTGCTTCTCTTTCAGAGAAATGCATGTGAGTTTCTGTTGAATGCTTGTAAGTAGCTCAAGGCACTTTCAAAGGAAAGTGATTTTCTCTGAAAGGACAGCATTTAGAAAGTGAAGCAACACTCCATTCACTTCGCACATTGAATTGAAGTGTTGGAACAGACTGCTTCTCTTTCAGAGAAACGCATGTGAGTTTCTGGTGAATTCTTGTAAGTAGCTTAAGGCACTTTCAAAGGAAAGTGATTTTCTCTGAAAGGACAGCATTTAGAAAGTGAGGCAACACTCCATTCACTTCACACAGTGAATTGAAGTGTTGGAACAGACTGCTTTTCTTTCAGAGAAACGCATGAGAGTTTCTTCCTAATGCTTGCAAGTAGCTTAAGGCACTTTCAAGGGAAAGTGATTTTCTCTGAAAGGACAGCATTTAGAAAGTGAAGCAACACTCCATTCACTTCGCACAGTGAATTGAAGTGTTGGAACAGTCTGCTTCTCTTTCAGAGAAACGCATGTGAGTTTCTTCCTAATGCTTGTAAGTAGCTTAAGGCACTTTGAAAGGAAAGTGATTTTCTCTGAAAGGACAGCATTTAGAAAGTGAAGCAACACTCCATTCACTTCACACAGTGAATTGAAGTGTTGGAACAGACTGCTTCTCTTTCAGAGAAACGCATGTGAGTTTCTGTTGAATGCTTGTAAGTAGCTTAAGGCACTTTCAAAGGAAAGTGATTTTCTCTGAAAGGACAGCATTTAGAAAGTGAAGCAACACTCCATTCACTTCGCAGAGTGAATTGAAGTATTGGAACAGACTGCTTCTCTTCCAGAGAAACGCATATGTGTTTCTGGTGAATGCTTGTAAATAGCTTAAGGCACTTTCAAAGGAAAGTGATTTTCTCTGAAAGGACAGCATTTTAGAAAGTGAAGCAACACTCCATTCACTTCGCACAGTGAATTGAAGTGTTGGAACAGACTGCTTCTCTTTAAGAGAAACGCATGTGAGTTTTTTGTGAATGCTTGAAAGTATTTTAAGGCACTTTCAAAGGAAAGTGATTTTCTCTGAAAGGACAGCATTTAGAAAGTGAAGCAACACTCCATTCACTTCGCAGAGTGAATTGAAGTATTGGAACAGACTGCTTCTCTTTCAGAGAAACGCATGTGAGTTTCTTGTGAATTCTTGCAAGTTGCTTAAGGCACTTTCAAGGGAAAGTGATTTTCTCTGAAAGGACAGCATTTAGAAACTGAAGCAACACTCCATTCACTTCGCACAGTGAATTGAAGTGTTGGAACAGACTGCTTCTCTTTAAGAGAAACGCATGTGAGTTTTTTGTGAATGCTTGAAAGTAGTTTAAGGCTCTTTCAAAGGAAAGTGATTTTCTATGAAAGGACAGCATTTAGAAAGTGAAGCAACACTCCATTCACTTCGCACAGTGAATTGAAGTGTTGGAACAGACTGCTTCTATTTCAGAGAAACGCATGTGAGTTTCTGGTGAATGTTTGTAAGTAGCTTAAGGCACTTTCAAAGGAAAGTGATTTTCTCTGAAAGGACAGCATTTAGAAAGTGAGGCAACACTTTATTCACTTCACACAGTGAATTGAAGTGTTGGAAGAGACTGCTTCTCTTTCAGAGAAACGCATGTGAGTTTCTTCCTAATGCTTGTAAGTAGCTTCAGGCACTTTCAAAGGAAAGTGATTTTCTCTGAAAGGACAGCATTTAGAAAGTGAAGCAACACTCCATTCCCTTCGTGCAGTGAATTGAAGTGTTGGAACAGAGTGCTTCTCTTTCAGAGAAACGCATTAGTGTTTCTTGTGAATGCTTGCAAGTGGCTTAAGGCACTTTCAAAGGAAAGTGATTTTCTCTGAAAGGACAGCATTTAGAAAGTGAAGCAACACTCCATTCACTTTGTACAGTGAATTGAAGTGTTGGAACAGACTGCCTCTCTTTCAGAGAAATGCATGTGAGTTTCTGTTGAATGCTCGTCAGTAGCTTAAGGCTCTTTCAAAGGAAAGTGATTTTCTCTGAAAGGACAGCATTTAGAAAGTAAAGCAACACTCCATTCACTTCGCACAGTGAATTGAAGTGTTGGAACAGTCTGCTTCTCTTTCAGAGAAACGCATGTGAGTTTCTTCCTAATGCTTGTAAGTAGCTTAAGGCACTTTCAAAGGAAAGTGATTTTCTCTGAAAGGACAGCATTTAGAAAGTGAAGCAATACTCCATTCACTTCGCACAGTGAATTGAAGTGTTGGAACAGACGGCTTCTCTTTCAGAGAAACGCATGTTAGTTTCTGGTGAATGCTTGTAAGTAGCTTAAGGCACTTTCAAAGGAAAGTGATTTCCTCTGAAAGGACAACATTTAGAAAGTGAAGCAACACTCCATTCACTTCGCACAGTGAATTGAAGTGTTGGAACAGACTGCTTCTCTTTCAGAGAAATGCATGTGAGTTTCTGTTGAATGCTTGTAAGTAGCTTAAGGCACTTTCAAAGGAAAGTGATTTTCTCTGAAAGGACAGCATTTAGAAAGTGAAGCAACACTCCATTCACTTCGCACAGTGAATTGAAGTGTTGGAACAGACTGCTTCTCTTTCAGAGAAATGCATGTGAGTTTCTTGTGAATTCTTGCAAGTTGCTTAAGGCACTTTTAAAGGAAAGAGATTTTCTCTGAAAGGACAGCATTTAGAAAGTGAAGCAACACTCCATTCACTTCGCACAGTGAATTGAAGTGTTGGAACAGACTGCTTCTCTTTCAGAGAAACGCATGTGAGTTTTTTGTGAATGCTTGAAAGTAGTTTAAGGCACTTTCAAAGGAAAGTGATTTTCTCTGAAAGGACAACATTTAGAAAGTGATGCAACACTCCATTCACTTCGCACAGTGAATTGAAGTGTTGGAACAGACTGCTTCTCTTTCAGAGAAACGCATGTGAGTTTCTTCCTAATGCTTGTAAGTAGCTTCAGGCACTTTCAAAGGAAAGTGATTTTCTCTGAAAGGACAGCATTTAGAAAGTGAAGCAACACTCCATTCCCTTCGTGCAGTGAATTGAAGTGTTGGAACAGAGTGCTTCTCTTTCAGAGAAACGCATTAGTGTTTCTTGTGAATGCTTGCAAGTGGCTTAAGCCACTTTCAAAGGAAAGTGATTTTCTCTGAAAGGACAGCATTTAGAAAGTGAAGCAACACTCCATTCACTTTGTACAGTGAATTGAAGTGTTGGAACAGACTGCCTCTCTTTCAGAGAAATGCATGTGAGTTTCTGTTGAATGCTCGTCAGTAGCTTAAGGCTCTTTCAAAGGAAAGTGATTTTCTCTGAAAGGACAGCATTTAGAAAGTAAAGCAACACTCCATTCACTTCGCACAGTGAATTGAAGTGTTGGAACAGTCTGCTTCTCTTTCAGAGAAACGCATGTGAGTTTCTTCCTAATGCTTGTAAGTAGCTTAAGGCACTTTCAAAGGAAAGTGATTTTCTCTGAAAGGACAGCATTTAGAAAGTGAAGCAATACTCCATTCACTTCGCACAGTGAATTGAAGTGTTGGAACAGACGGCTTCTCTTTCAGAGAAACGCATGTTAGTTTCTGGTGAATGCTTGTAAGTAGCTTAAGGCACTTTCAAAGGAAAGTGATTTCCTCTGAAAGGACAACATTTAGAAAGTGAAGCAACACTCCATTCACTTCGCACAGTGAATTGAAGTGTTGGAACAGACTGCTTCTCTTTCAGAGAAATGCATGTGAGTTTCTGTTGAATGCTTGTAAGTAGCTTAAGGCACTTTCAAAGGAAAGTGATTTTCTCTGAAAGGACAGCATTTAGAAAGTGAAGCAACACTCCATTCACTTCGCAGAGTGAATTGAAGTATTGGAACAGACTGCTTCTCTTTCAGAGAAACGCATGTGAGTTTCTGGTGAATGCTTGTAAGTAGCTTAAGGCACTTTCAAAGGAAAGTGATTTTCTCTGAAAGGACAGCATTTTAGAAAGTGAAGCAACACTCCATTCACTTCGCACAGTGAATTGAAGTGTTGGAACAGACTGCTTCTCTTTCAGAGAAATGCATGTGAGTTTCTTGTGAATTCTTGCAAGTTGCTTAAGGCACTTTCAAAGGAAAGTGATTTTCTCTGAAAGGACAGCATTTAGAAACTGAAGCAACACTCCATTCACTTCGCACAGTGAATTGAAGTGTTGGAACAGACTGCTTCTCTTTAAGAGAAACGCATGTGAGTTTTTTGTGAATGCTTGAAAGTAGTTTAAGGCACTCTCAAAGGAAAGTGATTTTCTCTGAAAGGACAGAATTTAGAAAGTGATGCAACACTCCATTCACTTCGCACAGTGAATTGAAGTGTTGTAACAGACTGCTTCTCTTTCAGAGAAACGCATGTTAGTTTCTCGTGAATGCTTGTAAGTAGCTTAAGGCACTTTCAAAGGAAAGTGATTTTCTCTGAAAGGACAGCATTTAGAAAGTGAAGCAACACTCCATTCACTTCGCAGAGTGAATTGAAGGATTGGAACAGACTGCTTCTCTTTAAGAGAAACGCATGTGAGTTTCTGGTGAATGCTTGTAAGTAGCTTAAGGCACTTTCAATGGAAAGTGATTTTCTCTGAAAGGACAGCATTTAGAAAGTGAAGCAACGCTCCATTCACTTCGCACAGTGAATTGAAGTGTTGGAACAGACTGCTTCTCTTTCAGAGAAACGCATGAGAGTTTCTTGTGAATGCTTGCAAGTTGCTTAAGGCACTCTCAAAGGAAAGTGATTTTCTCTGAAAGGACAGCATTTAGAAACTGAAGCAACACTCCATTCACTTCGCACAGTGAATTGAAGTGTTGGAACAGACGGCTTCTCTTTAAGAGAAACGCATGTGAGTTTTTTGTGAATGCTTGAAAGTAGTTTAAGGCACTTTCAAAGGAAAGTGATTTTCTCTGAAAGGACAGCATTTAGAAAGTGAAGCAACACTCCATTCACTTCGCACAGTGAATTGAAGTGTTGGAACAGACTGCTTCTCTTTCAGAGAAACGCATGTTAGTTTCTGGTGAATGTTTGTAAGTAGCTTAAGGCACTTTCAAAGGAAAGTGATTTTCTCTGAAAGGACAGCATTTAGAAAGTGAGGCAACACTCTATTCACTTTACACAGTGAATTGAAGTGTTGGAACAGACTGCTTCTCTTTCAGAGAAACGCACTAGTGTTTCTTGTGAATGTTTGCAAGTAGTTTAAGGCACTATCAAATGAAAGTGATTTTCTCTGAAAGGACAGCATTTAGAAAGTGAAGCAACACTCCATTCACTTCGCACAGTGAATTGAAGTGTTGGCACCGACTGCTTCTCTTTCAGAGAAACGCATGTGAGTTTCTGGTGAATGCTTGTAAGTAGCTTAAGGCACTTTCAAAGGAAAGTGATTTTCTCTGAAAGGACAGCATTTAGAAAGTGAAGCAACACTCCATTCCCTTCGTGCAGTGAATTGAAGTGTTGGAACAGAGTGCTTCTCTTTCATATAAACGCATTAGTGTTTCTTGTGAATGCTTGCAAGTTGCTTAAGGCACTTTCAAAGGAAAGTGATTTTCTCTGAAAGGACAGCATTTAGAAAGTGAAGCAACACTCCATTCACTTCGCACAGTGAATTGAAGTGTTAGAACAGACTGCTTCTCTTTCAGAAAAATGCATGTGAGTTTCTGTTGAATGCTTGTTAGTAGCTTAAGGCACTTTCAAAGGAAAGTGATTTTCTCTGAAAGGACAGCATTTAGAAAGTGAAGCAACACTCCATTCACTTCGCACATTGAATTGAAGTGTTGGAACAGACTGCTTCTCTTTCAGAGAAACGCATGTGAGTTTCTGGTGAATTCTTGTAAGTAGCTTAAGGCACTTTCAAAGGAAAGTGATTTTCTCTGACAGGACAGCATTTAGAAAGTGAGGCAACACTCCATTCACTTCACACAGTGAATTGAAGTGTTGGAACAGACTGCTTCTCTTTCAGAGAAACGCATGAGAGTTTCTTCCTAATGCTTGCAAGTAGCTTAAGGCACTTTCAAATGAAAGTGATTTTCTCTGAAAGGACAGCATTTAGAAAGTGAAGCAACACTCCATTCACTTCGCACAGTGAATTGAAGTGTTGGAACAGTCTGCTTCTCTTTCAGAGAAACGCATGTGAGTTTCTTCCTAATGCTTGTAAGTAGCTTAAGGCACTATCAAAGGAAAGTGATTTTCTCTGAAAGGACAGCATTTAGAAAGTGAAGCAACACTCCATTCACTTCACACAGTGAATTGAAGTGTTGGAACAGACTGCTTCTCTTTCAGAGAAATGCATGTGAGTTTCTGTTGAATGCTTGTAAGTAGCTTAAGGCACTTTCAAAGGAAAGTGATTTTCTCTGAAAGGACAGCATTTAGAAAGTGAAGCAACACTCCATTCACTTCGCAGAGTGAATTGAAGTATTGGAACAGACTGCTTCTCTTCCAGAGAAACGCATATGAGTTTCTGGTGAATGCTTGTAAATAGCTTAAGGCACTTTCAAAGGAAAGTGATTTTCTCTGAAAGGACAGCATTTTAGAAAGTGAAGCAACACTCCATTCACTTCGCACAGTGAATTGAAGTGTTGGAACAGACTGCTTCTCTTTAAGAGAAACGCATGTGAGTTTTTTGTGAATGCTTGTAAGTAGCTTAAGGCACTTTCAAAGGAAAGTGATTTTCTCTGAAAGGACAGCATTTAGAAAGTGAAGCAACACTCCATTCACTTCGCAGAGTGAATTGAAGGATTGGAACAGACTGCTTCTCTTTAAGAGAAACGCATGTGAGTTTCTGGTGAATGCTTGTAAGTAGCTTAAGGCACTTTCAATGGAAAGTGATTTTCTCTGAAAGGACAGCATTTAGAAAGTGAAGCAACGCTCCATTCACTTCGCACAGTGAATTGAAGTGTTGGAACAGACTGCTTCTCTTTCAGAGAAACGCATGAGAGTTTCTTGTGAATGCTTGCAAGTTGCTTAAGGCACTCTCAAAGGAAAGTGATTTTCTCTGAAAGGACAGCATTTAGAAACTGAAGCAACACTCCATTCACTTCGCACAGTGAATTGAAGTGTTGGAACAGACGGCTTCTCTTTAAGAGAAACGCATGTGAGTTTTTTGTGAATGCTTGAAAGTAGTTTAAGGCACTTTCAAAGGAAAGTGATTTTCTCTGAAAGGACAGCATTTAGAAAGTGAAGCAACACTCCATTCACTTCGCACAGTGAATTGAAGTGTTGGAACAGACTGCTTCTCTTTCAGAGAAACGCATGTTAGTTTCTGGTGAATGTTTGTAAGTAGCTTAAGGCACTTTCAAAGGAAAGTGATTTTCTCTGAAAGGACAGCATTTAGAAAGTGAGGCAACACTCTATTCACTTTACACAGTGAATTGAAGTGTTGGAACAGACTGCTTCTCTTTCAGAGAAACGCACTAGTGTTTCTTGTGAATGTTTGCAAGTAGTTTAAGGCACTATCAAATGAAAGTGATTTTCTCTGAAAGGACAGCATTTAGAAAGTGAAGCAACACTCCATTCACTTCGCACAGTGAATTGAAGTGTTGGCACCGACTGCTTCTCTTTCAGAGAAACGCATGTGAGTTTCTGGTGAATGCTTGTAAGTAGCTTAAGGCACTTTCAAAGGAGAGTGATTTTCTCTGAAAGGACAGCATTTAGAAAGTGAAGCAACACTCCATTCCCTTCGTGCAGTGAATTGAAGTGTTGGAACAGAGTGCTTCTCTTTCATATAAACGCATTAGTGTTTCTTGTGAATGCTTGCAAGTTGCTTAAGGCACTTTCAAAGGAAAGTGATTTTCTCTGAAAGGACATGATTTAGAAAGTGAAGCAACACTCCATTCACTTCGCACAGTGAATTGAAGTGTTAGAACAGACTGCTTCTCTTTCAGAAAAATGCATGTGAGTTTCTGTTGAATGCTTGTTAGTAGCTTAAGGCACTTTCAAAGGAAAGTGATTTTCTCTGAAAGGACAGCATTTAGAAAGTGAAGCAACACTCCATTCACTTCGCACATTGAATTGAAGTGTTGGAACAGACTGCTTCTCTTTCAGAGAAACGCATGTGAGTTTCTGGTGAATTCTTGTAAGTAGCTTAAGGCACTTTCAAAGGAAAGTGATTTTCTCTGACAGGACAGCATTTAGAAAGTGAGGCAACACTCCATTCACTTCACACAGTGAATTGAAGTGTTGGAACAGACTGCTTCTCTTTCAGAGAAACGCATGAGAGTTTCTTCCTAATGCTTGCAAGTAGCTTAAGGCACTTTCAAATGAAAGTGATTTTCTCTGAAAGGACAGCATTTAGAAAGTGAAGCAACACTCCATTCACTTCGCACAGTGAATTGAAGTGTTGGAACAGTCTGCTTCTCTTTCAGAGAAACGCATGTGAGTTTCTTCCTAATGCTTGTAAGTAGCTTAAGGCACTATCAAAGGAAAGTGATTTTCTCTGAAAGGACAGCATTTAGAAAGTGAAGCAACACTCCATTCACTTCACACAGTGAATTGAAGTGTTGGAACAGACTGCTTCTCTTTCAGAGAAATGCATGTGAGTTTCTGTTGAATGCTTGTAAGTAGCTTAAGGCACTTTCAAAGGAAAGTGATTTTCTCTGAAAGGACAGCATTTAGAAAGTGAAGCAACACTCCATTCACTTCGCAGAGTGAATTGAAGTATTGGAACAGACTGCTTCTCTTCCAGAGAAACGCATATGAGTTTCTGGTGAATGCTTGTAAATAGCTTAAGGCACTTTCAAAGGAAAGTGATTTTCTCTGAAAGGACAGCATTTTAGAAAGTGAAGCAACACTCCATTCACTTCGCACAGTGAATTGAAGTGTTGGAACAGACTGCTTCTCTTTCAGAGAAACGCATGTTAGTTTCTGGTGAATGTTTGTAAGTAGCTTAAGGCACTTTCAAAGGAAAGTGATTTTCTCTGAAAGGACAGCATTTAGAAAGTGAGGCAACACTCTATTCACTTTACACAGTGAATTGAAGTGTTGGAAGAGACTGCTTCTCTTTCAGAGAAACGCACTAGTGTTTCTTGTGAATGCTTGCAAGTAGTTTAAGGCACTATCAAAGGAAAGTGATTTTCTCTGAAAGGACAGCATTTAGAAAGTGAAGCAACACTCCATTCACTTCGCACAGTGAATTGAAGTGTTGGAACAGACTGCTTCTCTTTCAGAGAAACTCATGTGAGTTTTTTATGAATGCTTGAAAGTAGTTTAAGGCACTTTCAAAGGAAAGTGATTTTCTCTGAAAGGACGGCATTTAGAAAGTGAGGCAACACTCCATTCACTTCGCACAGTGAATTGAATTGTTGGAACAGACTGCTTCTCTTTCAGAGAAACGCATGTGAGTTTCTTCCTAATGCTTGCAAGTAGCTTAAGGCACTTTCAAAGGAAAGTGATTTTCTCTGAAAGGACAGCATTTAGAAAGTGAAGCAACACTCCATTCACTTCGCACAGTGAATTGAAGTGTTGGCACCGACTGCTTCTCTTTCCGAGAAACGCATGTGAGTTTCTGGTGAATGCTTGTAAGTAGCTTAAGGCACTTTCAAAGGAAAGTGATTTTCTCTGAAAGGACAGCATTTAGAAAGTGAAGCAACATTCCATTTCCTTCGTGCAGTGAATTGAAGTGTTGGAACAGAGTGCTTCTCTTTCATATAAAGGCATTAGTGTTTCTTGTGAATGCTTGCAAGTTGCTTAAGGCACTTTCAAAGGAAAGTGACTTTCTCTGAAAGGACATAACTTAGAAAGTGAAGCAACACTCCATTCACTTCTCACAGTGAATTGAAGTGTTAGAACAGACTGCTTCTCTTTCAGAGAAACGCATGTGAGTTTCTGTTGAATGCTTGTTAGTAGCTTAAGGCACTTTCAAAGGAAAGTGATTTTCTCTGAAAGGACAGCATTTAGAAAGTGAAGCAACACTCCATTCACTTCGCACATTGAATTGAAGTGTTGGAACAGACTGCTTCTCTTTCAGAGAAACGCATGTGAGTTTCTGGTGAATTCTTGTAAGTAGCTTAAGGCACTTTCAAAGGAAAGTGATTTTCTCTGAAAGGACAGCATTTAGAAAGTGAGGCAACACTCCATTCACTTCACACAGTGAATTGAAGTGTTGGAACAGACTGCTTCTCTTTCAGAGATATGCATGAGAGTTTCTTCCTAATGCTTGCAAGTAGCTTAAGGCACTTTCAAAGGAAAGTGATTTTCTCTGAAAGGACTGCACTTAGAAAGTGAAGCAATACTCCATTCACTTCGCACAGTGAATTGAAGTGTTGGAACAGACGGCTTCTCTTTCAGAGAAACGCATGTTAGTTTCTGGTGAATGCTTGTAAGTAGCTTAAGGCACTTTCAAAGGAAAGTGATTTTCTCTGAAAGGACAACATTTAGAAAGTGAAGCAACATTCCATTCACTTCGCACAGTGAATTGAAGTGTTGGAACAGACTGCTTCTCTTTCAGAGAAACGCACTAGTGTTTCTTGTGAATGCTTGCAAGTAGTTTAAGGCACTATCAAAGGAAAGTGATTTTCTCTGAAAGGACAGCATTTAAAAAGTGAAGCAACACTCCATTCACTTCGCACAGCGAATTGAAGTGTTGGAACAGACTGCTTCTCTTTCAGAGAAACTCATGTGAGTTTTTTATGAATGCTTGAAAGTAGTTTAAGGCACTTTCAAAGGAAAGTGATTTTCTCTGAAAGGACAGCATTTAGAAAGTGAGGCAACACTCCATTCACTTCGCACAGTGAATTGAATTGTTGGAACAGACTGCTTCTCTTTCAGAGAAACGCATGTGAGTTTCTTCCTAATGCTTGCAAGTAGCTTAAGGCACTTTCAAAGGAAAGTGATTTTCTCTGAAAGGACAGCATTTAGAAAGTGAAGCAACACTCCATTCACTTCGCACAGTGAATTGAAGTGTTGGAACAGTCTGCTTCTCTTTCAGAGAAACGCATGTGAGTTTCTTCCTAATGCTTGTAAGTAGCTAAAGGCACTTTGAAAGGAAAGTGATTTTCTCTGAAAGGACAGCATTTAGAAAGTGAAGCAACACTCCATTCACTTCAACAGTGAATTGAAGTGTTGGAACAGACTGCTTCTCTTTCAGAGAAATGCATGTGAGTTTCTGGTGAATGCTTGTAAGTAGCTTAAGGCACTTTCAAAGGAAAGTGATTTTCTCTGAAAGGACAGCATTTAGAAAGTGACGCAACACTCCATTCACTTCGCAGAGTGAATTGAAGTATTGGAACAGACTGCTTCTCTTCCAGAGAAACGCATATGTGTTTCTGGTGAATGCTTGTAAATAGCTTAAGGCACTTTCAAAGGAAAGTGATTTTCTCTGAAAGGACAGCATTTTAGAAAGTGAAGCAACACTCCATTCACTTCGCACAGTGAATTGAAGTGTTGGAACAGACTGCTTCTCTTTAAGAGAAACGCATGTGAGTTTTTTGTGAATGCTTGAAAGTATTTTAAGGCACTTTCAAAGGAAAGTGATTTTCTCTGAAAGGACAGCATTTAGAAAGTGAAGCAACACTCCATTCACTTCGCAGAGTGAATTGAAGTATTGGAACAGACTGCTTCTCTTTCAGAGAAACGCATGTGAGTTTCTTGTGAATTCTTGCAAGTTGCTTAAGGCACTTTCAAGGGAAAGTGATTTTCTCTGAAAGGACAGCATTTAGAAACTGAAGCAACACTCCATTCACTTCGCACAGTGAATTGAAGTGTTGGAACAGACTGCTTCTCTTTCAGAGAAACGCATGTTAGTTTCTGGTGAATGTTTGTAAGTAGCTTAAGGCACTTTCAAAGGAAAGTGATTTTCTCTGAAAGGACAGCATTTAGAAAGTGAGGCAACACTCTATTCACTTTACACAGTGAATTGAAGTGTTGGAACAGACTGCTTCTCTTTCAGAGAAACGCACTAGTGTTTCTTGTGAATGTTTGCAAGTAGTTTAAGGCACTATCAAATGAAAGTGATTTTCTCTGAAAGGACAGCATTTAGAAAGTGAAGCAACACTCCATTCACTTCGCACAGTGAATTGAAGTGTTGGCACCGACTGCTTCTCTTTCAGAGAAACGCATGTGAGTTTCTGGTGAATGCTTGTAAGTAGCTTAAGGCACTTTCAAAGGAAAGTGATTTTCTCTGAAAGGACAGCATTTAGAAAGTGAAGCAACACTCCATTCCCTTCGTGCAGTGAATTGAAGTGTTGGAACAGAGTGCTTCTCTTTCATATAAACGCATTAGTGTTTCTTGTGAATGCTTGCAAGTTGCTTAAGGCACTTTCAAAGGAAAGTGATTTTCTCTGAAAGGACATGATTTAGAAAGTGAAGCAACACTCCATTCACTTCGCACAGTGAATTGAAGTGTTAGAACAGACTGCTTCTCTTTCAGAAAAATGCATGTGAGTTTCTGTTGAATGCTTGTTAGTAGCTTAAGGCACTTTCAAAGGAAAGTGATTTTCTCTGAAAGGACAGCATTTAGAAAGTGAAGCAACACTCCATTCACTTCGCACATTGAATTGAAGTGTTGGAACAGACTGCTTCTCTTTCAGAGAAACGCATGTGAGTTTCTGGTGAATTCTTGTAAGTAGCTTAAGGCACTTTCAAAGGAAAGTGATTTTCTCTGACAGGACAGCATTTAGAAAGTGAGGCAACACTCCATTCACTTCACACAGTGAATTGAAGTGTTGGAACAGACTGCTTCTCTTTCAGAGAAACGCATGAGAGTTTCTTCCTAATGCTTGCAAGTAGCTTAAGGCACTTTCAAATGAAAGTGATTTTCTCTGAAAGGACAGCATTTAGAAAGTGAAGCAACACTCCATTCACTTCGCACAGTGAATTGAAGTGTTGGAACAGTCTGCTTCTCTTTCAGAGAAACGCATGTGAGTTTCTTCCTAATGCTTGTAAGTAGCTTAAGGCACTATCAAAGGAAAGTGATTTTCTCTGAAAGGACAGCATTTAGAAAGTGAAGCAACACTCCATTCACTTCACACAGTGAATTGAAGTGTTGGAACAGACTGCTTCTCTTTCAGAGAAATGCATGTGAGTTTCTGTTGAATGCTTGTAAGTAGCTTAAGGCACTTTCAAAGGAAAGTGATTTTCTCTGAAAGGACAGCATTTAGAAAGTGAAGCAACACTCCATTCACTTCGCAGAGTGAATTGAAGTATTGGAACAGACTGCTTCTCTTCCAGAGAAACGCATATGAGTTTCTGGTGAATGCTTGTAAATAGCTTAAGGCACTTTCAAAGGAAAGTGATTTTCTCTGAAAGGACAGCATTTTAGAAAGTGAAGCAACACTCCATTCACTTCGCACAGTGAATTGAAGTGTTGGAACAGACTGCTTCTCTTTCAGAGAAACGCATGTTAGTTTCTGGTGAATGTTTGTAAGTAGCTTAAGGCACTTTCAAAGGAAAGTGATTTTCTCTGAAAGGACAGCATTTAGAAAGTGAGGCAACACTCTATTCACTTTACACAGTGAATTGAAGTGTTGGAAGAGACTGCTTCTCTTTCAGAGAAACGCACTAGTGTTTCTTGTGAATGCTTGCAAGTAGTTTAAGGCACTATCAAAGGAAAGTGATTTTCTCTGAAAGGACAGCATTTAGAAAGTGAAGCAACACTCCATTCACTTCGCACAGTGAATTGAAGTGTTGGAACAGACTGCTTCTCTTTCAGAGAAACTCATGTGAGTTTTTTATGAATGCTTGAAAGTAGTTTAAGGCACTTTCAAAGGAAAGTGATTTTCTCTGAAAGGACGGCATTTAGAAAGTGAGGCAACACTCCATTCACTTCGCACAGTGAATTGAATTGTTGGAACAGACTGCTTCTCTTTCAGAGAAACGCATGTGAGTTTCTTCCTAATGCTTGCAAGTAGCTTAAGGCACTTTCAAAGGAAAGTGATTTTCTCTGAAAGGACAGCATTTAGAAAGTGAAGCAACACTCCATTCACTTCGCACAGTGAATTGAAGTGTTGGCACCGACTGCTTCTCTTTCCGAGAAACGCATGTGAGTTTCTGGTGAATGCTTGTAAGTAGCTTAAGGCACTTTCAAAGGAAAGTGATTTTCTCTGAAAGGACAGCATTTAGAAAGTGAAGCAACATTCCATTTCCTTCGTGCAGTGAATTGAAGTGTTGGAACAGAGTGCTTCTCTTTCATATAAAGGCATTAGTGTTTCTTGTGAATGCTTGCAAGTTGCTTAAGGCACTTTCAAAGGAAAGTGACTTTCTCTGAAAGGACATAACTTAGAAAGTGAAGCAACACTCCATTCACTTCTCACAGTGAATTGAAGTGTTAGAACAGACTGCTTCTCTTTCAGAGAAACGCATGTGAGTTTCTGTTGAATGCTTGTTAGTAGCTTAAGGCACTTTCAAAGGAAAGTGATTTTCTCTGAAAGGACAGCATTTAGAAAGTGAAGCAACACTCCATTCACTTCGCACATTGAATTGAAGTGTTGGAACAGACTGCTTCTCTTTCAGAGAAACGCATGTGAGTTTCTGGTGAATTCTTGTAAGTAGCTTAAGGCACTTTCAAAGGAAAGTGATTTTCTCTGAAAGGACAGCATTTAGAAAGTGAGGCAACACTCCATTCACTTCACACAGTGAATTGAAGTGTTGGAACAGACTGCTTCTCTTTCAGAGATATGCATGAGAGTTTCTTCCTAATGCTTGCAAGTAGCTTAAGGCACTTTCAAAGGAAAGTGATTTTCTCTGAAAGGACTGCACTTAGAAAGTGAAGCAATACTCCATTCACTTCGCACAGTGAATTGAAGTGTTGGAACAGACGGCTTCTCTTTCAGAGAAACGCATGTTAGTTTCTGGTGAATGCTTGTAAGTAGCTTAAGGCACTTTCAAAGGAAAGTGATTTTCTCTGAAAGGACAACATTTAGAAAGTGAAGCAACATTCCATTCACTTCGCACAGTGAATTGAAGTGTTGGAACAGACTGCTTCTCTTTCAGAGAAACGCACTAGTGTTTCTTGTGAATGCTTGCAAGTAGTTTAAGGCACTATCAAAGGAAAGTGATTTTCTCTGAAAGGACAGCATTTAAAAAGTGAAGCAACACTCCATTCACTTCGCACAGCGAATTGAAGTGTTGGAACAGACTGCTTCTCTTTCAGAGAAACTCATGTGAGTTTTTTATGAATGCTTGAAAGTAGTTTAAGGCACTTTCAAAGGAAAGTGATTTTCTCTGAAAGGACAGCATTTAGAAAGTGAGGCAACACTCCATTCACTTCGCACAGTGAATTGAATTGTTGGAACAGACTGCTTCTCTTTCAGAGAAACGCATGTGAGTTTCTTCCTAATGCTTGCAAGTAGCTTAAGGCACTTTCAAAGGAAAGTGATTTTCTCTGAAAGGACAGCATTTAGAAAGTGAAGCAACACTCCATTCACTTCGCACAGTGAATTGAAGTGTTGGAACAGTCTGCTTCTCTTTCAGAGAAACGCATGTGAGTTTCTTCCTAATGCTTGTAAGTAGCTAAAGGCACTTTGAAAGGAAAGTGATTTTCTCTGAAAGGACAGCATTTAGAAAGTGAAGCAACACTCCATTCACTTCACACAGTGAATTGAAGTGTTGGAACAGACTGCTTCTCTTTCAGAGAAATGCATGTGAGTTTCTGGTGAATGCTTGTAAGTAGCTTAAGGCACTTTCAAAGGAAAGTGATTTTCTCTGAAAGGACAGCATTTAGAAAGTGACGCAACACTCCATTCACTTCGCAGAGTGAATTGAAGTATTGGAACAGACTGCTTCTCTTCCAGAGAAACGCATATGTGTTTCTGGTGAATGCTTGTAAATAGCTTAAGGCACTTTCAAAGGAAAGTGATTTTCTCTGAAAGGACAGCATTTTAGAAAGTGAAGCAACACTCCATTCACTTCGCACAGTGAATTGAAGTGTTGGAACAGACTGCTTCTCTTTAAGAGAAACGCATGTGAGTTTTTTGTGAATGCTTGAAAGTATTTTAAGGCACTTTCAAAGGAAAGTGATTTTCTCTGAAAGGACAGCATTTAGAAAGTGAAGCAACACTCCATTCACTTCGCAGAGTGAATTGAAGTATTGGAACAGACTGCTTCTCTTTCAGAGAAACGCATGTGAGTTTCTTGTGAATTCTTGCAAGTTGCTTAAGGCACTTTCAAGGGAAAGTGATTTTCTCTGAAAGGACAGCATTTAGAAACTGAAGCAACACTCCATTCACTTCGCACAGTGAATTGAAGTGTTGGAACAGACTGCTTCTCTTTAAGAGAAACGCATGTGAGTTTTTTGTGAATGCTTGAAAGTAGTTTAAGGCTCTTTCAAAGGAAAGTGATTTTCTCTGAAAGGACAGCATTTAGAAATTGAAGCAACACTCCATTCACTTCGCACAGTGAATTGAAGTGTTGGAACAGACTGCTTCTCTTTCAGAGAAACGCATGTGAGTTTCTGGTGAATGTTTGTAAGTAGCTTAAGGCACTTTCAAAGGAAAGTGATTTTCTCTGAAAGGACAGCATTTAGAAAGTGAGGCAACACTTTATTCACTTCACACAGTGAATTGAAGTGTTGGAACAGACTGCTTCTCTTTCAGAGAAATGCATGAGAGTTTCTTCCTAATGCTTGCAAGTAGCTTAAGGCACTTTCAAATGAAAGTGATTTTCTCTGAAAGGACAGCATTTAGAAAGTGATGCAACACTCCATTCACTTCGCACAGTGAATTGAAGTGTTGGAACAGTCTGCTTCTCTTTCAGAGAAACGCATGTGAGTTTCTTCCTAATGCTTGTAAGTAGCTTAAGGCACTTTCAAAGGAAAGTGATTTTCTCTGAAAGGACTGCATTTAGAAAGTGAAGCAATACTCCATTCACTTCGCACAGTGAATTGAAGTGTTGGAACAGACGGCTTCTCTTTCAGAGAAACGCATGTTAGTTTCTGGTGAATGCTTGTAAGTAGCTTAAGGCACTTTCAAAGGAAAGTGATTTTCTCTGAAAGGACAACATTTAGAAAGTGAAGCAACACTCCATTCACTTCGCACAGTGAATTGAAGTGTTGGAACAGACTGCTTCTCTTTCAGAGAAATGCATGTGAGTTTCTGTTGAATGCTTGTAAGTAGCTTAAGGCACTTTCAAAGGAAAGTGATTTTCTCTGAAAGGACAGCATTTAGAAAGTGAAGCAACACTCCATTCACTTCGCAGAGTGAATTGAAGTATTGGAACAGACTGCTTCTCTTTCAGAGAAACGCATGTGAGTTTCTGGTGAATGCTTGTAAGTAGCTTAAGGCACTTTCAAAGGAAAGTGATTTTCTCTGAAAGGACAGCATTTTAGAAAGTGAAGCAACACTTCATTCACTTCGCACAGTGAATTGAAGTGTTGGAACAGACTGCTTCTCTTTCAGAGAAATGCATGTGAGAGTCTTGTGAATTCTTGCAAGTTGCTTAAGGCACTTTCAAAGGAAAGTGATTTTCTCTGAAAGGACAGCATTTAGAAACTGAAGCAACACTCCATTCACTTCGCACAGTGAATTGAAGTGTTGGAACAGACTGCTTCTCTTTAAGAGAAACGCATGTGAGTTTTTTGTGAATGCTTGAAAGTAGTTTAAGGCACTCTCAAAGGAAAGTGATTTTCTCTGAAAGGACAGAATTTAGAAAGTGATGCAACACTCCATTCACTTCGCACACTGAATTGAAGTGTTGTAACAGACTGCTTCTCTTTCAGAGAAACGCATGTTAGTTTCTCGTGAATGCTTGTAAGTAGCTTAAGGCACTTTCAAAGGAAAGTGATTTTCTCTGAAAGGACAGCATTTAGAAAGTGAAGCAACACTCCATTCACTTCGCACAGTGAATTGAAGTATTGGAACAGACTGCTTCTCTTTAAGAGAAACGCATGTGAGTTTCTGGTGAATGCTTGTAAGTAGCTTAAGGCACTTTCAATGGAAAGTGATTTTCTCTGAAAGGACAGCATTTAGAAAGTGAAGCAACGCTCCATTCACTTCGCACAGTGAATTGAAGTGTTGGAACAGACTGCTTCTCTTTCAGAGAAACGCATGAGAGTTTCTTGTGAATGCTTGCAAGTTGCTTAAGGCACTTTCAAAGGAAAGTGATTTTCTCTGAAAGGACAGCATTTAGAAACTGAAGCAACACTCCATTCACTTCGCACAGTGAATTGAAGTGTTGGAACAGACTGCTTCTCTTTAAGAGAAACGCATGTGAGTTTTTTGTGAATGCTTGAAAGTAGTTTAAGGCACTTTCAAAGGAAAGTGATTTTCTCTGAAAGGACAGCATTTAGAAAGTGAAGCAACACTCCATTCACTTCGCACAGTGAATTGAAGTGTTGGAACAGACTGCTTCTCTTTCAGAGAAACGCATTTGAGTTTCTGGTGAATGTTTGTAAGTAGCTTAAGGCACTTTCAAAGGAAAGTGATTTTCTCTGAAAGGACAGCATTTTGAAAGTGAGGCAACACTCTATTCACTTCGCACAGTGAATTGAAGTGTTGGAACAGACTGCTTCTCTTTCAGAGAAACGCACTAGTGTTTCTTGTGAATGCTTGCAAGTAGTTTAAGGCACTATCAAATGAAAGTGATTTTCTCTGAAAGGACAGCATTTAGAAAGTGAAGCAACACTCCATTCACTTCGCACAGTGAATTGAAGTGTTGGAACAGACTGCTTCTCTTTCAGAGAAATGCATGTGAGTTTCTGTTGAATGCTTGTAAGTAGCTTAAGGCACTTTCAAAGGAAAGTGATTTTCTCTGAAAGGACAGCATTTAGAAAGTGAAGCAACACTCCATTCACTTCGCAGAGTGAATTGAAATATTGGAACAGACTGCTTCTCTTTCAGAGAAACGCATGTGAGTTTCTGGTGAATGCTTGTAAGTAGCTTAAGGCACTTTCAAAGGAAAGTGATTTTCTCTGAAAGGACAGCATTTTAGAAAGTGAAGCAACACTTCATTCACTTCGCACAGTGAATTGAAGTGTTGGAACAGACTGCTTCTCTTTCAGAGAAATGCATGTGAGAGTCTTGTGAATTCTTGCAAGTTGCTTAAGGCACTTTCAAAGGAAAGTGATTTTCTCTGAAAGGACAGCATTTAGAAACTGAAGCAACACTCCATTCACTTCGCACAGTGAATTGAAGTGTTGGAACAGACTGCTTCTCTTTAAGAGAAACGCATGTGAGTTTTTTGTGAATGCTTGAAAGTAGTTTAAGGCACTCTCAAAGGAAAGTGATTTTCTCTGAAAGGACAGAATTTAGAAAGTGATGCAACACTCCATTCACTTCGCACAGTGAATTGAAGTGTTGTAACAGACTGCTTCTCTTTCAGAGAAACGCATGTTAGTTTCTCGTGAATGCTTGTAAGTAGCTTAAGGCACTTTCAAAGGAAAGTGATTTTCTCTGAAAGGACAGCATTTAGAAAGTGAAGCAACACTCCATTCACTTCGCACAGTGAATTGAAGTATTGGAACAGACTGCTTCTCTTTAAGAGAAACGCATGTGAGTTTCTGGTGAATGCTTGTAAGTAGCTTAAGGCACTTTCAATGGAAAGTGATTTTCTCTGAAAGGACAGCATTTAGAAAGTGAAGCAACGCTCCATTCACTTCGCACAGTGAATTGAAGTGTTGGAACAGACTGCTTCTCTTTCAGAGAAACGCATGAGAGTTTCTTGTGAATGCTTGCAAGTTGCTTAAGGCACTTTCAAAGGAAAGTGATTTTCTCTGAAAGGACAGCATTTAGAAACTGAAGCAACACTCCATTCACTTCGCACAGTGAATTGAAGTGTTGGAACAGACTGCTTCTCTTTCAGAGAAACGCATGTGAGTTTCTTCCGAATGCTTGCAAGTAGCTTAAGGCACTTTCAAAGGAAAGTGATTTTCTCTGAAAGGACAGCATTTAGAAAGTGAAGCAACACTCCATTCACTTCGCACAGTGAATTGAAGTGTTGGCACCGACTGCTTCTCTTTCAGAGAAACGCATGTGAGTTTCTGGTGAATGCTTGTAAGTAGCTTAAGGCACTTTCAAAGGAAAGTGATTTTCTCTGAAAGGACAGCATTTAGAAAGTGAAGCAACACTCCATTCCCTTCGTGCAGTGAATTGAAGTGTTGGAACAGAGTGCTTCTCTTTCATAGAAACGCATTAGTGTTTCTTGTGAATGCTTGCAAGTTGCTTAAGGCACTTTCAAAGGAAAGTGATTTTCTCTGAAAGGACATGATTTAGAAAGTGAAGCAACACTCCATTCACTTCGCACAGTGAATTGAAGTGTTAGAACAGACTGCTTCTCTTTCAGAAAAATGCATTTGAGTTTCTGTTGAATGCTTGTAAGTAGCTTAAGGCACTTTCAAAGGAAAGTGATTTTCTCTGAAAGAACAGCATTTAGAAAGTGAAGCAACACTCCATTCACTTCGCACATTGAATTGAAGTGTTGGAACAGACTGCTTCTCTTTCAGAGAAACGCATGTGAGTTTCTGGTGAATTCTTGTAAGTAGCTTAAGGCACTTTCAAAGGAAAGTGATTTTCTCTGAAAGGACAGCATTTAGAAAGTGAGGCAACACTCCATTCACTTCACACAGTGAATTGAAGTGTTGGAACAGACTGCTTCTCTTTCAGAGAAACGCATGAGAGTTTCTTTCTAATGCTTGCAAGTAGCTTAAGGCACTTTCAAATGAAAGTGATTTTCTCTGAAAGGACAGCATTTAGAAAGTGAAGCAACACTCCATTCACTTCGCACAGTGAATTGAAGTGTTGGAACAGTCTGCTTCTCTTTCAGAGAAACGCATGTGAGTTTCTTCCTAATGCTTGTAAGTAGCTTAAGGCACTTTCAAAGGAAAGTGATTTTCTCTGAAAGGACTGCATTTAGAAAGTGAAGCAATACTCCATTCACTTCGCACAGTGAATTGAAGTGTTGGAACAGACGGCTTCTCTTTCAGAGAAACGCATGTTAGTTTCTGGTGAATGCTTGTAAGTAGCTTAAGGCACTTTCAAAGGAAAGTGATTTTCTCTGAAAGGACAACATTTAGAAAGTGAAGCAACACTCCATTCACTTCGCACAGTGAATTGAAGTGTTGGAACAGACTGCTTCTCTTTCAGAGAAATGCATGTGAGTTTCTGTTGAATGCTTGTAAGTAGCTTAAGGCACTTTCAAAGGAAAGTGATTTTCTCTGAAAGGACAGCATTTAGAAAGTGAAGCAACACTCCATTCACTTCGCAGAGTGAATTGAAGTATTGGAACAGACTGCTTCTCTTTCAGAGAAACGCATGTGAGTTTCTGGTGAATGCTTGTAAGTAGCTTAAGGCACTTTCAAAGGAAAGTGATTTTCTCTGAAAGGACAGCATTTTAGAAAGTGAAGCAACACTTCATTCACTTCGCACAGTGATTTGAAGTGTTGGAACAGACTGCTTCTCTTTCAGAGAAATGCATGTGAGAGTCTTGTGAATTCTTGCAAGTTGCTTAAGGCACTTTCAAAGGAAAGTGATTTTCTCTGAAAGGACAGCATTTAGAAACTGAAGCAACACTCCATTCACTTCGCACAGTGAATTGAAGTGTTGGAACAGACTGCTTCTCTTTAAGAGAAACGCATGTGAGTTTTTTGTGAATGCTTGAAAGTAGTTTAAGGCACTCTCAAAGGAAAGTGATTTTCTCTGAAAGGACAGAATTTAGAAAGTGATGCAACACTCCATTCACTTCGCACACTGAATTGAAGTGTTGTAACAGACTGCTTCTCTTTCAGAGAAACGCATGTTAGTTTCTCGTGAATGCTTGTAAGTAGCTTAAGGCACTTTCAAAGGAAAGTGATTTTCTCTGAAAGGACAGCATTTAGAAAGTGAAGCAACACTCCATTCACTTCGCACAGTGAATTGAAGTATTGGAACAGACTGCTTCTCTTTAAGAGAAACGCATGTGAGTTTCTGGTGAATGCTTGTAAGTAGCTTAAGGCACTTTCAATGGAAAGTGATTTTCTCTGAAAGGACAGCATTTAGAAAGTGAAGCAACGCTCCATTCACTTCGCACAGTGAATTGAAGTGTTGGAACAGACTGCTTCTCTTTCAGAGAAACGCATGAGAGTTTCTTGTGAATGCTTGCAAGTTGCTTAAGGCACTTTCAAAGGAAAGTGATTTTCTCTGAAAGGACAGCATTTAGAAACTGAAGCAACACTCCATTCACTTCGCACAGTGAATTGAAGTGTTGGAACAGACTGCTTCTCTTTAAGAGAAACGCATGTGAGTTTTTTGTGAATGCTTGAAAGTAGTTTAAGGCACTTTCAAAGGAAAGTGATTTTCTCTGAAAGGACAGCATTTAGAAAGTGAAGCAACACTCCATTCACTTCGCACAGTGAATTGAAGTGTTGGAACAGACTGCTTCTCTTTCAGAGAAACGCATTTGAGTTTCTGGTGAATGTTTGTAAGTAGCTTAAGGCACTTTCAAAGGAAAGTGATTTTCTCTGAAAGGACAGCATTTTGAAAGTGAGGCAACACTCTATTCACTTCACACAGTGAATTGAAGTGTTGGAACAGACTGCTTCTCTTTCAGAGAAACGCACTAGTGTTTCTTGTGAATGCTTGCAAGTAGTTTAAGGCACTATCAAATGAAAGTGATTTTCTCTGAAAGGACAGCATTTAGAAAGTGAAGCAACACTCCATTCACTTCGCACAGTGAATTGAAGTGTTGGAACAGACTGCTTCTCTTTCAGAGAAATGCATGTGAGTTTCTGTTGAATGCTTGTAAGTAGCTTAAGGCACTTTCAAAGGAAAGTGATTTTCTCTGAAAGGACAGCATTTAGAAAGTGAAGCAACACTCCATTCACTTCGCAGAGTGAATTGAAGTATTGGAACAGACTGCTTCTCTTTCAGAGAAACGCATGTGAGTTTCTGGTGAATGCTTGTAAGTAGCTTAAGGCACTTTCAAAGGAAAGTGATTTTCTCTGAAAGGACAGCATTTTAGAAAGTGAAGCAACACTTCATTCACTTCGCACAGTGAATTGAAGTGTTGGAACAGACTGCTTCTCTTTCAGAGAAATGCATGTGAGAGTCTTGTGAATTCTTGCAAGTTGCTTAAGGCACTTTCAAAGGAAAGTGATTTTCTCTGAAAGGACAGCATTTAGAAACTGAAGCAACACTCCATTCACTTCGCACAGTGAATTGAAGTGTTGGAACAGACTGCTTCTCTTTAAGAGAAACGCATGTGAGTTTTTTGTGAATGCTTGAATGTAGTTTAAGGCACTCTCAAAGGAAAGTGATTTTCTCTGAAAGGACAGAATTTAGAAAGTGATGCAACACTCCATTCACTTCGCACAGTGAATTGAAGTGTTGTAACAGACTGCTTCTCTTTCAGAGAAACGCATGTTAGTTTCTCGTGAATGCTTGTAAGTAGCTTAAGGCACTTTCAAAGGAAAGTGATTTTCTCTGAAAGGACAGCATTTAGAAAGTGAAGCAACACTCCATTCACTTCGCACAGTGAATTGAAGTATTGGAACAGACTGCTTCTCTTTAAGAGAAACGCATGTGAGTTTCTGGTGAATGCTTGTAAGTAGCTTAAGGCACTTTCAATGGAAAGTGATTTTCTCTGAAAGGACAGCATTTAGAAAGTGAAGCAACGCTCCATTCACTTCGCACAGTGAATTGAAGTGTTGGAACAGACTGCTTCTCTTTCAGAGAAACGCATGAGAGTTTCTTGTGAATGCTTGCAAGTTGCTTAAGGCACTTTCAAAGGAAAGTGATTTTCTCTGAAAGGACAGCATTTAGAAACTGAAGCAACACTCCATTCACTTCGCACAGTGAATTGAAGTGTTGGAACAGACTGCTTCTCTTTCAGAGAAACGCATGTGAGTTTCTTCCGAATGCTTGCAAGTAGCTTAAGGCACTTTCAAAGGAAAGTGATTTTCTCTGAAAGGACAGCATTTAGAAAGTGAAGCAACACTCCATTCACTTCGCACAGTGAATTGAAGTGTTGGCACCGACTGCTTCTCTTTCAGAGAAACGCATGTGAGTTTCTGGTGAATGCTTGTAAGTAGCTTAAGGCACTTTCAAAGGAAAGTGATTTTCTCTGAAAGGACAGCATTTAGAAAGTGAAGCAACACTCCATTCCCTTCGTGCAGTGAATTGAAGTGTTGGAACAGAGTGCTTCTCTTTCATAGAAACGCATTAGTGTTTCTTGTGAATGCTTGCAAGTTGCTTAAGGCACTTTCAAAGGAAAGTGATTTTCTCTGAAAGGACATGATTTAGAAAGTGAAGCAACACTCCATTCACTTCGCACAGTGAATTGAAGTGTTAGAACAGACTGCTTCTCTTTCAGAAAAATGCATTTGAGTTTCTGTTGAATGCTTGTAAGTAGCTTAAGGCACTTTCAAAGGAAAGTGATTTTCTCTGAAAGAACAGCATTTAGAAAGTGAAGCAACACTCCATTCACTTCGCACATTGAATTGAAGTGTTGGAACAGACTGCTTCTCTTTCAGAGAAACGCATGTGAGTTTCTGGTGAATTCTTGTAAGTAGCTTAAGGCACTTTCAAAGGAAAGTGATTTTCTCTGAAAGGACAGCATTTAGAAAGTGAGGCAACACTCCATTCACTTCACACAGTGAATTGAAGTGTTGGAACAGACTGCTTCTCTTTCAGAGAAACGCATGAGAGTTTCTTTCTAATGCTTGCAAGTAGCTTAAGGCACTTTCAAATGAAAGTGATTTTCTCTGAAAGGACAGCATTTAGAAAGTGAAGCAACACTCCATTCACTTCGCACAGTGAATTGAAGTGTTGGAACAGTCTGCTTCTCTTTCAGAGAAACGCATGTGAGTTTCTTCCTAATGCTTGTAAGTAGCTTAAGGCACTTTCAAAGGAAAGTGATTTTCTCTGAAAGGACAGCATTTAGAAAGTGAAGCAACACTCCATTCACTTCACACAGTGAATTGAAGTGTTGGAACAGACTGCTTCTCTTTCAGAGAAATGCATGTGAGTTTCTGTTGAATGCTTGTAAGTAGCTTAAGGCACTTTCAAAGGAAAGTGATTTTCTCTGAAAGGACAGCATTTAGAAAGTGAAGCAACACTCCATTCACTTCGCAGAGTGAATTGAAGTATTGGAACAGACTGCTTCTCTTCCAGAGAAACGCATATGAGTTTCTGGTGAATGCTTGTAAATAGTTTAAGGCACTTTCAAAGGAAAGTGATTTTCTCTGAAAGGACAGCATTTTAGAAAGTGAAGCAACACTCCATTCACTTCGCACAGTGAATTGAAGTGTTGGAACAGACTGCTTCTCTTTAAGAGAAACGCATGTGAGTTTTTTGTGAATGCTTGAAAGTATTTTAAGGCACTTTCAAAGGAAAGTGATTTTCTCTGAAAGGACAGCATTTAGAAAGTGAAGCAACACTCCATTCACTTCACAGAGTGAATTGAAGTATTGGAACAGACTGCTTCTCTTTCAGAGAAACGCATGTGAGTTTCTTGTGAATTCTTGCAAGTTGCTTAAGGCACTTTCAAGGGAAAGTGATTTTCTCTGAAAGGACAGCATTTAGAAACTGAAGCAACACTCCATTCACTTCGCACAGTGAATTGAAGTGTTGGAACAGACTGCTTCTCTTTAAGAGAAACGCATGTGAGTTTTTTGTGAATGCTTGAAAGTAGTTTAAGGCTCTTTCAAAGGAAAGTGATTTTCTCTGAGAGGACAGCATTTAGAAAGTGAAGCAACACTCCATTCACTTCGCACAGTGAATTGAAGTGTTGGAACAGACTGCTTCTCTTTCAGAGAAACGCATGTGAGTTTCTGGTGAATGTTTGTAAGTAGCTTAAGGCACTTTCAAAGGAAAGTGATTTTCTCTGAAAGGACAGCATTTAGAAAGTGAGGCAACACTTTATTCACTTCACACAGTGAATTGAAGTGTTGGAAGAGACTGCTTCTCTTTCAGAGAAACGCACTAGTGTTTCTTGTGAATGCTTGCAAGTACTTTAAGGCACTATCAAAGAAAAGTGATTTTCTCTGAAAGGACAGCATTTAGAAAGTGAAGCAACACTCCATTCACTTCGCACAGTGAATTGAAGTGTTGGAACAGACTGCTTCTCTTTCAGAGAAACTCATGTGAGTTTTTTATGAATGCTCGAAAGTAGTTTAAGGCACTTTCAAAGGAAAGTGATTTTCTCTGAAAGGACAGCATTTAGAAAGTGAGGCAACACTCCATTCACTTCGCACAGTGAATTGAATTGTTGGAACAGACTGCTTCTCTTTCAGAGAAACGCATGTGAGTTTCTTCCTAATGCTTGCAAGTAGCTTAAGGCACTTTCAAAGGAAAGTGATTTTCTCTGAAAGGACAGCATTTAGAAAGTGAAGCAACACTCCATTCACTTCGCACAGTGAATTGAAGTGTTGGCACCGACTGCTTCTCTTTCCGAGAAACGCATGTGAGTTTCTGGTGAATGCTTGTAAGTAGCTTAAGGCACTTTCAAAGGAAAGTGATTTTCTCTGAAAGGACAGCATTTAGAAAGTGAAGCAACATTCCATTTCCTTCGTGCAGTGAATTGAAGTGTTGGAACAGAGTGCTTCTCTTTCATATAAAGGCATTAGTGTTTCTTGTGAATGCTTGCAAGTTGCTTAAGGCACTTTCAAAGGAAAGTGACTTTCTCTGAAAGGACATAACTTAGAAAGTGAAGCAACAATCCATTCACTTCGCACAGTGAATTGAAGTGTTAGAACAGACTGCTTCTCTTTCAGAGAAACGCATGTGAGTTTCTGTTGAATGCTTGTTAGTAGCTTAAGGCACTTTCAAAGGAAAGTGATTTTCTCTGAAAGGACAGCATTTAGAAAGTGAAGCAACACTCCATTCACTTCGCACATTGAATTGAAGTGTTGGAACAGACTGCTTCTCTTTCAGAGAAACGCATGTGAGTTTCTGGTGAATTCTTGTAAGTAGCTTAAGGCACTTTCAAAGGAAAGTGATTTTCTCTGAAAGGACAGCATTTAGAAAGTGAGGCAACACTCCATTCACTTCACACAGTGAATTGAAGTGTTGGAACAGACTGCTTCTCTTTCAGAGAAATGCATGAGAGTTTCTTCCTAATGCTTGCAAGTAGCTTAAGGCACTTTCAAATGAAAGTGATTTTCTCTGAAAGGACAGCATTTAGAAAGTGATGCAACACTCCATTCACTTCGCACAGTGAATTGAAGTGTTGGAACAGTCTGCTTCACTTTCAGAGAAACGCATGTGAGTTTCTTCCTAATGCTTGTAAGTAGCTTAAGGCACTTTCAAAGGAAAGTGATTTTCTCTGAAAGGACTGCATTTAGAAAGTGAAGCAATACTCCATTCACTTCGCACAGTGAATTGAAGTGTTGGAACAGACGGCTTCTCTTTCAGAGAAACGCATGTTAGTTTCTGGTGAATGCTTTTAAGTAGCTTAAGGCACTTTCAAAGGAAAGTGATTTTCTCTGAAAGGACAACATTTAGAAAGTGAAGCAACACTCCATTCACTTCGCACAGTGAATTGAAGTGTTGGAACAGACTGCTTCTCTTTCAGAGAAATGCATGTGAGTTTCTGTTGAATGCTTGTAAGTAGCTTAAGGCACTTTCAAAGGAAAGTGATTTTCTCTGAAAGGACAGCATTTAGAAAGTGAAGCAACACTCCATTCACTTCGCACAGTGAATTGAAGTATTGGAACAGACTGCTTCTCTTTCAGAGAAACGCATGTGAGTTTCTGGTGAATGCTTGTAAGTAGCTTAAGGCACTTTCAAAGGAAAGTGATTTTCTCTGAAAGGACAGCATTTTAGAAAGTGAAGCAACACTTCATTCACTTCGCACAGTGAATTGAAGTGTTGGAACAGACTGCTTCTCTTTCAGAGAAATGCATGTGAGTTTCTTGTGAATTCTTGCAAGTTGCTTAAGGCACTTTCAAAGGAAAGTGATTTTCTCTGAAAGGACAGCATTTAGAAACTGAAGCAACACTCCATTCACTTCGCACAGTGAATTGAAGTGTTGGAACAGACTGCTTCTCTTTAAGAGAAACGCATGTGAGTTTTTTGTGAATGCTTGAAAGTAGTTTAAGGCACTCTCAAAGGAAAGTGATTTTCTCTGAAAGGACAGAATTTAGAAAGTGATGCAACACTCCATTCACTTCGCACAGTGAATTGAAGTGTTGTAACAGACTGCTTCTCTTTCAGAGAAACGCATGTTAGTTTCTCGTGAATGCTTGTAAGTAGCTTAAGGCACTTTCAAAGGAAAGTGATTTTCTCTGAAAGGACAGCATTTAGAAAGTGAAGCAACACTCCATTCACTTCGCAGAGTGAATTGAAGTATTGGAACAGACTGCTTCTCTTTAAGAGAAACGCATGTGAGTTTCTGGTGAATGCTTGTAAGTAGCTTAAGGCACTTTCAATGGAAAGTGATTTTCTCTGAAAGGACAGCATTTAGAAAGTGAAACAACGCTCCATTCACTTCGCACAGTGAATTGAAGTGTTGGAACAGACTGCTTCTCTTTCAGAGAAACGCATGAGAGTTTCTTGTGAATGCTTGAAAGTAGTTTAAGGCACTTTCAAAGGAAAGTGATTTTCTCTGAAAGGACAGCATTTTGAAAGTGAGGCAACACTCTATTCACTTCACACAGTGAATTGAAGTGTTGGAACAGACTGCTTCTCTTTCAGAGAAACGCACTAGTGTTTCTTGTGAATGCTTGCAAGTAGTTTAAGGCACTATCAAATGAAAGTGATTTTCTCTGAAAGGACAGCATTTAGAAAGTGAAGCAACACTCCATTCACTTCGCACAGTGAATTGAAGTGTTGGCACCGACTGCTTCTCTTTCAGAGAAACGCATGTGAGTTTCTGGTGAATGTTTGTAAGTAGCTTAAGGCACTTTCATAGTAAAGTGATTTTCTCTGAAAGGACAGCATTTAGAAAGTGAAGCAACACTCCATTCACTTCGCACAGTGAATTGAAGTGTTAGAACAGACTGCTTCTCTTTCAGAAAAATGCATTTGAGTTTCTGTTGAATGCTTGTTAGTAGCTTAAGGCACTTTCAAAGGAAAGTGATTTTCTCTGAAAGGACAGCATTTAGAAAGTGAAGCAACACTCCATTCACTTCGCACCTTTAATTGAAGTGTTGGAACAGACTGCTTCTCTTTCAGAGAAACGCATGTGAGTTTCTGGTGAATTCTTGTAAGTAGCTTAAGGCACTTTCAAAGGAAAGTGATTTTCTCTGAAAGGACAGCATTTAGAAAGTGAGGCAACACTCCATTTACTTCACACAGTGAATTGAGGTGTTGGAACAGACTGCTTCTCTTTCAGAGAAACGCATGAGAGTTTCTTTCTAATGCTTGCAAGTAGCTTAAGGCACTTTCAAATGAAAGTGATTTTCTCTGAAAGGACAGCATTTAGAAAGTGAAGCAACACTCCATTCACTTCGCACAGTGAATTGAAGTGTTGGAACAGTCTGCTTCTCTTTCAGAGAAACGCATGTGAGTTTCTTCCTAATGCTTGTAAGTAGCTTAAGGCACTTTCAAAGGAAAGTGATTTTCTCTGAAAGGACAGCATTTAGAAAGTGAAGCAACACTCCATTCACTTCACACAGTGAATTGAAGTGTTGGAACAGACTGCTTCTCTTTCAGAGAAATGCATGTGAGTTTCTGTTGAATGCTTGTAAGTAGCTTAAGGCACTTTCAAAGGAAAGTGATTTTCTCTGAAAGGACAGCATTTAGAAAGTGAAGCAACACTCCATTCACTTCGCAGAGTGAATTGAAGTATTGGAACAGACTGCTTCTCTTCCAGAGAAACGCATATGAGTTTCTGGTGAATGCTTGTAAATAGCTTAAGGCACTTTCAGGGGAAAGTGATTTTCTCTGAAAGGACAGCATTTTAGAAAGTGAAGCAACACTCCATTCACTTCGCACAGTGAATTGAAGTGTTGGAACAGACTGCTTCTCTTTAAGAGAAACGCATGTGAGTTTTTTGTGAATGCTTGAAAGTATTTTAAGGCACTTTCAAAGGAAAGTGATTTTCTCTGAAAGGACAGCATTTAGAAAGTGAAGCAACACTCCATTCACTTCGCAGAGTGAATTGAAGTATTGGAACAGACTGCTTCTCTTTCAGAGAAACGCATGTGAGTTTCTTGTGAATTCTTGCAAGTTGCTTAAGGCACTTTCAAGGGAAAGTGATTTTCTCTGAAAGGACAGCATTTAGAAACTGAAGCAACACTCCATTCACTTCGCACAGTGAATTGAAGTGTTGGAACAGACTGCTTCTCTTTAAGAGAAATGCATGTGAGTTTTTTGTGAATGCTTGAAAGTATTTTAAGGCACTTTCAAAGGAAAGTGATTTTCTCTGAAAGGACAGCATTTAGAAAGTGAAGCAACACTCCATTCACTTCGCACAGTGAATTGAAGTGTTGGAACAGACTGCTTCTCTTTCAGAGAAACGCATGTGAGTTTCTGGTGAATGTTTGTAAGTAGCTTAAGGCACTTTCAAAGGAAAGTGATTTTCTCTGAAAGGACAGCTTTTAGAAAGTGAGGCAACACTTTATTCACTTCACACAGTGAATTGAAGTGTTGGAAGAGACTGCTTCTCTTTCAGAGAAATGCACTAGTGTTTCTTGTGAATGCTTGCAAGTAGTTTAAGGCACTATCAAAGGAAAGTGATTTTCTCTGAAAGGACAGCATTTAGAAAGTGAAGCAACACTCCATTCACTTCGCACAGTGAATTGAAGTGTTGGAACAGACTGCTTCTCTTTCAGAGAAACACATGTGAGTTTTTTATGAATGCTTGAAAGTAGTTTAAGGCACTTTCAAAGGAAAGTGATTTTCTCTGAAAGGACAGCATTTAGAAAGTGAGGCAACACTCCATTCACTTCGCACAGTGAATTGAATTGTTGGAACAGACTGCTTCTCTTTCAGAGAAACGCATGTGAGTTTCTTCCTAATGCTTGCAAGTAGCTTAAGGCACTTTCAAAGGAAAGTGATTTTCTCTGAAAGGACAGCATTTAGAAAGTGAAGCAACACTCCATTCACTTCGCACAGTGAATTGAAGTGTTGGCACCGACTGCTTCTCTTTCCGAGAAACGCATGTGAGTTTCTGGTGAATGCTTGTAAGTAGCTTAAGGCACTTTCAAAGGAAAGTGATTTTCTCTGAAAGGACAGCATTTAGAAAGTGAAGCAACATTCCATTTCCTTCGTGCAGTGAATTGAAGTGTTGGAACAGAGTGCTTCTCTTTCATATAAAGGCATTAGTGTTTCTTGTGAATGCTTGCAAGTTGCTTAAGGCACTTTCAAAGGAAAGTGACTTTCTCTGAAAGGACATAACTTAGAAAGTGAAGCAACACTCCATTCACTTCGCACAGTGAATTGAAGTGTTAGAACAGACTGCTTCTCTTTCAGAGAAACGCATGTGAGTTTCTGTTGAATGCTTGTTAGTAGCTTAAGGCACTTTCAAAGGAAAGTGATTTTCTCTGAAAGGACAGCATTTAGAAAGTGAAGCAACACTCCATTCACTTCGCACATTGAATTGAAGTGTTGGAACAGACTGCTTCTCTTTCAGAGAAACGCATGTGAGTTTCTGGTGAATTCTTGTAAGTAGCTTAAGGCACTTTCAAAGGAAAGTGATTTTCTCTGAAAGGACAGCATTTAGAAAGTGAGGCAACACTCCATTCACTTCACACAGTGAATTGAAGTGTTGGAACAGACTGCTTCTCTTTCAGAGAAATGCATGAGAGTTTCTTCCTAATGCTTGCAAGTAGCTTAAGGCACTTTCAAATGAAAGTGATTTTCTCTGAAAGGACAGCATTTAGAAAGTGATGCAACACTCCATTCACTTCGCACAGTGAATTGAAGTGTTGGAACAGTCTGCTTCTCTTTCAGAGAAACGCATGTGAGTTTCTTCCTAATGCTTGTAAGTAGCTTAAGGCACTTTCAAAGGAAAGTGATTTTCTCTGAAAGGACTGCATTTAGAAAGTGAAGCAATACTCCATTCACTTCGCACAGTGAATTGAAGTGTTGGAACAGACTGCTTCTCTTTCAGAGAAACGCATGTTAGTTTCTGGTGATTGCTTGTAAGTAGCTTAAGGCACTTTCAAAGGAAAGTGATTTTCTCTGAAAGGACAACATTTAGAAAGTGAAGCAACACTCCATTCACTTCGCACAGTGAATTGAAGTGTTGGAACAGACTGCTTCTTTTTCAGAGAAACGCATGTGTGTTTCTTATGAATGCTTGAAAGTAGTTTAAGGCACTTTCAAAGGAAAGTGATTTTCTCTAAAAGGACAGCATTTAGAAATTGAGGCAACACTCCATTCACTTCGCACAGTGAATTGAAGTGTTGGAACAGACTGCTTCTCTTTCAGAGAAACGCATGTGAGTTTCTTCCGAATGCTTGCAAGTAGCTTAAGGCACTTTCAAAGGAAAGTGATTTTCTCTGAAAGGACAGCATTTAGAAAGTGAAGCAACACTCCATTCACTTCGCACAGTGAATTGAAGTGTTGGCACCGACTGCTTCTCTTTCAGAGAAACGCATGTGAGTTTCTGGTGAATGCTTGTAAGTAGCTTAAGGCACTTTCAAAGGAAAGTGATTTTCTCTGAAAGGACAGCATTTAGAAAGTGAAGCAACACTCCATTCCCTTCGTGCAGTGAATTGAAGTGTTGGAACAGAGTGCTTCTCTTTCATATAAACGCATTAGTGTTTCTTGTGAATGCTTGCAAGTTGCTTAAGGCACTTTCAAAGGAAAGTGATTTTCTCTGAAAGGACATGATTTAGAAAGTGAAGCAACACTCCATTCACTTCGCACAGTGAATTGAAGTGTTAGAACAGACTGCTTCTCTTTCAGAGAAATGCATGTGAGTTTCTGTTGAATGCTTGTTAGTAGCTTAAGGCACTTTCAAAGGAAAGTGATTTTCTCTGAAAGGACAGCATTTAGAAAGTGAAGCAACACTCCATTCACTTCACACAGTGAATTGAAGTGTTGGAACAGACTGCTTCTCTTTCAGAGAAATGCATGTGAGTTTCTGTTGAATGCTTGTAAGTAGCTTAAGGCACTTTCAAAGGAAAGTGATTTTCTCTGAAAGGACAGCATTTAGAAAGTGAAGCAACACTCCATTCACTTCGCAGAGTGAATTGAAGTATTGGAACAGACTGCTTCTCTTCCAGAGAAACGCATATGAGTTTCTGGTGAATGCTTGTAAATAGCTTAAGGCACTTTCAAAGGAAAGTGATTTTCTCTGAAAGGACAGCATTTTAGAAAGTGAAGCAACACTCCATTCACTTCGCACAGTGAATTGAAGTGTTGGAACAGACTGCTTCTCTTTCAGAGAAACGCATGTGAGTTTCTGGTGAATGTTTGTAAGTAGCTTAAGGCACTTTCAAAGGAAAGTGATTTTCTCTGAAAGGACAGCATTTAGAAAGTGAGGCAACACTTTATTCACTTCACACAGTGAATTGAAGTGTTGGAAGAGACTGCTTCTCTTTCAGAGAAACGCACTAGTGTTTCTTGTGAATGCTTGCAAGTAGTTTAAGGCACTATCAAAGGAAAGTGATTTTCTCTGAAAGGACAGCATTTAGAAAGTGAAGCAACACTCCATTCACTTCGCACAGTGAATTGAAGTGTTGGAACAGACTGCTTCTCTTTCAGAGAAACTCATGTGAGTTTTTTATGAATGCTTGAAAGTAGTTTAAGGCACTTTCAAAGGAAAGTGATTTCCTCTGAAAGGACAGCATTTAGAAAGTGAGGCAACACTCCATTCACTTCGCACAGTGAATTGAATTGTTGGAACAGACTGCTTCTCTTTCAGAGAAACGCATGTGAGTTTCTTCCTAATGCTTGCAAGTAGCTTAAGGCACTTTCAAAGGAAAGTGATTTTCTCTGAAAGGACAGCATTTAGAAAGTGAAGCAACACTCCATTCACTTCGCACAGTGAATTGAAGTGTTGGCACCGACTGCCTCTCTTTCCGAGAAACGCATGTGAGTTTCTGGTGAATGCTTGTAAGTAGCTTAAGGCACTTTCAAAGGAAAGTGATTTTCTCTGAAAGGACAGCATTTAGAAAGCGAAGCTACATTCCATTTCCTTCGTGCAGTGAATTGAAGTGTTGGAACAGAGTGCTTCTCTTTCATATAAAGGCATTAGTGTTTCTTGTGAATGCTTGCAAGTTGCTTAAGGCACTTTCAAAGGAAAGTGACTTTCTCTGAAAGGACATAACTTAGAAAGTGAAGCAACACTCCATTCACTTCGCACAGTGAATTGAAGTGTTAGAACAGACTGCTTCTCTTTCAGAGAAACGCATGTGAGTTTCTGTTAAATGCTTGTTAGTAGCTTAAGGCACTTTCAAAGGAAAGTGATTTTCTCTGAAAGGACAGCATTTAGAAAGTGAAGCAACACTCCATTCACTTCGCACATTGAATTGAAGTGTTGGAACAGACTGCTTCTCTTTCAGAGAAACGCATGTGAGTTTCTGGTGAATTCTTGTAAGTAGCTTAAGGCACTTTCAAAGGAAAGTGATTTTCTCTGAAAGGACAGCATTTAGAAAGTGAGGCAACACTCCATTCACTTCACACAGTGAATTGAAGTGTTGGAACAGACTGCTTCTCTTTCAGAGAAATGCATGAGAGTTTCTTCCTAATGCTTGCAAGTAGCTTAAGGCACTTTCAAATGAAAGTGATTTTCTCTGAAAGGACAGCATTTAGAAAGTGATGCAACACTCCATTCACTTCGCACAGTGAATTGAAGTGTTGGAACAGTCTGCTTCTCTTTCAGAGAAACGCATGTGAGTTTCTTCCTAATGCTTGTAAGTAGCTTAAGGCACTTTCAAAGAAAAGTGATTTTCTCTGAAAGGACAGCATTTAGAAAGTGAAGCAATACTCCATTCACTTCGCACAGTGAATGGAAGTGTTGGAACAGACTGCTTCTCTTTCAGAGAAACGCATGTTAGTTTCTGGTGAATGCTTGTAAGTAGCTTAAGGCACTTTCAAAGGAAAGTGATTTTCTCTGAAAGGACAACATTTAGAAAGTGAAGCAACACTCCATTCACTTCGCACAGTGAATTGAAGTGTTGGAACAGACTGCTTCTTTTTCAGAGAAACGCATGTGTGTTTTTTATGAATGCTTGAAAGTAGTTTAAGGCACTTTCAAAGGAAAGTGATTTTCTCTAAAAGGACAGCATTTAGAAATTGAGGCAACACTCCATTCACTTCGCACAGTGAATTGAAGTGTTGGAACAGACTGCTTCTCTTTCAGAGAAACGCATGTGAGTTTCTTCCGAATGCTTGCAAGTAGCTTAAGGCACTTTCAAAGGAAAGTGATTTTCTCTGAAAGGACAGCATTTAGAAAGTGAAGCAACACTCCATTCACTTCGCACAGTGAATTGAAGTGTTGGCACCGACTGCTTCTCTTTCAGAGAAACGCATGTGAGTTTCTGGTGAATGCTTGTAAGTAGCTTAAGGCACTTTCAAAGGAAAGTGATTTTCTCTGAAAGGACAGCATTTAGAAAGTGAAGCAACGCTCCATTCCCTTCGTGCAGTGAATTGAAGTGTTGGAACAGAGTGCTTCTCTTTCATATAAACGCATTAGTGTTTCTTGTGAATGCTTGCAAGTTGCTTAAGGCACTTTCAAAAAAAAGTGATTTTCTCTGAAAGGACATGATTTAGAAAGTGAAGCAACACTCCATTCACTTCGCACAGTGAATTGAAGTGTTAGAACAGACTGCTTCTCTTTCAGAGAAATGCATGTGAATTTCTGTTGAATGCTTGTTAGTAGCTTAAGGCACTTTCAAAGGAAAGTGATTTTCTCTGAAAGGACAGCATTTAGAAAGTGAAGCAACACTCCATTCACTTCGCACATTGAATTGAAGTGTTGGAACAGACTGCTTCTCTTTCAGAGAAACGCATGTGAGTTTCTGGTGAATTCTTGTAAGTAGCTTAAGGCACTTTCAAAGGAAAGTGATTTTCTCTGAAAGGACAGCATTTAGAAAGTGAGGCAACACTCCATTCACTTCACACAGTGAATTGAAGTGTTGGAACAGACTGCTTCTCTTTCAGAGAAACGCATGAGAGTTTCTTCCTAATGCTTGCAAGTAGCTTAAGGCACTTTCAAATGAAAGTGATTTTCTCTGAAAGGACAGCATTTAGAAAGTGAAGCAACACTCCATTCACTTCGCACAGTGAATTGAAGTGTTGGAACAGTCTGCTTCTCTTTCAGAGAAACGCATGTGAGTTTCTTCCTAATGCTTGTAAGTAGCTTAAGGCACTTTCAAAGCAAAGTGATTTTCTCTGAAAGGACAGCATTTAGAAAGTGAAGCAACACTCCATTCACTTCACACAGTGAATTGAAGTGTTGGAACAGACTGCTTCTCTTTCAGAGAAATGCATGTGAGTTTCTGTTGAATGCTTGTAAGTAGCTTAAGGCACTTTCAAAGGAAAGTGATTTTCTCTGAAAGGACAGCATTTAGAAAGTGAAGCAACACTCCATTCACTTCGCAGAGTGAATTGAAGTATTGGAACAGACTGCTTCTCTTCCAGAGAGACGCATATGAGTTTCTGGTGAATGCTTGTAAGTAGCTTAAGGCACTTTCAAAGGAAAGTGATTTTCTCTGAAAGTACAGCATTTTAGAAAGTGAAGCAACACTCCATTCACTTCGCACAGTGAATTGAAGTGTTGGAACAGACTGCTTCTCTTTAAGAGAAACGCATGTGAGTTTTTTGTGAATGCTTGAAAGTATTTTAAGGCACTTTCAAAGGAAAGTGATTTTCTCTGAAAGGACAGCATTTTAGAAAGTGAAGCAACACTTCATTCACTTCGCACAGTGAATTGAAGTGTTGGAACAGACTGCTTCTCTTTCAGAGAAATGCATGTGAGAGTCTTGTGAATTCTTGCAAGTTGCTTAAGGCACTTTCAAAGGAAAGTGATTTTCTCTGAAAGGACAGCATTTAGAAACTGAAGCAACACTCCATTCACTTCGCACAGTGAATTGAAGTGTTGGAACAGACTGCTTCTCTTTAAGAGAAACGCATGTGAGTTTTTTGTGAATGCTTGAAAGTAGTTTAAGGCACTCTCAAAGGAAAGTGATTTTCTCTGAAAGGACAGAATTTAGAAAGTGATGCAACACTCCATTCACTTCGCACACTGAATTGAAGTGTTGTAACAGACTGCTTCTCTTTCAGAGAAACGCATGTTAGTTTCTCGTGAATGCTTGTAAGTAGCTTAAGGCACTTTCAAAGGAAAGTGATTTTCTCTGAAAGGACAGCATTTAGAAAGTGAAGCAACACTCCATTCACTTCGCACAGTGAATTGAAGTATTGGAACAGACTGCTTCTCTTTAAGAGAAACGCATGTGAGTTTCTGGTGAATGCTTGTAAGTAGCTTAAGGCACTTTCAATGGAAAGTGATTTTCTCTGAAAGGACAGCATTTAGAAAGTGAAGCAACGCTCCATTCACTTCGCACAGTGAATTGAAGTGTTGGAACAGACTGCTTCTCTTTCAGAGAAACGCATGAGAGTTTCTTGTGAATGCTTGCAAGTTGCTTAAGGCACTTTCAAAGGAAAGTGATTTTCTCTGAAAGGACAGCATTTAGAAACTGAAGCAACACTCCATTCACTTCGCACAGTGAATTGAAGTGTTGGAACAGACTGCTTCTCTTTAAGAGAAACGCATGTGAGTTTTTTGTGAATGCTTGAAAGTAGTTTAAGGCACTTTCAAAGGAAAGTGATTTTCTCTGAAAGGACAGCATTTAGAAAGTGAAGCAACACTCCATTCACTTCGCACAGTGAATTGAAGTGTTGGAACAGACTGCTTCTCTTTCAGAGAAACGCATTTGAGTTTCTGGTGAATGTTTGTAAGTAGCTTAAGGCACTTTCAAAGGAAAGTGATTTTCTCTGAAAGGACAGCATTTTGAAAGTGAGGCAACACTCTATTCACTTCGCACAGTGAATTGAAGTGTTGGAACAGACTGCTTCTCTTTCAGAGAAACGCACTAGTGTTTCTTGTGAATGCTTGCAAGTAGTTTAAGGCACTATCAAATGAAAGTGATTTTCTCTGAAAGGACAGCATTTAGAAAGTGAAGCAACACTCCATTCACTTCGCACAGTGAATTGAAGTGTTGGAACAGACTGCTTCTCTTTCAGAGAAATGCATGTGAGTTTCTGTTGAATGCTTGTAAGTAGCTTAAGGCACTTTCAAAGGAAAGTGATTTTCTCTGAAAGGACAGCATTTAGAAAGTGAAGCAACACTCCATTCACTTCGCAGAGTGAATTGAAATATTGGAACAGACTGCTTCTCTTTCAGAGAAACGCATGTGAGTTTCTGGTGAATGCTTGTAAGTAGCTTAAGGCACTTTCAAAGGAAAGTGATTTTCTCTGAAAGGACAGCATTTTAGAAAGTGAAGCAACACTTCATTCACTTCGCACAGTGAATTGAAGTGTTGGAACAGACTGCTTCTCTTTCAGAGAAATGCATGTGAGAGTCTTGTGAATTCTTGCAAGTTGCTTAAGGCACTTTCAAAGGAAAGTGATTTTCTCTGAAAGGACAGCATTTAGAAACTGAAGCAACACTCCATTCACTTCGCACAGTGAATTGAAGTGTTGGAACAGACTGCTTCTCTTTAAGAGAAACGCATGTGAGTTTTTTGTGAATGCTTGAAAGTAGTTTAAGGCACTCTCAAAGGAAAGTGATTTTCTCTGAAAGGACAGAATTTAGAAAGTGATGCAACACTCCATTCACTTCGCACAGTGAATTGAAGTGTTGTAACAGACTGCTTCTCTTTCAGAGAAACGCATGTTAGTTTCTCGTGAATGCTTGTAAGTAGCTTAAGGCACTTTCAAAGGAAAGTGATTTTCTCTGAAAGGACAGCATTTAGAAAGTGAAGCAACACTCCATTCACTTCGCACAGTGAATTGAAGTATTGGAACAGACTGCTTCTCTTTAAGAGAAACGCATGTGAGTTTCTGGTGAATGCTTGTAAGTAGCTTAAGGCACTTTCAATGGAAAGTGATTTTCTCTGAAAGGACAGCATTTAGAAAGTGAAGCAACGCTCCATTCACTTCGCACAGTGAATTGAAGTGTTGGAACAGACTGCTTCTCTTTCAGAGAAACGCATGAGAGTTTCTTGTGAATGCTTGCAAGTTGCTTAAGGCACTTTCAAAGGAAAGTGATTTTCTCTGAAAGGACAGCATTTAGAAACTGAAGCAACACTCCATTCACTTCGCACAGTGAATTGAAGTGTTGGAACAGACTGCTTCTCTTTCAGAGAAACGCATGTGAGTTTCTTCCGAATGCTTGCAAGTAGCTTAAGGCACTTTCAAAGGAAAGTGATTTTCTCTGAAAGGACAGCATTTAGAAAGTGAAGCAACACTCCATTCACTTCGCACAGTGAATTGAAGTGTTGGCACCGACTGCTTCTCTTTCAGAGAAACGCATGTGAGTTTCTGGTGAATGCTTGTAAGTAGCTTAAGGCACTTTCAAAGGAAAGTGATTTTCTCTGAAAGGACAGCATTTAGAAAGTGAAGCAACACTCCATTCCCTTCGTGCAGTGAATTGAAGTGTTGGAACAGAGTGCTTCTCTTTCATAGAAACGCATTAGTGTTTCTTGTGAATGCTTGCAAGTTGCTTAAGGCACTTTCAAAGGAAAGTGATTTTCTCTGAAAGGACATGATTTAGAAAGTGAAGCAACACTCCATTCACTTCGCACAGTGAATTGAAGTGTTAGAACAGACTGCTTCTCTTTCAGAAAAATGCATTTGAGTTTCTGTTGAATGCTTGTAAGTAGCTTAAGGCACTTTCAAAGGAAAGTGATTTTCTCTGAAAGAACAGCATTTAGAAAGTGAAGCAACACTCCATTCACTTCGCACATTGAATTGAAGTGTTGGAACAGACTGCTTCTCTTTCAGAGAAACGCATGTGAGTTTCTGGTGAATTCTTGTAAGTAGCTTAAGGCACTTTCAAAGGAAAGTGATTTTCTCTGAAAGGACAGCATTTAGAAAGTGAGGCAACACTCCATTCACTTCACACAGTGAATTGAAGTGTTGGAACAGACTGCTTCTCTTTCAGAGAAACGCATGAGAGTTTCTTTCTAATGCTTGCAAGTAGCTTAAGGCACTTTCAAATGAAAGTGATTTTCTCTGAAAGGACAGCATTTAGAAAGTGAAGCAACACTCCATTCACTTCGCACAGTGAATTGAAGTGTTGGAACAGTCTGCTTCTCTTTCAGAGAAACGCATGTGAGTTTCTTCCTAATGCTTGTAAGTAGCTTAAGGCACTTTCAAAGGAAAGTGATTTTCTCTGAAAGGACTGCATTTAGAAAGTGAAGCAATACTCCATTCACTTCGCACAGTGAATTGAAGTGTTGGAACAGACGGCTTCTCTTTCAGAGAAACGCATGTTAGTTTCTGGTGAATGCTTGTAAGTAGCTTAAGGCACTTTCAAAGGAAAGTGATTTTCTCTGAAAGGACAACATTTAGAAAGTGAAGCAACACTCCATTCACTTCGCACAGTGAATTGAAGTGTTGGAACAGACTGCTTCTCTTTCAGAGAAATGCATGTGAGTTTCTGTTGAATGCTTGTAAGTAGCTTAAGGCACTTTCAAAGGAAAGTGATTTTCTCTGAAAGGACAGCATTTAGAAAGTGAAGCAACACTCCATTCACTTCGCAGAGTGAATTGAAGTATTGGAACAGACTGCTTCTCTTTCAGAGAAACGCATGTGAGTTTCTGGTGAATGCTTGTAAGTAGCTTAAGGCACTTTCAAAGGAAAGTGATTTTCTCTGAAAGGACAGCATTTTAGAAAGTGAAGCAACACTTCATTCACTTCGCACAGTGATTTGAAGTGTTGGAACAGACTGCTTCTCTTTCAGAGAAATGCATGTGAGAGTCTTGTGAATTCTTGCAAGTTGCTTAAGGCACTTTCAAAGGAAAGTGATTTTCTCTGAAAGGACAGCATTTAGAAACTGAAGCAACACTCCATTCACTTCGCACAGTGAATTGAAGTGTTGGAACAGACTGCTTCTCTTTAAGAGAAACGCATGTGAGTTTTTTGTGAATGCTTGAAAGTAGTTTAAGGCACTCTCAAAGGAAAGTGATTTTCTCTGAAAGGACAGAATTTAGAAAGTGATGCAACACTCCATTCACTTCGCACACTGAATTGAAGTGTTGTAACAGACTGCTTCTCTTTCAGAGAAACGCATGTTAGTTTCTCGTGAATGCTTGTAAGTAGCTTAAGGCACTTTCAAAGGAAAGTGATTTTCTCTGAAAGGACAGCATTTAGAAAGTGAAGCAACACTCCATTCACTTCGCACAGTGAATTGAAGTATTGGAACAGACTGCTTCTCTTTAAGAGAAACGCATGTGAGTTTCTGGTGAATGCTTGTAAGTAGCTTAAGGCACTTTCAATGGAAAGTGATTTTCTCTGAAAGGACAGCATTTAGAAAGTGAAGCAACGCTCCATTCACTTCGCACAGTGAATTGAAGTGTTGGAACAGACTGCTTCTCTTTCAGAGAAACGCATGAGAGTTTCTTGTGAATGCTTGCAAGTTGCTTAAGGCACTTTCAAAGGAAAGTGATTTTCTCTGAAAGGACAGCATTTAGAAACTGAAGCAACACTCCATTCACTTCGCACAGTGAATTGAAGTGTTGGAACAGACTGCTTCTCTTTAAGAGAAACGCATGTGAGTTTTTTGTGAATGCTTGAAAGTAGTTTAAGGCACTTTCAAAGGAAAGTGATTTTCTCTGAAAGGACAGCATTTAGAAAGTGAAGCAACACTCCATTCACTTCGCACAGTGAATTGAAGTGTTGGAACAGACTGCTTCTCTTTCAGAGAAACGCATTTGAGTTTCTGGTGAATGTTTGTAAGTAGCTTAAGGCACTTTCAAAGGAAAGTGATTTTCTCTGAAAGGACAGCATTTTGAAAGTGAGGCAACACTCTATTCACTTCACACAGTGAATTGAAGTGTTGGAACAGACTGCTTCTCTTTCAGAGAAACGCACTAGTGTTTCTTGTGAATGCTTGCAAGTAGTTTAAGGCACTATCAAATGAAAGTGATTTTCTCTGAAAGGACAGCATTTAGAAAGTGAAGCAACACTCCATTCACTTCGCACAGTGAATTGAAGTGTTGGAACAGACTGCTTCTCTTTCAGAGAAATGCATGTGAGTTTCTGTTGAATGCTTGTAAGTAGCTTAAGGCACTTTCAAAGGAAAGTGATTTTCTCTGAAAGGACAGCATTTAGAAAGTGAAGCAACACTCCATTCACTTCGCAGAGTGAATTGAAGTATTGGAACAGACTGCTTCTCTTTCAGAGAAACGCATGTGAGTTTCTGGTGAATGCTTGTAAGTAGCTTAAGGCACTTTCAAAGGAAAGTGATTTTCTCTGAAAGGACAGCATTTTAGAAAGTGAAGCAACACTTCATTCACTTCGCACAGTGAATTGAAGTGTTGGAACAGACTGCTTCTCTTTCAGAGAAATGCATGTGAGAGTCTTGTGAATTCTTGCAAGTTGCTTAAGGCACTTTCAAAGGAAAGTGATTTTCTCTGAAAGGACAGCATTTAGAAACTGAAGCAACACTCCATTCACTTCGCACAGTGAATTGAAGTGTTGGAACAGACTGCTTCTCTTTAAGAGAAACGCATGTGAGTTTTTTGTGAATGCTTGAATGTAGTTTAAGGCACTCTCAAAGGAAAGTGATTTTCTCTGAAAGGACAGAATTTAGAAAGTGATGCAACACTCCATTCACTTCGCACAGTGAATTGAAGTGTTGTAACAGACTGCTTCTCTTTCAGAGAAACGCATGTTAGTTTCTCGTGAATGCTTGTAAGTAGCTTAAGGCACTTTCAAAGGAAAGTGATTTTCTCTGAAAGGACAGCATTTAGAAAGTGAAGCAACACTCCATTCACTTCGCACAGTGAATTGAAGTATTGGAACAGACTGCTTCTCTTTAAGAGAAACGCATGTGAGTTTCTGGTGAATGCTTGTAAGTAGCTTAAGGCACTTTCAATGGAAAGTGATTTTCTCTGAAAGGACAGCATTTAGAAAGTGAAGCAACGCTCCATTCACTTCGCACAGTGAATTGAAGTGTTGGAACAGACTGCTTCTCTTTCAGAGAAACGCATGAGAGTTTCTTGTGAATGCTTGCAAGTTGCTTAAGGCACTTTCAAAGGAAAGTGATTTTCTCTGAAAGGACAGCATTTAGAAACTGAAGCAACACTCCATTCACTTCGCACAGTGAATTGAAGTGTTGGAACAGACTGCTTCTCTTTCAGAGAAACGCATGTGAGTTTCTTCCGAATGCTTGCAAGTAGCTTAAGGCACTTTCAAAGGAAAGTGATTTTCTCTGAAAGGACAGCATTTAGAAAGTGAAGCAACACTCCATTCACTTCGCACAGTGAATTGAAGTGTTGGCACCGACTGCTTCTCTTTCAGAGAAACGCATGTGAGTTTCTGGTGAATGCTTGTAAGTAGCTTAAGGCACTTTCAAAGGAAAGTGATTTTCTCTGAAAGGACAGCATTTAGAAAGTGAAGCAACACTCCATTCCCTTCGTGCAGTGAATTGAAGTGTTGGAACAGAGTGCTTCTCTTTCATAGAAACGCATTAGTGTTTCTTGTGAATGCTTGCAAGTTGCTTAAGGCACTTTCAAAGGAAAGTGATTTTCTCTGAAAGGACATGATTTAGAAAGTGAAGCAACACTCCATTCACTTCGCACAGTGAATTGAAGTGTTAGAACAGACTGCTTCTCTTTCAGAAAAATGCATTTGAGTTTCTGTTGAATGCTTGTAAGTAGCTTAAGGCACTTTCAAAGGAAAGTGATTTTCTCTGAAAGAACAGCATTTAGAAAGTGAAGCAACACTCCATTCACTTCGCACATTGAATTGAAGTGTTGGAACAGACTGCTTCTCTTTCAGAGAAACGCATGTGAGTTTCTGGTGAATTCTTGTAAGTAGCTTAAGGCACTTTCAAAGGAAAGTGATTTTCTCTGAAAGGACAGCATTTAGAAAGTGAGGCAACACTCCATTCACTTCACACAGTGAATTGAAGTGTTGGAACAGACTGCTTCTCTTTCAGAGAAACGCATGAGAGTTTCTTTCTAATGCTTGCAAGTAGCTTAAGGCACTTTCAAATGAAAGTGATTTTCTCTGAAAGGACAGCATTTAGAAAGTGAAGCAACACTCCATTCACTTCGCACAGTGAATTGAAGTGTTGGAACAGTCTGCTTCTCTTTCAGAGAAACGCATGTGAGTTTCTTCCTAATGCTTGTAAGTAGCTTAAGGCACTTTCAAAGGAAAGTGATTTTCTCTGAAAGGACAGCATTTAGAAAGTGAAGCAACACTCCATTCACTTCACACAGTGAATTGAAGTGTTGGAACAGACTGCTTCTCTTTCAGAGAAATGCATGTGAGTTTCTGTTGAATGCTTGTAAGTAGCTTAAGGCACTTTCAAAGGAAAGTGATTTTCTCTGAAAGGACAGCATTTAGAAAGTGAAGCAACACTCCATTCACTTCGCAGAGTGAATTGAAGTATTGGAACAGACTGCTTCTCTTCCAGAGAAACGCATATGAGTTTCTGGTGAATGCTTGTAAATAGTTTAAGGCACTTTCAAAGGAAAGTGATTTTCTCTGAAAGGACAGCATTTTAGAAAGTGAAGCAACACTCCATTCACTTCGCACAGTGAATTGAAGTGTTGGAACAGACTGCTTCTCTTTAAGAGAAACGCATGTGAGTTTTTTGTGAATGCTTGAAAGTATTTTAAGGCACTTTCAAAGGAAAGTGATTTTCTCTGAAAGGACAGCATTTAGAAAGTGAAGCAACACTCCATTCACTTCACAGAGTGAATTGAAGTATTGGAACAGACTGCTTCTCTTTCAGAGAAACGCATGTGAGTTTCTTGTGAATTCTTGCAAGTTGCTTAAGGCACTTTCAAGGGAAAGTGATTTTCTCTGAAAGGACAGCATTTAGAAACTGAAGCAACACTCCATTCACTTCGCACAGTGAATTGAAGTGTTGGAACAGACTGCTTCTCTTTAAGAGAAACGCATGTGAGTTTTTTGTGAATGCTTGAAAGTAGTTTAAGGCTCTTTCAAAGGAAAGTGATTTTCTCTGAGAGGACAGCATTTAGAAAGTGAAGCAACACTCCATTCACTTCGCACAGTGAATTGAAGTGTTGGAACAGACTGCTTCTCTTTCAGAGAAACGCATGTGAGTTTCTGGTGAATGTTTGTAAGTAGCTTAAGGCACTTTCAAAGGAAAGTGATTTTCTCTGAAAGGACAGCATTTAGAAAGTGAGGCAACACTTTATTCACTTCACACAGTGAATTGAAGTGTTGGAAGAGACTGCTTCTCTTTCAGAGAAACGCACTAGTGTTTCTTGTGAATGCTTGCAAGTACTTTAAGGCACTATCAAAGAAAAGTGATTTTCTCTGAAAGGACAGCATTTAGAAAGTGAAGCAACACTCCATTCACTTCGCACAGTGAATTGAAGTGTTGGAACAGACTGCTTCTCTTTCAGAGAAACTCATGTGAGTTTTTTATGAATGCTCGAAAGTAGTTTAAGGCACTTTCAAAGGAAAGTGATTTTCTCTGAAAGGACAGCATTTAGAAAGTGAGGCAACACTCCATTCACTTCGCACAGTGAATTGAATTGTTGGAACAGACTGCTTCTCTTTCAGAGAAACGCATGTGAGTTTCTTCCTAATGCTTGCAAGTAGCTTAAGGCACTTTCAAAGGAAAGTGATTTTCTCTGAAAGGACAGCATTTAGAAAGTGAAGCAACACTCCATTCACTTCGCACAGTGAATTGAAGTGTTGGCACCGACTGCTTCTCTTTCCGAGAAACGCATGTGAGTTTCTGGTGAATGCTTGTAAGTAGCTTAAGGCACTTTCAAAGGAAAGTGATTTTCTCTGAAAGGACAGCATTTAGAAAGTGAAGCAACATTCCATTTCCTTCGTGCAGTGAATTGAAGTGTTGGAACAGAGTGCTTCTCTTTCATATAAAGGCATTAGTGTTTCTTGTGAATGCTTGCAAGTTGCTTAAGGCACTTTCAAAGGAAAGTGACTTTCTCTGAAAGGACATAACTTAGAAAGTGAAGCAACAATCCATTCACTTCGCACAGTGAATTGAAGTGTTAGAACAGACTGCTTCTCTTTCAGAGAAACGCATGTGAGTTTCTGTTGAATGCTTGTTAGTAGCTTAAGGCACTTTCAAAGGAAAGTGATTTTCTCTGAAAGGACAGCATTTAGAAAGTGAAGCAACACTCCATTCACTTCGCACATTGAATTGAAGTGTTGGAACAGACTGCTTCTCTTTCAGAGAAACGCATGTGAGTTTCTGGTGAATTCTTGTAAGTAGCTTAAGGCACTTTCAAAGGAAAGTGATTTTCTCTGAAAGGACAGCATTTAGAAAGTGAGGCAACACTCCATTCACTTCACACAGTGAATTGAAGTGTTGGAACAGACTGCTTCTCTTTCAGAGAAATGCATGAGAGTTTCTTCCTAATGCTTGCAAGTAGCTTAAGGCACTTTCAAATGAAAGTGATTTTCTCTGAAAGGACAGCATTTAGAAAGTGATGCAACACTCCATTCACTTCGCACAGTGAATTGAAGTGTTGGAACAGTCTGCTTCACTTTCAGAGAAACGCATGTGAGTTTCTTCCTAATGCTTGTAAGTAGCTTAAGGCACTTTCAAAGGAAAGTGATTTTCTCTGAAAGGACTGCATTTAGAAAGTGAAGCAATACTCCATTCACTTCGCACAGTGAATTGAAGTGTTGGAACAGACGGCTTCTCTTTCAGAGAAACGCATGTTAGTTTCTGGTGAATGCTTTTAAGTAGCTTAAGGCACTTTCAAAGGAAAGTGATTTTCTCTGAAAGGACAACATTTAGAAAGTGAAGCAACACTCCATTCACTTCGCACAGTGAATTGAAGTGTTGGAACAGACTGCTTCTCTTTCAGAGAAATGCATGTGAGTTTCTGTTGAATGCTTGTAAGTAGCTTAAGGCACTTTCAAAGGAAAGTGATTTTCTCTGAAAGGACAGCATTTAGAAAGTGAAGCAACACTCCATTCACTTCGCACAGTGAATTGAAGTATTGGAACAGACTGCTTCTCTTTCAGAGAAACGCATGTGAGTTTCTGGTGAATGCTTGTAAGTAGCTTAAGGCACTTTCAAAGGAAAGTGATTTTCTCTGAAAGGACAGCATTTTAGAAAGTGAAGCAACACTTCATTCACTTCGCACAGTGAATTGAAGTGTTGGAACAGACTGCTTCTCTTTCAGAGAAATGCATGTGAGTTTCTTGTGAATTCTTGCAAGTTGCTTAAGGCACTTTCAAAGGAAAGTGATTTTCTCTGAAAGGACAGCATTTAGAAACTGAAGCAACACTCCATTCACTTCGCACAGTGAATTGAAGTGTTGGAACAGACTGCTTCTCTTTAAGAGAAACGCATGTGAGTTTTTTGTGAATGCTTGAAAGTAGTTTAAGGCACTCTCAAAGGAAAGTGATTTTCTCTGAAAGGACAGAATTTAGAAAGTGATGCAACACTCCATTCACTTCGCACAGTGAATTGAAGTGTTGTAACAGACTGCTTCTCTTTCAGAGAAACGCATGTTAGTTTCTCGTGAATGCTTGTAAGTAGCTTAAGGCACTTTCAAAGGAAAGTGATTTTCTCTGAAAGGACAGCATTTAGAAAGTGAAGCAACACTCCATTCACTTCGCAGAGTGAATTGAAGTATTGGAACAGACTGCTTCTCTTTAAGAGAAACGCATGTGAGTTTCTGGTGAATGCTTGTAAGTAGCTTAAGGCACTTTCAATGGAAAGTGATTTTCTCTGAAAGGACAGCATTTAGAAAGTGAAACAACGCTCCATTCACTTCGCACAGTGAATTGAAGTGTTGGAACAGACTGCTTCTCTTTCAGAGAAACGCATGAGAGTTTCTTGTGAATGCTTGAAAGTAGTTTAAGGCACTTTCAAAGGAAAGTGATTTTCTCTGAAAGGACAGCATTTTGAAAGTGAGGCAACACTCTATTCACTTCACACAGTGAATTGAAGTGTTGGAACAGACTGCTTCTCTTTCAGAGAAACGCACTAGTGTTTCTTGTGAATGCTTGCAAGTAGTTTAAGGCACTATCAAATGAAAGTGATTTTCTCTGAAAGGACAGCATTTAGAAAGTGAAGCAACACTCCATTCACTTCGCACAGTGAATTGAAGTGTTGGCACCGACTGCTTCTCTTTCAGAGAAACGCATGTGAGTTTCTGGTGAATGTTTGTAAGTAGCTTAAGGCACTTTCATAGTAAAGTGATTTTCTCTGAAAGGACAGCATTTAGAAAGTGAAGCAACACTCCATTCACTTCGCACAGTGAATTGAAGTGTTAGAACAGACTGCTTCTCTTTCAGAAAAATGCATTTGAGTTTCTGTTGAATGCTTGTTAGTAGCTTAAGGCACTTTCAAAGGAAAGTGATTTTCTCTGAAAGGACAGCATTTAGAAAGTGAAGCAACACTCCATTCACTTCGCACCTTTAATTGAAGTGTTGGAACAGACTGCTTCTCTTTCAGAGAAACGCATGTGAGTTTCTGGTGAATTCTTGTAAGTAGCTTAAGGCACTTTCAAAGGAAAGTGATTTTCTCTGAAAGGACAGCATTTAGAAAGTGAGGCAACACTCCATTTACTTCACACAGTGAATTGAGGTGTTGGAACAGACTGCTTCTCTTTCAGAGAAACGCATGAGAGTTTCTTTCTAATGCTTGCAAGTAGCTTAAGGCACTTTCAAATGAAAGTGATTTTCTCTGAAAGGACAGCATTTAGAAAGTGAAGCAACACTCCATTCACTTCGCACAGTGAATTGAAGTGTTGGAACAGTCTGCTTCTCTTTCAGAGAAACGCATGTGAGTTTCTTCCTAATGCTTGTAAGTAGCTTAAGGCACTTTCAAAGGAAAGTGATTTTCTCTGAAAGGACAGCATTTAGAAAGTGAAGCAACACTCCATTCACTTCACACAGTGAATTGAAGTGTTGGAACAGACTGCTTCTCTTTCAGAGAAATGCATGTGAGTTTCTGTTGAATGCTTGTAAGTAGCTTAAGGCACTTTCAAAGGAAAGTGATTTTCTCTGAAAGGACAGCATTTAGAAAGTGAAGCAACACTCCATTCACTTCGCAGAGTGAATTGAAGTATTGGAACAGACTGCTTCTCTTCCAGAGAAACGCATATGAGTTTCTGGTGAATGCTTGTAAATAGCTTAAGGCACTTTCAGGGGAAAGTGATTTTCTCTGAAAGGACAGCATTTTAGAAAGTGAAGCAACACTCCATTCACTTCGCACAGTGAATTGAAGTGTTGGAACAGACTGCTTCTCTTTAAGAGAAACGCATGTGAGTTTTTTGTGAATGCTTGAAAGTATTTTAAGGCACTTTCAAAGGAAAGTGATTTTCTCTGAAAGGACAGCATTTAGAAAGTGAAGCAACACTCCATTCACTTCGCAGAGTGAATTGAAGTATTGGAACAGACTGCTTCTCTTTCAGAGAAACGCATGTGAGTTTCTTGTGAATTCTTGCAAGTTGCTTAAGGCACTTTCAAGGGAAAGTGATTTTCTCTGAAAGGACAGCATTTAGAAACTGAAGCAACACTCCATTCACTTCGCACAGTGAATTGAAGTGTTGGAACAGACTGCTTCTCTTTAAGAGAAATGCATGTGAGTTTTTTGTGAATGCTTGAAAGTATTTTAAGGCACTTTCAAAGGAAAGTGATTTTCTCTGAAAGGACAGCATTTAGAAAGTGAAGCAACACTCCATTCACTTCGCACAGTGAATTGAAGTGTTGGAACAGACTGCTTCTCTTTCAGAGAAACGCATGTGAGTTTCTGGTGAATGTTTGTAAGTAGCTTAAGGCACTTTCAAAGGAAAGTGATTTTCTCTGAAAGGACAGCTTTTAGAAAGTGAGGCAACACTTTATTCACTTCACACAGTGAATTGAAGTGTTGGAAGAGACTGCTTCTCTTTCAGAGAAATGCACTAGTGTTTCTTGTGAATGCTTGCAAGTAGTTTAAGGCACTATCAAAGGAAAGTGATTTTCTCTGAAAGGACAGCATTTAGAAAGTGAAGCAACACTCCATTCACTTCGCACAGTGAATTGAAGTGTTGGAACAGACTGCTTCTCTTTCAGAGAAACACATGTGAGTTTTTTATGAATGCTTGAAAGTAGTTTAAGGCACTTTCAAAGGAAAGTGATTTTCTCTGAAAGGACAGCATTTAGAAAGTGAGGCAACACTCCATTCACTTCGCACAGTGAATTGAATTGTTGGAACAGACTGCTTCTCTTTCAGAGAAACGCATGTGAGTTTCTTCCTAATGCTTGCAAGTAGCTTAAGGCACTTTCAAAGGAAAGTGATTTTCTCTGAAAGGACAGCATTTAGAAAGTGAAGCAACACTCCATTCACTTCGCACAGTGAATTGAAGTGTTGGCACCGACTGCTTCTCTTTCCGAGAAACGCATGTGAGTTTCTGGTGAATGCTTGTAAGTAGCTTAAGGCACTTTCAAAGGAAAGTGATTTTCTCTGAAAGGACAGCATTTAGAAAGTGAAGCAACATTCCATTTCCTTCGTGCAGTGAATTGAAGTGTTGGAACAGAGTGCTTCTCTTTCATATAAAGGCATTAGTGTTTCTTGTGAATGCTTGCAAGTTGCTTAAGGCACTTTCAAAGGAAAGTGACTTTCTCTGAAAGGACATAACTTAGAAAGTGAAGCAACACTCCATTCACTTCGCACAGTGAATTGAAGTGTTAGAACAGACTGCTTCTCTTTCAGAGAAACGCATGTGAGTTTCTGTTGAATGCTTGTTAGTAGCTTAAGGCACTTTCAAAGGAAAGTGATTTTCTCTGAAAGGACAGCATTTAGAAAGTGAAGCAACACTCCATTCACTTCGCACATTGAATTGAAGTGTTGGAACAGACTGCTTCTCTTTCAGAGAAACGCATGTGAGTTTCTGGTGAATTCTTGTAAGTAGCTTAAGGCACTTTCAAAGGAAAGTGATTTTCTCTGAAAGGACAGCATTTAGAAAGTGAGGCAACACTCCATTCACTTCACACAGTGAATTGAAGTGTTGGAACAGACTGCTTCTCTTTCAGAGAAATGCATGAGAGTTTCTTCCTAATGCTTGCAAGTAGCTTAAGGCACTTTCAAATGAAAGTGATTTTCTCTGAAAGGACAGCATTTAGAAAGTGATGCAACACTCCATTCACTTCGCACAGTGAATTGAAGTGTTGGAACAGTCTGCTTCTCTTTCAGAGAAACGCATGTGAGTTTCTTCCTAATGCTTGTAAGTAGCTTAAGGCACTTTCAAAGGAAAGTGATTTTCTCTGAAAGGACTGCATTTAGAAAGTGAAGCAATACTCCATTCACTTCGCACAGTGAATTGAAGTGTTGGAACAGACTGCTTCTCTTTCAGAGAAACGCATGTTAGTTTCTGGTGATTGCTTGTAAGTAGCTTAAGGCACTTTCAAAGGAAAGTGATTTTCTCTGAAAGGACAACATTTAGAAAGTGAAGCAACACTCCATTCACTTCGCACAGTGAATTGAAGTGTTGGAACAGACTGCTTCTTTTTCAGAGAAACGCATGTGTGTTTCTTATGAATGCTTGAAAGTAGTTTAAGGCACTTTCAAAGGAAAGTGATTTTCTCTAAAAGGACAGCATTTAGAAATTGAGGCAACACTCCATTCACTTCGCACAGTGAATTGAAGTGTTGGAACAGACTGCTTCTCTTTCAGAGAAACGCATGTGAGTTTCTTCCGAATGCTTGCAAGTAGCTTAAGGCACTTTCAAAGGAAAGTGATTTTCTCTGAAAGGACAGCATTTAGAAAGTGAAGCAACACTCCATTCACTTCGCACAGTGAATTGAAGTGTTGGCACCGACTGCTTCTCTTTCAGAGAAACGCATGTGAGTTTCTGGTGAATGCTTGTAAGTAGCTTAAGGCACTTTCAAAGGAAAGTGATTTTCTCTGAAAGGACAGCATTTAGAAAGTGAAGCAACACTCCATTCCCTTCGTGCAGTGAATTGAAGTGTTGGAACAGAGTGCTTCTCTTTCATATAAACGCATTAGTGTTTCTTGTGAATGCTTGCAAGTTGCTTAAGGCACTTTCAAAGGAAAGTGATTTTCTCTGAAAGGACATGATTTAGAAAGTGAAGCAACACTCCATTCACTTCGCACAGTGAATTGAAGTGTTAGAACAGACTGCTTCTCTTTCAGAGAAATGCATGTGAGTTTCTGTTGAATGCTTGTTAGTAGCTTAAGGCACTTTCAAAGGAAAGTGATTTTCTCTGAAAGGACAGCATTTAGAAAGTGAAGCAACACTCCATTCACTTCACACAGTGAATTGAAGTGTTGGAACAGACTGCTTCTCTTTCAGAGAAATGCATGTGAGTTTCTGTTGAATGCTTGTAAGTAGCTTAAGGCACTTTCAAAGGAAAGTGATTTTCTCTGAAAGGACAGCATTTAGAAAGTGAAGCAACACTCCATTCACTTCGCAGAGTGAATTGAAGTATTGGAACAGACTGCTTCTCTTCCAGAGAAACGCATATGAGTTTCTGGTGAATGCTTGTAAATAGCTTAAGGCACTTTCAAAGGAAAGTGATTTTCTCTGAAAGGACAGCATTTTAGAAAGTGAAGCAACACTCCATTCACTTCGCACAGTGAATTGAAGTGTTGGAACAGACTGCTTCTCTTTCAGAGAAACGCATGTGAGTTTCTGGTGAATGTTTGTAAGTAGCTTAAGGCACTTTCAAAGGAAAGTGATTTTCTCTGAAAGGACAGCATTTAGAAAGTGAGGCAACACTTTATTCACTTCACACAGTGAATTGAAGTGTTGGAAGAGACTGCTTCTCTTTCAGAGAAACGCACTAGTGTTTCTTGTGAATGCTTGCAAGTAGTTTAAGGCACTATCAAAGGAAAGTGATTTTCTCTGAAAGGACAGCATTTAGAAAGTGAAGCAACACTCCATTCACTTCGCACAGTGAATTGAAGTGTTGGAACAGACTGCTTCTCTTTCAGAGAAACTCATGTGAGTTTTTTATGAATGCTTGAAAGTAGTTTAAGGCACTTTCAAAGGAAAGTGATTTCCTCTGAAAGGACAGCATTTAGAAAGTGAGGCAACACTCCATTCACTTCGCACAGTGAATTGAATTGTTGGAACAGACTGCTTCTCTTTCAGAGAAACGCATGTGAGTTTCTTCCTAATGCTTGCAAGTAGCTTAAGGCACTTTCAAAGGAAAGTGATTTTCTCTGAAAGGACAGCATTTAGAAAGTGAAGCAACACTCCATTCACTTCGCACAGTGAATTGAAGTGTTGGCACCGACTGCCTCTCTTTCCGAGAAACGCATGTGAGTTTCTGGTGAATGCTTGTAAGTAGCTTAAGGCACTTTCAAAGGAAAGTGATTTTCTCTGAAAGGACAGCATTTAGAAAGCGAAGCTACATTCCATTTCCTTCGTGCAGTGAATTGAAGTGTTGGAACAGAGTGCTTCTCTTTCATATAAAGGCATTAGTGTTTCTTGTGAATGCTTGCAAGTTGCTTAAGGCACTTTCAAAGGAAAGTGACTTTCTCTGAAAGGACATAACTTAGAAAGTGAAGCAACACTCCATTCACTTCGCACAGTGAATTGAAGTGTTAGAACAGACTGCTTCTCTTTCAGAGAAACGCATGTGAGTTTCTGTTAAATGCTTGTTAGTAGCTTAAGGCACTTTCAAAGGAAAGTGATTTTCTCTGAAAGGACAGCATTTAGAAAGTGAAGCAACACTCCATTCACTTCGCACATTGAATTGAAGTGTTGGAACAGACTGCTTCTCTTTCAGAGAAACGCATGTGAGTTTCTGGTGAATTCTTGTAAGTAGCTTAAGGCACTTTCAAAGGAAAGTGATTTTCTCTGAAAGGACAGCATTTAGAAAGTGAGGCAACACTCCATTCACTTCACACAGTGAATTGAAGTGTTGGAACAGACTGCTTCTCTTTCAGAGAAATGCATGAGAGTTTCTTCCTAATGCTTGCAAGTAGCTTAAGGCACTTTCAAATGAAAGTGATTTTCTCTGAAAGGACAGCATTTAGAAAGTGATGCAACACTCCATTCACTTCGCACAGTGAATTGAAGTGTTGGAACAGTCTGCTTCTCTTTCAGAGAAACGCATGTGAGTTTCTTCCTAATGCTTGTAAGTAGCTTAAGGCACTTTCAAAGAAAAGTGATTTTCTCTGAAAGGACAGCATTTAGAAAGTGAAGCAATACTCCATTCACTTCGCACAGTGAATGGAAGTGTTGGAACAGACTGCTTCTCTTTCAGAGAAACGCATGTTAGTTTCTGGTGAATGCTTGTAAGTAGCTTAAGGCACTTTCAAAGGAAAGTGATTTTCTCTGAAAGGACAACATTTAGAAAGTGAAGCAACACTCCATTCACTTCGCACAGTGAATTGAAGTGTTGGAACAGACTGCTTCTTTTTCAGAGAAACGCATGTGTGTTTTTTATGAATGCTTGAAAGTAGTTTAAGGCACTTTCAAAGGAAAGTGATTTTCTCTAAAAGGACAGCATTTAGAAATTGAGGCAACACTCCATTCACTTCGCACAGTGAATTGAAGTGTTGGAACAGACTGCTTCTCTTTCAGAGAAACGCATGTGAGTTTCTTCCGAATGCTTGCAAGTAGCTTAAGGCACTTTCAAAGGAAAGTGATTTTCTCTGAAAGGACAGCATTTAGAAAGTGAAGCAACACTCCATTCACTTCGCACAGTGAATTGAAGTGTTGGCACCGACTGCTTCTCTTTCAGAGAAACGCATGTGAGTTTCTGGTGAATGCTTGTAAGTAGCTTAAGGCACTTTCAAAGGAAAGTGATTTTCTCTGAAAGGACAGCATTTAGAAAGTGAAGCAACGCTCCATTCCCTTCGTGCAGTGAATTGAAGTGTTGGAACAGAGTGCTTCTCTTTCATATAAACGCATTAGTGTTTCTTGTGAATGCTTGCAAGTTGCTTAAGGCACTTTCAAAAAAAAGTGATTTTCTCTGAAAGGACATGATTTAGAAAGTGAAGCAACACTCCATTCACTTCGCACAGTGAATTGAAGTGTTAGAACAGACTGCTTCTCTTTCAGAGAAATGCATGTGAATTTCTGTTGAATGCTTGTTAGTAGCTTAAGGCACTTTCAAAGGAAAGTGATTTTCTCTGAAAGGACAGCATTTAGAAAGTGAAGCAACACTCCATTCACTTCGCACATTGAATTGAAGTGTTGGAACAGACTGCTTCTCTTTCAGAGAAACGCATGTGAGTTTCTGGTGAATTCTTGTAAGTAGCTTAAGGCACTTTCAAAGGAAAGTGATTTTCTCTGAAAGGACAGCATTTAGAAAGTGAGGCAACACTCCATTCACTTCACACAGTGAATTGAAGTGTTGGAACAGACTGCTTCTCTTTCAGAGAAACGCATGAGAGTTTCTTCCTAATGCTTGCAAGTAGCTTAAGGCACTTTCAAATGAAAGTGATTTTCTCTGAAAGGACAGCATTTAGAAAGTGAAGCAACACTCCATTCACTTCGCACAGTGAATTGAAGTGTTGGAACAGTCTGCTTCTCTTTCAGAGAAACGCATGTGAGTTTCTTCCTAATGCTTGTAAGTAGCTTAAGGCACTTTCAAAGCAAAGTGATTTTCTCTGAAAGGACAGCATTTAGAAAGTGAAGCAACACTCCATTCACTTCACACAGTGAATTGAAGTGTTGGAACAGACTGCTTCTCTTTCAGAGAAATGCATGTGAGTTTCTGTTGAATGCTTGTAAGTAGCTTAAGGCACTTTCAAAGGAAAGTGATTTTCTCTGAAAGGACAGCATTTAGAAAGTGAAGCAACACTCCATTCACTTCGCAGAGTGAATTGAAGTATTGGAACAGACTGCTTCTCTTCCAGAGAGACGCATATGAGTTTCTGGTGAATGCTTGTAAGTAGCTTAAGGCACTTTCAAAGGAAAGTGATTTTCTCTGAAAGTACAGCATTTTAGAAAGTGAAGCAACACTCCATTCACTTCGCACAGTGAATTGAAGTGTTGGAACAGACTGCTTCTCTTTAAGAGAAACGCATGTGAGTTTTTTGTGAATGCTTGAAAGTATTTTAAGGCACTTTCAAAGGAAAGTGATTTTCTCTGAAAGGACAGCATTTAGAAAGTGAAGCAACACTCCATTCACTTCGCAGAGTGAATTGAAGTATTGGAACAGACTGCTTCTCTTTCAGAGAAACGCATGTGAGTTTCTTGTGAATTCTTGCAAGTTGCTTAAGGCACTTTCAAAGGAAAGTGATTTTCTCTGAAAGGACAGCATTTAGAAACTGAAGCAACACTCCATTCACTTCGCACAGTGAATTGAAGTGTTGGAACAGACTGCTTCTCTTTAAGAGAAACGCATGTGAGTTTTTTGTGAATGCTTGAAAGTAGTTTAAGGCACTTTCAAAGGAAAGTGATTTTCTCTGAAAGGACAGCATTTAGAAAGTGAAGCAACACTCCATTCACTTCGCACAGTGAATTGAAGTGTTGGAACAGACTGCTTCTCTTTCAGAGAAACGCATGTGAGTTTCTGGTGAATGTTTGTAAGTAGCTTAAGGCACTTTCAAAGGAAAGTGATTTTCTCTGAAAGGACAGCATTTAGAAAGTGAGGCAACACTCTATTCACTTCACACAGTGAATTGAAGTGTTGGAAGAGACTGCTTCTCTTTCAGAGAAACGCACTAGTGTTTCTTGTGTATGCTTGCAAGTAGTTTAAGGCACTATCAAAGGAAAGTGATTTTCTCTGAAAGGACAGCATTTAGAAAGTGAAGCAACACTCCATTCACTTCGCACAGTGAATTGAAGTGTTGGAACAGACTACTTCTCTTTCAGAGAAACACATGTGAGTTTTTTATGAATGCTTGAAAGTAGTTTAAGGCACTTTCAAAGGAAAGTGATTTTCTCTGAAAGGACAGCATTTAGAAAGTGAAACAACGCTCCATTCACTTCGCACAGTGAATTGAAGTGTTGGAACAGACTGCTTCTCTTTCAGAGAAACGCATGTGAGTTTCTTCCTAATGCTTGCAAGTAGCTTAAGGCACTTTCAAAGGAAAGTGATTTTCTCTGAAAGGACAGCATTTAGAAAGTGAAGCAACACTCCATTCACTTCGCACAGTGAATTGAAGTGTTGGCACCGACTGCTTCTCTTTCCGAGAAACGCATGTGAGTTTCTGGTGAATGCTTGTAAGTAGCTTAAGGCACTTTCAAAGGAAAGTGATTTTCTCTGAAAGGACAGCATTTAGAAAGTGAAGCAACATTCCATTTCCTTCGTACAGTGAATTGAAGTGTTGGAACAGAGTGCTTCTCTTTCATATAAAGGCATTAGTGTTTCTTGTGAATGCTTGCAAGTTGCTTAAGGCACTTTCAAAGGAAAGTGATTTTCTCTGAAAGAACATAACTTAGAAAGTGAAGCAACACTCCATTCACTTCGCACAGTGAATTGAAGTGTTAGAACAGACTGCTTCTCTTTCAGAGAAACGCCTGTGAGTTTCTGTTGAATGCTTGTTAGTAGCTTAAGGCACTTTCAAAGGAAAGTGATTTTCTCTGAAAGGACAGCATTTAGAAAGTGAAGCAACACTCCATTCACTTCGCATATTGAATTGAATTGTTGGAACAGACTGCTTCTCTTTCAGAGAAACGCATGTGAGTTTCTGGTGAATTCTTGTAAGTAGCTTAAGGCACTTTCAAAGGAAAGTGATTTTCTCTTAAAGGACAGCATTTAGAAAGTGAGGCAATACTCCATTCACTTCACACAGTGAATTGAAGTGTTGGAACAGACTGCTTCTCTTTCAGAGAAATGCATGAGAGTTTCTTCCTAATGCTTGCAAGTAGCTTAAGGCACTTTCAAATGAAAGTGATTTTCTCTGAAAGGACAGCATTTAGAAAGTGAAGCAACACTCCATTCACTTCGCAGAGTGAATTGAAGTATTGGAACAGACTGCTTCTCTTCCAGAGAAACGCATATGAGTTTCTGGTGAATGCTTGTAAATAGCTTAAGGCACTTTCAAAGGAAAGTGATTTTCTCTGAAAGGACAGCATTTAGAAAGTGAAGCAACACTCCATTCACTTCGCACAGTGAATTGAAGTGTTGGCACCGACTGCTTCTCTTTCAGAGAAACGCATGTGAGTTTCTGGTGAATGCTTGTAAGTAGCTTAAGGCACTTTCAAAGGAAAGTGATTTTCTCTGAAAGGACAGCATTTAGAAAGTGAAGCAACACTCCATTCCCTTCGTGCAGTGAATTGAAGTGTTGGAACAGAGTGCTTCTCTTTCATATAAACGCATTAGTGTTTCTTGTGAATGCTTGCAAGTTGCTTAAGGCACTTTCAAAGGAAAGTGATTTTCTCTGAAAGGACATGATTTAGAAAGTGAAGCAACACTCCATTCACTTTGCACAGTGAATTGAAGTGTTAGAACAGACTGCTTCTCTTTCAGAGAAATGCATGTGAGTTTCTGTTGAATGCTTGTTAGTAGCTTAAGGCACTTTCAAAGGAAAGTGATTTTCTCTGAAAGGACAGCATTTAGAAAGTGAAGCAACACTCCATTCACTTCGCACAGTGAATTGAAGTGTTGGAACAGTCTGCTTCTCTTTCAGAGAAACGCATGTGAGTTTCTTCCTAATGCTTGTAAGTAGCTTAAGGCACTTTCAAAGCAAAGTGATTTTCTCTGAAAGGACAGCATTTAGAAAGTGAAGCAACACTCCATTCACTTCACACAGTGAATTGAAGTGTTGGAACAGACTGCTTCTCTTTCAGAGAAATGCATGTGAGTTTCTGTTGAATGCTTGTAAGTAGCTTAAGGCACTTTCAAAGGAAAGTGATTTTCTCTGAAAGGACAGCATTTAGAAAGTGAAGCAACACTCCATTCACTTCGCAGAGTGAATTGAAGTATTGGAACAGACTGCTTCTCTTCCAGAGAAACGCATATGAGTTTCTGGTGAATGCTTGTAAGTAGCTTAAGGCACTTTCAAAGGAAAGTGATTTTCTCTGAAAGTACAGCATTTTAGAAAGTGAAGCAACACTCCATTCACTTCGCACAGTGAATTGAAGTGTTGGAACAGACTGCTTCTCTTTAAGAGAAACGCATGTGAGTTTTTTGTGAATGCTTGAAAGTATTTTAAGGCACTTTCAAAGGAAAGTGATTTTCTCTGAAAGGACAGCATTTAGAAAGTGAAGCAACACTCCATTCACTTCGCAGAGTGAATTGAAGTATTGGAACAGACTGCTTCTCTTTCAGAGAAACGCATGTGAGTTTCTTGTGAATTCTTGCAAGTTGCTTAAGGCACTTTCAAAGGAAAGTGATTTTCTCTGAAAGGACAGCATTTAGAAACTGAAGCAACACTCCATTCACTTCGCACAGTGAATTGAAGTGTTGGAACAGACTGCTTCTCTTTAAGAGAAACGCATGTGAGTTTTTTGTGAATGCTTGAAAGTAGTTTAAGGCACTTTCAAAGGAAAGTGATTTTCTCTGAAAGGACAGCATTTAGAAAGTGAAGCAACACTCCATTCACTTCGCACAGTGAATTGAAGTGTTGGAACAGACTGCTTCTCTTTCAGAGAAACGCATGTGAGTTTCTGGTGAATGTTTGTAAGTAGCTTAAGGCACTTTCAAAGGAAAGTGATTTTCTCTGAAAGGACAGCATTTAGAAAGTGAGGCAACACTCTATTCACTTCACACAGTGAATTGAAGTGTTGGAAGAGACTGCTTCTCTTTCAGAGAAACGCACTAGTGTTTCTTGTGTATGCTTGCAAGTAGTTTAAGGCACTATCAAAGGAAAGTGATTTTCTCTGAAAGGACAGCATTTAGAAAGTGAAGCAACACTCCATTCACTTCGCACAGTGAATTGAAGTGTTGGAACAGACTGCTTCTCTTTCAGAGAAACACATGTGAGTTTTTTATGAATGCTTGAAAGTAGTTTAAGGCACTTTCAAAGGAAAGTGATTTTCTCTGAAAGGACAGCATTTAGAAAGTGAGGCAACACTCCATTCACTTCGCACAGTGAATTGAAGTGTTGGAACAGACTGCTTCTCTTTCAGAGAAACGCATGTGAGTTTCTTCCTAATGCTTGCAAGTAGCTTAAGGCACTTTCAAAGGAAAGTGATTTTCTCTGAAAGGACAGCATTTAGAAAGTGAAGCAACACTCCATTCACTTCGCACAGTGAATTGAAGTGTTGGCACCGACTGCTTCTCTTTCCGAGAAACGCATGTGAGTTTCTGGTGAATGCTTGTAAGTAGCTTAAGGCACTTTCAAAGGAAAGTGATTTTCTCTGAAAGGACAGCATTTAGAAAGTGAAGCAACATTCCATTTCCTTCGTACAGTGAATTGAAGTGTTGGAACAGAGTGCTTCTCTTTCATATAAAGGCATTAGTGTTTCTTGTGAATGCTTGCAAGTTGCTTAAGGCACTTTCAAAGGAAAGTGATTTTCTCTGAAAGGACAGCATTTAGAAAGTGAAGCAACACTCCATTCACTTCGCAGAGTGAATTGAAGTATTGGAACAGACTGCTTCTCTTCCAGAGAAACGCATATGAGTTTCTGGTGAATGCTTGTAAATAGCTTAAGGCACTTTCAAAGGAAAGTGATTTTCTCTGAAAGGACAGCATTTAGAAAGTGAAGCAACACTCCATTCACTTCGCACAGTGAATTGAAGTGTTAGAACAGACTGCTTCTCTTTCAGAGAAATGCATGTGAGTTTCTGTTGAATGCTTGTTAGTAGCTTAAGGCACTTTCAAAGGAAAGTGATTTTCTCTGAAAGGACAGCATTTAGAAAGTGAAGCAACACTCCATTCACTTCGCACAGTGAATTGAAGTGTTGGAACAGTCTGCTTCTCTTTCAGAGAAACGCATGTGAGTTTCTTCCTAATGCTTGTAAGTAGCTTAAGGCACTTTCAAAGCAAAGTGATTTTCTCTGAAAGGACAGCATTTAGAAAGTGAAGCAACACTCCATTCACTTCACACAGTGAATTGAAGTGTTGGAACAGACTGCTTCTCTTTCAGAGAAATGCATGTGAGTTTCTGTTGAATGCTTGTAAGTAGCTTAAGGCACTTTCAAAGGAAAGTGATTTTCTCTGAAAGGACAGCATTTAGAAAGTGAAGCAACACTCCATTCACTTCGCAGAGTGAATTGAAGTATTGGAACAGACTGCTTCTCTTCCAGAGAAACGCATATGAGTTTCTGGTGAATGCTTGTAAGTAGTTTAAGGCACTTTCAAAGGAAAGTGATTTTCTCTGAAAGGACAGCATTTAGAAAGTGAGGCAACACTCCATTCACTTCGCACAGTGAATTGAAGTGTTGGAACAGACTGCTTCTCTTTCAGAGAAACGCATGTGAGTTTCTTCCTAATGCTTGCAAGTAGCTTAAGGCACTTTCAAAGGAAAGTGATTTTCTCTGAAAGGACAGCATTTAGAAAGTGAAGCAACACTCCATTCACTTCGCACAGTGAATTGAAGTGTTGGCACCGACTGCTTCTCTTTCCGAGAAACGCATGTGAGTTTCTGGTGAATGCTTGTAAGTAGCTTAAGGCACTTTCAAAGGAAAGTGATTTTCTCTGAAAGGACAGCATTTAGAAAGTGAAGCAACATTCCATTTCCTTCGTACAGTGAATTGAAGTGTTGGAACAGAGTGCTTCTCTTTCATATAAAGGCATTAGTGTTTCTTGTGAATGCTTGCAAGTTGCTTAAGGCACTTTCAAAGGAAAGTGATTTTCTCTGAAAGAACATAACTTAGAAAGTGAAGCAACACTCCATTCACTTCGCACAGTGAATTGAAGTGTTAGAACAGACTGCTTCTCTTTCAGAGAAACGCATGTGAGTTTCTGTTGAATGCTTGTTAGTAGCTTAAGGCACTTTCAAAGGAAAGTGATTTTCTCTGAAAGGACAGCATTTAGAAAGTGAAGCAACACTCCATTCACTTCGCACAGTGAATTGAAGTGTTGGAACAGTCTGCTTCTCTTTCAGAGAAACGCATGTGAGTTTCTTCCTAATGCTTGTAAGTAGCTTAAGGCACTTTCAAAGCAAAGTGATTTTCTCTGAAAGGACAGCATTTAGAAAGTGAAGCAACACTCCATTCACTTCACACAGTGAATTGAAGTGTTGGAACAGACTGCTTCTCTTTCAGAGAAATGCATGTGAGTTTCTGTTGAATGCTTGTAAGTAGCTTAAGGCACTTTCAAAGGAAAGTGATTTTCTCTGAAAGGACAGCATTTAGAAAGTGAAGCAACACTCCATTCACTTCGCAGAGTGAATTGAAGTATTGGAACAGACTGCTTCTCTTCCAGAGAAACGCATATGAGTTTCTGGTGAATGCTTGTAAGTAGTTTAAGGCACTTTCAAAGGAAAGTGATTTTCTCTGAAAGGACAGCATTTAGAAAGTGAGGCAACACTCCATTCACTTCGCACAGTGAATTGAAGTGTTGGAACAGACTGCTTCTCTTTCAGAGAAACGCATGTGAGTTTCTTCCTAATGCTTGCAAGTAGCTTAAGGCACTTTCAAAGGAAAGTGATTTTCTCTGAAAGGACAGCATTTAGAAAGTGAAGCAACACTCCATTCACTTCGCACAGTGAATTGAAGTGTTGGCACCGACTGCTTCTCTTTCCGAGAAACGCATGTGAGTTTCTGGTGAATGCTTGTAAGTAGCTTAAGGCACTTTCAAAGGAAAGTGATTTTCTCTGAAAGGACAGCATTTAGAAAGTGAAGCAACATTCCATTTCCTTCGTACAGTGAATTGAAGTGTTGGAACAGAGTGCTTCTCTTTCATATAAAGGCATTAGTGTTTCTTGTGAATGCTTGCAAGTTGCTTAAGGCACTTTCAAAGGAAAGTGATTTTCTCTGAAAGAACATAACTTAGAAAGTGAAGCAACACTCCATTCACTTCGCACAGTGAATTGAAGTGTTAGAACAGACTGCTTCTCTTTCAGAGAAACGCATGTGAGTTTCTGTTAAATGCTTGTTAGTAGCTTAAGGCACTTTCAAAGGAAAGTGATTTTCTCTGAAAGGACAGCATTTAGAAAGTGAAGCAACACTCCATTCACTTCGCATATTGAATTGAAGTGTTGGAACAGACTGCTTCTCTTTCAGAGAAACGCATGTGAGTTTCTGGTGAATTCTTGTAAGTAGCTTAAGGCACTTTCAAAGGAAAGTGATTTTCTCTGAAAGGACAGCATTTAGAAAGTGAGGCAATACTCCATTCACTTCACACAGTGAATTGAAGTGTTGGAACAGACTGCTTCTCTTTCAGAGAAATGCATGAGAGTTTCTTCCTAATGCTTGCAAGTAGCTTAAGGCACTTTCAAATGAAAGTGATTTTCTCTGAAAGGACAGATTTTAGAAAGTGAAGCAACACTCCATTCACTTCGCAGAGTGAATTGAAGTATTGGAACAGACTGCTTCTCTTCCAGAGAAACGCATATGAGTTTCTGGTGAATGCTTGTAAATAGCTTAAGGCACTTTCAAAGGAAAGTGATTTTCTCTGAAAGGACAGCATTTAGAAAGTGAAGCAACACTCCATTCACTTCGCACAGTGAATTGAAGTGTTGGCACCGACTGCTTCTCTTTCAGAGAAACGCATGTGAGTTTCTGGTGAATGCTTGTAAGTAGCTTAAGGCACTTTCAAAGGAAAGTGATTTTCTCTGAAAGGACAGCATTTAGAAAGTGAAGCAACACTCCATTCCCTTCGTGCAGTGAATTGAAGTGTTGGAACAGAGTGCTTCTCTTTCATATAAACGCATTAGTGTTTCTTGTGAATGCTTGCAAGTTGCTTAAGGCACTTTCAAAGGAAAGTGATTTTCTCTGAAAGGACATGATTTAGAAAGTGAAGCAACACTCCATTCACTTCGCACAGTGAATTGAAGTGTTAGAACAGACTGCTTCTCTTTCAGAGAAATGCATGTGAGTTTCTGTTGAATGCTTGTTAGTAGCTTAAGGCACTTTCAAAGGAAAGTGATTTTCTCTGAAAGGACAGCATTTAGAAAGTGAAGCAACACTCCATTCACTTCGCACAGTGAATTGAAGTGTTGGAACAGTCTGCTTCTCTTTCAGAGAAACGCATGTGAGTTTCTTCCTAATGCTTGTAAGTAGCTTAAGGCACTTTCAAAGCAAAGTGATTTTCTCTGAAAGGACAGCATTTAGAAAGTGAAGCAACACTCCATTCACTTCACACAGTGAATTGAAGTGTTGGAACAGACTGCTTCTCTTTCAGAGAAATGCATGTGAGTTTCTGTTGAATGCTTGTAAGTAGCTTAAGGCACTTTCAAAGGAAAGTGATTTTCTCTGAAAGCACAGCATTTAGAAAGTGAAGCAACACTCCATTCACTTCGCAGAGTGAATTGAAGTATTGGAACAGACTGCTTCTCTTCCAGAGAAACGCATATGAGTTTCTGGTGAATGTTTGTAAGTAGCTTAAGGCACTTTCAAAGGAAAGTGATTTTCTCTGAAAGTACAGCATTTTAGAAAGTGAAGCAACACTCCATTCACTTCGCACAGTGAATTGAAGTGTTGGAACAGACTGCTTCTCTTTAAGAGAAACGCATGTGAGTTTTTTGTGAATGCTTGAAAGTATTTTAAGGCACTTTCAAAGGAAAGTGATTTTCTCTGAAAGGACAGCATTTAGAAAGTGAAGCAACACTCCATTCACTTCGCAGAGTGAATTGAAGTATTGGAACAGACTGCTTCTCTTTCAGAGAAACGCATGTGAGTTTCTTGTGAATTCTTGCAAGTTGCTTAAGGCACTTTCAAAGGAAAGTGATTTTCTCTGAAAGGACAGCATTTAGAAACTGAAGCAACACTCCATTCACTTCGCACAGTGAATTGAAGTGTTGGAACAGACTGCTTCTCTTTAAGAGAAACGCATGTGAGTTTTTTGTGAATGCTTGAAAGTAGTTTAAGGCACTTTCAAAGGAAAGTGATTTTCTCTGAAAGGACAGCATTTAGAAAGTGAAGCAACACTCCATTCACTTCGCACAGTGAATTGAAGTGTTGGAACAGACTGCTTCTCTTTCAGAGAAACGCATGTGAGTTTCTGGTGAATGTTTGTAAGTAGCTTAAGGCACTTTCAAAGGAAAGTGATTTTCTCTGAAAGGACAGCATTTAGAAAGTGAGGCAACACTCTATTCACTTCACACAGTGAATTGAAGTGTTGGAAGAGACTGCTTCTCTTTCAGAGAAACGCACTAGTGTTTCTTGTGTATGCTTGCAAGTAGTTTAAGGCACTATCAAAGGAAAGTGATTTTCTCTGAAAGGACAGCATTTAGAAAGTGAAGCAACACTCCATTCACTTCGCACAGTGAATTGAAGTGTTGGAACAGACTGCTTCTCTTTCAGAGAAACACATGTGAGTTTTTTATGAATGCTTGAAAGTAGTTTAAGGCACTTTCAAAGGAAAGTGATTTTCTCTGAAAGGACAGCATTTAGAAAGTGAGGCAACACTCCATTCACTTCGCACAGTGAATTGAAGTGTTGGAACAGACTGCTTCTCTTTCAGAGAAACGCATGTGAGTTTCTTCCTAATGCTTGCAAGTAGCTTAAGGCACTTTCAAAGGAAAGTGATTTTCTCTGAAAGGACAGCATTTAGAAAGTGAAGCAACACTCCATTCACTTCGCACAGTGAATTGAAGTGTTGGCACCGACTGCTTCTCTTTCCGAGAAACGCATGTGAGTTTCTGGTGAATGCTTGTAAGTAGCTTAAGGCACTTTCAAAGGAAAGTGATTTTCTCTGAAAGGACAGCATTTAGAAAGTGAAGCAACATTCCATTTCCTTCGTACAGTGAATTGAAGTGTTGGAACAGAGTGCTTCTCTTTCATATAAAGGCATTAGTGTTTCTTGTGAATGCTTGCAAGTTGCTTAAGGCACTTTCAAAGGAAAGTGATTTTCTCTGAAAGAACATAACTTAGAAAGTGAAGCAACACTCCATTCACTTCGCACAGTGAATTGAAGTGTTAGAACAGACTGCTTCTCTTTCAGAGAAACGCATGTGAGTTTCTGTTGAATGCTTGTTAGTAGCTTAAGGCACTTTCAAAGGAAGTGATTTTCTCTGAAAGGACAGCATTTAGAAAGTGAAGCAACACTCCATTCACTTCGCATATTGAATTGAAGTGTTGGAACAGATTGCTTCTCTTTCAGAGAAACGCATGTGAGTTTCTGGTGAATTCTTGTAAGTAGCTTAAGGCACTTTCAAAGGAAAGTGATTTTCTCTGAAAGGACAGCATTTAGAAAGTGAGGCAATACTCCATTCACTTCACACAGTGAATTGAAGTGTTGGAACAGACTGCTTCTCTTTCAGAGAAATGCATGAGAGTTTCTTCCTAATGCTTGCAAGTAGCTTAAGGCACTTTCAAATGAAAGTGATTTTCTCTGAAAGGACAGCATTTAGAAAGTGAAGCAACACTCCATTCACTTCGCAGAGTGAATTGAAGTATTGGAACAGACTGCTTCTCTTCCAGAGAAACGCATATGAGTTTCTGGTGAATGCTTGTAAATAGCTTAAGGCACTTTCAAAGGAAAGTGATTTTCTCTGAAAGGACAGCATTTAGAAAGTGAAGCAACACTCCATTCACTTCGCACAGTGAATTGAAGTGTTGGCACCGACTGCTTCTCTTTCAGAGAAACGCATGTGAGTTTCTGGTGAATGCTTGTAAGTAGCTTAAGGCACTTTCAAAGGAAAGTGATTTTCTCTGAAAGGACAGCATTTAGAAAGTGAAGCAACACTCCATTCCCTTCGTGCAGTGAATTGAAGTGTTGGAACAGAGTGCTTCTCTTTCATATAAACGCATTAGTGTTTCTTGTGAATGCTTGCAAGTTGCTTAAGGCACTTTCAAAGGAAAGTGATTTTCTCTGAAAGGACATGATTTAGAAAGTGAAGCAACACTCCATTCACTTCGCACAGTGAATTGAAGTGTTAGAACAGACTGCTTCTCTTTCAGAGAAATGCATGTGAGTTTCTGTTGAATGCTTGTTAGTAGCTTAAGGCACTTTCAAAGGAAAGTGATTTTCTCTGAAAGGACAGCATTTAGAAAGTGAAGCAACACTCCATTCACTTCGCACAGTGAATTGAAGTGTTGGAACAGTCTGCTTCTCTTTCAGAGAAACGCATGTGAGTTTCTTCCTAATGCTTGTAAGTAGCTTAAGGCACTTTCAAAGCAAAGTGATTTTCTCTGAAAGGACAGCATTTAGAAAGTGAAGCAACACTCCATTCACTTCACACAGTGAATTGAAGTGTTGGAACAGACTGCTTCTCTTTCAGAGAAATGCATGTGAGTTTCTGTTGAATGCTTGTAAGTAGCTTAAGGCACTTTCAAAGGAAAGTGATTTTCTCTGAAAGCACAGCATTTAGAAAGTGAAGCAACACTCCATTCACTTCGCAGAGTGAATTGAAGTATTGGAACAGACTGCTTCTCTTCCAGAGAAACGCATATGAGTTTCTGGTGAATGCTTGTAAGTAGCTTAAGGCACTTTCAAAGGAAAGTGATTTTCTCTGAAAGTACAGCATTTTAGAAAGTGAAGCAACACTCCATTCACTTCGCACAGTGAATTGAAGTGTTGGAACAGACTGCTTCTCTTTAAGAGAAACGCATGTGAGTTTTTTGTGAATGCTTGAAAGTAGTTTAAGGCACTTTCAAAGGAAAGTGATTTTCTCTGAAAGGACAGCATTTAGAAAGTGAAGCAACACTCCATTCACTTCGCACAGTGAATTGAAGTGTTGGAACAGACTGCTTCTCTTTCAGAGAAACGCATGTGAGTTTCTGGTGAATGTTTGTAAGTAGCTTAAGGCACTTTCAAAGGAAAGTGATTTTCTCTGAAAGGACAGCATTTAGAAAGTGAGGCAACACTCTATTCACTTCACACAGTGAATTGAAGTGTTGGAAGAGACTGCTTCTCTTTCAGAGAAACGCACTAGTGTTTCTTGTGTATGCTTGCAAGTAGTTTAAGGCACTATCAAAGGAAAGTGATTTTCTCTGAAAGGACAGCATTTAGAAAGTGAAGCAACACTCCATTCACTTCGCACAGTGAATTGAAGTGTTGGAACAGACTGCTTCTCTTTCAGAGAAACACATGTGAGTTTTTTATGAATGCTTGAAAGTAGTTTAAGGCACTTTCAAAGGAAAGTGATTTTCTCTGAAAGGACAGCATTTAGAAAGTGAGGCAACACTCCATTCACTTCGCACAGTGAATTGAAGTGTTGGAACAGACTGCTTCTCTTTCAGAGAAACGCATGTGAGTTTCTTCCTAATGCTTGCAAGTAGCTTAAGGCACTTTCAAAGGAAAGTGATTTTCTCTGAAAGGACAGCATTTAGAAAGTGAAGCAACACTCCATTCACTTCGCACAGTGAATTGAAGTGTTGGCACCGACTGCTTCTCTTTCCGAGAAACGCATGTGAGTTTCTGGTGAATGCTTGTAAGTAGCTTAAGGCACTTTCAAAGGAAAGTGATTTTCTCTGAAAGGACAGCATTTAGAAAGTGAAGCAACATTCCATTTCCTTCGTACAGTGAATTGAAGTGTTGGAACAGAGTGCTTCTCTTTCATATAAAGGCATTAGTGTTTCTTGTGAATGCTTGCAAGTTGCTTAAGGCACTTTCAAAGGAAAGTGATTTTCTCTGAAAGGACAGCATTTAGAAAGTGAAGCAACACTCCATTCACTTCGCACAGTGAATTGAAGTGTTGGAACAGTCTGCTACTCTTTCAGAGAAACGCATGTGAGTTTCTTCCTAATGCTTGTAAGTAGCTTAAGGCACTTTCAAAGCAAAGTGATTTTCTCTGAAAGGACAGCATTTAGAAAGTGAAGCAACACTCCATTCACTTCACACAGTGAATTGAAGTGTTGGAACAGACTGCTTCTCTTTCAGAGAAATGCATGTGAGTTTCTGTTGAATGCTTGTAAGTAGCTTAAGGCACTTTCAAAGGAAAGTGATTTTCTCTGAAAGGACAGCATTTAGAAAGTGAAGCAACACTCCATTCACTTCGCAGAGTGAATTGAAGTATTGGAACAGACTGCTTCTCTTCCAGAGAAACGCATATGAGTTTCTGGTGAATGCTTGTAAGTAGCTTAAGGCACTTTCAAAGGAAAGTGATTTTCTCTGAAAGTACAGCATTTTAGAAAGTGAAGCAACACTCCATTCACTTCGCACAGTGAATTGAAGTGTTGGAACAGACTGCTTCTCTTTAAGAGAAACGCATGTGAGTTTTTTGTGAATGCTTGAAAGTATATTAAGGCACTTTCAAAGGAAAGTGATTTTCTCTGAAAGGACAGCATTTAGAAAGTGAAGCAACACTCCATTCACTTCGCAGAGTGAATTGAAGTATTGGAACAGACTGCTTCTCTTTCAGAGAAACGCATGTGAGTTTCTTGTTAATTCTTGCAAGTTGCTTAAGGCACTTTCAAAGGAAAGTGATTTTCTCTGAAAGGACAGCATTTAGAAACTGAAGCAATACTCCATTCACTTCGCACAGTGAATTGAAGTGTTGGAACAGACTGCTTCTCTTTAAGAGAAACGCATGTGAGTTTTTTGTGAATGCTTGAAAGTAGTTTAAGGCACTTTCAAAGGAAAGTGATTTTCTCTGAAAGGACAGCATTTAGAAAGTAAAGCAACACTCCATTCACTTCGCACAGTGAATTGAAGTGTTGGAACAGACTGCTTCTCTTTCAGAGAAACGCATGTGAGTTTCTGGTGAATGTTTGTAAGTAGCTTAAGGCACTTTCAAAGGAAAGTGATTTTCTCTGAAAGGACAGCATTTAGAAAGTGAGGCAACACTCTATTCACTTCACACAGTGAATTGAAGTGTTGGAAGAGACTGCTTCTCTTTCAGAGAAACGCACTAGTGTTTCTTGTGTATGCTTGCAAGTAGTTTAAGGCACTATCAAAGGAATGTGATTTTCTCTGAAAGGACAGCATTTAGAAAGTGAAGCAACACTCCATTCACTTCGCACAGTGAATTGAAGTGTTGGAACAGACTGCTTCTCTTTCAGAGAAACACATGTGAGTTTTTTATGAATGCTTGAAAGTAGTTTAAGGCACTTTCAAAGGAAAGTGATTTTCTCTGAAAGGACAGCATTTAGAAAGTGAGGCAACACTCCATTCACTTCGCACAGTGAATTGAAGTGTTGGAACAGACTGCTTCTCTTTCAGAGAAACGCATGTGAGTTTCTTCCTAATGCTTGCAAGTAGCTTAAGGCACTTTCAAAGGAAAGTGATTTTCTCTGAAAGGACAGCATTTAGAAAGTGAAGCAACACTCCATTCACTTCGCACAGTGAATTGAAGTGTTGGCACCGACTGCTTCTCTTTCCGAGAAACGCATGTGAGTTTCTGGTGAATGCTTGTAAGTAGCTTAAGGCACTTTCAAAGGAAAGTGATTTTCTCTGAAAGGACAGCATTTAGAAAGTGAAGCAACATTCCATTTCCTTCGTACAGTGAATTGAAGTGTTGGAACAGAGTGCTTCTCTTTCATATAAAGGCATTAGTGTTTCTTGTGAATGCTTGCAAGTTGCTTAAGGCACTTTCAAAGGAAAGTGATTTTCTCTGAAAGAACATAACTTAGAAAGTGAAGCAACACTCCATTCACTTCGCACAGTGAATTGAAGTGTTAGAACAGACTGCTTCTCTTTCAGAGAAACGCATGTGAGTTTCTGTTGAATGCTTGTTAGTAGCTTAAGGCACTTTCAAAGGAAAGTGATTTTCTCTGAAAGGACAGCATTTAGAAAGTGAAGCAACACTCCATTCACTTCGCATATTGAATTGAAGTGTTGGAACAGACTGCTTCTCTTTCAGAGAAACGCATGTGAGTTTCTGGTGAATTCTTGTAAGTAGCTTAAGGCACTTTCAAAGGAAAGTGATTTTCTCTGAAAGGACAGCATTTAGAAAGTGAGGCAATACTCCATTCACTTCACACAGTGAATTGAAGTGTTGGAACAGACTGCTTCTCTTTCAGAGAAATGCATGAGAGTTTCTTCCTAATGCTTGCAAGTAGCTTAAGGCACTTTCAAATGAAAGTGATTTTCTCTGAAAGGACAGCATTTAGAAAGTGAAGCAACACTCCATTCACTTCGCAGAGTGAATTGAAGTATTGGAACAGACTGCTTCTCTTCCAGAGAAACGCATATGAGTTTCTGGTGAATGCTTGTAAATAGCTTAAGGCACTTTCAAAGGAAAGTGATTTTCTCTGAAAGGACAGCATTTAGAAAGTGAAGCAACACTCCATTCACTTCGCACAGTGAATTGAAGTGTTGGCACCGACTGCTTCTCTTTCAGAGAAACGCATGTGAGTTTCTGGTGAATGCTTGTAAGTAGCTTAAGGCACTTTCAAAGGAAAGTGATTTTCTCTGAAAGGACAGCATTTAGAAAGTGAAGCAACACTCCATTCCCTTCGTGCAGTGAATTGAAGTGTTGGAACAGAGTGCTTCTCTTTCATATAAATGCATTAGTGTTTCTTGTGAATGCTTGCAAGTTGCTTAAGGCACTTTCAAAGGAAAGTGATTTTCTCTGAAAGGACATGATTTAGAAAGTGAAGCAACACTCCATTCACTTCGCACAGTGAATTGAAGTGTTAGAACAGACTGCTTCTCTTTCAGAGAAATGCATGTGAGTTTCTGTTGAATGCTTGTTAGTAGCTTAAGGCACTTTCAAAGGAAAGTGATTTTCTCTGAAAGGACAGCATTTAGAAAGTGAAGCAACACTCCATTCACTTCGCACAGTGAATTGAAGTGTTGGAACAGTCTGCTTCTCTTTCAGAGAAACGCATGTGAGTTTCTTCCTAATGCTTGTAAGTAGCTTAAGGCACTTTCAAAGCAAAGTGATTTTCTCTGAAAGGACAGCATTTAGAAAGTGAAGCAACACTCCATTCACTTCACACAGTGAATTGAAGTGTTGGAACAGACTGCTTCTCTTTCAGAGAAATGCATGTGAGTTTCTGTTGAATGCTTGTAAGTAGCTTAAGGCACTTTCAAAGGAAAGTGATTTTCTCTGAAAGGACAGCATTTAGAAAGTGAAGCAACACTCCATTCACTTCGCAGAGTGAATTGAAGTATTGGAACAGACTGCTTCTCTTCCAGAGAAACGCATATGAGTTTCTGGTGAATGCTTGTAAGTAGCTTAAGGCACTTTCAAAGGAAAGTGATTTTCTCTGAAAGTACAGCATTTTAGAAAGTGAAGCAACACTCCATTCACTTCGCACAGTGAATTGAAGTGTTGGAACAGACTGCTTCTCTTTAAGAGAAACGCATGTGAGTTTTTTGTGAATGCTTGAAAGTATTTTAAGGCACTTTCAAAGGAAAGTGATTTTCTCTGAAAGGACAGCATTTAGAAAGTGAAGCAACACTCCATTCACTTCGCAGAGTGAATTGAAGTATTGGAACAGACTGCTTCTCTTTCAGAGAAACGCATGTGAGTTTCTTGTGAATTCTTGCAAGTTGCTTAAGGCACTTTCAAAGGAAAGTGATTTTCTCTGAAAGGACAGCATTTAGAAACTGAAGCAATACTCCATTCACTTCGCACAGTGAATTGAAGTGTTGGAACAGACTGCTTCTCTTTAAGAGAAACGCATGTGAGTTTTTTGTGAATGCTTGAAAGTAGTTTAAGGCACTTTCAAAGGAAAGTGATTTTCTCTGAAAGGACAGCATTTAGAAAGTGAAGCAACACTCCATTCACTTCGCACAGTGAATTGAAGTGTTGGAACAGACTGCTTCTCTTTCAGAGAAACGCATGTGAGTTTCTGGTGAATGTTTGTAAGTAGCTTAAGGCACTTTCAAAGGAAAGTGATTTTCTCTGAAAGGACAGCATTTAGAAAGTGAGGCAACACTCTATTCACTTCACACAGTGAATTGAAGTGTTGGAAGAGACTGCTTCTCTTTCAGAGAAACGCACTAGTGTTTCTTGTGTATGCTTGCAAGTAGTTTAAGGCACTATCAAAGGAATGTGATTTTCTCTGAAAGGACAGCATTTAGAAAGTGAAGCAACACTCCATTCACTTCGCACAGTGAATTGAAGTGTTGGAACAGACTGCTTCTCTTTCAGAGAAACACATGTGAGTTTTTTATGAATGCTTGAAAGTAGTTTAAGGCACTTTCAAAGGAAAGTGATTTTCTCTGAAAGGACAGCATTTAGAAAGTGAGGCAACACTCCATTCACTTCGCACAGTGAATTGAAGTGTTGGAACAGACTGCTTCTCTTTCAGAGAAACGCATGTGAGTTTCTTCCTAATGCTTGCAAGTAGCTTAAGGCACTTTCAAAGGAAAGTGATTTTCTCTGAAAGGACAGCATTTAGAAAGTGAAGCAACACTCCATTCACTTCGCACAGTGAATTGAAGTGTTGGCACCGACTGCTTCTCTTTCCGAGAAACGCATGTGAGTTTCTGGTGAATGCTTGTAAGTAGCTTAAGGCACTTTCAAAGGAAAGTGATTTTCTCTGAAAGGACAGCATTTAGAAAGTGAAGCAACATTCCATTTCCTTCGTACAGTGAATTGAAGTGTTGGAACAGAGTGCTTCTCTTTCATATAAAGGCATTAGTGTTTCTTGTGAATGCTTGCAAGTTGCTTAAGGCACTTTCAAAGGAAAGTGATTTTCTCTGAAAGGACAGCATTTAGAAAGTGAAGCAACACTCCATTCACTTCGCAGAGTGAATTGAAGTATTGGAACAGACTGCTTCTCTTCCAGAGAAACGCATATGAGTTTCTGGTGAATGCTTGTAAATAGCTTAAGGCACTTTCAAAGGAAAGTGATTTTCTCTGAAAGGACAGCATTTAGAAAGTGAAGCAACACTCCATTCACTTCGCACAGTGAATTGAAGTGTTAGAACAGACTGCTTCTCTTTCAGAGAAATGCATGTGAGTTTCTGTTGAATGCTTGTTAGTAGCTTAAGGCACTTTCAAAGGAAAGTGATTTTCTCTGAAAGGACAGCATTTAGAAAGTGAAGCAACACTCCATTCACTTCGCACAGTGAATTGAAGTGTTGGAACAGTCTGCTTCTCTTTCAGAGAAACGCATGTGAGTTTCTTCCTAATGCTTGTAAGTAGCTTAAGGCACTTTCAAAGCAAAGTGATTTTCTCTGAAAGGACAGCATTTAGAAAGTGAAGCAACACTCCATTCACTTCACACAGTGAATTGAAGTGTTGGAACAGACTGCTTCTCTTTCAGAGAAATGCATGTGAGTTTCTGTTGAATGCTTGTAAGTAGCTTAAGGCACTTTCAAAGGAAAGTGATTTTCTCTGAAAGGACAGCATTTAGAAAGTGAAGCAACACTCCATTCACTTCGCAGAGTGAATTGAAGTATTGGAACAGACTGCTTCTCTTCCAGAGAAACGCATATGAGTTTCTGGTGAATGCTTGTAAGTAGCTTAAGGCACTTTCAAAGGAAAGTGATTTTCTCTGAAAGTACAGCATTTTAGAAAGTGAAGCAACACTCCATTCACTTCGCACAGTGAATTGAAGTGTTGGAACAGACTGCTTCTCTTTAAGAGAAACGCATGTGAGTTTTTTGTGAATGCTTGAAAGTATTTTAAGGCACTTTCAAAGGAAAGTGATTTTCTCTGAAAGGACAGCATTTAGAAAGTGAAGCAACACTCCATTCACTTCGCAGAGTGAATTGAAGTATTGGAACAGACTGCTTCTCTTTCAGAGAAACGCATGTGAGTTTCTTGTGAATTCTTGCAAGTTGCTTAAGGCACTTTCAAAGGAAAGTGATTTTCTCTGAAAGGACAGCATTTAGAAACTGAAGCAATACTCCATTCACTTCGCACAGTGAATTGAAGTGTTGGAACAGACTGCTTCTCTTTAAGAGATACGCATGTGAGTTTTTTGTGAATGCTTGAAAGTAGTTTAAGGCACTTTCAAAGGAAAGTGATTTTCTCTGAAAGGACAGCATTTAGAAAGTGAAGCAACACTCCATTCACTTCGCACAGTGAATTGAAGTGTTGGAACAGACTGCTTCTCTTTCAGAGAAACGCATGTGAGTTTCTGGTGAATGTTTGTAAGTAGCTTAAGGCACTTTCAAAGGGAAGTGATTTTCTCTGAAAGGACAGCATTTAGAAAGTGAGGCAACACTCTATTCACTTCACACAGTGAATTGAAGTGTTGGAAGAGACTGCTTCTCTTTCAGAGAAACGCACTAGTGTTTCTTGTGTATGCTTGCAAGTAGTTTAAGGCACTATCAAAGGAAAGTGATTTTCTCTGAAAGGACAGCATTTAGAAAGTGAAGCAACACTCCATTCACTTCGCACAGTGAATTGAAGTGTTGGAACAGACTGCTTCTCTTTCAGAGAAACACATGTGAGTTTTTTATGAATGCTTGTAAGTAGCCTAAGGCACTTTCAAAGGAAAGTGATTTTCTCTGAAAGGACAGCATTTAGAAAGTGAGGCAACACTCCATTCACTTCGCACAGTGAATTGAAGTGTTGGGACAGACTGCTTCTCTTTCAGAGAAACGCATGTGAGTTTCTTCCTAATGCTTGCAAGTAGCTTAAGGCACTTTCAAAGGAAAGTGATTTTCTCTGAAAGGACAGCATTTAGAAAGTGAAGCAACACTCCATTCACTTCGCACAGTGAATTGAAGTGTTGGCACCGACTGCTTCTCTTTCCGAGAAACGCATGTGAGTTTCTGGTGAATGCTTGTAAGTAGCTTAAGGCACTTTCAAAGGAAAGTGATTTTCTCTGAAAGGACAGCATTTAGAAAGTGAAGCAACATTCCATTTCCTTCGTACAGTGAATTGAAGTGTTGGAACAGAGTGCTTCTCTTTCATATAAAGGCATTAGTGTTTCTTGTGAATGCTTGCAAGTTGCTTAAGGCACTTTCAAAGGAAAGTGATTTTCTCTGAAAGAACATAACTTAGAAAGTGAAGCAACACTCCATTCACTTCGCACAGTGAATTGAAGTGTTAGAACAGACTGCTTCTCTTTCAGAGAAACGCATGTGAGTTTCTGGTGAATTCTTGTAAGTAGCTTAAGGCACTTTCAAAGGAAAGTGATTTTCTCTGAAAGGACAGCATTTAGAAAGTGAGGCAATACTCCATTCACTTCACACAGTGAATTGAAGTGTTGGAACAGACTGCTTCTCTTTCAGAGAAATGCATGAGAGTTTCTTCCTAATGCTTGCAAGTAGCTTAAGGCACTTTCAAATGAAAGTGATTTTCTCTGAAAGGACAGCATTTAGAAAGTGAAGCAACACTCCATTCACTTCGCAGAGTGAATTGAAGTATTGGAACAGACTGCTTCTCTTCCAGAGAAACGCATATGAGTTTCTGGTGAATGCTTGTAAATAGCTTAAGGCACTTTCAAAGGAAAGTGATTTTCTCTGAAAGGACAGCATTTAGAAAGTGAAGCAACACTCCATTCACTTCGCACAGTGAATTGAAGTGTTGGCACCGACTGCTTCTCTTTCAGAGAAACGCATGTGAGTTTCTGGTGAATGCTTGTAAGTAGCTTAAGGCACTTTCAAAGGAAAGTGATTTTCTCTGAAAGGACAGCATTTAGAAAGTGAAGCAACACTCCATTCCCTTCGTGCAGTGAATTGAAGTGTTGGAACAGAGTGCTTCTCTTTCATATAAACGCATTAGTGTTTCTTGTGAATGCTTGCAAGTTGCTTAAGGCACTTTCAAAGGAAAGTGATTTTCTCTGAAAGGACATGATTTAGAAAGTGAAGCAACACTCCATTCACTTCGCACAGTGAATTGAAGTGTTAGAACAGACTGCTTCTCTTTCAGAGAAATGCATGTGAGTTTCTGTTGAATGCTTGTTAGTAGCTTAAGGCACTTTCAAAGGAAAGTGATTTTCTCTGAAAGGACAGCATTTAGAAAGTGAAGCAACACTCCATTCACTTCGCACATTGAATTGAAGTGTTGGAACAGACTGCTTCTCTTTCAGAGAAACGCATGTGAGTTTCTGGTGAATTCTTGTAAGTAGCTTAAGGCACTTTCAAAGGAAAGTGATTTTCTCTGAAAGGACAGCATTTAGAAAGTGAGGCAACACTCCATTCACTTCACACAGTGAATTGAAGTGTTGGAACAGACTGCTTCTCTTTAAGAGAAACGCATGTGAGTTTTTTGTGAATGCTTGAAAGTATTTTAAGGCACTTTCAAAGGAAAGTGATTTTCTCTGAAAGGACAGCATTTAGAAAGTGAAGCAACACTCCATTCACTTCGCAGAGTGAATTGAAGTATTGGAACAGACTGCTTCTCTTTCAGAGAAACGCATGTGAGTTTCTTGTGAATTCTTGCAAGTTGCTTAAGGCACTTTCAAAGGAAAGTGATTTTCTCTGAAAGGACAGCATTTAGAAACTGAAGCAATACTCCATTCACTTCGCACAGTGAATTGAAGTGTTGGAACAGACTGCTTCTCTTTAAGAGAAACGCATGTGAGTTTTTTGTGAATGCTTGAAAGTAGTTTAAGGCACTTTCAAAGGAAAGTGATTTTCTCTGAAAGGACAGCATTTAGAAAGTGAAGCAACACTCCATTCACTTCGCACAGTGAATTGAAGTGTTGGAACAGACTGCTTCTCTTTCAGAGAAACGCATGTTAGTTTCTGGTGAATGTTTGTAAGTAGCTTAAGGCACTTTCAAAGGAAAGTGATTTTCTCTGAAAGGACAGCATTTAGAAAGTGAGGCAACACTCTATTCACTTCACACAGTGAATTGAAGTGTTGGAAGAGACTGCTTCTCTTTCAGAGAAACGCACTAGTGTTTCTTGTGTATGCTTGCAAGTAGTTTAAGGCACTATCAAAGGAAAGTGATTTTCTCTGAAAGGACAGCATTTAGAAAGTGAAGCAACACTCCATTCACTTCGCACAGTGAATTGAAGTGTTGGAACAGACTGCTTCTCTTTCAGAGAAACACATGTGAGTTTTTTATGAATGCTTGTAAGTAGCCTAAGGCACTTTCAAAGGAAAGTGATTTTCTCTGAAAGGACAGCATTTAGAAAGTGAGGCAACACTCCATTCACTTCGCACAGTGAATTGAAGTGTTGGGACAGACTGCTTCTCTTTCAGAGAAACGCATGTGAGTTTCTTCCTAATGCTTGCAAGTAGCTTAAGGCACTTTCAAAGGAAAGTGATTTTCTCTGAAAGGACAGCATTTAGAAAGTGAAGCAACACTCCATTCACTTCACACAGTGAATTGAAGTGTTGGCACCGACTGCTTCTCTTTCCGAGAAACGCATGTGAGTTTCTGGTGAATGCTTGTAAGTAGCTTAAGGCACTTTCAAAGGAAAGTGATTTTCTCTGAAAGGACAGCATTTAGAAAGTGAAGCAACATTCCATTTCCTTCGTACAGTGAATTGAAGTGTTGGAACAGAGTGCTTCTCTTTCATATAAAGGCATTAGTGTTTCTTGTGAATGCTTGCAAGTTGCTTAAGGCACTTTCAAAGGAAAGTGATTTTCTCTGAAAGAACATAACTTAGAAAGTGAAGCAACACTCCATTCACTTCGCACATTGAATTGAAGTGTTGGAACAGACTGCTTCTCTTTCAGAGAAATGCATGAGAGTTTCTTCCTAATGCTTGCAAGTAGCTTAAGGCACTTTCAAATGAAAGTGATTTTCTCTGAAAGGACAGCATTTAGAAAGTGAAGCAACACTCCATTCACTTCGCAGAGTGAATTGAAGTATTGGAACAGACTGCTTCTCTTCCAGAGAAACGCATATGAGTTTCTGGTGAATGCTTGTAAATAGCTTAAGGCACTTTCAAAGGAAAGTGATTTTCTCTGAAAGGACAGCATTTAGAAAGTGAAGCAACACTCCATTCACTTCGCACAGTGAATTGAAGTGTTGGCACCGACTGCTTCTCTTTCAGAGAAACGCATGTGAGTTTCTGGTGAATGCTTGTAAGTAGCTTAAGGCACTTTCAAAGGAAAGTGATTTTCTCTGAAAGGACAGCATTTAGAAAGTGAAGCAACACTCCATTCCCTTCGTGCAGTGAATTGAAGTGTTGGAACAGAGTGCTTCTCTTTCATATAAACGCATTAGTGTTTCTTGTGAATGCTTGCAAGTTGCTTAAGGCACTTTCAAAGGAAAGTGATTTTCTCTGAAAGGACATGATTTAGAAAGTGAAGCAACACTCCATTCACTTCGCACAGTGAATTGAAGTGTTAGAACAGACTGCTTCTCTTTCAGAGAAATGCATGTGAGTTTCTGTTGAATGCTTGTTAGTAGCTTAAGGCACTTTCAAAGGAAAGTGATTTTCTCTGAAAGGACAGCATTTAGAAAGTGAAGCAACACTCCATTCACTTCGCACATTGAATTGAAGTGTTGGAACAGACTGCTTCTCTTTCAGAGAAACGCATGTGAGTTTCTGGTGAATTCTTGTAAGTAGCTTAAGGCACTTTCAAAGGAAAGTGATTTTCTCTGAAAGGACAGCATTTAGAAAGTGAGGCAACACTCCATTCACTTCACACAGTGAATTGAAGTGTTGGAACAGACTGCTTCTCTTTCAGAGAAACGCATGAGAGTTTCTTCCTAATGCTTGCAAGTAGCTTAAGGCACTTTCAAATGAAAGTGATTTTCTCTGAAAGGACAGCATTTAGAAAGTGAAGCAACACTCCATTCACTTCGCACAGTGAATTGAAGTGTTGGAACAGTCTGCTTCTCTTTCAGAGAAACAAATGTGAGTTTCTTCCTAATGCTTGTAAGTAGCTTAAGGCACTTTCAAAGCAAAGTGATTTTCTCTGAAAGGACAGCATTTAGAAAGTGAAGCAACACTCCATTCACTTCACACAGTGAATTGAAGTGTTGGAACAGACTGCTTCTCTTTCAGAGAAACGCATGTGAGTTTCTGTTGAATGCTTGTAAGTAGCTTAAGGCACTTTCAAAGGAAAGTGATTTTCTGTGAAAGAACAGCATTTAGAAAGTGAAGCAACACTCCATTCACTTCGCACAGTGAATTGAAGTGTTGGAACAGACTGCTTCTCTTCCAGAGAAACGCATATGAGTTTCTGGTGAATGCTTGTAAGTAGCTTAAGGCACTTTCAAAGGAAAGTGATTTTCTCTGAAAGGACAGCATTTTAGAAAGTGAAGCAACACTCCATTCACTTCGCACAGTGAATTGAAGTGTTGGAACAGACTGCTTCTCTTTAAGAGAAACGCATGTGAGTTTTTTGTGAATGCTTGAAAGTAGTTTAAGGCACTTTCAAAGGAAAGTGATTTTCTCTGAAAGGACAGCATTTAGAAAGTGAAGCAACACTCCATTCACTTCGCACAGTGAATTGAAGTGTTGGAACAGACTGCTTCTCTTTCAGAGAAACGCATGTGAGTTTCTGGTGAATGTTTGTAAGTAGCTTAAGGCACTTTCAAAGGAAAGTGATTTTCTCTGAAAGGACAGCATTTAGAAAGTGAGGCAACACTCTATTCACTTCACACAGTGAATTGAAGTGTTGGAAGAGACTGCTTCTCTTTCAGAGAAACGCACTAGTGTTTCTTGTGTATGCTTGCAAGTAGTTTAAGGCACTATCAAAGGAAAGTGATTTTCTCTGAAAGGACAGCATTTAGAAAGTGAAGCAACACTCCATTCACTTCGCACAGTGAATTGAAGTGTTGGAACAGACTGCTTCTCTTTCAGAGAAACACATGTGAGTTTTTTATGAATGCTTGAAAGTAGTTTAAGGCTCTTTCAAAGGAAAGTGATTTTCTCTGAAAGGACAGCATTTAGAAAGTGAGGCAACACTCCATTCACTTCGCACAGTGAATTGAAGTGTTGGAACAGACTGCTTCTCTTTCAGAGAAACGCATGTGAGTTTCTTCCTAATGCTTGCAAGTAGCTTAAGGCACTTTCAAAGGAAAGTGATTTTCTCTGAAAGGACAGCATTTAGAAAGTGAAGCAACACTCCATTCACTTCGCACAGTGAATTGAAGTGTTGGCACCGACTGCTTCTCTTTCCGAGAAACGCATGTGAGTTTCTGGTGAATGCTTGTAAGTAGCTTAAGGCACTTTCAAAGGAAAGTGATTTTCTCTGAAAGGACAGCATTTAGAAAGTGAAGCAACATTCCATTTCCTTCGTACAGTGAATTGAAGTGTTGGAACAGAGTGCTTCTCTTTCATATAAAGGCATTAGTGTTTCTTGTGAATGCTTGCAAGTTGCTTAAGGCACTTTCAAAGGAAAGTGATTTTCTCTGAAAGGACAGCATTTAGAAAGTGAAGCAACACTCCATTCACTTCGCAGAGTGAATTGAAGTATTGGAACAGACTGCTTCTCTTCCAGAGAAACGCATATGAGTTTCTGGTGAATGCTTGTAAATAGCTTAAGGCACTTTCAAAGGAAAGTGATTTTCTCTGAAAGGACAGCATTTAGAAAGTGAAGCAACACTCCATTCACTTCGCACAGTGAATTGAAGTGTTAGAACAGACTGCTTCTCTTTCAGAGAAATGCATGTGAGTTTCTGTTGAATGCTTGTTAGTAGCTTAAGGCACTTTCAAAGGAAAGTGATTTTCTCTGAAAGGACAGCATTTAGAAAGTGAAGCAACACTCCATTCACTTCGCACAGTGAATTGAAGTGTTGGAACAGTCTGCTTCTCTTTCAGAGAAACGCATGTGAGTTTCTTCCTAATGCTTGTAAGTAGCTTAAGGCACTTTCAAAGCAAAGTGATTTTCTCTGAAAGGACAGCATTTAGAAAGTGAAGCAACACTCCATTCACTTCACACAGTGAATTGAAGTGTTGGCACCGACTGCTTCTCTTTCCGAGAAACGCATGTGAGTTTCTGGTGAATGCTTGTAAGTAGCTTAAGGCACTTTCAAAGGAAAGTGATTTTCTCTGAAAGGACAGCATTTAGAAAGTGAAGCAACATTCCATTTCCTTCGTACAGTGAATTGAAGTGTTGGAACAGAGTGCTTCTCTTTCATATAAAGGCATTAGTGTTTCTTGTGAATGCTTGCAAGTTGCTTAAGGCACTTTCAAAGGAAAGTGATTTTCTCTGAAAGAACATAACTTAGAAAGTGAAGCAACACTCCATTCACTTCGCACATTGAATTGAAGTGTTGGAACAGACTGCTTCTCTTTCAGAGAAATGCATGAGAGTTTCTTCCTAATGCTTGCAAGTAGCTTAAGGCACTTTCAAATGAAAGTGATTTTCTCTGAAAGGACAGCATTTAGAAAGTGAAGCAACACTCCATTCACTTCGCAGAGTGAATTGAAGTATTGGAACAGACTGCTTCTCTTCCAGAGAAACGCATATGAGTTTCTGGTGAATGCTTGTAAATAGCTTAAGGCACTTTCAAAGGAAAGTGATTTTCTCTGAAAGGACAGCATTTAGAAAGTGAAGCAACACTCCATTCACTTCGCACAGTGAATTGAAGTGTTGGCACCGACTGCTTCTCTTTCAGAGAAACGCATGTGAGTTTCTGGTGAATGCTTGTAAGTAGCTTAAGGCACTTTCAAAGGAAAGTGATTTTCTCTGAAAGGACAGCATTTAGAAAGTGAAGCAACACTCCATTCCCTTCGTGCAGTGAATTGAAGTGTTGGAACAGAGTGCTTCTCTTTCATATAAACGCATTAGTGTTTCTTGTGAATGCTTGCAAGTTGCTTAAGGCACTTTCAAAGGAAAGTGATTTTCTCTGAAAGGACATGATTTAGAAAGTGAAGCAACACTCCATTCACTTCGCACAGTGAATTGAAGTGTTAGAACAGACTGCTTCTCTTTCAGAGAAATGCATGTGAGTTTCTGTTGAATGCTTGTTAGTAGCTTAAGGCACTTTCAAAGGAAAGTGATTTTCTCTGAAAGGACAGCATTTAGAAAGTGAAGCAACACTCCATTCACTTCGCACATTGAATTGAAGTGTTGGAACAGACTGCTTCTCTTTCAGAGAAACGCATGTGAGTTTCTGGTGAATTCTTGTAAGTAGCTTAAGGCACTTTCAAAGGAAAGTGATTTTCTCTGAAAGGACAGCATTTAGAAAGTGAGGCAACACTCCATTCACTTCACACAGTGAATTGAAGTGTTGGAACAGACTGCTTCTCTTTCAGAGAAACGCATGAGAGTTTCTTCCTAATGCTTGCAAGTAGCTTAAGGCACTTTCAAATGAAAGTGATTTTCTCTGAAAGGACAGCATTTAGAAAGTGAAGCAACACTCCATTCACTTCGCACAGTGAATTGAAGTGTTGGAACAGTCTGCTTCTCTTTCAGAGAAACAAATGTGAGTTTCTTCCTAATGCTTGTAAGTAGCTTAAGGCACTTTCAAAGCAAAGTGATTTTCTCTGAAAGGACAGCATTTAGAAAGTGAAGCAACACTCCATTCACTTCACACAGTGAATTGAAGTGTTGGAACAGACTGCTTCTCTTTCAGAGAAACGCATGTGAGTTTCTGTTGAATGCTTGTAAGTAGCTTAAGGCACTTTCAAAGGAAAGTGATTTTCTGTGAAAGAACAGCATTTAGAAAGTGAAGCAACACTCCATTCACTTCGCACAGTGAATTGAAGTGTTGGAACAGACTGCTTCTCTTCCAGAGAAACGCATATGAGTTTCTGGTGAATGCTTGTAAGTAGCTTAAGGCACTTTCAAAGGAAAGTGATTTTCTCTGAAAGGACAGCATTTTAGAAAGTGAAGCAACACTCCATTCACTTCGCACAGTGAATTGAAGTGTTGGAACAGACTGCTTCTCTTTAAGAGAAACGCATGTGAGTTTTTTGTGAATGCTTGAAAGTAGTTTAAGGCACTTTCAAAGGAAAGTGATTTTCTCTGAAAGGACAGCATTTAGAAAGTGAAGCAACACTCCATTCACTTCGCACAGTGAATTGAAGTGTTGGAACAGACTGCTTCTCTTTCAGAGAAACGCATGTGAGTTTCTGGTGAATGTTTGTAAGTAGCTTAAGGCACTTTCAAAGGAAAGTGATTTTCTCTGAAAGGACAGCATTTAGAAAGTGAGGCAACACTCTATTCACTTCACACAGTGAATTGAAGTGTTGGAAGAGACTGCTTCTCTTTCAGAGAAACGCACTAGTGTTTCTTGTGTATGCTTGCAAGTAGTTTAAGGCACTATCAAAGGAAAGTGATTTTCTCTGAAAGGACAGCATTTAGAAAGTGAAGCAACACTCCATTCACTTCGCACAGTGAATTGAAGTGTTGGAACAGACTGCTTCTCTTTCAGAGAAACACATGTGAGTTTTTTATGAATGCTTGAAAGTAGTTTAAGGCTCTTTCAAAGGAAAGTGATTTTCTCTGAAAGGACAGCATTTAGAAAGTGAGGCAACACTCCATTCACTTCGCACAGTGAATTGAAGTGTTGGAACAGACTGCTTCTCTTTCAGAGAAACGCATGTGAGTTTCTTCCTAATGCTTGCAAGTAGCTTAAGGCACTTTCAAAGGAAAGTGATTTTCTCTGAAAGGACAGCATTTAGAAAGTGAAGCAACACTCCATTCACTTCGCACAGTGAATTGAAGTGTTGGCACCGACTGCTTCTCTTTCCGAGAAACGCATGTGAGTTTCTGGTGAATGCTTGTAAGTAGCTTAAGGCACTTTCAAAGGAAAGTGATTTTCTCTGAAAGGACAGCATTTAGAAAGTGAAGCAACATTCCATTTCCTTCGTACAGTGAATTGAAGTGTTGGAACAGAGTGCTTCTCTTTCATATAAAGGCATTAGTGTTTCTTGTGAATGCTTGCAAGTTGCTTAAGGCACTTTCAAAGGAAAGTGATTTTCTCTGAAAGGACAGCATTTAGAAAGTGAAGCAACACTCCATTCACTTCGCAGAGTGAATTGAAGTATTGGAACAGACTGCTTCTCTTCCAGAGAAACGCATATGAGTTTCTGGTGAATGCTTGTAAATAGCTTAAGGCACTTTCAAAGGAAAGTGATTTTCTCTGAAAGGACAGCATTTAGAAAGTGAAGCAACACTCCATTCACTTCGCACAGTGAATTGAAGTGTTAGAACAGACTGCTTCTCTTTCAGAGAAATGCATGTGAGTTTCTGTTGAATGCTTGTTAGTAGCTTAAGGCACTTTCAAAGGAAAGTGATTTTCTCTGAAAGGACAGCATTTAGAAAGTGAAGCAACACTCCATTCACTTCGCACAGTGAATTGAAGTGTTGGAACAGTCTGCTTCTCTTTCAGAGAAACGCATGTGAGTTTCTTCCTAATGCTTGTAAGTAGCTTAAGGCACTTTCAAAGCAAAGTGATTTTCTCTGAAAGGACAGCATTTAGAAAGTGAAGCAACACTCCATTCACTTCACACAGTGAATTGAAGTGTTGGAACAGACTGCTTCTCTTTCAGAGAAATGCATGTGAGTTTCTGTTGAATGCTTGTAAGTAGCTTAAGGCACTTTCAAAGGAAAGTGATTTTCTCTGAAAGGACAGCATTTAGAAAGTGAAGCAACACTCCATTCACTTCGCAGAGTGAATTGAAGTATTGGAACAGACTGCTTCTCTTCCAGAGAAACGCATATGAGTTTCTGGTGAATGCTTGTAAGTAGCTTAAGGCACTTTCAAAGGAAAGTGATTTTCTCTGAAAGTACAGCATTTTAGAAAGTGAAGCAACACTCCATTCACTTCGCACAGTGAATTGAAGTGTTGGAACAGACTGCTTCTCTTTAAGAGAAACGCATGTGAGTTTTTTGTGAATGCTTGAAAGTATTTTAAGGCACTTTCAAAGGAAAGTGATTTTCTCTGAAAGGACAGCATTTAGAAAGTGAAGCAACACTCCATTCACTTCGCAGAGTGAATTGAAGTATTGGAACAGACTGCTACTCTTTCAGAGAAACGCATGTGAGTTTCTTGTGAATTCTTGCAAGTTGCTTAAGGCACTTTCAAAGGAAAGTGATTTTCTCTGAAAGGACAGCATTTAGAAACTGAAGCAATACTCCATTCACTTCGCACAGTGAATTGAAGTGTTGGAACAGACTGCTTCTCTTTAAGAGAAACGCATGTGAGTTTTTTGTGAATGCTTGAAAGTAGTTTAAGGCACTTTCAAAGGAAAGTGATTTTCTCTGAAAGGACAGCATTTAGAAAGTGAAGCAACACTCCATTCACTTCGCACAGTGAATTGAAGTGTTGGAACAGACTGCTTCTCTTTCAGAGAAACGCATGTGAGTTTCTGGTGAATGTTTGTAAGTAGCTTAAGGCACTTTCAAAGGAAAGTGATTTTCTCTGAAAGGACAGCATTTAGAAAGTGAGGCAACACTCTATTCACTTCACACAGTGAATTGAAGTGTTGGAAGAGACTGCTTCTCTTTCAGAGAAACGCACTAGTGTTTCTTGTGTATGCTTGCAAGTAGTTTAAGGCACTATCAAAGGAAAGTGATTTTCTCTGAAAGGACAGCATTTAGAAAGTGAAGCAACACTCCATTCACTTCGCACAGTGAATTGAAGTGTTGGAACAGACTGCTTCTCTTTCAGAGAAACACATGTGAGTTTTTTATGAATGCTTGAAAGTAGTTTAAGGCACTTTCAAAGGAAAGTGATTTTCTCTGAAAGGACAGCATTTAGAAAGTGAGGCAACACTCCATTCACTTCGCACAGTGAATTGAAGTGTTGGAACAGACTGCTTCTCTTTCAGAGAAACGCATGTGAGTTTCTTCCTAATGCTTGCAAGTAGCTTAAGGCACTTTCAAAGGAAAGTGATTTTCTCTGAAAGGACAGCATTTAGAAAGTGAAGCAACACTCCATTCACTTCGCACAGTGAATTGAAGTGTTGGCACCGACTGCTTCTCTTTCCGAGAAACGCATGTGAGTTTCTGGTGAATGCTTGTAAGTAGCTTAAGGCACTTTCAAAGGAAAGTGATTTTCTCTGAAAGGACAGCATTTAGAAAGTGAAGCAACATTCCATTTCCTTCGTACAGTGAATTGAAGTGTTGGAACAGAGTGCTTCTCTTTCATATAAAGGCATTAGTGTTTCTTGTGAATGCTTGCAAGTTGCTTAAGGCACTTTCAAAGGAAAGTGATTTTCTCTGAAAGAACATAACTTAGAAAGTGAAGCAACACTCCATTCACTTCGCACAGTGAATTGAAGTGTTAGAACAGACTGCTTCTCTTTCAGAGAAACGCATGTGAGTTTCTGTTGAATGCTTGTTAGTAGCTTAAGGCACTTTCAAAGGAAAGTGATTTTCTCTGAAAGGACAGCATTTAGAAAGTGAAGCAACACTCCATTCACTTCGCATATTGAATTGAAGTGTTGGAACAGACTGCTTCTCTTTCAGAGAAACGCATGTGAGTTTCTGGTGAATTCTTGTAAGTAGCTTAAGGCACTTTCAAAGGAAAGTGATTTTCTCTGAAAGGACAGCATTTAGAAAGTGAGGCAATACTCCATTCACTTCACACAGTGAATTGAAGTGTTGGAACAGACTGCTTCTCTTTCAGAGAAATGCATGAGAGTTTCTTCCTAATGCTTGCAAGTAGCTTAAGGCACTTTCAAATGAAAGTGATTTTCTCTGAAAGGACAGCATTTAGAAAGTGAAGCAACACTCCATTCACTTCGCAGAGTGAATTGAAGTATTGGAACAGACTGCTTCTCTTCCAGAGAAACGCATATGAGTTTCTGGTGAATGCTTGTAAATAGCTTAAGGCACTTTCAAAGGAAAGTGATTTTCTCTGAAAGGACAGCATTTAGAAAGTGAAGCAACACTCCATTCACTTCGCACAGTGAATTGAAGTGTTGGCACCGACTGCTTCTCTTTCAGAGAAACGCATGTGAGTTTCTGGTGAATGCTTGTAAGTAGCTTAAGGCACTTTCAAAGGAAAGTGATTTTCTCTGAAAGGACAGCATTTAGAAAGTGAAGCAACACTCCATTCCCTTCGTGCAGTGAATTGAAGTGTTGGAACAGAGTGCTTCTCTTTCATATAAACGCATTAGTGTTTCTTGTGAATGCTTGCAAGTTGCTTAAGGCACTTTCAAAGGAAAGTGATTTTCTCTGAAAGGACATGATTTAGAAAGTGAAGCAACACTCCATTCACTTCGCACAGTGAATTGAAGTGTTAGAACAGACTGCTTCTCTTTCAGAGAAATGCATGTGAGTTTCTGTTGAATGCTTGTTAGTAGCTTAAGGCACTTTCAAAGGAAAGTGATTTTCTCTGAAAGGACAGCATTTAGAAAGTGAAGCAACACTCCATTCACTTCGCACATTGAATTGAAGTGTTGGAACAGACTGCTTCTCTTTCAGAGAAACGCATGTGAGTTTCTGGTGAATTCTTGTAAGTAGCTTAAGGCACTTTCAAAGGAAAGTGATTTTCTCTGAAAGGACAGCATTTAGAAAGTGAGGCAACACTCCATTCACTTCACACAGTGAATTGAAGTGTTGGAACAGACTGCTTCTCTTTCAGAGAAACGCATGAGAGTTTCTTCCTAATGCTTGCAAGTAGCTTAAGGCACTTTCAAATGAAAGTGATTTTCTCTGAAAGGACAGCATTTAGAAAGTGAAGCAACACTCCATTCACTTCGCACAGTGAATTGAAGTGTTGGAACAGTCTGCTTCTCTTTCAGAGAAACAAATGTGAGTTTCTTCCTAATGCTTGTAAGTAGCTTAAGGCACTTTCAAAGCAAAGTGATTTTCTCTGAAAGGACAGCATTTAGAAAGTGAAGCAACACTCCATTCACTTCACACAGTGAATTGAAGTGTTGGAACAGACTGCTTCTCTTTCAGAGAAACGCATGTGAGTTTCTGTTGAATGCTTGTAAGTAGCTTAAGGCACTTTCAAAGGAAAGTGATTTTCTGTGAAAGAACAGCATTTAGAAAGTGAAGCAACACTCCATTCACTTCGCACAGTGAATTGAAGTGTTGGAACAGACTGCTTCTCTTCCAGAGAAACGCATATGAGTTTCTGGTGAATGCTTGTAAGTAGCTTAAGGCACTTTCAAAGGAAAGTGATTTTCTCTGAAAGGACAGCATTTTAGAAAGTGAAGCAACACTCCATTCACTTCGCACAGTGAATTGAAGTGTTGGAACAGACTGCTTCTCTTTAAGAGAAACGCATGTGAGTTTTTTGTGAATGCTTGAAAGTAGTTTAAGGCACTTTCAAAGGAAAGTGATTTTCTCTGAAAGGACAGCATTTAGAAAGTGAAGCAACACTCCATTCACTTCGCACAGTGAATTGAAGTGTTGGAACAGACTGCTTCTCTTTCAGAGAAACGCATGTGAGTTTCTGGTGAATGTTTGTAAGTAGCTTAAGGCACTTTCAAAGGAAAGTGATTTTCTCTGAAAGGACAGCATTTAGAAAGTGAGGCAACACTCTATTCACTTCACACAGTGAATTGAAGTGTTGGAAGAGACTGCTTCTCTTTCAGAGAAACGCACTAGTGTTTCTTGTGTATGCTTGCAAGTAGTTTAAGGCACTATCAAAGGAAAGTGATTTTCTCTGAAAGGACAGCATTTAGAAAGTGAAGCAACACTCCATTCACTTCGCACAGTGAATTGAAGTGTTGGAACAGACTGCTTCTCTTTCAGAGAAACACATGTGAGTTTTTTATGAATGCTTGAAAGTAGTTTAAGGCTCTTTCAAAGGAAAGTGATTTTCTCTGAAAGGACAGCATTTAGAAAGTGAGGCAACACTCCATTCACTTCGCACAGTGAATTGAAGTGTTGGAACAGACTGCTTCTCTTTCAGAGAAACGCATGTGAGTTTCTTCCTAATGCTTGCAAGTAGCTTAAGGCACTTTCAAAGGAAAGTGATTTTCTCTGAAAGGACAGCATTTAGAAAGTGAAGCAACACTCCATTCACTTCGCACAGTGAATTGAAGTGTTGGCACCGACTGCTTCTCTTTCCGAGAAACGCATGTGAGTTTCTGGTGAATGCTTGTAAGTAGCTTAAGGCACTTTCAAAGGAAAGTGATTTTCTCTGAAAGGACAGCATTTAGAAAGTGAAGCAACATTCCATTTCCTTCGTACAGTGAATTGAAGTGTTGGAACAGAGTGCTTCTCTTTCATATAAAGGCATTAGTGTTTCTTGTGAATGCTTGCAAGTTGCTTAAGGCACTTTCAAAGGAAAGTGATTTTCTCTGAAAGGACAGCATTTAGAAAGTGAAGCAACACTCCATTCACTTCGCAGAGTGAATTGAAGTATTGGAACAGACTGCTTCTCTTCCAGAGAAACGCATATGAGTTTCTGGTGAATGCTTGTAAATAGCTTAAGGCACTTTCAAAGGAAAGTGATTTTCTCTGAAAGGACAGCATTTAGAAAGTGAAGCAACACTCCATTCACTTCGCACAGTGAATTGAAGTGTTAGAACAGACTGCTTCTCTTTCAGAGAAATGCATGTGAGTTTCTGTTGAATGCTTGTTAGTAGCTTAAGGCACTTTCAAAGGAAAGTGATTTTCTCTGAAAGGACAGCATTTAGAAAGTGAAGCAACACTCCATTCACTTCGCACAGTGAATTGAAGTGTTGGAACAGTCTGCTTCTCTTTCAGAGAAACGCATGTGAGTTTCTTCCTAATGCTTGTAAGTAGCTTAAGGCACTTTCAAAGCAAAGTGATTTTCTCTGAAAGGACAGCATTTAGAAAGTGAAGCAACACTCCATTCACTTCACACAGTGAATTGAAGTGTTGGAACAGACTGCTTCTCTTTCAGAGAAATGCATGTGAGTTTCTGTTGAATGCTTGTAAGTAGCTTAAGGCACTTTCAAAGGAAAGTGATTTTCTCTGAAAGGACAGCATTTAGAAAGTGAAGCAACACTCCATTCACTTCGCAGAGTGAATTGAAGTATTGGAACAGACTGCTTCTCTTCCAGAGAAACGCATATGAGTTTCTGGTGAATGCTTGTAAGTAGCTTAAGGCACTTTCAAAGGAAAGTGATTTTCTCTGAAAGTACAGCATTTTAGAAAGTGAAGCAACACTCCATTCACTTCGCACAGTGAATTGAAGTGTTGGAACAGACTGCTTCTCTTTAAGAGAAACGCATGTGAGTTTTTTGTGAATGCTTGAAAGTATTTTAAGGCACTTTCAAAGGAAAGTGATTTTCTCTGAAAGGACAGCATTTAGAAAGTGAAGCAACACTCCATTCACTTCGCACAGTGAATTGAAGTGTTGGAACAGACTGCTTCTCTTTCAGAGAAACGCATGTGAGTTTCTTGTGAATTCTTGCAAGTTGCTTAAGGCACTTTCAAAGGAAAGTGATTTTCTCTGAAAGGACAGCATTTAGAAACTGAAGCAATACTCCATTCACTTCGCACAGTGAATTGAAGTGTTGGAACAGACTGCTTCTCTTTAAGAGAAACGCATGTGAGTTTTTTGTGAATGCTTGAAAGTAGTTTAAGGCACTTTCAAAGGAAAGTGATTTTCTCTGAAAGGACAGCATTTAGAAAGTGAAGCAACACTCCATTCACTTCGCACAGTGAATTGAAGTGTTGGAACAGACTGCTTCTCTTTCAGAGAAACGCATGTGAGTTTCTGGTGAATGTTTGTAAGTAGCTTAAGGCACTTTCAAAGGAAAGTGATTTTCTCTGAAAGGACAGCATTTAGAAAGTGAGGCAACACTCTATTCACTTCACACAGTGAATTGAAGTGTTGGAAGAGACTGCTTCTCTTTCAGAGAAACGCACTAGTGTTTCTTGTGTATGCTTGCAAGTAGTTTAAGGCACTATCAAAGGAAAGTGATTTTCTCTGAAAGGACAGCATTTAGAAAGTGAAGCAACACTCCATTCACTTCGCACAGTGAATTGAAGTGTTGGAACAGACTGCTTCTCTTTCAGAGAAACACATGTGAGTTTTTTATGAATGCTTGAAAGTAGTTTAAGGCACTTTCAAAGGAAAGTGATTTTCTCTGAAAGGACAGCATTTAGAAAGTGAGGCAACACTCCATTCACTTCGCACAGTGAATTGAAGTGTTGGAACAGACTGCTTCTCTTTCAGAGAAACGCATGTGAGTTTCTTCCTAATGCTTGCAAGTAGCTTAAGGCACTTTCAAAGGAAAGTGATTTTCTCTGAAAGGACAGCATTTAGAAAGTGAAGCAACACTCCATTCACTTCGCACAGTGAATTGAAGTGTTGGCACCGACTGCTTCTCTTTCCGAGAAACGCATGTGAGTTTCTGGTGAATGCTTGTAAGTAGCTTAAGGCACTTTCAAAGGAAAGTGATTTTCTCTGAAAGGACAGCATTTAGAAAGTGAAGCAACATTCCATTTCCTTCGTACAGTGAATTGAAGTGTTGGAACAGAGTGCTTCTCTTTCATATAAAGGCATTAGTGTTTCTTGTGAATGCTTGCAAGTTGCTTAAGGCACTTTCAAAGGAAAGTGATTTTCTCTGAAAGAACATAACTTAGAAAGTGAAGCAACACTCCATTCACTTCGCACAGTGAATTGAAGTGTTAGAACAGACTGCTTCTCTTTCAGAGAAACGCATGTGAGTTTCTGTTGAATGCTTGTTAGTAGCTTAAGGCACTTTCAAAGGAAAGTGATTTTCTCTGAAAGGACAGCATTTAGAAAGTGAAGCAACACTCCATTCACTTCGCATATTGAATTGAAGTGTTGGAACAGACTGCTTCTCTTTCAGAGAAACGCATGTGAGTTTCTGGTGAATTCTTGTAAGTAGCTTAAGGCACTTTCAAAGGAAAGTGATTTTCTCTGAAAGGACAGCATTTAGAAAGTGAGGCAATACTCCATTCACTTCACACAGTGAATTGAAGTGTTGGAACAGACTGCTTCTCTTTCAGAGAAATGCATGAGAGTTTCTTCCTAATGCTTGCAAGTAGCTTAAGGCACTTTCAAATGAAAGTGATTTTCTCTGAAAGGACAGCATTTAGAAAGTGAAGCAACACTCCATTCACTTCGCAGAGTGAATTGAAGTATTGGAACAGACTGCTTCTCTTCCAGAGAAACGCATATGAGTTTCTGGTGAATGCTTGTAAATAGCTTAAGGCACTTTCAAAGGAAAGTGATTTTCTCTGAAAGGACAGCATTTAGAAAGTGAAGCAACACTCCATTCACTTCGCACAGTGAATTGAAGTGTTGGCACCGACTGCTTCTCTTTCAGAGAAACGCATGTGAGTTTCTGGTGAATGCTTGTAAGTAGCTTAAGGCACTTTCAAAGGAAAGTGATTTTCTCTGAAAGGACAGCATTTAGAAAGTGAAGCAACACTCCATTCCCTTCGTGCAGTGAATTGAAGTGTTGGAACAGAGTGCTTCTCTTTCATATAAACGCATTAGTGTTTCTTGTGAATGCTTGCAAGTTGCTTAAGGCACTTTCAAAGGAAAGTGATTTTCTCTGAAAGGACATGATTTAGAAAGTGAAGCAACACTCCATTCACTTCGCACAGTGAATTGAAGTGTTAGAACAGACTGCTTCTCTTTCAGAGAAATGCATGTGAGTTTCTGTTGAATGCTTGTTAGTAGCTTAAGGCACTTTCAAAGGAAAGTGATTTTCTCTGAAAGGACAGCATTTAGAAAGTGAAGCAACACTCCATTCACTTCGCACATTGAATTGAAGTGTTGGAACAGACTGCTTCTCTTTCAGAGAAACGCATGTGAGTTTCTGGTGAATTCTTGTAAGTAGCTTAAGGCACTTTCAAAGGAAAGTGATTTTCTCTGAAAGGACAGCATTTAGAAAGTGAGGCAACACTCCATTCACTTCACACAGTGAATTGAAGTGTTGGAACAGACTGCTTCTCTTTCAGAGAAACGCATGAGAGTTTCTTCCTAATGCTTGCAAGTAGCTTAAGGCACTTTCAAATGAAAGTGATTTTCTCTGAAAGGACAGCATTTAGAAAGTGAAGCAACACTCCATTCACTTCGCACAGTGAATTGAAGTGTTGGAACAGTCTGCTTCTCTTTCAGAGAAACAAATGTGAGTTTCTTCCTAATGCTTGTAAGTAGCTTAAGGCACTTTCAAAGCAAAGTGATTTTCTCTGAAAGGACAGCATTTAGAAAGTGAAGCAACACTCCATTCACTTCACACAGTGAATTGAAGTGTTGGAACAGACTGCTTCTCTTTCAGAGAAACGCATGTGAGTTTCTGTTGAATGCTTGTAAGTAGCTTAAGGCACTTTCAAAGGAAAGTGATTTTCTCTGAAAGGACAGCATTTAGAAAGTGAAGCAACACTCCATTCACTTCGCACAGTGAATTGAAGTGTTGGAACAGACTGCTTCTCTTCCAGAGAAACACATATGAGTTTCTGGTGAATGCTTGTAAGTAGCTTAAGGCACTTTCAAAGGAAAGTGATTTTCTCTGAAAGGACAGCATTTTAGAAAGTGAAGCAACACTCCATTCACTTCGCACAGTGAATTGAAGTGTTGGAACAGACTGCTTCTCTTTAAGAGAAACGCATGTGAGTTTTTTGTGAATGCTTGAAAGTATTTTAAGGCACGTTCAAAGGAAAGTGATTTTCTCTGAAAGGACAGCATTTAGAAAGTGAAGCAACACTCCACTCACTTCGCAGAATGAATTGAAGTATTGGAACAGACTGCTTCTCTTTCAGAGAAACGCATGTGAGTTTCTTGTGAATTCTTGCAAGATGCTTAAGGCACTTTCAAAGGAAAGTGATTTTCTCTGAAAGGACAGCATTTAGAAACTGAAGCAACACTCCATTCACTTCGCACAGTGAATTGAAGTGTTGGAACAGACTGCTTCTCTTTAAGAGAAACGCATGTGAGTTTTTTGTGAATGCTTGAAAGTAGTTTAAGGCACTTTCAAAGGAAAGTGATTTTCTCTGAAAGGACAGCATTTAGAAAGTGAAGCAACACTCCATTCACTTCGCACAGTGAATTGAAGTGTTGGCACCGACTGCTTCTCTTTCCGAGAAACGCATGTGAGTTTCTGGTGAATGCTTGTAAGTAGCTTAAGGCACTTTCAAAGGAAAGTGATTTTCTCTGAAAGGACAGCATTTAGAAAGTGAAGCAACATTCCATTTCCTTCGTACAGTGAATTGAAGTGTTGGAACAGAGTGCTTCTCTTTCATATAAAGGCATTAGTGTTTCTTGTGAATGCTTGCAAGTTGCTTAAGGCACTTTCAAAGGAAAGTGATTTTCTCTGAAAGAACATAACTTAGAAAGTGAAGCAACACTCCATTCACTTCGCACAGTGAATTGAAGTGTTAGAACAGACTGCTTCTCTTTCAGAGAAACGCATGTGAGTTTCTGTTGAATGCTTGTTAGTAGCTTAAGGCACTTTCAAAGGAAAGTGATTTTCTCTGAAAGGACAGCATTTAGAAAGTGAAGCAACACTCCATTCACTTCGCATATTGAATTGAAGTGTTGGAACAGACTGCTTCTCTTTCAGAGAAACGCATGTGAGTTTCTGGTGAATTCTTGTAAGTAGCTTAAGGCACTTTCAAAGGAAAGTGATTTTCTCTGAAAGGACAGCATTTAGAAAGTGAGGCAATACTCCATTCACTTCACACAGTGAATTGAAGTGTTGGAACAGACTGCTTCTCTTTCAGAGAAATGCATGAGAGTTTCTTCCTAATGCTTGCAAGTAGCTTAAGGCACTTTCAAATGAAAGTGATTTTCTCTGAAAGGACAGCATTTAGAAAGTGAAGCAACACTCCATTCACTTCGCAGAGTGAATTGAAGTATTGGAACAGACTGCTTCTCTTCCAGAGAAACGCATATGAGTTTCTGGTGAATGCTTGTAAATAGCTTAAGGCACTTTCAAAGGAAAGTGATTTTCTCTGAAAGGACAGCATTTAGAAAGTGAAGCAACACTCCATTCACTTCGCACAGTGAATTGAAGTGTTGGCACCGACTGCTTCTCTTTCAGAGAAACGCATGTGAGTTTCTGGTAAATGCTTGTAAGTAGCTTAAGGCACTTTCAAAGGAAAGTGATTTTCTCTGAAAGGACAGCATTTAGAAAGTGAAGCAACACTCCATTCCCTTCGTGCAGTGAATTGAAGTGTTGGAACAGAGTGCTTCTCTTTCATATAAACGCATTAGTGTTTCTTGTGAATGCTTGCAAGTTGCTTAAGGCACTTTCAAAGGAAAGTGATTTTCTCTGAAAGGACATGATTTAGAAAGTGAAGCAACACTCCATTCACTTCGCACAGTGAATTGAAGTGTTAGAACAGACTGCTTCTCTTTCAGAGAAATGCATGTGAGTTTCTGTTGAATGCTTGTTAGTAGCTTAAGGCACTTTCAAAGGAAAGTGATTTTCTCTGAAAGGACAGCATTTAGAAAGTGAAGCAACACTCCATTCACTTCGCACATTGAATTGAAGTGTTGGAACAGACTGCTTCTCTTTCAGAGAAACGCATGTGAGTTTCTGGTGAATTCTTGTAAGTAGCTTAAGGCACTTTCAAAGGAAAGTGATTTTCTCTGAAAGGACAGCATTTAGAAAGTGAGGCAACACTCCATTCACTTCACACAGTGAATTGAAGTGTTGGAACAGACTGCTTCTCTTTCAGAGAAACGCATGAGAGTTTCTTCCTAATGCTTGCAAGTAGCTTAAGGCACTTTCAAATGAAAGTGATTTTCTCTGAAAGGACAGCATTTAGAAAGTGAAGCAACACTCCATTCACTTCGCACAGTGAATTGAAGTGTTGGAACAGTCTGCTTCTCTTTCAGAGAAACAAATGTGAGTTTCTTCCTAATGCTTGTAAGTAGCTTAAGGCACTTTCAAAGCAAAGTGATTTTCTCTGAAAGGACAGCATTTAGAAAGTGAAGCAACACTCCATTCACTTCACACAGTGAATTGAAGTGTTGGAACAGACTGCTTCTCTTTCAGAGAAACGCATGTGAGTTTCTGTTGAATGCTTGTAAGTAGCTTAAGGCACTTTCAAAGGAAAGTGATTTTCTCTGAAAGGACAGCATTTAGAAAGTGAAGCAACACTCCATTCACTTCGCACAGTGAATTGAAGTGTTGGAACAGACTGCTTCTCTTCCAGAGAAACGCATATGAGTTTCTGGTGAATGCTTGTAAGTAGCTTAAGGCACTTTCAAAGGAAAGTGATTTTCTCTGAAAGGACAGCATTTTAGAAAGTGAAGCAACACTCCATTCACTTCGCACAGTGAATTGAAGTGTTGGAACAGACTGCTTCTCTTTAAGAGAAACGCATGTGAGTTTTTTGTGAATGCTTGAAAGTATTTTAAGGCACTTTCAAAGGAAAGTGATTTTCTCTGAAAGGACAGCATTTAGAAAGTGAAGCAACACTCCACTCACTTCGCAGAATGAATTGAAGTATTGGAACAGACTGCTTCTCTTTCAGAGAAACGCATGTGAGTTTCTTGTGAATTCTTGCAAGATGCTTAAGGCACTTTCAAAGGAAAGTGATTTTCTCTGAAAGGACAGCATTTAGAAACTGAAGCAACACTCCATTCACTTCGCACAGTGAATTGAAGTGTTGGAACAGACTGCTTCTCTTTAAGAGAAACGCATGTGAGTTTTTTGTGAATGCTTGAAAGTAGTTTAAGGCACTTTCAAAGGAAAGTGATTTTCTCTGAAAGGACAGCATTTAGAAAGTGAAGCAACACTCCATTCACTTCGCACAGTGAATTGAAGTGTTGGCACCGACTGCTTCTCTTTCAGAGAAACGCATGTGAGTTTCTGGTGAATGCTTGTAAGTAGCTTAAGGCACTTTCAAAGGAAAGTGATTTTCTCTGAAAGGACAGCATTTAGAAAGTGAAGCAACACTCCATTCCCTTCGTGCAGTGAATTGAAGTGTTGGAACAGAGTGCTTCTCTTTCATATAAACGCATTAGTATTTCTTGTGAATGCTTGCAAGTTGCTTAAGGCACTTTCAAAGGAAATTGATTTTCTCTGAAAGGACAGCATTTAGAAAGTGAAGCGACACTCCATTCACTTCGCACAGTGAATTGAAGTGTTGGCACCGACTGCTTCTCTTTCCGAGAAACGCATGTGAGTTTCTGGTGAATGCTTGTAAGTAGCTTAAGGCACTTTCAAAGGAAAGTGATTTTCTCTGAAAGGACAGCAATTAGAAAGTGAAGCAACATTCCATTTCCTTCGTACAGTGAATTGAAGTGTTGGAACAGAGTGCTTCTCTTTCATATAAAGGCATTAGTGTTTCTTGTGAATGCTTGCAAGTTGCTTAAGGCACTTTCAAAGGAAAGTGATTTTCTCTGAAAGAACATAACTTAGAAAGTGAAGCAACACTCCATTCACTTCGCACAGTGAATTGAAGTGTTAGAACAGACTGCTTCTCTTTCAGAGAAACGCATGTGAGTTTCTGTTGAATGCTTGTTAGTAGCTTAAGGCACTTTCAAAGGAAAGTGATTTTCTCTGAAAGGACAGCATTTAGAAAGTGAAGCAACACTCCATTCACTTCGCATATTGAATTGAAGTGTTGGAACAGACTGCTTCTCTTTCAGAGAAACGCATGTGAGTTTCTGGTGAATTCTTGTAAGTAGCTTAAGGCACTTTCAAAGGAAAGTGATTTTCTCTGAAAGGACAGCATTTAGAAAGTGAGGCAATACTCCATTCACTTCACACAGTGAATTGAAGTGTTGGAACAGACTGCTTCTCTTTCAGAGAAATGCATGAGAGTTTCTTCCTAATGCTTGCAAGTAGCTTAAGGCACTTTCAAATGAAAGTGATTTTCTCTGAAAGGACAGCATTTAGAAAGTGAAGCAACACTCCATTCACTTCGCAGAGTGAATTGAAGTATTGGAACAGACTGCTTCTCTTCCAGAGAAACGCATATGAGTTTCTGGTGAATGCTTGTAAATAGCTTAAGGCACTTTCAAAGGAAAGTGATTTTCTCTGAAAGGACAGCATTTAGAAAGTGAAGCAACACTCCATTCACTTCGCACAGTGAATTGAAGTGTTGGCACCGACTGCTTCTCTTTCAGAGAAACGCATGTGAGTTTCTGGTGAATGCTTGTAAGTAGCTTAAGGCACTTTCAAAGGAAAGTGATTTTCTCTGAAAGGACAGCATTTAGAAAGTGAAGCAACACTCCATTCCCTTCGTGCAGTGAATTGAAGTGTTGGAACAGAGTGCTTCTCTTTCATATAAACGCATTAGTGTTTCTTGTGAATGCTTGCAAGTTGCTTAAGGCACTTTCAAAGGAAAGTGATTTTCTCTGAAAGGACATGATTTAGAAAGTGAAGCAACACTCCATTCACTTCGCACAGTGAATTGAAGTGTTAGAACAGACTGCTTCTCTTTCAGAGAAATGCATGTGAGTTTCTGTTGAATGCTTGTTAGTAGCTTAAGGCACTTTCAAAGGAAAGTGATTTTCTCTGAAAGGACAGCATTTAGAAAGTGAAGCAACACTCCATTCACTTCGCACATTGAATTGAAGTGTTGGAACAGACTGCTTCTCTTTCAGAGAAACGCATGTGAGTTTCTGGTGAATTCTTGTAAGTAGCTTAAGGCACTTTCAAAGGAAAGTGATTTTCTCTGAATGGACAGCATTTAGAAAGTGAGGCAACACTCCATTCACTTCACACAGTGAATTGAAGTGTTGGAACAGACTGCTTCTCTTTCAGAGAAACGCATGAGAGTTTCTTCCTAATGCTTGCAAGTAGCTTAAGGCACTTTCAAATGAAAGTGATTTTCTCTGAAAGGACAGCATTTAGAAAGTGAAGCAACACTCCATTCACTTCGCACAGTGAATTGAAGTGTTGGAACAGTCTGCTTCTCTTTCAGAGAAACAAATGTGAGTTTCTTCCTAATGCTTGTAAGTAGCTTAAGGCACTTTCAAAGCAAAGTGATTTTCTCTGAAAGGACAGCATTTAGAAAGTGAAGCAACACTCCATTCACTTCACACAGTGAATTGAAGTGTTGGAACAGACTGCTTCTCTTTCAGAGAAACGCATGTGAGTTTCTGTTGAATGCTTGTAAGTAGCTTAAGGCACTTTCAAAGGAAAGTGATTTTCTCTGAAAGGACAGCATTTAGAAAGTGAAGCAACACTCCATTCACTTCGCACAGTGAATTGAAGTGTTGGAACAGACTGCTTCTCTTCCAGAGAAACGCATATGAGTTTCTGGTGAATGCTTGTAAGTAGCTTAAGGCACTTTCAAAGGAAAGTGATTTTCTCTGAAAGGACAGCATTTTAGAAAGTGAAGCAACACTCCATTCACTTCGCACAGTGAATTGAAGTGTTGGAACAGACTGCTTCTCTTTAAGAGAAACGCATGTGAGTTTTTTGTGAATGCTTGAAAGTATTTTAAGGCACTTTCAAAGGAAAGTGATTTTCTCTGAAAGGACAGCATTTAGAAAGTGAAGCAACACTCCACTCACTTCGCAGAATGAATTGAAATATTGGAACAGACTGCTTCTCTTTCAGAGAAACGCATGTGAGTTTCTTGTGAATTCTTGCAAGATGCTTAAGGCACTTTCAAAGGAAAGTGATTTTCTCTGAAAGGACAGCATTTAGAAACTGAAGCAACACTCCATTCACTTCGCACAGTGAATTGAAGTGTTGGAACAGACTGCTTCTCTTTAAGAGAAACGCATGTGAGTTTCTGGTGAATGCTTGTAAGTAGCTTAAGGCACTTTCAAAGGAAAGTGATTTTCTCTGAAAGGACAGCATTTAGAAAGTGAAGCAACACTCCATTCCCTTCGTGCAGTGAATTGAAGTGTTGGAACAGAGTGCTTCTCTTTCATATAAACGCATTAGTATTTCTTGTGAATGCTTGCAAGTTGCTTAAGGCACTTTCAAAGGAAAGTGATTTTCTCTGAAAGGACATGATTTAGAAAGTGAAGCAACACTCCATTCACTTCGCACAGTGAATTGAAGTGTTAGAACAGACTGCTTCTCTTTCAGAGAAATGCATGTGAGTTTCTGTTGAATGCTTGTTAGTAGCTTAAGGCACTTTCAAAGGAAAGTGATTTTCTCTGAAAGGACAGCATTTAGAAAGTGAAGCAACACTCCATTCACTTCGCACATTGAATTGAAGTGTTGGAACAGACTGCTTCTCTTTCAGAGAAACGCATGTGAGTTTCTGGTGAATTCTTGTAAGTAGCTTAAGGCACTTTCAAAGGAAAGTGATTTTCTCTGAAAGGACAGCATTTAGAAAGTGAGGCAACACTCCATTCACTTCACACAGTGAATTGAAGTGTTGGAACAGACTGCTTCTCTTTCAGAGAAACGCATGAGAGTTTCTTCCTAATGCTTGCAAGTAGCTTAAGGCACTTTCAAATGAAAGTGATTTTCTCTGAAAGGACAGCATTTAGAAAGTGAAGCAACACTCCATTCACTTCGCACAGTGAATTGAAGTGTTGGAACAGTCTGCTTCTCTTTCAGAGAAACAAATGTGAGTTTCTTCCTAATGCTTGTAAGTAGCTTAAGGCACTTTCAAAGCAAAGTGATTTTCTCTGAAAGGACAGCATTTAGAAAGTGAAGCAACACTCCATTCACTTCACACAGTGAATTGAAGTGTTGGAACAGACTGCTTCTCTTTCAGAGAAATGCATGTGAGTTTCTGTTGAATGCTTGTAAGTAGCTTAAGGCACTTTCAAAGGAAAGTGATTTTCTCTGAAAGGACAGCATTTAGAAAGTGAAGCAACACTCCATTCACTTCGCACAGTGAATTGAAGTGTTGGAACAGACTGCTTCTCTTCCAGAGAAACGCATATGAGTTTCTGGTGAATGCTTGTAAGTAGCTTAATGCACTTTCAAAGGAAAGTGATTTTCTCTGAAAGGACAGCATTTTAGAAAGTGAAGCAACACTCCATTCACTTCGCACAGTGAATTGAAGTGTTGGAACAGACTGCTTCTCTTTAAGAGAAACGCATGTGAGTTTTTTGTGAATGCTTGAAAGTATTTTAAGGCACTTTCAAAGGAAAGTGATTTTCTCTGAAAGGACAGCATTTAGAAAGTGAAGCAACACTCCACTCACTTCGCAGAATGAATTGAAGTATTGGAACAGACTGCTTCTCTTTCAGAGAAACGCATGTGAGTTTCTTGTGAATTCTTGCAAGATGCTTAAGGCACTTTCAAAGGAAAGTGATTTTCTCTGAAAGGACAGCATTTAGAAACTGAAGCAACACTCCATTCACTTCGCACAGTGAATTGAAGTGTTGGAACAGACTGCTTCTCTTTAAGAGAAACGCATGTGAGTTTTTTGTGAATGCTTGAAAGTAGTTTAGGCACTTTCAAAGGAAAGTGATTTTCTCTGAAAGGACAGCATTTAGAAAGTGAAGCAACACTCCATTCACTTCGCACAGTGAATTGAAGTGTTGGAACAGACTGCTTCTCTTTCAGAGAAACGCATGTGAGTTTCTGGTGAATGTTTGTAAGTAGCTTAAGGCACTTTCAAAGGAAAGTGATTTTCTCTGAAAGGACAGCATTTAGAAAGTGAGGCAACACTCTATTCACTTCACACAGTGAATTGAAGTGTTGGAAGAGACTGCTTCTCTTTCAGAGAAACGCACTAGTGTTTCTTGTGAATGCTTGCAAGTAGTTTAAGGCACTATCAAAGGAAAGTGATTTTCTCTGAAAGGACAGCATTTAGAAAGTGAAGCAACACTCCATTCACTTCGCACAGTGAATTGAAGTGTTGGAACAGACTGCTTCTCTTTCAGAGAAACACATGTGAGTTTTTTATGAATGCTTGAAAGTAGTTTAAGGCACTTTCAAAGGAAAGTGATTTTCTCTGAAAGGACAGCATTTAGAAAGTGAGGCAACACTCCATTCACTTCGCACAGTGAATTGAAGTGTTGGAACAGACTGCTTCTCTTTCAGAGAAACGCATGTGAGTTTCTTCCTAATGCTTGCAAGTAGCTTAAGGCACTTTCAAAGGAAAGTGATTTTCTCTGAAAGGACAGCATTTAGAAAGTGAAGCAACACTCCATTCACTTCGCACAGTGAATTGAAGTGTTGGCACCGACTGCTTCTCTTTCCGAGAAACGCATGTGAGTTTCTGGTGAATGCTTGTAAGTAGCTTAAGGCACTTTCAAAGGAAAGTGATTTTCTCTGAAAGGACAGCATTTAGAAAGTGAAGCAACATTCCATTTCCTTCGTACAGTGAATTGAAGTGTTGGAACAGATTGCTTCTCTTTCATATAAAGGCATTAGTGTTTCTTGTGAATGCTTGCAAGTTGCTTAAGGCACTTTCAAAGGAAAGTGATTTTCTCTGAAAGAACATAACTTAGAAAGTGAAGCAACACTCCATTCACTTCGCACAGTGAATTGAAGTGTTGGAACAGACTGCTTCTCTTGGAAAGAAACGTATGTGAGTTTCTGGTGAATGCTTGTAAGTACCTTAAGGCACCTTCAAAGGAAAGTGATTTTCTCTGAAAGGACAGCATTTAGAAAGTGAAGCAACACTCCATTCACTTCGCACAGTGAATTGAAGTGTTGGAACAGACTGCTTCTCTTTCAGAGAAATGCATGTGAGTTTCTGTTGAATGCTTGTAAGTACCTTAAGGCACTTTCAAAGGAAAGTGATTTTCTCGGAAAAGACAGCATTTAGAAAGCGAAGCAACACTCCATTCACTTCGCACAGTGAATTGAAGTGTTGGAACAGACTGCTTCTATTTCAGAGAAACGCATGTGTGTTTTTTGTGAATGCTTAAAAGTAGCTTAAGGCACTTTCAAAGGAAAGTGATTTTCTCTGAAAGGACAGCATTTAGAAAGTGAAGCAACACTCCATTCACTTCGCACAGTGAATTGAAGTGTTGGAACAGACTGCTTCTCTTTCAAAGAAACGCATGTGAGTTTCTGGTGAATGCTTGTAAGTAGCTTAATGCACTTTCAAAGGAAAGTGATTTTCTCTGAAAGGACAGCATTTAGAAAGTGAAGCAACACTCCATTCCCTTCGTGCAGTGAATTGAAGTGTTGGAACAGACTGCTTCAATTTCAGAGAAATGCATGTAAGTTTCTGTTGAATGCTTGCAATTAGCTTAAGGCACTTTCAAAGGAAAGTGATTTTCTCTGAAAGGACAGCATTAAGAAAGTGAAGCAACACTCCAATCACTTCGCACAGTGAATTGAAGTGTTGGAACAGACTGCTTCTCTTTCAGAGAATTCATGTGAGTTTCTTCCTAATGCTTGCAAGTAACTTAAGGCACTTTCAAAGGAAAGTGATTTTCTTTGAAAGGACGGCATTTAGAAAGTGAAGCAACACTCCATTCACTTCGCACAGAGAATTGAAGTGTTGGAACAGACTGCTTCTCTTTCAGAGAAACATATGTGAGTTTTTTGTGAATGCTTGAAAGTAGCTTAAGGCACTTTCAAAGGAAAGTGATTTTCTCGGAAAGGACAGCATTTCAAAAGTGAGGCAACACTCCATTAACTTTGCACAGTGAATTGAAGTGTTGGAACAGATTGATTCTCTTTCAGAGAAACGCATGTGAGTTTCTGGTGAATGCTTGTAAGTAGCTTAAGGCACTTTCAAAGGACCGTGATTTTCTCTGAAAGGACAGCATTTATAAAGTGAAGCAACACTCCATTCACTTCGCACAGTGAATTGAAGTGTTGGAACAAAGTGCTTCTCTTTCAGAGAAACGCATGTGCGTTTTCTGTGAATGCTTGAAATTAGTTTAAGGCACTTTCAAAGGAAAGTGATTTTCTCTGAAAGGACAGCATTTAGAAAGTGAAGCAACACTCCATTCACTTCGCACAGCGAATTGAAGTGTTGGAACAGACTGCTTCTCTTTCAGAGAAATGCATGTGAGTTTCTGTTGAATGCTTGTAAGTACCTTAAGGCACTTTCAAAGGAAAGTTATTTTCTCGGAAAAGAGAGCATTTAGAAAGTGAAGCAACACTCCATTCACTTCGCACAGTGAATTGAAGTGTTGGAAGAGACTGCTTCTCTTTCAGAGAAACGCATGTGAGTTTTTTGTGAATGCTTGAAAGTAGTTTAAGGCACTTTCAAAGGAAAGTGATTTTCTCTGAAAGGACAGAATTTAGAAAGTGAAGCAACACTCCATTCCCTTCGTGCAGTGAATTGAAGTGTTGGAACAGACTGCTTCTCTTTCAGAGAAACGCATGTGAGTTTCTTCCTAATGCTTGCAAGTAACTTAAGGCACTTTCAAAGAAAGTGATTTTCTTTGAAAGGACAGCATTTAGAAAGTGAAGCAACACTCCTTTCACTTCGCACAGTGAGTTGAAGTGTTGGAACAGACTGCTTCTATTTCAGAGAAACGCATGTGTGTTTCTTGTGAATGCTTGAACGTAGCTTAAGGCACTTTCAAAGGAAAGTGATTTTCTCTGAAAGGACAGCATTAAGAAAGTGAAGCAACACTCCATTCACTTCGCACAGTGAATTGAAGTGTTGGAACAGACTGCTTCTCTTTCAGAGTAACGCATGTGAGTCTCTGGTGAATGCTAGTAAGTAGCTTAAGGCACTTTCAAAGGAAAGTGATTTTCTCTGAAAGGGCAGCCTTTAGAAAGTTAAGAAACACTCCTTTCACTTCGTGCAGTGAATTGAAGTGTTGGAACAGACTGCTTCTCTTTCAGAGAAATGCATGTGAGTTTCTGTTGAATGCTTGTAATTAGCTTTAGGCACTTTCAAAGGAAAGTGATTTTCTCTGAAAGGACAGCATTAAGAAAGTGAAGCAACACTCCATTCACTTCGCACAGTGAATTGAAGTGTTGGAACAGACTGCTTCTCTTTCAGAGAAACGCATGTGAGTTTCTTCCTAATGCTTGCAAGTAACTTAAGGCACTTTCAAAGGAAAGTGATTTTCTCTGAAAGGACAGCATTTAGAAAGTGAAGCAACACTCCATTCACTTCGCACAGTGAATTGAAGTGTTGGAACAGACTGCTTCTCTTTCAAAGAAACGCATGTGAGTTTCTGGTGAATGCTTGTAAGTAGCTTAATGCACTTTCAAAGGAAAGTGATTTTCTCTGAAAGGACAGCATTTAGAAAGTGAAGCAACACTCCATTCCCTTCGTGCAGTGAATTGAAGTGTTGGAACAGACTGCTTCTCTTTCAGAGAAATGCATGTGAGTTTCTGTTGAATGCTTGTAATTAGCTTAAGGCACTTTCAAAGGAAAGTGATTTTCTCTGAAAGGACAGCATTAAGAAAGTGAAGCAACACTCCATTCACTTCGCACAGTGAATTGAAGTGTTGGAACAGACTGCTTCTATTTCAGAGAAACGCATGTGAGTTTCTTCCTTATGCTTGCAAGTAACTTAAGGCACTTTCAAAGGAAAGTGATTTTCTTTGAAAGGACAGCAGTTAGAAAGTGAAGCAACACTCCATTCACTTCGCACAGTGAATTGAAGTGTTGGAAGAGACTGCTTCTCTTTCAGAGAAACGCATGTGAGTTTTTTGCGAATGCTTGAAAGTAGTTTAAGGCACTTTCAAAGGAAAGTGATTTTTTCTGAAAGGACAGAATTTAGAAAGTGAAGCAACACTCCATTCCCTTCGTGCATTGAATTGAAGTGTTGGAACAGACTGCTTCTCTTTCAGAGAAACGCATGTGAGTTTCTTCCTAATGCTTGCAAGTAACTTAAGGCACTTTCAAAGAAAGTGATTTTCTTTGAAAGGACAGCATTTAGAAAGTGAAGCAACACTCCATTCACTTCGCACAGTGAATTGAAGTGTTGGAACAGACTGCTTCTCTTTCAAAAAAACGCATGTGAGTTTCTGGTGAATGCTTGTAAGTAGCTTAAGGCACTTTCAAAGGAAAGTAATTTTCTCTGAAAGGACAGCATTTAGAAAGTGAAGCAACACTCCATTCACTTCGCAGAGTGAATTGAAGTATTGGAACAGACTGCTTCTCTTTCAGAGAAACGCATGTGTGTTTCTTGTGAATGCTTAAAAGTAGCTTAAGGCACTTTCAAAGGAAAGTGATTTTCTCTGAAAGGACAGCATTTAGAAAGTGAAGCAACTCTCCATTCACTTCGCACAGTGAATTGAAGTGTTGGAACAGACTGCTTCTCTTTGAAAGAAACGTATGTGAGTTTCTGGTGAATGCTTGTAAGTAGATTAATGCACTTTCAAAGGAAAGTGATTTTCTCTGAAAGGACAGCATTTTAGAAAGTGAAGCAACACTCCATTCACTTCGCACAGTGAATTGAAGTGTTGGAACAGACTGCTTCTCTTTAAGAGAAACGCATGTGAGTTTTTTGTGAATGCTTGAAAGTATTTTAAGGCACTTTCAAAGGAAAGTGATTTTCTCTGAAAGGACAGCATTTAGAAAGTGAAGCAACACTCCACTCACTTCGCAGAATGAATTGAAGTATTGGAACAGACTGCTTCTCTTTCAGAGAAACGCATGTGAGTTTCTTGTGAATTCTTGCAAGATGCTTAAGGCACTTTCAAAGGAAAGTGATTTTCTCTGAAAGGACAGCATTTAGAAACTGAAGCAACACTCCATTCACTTCGCACAGTGAATTGAAGTGTTGGAACAGACTGCTTCTCTTTAAGAGAAACGCATGTGAGTTTTTTGTGAATGCTTGAAAGTAGTTTAGGCACTTTCAAAGGAAAGTGATTTTCTCTGAAAGGACAGCATTTAGAAAGTGAAGCAACACTCCATTCACTTCGCACAGTGAATTGAAGTGTTGGAACAGACTGCTTCTCTTTCAGAGAAACGCATGTGAGTTTCTGGTGAATGTTTGTAAGTAGCTTAAGGCACTTTCAAAGGAAAGTGATTTTCTCTGAAAGGACAGCATTTAGAAAGTGAGGCAACACTCTATTCACTTCACACAGTGAATTGAAGTGTTGGAAGAGACTGCTTCTCTTTCAGAGAAACGCACTAGTGTTTCTTGTGAATGCTTGCAAGTAGTTTAAGGCACTATCAAAGGAAAGTGATTTTCTCTGAAAGGACAGCATTTAGAAAGTGAAGCAACACTCCATTCACTTCGCACAGTGAATTGAAGTGTTGGAACAGACTGCTTCTCTTTCAGAGAAACACATGTGAGTTTTTTATGAATGCTTGAAAGTAGTTTAAGGCACTTTCAAAGGAAAGTGATTTTCTCTGAAAGGACAGCATTTAGAAAGTGAGGCAACACTCCATTCACTTCGCACAGTGAATTGAAGTGTTGGAACAGACTGCTTCTCTTTCAGAGAAACGCATGTGAGTTTCTTCCTAATGCTTGCAAGTAGCCTAAGGCACTTTCAAAGGAAAGTGATTTTCTCTGAAAGGACAGCATTTAGAAAGTGAAGCAACACTCCATTCACTTCGCACAGTGAATTGAAGTGTTGGCACCGACTGCTTCTCTTTCCGAGAAACGCATGTGAGTTTCTGGTGAATGCTTGTAAGTAGCTTAAGGCACTTTCAAAGGAAAGTGATTTTCTCTGAAAGGACAGCATTTAGAAAGTGAAGCAACATTCCATTTCCTTCGTACAGTGAATTGAAGTGTTGGAACAGAGTGCTTCTCTTTCATATAAAGGCATTAGTGTTTCTTGTGAATGCTTGCAAGTTGCTTAAGGCACTTTCAAAGGAAAGTGATTTTCTCTGAAAGAACATAACTTAGAAAGTGAAGCAACACTCCATTCACTTCGCACAGTGAATTGAAGTGTTGGAACAGACTGCTTCTCTTGGAAAGAAACGTATGTGAGTTTCTGGTGAATGCTTGTAAGTACCTTAAGGCACCTTCAAAGGAAAGTGATTTTCTCTGAAAGGACAGCATTTAGAAAGTGAAGCAACACTCCATTCACTTCGCACAGTGAATTGAAGTGTTGGAACAGACTGCTTCTCTTTCAGAGAAATGCATGTGAGTTTCTGTTGAATGCTTGTAAGTACCTTAAGGCACTTTCAAAGGAAAGTGATTTTCTCGGAAAAGACAGCATTTAGAAAGCGAAGCAACACTCCATTCACTTCGCACAGTGAATTGAAGTGTTGGAACAGACTGCTTCTATTTCAGAGAAACGCATGTGTGTTTTTTGTGAATGCTTAAAAGTAGCTTAAGGCACTTTCAAAGGAAAGTGATTTTCTCTGAAAGGACAGCATTTAGAAAGTGAAGCAACACTCCATTCACTTCGCACAATGAATTGAAGTGTTGGAACAGACTGCTTCTCTTTCAAAGAAACGCATGTGAGTTTCTGGTGAATGCTTGTAAGTAGCTTAATGCACTTTCAAAGGAAAGTGATTTTCTCTGAAAGGACAGCATTTAGAAAGTGAAGCAACACTCCATTCCCTTCGTGCAGTGAATTGAAGTGTTGGAACAGACTGCTTCAATTTCAGAGAAATGCATGTAAGTTTCTGTTGAATGCTTGCAATTAGCTTAAGGCACTTTCAAAGGAAAGTGATTTTCTCTGAAAGGACAGCATTAAGAAAGTGAAGCAACACTCCAATCACTTCGCACAGTGAATTGAAGTGTTGGAACAGACTGCTTCTCTTTCAGAGAATTCATGTGAGTTTCTTCCTAATGCTTGCAAGTAACTTAAGGCACTTTCAAAGGAAAGTGATTTTCTTTGAAAGGACGGCATTTAGAAAGTGAAGCAACACTCCATTCACTTCGCACAGAGAATTGAAGTGTTGGAACAGACTGCTTCTCTTTCAGAGAAACATATGTGAGTTTTTTGTGAATGCTTGAAAGTAGCTTAAGGCACTTTCAAAGGAAAGTGATTTTCTCGGAAAGGACAGCATTTCAAAAGTGAGGCAACACTCCATTAACTTTGCACAGTGAATTGAAGTGTTGGAACAGATTGATTCTCTTTCAGAGAAACGCATGTGAGTTTCTGGTGAATGCTTGTAAGTAGCTTAAGGCACTTTCAAAGGACCGTGATTTTCTCTGAAAGGACAGCATTTATAAAGTGAAGCAACACTCCATTCACTTCGCACAGTGAATTGAAGTGTTGGAACAAAGTGCTTCTCTTTCAGAGAAACGCATGTGCGTTTTCTGTGAATGCTTGAAATTAGTTTAAGGCACTTTCAAAGGAAAGTGATTTTCTCTGAAAGGACAGCATTTAGAAAGTGAAGCAACACTCCATTCACTTCGCACAGCGAATTGAAGTGTTGGAACAGACTGCTTCTCTTTCAGAGAAATGCATGTGAGTTTCTGTTGAATGCTTGTAAGTACCTTAAGGCACTTTCAAAGGAAAGTTATTTTCTCGGAAAAGAGAGCATTTAGAAAGTGAAGCAACACTCCATTCACTTCGCACAGTGAATTGAAGTGTTGGAAGAGACTGCTTCTCTTTCAGAGAAACGCATGTGAGTTTTTTGTGAATGCTTGAAAGTAGTTTAAGGCACTTTCAAAGGAAAGTGATTTTCTCTGAAAGGACAGAATTTAGAAAGTGAAGCAACACTCCATTCCCTTCGTGCAGTGAATTGAAGTGTTGGAACAGACTGCTTCTCTTTCAGAGAAACGCATGTGAGTTTCTTCCTAATGCTTGCAAGTAACTTAAGGCACTTTCAAAGAAAGTGATTTTCTTTGAAAGGACAGCATTTAGAAAGTGAAGCAACACTCCTTTCACTTCGCACAGTGAGTTGAAGTGTTGGAACAGACTGCTTCTATTTCAGAGAAACGCATGTGTGTTTCTTGTGAATGCTTGAACGTAGCTTAAGGCACTTTCAAAGGAAAGTGATTTTCTCTGAAAGGACAGCATTAAGAAAGTGAAGCAACACTCCATTCACTTCGCACAGTGAATTGAAGTGTTGGAACAGACTGCTTCTCTTTCAGAGTAACGCATGTGAGTCTCTGGTGAATGCTAGTAAGTAGCTTAAGGCACTTTCAAAGGAAAGTGATTTTCTCTGAAAGGGCAGCCTTTAGAAAGTTAAGAAACACTCCTTTCACTTCGTGCAGTGAATTGAAGTGTTGGAACAGACTGCTTCTCTTTCAGAGAAATGCATGTGAGTTTCTGTTGAATGCTTGTAATTAGCTTTAGGCACTTTCAAAGGAAAGTGATTTTCTCTGAAAGGACAGCATTAAGAAAGTGAAGCAACACTCCATTCACTTCGCACAGTGAATTGAAGTGTTGGAACAGACTGCTTCTCTTTCAGAGAAACGCATGTGAGTTTCTTCCTAATGCTTGCAAGTAACTTAAGGCACTTTCAAAGGAAAGTGATTTTCTCTGAAAGGACAGCATTTAGAAAGTGAAGCAACACTCCATTCACTTCGCACAGTGAATTGAAGTGTTGGAACAGACTGCTTCTCTTTCAAAGAAACGCATGTGAGTTTCTAGTGAATGCTTGTAAGTAGCTTAATGCACTTTCAAAGGAAAGTGATTTTCTCTGAAAGGACAGCATTTAGAAAGTGAAGCAACACTCCATTCCCTTCGTGCAGTGAATTGAAGTGTTGGAACAGACTGCTTCTCTTTCAGAGAAATGCATGTGAGTTTCTGTTGAATGCTTGTAATTAGCTTAAGGCACTTTCAAAGGAAAGTGATTTTCTCTGAAAGGACAGCATTAAGAAAGTGAAGCAACACTCCATTCACTTCGCACAGTGAATTGAAGTGTTGGAACAGACTGCTTCTATTTCAGAGAAACGCATGTGAGTTTCTTCCTTATGCTTGCAAGTAACTTAAGGCACTTTCAAAGGAAAGTGATTTTCTTTGAAAGGACAGCAGTTAGAAAGTGAAGCAACACTCCATTCACTTCGCACAGTGAATTGAAGTGTTGGAAGAGACTGCTTCTCTTTCAGAGAAACGCATGTGAGTTTTTTGCGAATGCTTGAAAGTAGTTTAAGGCACTTTCAAAGGAAAGTGATTTTTTCTGAAAGGAAAGAATTTAGAAAGTGAAGCAACACTCCATTCCCTTCGTGCATTGAATTGAAGTGTTGGAACAGACTGCTTCTCTTTCAGAGAAACGCATGTGAGTTTCTTCCTAATGCTTGCAAGTAACTTAAGGCACTTTCAAAGAAAGTGATTTTCTTTGAAAGGACAGCATTTAGAAAGTGAAGCAACACTCCATTCACTTCGCACAGTGAATTGAAGTGTTGGAACAGACTGCTTCTCTTTCAAAAAAACGCATGTGAGTTTCTGGTGAATGCTTGTAAGTAGCTTAAGGCACTTTCAAAGGAAAGTGATTTTCTCTGAAAGGACAGCATTTAGAAAGTGAAGCAACACTCCATTCACTTCGCAGAGTGAATTGAAGTATTGGAACAGACTGCTTCTCTTTCAGAGAAACGCATGTGTGTTTCTTGTGAATGCTTAAAAGTAGCTTAAGGCACTTTCAAAGGAAAGTGATTTTCTCTGAAAGGACAGCATTTAGAAAGTGAAGCAACTCTCCATTCACTTCGCACAGTGAATTGAAGTGTTGGAACAGACTGCTTCTCTTTGAAAGAAACGTATGTGAGTTTCTGGTGAATGCTTGTAAGTAGATTAATGCACTTTCAAAGGAAAGTGATTTTTTCTGAAAGGACAGCATTTAGAAAGTGAAGCAACACTCCATTCCCTTCGTGCAGTGAATTGAAGTGTTGGAACAGACTGCTTCTCTTTCAGAGAAATGCATGTGAGTTTCTGTTGAATGCTTGTAATTAGCTTAAGGCACTTTCAAAGGAAAGTGATTTTCTCTGAAAGGACAGCATTAAGAAAGTGAAGCAACACTCCATTCACTTCGCACAGTGAATTGAAGTGTTGGAACAGACTGCTTCTATTTCAGAGAAACGCATGTGAGTTTCTGGTGAATGCTTGTAAGTAGCTTAAGGCACCTTCAAAGGAAAGTGATTTTCTCTGAAAGGACAGCATTTAGAAAGTGAAGCAACACTCCAATCACTTCGCACAGTGAATTGAAGTGTTGGAACAGACTGCTTCTCTTTCAAAGAAACGCATGTGAGTTTCTGGTGAATGCTTGTAAGTAGCTTAATGCACTTTCAAAGGAAAGTGATTTTCTCTGAAAGGACAGCATTTAGAAAGTGAAGCAACACTCCATTCCCTTCGTGCAGTGAATTGAAGTGTTGGAACAGACTGCTTCAATTTCAGAGAAATGCATGTAAGTTTCTGTTGAATGCTTGCAATTAGCTTAAGGCACTTTCAAAGGAAAGTGATTTTCTCTGAAAGGACAGCATTAAGAAAGTGAAGCAACACTCCAATCACTTCGCACAGTGAATTGAAGTGTTGGAACAGACTGCTTCTCTTTCAGAGAATTCATGTGAGTTTCTTCCTAATGCTTGCAAGTAACTTAAGGCACTTTCAAAGGAAAGTGATTTTCTTTGAAAGGACGGCATTTAGAAAGTGAAGCAACACTCCATTCACTTCGCACAGAGAATTGAAGTGTTGGAACAGACTGCTTCTCTTTCAGAGAAACATATGTGAGTTTTTTGTGAATGCTTGAAAGTAGCTTAAGGCACTTTCAAAGGAAAGTGATTTTCTCGGAAAGGACAGCATTTCAAAAGTGAGGCAACACTCCATTAACTTTGCACAGTGAATTGAAGTGTTGGAACAGATTGATTCTCTTTCAGAGAAACGCATGTGAGTTTCTGGTGAATGCTTGTAAGTAGCTTAAGGCACTTTCAAAGGACCGTGATTTTCTCTGAAAGGACAGCATTTATAAAGTGAAGCAACACTCCATTCACTTCGAACAGTGAATTGAAGTGTTGGAACAAAGTGCTTCTCTTTCAGAGAAACGCATGTGCGTTTTCTGTGAATGCTTGAAATTAGTTTAAGGCACTTTCAAAGGAAAGTGATTTTCTCTGAAAGGACAGCATTTAGAAAGTGAAGCAACACTCCATTCACTTCGCACAGCGAATTGAAGTGTTGGAACAGACTGCTTCTCTTTCAGAGAAATGCATGTGAGTTTCTGTTGAATGCTTGTAAGTACCTTAAGGCACTTTCAAAGGAAAGTGATTTTCTCGGAAAAGACAGCATTTAGAAAGTGAAGCAACACTCCATTCACTTCGCACAGTGAATTGAAGTGTTGGAAGAGACTGCTTCTCTTTCAGAGAAACGCATGTGAGTTTTTTGTGAATGCTTGAAAGTAGTTTAAGGCACTTTCAAAGGAAAGTGATTTTCTCTGAAAGGACAGAATTTAGAAAGTGAAGCAACACTCCATTCCCTTCGTGCAGTGAATTGAAGTGTTGGAACAGACTGCTTCTCTTTCAGAGAAACGCATGTGAGTTTCTTCCTAATGCTTGCAAGTAACTTAAGGCACTTTCAAAGAAAGTGATTTTCTTTGAAAGGACAGCATTTAGAAAGTGAAGCAACACTCCTTTCACTTCGCACAGTGAGTTGAAGTGTTGGAACAGACTGCTTCTATTTCAGAGAAACGCATGTGTGTTTCTTGTGAATGCTTGAACGTAGCTTAAGGCACTTTCAAAGGAAAGTGATTTTCTCTGAAAGGACAGCATTAAGAAAGTGAAGCAACACTCCATTCACTTCGCACAGTGAATTGAAGTGTTGGAACAGACTGCTTCTCTTTCAGAGTAACGCATGTGAGTCTCTGGTGAATGCTAGTAAGTAGCTTAAGGCACTTTCAAAGGAAAGTGATTTTCTCTGAAAGGGCAGCCTTTAGAAAGTTAAGAAACACTCCTTTCACTTCGTGCAGTGAATTGAAGTGTTGGAACAGACTGCTTCTCTTTCAGAGAAATGCATGTGAGTTTCTGTTGAATGCTTGTAATTAGCTTTAGGCACTTTCAAAGGAAAGTGATTTTCTCTGAAAGGACAGCATTAAGAAAGTGAAGCAACACTCCATTCACTTCGCACAGTGAATTGAAGTGTTGGAACAGACTGCTTCTCTTTCAGAGAAACACATGTGAGTTTTTTATGAATGCTTGAAAGTAGTTTAAGGCACTTTCAAAGGAAAGTGATTTTCTCTGAAAGGACAGCATTTAGAAAGTGAGGCAACACTCCATTCACTTCGCACAGTGAATTGAAGTGTTGGAACAGACTGCTTCTCTTTCAGAGAAACGCATGTGAGTTTCTTCCTAATGCTTGCAAGTAGCTTAAGGCACTTTCAAAGGAAAGTGATTTTCTCTGAAAGGACAGCATTTAGAAAGTGAAGCAACACTCCATTCACTTCGCACAGTGAATTGAAGTGTTGGCACCGACTGCTTCTCTTTCCGAGAAACGCATGTGAGTTTCTGGTGAATGCTTGTAAGTAGCTTAAGGCACTTTCAAAGGAAAGTGATTTTCTCTGAAAGGACAGCATTTAGAAAGTGAAGCAACATTCCATTTCCTTCGTACAGTGAATTGAAGTGTTGGAACAGAGTGCTTCTCTTTCATATAAAGGCATTAGTGTTTCTTGTGAATGCTTGCAAGTTGCTTAAGGCACTTTCAAAGGAAAGTGATTTTCTCTGAAAGAACATAACTTAGAAAGTGAAGCAACACTCCATTCACTTCGCACAGTGAATTGAAGTGTTGGAACAGACTGCTTCTCTTGGAAAGAAACGTATGTGAGTTTCTGGTGAATGCTTGTAAGTACCTTAAGGCACCTTCAAAGGAAAGTGATTTTCTCTGAAAGGACAGCATTTAGAAAGTGAAGCAACACTCCATTCACTTCGCAGAGTGAATTGAAGTATTGGAACAGACTGCTTCTCTTTCAGAGAAACGCATGTGTGTTTCTTGTGAATGCTTAAAAGTAGCTTAAGGCACTTTCAAAGGAAAGTGATTTTCTCTGAAAGGACAGCATTTAGAAAGTGAAGCAACTCTCCATTCACTTCGCACAGTGAATTGAAGTGTTGGAACAGACTGCTTCTCTTTGAAAGAAACGTATGTGAGTTTCTGGTGAATGCTTGTAAGTAGATTAATGCACTTTCAAAGGAAAGTGATTTTCTCTGAAAGGACAGCATTTTAGAAAGTGAAGCAACACTCCATTCACTTCGCACAGTGAATTGAAGTGTTGGAACAGACTGCTTCTCTTTAAGAGAAACGCATGTGAGTTTTTTGTGAATGCTTGAAAGTATTTTAAGGCACTTTCAAAGGAAAGTGATTTTCTCTGAAAGGACAGCATTTAGAAAGTGAAGCAACACTCCACTCACTTCGCAGAATGAATTGAAGTATTGGAACAGACTGCTTCTCTTTCAGAGAAACGCATGTGAGTTTCTTGTGAATTCTTGCAAGATGCTTAAGGCACTTTCAAAGGAAAGTGATTTTCTCTGAAAGGACAGCATTTAGAAACTGAAGCAACACTCCATTCACTTCGCACAGTGAATTGAAGTGTTGGAACAGACTGCTTCTCTTTAAGAGAAACGCATGTGAGTTTTTTGTGAATGCTTGAAAGTAGTTTAGGCACTTTCAAAGGAAAGTGATTTTCTCTGAAAGGACAGCATTTAGAAAGTGAAGCAACACTCCATTCACTTCGCACAGTGAATTGAAGTGTTGGAACAGACTGCTTCTCTTTCAGAGAAACGCATGTGAGTTTCTGGTGAATGTTTGTAAGTAGCTTAAGGCACTTTCAAAGGAAAGTGATTTTCTCTGAAAGGACAGCATTTAGAAAGTGAGGCAACACTCTATTCACTTCACACAGTGAATTGAAGTGTTGGAAGAGACTGCTTCTCTTTCAGAGAAACGCACTAGTGTTTCTTGTGAATGCTTGCAAGTAGTTTAAGGCACTATCAAAGGAAAGTGATTTTCTCTGAAAGGACAGCATTTAGAAAGTGAAGCAACACTCCATTCACTTCGCACAGTGAATTGAAGTGTTGGAACAGACTGCTTCTCTTTCAGAGAAACACATGTGAGTTTTTTATGAATGCTTGAAAGTAGTTTAAGGCACTTTCAAAGGAAAGTGATTTTCTCTGAAAGGACAGCATTTAGAAAGTGAGGCAACACTCCATTCACTTCGCACAGTGAATTGAAGTGTTGGAACAGACTGCTTCTCTTTCAGAGAAACGCATGTGAGTTTCTTCCTAATGCTTGCAAGTAGCTTAAGGCACTTTCAAAGGAAAGTGATTTTCTCTGAAAGGACAGCATTTAGAAAGTGAAGCAACACTCCATTCACTTCGCACAGTGAATTGAAGTGTTGGCACCGACTGCTTCTCTTTCCGAGAAACGCATGTGAGTTTCTGGTGAATGCTTGTAAGTAGCTTAAGGCACTTTCAAAGGAAAGTGATTTTCTCTGAAAGGACAGCATTTAGAAAGTGAAGCAACATTCCATTTCCTTCGTACAGTGAATTGAAGTGTTGGAACAGAGTGCTTCTCTTTCATATAAAGGCATTAGTGTTTCTTGTGAATGCTTGCAAGTTGCTTAAGGCACTTTCAAAGGAAAGTGATTTTCTCTGAAAGAACATAACTTAGAAAGTGAAGCAACACTCCATTCACTTCGCACAGTGAATTGAAGTGTTGGAACAGACTGCTTCTCTTGGAAAGAAACGTATGTGAGTTTCTGGTGAATGCTTGTAAGTACCTTAAGGCACCTTCAAAGGAAAGTGATTTTCTCTGAAAGGACAGCATTTAGAAAGTGAAGCAACACTCCATTCACTTCGCACAGTGAATTGAAGTGTTGGAACAGACTGCTTCTCTTTCAGAGAAATGCATGTGAGTTTCTGTTGAATGCTTGTAAGTACCTTAAGGCACTTTCAAAGGAAAGTGATTTTCTCGGAAAAGACAGCATTTAGAAAGCGAAGCAACACTCCATTCACTTCGCACAGTGAATTGAAGTGTTGGAACAGACTGCTTCTATTTCAGAGAAACGCATGTGTGTTTTTTGTGAATGCTTAAAAGTAGCTTAAGGCACTTTCAAAGGAAAGTGATTTTCTCTGAAAGGACAGCATTTAGAAAGTGAAGCAACACTCCATTCACTTCGCACAGTGAATTGAAGTGTTGGAACAGACTGCTTCTCTTTCAAAGAAACGCATGTGAGTTTCTGGTGAATGCTTGTAAGTAGCTTAATGCACTTTCAAAGGAAAGTGATTTTCTCTGAAAGGACAGCATTTAGAAAGTGAAGCAACACTCCATTCCCTTCGTGCAGTGAATTGAAGTGTTGGAACAGACTGCTTCAATTTCAGAGAAATGCATGTAAGTTTCTGTTGAATGCTTGCAATTAGCTTAAGGCACTTTCAAAGGAAAGTGATTTTCTCTGAAAGGACAGCATTAAGAAAGTGAAGCAACACTCCAATCACTTCGCACAGTGAATTGAAGTGTTGGAACAGACTGCTTCTCTTTCAGAGAATTCATGTGAGTTTCTTCCTAATGCTTGCAAGTAACTTAAGGCACTTTCAAAGGAAAGTGATTTTCTTTGAAAGGACGGCATTTAGAAAGTGAAGCAACACTCCATTCACTTCGCACAGAGAATTGAAGTGTTGGAACAGACTGCTTCTCTTTCAGAGAAACATATGTGAGTTTTTTGTGAATGCTTGAAAGTAGCTTAAGGCACTTTCAAAGGAAAGTGATTTTCTCGGAAAGGACAGCATTTCAAAAGTGAGGCAACACTCCATTAACTTTGCACAGTGAATTGAAGTGTTGGAACAGATTGATTCTCTTTCAGAGAAACGCATGTGAGTTTCTGGTGAATGCTTGTAAGTAGCTTAAGGCACTTTCAAAGGACCGTGATTTTCTCTGAAAGGACAGCATTTATAAAGTGAAGCAACACTCCATTCACTTCGCACAGTGAATTGAAGTGTTGGAACAAAGTGCTTCTCTTTCAGAGAAACGCATGTGCGTTTTCTGTGAATGCTTGAAATTAGTTTAAGGCACTTTCAAAGGAAAGTGATTTTCTCTGAAAGGACAGCATTTAGAAAGTGAAGCAACACTCCATTCACTTCGCACAGCGAATTGAAGTGTTGGAACAGACTGCTTCTCTTTCAGAGAAATGCATGTGAGTTTCTGTTGAATGCTTGTAAGTACCTTAAGGCACTTTCAAAGGAAAGTTATTTTCTCGGAAAAGAGAGCATTTAGAAAGTGAAGCAACACTCCATTCACTTCGCACAGTGAATTGAAGTGTTGGAAGAGACTGCTTCTCTTTCAGAGAAACGCATGTGAGTTTTTTGTGAATGCTTGAAAGTAGTTTAAGGCACTTTCAAAGGAAAGTGATTTTCTCTGAAAGGACAGAATTTAGAAAGTGAAGCAACACTCCATTCCCTTCGTGCAGTGAATTGAAGTGTTGGAACAGACTGCTTCTCTTTCAGAGAAACGCATGTGAGTTTCTTCCTAATGCTTGCAAGTAACTTAAGGCACTTTCAAAGAAAGTGATTTTCTTTGAAAGGACAGCATTTAGAAAGTGAAGCAACACTCCTTTCACTTCGCACAGTGAGTTGAAGTGTTGGAACAGACTGCTTCTATTTCAGAGAAACGCATGTGTGTTTCTTGTGAATGCTTGAACGTAGCTTAAGGCACTTTCAAAGGAAAGTGATTTTCTCTGAAAGGACAGCATTAAGAAAGTGAAGCAACACTCCATTCACTTCGCACAGTGAATTGAAGTGTTGGAACAGACTGCTTCTCTTTCAGAGTAACGCATGTGAGTCTCTGGTGAATGCTAGTAAGTAGCTTAAGGCACTTTCAAAGGAAAGTGATTTTCTCTGAAAGGGCAGCCTTTAGAAAGTTAAGAAACACTCCTTTCACTTCGTGCAGTGAATTGAAGTGTTGGAACAGACTGCTTCTCTTTCAGAGAAATGCATGTGAGTTTCTGTTGAATGCTTGTAATTAGCTTTAGGCACTTTCAAAGGAAAGTGATTTTCTCTGAAAGGACAGCATTAAGAAAGTGAAGCAACACTCCATTCACTTCGCACAGTGAATTGAAGTGTTGGAACAGACTGCTTCTCTTTCAGAGAAACGCATGTGAGTTTCTTCCTAATGCTTGCAAGTAACTTAAGGCACTTTCAAAGGAAAGTGATTTTCTCTGAAAGGACAGCATTTAGAAAGTGAAGCAACACTCCATTCACTTCGCACAGTGAATTGAAGTGTTGGAACAGACTGCTTCTCTTTCAAAGAAACGCATGTGAGTTTCTAGTGAATGCTTGTAAGTAGCTTAATGCACTTTCAAAGGAAAGTGATTTTTTCTGAAAGGACAGAATTTAGAAAGTGAAGCAACACTCCATTCCCTTCGTGCATTGAATTGAAGTGTTGGAACAGACTGCTTCTCTTTCAGAGAAACGCATGTGAGTTTCTTCCTAATGCTTGCAAGTAACTTAAGGCACTTTCAAAGAAAGTGATTTTCTTTGAAAGGACAGCATTTAGAAAGTGAAGCAACACTCCATTCACTTCGCACAGTGAATTGAAGTGTTGGAACAGACTGCTTCTCTTTCAAAAAAACGCATGTGAGTTTCTGGTGAATGCTTGTAAGTAGCTTAAGGCACTTTCAAAGGAAAGTGATTTTCTCTGAAAGGACAGCATTTAGAAAGTGAAGCAACACTCCATTCACTTCGCAGAGTGAATTGAAGTATTGGAACAGACTGCTTCTCTTTCAGAGAAACGCATGTGTGTTTCTTGTGAATGCTTAAAAGTAGCTTAAGGCACTTTCAAAGGAAAGTGATTTTCTCTGAAAGGACAGCATTTAGAAAGTGAAGCAACTCTCCATTCACTTCGCACAGTGAATTGAAGTGTTGGAACAGACTGCTTCTCTTTGAAAGAAACGTATGTGAGTTTCTGGTGAATGCTTGTAAGTAGATTAATGCACTTTCAAAGGAAAGTGATTTTTTCTGAAAGGACAGCATTTAGAAAGTGAAGCAACACTCCATTCCCTTCGTGCAGTGAATTGAAGTGTTGGAACAGACTGCTTCTCTTTCAGAGAAATGCATGTGAGTTTCTGTTGAATGCTTGTAATTAGCTTAAGGCACTTTCAAAGGAAAGTGATTTTCTCTGAAAGGACAGCATTAAGAAAGTGAAGCAACACTCCATTCACTTCGCACAGTGAATTGAAGTGTTGGAACAGACTGCTTCTATTTCAGAGAAACGCATGTGAGTTTCTGGTGAATGCTTGTAAGTAGCTTAAGGCACCTTCAAAGGAAAGTGATTTTCTCTGAAAGGACAGCATTTAGAAAGTGAAGCAACACTCCAATCACTTCGCACAGTGAATTGAAGTGTTGGAACAGACTGCTTCTCTTTCAAAGAAACGCATGTGAGTTTCTGGTGAATGCTTGTAAGTAGCTTAATGCACTTTCAAAGGAAAGTGATTTTCTCTGAAAGGACAGCATTTAGAAAGTGAAGCAACACTCCATTCCCTTCGTGCAGTGAATTGAAGTGTTGGAACAGACTGCTTCAATTTCAGAGAAATGCATGTAAGTTTCTGTTGAATGCTTGCAATTAGCTTAAGGCACTTTCAAAGGAAAGTGATTTTCTCTGAAAGGACAGCATTAAGAAAGTGAAGCAACACTCCAATCACTTCGCACAGTGAATTGAAGTGTTGGAACAGACTGCTTCTCTTTCAGAGAATTCATGTGAGTTTCTTCCTAATGCTTGCAAGTAACTTAAGGCACTTTCAAAGGAAAGTGATTTTCTTTGAAAGGACGGCATTTAGAAAGTGAAGCAACACTCCATTCACTTCGCACAGAGAATTGAAGTGTTGGAACAGACTGCTTCTCTTTCAGAGAAACATATGTGAGTTTTTTGTGAATGCTTGAAAGTAGCTTAAGGCACTTTCAAAGGAAAGTGATTTTCTCGGAAAGGACAGCATTTCAAAAGTGAGGCAACACTCCATTAACTTTGCACAGTGAATTGAAGTGTTGGAACAGATTGATTCTCTTTCAGAGAAACGCATGTGAGTTTCTGGTGAATGCTTGTAAGTAGCTTAAGGCACTTTCAAAGGACCGTGATTTTCTCTGAAAGGACAGCATTTATAAAGTGAAGCAACACTCCATTCACTTCGAACAGTGAATTGAAGTGTTGGAACAAAGTGCTTCTCTTTCAGAGAAACGCATGTGCGTTTTCTGTGAATGCTTGAAATTAGTTTAAGGCACTTTCAAAGGAAAGTGATTTTCTCTGAAAGGACAGCATTTAGAAAGTGAAGCAACACTCCATTCACTTCGCACAGCGAATTGAAGTGTTGGAACAGACTGCTTCTCTTTCAGAGAAATGCATGTGAGTTTCTGTTGAATGCTTGTAAGTACCTTAAGGCACTTTCAAAGGAAAGTGATTTTCTCGGAAAAGACAGCATTTAGAAAGTGAAGCAACACTCCATTCACTTCGCACAGTGAATTGAAGTGTTGGAAGAGACTGCTTCTCTTTCAGAGAAACGCATGTGAGTTTTTTGTGAATGCTTGAAAGTAGTTTAAGGCACTTTCAAAGGAAAGTGATTTTCTCTGAAAGGACAGAATTTAGAAAGTGAAGCAACACTCCATTCCCTTCGTGCAGTGAATTGAAGTGTTGGAACAGACTGCTTCTCTTTCAGAGAAACGCATGTGAGTTTCTTCCTAATGCTTGCAAGTAACTTAAGGCACTTTCAAAGAAAGTGATTTTCTTTGAAAGGACAGCATTTAGAAAGTGAAGCAACACTCCTTTCACTTCGCACAGTGAGTTGAAGTGTTGGAACAGACTGCTTCTATTTCAGAGAAACGCATGTGTGTTTCTTGTGAATGCTTGAACGTAGCTTAAGGCACTTTCAAAGGAAAGTGATTTTCTCTGAAAGGACAGCATTAAGAAAGTGAAGCAACACTCCATTCACTTCGCACAGTGAATTGAAGTGTTGGAACAGACTGCTTCTCTTTCAGAGTAACGCATGTGAGTCTCTGGTGAATGCTAGTAAGTAGCTTAAGGCACTTTCAAAGGAAAGTGATTTTCTCTGAAAGGGCAGCCTTTAGAAAGTTAAGAAACACTCCTTTCACTTCGTGCAGTGAATTGAAGTGTTGGAACAGACTGCTTCTCTTTCAGGGAAATGCATGTGAGTTTCTGTTGAATGCTTGTAATTAGCTTTAGGCACTTTCAAAGGAAAGTGATTTTCTCTGAAAGGACAGCATTAAGAAAGTGAAGCAACACTCCATTCACTTCGCACAGTGAATTGAAGTGTTGGAACAGACTGCTTCTCTTTCAGAGAAACGCATGTGAGTTTCTTCCTAATGCTTGCAAGTAACTTAAGGCACTTTCAAAGGAAAGTGATTTTCTCTGAAAGGACAGCATTTAGAAAGTGAAGCAACACTCCATTCACTTCGCACAGTGAATTGAAGTGTTGGAACAGACTGCTTCTCTTTCAAAGAAACGCATGTGAGTTTCTGGTGAATGCTTGTAAGTAGCTTAATGCACTTTCAAAGGAAAGTGATTTTCTCTGAAAGGACAGCATTTAGAAAGTGAAGCAACACTCCATTCCCTTCGTGCAGTGAATTGAAGTGTTGGAACAGACTGCTTCTCTTTCAGAGAAATGCATGTGAGTTTCTGTTGAATGCTTGTAATTAGCTTAAGGCACTTTCAAAGGAAAGTGATTTTCTCTGAAAGGACAGCATTAAGAAAGTGAAGCAACACTCCATTCACTTCGCACAGTGAATTGAAGTGTTGGAACAGACTGCTTCTCTTTGAAAGAAACGTATGTGAGTTTCTGGTGAATGCTTGTAAGTAGCTTAAGGCACTTTCAAAGGAAAGTGATTTTCTCTGAAAGGACAGCATTTAGAAAGTGAAGCAACACTCCATTCACTTCGCACAGTGAATTGAAGTGTTGGAACAGACTGCTTCTCTTTCAGAGAAATGCATGTGAGTTTCTGTTGAATGCTTGTAATTAGCTTAAGGCACTTTCAAAGGAAAGTGATTTTCTCGGAAAAGACAGCATTTAGAAAGTGAAGCAACACTCCATTCACTTCGCACAGTGAATTGAAGTGTTGGAACAGACTGCTTCTATTTCAGAGAAACGCATGTGTGTTTTTTGTGAATGCTTAAAAGTAGCTTAAGGCACTTTCAAAGGAAAGTGATTTTCTCTGAAAGGACAGCATTTAGAAAGTGAAGCAACACTCCATTCACTTCGCACAGTGAATTGAAGTGTTGGAACAGACTGCTTCTCTTTCAAAGAAACGCATGTGAGTTTCTGGTGAATGCTTGTAAGTAGCTTAATGCACTTTCAAAGGAAAGTGATTTTCTCTGAAAGGACAGCATTTAGAAAGTGAAGCAACACTCCATTCCCTTCGTGCAGTGAATTGAAGTGTTGGAACAGACTGCTTCTCTTTCAGAGAAATGCATGTAAGTTTCTGTTGAATGCTTGTAATTAGCTTAAGGCACTTTCAAAGGAAAGTGATTTTCTCTGAAAGGACAGCATTAAGAAAGTGAAGCAACACTCCATTCACTTCGCACAGTGAATTGAAGTGTTGGAACAGACTGCTTCTCTTTCAGAGAATTCATGTGAGTTTCTTCCTAATGCTTGCAAGTAACTTAAGGCACTTTCAAAGGAAAGTGATTTTCTTTGAAAGGACAGCATTTAGAAAGTGAAGCAACACTCCATTCACTTCGCACAGAGAATTGAAGTGTTGGAACAGACTGCTTCTCTTTCAGAGAAACATATGTGAGTTTTTTGTGAATGCTTGAAAGTAGCTTAAGGCACTATCAAAGGAAAGTGATTTTCTCGGAAAGGACAGCATTTCAAAAGTGAGGCAACACTCCATTAACTTTGCACAGTGAATTGAAGTGTTGGAACAGATTGATTCTCTTTCAGAGAAACGCATGTGAGTTTCTGGTGAATGCTTGTAAGTAGCTTAAGGCACTTTCAAAGGACCGTGATTTTCTCTGAAAGGACAGCATTTAGAAAGTGAAGCAACACTCCATTCACTTCGCACAGTGAATTGAAGTGTTGGAACAAAGTTCTTCTCTTTCAGAGAAACGCATGTGCGTTTTCTGTGAATGCTTGAAATTAGTTTAAGGCACTTTCAAAGGAAAGTGATTTTCTCTGAAAGGACAGCATTTAGAAAGTGAAGCAACACTCCATTCACTTCGCACAGTGAATTGAAGTGTTGGAACAGACTGCTTCTCTTTCAGAGAAATGCATGTGAGTTTCTGTTGAATGCTTGTAAGTACCTTAAGGCACTTTCAAAGGAAAGTGATTTTCTCGGAAAAGACAGCATTTAGAAAGTGAAGCAACACTCCATTCTCTTCGCACAGTGAATTGAAGTGTTGGAACAGACTGCTTCTCTTTCAGAGAAACGCATGTGAGTTTCTTCCTAATGCTTGCAAGTAACTTAAGGCACTTTCAAAGAAAGTGATTTTCTTTGAAAGGACAGCATTTAGAAAGTGAAGCAACACTCCATTCACTTCGCACAGTGAATTGAAGTGTTGGAACAGACTGCTTCTCTTTTAAAGAAACGCATGTGAGTTTCTGGTGAATGCTTGTAAGTAGCTTAAGGCACTTTCAAAGGAAAGTGATTTTCTCTGAAAGGACAGCATTTAGAAAGTGAAGCAACACTCCATTCACTTCGCACAGTGAATTGAAGTGTTGGAACAGACTGCTTCTCTTTCACAGTAATGCATGTGAGTTTCTGTTGAATGCTTGTAATTAGCTTAAGGCACTTTCAAAGGAAAGTGATTTTCTCTGAAAGGACAGCATTTAGAAAGTGAAGCAACACTCCATTCACTTCGCACAGTGAATTGAAGTGTTGGAAGAGACTGCTTCTCTTTCAGAGAAACGCATGTGAGTTTTTTGTGAATGCTTGAAAGTAGTTTAAGGCACTTTGAAAAAAAAGTGATTTTCTCTGAAAGGACAGCATTTAGAAAGTGAAGCAACACTCCATTCACTTCGCACAGTGAATTGAAGTGTTGGAACAAACTGCTTCTCATTCAGAGAAACGCATGTGAGTTTCTTCCTAATGCTTGCAAGTAACTTAAGGCACTTTCAAAGAAAGTGATTTTCTTTGAAAGGACAGCATTTAGAAAGTGAAGCAACACTCCATTCACTTCGCACAGTGAGTTGAAGTGTTGGAACAGACTGCTTCTATTTCAGAGAAACGCATGTGTGTTTCTTGTGAATGCTTGAACGTAGCTTAAGGCACTTTCAAAGGAAAGTGATTTTCTCTGAAAGGACAGCATTAAGAAAGTGAAGCAACACTCCATTCACTTCGCACAGTGAATTGAAGTGTTGGAACAGACTGCTTCTCTTTCAGAGTAACGCATGTGAGTCTCTGGTGAATGCTAGTAAGTAGCTTAAGGCACTTTCAAAGGAAAGTGATTTTCTCTGAAAGGGCAGCCTTTAGAAATTTAAGCAACACTTTTTTCACTTCGTGAGTGAATTGAAGTGTTGGAACAGACTGCTTCTCTTTCAGAGAAATGCATGTGAGTTTCTGTTGAATGCTTGTAATTAGCTTTAGGCACTTTCAAAGGAAAGTGATTTTCTCTGAAAGGACAGCATTAAGAAAGTGAAGCAACACTCCATTCACTTCGCACAGTGAATTGAAGTGTTGGAACAGACTCCTTCTCTTTCAGAGAAACGCATGTGAGTTTCTTCCTAATGCTTGCAAGTAACTTAAGGCACTTTCAAAGGAAAGTGATTTTCTCTGAAAGGACAGCATTTAGAAAGTGAAGCAACACTCCATTCACTTCGCACAGTGAATTGAAGTGTTGGAACAGACTGCTTCTCTTTCAAAGAAACGCATGTGAGTTTCTGGTGAATGCTTGTAAGTAGATTAATGCACTTTCAAAGGAAAGTGATTTTTTCTGAAAGGACAGCATTTAGAAAGTGAAGCAACACTCCATTCCCTTCGTGCAGTGAATTGAAGTGTTGGAACAGACTGCTTCTCTTTCAGAGAAATGCATGTGAGTTTCTGTTGAATGCTTGTAATTAGCTTAAGGCACTTTCAAAGGAAAGTGATTTTCTCTGACAGGACAGCATTAAGAAAGTGAAGCAACACTCCATTCACTTCGCACAGTGAATTGAAGTGTTGGAACAGACTGCTTCTATTTCAGAGAAACGCATGTGAGTTTCTTCCTAATGCTTGCAAGTAACTTAAGGCACTTTCAAAGGAAAGTGATTTTCTTTGAAAGGACAGCAGTTAGAAAGTGAAGCAACACTCCATTCACTTCGCACAGTGAATTGAAGTGTTGGAACAGACTGCTTCTCTTTGAAAGAAACGTATGTGAGTTTCTGGTGAAGGCTTGTAAGTAGATTAATGCACTTTCAAAGGAAAGTGATTTTTTCTGAAAGGACAGCATTTATAAAGTGAAGCAACACTCCATTCCCTTCGTGCAGTGAATTGAAGTGTTGGAAGAGACTGCTTCTCTTTCAGAGAAACGCATGTGAGTTTTTTGTGAAGGCTTGAAAGTAGTTTAAGGCACTTTGAAAGGAAAGTGATTTTCTCTGAAAGGACAGAATTTAGAAAGTGAAGCAACACTCCATTCCCTTCGTGCAGTGAATTGAAGTGTTGGAACAGACTGCTTCTCTTTCAGAGAAACGCATGTGAGTTTCTTCCTAATGCTTGCAAGTAACTTAAGGCACTTTCAAAGAAAGTGATTTTCTTTGAAAGGACAGCAATTAGAAAGTGAAGCAACACTCCATTCACTTCGCACAGTGAGTTGAAGTGTTGGAACAGACTGCTTCTATTTCAGAGAAACGCATGTGTGTTTCTTGTGAATGCTTGAACGTAGCTTAAGGCACTGTCAAAGGAAAGTGATTTTCTCTGAAAGGACAGCATTAAGAAAGTGAAGCAACACTCCATTCACTTCGCACAGTGAATTGAAGTGTTGGAACAGACTGCTTCTCTTTCAGAGAAATGCATGTGAGTTTCTGTTGAATGCTTGTAATTAGCTTTAGGCACTTTCAAAGGAAAGTGATTTTCTCTGAAAGGACAGCATTAAGAAAGTGAAGCAACACTCCATTCACTTCGCACAGTGAATTGAAGTGTTGGAACAGACTGCTTCTATTTCAGAGAAAGGCATGTGAGTTTCTTCCTAATGCTTGCAAGTAACTTAAGGCACTTTCAAAGGAAAGTGATTTTCTTTGAAAGGACAGCAGTTAGAAAGTGAAGCAACACTCCATTCACTTCGCACAGTGAATTGAAGTGTTGGAAGAGACTGCTTCTCTTTCAGAGAAACGCATGTGAGTTTTTTGTGAATGCTTGAAAGTAGTTTAAGGCAGTTTCAAAGGAAAGTGATTTTCTCTGAAAGGACAGAATTTAGAAAGTGAAGCAACACTCCATTCCCTTCGTGCAGTGAATTGAAGTGTTGGAACAGACTGCTTCTCTTTCAGAGAAACGCATGTGAGTTTCTTCCTAATGCTTGCAAGTAACTTAAGGCACTTTCAAAGAAAGTGATTTTCTTTGAAAGGACAGCATTTAGAAAGTGAAGCAACACTCCATTCACTTCGCACAGTGAATTGAAGTGTTGGAACAGACTGCTTCTCTTTCAAAAAAACGCATGTGAGTTTCTTCCTAATGCTTGCAAGTAGCTTAAGGCACTTTCAAAGGAAAGTGATTTTCTCTGAAAGGACAGCATTTAGAAAGTGAAGCAACACTCCATTCACTTCGCACAGTGAATTGAAGTGTTGGAACAGACTGCTTCTCTTTGAAAGAAACGTATGTGAGTTTCTGGTGAATGCTTGTAAGTAGCTTAAGGCACTTTCAAAGGAAAGTGATTTTCTCTGAAAGGACAGCATTTAGAAAGTGAAGCAACACTCCATTCACTTCGCACAGTGAATTGAAGTGTTGGAACAGACTGCTTCTCTTTCAGAGAAATGCATGTGAGTTTCTGTTGAATGCTTGTAATTAGCTTAAGGCACTTTCAAAGGAAAGTGATTTTCTCGGAAAAGACAGCATTTAGAAAGTGAAGCAACACTCCATTCACTTCGCACAGTGAATTGAAGTGTTGGAACAGACTGCTTCTATTTCAGAGAAACGCATGTGTGTTTTTTGTGAATGCTTAAAAGTAGCTTAAGGCACTTTCAAAGGAAAGTGATTTTCTCTGAAAGGACAGCATTTAGAAAGTGAAGCAACTCTCCATTCACTTCGCACAGTGAATTGAAGTGTTGGAACAGACTGCTTCTCTTTCAGAGAAATGCATGTGAGTTTCTGTTGAATGCTTGTAAGTACCTTAAGGCACTTTCAAAGGAAAGTGATTTTCTCTGAAAGGACAGCATTTAGAAAGTGAAGCAACACTCCATTCACTTCGCACAGTGAATTGAAGTGTTGGAACAGACTGCTTCTCTTTCAAAGAAACGCATGTGAGTTTCTGGTGAATGCTTGTAAGTAGCTTAATGCACTTTCAAAGGAAAGTGATTTTCTCTGAAAGGACAGCATTTAGAAAGTGAAGCAACACTCCATTCCCTTCGTGCAGTGAATTGAAGTGTTGGAACAGACTGCTTCTCTTTCAGAGAAATGCATGTAAGTTTCTGTTGAATGCTTGTAATTAGCTTAAGGCACTTTCAAAGGAAAGTGATTTTCTCTGAAAGGACAGCATTAAGAAAGTGAAGCAACACTCCATTCTCTTCGCACAGTGAATTGAAGTGTTGGAACAGACTGCTTCTCTTTCAGAGAATTCATGTGAGTTTCTTCCTAATGCTTGCAAGTAACTTAAGGCACTTTCAAAGGAAAGTGATTTTCTTTGAAAGGACAGCATTTAGAAAGTGAAGCAACACTCCATTCACTTCGCACAGAGAATTGAAGTGTTGGAACAGACTGCTTCTCTTTCAGAGAAACATATGTGAGTTTTTTGTGAATGCTTGAAAGTAGCTTAAGGCACTATCAAAGGAAAGTGATTTTCTCGGAAAGGACAGCATTTCAAAAGTGAGGCAACACTCCATTAACTTTGCACAGTGAATTGAAGTGTTGGAACAGATTGATTCTCTTTCAGAGAAACGCATGTGAGTTTCTGGTGAATGCTTGTAAGTAGCTTAAGGCACTTTCAAAGGACCGTGATTTTCTCTGAAAGGACAGCATTTAGAAAGTGAAGCAACACTCCATTCACTTCGCACAGTGAATTGAAGTGTTGGAACAAAGTTCTTCTCTTTCAGAGAAACGCATGTGCGTTTTCTGTGAATGCTTGAAATTAGTTTAAGGCACTTTCAAAGGAAAGTGATTTTCTCTGAAAGGACAGCATTTAGAAAGTGAAGCAACACTCCATTCACTTCGCACAGTGAATTGAAGTGTTGGAACAGACTGCTTCTCTTTCAGAGAAATGCATGTGAGTTTCTGTTGAATGCTTGTAAGTACCTTAAGGCACTTTCAAAGGAAAGTGATTTTCTCGGAAAAGACAGCATTTAGAAAGTGAAGCAACACTCCATTCTCTTCGCACAGTGAATTGAAGTGTTGGAACAGACTGCTTCTCTTTCAGAGAAACGCATGTGAGTTTCTTCCTAATGCTTGCAAGTAACTTAAGGCACTTTCAAAGAAAGTGATTTTCTTTGAAAGGACAGCATTTAGAAAGTGAAGCAACACTCCATTCACTTCGCACAGTGAATTGAAGTGTTGGAACAGACTGCTTCTCTTTCAAAGAAACGCATGTGAGTTTCTGGTGAATGCTTGTAAGTAGCTTAAGGCACTTTCAAAGGAAAGTGATTTTCTCTGAAAGGACAGCATTTAGAAAGTGAAGCAACACTCCATTCACTTCGCACAGTGAATTGAAGTGTTGGAACAGACTGCTTCTCTTTCACAGTAATGCATGTGAGTTTCTGTTGAATGCTTGTAATTAGCTTAAGGCACTTTCAAAGGAAAGTGATTTTCTCTGAAAGGACAGCATTTAGAAAGTGAAGCAACACTCCATTCACTTCGCACAGTGAATTGAAGTGTTGGAAGAGACTGCTTCTCTTTCAGAGAAACGCATGTGAGTTTTTTGTGAATGCTTGAAAGTAGTTTAAGGCACTTTGAAAAAAAAGTGATTTTCTCTGAAAGGACAGCATTTAGAAAGTGAAGCAACACTCCATTCACTTCGCACAGTGAATTGAAGTGTTGGAACAAACTGCTTCTCATTCAGAGAAACGCATGTGAGTTTCTTCCTAATGCTTGCAAGTAACTTAAGGCACTTTCAAAGAAAGTGATTTTCTTTGAAAGGACAGCATTTAGAAAGTGAAGCAACACTCCATTCACTTCGCACAGTGAGTTGAAGTGTTGGAACAGACTGCTTCTATTTCAGAGAAACGCATGTGTGTTTCTTGTGAATGCTTGAACGTAGCTTAAGGCACTTTCAAAGGAAAGTGATTTTCTCTGAAAGGACAGCATTAAGAAAGTGAAGCAACACTCCATTCACTTCGCACAGTGAATTGAAGTGTTGGAACAGACTGCTTCTCTTTCAGAGTAACGCATGTGAGTCTCTGGTGAATGCTAGTAAGTAGCTTAAGGCACTTTCAAAGGAAAGTGATTTTCTCTGAAAGGGCAGCCTTTAGAAATTTAAGCAACACTTTTTTCACTTCGTGAGTGAATTGAAGTGTTGGAACAGACTGCTTCTCTTTCAGAGAAATGCATGTGAGTTTCTGTTGAATGCTTGTAATTAGCTTTAGGCACTTTCAAAGGAAAGTGATTTTCTCTGAAAGGACAGCATTAAGAAAGTGAAGCAACACTCCATTCACTTCGCACAGTGAATTGAAGTGTTGGAACAGACTGCTTCTCTTTCAGAGAAACGCATGTGAGTTTCTTCCTAATGCTTGCAAGTAACTTAAGGCACTTTCAAAGGAAAGTGATTTTCTCTGAAAGGACAGCATTTAGAAAGTGAAGCAACACTCCATTCACTTCGCACAGTGAATTGAAGTGTTGGAACAGACTGCTTCTCTTTCAAAGAAACGCATGTGAGTTTCTGGTGAATGCTTGTAAGTAGATTAATGCACTTTCAAAGGAAAGTGATTTTTTCTGAAAGGACAGCATTTAGAAAGTGAAGCAACACTCCATTCCCTTCGCACAGTGAATTGAAGTGTTGGAACAGACTGCTTCTCTTTCAGAGAAATGCATGTGAGTTTCTGTTGAATGCTTGTAATTAGCTTAAGGCACTTTCAAAGGAAAGTGATTTTCTCTGACAGGACAGCATTAAGAAAGTGAAGCAACACTCCATTCACTTCGCACAGTGAATTGAAGTGTTGGAACAGACTGCTTCTATTTCAGAGAAACGCATGTGAGTTTCTTCCTAATGCTTGCAAGTAACTTAAGGCACTTTCAAAGGAAAGTGATTTTCTTTGAAAGGACAGCAGTTAGAAAGTGAAGCAAGACTCCATTCACTTCGCACAGTGAATTGAAGTGTTGGAACAGACTGCTTCTCTTTGAAAGAAACGTATGTGAGTTTCTGGTGAAGGCTTGTAAGTAGATTAATGCACTTTCAAAGGAAAGTGATTTTTTCTGAAAGGACAGCATTTAGAAAGTGAAGCAACACTCCATTCCCTTCGTGCAGTGAATTGAAGTGTTGGAAGAGACTGCTTCTCTTTCAGAGAAACGCATGTGAGTTTTTTGTGAAGGCTTGAAAGTAGTTTAAGGCACTTTGAAAGGAAAGTGATTTTCTCTGAAAGGACAGAATTTAGAAAGTGAAGCAACACTCCATTCCCTTCGTGCAGTGAATTGAAGTGTTGGAACAGACTGCTTCTCTTTCAGAGAAACGCATGTGAGTTTCTTCCTAATGCTTGCAAGTAACTTAAGGCACTTTCAAAGAAAGTGATTTTCTTTGAAAGGACAGCAATTAGAAAGTGAAGCAACACTCCATTCACTTCGCACAGTGAGTTGAAGTGTTGGAACAGACTGCTTCTATTTCAGAGAAACGCATGTGTGTTTCTTGTGAATGCTTGAACGTAGCTTAAGGCACTGTCAAAGGAAAGTGATTTTCTCTGAAAGGACAGCATTAAGAAAGTGAAGCAACACTCCATTCACTTCGCACAGTGAATTGAAGTGTTGGAACAGACTGCTTCTCTTTCAGAGAAATGCATGTGAGTTTCTGTTGAATGCTTGTAATTAGCTTTAGGCACTTTCAAAGGAAAGTGATTTTCTCTGAAAGGACAGCATTAAGAAAGTGAAGCAACACTCCATTCACTTCGCACAGTGAATTGAAGTGTTGGAACAGACTGCTTCTCTTTCAGAGAAACGCATGTGAGTTTCTTCCTAATGCTTGCAAGTAACTTAAGGCACTTTCAAAGGAAAGTGATTTTCTCTGAAAGGACAGCATTTAGAAAGTGAAGCAACACTCCATTCACTTCGCACAGTGAATTGAAGTGTTGGAACAGACTGCTTCTCTTTCAAAGAAACGCATGTGAGTTTCTGGTGAATGCTTGTAAGTAGATTAATGCACTTTCAAAGGAAAGTGATTTTTTCTGAAAGGACAGCATTTAGAAAGTGAAGCCACACTCCATTCCCTTCGTGCAGTGAATTGAAGTGTTGGAACAGACTGCTTCTCTTTCAGAGAAATGCATGTGAGTTTCTGTTGAATGCTTGTAATTAGCTTAAGGCACTTTCAAAGGAAAGTGATTTTCTCTGACAGGACAGCATTAAGAAAGTGAAGCAACACTCCATTCACTTCGCACAGTGAATTGAAGTGTTGGAACAGACTGCTTCTATTTCAGAGAAACGCATGTGAGTTTCTTCCTAATGCTTGCAAGTAACTTAAGGCACTTTCAAAGGAAAGTGATTTTCTTTGAAAGGACAGCAGTTAGAAAGTGAAGCAACACTCCATTCACTTCGCACAGTGAATTGAAGTGTTGGAACAGACTGCTTCTCTTTGAAAGAAACGTATGTGAGTTTCTGGTGAAGGCTTGTAAGTAGATTAATGCACTTTCAAAGGAAAGTGATTTTTTCTGAAAGGACAGCATTTAGAAAGTGAAGCAACACTCCATTCCCTTCGTGCAGTGAATTGAAGTGTTGGACGAGACTGCTTCTCTTTCAGAGAAACGCATGTGAGTTTTTTGTGAATGCTTGAAAGTAGTTTAAGGCACTTTGAAAGGAAAGTGATTTTCTCTGAAAGGACAGAATTTAGAAAGTGAAGCAACACTCCATTCCCTTCGTGCAGTGAATTGAAGTGTTGGAACAGACTGCTTCTCTTTCAGAGAAACGCATGTGAGTTTCTTCCTAATGCTTGCAAGTAACTTAAGGCACTTTCAAAGAAAGTGATTTTCTTTGAAAGGACAGCAATTAGAAAGTGAAGCAACACTCCATTCACTTCGCACAGTGAGTTGAAGTGTTGGAACAGACTGCTTCTATTTCAGAGAAACGCATGTGTGTTTCTTGTGAATGCTTGAACGTAGCTTAAGGCACTTTCAAAGGAAAGTGATTTTCTCTGAAAGGACAGCATTAAGAAAGTGAAGCAACACTCCATTCACTTCGCAAAGTGAATTGAAGTGTTGGAACAGACTGCTTCTTTTTCAGAGTAACGCATGTGAGTCTCTGGTGAATGCTAGTAAGTAGCTTAAGGCACTTTCAAAGGAAAGTGATTTTCTCTGAAAGGGCAGCCTTTAGAAAGTTCAGCAACACTCCTTTCACTTCGTGCAGTGAATTGAAGTGTTGGAACAGACTGCTTCTCTTTCAGAGAAATGAATGTGAGTTTCTGTTGAATGCTTGTAATTAGCTTTAGGCACTTTCAAAGGAAAGTGATTTTCTCTGAAAGGACAGCATTAAGAAAGTGAAGCAACACTCCATTCACTTCGCACAGTGAATTGAAGTGTTGGAACAGACTGCTTCTCTTTCAGAGAAACGCATGTGAGTTTCTTCCTAATGCTTGCAAGTAACTTAAGGCACTTTCAAAGGAAAGTGATTTTCTCTGAAAGGACAGCATTTAGAAAGTGAAGCAACACTCCATTCACTTCGCACAGTGAATTGAAGTGTTGGAACAGACTGCTTCTCTTTCAAAGAAACGCATGTGAGTTTCTGGTGAATGCTTGTAAGCAGATTAATGCACTTTCAAAGGAAAGTGATTTTTTCTGAAAGGACAGCATTTAGAAAGTGAAGCAACACTCCATTCCCTTCGTGCAGTGAATTGAAGTGTTGGAACAGACTGCTTCTCTTTCAGAGAAATGCATGTGAGTTTCTGTTGAATGCTTGTAATTAGCTTAAGGCACTTTCAAAGGAAAGTGATTTTCTCTGACAGGACAGCATTAAGAAAGTGAAGCAACACTCCATTCACTTCGCACAGTGAATTGAAGTGTTGGAACAGACTGCTTCTATTTCAGAGAAACGCATGTGAGTTTCTTCCTAATGCTTGCAAGTAACTTAAGGCACTTTCAAAGGAAAGTGATTTTCTCGGAAAGGACAGCATTTCAAAAGTGAGGCAACACTCCATGAACTTTGCACAGTGAATTGAAGTGTTGGAACAGATTGATTCTCTTTCAGAGAAACGCATGTGAGTTTCTGGTGAATGCTTGTAAGTAGCTTAAGGCACTTTCAAAGGACCGTGATTTTCTCTGAAAGGAGAGCATTTAGAAAGTGAAGCAACAATCCATTCACTTCGCACAGTGAATTGAAGTGTTGGAACAAAGTGCTTCTCTTTCAGAGAAACGCATGTGCGTTTTCTGTGAATGCTTGAAATTAGTTTAAGGCACTTTCAAAGGAAAGTGATTTTCTCTGAAAGGACAGCATTTAGAAAGTGAAGCAACACTCCATTCACTTCGCACAGTGAATTGAAGTGTTGGAACAGACTGCTTCTCTTTCAGAGAAACGCATGTGAGTTTCTGTTGAATGCTTGTAAGTACCTTAAGGCACTTTCAAAGGAAAGTGATTTTCTCGGAAAAGACAGCATTTAGAAAGTGAAGCAACACTCCATTCACTTCGCACAGTGGATTGAAGTGTTGGAACAGACTGCTTCTCTTTCAAAGAAACGCATGTGAGTTTCTGGTGAATGCATGTAAGTAGCTTAAGGCACTTTCAAAGGAAAGTGATTTTTTCTGAAAGGACAGCATTTAGAAAGTGATGCAACACTCCATTTCCTTCGTGCAGTGAATTGAAGTGTTGGAACAGACTGCTTCTATTTCAGAGAAACGCATGTGTGTTTCTTGTGAATGCTTAAAAGTAGCTTAAGGCACTTTCAAAGGAAAGTGATTTTCTCTGAAAGAACAGCATTTAGAAAGTGAAGCAACTCTCCATTCACTTCGCACAGTGAATTGAAGTGTTGGAACAGACTGCTTCTCTTTCAGAGAAATGCATGTGAGTTTCTGTTGAATGCTTGTAAGTACCTTAAGGCACTTTCAAAGGAAAGTGATTTTCTCTGAAAGGACAGCATTTAGAAAGTGAAGCAACACTCCATTCACTTCGCACAGTGAATTGAAGTGTTGGAACAGACTGCTTCTCTTTCAAAGAAACGCATGTGAGTTTCTGGTGAATGCTTGTAAGTAGCTTAATGCACTTTCAAAAGAAAGTGATTTTCTCTGAAAGGACAGCATTTAGAAAGTGAAGCAACACTCCATTCCCTTCGTGCAGTGAATTGAAGTGTTGGAACAGACTGCTTCTCTTTCAGAGAAATGCATGTGAGTTTCTGTTGAATGCTTGTAATTAGCTTAAGGCACTTTCAAAGGAAAGTGATTTTCTCTGAAAGGACAGCATTAAGAAAGTGAAGCAACACTCCATTCACTTCGCACAGTGAATTGAAGTGTTGGAACAGACTGCTTCTCTTTCAGAGAAACGCATGTGAGTTTCTTCCTAATGCTTGCAAGTAACTTAAGGCACTTTCAAAGGAAAGTGATTTTCTTTGAAAGGACAGCATTTAGAAAGTGAAGCAACACTCCATTCACTTCGCACAGAGAATTGAAGTGTTGGAACAGACTGCTTCTCTTTCAGAGAAACATATGTGAGTTTTTTGTGAATGCTTGAAAGTAGCTTGAGGCACTTTCAAAGGAAAGTGATTTTCTCGGAAAGGACAGAATTTCAAAAGTGAGGCAACACTCCATGAACTTTGCACAGTGAATTGAAGTGTTGGAACAGATTGATTCTCTTTCAAAGAAACGCATGTGAGTTTCTGGTGAATGCTTGTAAGTAGCTTAAGGCACTTTCAAAGGACCGTGATTTTCTCTGAAAGGAGAGCATTTAGAAAGTGAAGCAACACTCCATTCACTTCGCACAGTGAATTGAAGTGTTGGAAGAGACTGCTTCTCTTTCAGAGAAACGCATGTGAGTTTTTTGTGAATGCTTGAAAGTAGTTTAAGGCACTTTCAAAGGAAAGTGATTTTCTCTGAAAGGACAGAATTTAGAAAGTGAAGCAACACTCCATTCCCTTCGTGCAGTGAATTGAACTGTTGGAACAGACTGCTTCTCTTTCAGAGAAACGCATGTGAGTTTCTTCCTAATGCTTGCAAGTAACTTAAGGCACTTTCAAAGGAAAGTGATTTTCTTTGAAAGGACAGCATTTAGAAAGTGAAGCAACACTCCATTCACTTCGCACAGTGGATTGAAGTGTTGGAACAGACTGCTTCTCTTTCAAAGAAAAGCATGAGAGTTTCTGGTGAATGCTTGTAAGTAGCTTAAGGCACGTTCAAAGGAAAGTGATTTTCTCTGAAAGGACAGCATTTAGAAAGTGAAGCAACACTCCATTTCCTTCGTGCAGTGAATTAAAGTGTTGGAACAGACTGCTTCTCTTTCAGAGAAATGCATGTGAGTTTCTGTTGAATGCTTGTAATTAGCTTAAGGCACTTTCAAAGGAAAGTGATTTTCTCTGAAAGGACAGCATTTAGAAAGTGAAGCAACACTCCATTCACTTCGCACAGTGAATTGAAGTGTTGGAAGAGACTGCTTCTCTTTCAGAGAAACGCATGTGAGTTTTTTGTGAATGCTTGAAAGTAGTTTAAGGCACTTTCAAAGGAAAGTGATTTTCTCTGAAAGGACAGAATTTAGAAAGTGAAGCAACACTCCATTCCCTTCGTGCAGTGAATTGAAGTGTTGGAACAGACTGCTTCTCTTTCAGAGAAACGCATGTGTGTTTCTTGTGAATGCTTAAAAGTAGCTTAAGGCACTTTCAAAGGAAAGTGATTTTCTCTGAAAGGACAGCATTTAGAAAGTGAAGCAACTCTCCATTCACTTCGCACAGTGAATTGAAGTGTTGGAACAGACTGCTTCTCTTTCAGAGAAATGCATGTGAGTTTGTGTTGAATGCTTGTAAGTACCTTAAGGCACTTTCAAAGGAAAGTGATTTTCTCTGAAAGGACAGCATTTAGAAAGTGAAGCAACACTCCATTCACTTCGCACAGTGAATTGAAGTGTTGGAACAGACTGCTTCTCTTTCAAAGAAGCGCATGTGAGTTTCTGCTGAATGCTTGTAAGTAGCTTAATGCACTTTCAAAGGAAAGTGATTTTCTCTGAAAGGACAGCATTTAGAAAGTGAAGCAACACTCCATTCCCTTCGTGCAGTGAATTGAAGTGTTGGAACAGACTGCTTCTCTTTCAGAGAAATGCATGTGAGTTTCTGTTGAATGCTTGTAAGTACCTTAAGGCACTTTCAAAGGAAAGTGATTTTCTCTGAAAGGACAGCATTAAGAAAGTGAAGCAACACTCCATTCACTTCGCACAGTGAATTGAAGTGTTGGAACAGACTGCTTCTCTTTCAGAGAAACGCATGTGAGTTTCTTCCTAATGCTTGCAAGTAACTTAAGGCACTTTCAAAGGAAAGTGATTTTCTCTGAAAGGACAGCATTTAGAAAGTGAAGCAACACTCCATTCACTTCGCACAGTGAATTGAAGTGTTGGAACAGACTGCTTCTCTTTCAGAGAAACGCATGTGAGTTTCTTCCTAATGCTTGCAAGTAACTTAAGGCACTTTCAAAGAAAGTGATTTTCTTTGAAAGGACAGCAATTAGAAAGTGAAGCAACACTCCATTCACTTCGCACAGTGAGTTGAAGTGTTGGAACAGACTGCTTCTATTTCAGAGAAACGCATGTGTGTTTCTTGTGAATGCTTGAACGTAGCTTAAGGCACTTTCAAAGGAAAGTGATTTTCTCTGAAAGGACAGCATTAAGAAAGTGAAGCAACACTCCACTCACTTCGCACAGTGAATTGAAGTGTTGGAACAGACTGCTTCTCTTTCAGAGAAATGCATGTGAGTTTCTGTTGAATGCTTGTAATTAGCTTTAGGCACTTTCAAAGGAAAGTGATTTTCTCTGAAAGGACAGCATTAAGAAAGTGAAGCAACACTCCATTCACTTCGCACAGTGAATTGAAGTGTTGGAACAGACTGCTTCTCTTTCAGAGAAACGCATGTGAGTTTCTTCCTAATGCTTGCAAGTAACTTAAGGCACTTTCAAAGGAAAGTGATTTTCTCTGAAAGGACAGCATTTAGAAAGTGAAGCAACACTCCATTCACTTCGCACAGTGAATTGAAGTGTTGGAACAGACTGCTTCTCTTTCAAAGAAACGCATGTGAGTTTCTGGTGAATGCTTGTAAGTAGATTAATGCACTTTCAAAGGAAAGTGATTTTTTCTGAAAGGACAGCATTTAGAAAGTGAAGCAACACTCCATTCCCTTCGTGCAGTGAATTGAAGTGTTGGAACAGACTGCTTCTCTTTCAGAGAAATGCATGTGAGTTTCTGTTGAATGCTTGTAATTAGCTTAAGGCACTTTCAAAGGAAAGTGATTTTCTCTGACAGGACAGCATTAAGAAAGTGAAGCAACACTCCATTCACTTCGCACAGTGAATTGAAGTGTTGGAACAGACTGCTTCTATTTCAGAGAAACGCATGTGAGTTTCTTCCTAATGCTTGCAAGTAACTTAAGGCACTTTCAAAGGAAAGTGATTTTCTTTGAAAGGACAGCAGTTAGAAAGTGAAGCAACACTCCATTCACTTCGCACAGTGAATTGAAGTGTTGGAACAGACTGCTTCTCTTTGAAAGAAACGTATGTGAGTTTCTGGTGAAGGCTTGTAAGTAGATTAATGCACTTTCAAAGGAAAGTGATTTTTTCTGAAAGGACAGCATTTAGAAAGTGAAGCAACACTCCATTCCCTTCGTGCAGTGAATTGAAGTGTTGGACGAGACTGCTTCTCTTTCAGAGAAATGCATGTGAGTTTTTTGTGAATGCTTGAAAGTAGTTTAAGGCACTTTGAAAGGAAAGTGATTTTCTCTGAAAGGACAGAATTTAGAAAGTGAAGCAACACTCCATTCCCTTCGTGCAGTGAATTGAAGTGTTGGAACAGACTGCTTCTCTTTCAGAGAAACGCATGTGAGTTTCTTCCTAATGCTTGCAAGTAACTTAAGGCACTTTCAAAGAAAGTGATTTTCTTTGAAAGGACAGCAATTAGAAAGTGAAGCAACACTCCATTCACTTCGCACAGTGAGTTGAAGTGTTGGAACAGACTGCTTCTATTTCAGAGAAACGCATGTGTGTTTCTTGTGAATGCTTGAACGTAGCTTAAGGCACTTTCAAAGGAAAGTGATTTTCTCTGAAAGGACAGCATTAAGAAAGTGAAGCAACACTCCATTCACTTCGCAAAGTGAATTGAAGTGTTGGAACAGACTGCTTCTTTTTCAGAGTAACGCATGTGAGTCTCTGGTGAATGCTAGTAAGTAGCTTAAGGCACTTTCAAAGGAAAGTGATTTTCTCTGAAAGGGCAGCCTTTAGAAAGTTAAGCAACACTCCTTTCACTTCGTGCAGTGAATTGAAGTGTTGGAACAGACTGCTTCTCTTTCAGAGAAATGAATGTGAGTTTCTGTTGAATGCTTGTAATTAGCTTTAGGCACTTTCAAAGGAAAGTGATTTTCTCTGAAAGGACAGCATTAAGAAAGTGAAGCAACACTCCATTCACTTCGCACAGTGAATTGAAGTGTTGGAACAGACTGCTTCTCTTTTAGAGAAACGCATGTGAGTTTCTTCCTAATGCTTGCAAGTAACTTAAGGCACTTTCAAAGGAAAGTGATTTTCTCTGAAAGGACAGCATTTAGAAAGTGAAGCAACACTCCATTCACTTCGCACAGTGAATTGAAGTGTTGGAACAGACTGCTTCTCTTTCAAAGAAACGCATGTGAGTTTCTGGTGAATGCTTGTAAGCAGATTAATGCACTTTCAAAGGAAAGTGATTTTTTCTGAAAGGACAGCATTTAGAAAGTGAAGCAACACTCCATTCCCTTCGTGCAGTGAATTGAAGTGTTGGAACAGACTGCTTCTCTTTCAGAGAAATGCATGTGAGTTTCTGTTGAATGCTTGTAATTAGCTTAAGGCACTTTCAAAGGAAAGTGATTTTCTCTGACAGGACAGCATTAAGAAAGTGAAGCAACACTCCATTCACTTCGCACAGTGAATTGAAGTGTTGGAACAGACTGCTTCTATTTCAGAGAAACGCATGTGAGTTTCTTCCTAATGCTTGCAAGTAACTTAAGGCACTTTCAAAGGAAAGTGATTTTCTCGGAAAGGACAGCATTTCAAAAGTGAGGCAACACTCCATGAACTTTGCACAGTGAATTGAAGTGTTGGAACAGATTGATTCTCTTTCAGAGAAACGCATGTGAGTTTCTGGTGAATGCTTGTAAGTAGCTTAAGGCACTTTCAAAGGACCGTGATTTTCTCTGAAAGGAGAGCATTTAGAAAGTGAAGCAACACTCCATTCACTTCGCACAGTGAATTGAAGTGTTGGAACAAAGTGCTTCTCTTTCAGAGAAACGCATGTGCGTTTTCTGTGAATGCTTGAAATTAGTTTAAGGCACTTTCAAAGGAAAGTGATTTTCTCTGAAAGGACAGCATTTAGAAAGTGAAGCAACACTCCATTCACTTCGCACAGTGAATTGAAGTGTTGGAACAGACTGCTTCTCTTTCAGAGAAACGCATGTGAGTTTCTGTTGAATGCTTGTAAGTACCTTAAGGCACTTTCAAAGGAAAGTGATTTTCTCGGAAAAGACAGCATTTAGAAAGTGAAGCAACACTCCATTCACTTCGCACAGTGGATTGAAGTGTTGGAACAGACTGCTTCTCTTTCAAAGAAACGCATGTGAGTTTCTGGTGAATGCATGTAAGTAGCTTAAGGCACTTTCAAAGGAAAGTGATTTTTTCTGAAAGGACAGCATTTAGAAAGTGATGCAACACTCCATTTCCTTCGTGCAGTGAATTGAAGTGTTGGAACAGACTGCTTCTATTTCAGAGAAACGCATGTGTGTTTCTTGTGAATGCTTAAAAGTAGCTTAAGGCACTTTCAAAGGAAAGTGATTTTCTCTGAAAGAACAGCATTTAGAAAGTGAAGCAACTCTCCATTCACTTCGCACAGTGAATTGAAGTGTTGGAACAGACTGCTTCTCTTTCAGAGAAATGCATGTGAGTTTCTGTTGAATGCTTGTAAGTACCTTAAGGCACTTTCAAAGGAAAGTGATTTTCTCTGAAAGGACAGCATTTAGAAAGTGAAGCAACACTCCATTCACTTCGCACAGTGAATTGAAGTGTTGGAACAGACTGCTTCTCTTTCAAAGAAACGCATGTGAGTTTCTGGTGAATGCTTGTAAGTAGCTTAATGCACTTTCAAAAGAAAGTGATTTTCTCTGAAAGGACAGCATTTAGAAAGTGAAGCAACACTCCATTCCCTTCGTGCAGTGAATTGAAGTGTTGGAACAGACTGCTTCTCTTTCAGAGAAATGCATGTGAGTTTCTGTTGAATGCTTGTAATTAGCTTAAGGCACTTTCAAAGGAAAGTGATTTTCTCTGAAAGGACAGCATTAAGAAAGTGAAGCAACACTCCATTCACTTCGCACAGTGAATTGAAGTGTTGGAACAGACTGCTTCTCTTTCAGAGAAACGCATGTGAGTTTCTTCCTAATGCTTGCAAGTAACTTAAGGCACTTTCAAAGGAAAGTGATTTTCTTTGAAAGGACAGCATTTAGAAAGTGAAGCAACACTCCATTCACTTCGCACAGAGAATTGAAGTGTTGGAACAGACTGCTTCTCTTTCAGAGAAACATATGTGAGTTTTTTGTGAATGCTTGAAAGTAGCTTGAGGCACTTTCAAAGGAAAGTGATTTTCTCGGAAAGGACAGAATTTCAAAAGTGAGGCAACACTCCATGAACTTTGCACAGTGAATTGAAGTGTTGGAACAGATTGATTCTCTTTCAAAGAAACGCATGTGAGTTTCTGGTGAATGCTTGTAAGCAGCTTAAGGCACTTTCAAAGGACCGTGATTTTCTCTGAAAGGAGAGCATTTAGAAAGTGAAGCAACACTCCATTCACTTCGCACAGTGAATTGAAGTGTTGGAAGAGACTGCTTCTCTTTCAGAGAAACGCATGTGAGTTTTTTGTGAATGCTTGAAAGTAGTTTAAGGCACTTTCAAAGGAAAGTGATTTTCTCTGAAAGGACAGAATTTAGAAAGTGAAGCAACACTCCATTCCCTTCGTGCAGTGAATTGAACTGTTGGAACAGACTGCTTCTCTTTCAGAGAAACGCATGTGAGTTTCTTCCTAATGCTTGCAAGTAACTTAAGGCACTTTCAAAGGAAAGTGATTTTCTTTGAAAGGACAGCATTTAGAAAGTGAAGCAACACTCCATTCACTTCGCACAGTGGATTGAAGTGTTGGAACAGACTGCTTCTCTTTCAAAGAAACGCATGAGAGTTTCTGGTGAATGCTTGTAAGTAGCTTAAGGCACGTTCAAAGGAAAGTGATTTTCTCTGAAAGGACAGCATTTAGAAAGTGAAGCAACACTCCATTTCCTTCGTGCAGTGAATTAAAGTGTTGGAACAGACTGCTTCTCTTTCAGAGAAATGCATGTGAGTTTCTGTTGAATGCTTGTAATTAGCTTAAGGCACTTTCAAAGGAAAGTGATTTTCTCTGAAAGGACAGCATTTAGAAAGTGAAGCAACACTCCATTCACTTCGCACAGTGAATTGAAGTGTTGGAAGAGACTGCTTCTCTTTCAGAGAAACGCATGTGAGTTTTTTGTGAATGCTTGAAAGTAGTTTAAGGCACTTTCAAAGGAAAATGATTTTCTCTGAAAGGACAGAATTTAGAAAGTGAAGCAACACTCCATTCCCTTCGTGCAGTGAATTGAAGTGTTGGAACAGACTGCTTCTCTTTCAGAGAAACGCATGTGTGTTTCTTGTGAATGCTTAAAAGTAGCTTAAGGCACTTTCAAAGGAAAGTGATTTTCTCTGAAAGGACAGCATTTAGAAAGTGAAGCAACTCTCCATTCACTTCGCACAGTGAATTGAAGTGTTGGAACAGACTGCTTCTCTTTCAGAGAAATGCATGTGAGTTTCTGTTGAATGCTTGTAAGTACCTTAAGGCACTTTCAAAGGAAAGTGATTTTCTCTGAAAGGACAGCATTTAGAAAGTGAAGCAACACTCCATTCACTTCGCACAGTGAATTGAAGTGTTGGAACAGACTGCTTCTCTTTCAAAGAAGCGCATGTGAGTTTCTGCTGAATGCTTGTAAGTAGCTTAATGCACTTTCAAAGGAAAGTGATTTTCTCTGAAAGGACAGCATTTAGAAAGTGAAGCAACACTCCATTCCCTTCGTGCAGTGAATTGAAGTGTTGGAACAGACTGCTTCTCTTTCAGAGAAATGCATGTGAGTTTCTGTTGAATGCTTGTAAGTACCTTAAGGCACTTTCAAAGGAAAGTGATTTTCTCTGAAAGGACAGCATTAAGAAAGTGAAGCAACACTCCATTCACTTCGCACAGTGAATTGAAGTGTTGGAACAGACTGCTTCTCTTTCAGAGAAACGCATGTGAGTTTCTTCCTAATGCTTGCAAGTAACTTAAGGCACTTTCAAAGAAAGTGATTTTCTTTGAAAGGACAGCAATTAGAAAGTGAAGCAACACTCCATTCACTTCGCACAGTGAGTTGAAGTGTTGGAACAGACTGCTTCTATTTCAGAGAAACGCATGTGTGTTTCTTGTGAATGCTTGAACGTAGCTTAAGGCACTTTCAAAGGAAAGTGATTTTCTCTGAAAGGACAGCATTAAGAAAGTGAAGCAACACTCCACTCACTTCGCACAGTGAATTGAAGTGTTGGAACAGACTGCTTCTCTTTCAGAGAAACGCATGTGAGTTTCTTCCTAATGCTTGCAAGTAACTTAAGGCACTTTCAAAGGAAAGTGATTTTCTTTGAAAGGACAGCATTTAGAAAGTGAAGCAACACTCCATTCACTTCGCACAGAGAATTGAAGTGTTGGAACAGACTGCTTCTCTTTCAGAGAAACATATGTGAGTTTTTTGTGAATGCTTGAAAGTAGCTTAAGGCACTATCAAAGGAAAGTGATTTTCTCGGAAAGGACAGCATTTCAAAAGTGAGGCAACACTCCATTAACTTTGCACAGTGAATTGAAGTGTTGGAACAGATTGATTCTCTTTCAGAGAAACGCATGTGAGTTTCTGGTGAATGCTTGTAAGTAGCTTAAGGCACTTTCAAAGGACCGTGATTTTCTCTGAAAGGACAGCATTTAGAAAGTGAAGCAACACTCCATTCACTTCGCACAGTGAATTGAAGTGTTGGAACAAAGTTCTTCTCTTTCAGAGAAACGCATGTGCGTTTTCTGTGAATGCTTGAAATTAGTTTAAGGCACTTTCAAAGGAAAGTGATTTTCTCTGAAAGGACAGCATTTAGAAAGTGAAGCAACACTCCATTCACTTCGCACAGTGAATTGAAGTGTTGGAACAGACTGCTTCTCTTTCAGAGAAATGCATGTGAGTTTCTGTTGAATGCTTGTAAGTACCTTAAGGCACTTTCAAAGGAAAGTGATTTTCTCGGAAAAGACAGCATTTAGAAAGTGAAGCAACACTCCATTCTCTTCGCACAGTGAATTGAAGTGTTGGAACAGACTGCTTCTCTTTCAGAGAAACGCATGTGAGTTTCTTCCTAATGCTTGCAAGTAACTTAAGGCACTTTCAAAGAAAGTGATTTTCTTTGAAAGGACAGCATTTAGAAAGTGAAGCAACACTCCATTCACTTCGCACAGTTAATTGAAGTGTTGGAACAGACTGCTTCTCTTTCAAAGAAACGCATGTGAGTTTCTGGTGAATGCTTGTAAGTAGCTTAAGGCACTTTCAAAGGAAAGTGATTTTCTCTGAAAGGACAGCATTTAGAAAGTGAAGCAACACTCCATTCACTTCGCACAGTGAATTGAAGTGTTGGAACAGACTGCTTCTCTTTCACAGTAATGCATGTGAGTTTCTGTTGAATGCTTGTAATTAGCTTAAGGCACTTTCAAAGGAAAGTGATTTTCTCTGAAAGGACAGCATTTAGAAAGTGAAGCAACACTCCATTCACTTCGCACAGTGAATTGAAGTGTTGGAAGAGACTGCTTCTCTTTCAGAGAAACGCATGTGAGTTTTTTGTGAATGCTTGAAAGTAGTTTAAGGCACTTTGAAAAAAAAGTGATTTTCTCTGAAAGGACAGCATTTAGAAAGTGAAGCAACACTCCATTCACTTCGCACAGTGAATTGAAGTGTTGGAACAAACTGCTTCTCATTCAGAGAAACGCATGTGAGTTTCTTCCTAATGCTTGCAAGTAACTTAAGGCACTTTCAAAGAAAGTGATTTTCTTTGAAAGGACAGCATTTAGAAAGTGAAGCAACACTCCATTCACTTCGCACAGTGAGTTGAAGTGTTGGAACAGACTGCTTCTATTTCAGAGAAACGCATGTGTGTTTCTTGTGAATGCTTGAACGTAGCTTAAGGCACTTTCAAAGGAAAGTGATTTTCTCTGAAAGGACAGCATTAAGAAAGTGAAGCAACACTCCATTCACTTCGCACAGTGAATTGAAGTGTTGGAACAGACTGCTTCTCTTTCAGAGTAACGCATGTGAGTCTCTGGTGAATGCTAGTAAGTAGCTTAAGGCACTTTCAAAGGAAAGTGATTTTCTCTGAAAGGGCAGCCTTTAGAAATTTAAGCAACACTTTTTTCACTTCGTGAGTGAATTGAAGTGTTGGAACAGACTGCTTCTCTTTCAGAGAAATGCATGTGAGTTTCTGTTGAATGCTTGTAATTAGCTTTAGGCACTTTCAAAGGAAAGTGATTTTCTCTGAAAGGACAGCATTAAGAAAGTGAAGCAACACTCCATTCACTTCGCACAGTGAATTGAAGTGTTGGAACAGACTGCTTCTCTTTCAGAGAAACGCATGTGAGTTTCTTCCTAATGCTTGCAAGTAACTTAAGGCACTTTCAAAGGAAAGTGATTTTCTCTGAAAGGACAGCATTTAGAAAGTGAAGCAACACTCCATTCACTTCGCACAGTGAATTGAAGTGTTGGAACAGACTGCTTCTCTTTCAAAGAAACGCATGTGAGTTTCTGGTGAATGCTTGTAAGTAGATTAATGCACTTTCAAAGGAAAGTGATTTTTTCTGAAAGGACAGCATTTAGAAAGTGAAGCAACACTCCATTCCCTTCGCACAGTGAATTGAAGTGTTGGAACAGACTGCTTCTCTTTCAGAGAAATGCATGTGAGTTTCTGTTGAATGCTTGTAATTAGCTTAAGGCACTTTCAAAGGAAAGTGATTTTCTCTGACAGGACAGCATTAAGAAAGTGAAGCAACACTCCATTCACTTCGCACAGTGAATTGAAGTGTTGGAACAGACTGCTTCTATTTCAGAGAAACGCATGTGAGTTTCTTCCTAATGCTTGCAAGTAACTTAAGGCACTTTCAAAGGAAAGTGATTTTCTTTGAAAGGACAGCAGTTAGAAAGTGAAGCAAGACTCCATTCACTTCGCACAGTGAATTGAAGTGTTGGAACAGACTGCTTCTCTTTGAAAGAAACGTATGTGAGTTTCTGGTGAAGGCTTGTAAGTAGATTAATGCACTTTCAAAGGAAAGTGATTTTTTCTGAAAGGACAGCATTTAGAAAGTGAAGCAACACTCCATTCCCTTCGTGCAGTGAATTGAAGTGTTGGAAGAGACTGCTTCTCTTTCAGAGAAACGCATGTGAGTTTTTTGTGAAGGCTTGAAAGTAGTTTAAGGCACTTTGAAAGGAAAGTGATTTTCTCTGAAAGGACAGAATTTAGAAAGTGAAGCAACACTCCATTCCCTTCGTGCAGTGAATTGAAGTGTTGGAACAGACTGCTTCTCTTTCAGAGAAACGCATGTGAGTTTCTTCCTAATGCTTGCAAGTAACTTAAGGCACTTTCAAAGAAAGTGATTTTCTTTGAAAGGACAGCAATTAGAAAGTGAAGCAACACTCCATTCACTTCGCACAGTGAGTTGAAGTGTTGGAACAGACTGCTTCTATTTCAGAGAAACGCATGTGTGTTTCTTGTGAATGCTTGAACGTAGCTTAAGGCACTGTCAAAGGAAAGTGATTTTCTCTGAAAGGACAGCATTAAGAAAGTGAAGCAACACTCCATTCACTTCGCACAGTGAATTGAAGTGTTGGAACAGACTGCTTCTCTTTCAGAGAAATGCATGTGAGTTTCTGTTGAATGCTTGTAATTAGCTTTAGGCACTTTCAAAGGAAAGTGATTTTCTCTGAAAGGACAGCATTAAGAAAGTGAAGCAACACTCCATTCACTTCGCACAGTGAATTGAAGTGTTGGAACAGACTGCTTCTCTTTCAGAGAAACGCATGTGAGTTTCTTCCTAATGCTTGCAAGTAACTTAAGGCACTTTCAAAGGAAAGTGATTTTCTCTGAAAGGACAGCATTTAGAAAGTGAAGCAACACTCCATTCACTTCGCACAGTGAATTGAAGTGTTGGAACAGACTGCTTCTCTTTCAAAGAAACGCATGTGAGTTTCTGGTGAATGCTTGTAAGTAGATTAATGCACTTTCAAAGGAAAGTGATTTTTTCTGAAAGGACAGCATTTAGAAAGTGAAGCCACACTCCATTCCCTTCGTGCAGTGAATTGAAGTGTTGGAACAGACTGCTTCTCTTTCAGAGAAATGCATGTGAGTTTCTGTTGAATGCTTGTAATTAGCTTAAGGCACTTTCAAAGGAAAGTGATTTTCTCTGACAGGACAGCATTAAGAAAGTGAAGCAACACTCCATTCACTTCGCACAGTGAATTGAAGTGTTGGAACAGACTGCTTCTATTTCAGAGAAACGCATGTGAGTTTCTTCCTAATGCTTGCAAGTAACTTAAGGCACTTTCAAAGGAAAGTGATTTTCTTTGAAAGGACAGCAGTTAGAAAGTGAAGCAACACTCCATTCACTTCGCACAGTGAATTGAAGTGTTGGAACAGACTGCTTCTCTTTGAAAGAAACGTATGTGAGTTTCTGGTGAAGGCTTGTAAGTAGATTAATGCACTTTCAAAGGAAAGTGATTTTTTCTGAAAGGACAGCATTTAGAAAGTGAAGCAACACTCCATTCCCTTCGTGCAGTGAATTGAAGTGTTGGACGAGACTGCTTCTCTTTCAGAGAAACGCATGTGAGTTTTTTGTGAATGCTTGAAAGTAGTTTAAGGCACTTTGAAAGGAAAGTGATTTTCTCTGAAAGGACAGAATTTAGAAAGTGAAGCAACACTCCATTCCCTTCGTGCAGTGAATTGAAGTGTTGGAACAGACTGCTTCTCTTTCAGAGAAACGCATGTGAGTTTCTTCCTAATGCTTGCAAGTAACTTAAGGCACTTTCAAAGAAAGTGATTTTCTTTGAAAGGACAGCAATTAGAAAGTGAAGCAACACTCCATTCACTTCGCACAGTGAGTTGAAGTGTTGGAACAGACTGCTTCTATTTCAGAGAAACGCATGTGTGTTTCTTGTGAATGCTTGAACGTAGCTTAAGGCACTTTCAAAGGAAAGTGATTTTCTCTGAAAGGACAGCATTAAGAAAGTGAAGCAACACTCCATTCACTTCGCAAAGTGAATTGAAGTGTTGGAACAGACTGCTTCTTTTTCAGAGTAACGCATGTGAGTCTCTGGTGAATGCTAGTAAGTAGCTTAAGGCACTTTCAAAGGAAAGTGATTTTCTCTGAAAGGGCAGCCTTTAGAAAGTTCAGCAACACTCCTTTCACTTCGTGCAGTGAATTGAAGTGTTGGAACAGACTGCTTCTCTTTCAGAGAAATGAATGTGAGTTTCTGTTGAATGCTTGTAATTAGCTTTAGGCACTTTCAAAGGAAAGTGATTTTCTCTGAAAGGACAGCATTAAGAAAGTGAAGCAACACTCCATTCACTTCGCACAGTGAATTGAAGTGTTGGAACAGACTGCTTCTCTTTCAGAGAAACGCATGTGAGTTTCTTCCTAATGCTTGCAAGTAACTTAAGGCACTTTCAAAGCAAAGTGATTTTCTCTGAAAGGACAGTATTTAGAAAGTGAAGCAACACTCCATTCACTTCGCACAGTGAATTGAAGTGTTGGAACAGACTGCTTCTCTTTCAAAGAAACGCATGTGAGTTTCTGGTGAATGCTTGTAAGCAGATTAATGCACTTTCAAAGGAAAGTGATTTTTTCTGAAAGGACAGCATTTAGAAAGTGAAGCAACACTCCATTCCCTTCGTGCAGTGAATTGAAGTGTTGGAACAGACTGCTTCTCTTTCAGAGAAATGCATGTGAGTTTCTGTTGAATGCTTGTAATTAGCTTAAGGCACTTTCAAAGGAAAGTGATTTTCTCTGACAGGACAGCATTAAGAAAGTGAAGCAACACTCCATTCACTTCGCACAGTGAATTGAAGTGTTGGAACAGACTGCTTCTATTTCAGAGAAACGCATGTGAGTTTCTTCCTAATGCTTGCAAGTAACTTAAGGCACTTTCAAAGGAAAGTGATTTTCTCGGAAAGGACAGCATTTCAAAAGTGAGGCAACACTCCATGAACTTTGCACAGTGAATTGAAGTGTTGGAACAGATTGATTCTCTTTCAGAGAAACGCATGTGAGTTTCTGGTGAATGCTTGTAAGTAGCTTAAGGCACTTTCAAAGGACCGTGATTTTCTCTGAAAGGAGAGCATTTAGAAAGTGAAGCAACAATCCATTCACTTCGCACAGTGAATTGAAGTGTTGGAACAAAGTGCTTCTCTTTCAGAGAAACGCATGTGCGTTTTCTGTGAATGCTTGAAATTAGTTTAAGGCACTTTCAAAGGAAAGTGATTTTCTCTGAAAGGACAGCATTTAGAAAGTGAAGCAACACTCCATTCACTTCGCACAGTGAATTGAAGTGTTGGAACAGACTGCTTCTCTTTCAGAGAAACGCATGTGAGTTTCTGTTGAATGCTTGTAAGTACCTTAAGGCACTTTCAAAGGAAAGTGATTTTCTCGGAAAAGACAGCATTTAGAAAGTGAAGCAACACTCCATTCACTTCGCACAGTGGATTGAAGTGTTGGAACAGACTGCTTCTCTTTCAAAGAAACGCATGTGAGTTTCTGGTGAATGCATGTAAGTAGCTTAAGGCACTTTCAAAGGAAAGTGATTTTTTCTGAAAGGACAGCATTTAGAAAGTGATGCAACACTCCATTTCCTTCGTGCAGTGAATTGAAGTGTTGGAACAGACTGCTTCTATTTCAGAGAAACGCATGTGTGTTTCTTGTGAATGCTTAAAAGTAGCTTAAGGCACTTTCAAAGGAAAGTGATTTTCTCTGAAAGAACAGCATTTAGAAAGTGAAGCAACTCTCCATTCACTTCGCACAGTGAATTGAAGTGTTGGAACAGACTGCTTCTCTTTCAGAGAAATGCATGTGAGTTTCTGTTGAATGCTTGTAAGTACCTTAAGGCACTTTCAAAGGAAAGTGATTTTCTCTGAAAGGACAGCATTTAGAAAGTGAAGCAACACTCCATTCACTTCGCACAGTGAATTGAAGTGTTGGAACAGACTGCTTCTCTTTCAAAGAAACGCATGTGAGTTTCTGGTGAATGCTTGTAAGTAGCTTAATGCACTTTCAAAAGAAAGTGATTTTCTCTGAAAGGACAGCATTTAGAAAGTGAAGCAACACTCCATTCCCTTCGTGCAGTGAATTGAAGTGTTGGAACAGACTGCTTCTCTTTCAGAGAAATGCATGTGAGTTTCTGTTGAATGCTTGTAATTAGCTTAAGGCACTTTCAAAGGAAAGTGATTTTCTCTGAAAGGACAGCATTAAGAAAGTGAAGCAACACTCCATTCACTTCGCACAGTGAATTGAAGTGTTGGAACAGACTGCTTCTCTTTCAGAGAAACGCATGTGAGTTTCTTCCTAATGCTTGCAAGTAACTTAAGGCACTTTCAAAGGAAAGTGATTTTCTTTGAAAGGACAGCATTTAGAAAGTGAAGCAACACTCCATTCACTTCGCACAGAGAATTGAAGTGTTGGAACAGACTGCTTCTCTTTCAGAGAAACATATGTGAGTTTTTTGTGAATGCTTGAAAGTAGCTTGAGGCACTTTCAAAGGAAAGTGATTTTCTCGGAAAGGACAGAATTTCAAAAGTGAGGCAACACTCCATGAACTTTGCACAGTGAATTGAAGTGTTGGAACAGATTGATTCTCTTTCAAAGAAACGCATGTGAGTTTCTGGTGAATGCTTGTAAGTAGCTTAAGGCACTTTCAAAGGACCGTGATTTTCTCTGAAAGGAGAGCATTTAGAAAGTGAAGCAACACTCCATTCACTTCGCACAGTGAATTGAAGTGTTGGAAGAGACTGCTTCTCTTTCAGAGAAACGCATGTGAGTTTTTTGTGAATGCTTGAAAGTAGTTTAAGGCACTTTCAAAGGAAAGTGATTTTCTCTGAAAGGACAGAATTTAGAAAGTGAAGCAACACTCCATTCCCTTCGTGCAGTGAATTGAACTGTTGGAACAGACTGCTTCTCTTTCAGAGAAACGCATGTGAGTTTCTTCCTAATGCTTGCAAGTAACTTAAGGCACTTTCAAAGGAAAGTGATTTTCTTTGAAAGGACAGCATTTAGAAAGTGAAGCAACACTCCATTCACTTCGCACAGTGGATTGAAGTGTTGGAACAGACTGCTTCTCTTTCAAAGAAAAGCATGAGAGTTTCTGGTGAATGCTTGTAAGTAGCTTAAGGCACGTTCAAAGGAAAGTGATTTTCTCTGAAAGGACAGCATTTAGAAAGTGAAGCAACACTCCATTTCCTTCGTGCAGTGAATTAAAGTGTTGGAACAGACTGCTTCTCTTTCAGAGAAATGCATGTGAGTTTCTGTTGAATGCTTGTAATTAGCTTAAGGCACTTTCAAAGGAAAGTGATTTTCTCTGAAAGGACAGCATTTAGAAAGTGAAGCAACACTCCATTCACTTCGCACAGTGAATTGAAGTGTTGGAAGAGACTGCTTCTCTTTCAGAGAAACGCATGTGAGTTTTTTGTGAATGCTTGAAAGTAGTTTAAGGCACTTTCAAAGGAAAGTGATTTTCTCTGAAAGGACAGAATTTAGAAAGTGAAGCAACACTCCATTCCCTTCGTGCAGTGAATTGAAGTGTTGGAACAGACTGCTTCTCTTTCAGAGAAACGCATGTGTGTTTCTTGTGAATGCTTAAAAGTAGCTTAAGGCACTTTCAAAGGAAAGTGATTTTCTCTGAAAGGACAGCATTTAGAAAGTGAAGCAACTCTCCATTCACTTCGCACAGTGAATTGAAGTGTTGGAACAGACTGCTTCTCTTTCAGAGAAATGCATGTGAGTTTGTGTTGAATGCTTGTAAGTACCTTAAGGCACTTTCAAAGGAAAGTGATTTTCTCTGAAAGGACAGCATTTAGAAAGTGAAGCAACACTCCATTCACTTCGCACAGTGAATTGAAGTGTTGGAACAGACTGCTTCTCTTTCAAAGAAGCGCATGTGAGTTTCTGCTGAATGCTTGTAAGTAGCTTAATGCACTTTCAAAGGAAAGTGATTTTCTCTGAAAGGACAGCATTTAGAAAGTGAAGCAACACTCCATTCCCTTCGTGCAGTGAATTGAAGTGTTGGAACAGACTGCTTCTCTTTCAGAGAAATGCATGTGAGTTTCTGTTGAATGCTTGTAAGTACCTTAAGGCACTTTCAAAGGAAAGTGATTTTCTCTGAAAGGACAGCATTAAGAAAGTGAAGCAACACTCCATTCACTTCGCACAGTGAATTGAAGTGTTGGAACAGACTGCTTCTCTTTCAGAGAAACGCATGTGAGTTTCTTCCTAATGCTTGCAAGTAACTTAAGGCACTTTCAAAGGAAAGTGATTTTCTCTGAAAGGACAGCATTTAGAAAGTGAAGCAACACTCCATTCACTTCGCACAGTGAATTGAAGTGTTGGAACAGACTGCTTCTCTTTCAGAGAAACGCATGTGAGTTTCTTCCTAATGCTTGCAAGTAACTTAAGGCACTTTCAAAGAAAGTGATTTTCTTTGAAAGGACAGCAATTAGAAAGTGAAGCAACACTCCATTCACTTCGCACAGTGAGTTGAAGTGTTGGAACAGACTGCTTCTATTTCAGAGAAACGCATGTGTGTTTCTTGTGAATGCTTGAACGTAGCTTAAGGCACTTTCAAAGGAAAGTGATTTTCTCTGAAAGGACAGCATTAAGAAAGTGAAGCAACACTCCACTCACTTCGCACAGTGAATTGAAGTGTTGGAACAGACTGCTTCTCTTTCAGAGAAATGCATGTGAGTTTCTGTTGAATGCTTGTAATTAGCTTTAGGCACTTTCAAAGGAAAGTGATTTTCTCTGAAAGGACAGCATTAAGAAAGTGAAGCAACACTCCATTCACTTCGCACAGTGAATTGAAGTGTTGGAACAGACTGCTTCTCTTTCAGAGAAACGCATGTGAGTTTCTTCCTAATGCTTGCAAGTAACTTAAGGCACTTTCAAAGGAAAGTGATTTTCTCTGAAAGGACAGCATTTAGAAAGTGAAGCAACACTCCATTCACTTCGCACAGTGAATTGAAGTGTTGGAACAGACTGCTTCTCTTTCAAAGAAACGCATGTGAGTTTCTGGTGAATGCTTGTAAGTAGATTAATGCACTTTCAAAGGAAAGTGATTTTTTCTGAAAGGACAGCATTTAGAAAGTGAAGCAACACTCCATTCCCTTCGTGCAGTGAATTGAAGTGTTGGAACAGACTGCTTCTCTTTCAGAGAAATGCATGTGAGTTTCTGTTGAATGCTTGTAATTAGCTTAAGGCACTTTCAAAGGAAAGTGATTTTCTCTGACAGGACAGCATTAAGAAAGTGAAGCAACACTCCATTCACTTCGCACAGTGAATTGAAGTGTTGGAACAGACTGCTTCTATTTCAGAGAAACGCATGTGAGTTTCTTCCTAATGCTTGCAAGTAACTTAAGGCACTTTCAAAGGAAAGTGATTTTCTTTGAAAGGACAGCAGTTAGAAAGTGAAGCAACACTCCATTCACTTCGCACAGTGAATTGAAGTGTTGGAACAGACTGCTTCTCTTTGAAAGAAACGTATGTGAGTTTCTGGTGAAGGCTTGTAAGTAGATTAATGCACTTTCAAAGGAAAGTGATTTTTTCTGAAAGGACAGCATTTAGAAAGTGAAGCAACACTCCATTCCCTTCGTGCAGTGAATTGAAGTGTTGGACGAGACTGCTTCTCTTTCAGAGAAACGCATGTGAGTTTTTTGTGAATGCTTGAAAGTAGTTTAAGGCACTTTGAAAGGAAAGTGATTTTCTCTGAAAGGACAGAATTTAGAAAGTGAAGCAACACTCCATTCCCTTCGTGCAGTGAATTGAAGTGTTGGAACAGACTGCTTCTCTTTCAGAGAAACGCATGTGAGTTTCTTCCTAATGCTTGCAAGTAACTTAAGGCACTTTCAAAGAAAGTGATTTTCTTTGAAAGGACAGCAATTAGAAAGTGAAGCAACACTCCATTCACTTCGCACAGTGAGTTGAAGTGTTGGAACAGACTGCTTCTATTTCAGAGAAACGCATGTGTGTTTCTTGTGAATGCTTGAACGTAGCTTAAGGCACTTTCAAAGGAAAGTGATTTTCTCTGAAAGGACAGCATTAAGAAAGTGAAGCAACACTCCATTCACTTCGCAAAGTGAATTGAAGTGTTGGAACAGACTGCTTCTTTTTCAGAGTAACGCATGTGAGTCTCTGGTGAATGCTAGTAAGTAGCTTAAGGCACTTTCAAAGGAAAGTGATTTTCTCTGAAAGGGCAGCCTTTAGAAAGTTAAGCAACACTCCTTTCACTTCGTGCAGTGAATTGAAGTGTTGGAACAGACTGCTTCTCTTTCAGAGAAATGAATGTGAGTTTCTGTTGAATGCTTGTAATTAGCTTTAGGCACTTTCAAAGGAAAGTGATTTTCTCTGAAAGGACAGCATTAAGAAAGTGAAGCAACACTCCATTCACTTCGCACAGTGAATTGAAGTGTTGGAACAGACTGCTTCTCTTTTAGAGAAACGCATGTGAGTTTCTTCCTAATGCTTGCAAGTAACTTAAGGCACTTTCAAAGGAAAGTGATTTTCTCTGAAAGGACAGCATTTAGAAAGTGAAGCAACACTCCATTCACTTCGCACAGTGAATTGAAGTGTTGGAACAGACTGCTTCTCTTTCAAAGAAACGCATGTGAGTTTCTGGTGAATGCTTGTAAGCAGATTAATGCACTTTCAAAGGAAAGTGATTTTTTCTGAAAGGACAGCATTTAGAAAGTGAAGCAACACTCCATTCCCTTCGTGCAGTGAATTGAAGTGTTGGAACAGACTGCTTCTCTTTCAGAGAAATGCATGTGAGTTTCTGTTGAATGCTTGTAATTAGCTTAAGGCACTTTCAAAGGAAAGTGATTTTCTCTGACAGGACAGCATTAAGAAAGTGAAGCAACACTCCATTCACTTCGCACAGTGAATTGAAGTGTTGGAACAGACTGCTTCTATTTCAGAGAAACGCATGTGAGTTTCTTCCTAATGCTTGCAAGTAACTTAAGGCACTTTCAAAGGAAAGTGATTTTCTCGGAAAGGACAGCATTTCAAAAGTGAGGCAACACTCCATGAACTTTGCACAGTGAATTGAAGTGTTGGAACAGATTGATTCTCTTTCAGAGAAACGCATGTGAGTTTCTGGTGAATGCTTGTAAGTAGCTTAAGGCACTTTCAAAGGACCGTGATTTTCTCTGAAAGGAGAGCATTTAGAAAGTGAAGCAACACTCCATTCACTTCGCACAGTGAATTGAAGTGTTGGAACAAAGTGCTTCTCTTTCAGAGAAACGCATGTGCGTTTTCTGTGAATGCTTGAAATTAGTTTAAGGCACTTTCAAAGGAAAGTGATTTTCTCTGAAAGGACAGCATTTAGAAAGTGAAGCAACACTCCATTCACTTCGCACAGTGAATTGAAGTGTTGGAACAGACTGCTTCTCTTTCAGAGAAACGCATGTGAGTTTCTGTTGAATGCTTGTAAGTACCTTAAGGCACTTTCAAAGGAAAGTGATTTTCTCGGAAAAGACAGCATTTAGAAAGTGAAGCAACACTCCATTCACTTCGCACAGTGGATTGAAGTGTTGGAACAGACTGCTTCTCTTTCAAAGAAACGCATGTGAGTTTCTGGTGAATGCATGTAAGTAGCTTAAGGCACTTTCAAAGGAAAGTGATTTTTTCTGAAAGGACAGCATTTAGAAAGTGATGCAACACTCCATTTCCTTCGTGCAGTGAATTGAAGTGTTGGAACAGACTGCTTCTATTTCAGAGAAACGCATGTGTGTTTCTTGTGAATGCTTAAAAGTAGCTTAAGGCACTTTCAATGGAAAGTGATTTTCTCTGAAAGGACAGCATTTAGAAAGTGAAGCAACTCTCCATTCACTTCGCACAGTGAATTGAAGTGTTGGAACAGACTGCTTCTCTTTCAGAGAAATGCATGTGAGTTTCTGTTGAATGCTTGTAAGTACCTTAAGGCACTTTCAAAGGAAAGTGATTTTCTCTGAAAGGACAGCATTTAGAAAGTGAAGCAACACTCCATTCACTTCGCACAGTGAATTGAAGTGTTGGAACAGACTGCTTCTCTTTCAAAGAAACGCATGTGAGTTTCTGGTGAATGCTTGTAAGTAGCTTAATGCACTTTCAAAAGAAAGTGATTTTCTCTGAAAGGACAGCATTTAGAAAGTGAAGCAACACTCCATTCCCTTCGTGCAGTGAATTGAAGTGTTGGAACAGACTGCTTCTCTTTCAGAGAAATGCATGTGAGTTTCTGTTGAATGCTTGTAATTAGCTTAAGGCACTTTCAAAGGAAAGTGATTTTCTCTGAAAGGAGAGCATTAAGAAAGTGAAGCAACACTCCATTCACTTCGCACAGTGAATTGAAGTGTTGGAACAGACTGCTTCTCTTTCAGAGAAACGCATGTGAGTTTCTTCCTAATGCTTGCAAGTAACTTAAGGCACTTTCAAAGGAAAGTGATTTTCTTTGAAAGGACAGCATTTAGAAAGTGAAGCAACACTCCATTCACTTCGCACAGAGAATTGAAGTGTTGGAACAGACTGCTTCTCTTTCAGAGAAACATATGTGAGTTTTTTGTGAATGCTTGAAAGTAGCTTGAGGCACTTTCAAAGGAAAGTGATTTTCTCGGAAAGGACAGAATTTCAAAAGTGAGGCAACACTCCATGAACTTTGCACAGTGAATTGAAGTGTTGGAACAGATTGATTCTCTTTCAAAGAAACGCATGTGAGTTTCTGGTGAATGCTTGTAAGTAGCTTAAGGCACTTTCAAAGGACCGTGATTTTCTCTGAAAGGAGAGCATTTAGAAAGTGAAGCAACACTCCATTCACTTCGCACAGTGAATTGAAGTGTTGGAAGAGACTGCTTCTCTTTCAGAGAAACGCATGTGAGTTTTTTGTGAATGCTTGAAAGTAGTTTAAGGCACTTTCAAAGGAAAGTGATTTTCTCTGAAAGGACAGAATTTAGAAAGTGAAGCAACACTCCATTCCCTTCGTGCAGTGAATTGAACTGTTGGAACAGACTGCTTCTCTTTCAGAGAAACGCATGTGAGTTTCTTCCTAATGCTTGCAAGTAACTTAAGGCACTTTCAAAGGAAAGTGATTTTCTTTGAAAGGACAGCATTTAGAAAGTGAAGCAACACTCCATTCACTTCGCACAGTGGATTGAAGTGTTGGAACAGACTGCTTCTCTTTCAAAGAAACGCATGAGAGTTTCTGGTGAATGCTTGTAAGTAGCTTAAGGCACGTTCAAAGGAAAGTGATTTTCTCTGAAAGGACAGCATTTAGAAAGTGAAGCAACACTCCATTTCCTTCGTGCAGTGAATTAAAGTGTTGGAACAGACTGCTTCTCTTTCAGAGAAATGCATGTGAGTTTCTGTTGAATGCTTGTAATTAGCTTAAGGCACTTTCAAAGGAAAGTGATTTTCTCTGAAAGGACAGCATTTAGAAAGTGAAGCAACACTCCATTCACTTCGCACAGTGAATTGAAGTGTTGGAAGAGACTGCTTCTCTTTCAGAGAAACGCATGTGAGTTTTTTGTGAATGCTTGAAAGTAGTTTAAGGCACTTTCAAAGGAAAATGATTTTCTCTGAAAGGACAGAATTTAGAAAGTGAAGCAACACTCCATTCCCTTCGTGCAGTGAATTGAAGTGTTGGAACAGACTGCTTCTCTTTCAGAGAAACGCATGTGTGTTTCTTGTGAATGCTTAAAAGTAGCTTAAGGCACTTTCAAAGGAAAGTGATTTTCTCTGAAAGGACAGCATTTAGAAAGTGAAGCAACTCTCCATTCACTTCGCACAGTGAATTGAAGTGTTGGAACAGACTGCTTCTCTTTCAGAGAAATGCATGTGAGTTTCTGTTGAATGCTTGTAAGTACCTTAAGGCACTTTCAAAGGAAAGTGATTTTCTCTGAAAGGACAGCATTTAGAAAGTGAAGCAACACTCCATTCACTTCGCACAGTGAATTGAAGTGTTGGAACAGACTGCTTCTCTTTCAAAGAAGCGCATGTGAGTTTCTGCTGAATGCTTGTAAGTAGCTTAATGCACTTTCAAAGGAAAGTGATTTTCTCTGAAAGGACAGCATTTAGAAAGTGAAGCAACACTCCATTCACTTCGTGCAGTGAATTGAAGTGTTGGAACAGACTGCTTCTCTTTCAGAGAAATGCATGTGAGTTTCTGTTGAATGCTTGTAAGTACCTTAAGGCACTTTCAAAGGAAAGTGATTTTCTCTGAAAGGACAGCATTAAGAAAGTGAAGCAACACTCCATTCACTTCGCACAGTGAATTGAAGTGTTGGAACAGACTGCTTCTCTTTCAGAGAAACGCATGTGAGTTTCTTCCTAATGCTTGCAAGTAACTTAAGGCACTTTCAAAGAAAGTGATTTTCTTTGAAAGGACAGCAATTAGAAAGTGAAGCAACACTCCATTCACTTCGCACAGTGAGTTGAAGTGTTGGAACAGACTGCTTCTATTTCAGAGAAACGCATGTGTGTTTCTTGTGAATGCTTGAACGTAGCTTAAGGCACTTTCAAAGGAAAGTGATTTTCTCTGAAAGGACAGCATTAAGAAAGTGAAGCAACACTCCACTCACTTCGCACAGTGAATTGAAGTGTTGGAACAGACTGCTTCTCTTTCAGAGAAATGCATGTGAGTTTCTGTTGAATGCTTGTAATTAGCTTTAGGCACTTTCAAAGGAAAGTGATTTTCTCTGAAAGGACAGCATTAAGAAAGTGAAGCAACACTCCATTCACTTCGCACAGTGAATTGAAGTGTTGGAACAGACTGCTTCTCTTTCAGAGAAACGCATGTGAGTTTCTTCCTAATGCTTGCAAGTAACTTAAGGCACTTTCAAAGGAAAGTGATTTTCTCTGAAAGGACAGCATTTAGAAAGTGAAGCAACACTCCATTCACTTCGCACAGTGAATTGAAGTGTTGGAACAGACTGCTTCTCTTTCAAAGAAACGCATGTGAGTTTCTGGTGAATGCTTGTAAGTAGATTAATGCACTTTCAAAGGAAAGTGATTTTTTCTGAAAGGACAGCATTTAGAAAGTGAAGCAACACTCCATTCCCTTCGTGCAGTGAATTGAAGTGTTGGAACAGACTGCTTCTCTTTCAGAGAAATGCATGTGAGTTTCTGTTGAATGCTTGTAATTAGCTTAAGGCACTTTCAAAGGAAAGTGATTTTCTCTGACAGGACAGCATTAAGAAAGTGAAGCAACACTCCATTCACTTCGCACAGTGAATTGAAGTGTTGGAACAGACTGCTTCTATTTCAGAGAAACGCATGTGAGTTTCTTCCTAATGCTTGCAAGTAACTTAAGGCACTTTCAAAGGAAAGTGATTTTCTTTGAAAGGACAGCAGTTAGAAAGTGAAGCAACACTCCATTCACTTCGCACAGTGAATTGAAGTGTTGGAACAGACTGCTTCTCTTTGAAAGAAACGTATGTGAGTTTCTGGTGAAGGCTTGTAAGTAGATTAATGCACTTTCAAAGGAAAGTGATTTTTTCTGAAAGGACAGCATTTAGAAAGTGAAGCAACACTCCATTCCCTTCGTGCAGTGAATTGAAGTGTTGGACGAGACTGCTTCTCTTTCAGAGAAACGCATGTGAGTTTTTTGTGAATGCTTGAAAGTAGTTTAAGGCACTTTGAAAGGAAAGTGATTTTCTCTGAAAGGACAGAATTTAGAAAGTGAAGCAACACTCCATTCCCTTCGTGCAGTGAATTGAAGTGTTGGAACAGACTGCTTCTCTTTCAGAGAAACGCATGTGAGTTTCTTCCTAATGCTTGCAAGTAACTTAAGGCACTTTCAAAGAAAGTGATTTTCTTTGAAAGGACAGCAATTAGAAAGTGAAGCAACACTCCATTCACTTCGCACAGTGAGTTGAAGTGTTGGAACAGACTGCTTCTATTTCAGAGAAACGCATGTGTGTTTCTTGTGAATGCTTGAACGTAGCTTAAGGCACTTTCAAAGGAAAGTGATTTTCTCTGAAAGGACAGCATTAAGAAAGTGAAGCAACACTCCATTCACTTCGCAAAGTGAATTGAAGTGTTGGAACAGACTGCTTCTTTTTCAGAGTAACGCATGTGAGTCTCTGGTGAATGCTAGTAAGTAGCTTAAGGCACTTTCAAAGGAAAGTGATTTTCTCTGAAAGGGCAGCCTTTAGAAAGTTAAGCAACACTCCTTTCACTTCGTGCAGTGAATTGAAGTGTTGGAACAGACTGCTTCTCTTTCAGAGAAATGAATGTGAGTTTCTGTTGAATGCTTGTAATTAGCTTTAGGCACTTTCAAAGGAAAGTGATTTTCTCTGAAAGGACAGCATTAAGAAAGTGAAGCAACACTCCATTCACTTCGCACAGTGAATTGAAGTGTTGGAACAGACTGCTTCTCTTTTAGAGAAACGCATGTGAGTTTCTTCCTAATGCTTGCAAGTAACTTAAGGCACTTTCAAAGGAAAGTGATTTTCTCTGAAAGGACAGCATTTAGAAAGTGAAGCAACACTCCATTCACTTCGCACAGTGAATTGAAGTGTTGGAACAGACTGCTTCTCTTTCAAAGAAACGCATGTGAGTTTCTGGTGAATGCTTGTAAGCAGATTAATGCACTTTCAAAGGAAAGTGATTTTTTCTGAAAGGACAGCATTTAGAAAGTGAAGCAACACTCCATTCCCTTCGTGCAGTGAATTGAAGTGTTGGAACAGACTGCTTCTCTTTCAGAGAAATGCATGTGAGTTTCTGTTGAATGCTTGTAATTAGCTTAAGGCACTTCAAAGGAAAGTGATTTTCTCTGACAGGACAGCATTAAGAAAGTGAAGCAACACTCCATTCACTTCGCACAGTGAATTGAAGTGTTGGAACAGACTGCTTCTATTTCAGAGAAACGCATGTGAGTTTCTTCCTAATGCTTGCAAGTAACTTAAGGCACTTTCAAAGGAAAGTGATTTTCTCGGAAAGGACAGCATTTCAAAAGTGAGGCAACACTCCATGAACTTTGCACAGTGAATTGAAGTGTTGGAACAGATTGATTCTCTTTCAGAGAAACGCATGTGAGTTTCTGGTGAATGCTTGTAAGTAGCTTAAGGCACTTTCAAAGGACCGTGATTTTCTCTGAAAGGAGAGCATTTAGAAAGTGAAGCAACACTCCATTCACTTCGCACAGTGAATTGAAGTGTTGGAACAAAGTGCTTCTCTTTCAGAGAAACGCATGTGCGTTTTCTGTGAATGCTTGAAATTAGTTTAAGGCACTTTCAAAGGAAAGTGATTTTCTCTGAAAGGACAGCATTTAGAAAGTGAAGCAACACTCCATTCACTTCGCACAGTGAATTGAAGTGTTGGAACAGACTGCTTCTCTTTCAGAGAAACGCATGTGAGTTTCTGTTGAATGCTTGTAAGTACCTTAAGGCACTTTCAAAGGAAAGTGATTTTCTCGGAAAAGACAGCATTTAGAAAGTGAAGCAACACTCCATTCACTTCGCACAGTGGATTGAAGTGTTGGAACAGACTGCTTCTCTTTCAAAGAAACGCATGTGAGTTTCTGGTGAATGCATGTAAGTAGCTTAAGGCACTTTCAAAGGAAAGTGATTTTTTCTGAAAGGACAGCATTTAGAAAGTGATGCAACACTCCATTTCCTTCGTGCAGTGAATTGAAGTGTTGGAACAGACTGCTTCTATTTCAGAGAAACGCATGTGTGTTTCTTGTGAATGCTTAAAAGTAGCTTAAGGCACTTTCAATGGAAAGTGATTTTCTCTGAAAGGACAGCATTTAGAAAGTGAAGCAACTCTCCATTCACTTCGCACAGTGAATTGAAGTGTTGGAACAGACTGCTTCTCTTTCAGAGAAATGCATGTGAGTTTCTGTTGAATGCTTGTAAGTACCTTAAGGCACTTTCAAAGGAAAGTGATTTTCTCTGAAAGGACAGCATTTAGAAAGTGAAGCAACACTCCATTCACTTCGCACAGTGAATTGAAGTGTTGGAACAGATTGATTCTCTTTCAGAGAAACGCATGTGAGTTTCTGGTGAATGCTTGTAAGTAGCTTAAGGCACTTTCAAAGGACCGTGATTTTCTCTGAAAGGAGAGCATTTAGAAAGTGAAGCAACACTCCATTCACTTCGCACAGTGAATTGAAGTGTTGGAAGAGACTGCTTCTCTTTCAGAGAAACGCATGTGAGTTTTTTGTGAATGCTTGTAATTAGCTTAAGGCACTTTCAAAGGAAAGTGATTTTCTCTGAAAGGACAGAATTTAGAAAGTGAAGCAACACTCCATTCCCTTCGTGCAGTGAATTGAACTGTTGGAACAGACTGCTTCTCTTTCAGAGAAACGCATGTGAGTTTCTTCCTAATGCTTGCAAGTAACTTAAGGCACTTTCAAAGGAAAGTGATTTTCTTTGAAAGGACAGCATTTAGAAAGTGAAGCAACACTCCATTCACTTCGCACAGTGGATTGAAGTGTTGGAACAGACTGCTTCTCTTTCAAAGAAACGCATGAGAGTTTCTGGTGAATGCTTGTAAGTAGCTTAAGGCACGTTCAAAGGAAAGTGATTTTCTCTGAAAGGACAGCATTTAGAAAGTGAAGCAACACTCCATTTCCTTCGTGCAGTGAATTAAAGTGTTGGAACAGACTGCTTCTCTTTCAGAGAAATGCATGTGAGTTTCTGTTGAATGCTTGTAATTAGCTTAAGGCACTTTCAAAGGAAAGTGATTTTCTCTGAAAGGACAGCATTTAGAAAGTGAAGCAACACTCCATTCACTTCGCACAGTGAATTGAAGTGTTGGAAGAGACTGCTTCTCTTTCAGAGAAACGCATGTGAGTTTTTTGTGAATGCTTGAAAGTAGTTTAAGGCACTTTCAAAGGAAAATGATTTTCTCTGAAAGGACAGAATTTAGAAAGTGAAGCAACACTCCATTCCCTTCGTGCAGTGAATTGAAGTGTTGGAACAGACTGCTTCTCTTTCAGAGAAACGCATGTGTGTTTCTTGTGAATGCTTAAAAGTAGCTTAAGGCACTTTCAAAGGAAAGTGATTTTCTCTGAAAGGACAGCATTTAGAAAGTGAAGCAACTCTCCATTCACTTCGCACAGTGAATTGAAGTGTTGGAACAGACTGCTTCTCTTTCAGAGAAATGCATGTGAGTTTCTGTTGAATGCTTGTAAGTACCTTAAGGCACTTTCAAAGGAAAGTGATTTTCTCTGAAAGGACAGCATTTAGAAAGTGAAGCAACACTCCATTCACTTCGCACAGTGAATTGAAGTGTTGGAACAGACTGCTTCTCTTTCAAAGAAGCGCATGTGAGTTTCTGCTGAATGCTTGTAAGTAGCTTAATGCACTTTCAAAGGAAAGTGATTTTCTCTGAAAGGACAGCATTTAGAAAGTGAAGCAACACTCCATTCCCTTCGTGCAGTGAATTGAAGTGTTGGAACAGACTGCTTCTCTTTCAGAGAAATGCATGTGAGTTTCTGTTGAATGCTTGTAAGTACCTTAAGGCACTTTCAAAGGAAAGTGATTTTCTCTGAAAGGACAGCATTAAGAAAGTGAAGCAACACTCCATTCACTTCGCACAGTGAATTGAAGTGTTGGAACAGACTGCTTCTCTTTCAGAGAAACGCATGTGAGTTTCTTCCTAATGCTTGCAAGTAACTTAAGGCACTTTCAAAGGAAAGTGATTTTTTCTGAAAGGACAGCATTTAGAAAGTGAAGCAACACTCCATTCCCTTCGTGCAGTGAATTGAAGTGTTGGAAGAGACTGCTTCTCTTTCAGAGAAATGCATGTGAGTTTCTGGTGAATGCTTGTAATTAGCTTAAGGCACTTTCAAAGGAAAGTGATTTTCTCTGAAAGGACAGCATTAACAAAGTGAAGCAACACTCCATTCACTTCGCACAGTGAATTGAAGTGTTGGAACAGACTGCTTCTACTTCAGAGAAACGCATGTGAGTTTCTTCCTAATGCTTGCAAGTAACTTAAGGCACTTTCAAAGGAAAGTGATTTTTTCTGAAAGGACAGCATTTAGAAAGTGAAGCAACACTCCATTCCCTTCGTGCAGTGAATTGAAGTGTTGGAACAGACTGCTTCTCTTTCAGAGAAATGCATGTGAGTTTCTGTTGAATGCTTGTAATTAGCTTAAGGCACTTTCAAAGGAAAGTGATTTTCTCTGAAAGGACAGCATTAAGAAAGTGAAGCAACACTCCATTCACTTGGCACAGTGAATTGAAGTGTTGGAACAGACTGCTTCTATTTCAGAGAAACGCATGTGAGTTTCTTCCTAATGCTTGCAAGTAACTTAAGGCACTTTCAAAGGAAAGTGATTTTCTTTGAAAGGACAGCAGTTAGAAAGTGAAGCAACACTCCATTCACTTCGCACAGTGAATTGAAGTGTTGGAACAGACTGCTTCTCTGTGAAAGAAACGTATGTGAGTTTCTGGTGAATGCTTGTAAGTAGCTTAAGGCACTTTCAAAGGAAAGTGATTTTCTCTGAAAGGACAGCATTTAGAAAGTGAAGCAACACTCCATTCACTTCGCACAGTGAATTGAAGTGTTGGAACAGACTGCTTGTCTTTCAGAGAAATGCATGTGAGTTTCTGTTGAATGCTTGTAAGTAGCTTAAGGCACTTTCAAAGGAAAGTGATTTTCTCGGAAAAGACAGCATTTAGAAAGTGAAGCAACACTCCATTCACTTCGCACAGTGAATTGAAGTGTTGGAACAGACTGCTTCTATTTCAGAGAAACGCATGTGTGTTTTTTGTGAATGCTTAAAAGTAGCTTAAGGCACTTTCAAAGGAAAGTGATTTTCTCTGAAAGGACAGCATTTAGAAAGTGAAGCAACTCTCCATTCACTTCGCACAGTGAATTGAAGTGTTGGAACAGACTGCTTCTCTTTCAGAGAAATGCATGTGAGTTTCTGTTGAATGCTTGTAAGTACCTTAAGGCACTTTCAAAGGAAAGTGATTTTCTCTGAAAGGACAGCATTTAGAAAGTGAAGCAACACTCCATTCACTTCGCACAGTGAATTGAAGTGTTGGAACAGACTGCTTCTCTTTCAAAGAAACGCATGTGAGTTTCTGGTGAATGCTTGTAAGTAGCTTAATGCACTTTCAAAGGAAAGTGATTTTCTCTGAAAGGACAGCATTTAGAAAGTGAAGCAACACTCCATTCCCTTCGTGCAGTGAATTGAAGTGTTGGAACAGACTGCTTCTCTTTCAGAGAAATGCATGTAAGTTTCTGATGAATGCTTGTAATTAGCTTAAGGCACTTTCAAAGGAAAGTGATTTTCTCTGAAAGGACAGCATTAAGAAAGTGAAGCAACACTCCATTCACTTAGCACAGTGAATTGAAGTGTTGGAACAGACTGCTTCTCTTTCAGAGAATTCATGTGAGTTTCTTCCTAATGCTTGCAAGTAACTTAAGGCACTTTCAAAGGAAAGTGATTTTCTTTGAAAGGACAGCATTTAGAAAGTGAAGCAACACTCCATTCACTTCGCACAGAGAATTGAAGTGTTGGAACAGACTGCTTCTCTTTCAGAGAAACATATGTGAGTTTTTTGTGAATGCTTGAAAGTAGCTTAAGGCACTTTCAAAGGAATGTGATTTTATCGGAAAGGACAGCATTTAGAAAGTGAGGCAACACTCCATTAACATTGCACAGTGAATTGAAGTGTTGGAACAGATTGATTCTCTTTCAGAGAAACGCATGTGAGTTTCTGGTGAATGCTTGTAAGTAGCTTAAGGCACTTTCAAATGACCGTGATTTTCTCTGAAAGGACAGCATTTAGAAAGTGAAGCAACACTCCATTCACTTCGCACAGTGAATTGAAGTGTTGGAACAGACTGCTTCTCTTTGAAAGAAACGTATGTGAGTTTCTGGTGAATGCTTGTAAGTAGCTTAAGGCACTTTCAAAGGAAAGTGATTTTCTCTGAAAGGACAGCATTTAGAAAGTGAAGCAACACTCCATTCACTTCGCACAGTGAATTGAAGTGTTGGAACAGACTGCTTCTCTTTCAGAGAAATGCATGTGAGTTTCTGTTGAATGCTTGTAAGTACCATAAGGCACTTTCAAAGGAAAGTGATTTTCTCGGAAAAGACAGCATTTAGAAAGTGAAGCAACACTCCATTCCCTTCGTGCAGTGAATTGAAGTGTTGGAACAGACTGCTTCTCTTTCAGAGAAACGCATGTGAGTTTCTTCCTAATGCTTGCAAGTAACTTAAGGCACTTTCAAAGAAAGTGATTTTCTTTGAAAGGACAGCATTTAGAAAGTGAAGCAACACTCCATTCACTTCGCACAGTGAATTGAAGTGTTGGAACAGACTGCTTCTCTTTCAGAGAAACGCATGTGTGTTTCTTGTGAATGCTTAAAAGTAGCTTAAGGCACTTTCAAAGGAAAGTGATTTTCTCTGAAAGGACAGCATTTAGAAAGTGAAGCAACACTCCATTCACTTCGCACAGTGAATTGAAGTGTTGGAACAGACTGCTTCTGTTTCAGAGAAATGCATGTGAGTTTCTGTTGAATGCTTGTAAGTACCTTAAGGCACTTTCAAAGGAAAGTGATTTTCTCTGAAAGGACAGCATTTAGAAAGTGAAGCAACACTCCATTCACTTCGCACAGTGAATTGAAGTGTTGGAACAGAGTGCTTCTCTTTCAAAGAAACGCATGTGAGTTTCTGCTGAATGCTTGTAAGTAGCTTAATGCACTTTCAAAGGAAAGTGATTTTCTCTGAAAGGACAGCATTTTGAAAGTGAAGCAACACTCCATTCCCTTCATGCAGTGAATTGAAGTGTTGGAACAGACTGCTTCTCTTTCAGAGAAATGCATGTGAGTTTCTGTTGAATGCTTGTAAGTACCTTAAGGCACTTTCAAAGGAAAGTGATTTTCTCTGAAAGGACAGCATTTAGAAAGTGAAGCAACACTCCATTCACTTCGCACAGTGAATTGAAGTGTTGGAACAGACTGCTTCTCTTTCAGAGAAACGCATGTGAGTTTCTTCCTAATGCTTGCAAGTAACTTAAGGCACTTTCAAAGGAAAGTGATTTTCTCTGAAAGGACAGCATTTAGAAAGTGAAGCAACACTCCATTCACTTCGCACAGTGAATTGAAGTGTTGGAACAGACTGCTTCTCTTTCAAAGAAACGCATGTGAGTTTCTGGTGAATGCTTGTAAGTAGCTTAATGCACTTTCAAAGGAAAGTGATTTTCTCTGAAAGGACAGCATTTAGAAAGTGAAGCAACACTCCATTCCCTTCGTGCAGTGAATTGAAGTGTTGGAACAGACTGCTTCTCTTTCAGAGAAATGCATGTAAGTTTCTGTTGAATGCTTGTAATTAGCTTAAGGCACTTTCAAAGGAAAGTGATTTTCTCTGAAAGGACAGCATTAAGAATGTGAAGCAACACTCCATTCACTTCGCACAGTGAATTGAAGTGTTGGAACAGACTGATTCTCTTTCAGAGAATTCATGTGAGTTTCTTCCTAATGCTTGCAAGTAACTTAAGGCACTTTCAAAGGAAAGTGATTTTCTTTGAAAGGACAGCATTTAGAAAGTGAAGCAACACTCCATTCACTTCGCACAGAGAATTGAAGTGTTGGAACAGACTGCTTCTCTTTCATAGAAACATATGTGAGTTTTTTGTGAATGCTTGAAAGTAGCTTAAGGCACTTTCAAAGGAAAGTGATTTTCTCGGAAAGGACAGCATTTCAAAAGTGAGGCAACACTCCATTAACTTTGCACAGTGAATTGAAGTGTTGGAACAGATTGATTCTCTTTCAGAGAAACGCATGTGAGTTTCTGGTGAATGCTTGTAAGTAGCTTAAGGCACTTTCAAAGGAAAGTGATTTTCTCTGAAAGGACAGCATTTAGAAAGTGAAGCAACACTCCATTCACTTCGCACAGTGAATTGAAGTGTTGGAACAGACTGCTTCTCTTTCAGAGAAACGCATGTGTGTTTCTTGTGAATGCTTAAAAGTAGCTTAAGGCACTTTCAAAGGAAAGTGATTTTCTTTGAAAGGACAGCATTTAGAAAGTGAAGCAACACTCCATTCCCTTCGTGCAGTGAATTGAAGTGTTGGAACAGACTGCTTCTCTTTCAGAGAAATGCATGTGAGTTTCTGTTGAATGCTTGTAAGTACCTTAAGGCACTTTCAAAGGAAAGTGATTTTCTCTGAAAGGACAGCATTAAGAAAGTGAAGCAACACTCCATTTACTTCGCACAGTGAATTGAAGTGTTGGAACAGACTGCTTCTCTTTCAGAGAAACGCATGTGAGTTTCTTCCTAATGCTTGCAAGTAACTTAAGGCACTTTCAAAGGAAAGTGATTTTCTCTGAAAGGACAGCATTTAGAAAGTGAAGCAACACTCCATTCACTTCGCACAGTGAATTGAAGTGTTGGAACAGATTGCTTCTCTTTCAAAGAAACGCATGTGAGTTTCTGGTGAATGCTTGTAAGTAGCTTAATGCACTTTCAAAGGAAAGTGATTTTCTCTGAAAGGACAGCATTTAGAAAGTGAAGCAACATTCCATTCCCTTCGTGCAGTGAATTGAAGTGTTGGAACAGACTGCTTCTCTTTCAGAGAAATGCATGTAAGTTTCTGTTGAATGCTTGTAATTAGCTTAAGGCACTTTCAAAGGAAAGTGATTTTCTCTGAAAGGACAGCATTAAGAAAGTGAAGCAACACTCCATTCACTTCGCACAGTGAATTGAAGTGTTGGAACAGACTGCTTCTCTTTCAGAGAATTCATGTGAGTTTCTTCCTAATGCTTGCAAGTAACTTAAGGCACTTTCAAAGGAAAGTGATTTTCTTTGAAAGGACAGCATTTAGAAAGTGAAGCAACACTCCATTCACTTCGCACAGAGAATTGAAGTGTTGGAACAGACTGCTTCTCTTTCAGAGAAACATATGTGAGTTTTTTGTGAATGCTTGAAAGTAGCTTAAGGCACTTTCAAAGGAAAGTGATTTTCTCGGAAAGGACAGCATTTCAAAAGTGAGGGAACACTCCATTAACTTTGCACAGTGAATTGAAGTGTTGGAACAGATTGATTCTCTTTCAGAGAAACGCATGTGAGTTTCTGGTGAATGCTTGTAAGTAGCTTAAGGCACTTTCAAAGGACCGTGATTTTCTCTGAAAGGACAGCATTTAGAAAGTGAAGCAACACTCCATTCACTTCGCACAGTGAATTGAAGTGTTGGAACAGACTGCTTCTCTTTGAAAGAAACGTATGTGAGTTTCTGGTGAATGCTTGTAAGTAGCTTAAGGCACTTTCAAAGGAAAGTGATTTTCTCTGAAAGGACAGCATTTAGAAAGTGAAGCAACACTCCATTCACTTCGCACAGTGAATTGAAGTGTTGGAACAGACTGCTTCTCTTTCAGAGAAATGCATGTGACTTTCTGTTGAATGCTTGTAAGTACCTTAAGGCACTTTCAAAGGAAAGTGATTTTCTCGGAAAAGACAGCATTTAGAAAGTGAAGCAACACTCCATTCACTTCGCACAGTGAATTGAAGTGTTGGAAGAGACTGCTTCTCTTTCAGAGAAATGCATGTGAGTTTTTTGTGAATGCTTGAAAGTAGTTTAAGGCACTTTCAAAGGAAAGAGGTTTTCTCTGAAAGGACAGAATTTAGAAAGTGAAGCAACACTCCATTCCCTTCGTGCAGTGAATTGAAGTGTTGGAACAGACTGCTTCTCTTTCAGAGAAACGCATGTGAGTTTCTTCCTAATGCTTGCAAGTAACTTAAGGCACTTTCAAAGAAAGTGATTTTCTTTGAAAGGACAGCATTTAGAAAGTGAAGCAACACTCCATTCACTTCGCACAGTGAATTGAAGTGTTGGAACAGACTGCTTCTCTTTCAAAGAAACGCATGTGAGGTTCTGGTGAATGCTTGTAAGTAGCTTAAGGCACTTTCAAAGGAAAGTGATTTTCTCTGAAAGGACAGCATTTAGAAAGTGAAGCAACACTCCATTCACTTCGCACAGTGAATTGAAGTGTTGGAACAGACTGCTTCTCTTTCAGAGAAATGCATGTGAGTTTCTGTTGAATGCTTGTAATTAGCTTAAGGCACTTTCAAAGGAAAGTGATTTTCTCTGAAAGGACAGTATTTAGAAAGTGAAGCAACACTCCATTCACTTCGCACAGTGAATTGAAGTGTTGGAAGAGACTGCTTCTCTTTCAGAGAAAGGCATGTGAGTTTTTGTGAATGCTTGAAAGTAGTTTAAGGCACTTTCAAAGGAAAGTGATTTTCTCTGAAAGGACAGTTTTTAGAAAGTCAAGCAACACTCCATTCCCTTCGTGCAGTGAATTGAAGTGTTGGAACAGACTGCTTCTCTTTCAGAGAAACGCATGTGAGTTTCTTCCTAATGCTTGCAAGTAACTTAAGGCACTTTCAAAGAAAGTGATTTTCTTTGAAAGGACAGCATTTAGAAAGTGAAGCAACACTCCATTCACTTCGCACAGTGAATTGAAGTGTTGGAACAGACTGCTTCTCTTTCAAAGAAACGCATGTGAGTTTCTGATGAATGCTTGTAAGTAGCTTAAGGCACTTTCAAAGGAAAGTGATTTTCTCTGAAAGGACAGCATTTAGAAAGTGAAGCAACACTCCATTCACTTCGCACAGTGAATTGAAGTGTTGGAACAGACTGCTTCTCTTTCAGAGAAACGCATGTGTGTTTCTTGTGAATGCTTCAAAGTAGCTTAAGGCACTTTCAAAGGAAAGTGATTTTCTCTGAAAGGACAGCATTTAGAAAGTGAAGCAACTCTCCATTCACTTCGCACAGTGAATTGAAGTGTTGGAACAGACTGCTTCTCTTTCAGAGAAATGCATGTGAGTGTCTGTTGAATGCTTGTAAGTACCTTAAGGCACTTTCAAAGGAAAGTGATTTTCTCTGAAAGGACAGCATTTAGAAAGTGAAGCAACACTCCATTCACTTCGCACAGTGAATTGAAGTGTTGGAACAGACTGCTTCTCTTTCAAAGAAACGCATGTGAGTTTCTGCTGAATGCTTGTAAGTAGCTTAATGCACTTTCAAAGGAAAGTGATTTTCTCTGAAAGGACAGCATTTAGAAAGTGAAGCAACACTCCATGCCCTTCGTGCAGTGAATTGAAGTGTTGGAACAGACTGCTTCTCTTTCAGAGAAATGCATGTGAGTTTCTGTTGAATGCTTGTAAGTACCTTAAGGCACTTTCAAAGGAAAGTGATTTTTTCTGAAAGGACAGCATTTAGAAAGTGAAGCAACACTCCATTCACTTCGCACAGTGAATTGAAGTGTTGGAACAGACTGCTTCTCTTTCAGAGAAACGCATGTGAGTTTCTTTCTAATGCTTGCAAGTAACTTAAGGCACTTTCAAAGGAAAGTGATTTTCTCTGAAAGGACAGCATTTAGAAAGTGAAGCAACACTCCATTCACTTCGCACAGTGAATTGAAATGTTGGAACAGACTGCTTCTCATTCAAAGAAACGCATGTGAGTTTCTGGTGAATGCTTGTAAGTAGATTAATGCACTTTCAAAGGAAAGTGATTTTTTCTGATAGGACAGCATTTAGAAAGTGAAGCAACACTCCATTCCCTTCGTGCAGTGAATTGAAGTGTTGGAACAGACTGCTTATCTTTCAGAGAAATGCATGTGAGTTTCTGTTGAATGCTTGTAATTAGCTTAAGGCACTTTCAAAGGAAAGTGATTTTCTCTGAAAGGACAGCATTAAGAAAGTGAAGCAACACTCCATTCACTTGGCACAGTGAATTGAAGTGTTGGAACAGACTGCTTCTATTTCAGAGAAACGCATGTGAGTTTCTTCCTAATGATTGCAAGTAACTTAAGGCACTTTCAAAGGAAAGTGATTTTCTTTGAAAGGACAGCAGTTAGAAAGTGAGGCAACACTCCATTCACTTCGCACAGTGAATTGAAGTGTTGGAACAGACTGCTTCTCTTTCAAAGAAACGTATGTGAGTTTCTGGTGAATGCTTGTAAGTAGCTTAAGGCACTTTCAAAGGAAAGTGATTTTCTCTGAAAGTACAGCATTTAGAAAGTGAAGCAACACTCCATTCACTTCGCACAGTGAATTGAAGTGTTGGAACAGACTGCTTCTCTTTCAGAGAAATGCATGTGAGTTTCTGTTGAATGCTTGTAAGTACCTTAAGGCACTTTCAAAGGAAAGTGATTTTTCGGAAAAGACAGCATTTAGAAAGTGAAGCAACACTCCATTCACTTCGCACAGTGAATTGAAGTATTGGAACAGACTGCTTCTCTTTCAAAGAAACGCATGTGAGTTTCTGGTGAATGCTTGTAAGTAGCTTAAGGCACTTTCAAAGGAAAGTGTTTTTCTCTGAGAGGACAGCATTTAGAAAGTGAAGCAACACTCCATTTCCTTCGTGCAGTGAATTGAAGTGTTGGAACAGACTGCTTCTCTTTCAGAGAAATGCATGTGAGTTTCTGTTGAATGCTTGTAATTAGCTTAAGGCACTTTCAAAGGAAAGTGATTTTCTCTGAAAGGACAGCATTTAGAAAGTGAAGCAACACTCCATTCACTTCGCACAGTGAATTGAAGTGTTGGAAGAGACTGCTTCTCTTTCAGAGAAACGCATGTGAGTTTTTTGTGAATGCTTGAAAGTAGTTTAAGGCACTTTCAAAGGAAAGTGATTTTCTCTGAAAGGACAGAATTTAGAAAGTGAAGCAACACTCCCTTCCCTTCGTGCAGTGAATTGAAGTGTTGGAACAGACTGCTTCTCTTTCAGAGAAACACATGTGAGTTTCTTCCTAATGCTTGCAAGTAACTTAAGGCACTTTCAAAGAAAGTGATTTTCTTTGAAAGGACAGCATTTAGAAAGTGAAGCAACACTCCTTTCACTTCGCACAGTGAATTGAAGTGTTGGAACAGACAACTTCACTTTCAGAGAAATGCATGTGAGTTTCTTGTGAATCATTGAAAGTATCTTAAGGAACTTTCAAAACAAAGTGATTTTCTCTGAAAGGACAGCATTTAGAAAGTGAAGCAACACTCCATTCACTTAGCACAGTGAATTGAAATGTTGTAATAGACTGCTTCTCTTTCAGAGAAACGGATGTGAGTTTTTTTGTGAATGCTTGTAAGTTGCTTAAGGCACGTTCAAAGGAAAGTGATTTTCTCTGAAAGGACAGCATTTAGAATGTGAAGCAACACTCCATTCACTTCGCACAGTGAATTGAAGTGTTGGAACAGACAGCTTCTCTTTTAGAGTAACGCATGTGAATTTCTGTTGAATGCTTGTAAGTAGCTTAAGGCACTTTCAAAGGAAGTGATTTTCTCTGAAAGGACAGCATTTAGAAAGTGAAGCAACACTCCATTCACTTCGCACAGTGAATTGAAGTGTTGGAACAGACAGCTTCTCTTTCATAGAAACGCATTTGAGTTTCCTGTGAATGCTTGTAAGTAGCTTAACGCACTTTCAAAGCAAAGTGATTTTCTCTGAAACTACAACATTTAGAAAGTGAAAGAACACTCCATTCACTTCGCACAGTGAATTGAAGTGTTGTAATAGACTGCTTCTCATTCAGAGAAATGGATGTGAGTTTTTTGTGAATGCTTGTAAGTAGCTTAAGGCCCTTTCAAAGGAAAGTGATTTTCTCTGAAAGGACAGCACTTAGAAAGTAAAGCAACACTCCATTCACTTCGCACAGTGAATTGAAGTGTTGGAACAGACAGCTTTTCTTTCATAGAAATGCATTTGAGTTTCCTGTGAATGCTTGTAAGTAGCTTAAGGAACTTTCAAAGGAAAGTGATTTTCTCTGAAACTACAGCATTTGGAAAGTGAAGGAACACTCAATTCACTTTGCACAGTGAATTGAAGTGTTGGAACAGACTGCTTCTCTTTCAGAGAAATGCATGTGAGTTTCTTGTGAATGCTTGTAAGTAGCTTCAGGCACTTTCAAAGGAAAGTGATTTTCTCTGAAAGGAGAGCATTTAGAAAGTGAAGCAACACTCCATTCACTTCGCACAGTGAATTGAAGTGTTGGAACAGACTGCTTCTCTTTCAGAGAAATGTATGTGAGTTTTTTGTGAATGCTTGTAGGTAGCTTAAGGCACTTTCAAAGGAAACTTATATTCTCTGAAAGGACAGCATTTAGAAAGTGAAGCCACACTCCATTCACTTAGCACAGTGAATTGAAGAATTGGAAGAGACTACTTCTCTTTCAGAGAAACGCATGTGAATTTCTGTTGAATGCTTGTAAGTAGCTTAAGGCACTTTCAAAGGAAAGTGATTTTCTCTGAAAGGACAGCATTTAGAAAGTGAAGGAACACTCCATTCACTTCGCACAGTGAATTGAAGTGTTGGAACAGACAACTTCTCTTTCATAGAAACGCATTTGAGTTTCCTGTGAATGCTTGTAAGTAGCTTAAGGCACTTTCAAAGGAAAGTGATTTTCTCTGTAACTACAGCATTTAGAATGAGAAGGAACACTCCATTCACTTCGCACAGTGAATTGAAGTGTTGGAACAGACAACTTCTCTTTCAGAGAAATGCATGTGAGTTTCTTGTGAATGCTTTTAAGTAGGCTAAGGCACTTTCAAAGGAAAGTGATTTTCTCTGAAAGGACAGCATTTAGAAAGTGAAGCAACACTCCATTCACTTCGCACAGTGAATTGAAGTATTGGAACAGACTACTTCTCTTTCAGAGAAATGCATGTGAGTTTCTTGTGAATGCTTGTAAGTAGCCTAAGGCACTATCAAAGGAAAGTGATTTTCTCTGAAAGGAGAGCATTTAGAAAGTGAAGCAACACTCCATTCCCTTCGCACAGTGAATTGAAGTGTTGTTACAGACTGCTTCTGTTTTAGAGAAACGGTTGTGAGTTTTTTGTGATTGCTTGTAAGTAGCTTAAGGCCCTTTCAAAGGAAAGTGATTTTCTCTGAAAGGACAGCATTTAGAAAGTGAAGCAACACTCCATTCACTTCGCACAGTGAATTGAAGTGTTGGAACAGACAGCTTCTCTTTCATAGAAACGCATTTGAGTTTCCTGTGAATGTTTGTAAGTAGCTTAAGGAACTTTCAAAGGAAAGTGATTTTCTCTGAAACTACAACATTTTGAAAGTGAATGAACACTCCATTCACTTCGCACAATGAATTGAAGTGTTGTAATAGACAGCTTCTCATTCAGAGAAACGGATGTGAGTTTTTTGTGAATGCTTGTAAGTAGCTTAAGGCACTTTCAAAGGAAAGTGATTTTCTCTGAAAGGACAGCATTTAGAAAGTGAAGCAACACTCCATTCACTTCGCACAGTGAATTGAAGTATTGGAACAGACAGCTTTTCTTTCATAGAAACGCATTTGAGTTTCCTGTGAATGCTTGTAAGTAGCTTAAGGAACTTTCAAAGGAAAGTTATTTTCTCTGAAAGGACAGCATTTAGAAAGTGAAGGAACACTCCATTCACTTCGAATAGTGAATTGAAGTGTTGGAACAGACAGCTTCTCTTTCAGAGAAATGCATGTGAGTTTCTTGTGAATCATTGAAAGTATCTTAAGGAACTTTCAAAATAAAGTGATTTTCTCTGAAAGGACAGCATTTAGAAAGTGAAGCAACACTCCATTCACTTCGCACAGTGAATTGAAGTGTTGTAATAGACTGCTTCTCTTTCAGAGAAACGGATGTCAGATTTTTTTGGGAATGCTTGTAAGTTGCTTAAGGCACGTTCAAAGGAAAGTGATTTTCTCTGAAAGGACAGCATTTAGAATGTGAAGCAACACTCCATTCACTTCGCACAGTGAATTGAAGTGTTGGAACAGACAGCTTCTCTTTTAGAGTAACGCATGTGAATTTCTGTTGAATGCTTGTAAGTAGCTTAAGGCACTTTCAAAGGAAGTGATTTTCTCTGAAAGGACATCATTTAGAAAGTGAAGGAACACTCAATTCACTTTGCACAGTGAATTGAAGTGTTGGAACAGACTGCTTATCTTCCAGAGAAATGCATGTGAGTTTCTTGTGAATGCTTGTAAGGAGCTTAAGGCACTTTCAAAGGAAGTGATTTTCTCTGAAAGAACAGCATTTAGAAAGTGAAGCAACACTCCATTCACTTCGCACAGTGAATTGAAGTGTTGTAACAGACTGCTTCTCTTTCAGAGAAATGTATGTGAGTTTTTTGTGAATGCTTGTAGGTAGCTTAAGGCACTTTCAAAGGAAACTTATATTCTCTGAAAGGACAGCATTTAGAAAGTGAAGCCACACTCCATTCACTTAGCACAGTGAATTGAAGAATTGGAAGAGACTACTTCTCTTTCAGAGAAACGCATGTGAATTTCTGTTGAATGCTTGTAAGTAGCTTAAGGCACTTTCAAAGGAAAGTGATTTTCTCTGAAAGGACAGCATTTAGAAAGTGAAGGAACACTCCATTCACTTCGCACAGTGAATTGAAGTGTTGGAACAGACAACTTCTCTTTCATAGAAACGCATATGAGTTTCCTGTGAATGCTTGTAAGTAGCTTAAGGCACTTTCAAAGGAAAGTGATTTTCTCTGTAACTACAGCATTTAGAATGAGAAGGAACACTCCATTCACTTCGCACAGTGAATTGAAGTGTTGGAACAGACAACTTCTCTTTCAGAGAAATGCATGTGAGTTTCTTGTGAATGCTTGTAAGTAGGCTAAGGCACTTTCAAAGGAAAGTGATTTTCTCTGAAAGGACAGCATTTAGAAAGTGAAGCAACACTCCATTCACTTCGCACAGTGAATTGAAGTATTGGAACAGACTACTTCTCTTTCAGAGAAATGCATGTGAGTTTCTTGTGAATGCTTGTAAGTAGCCTAAGGCACTATCAAAGGAAAGTGATTTTCTCTGAAAGGAGAGCATTTAGAAAGTGAAGCAACACTCCATTCCCTTCGCACAGTGAATTGAAGTGTTGTTACAGACTGCTTCTGTTTTAGAGAAACGGTTGTGAGTTTTTTGTGATTGCTTGTAAGTAGCTTAAGGCCCTTTCAAAGGAAAGTGATTTTCTCTGAAAGGACAGCATTTAGAAAGTGAAGCAACACTCCATTCACTTCGCACAGTGAATTGAAGTGTTGGATCAGACAGCTTCTCTTTCATAGAAACGCATTTGAGTTTCCTGTGAATGTTTGTAAGTAGCTTAAGGAACTTTCAAAGGAAGTGATTTTCTCTGAAATTACAGCATTTAGAAAGTGAAGCAATACTCCATTTACTTCTCACAGTGAATTGAAGTGTTGGAACAGACTGCTTCTCTTTCAGAGAAACGCATGTGAGTTTCTGGTGAATGCTTGTAAGTAGCTTAAGGAACTTTCAAAGGAAAGTGATTTTCTCTGAAACTACAGCATTTGGAAAGTGAAGGAACACTCAATTCACTTTGCACAGTGAATTGAAGTGTTGGAACAGACAGCTTCTCTTTCATAGAGACGCATTTGAGTTTCCTGTGAATGCTTGTAAGTAGCTTCAGGAACATTAAAAGGAAAGTGATTTTCTCTGAAAGGACAGCATTTAGAAAGTGAAGCAACACTCCATTCACTTCGCACAGTGAATTGAAGTGTTGGAACAGACAGCTTCTCTTTCAGAGAAATGCATGTGAGTTTCTTGTGAATGCTTGTAAGTAGGCTAAGGCACTTTCAAAGGAAAGTGATTTTCTCTGAAAGGACAGCATTTAGAAAGTGAAGCAACACTCCATTCCCTTCGCACAGTGAATTGAAGTGTTGTTACAGACTGCTTCTGTTTTAGAGAAACGGTTGTGAGTTTTTTGTGAATGCTTGTAAGTAGCTTAAGGCCCTTTCAAAGGAAAGTGATTTTCTCTGAAAGGACAGCATTTAGAAAGTGAAGCAACACTCCATTCACTTCGCACAGTGAATTGAAGTGTTGGAACAGACAGCTTCTCTTTCATAGAAACGCATTTGAGTTTCCTGTGAATGTTTGTAAGTAGCTTAAGGAACTTTCAAAGGAAAGTGATTTTCTCTGAAACTACAACATTTAGAAAGCGAAGGAACACTCCATTCACTTCGCACAATGAATTGAAGTGTTGTAATAGACTGCTTCTCATTCAGAGAAACGGATGTGAGTTTTTTGTGAATGCTTGTAAGTAGCTTAAGGCACTTTCAAAGGAAAGTGATTTTCTCTGAAAGGACAGCATTTAGAAAGTGAAGCAACACTCCATTCACTTCGCACAGTGAATTGAAGTGTTGGAACAGACAGCTTTTCTTTCATAGAAATGCATTTGAGTTTCCTGTGAATGCTTGTAAGTAGCTTAAGGAACTTTCAAAGGAAAGTGATTTTCGCTGAAAGGACAGCATTTAGAAAGTGAAGGAACACTTCATTCACTTCGCACAGTGAATTGAAGTGTTGGAACAGACAACTTCTCTTTCAGAGAAATGCATGTGAGTTTCTTGTGAATCATTGAAAGTATCTTAAGGAACTTTCAAAACAAAGTGATTTTCTCTGAAAGGACAGCATTTAGAAAGTGAAGCAACACTCCATTCACTTAGCACAGGGAATTGAAGTGTTGTAATAGACTGCTTCTCTTTCAGAGAAACGGATGTGAGTTTTTTTGTGAATGCTTGTAAGTTGCTTAAGGCACGTTCAAAGGAAAGTGATTTTCTCTGAAAGGACAGCATTTAGAATGTGAAGCAACACTCCATTCACTACGCACAGTGAATTGAAGTGTTGGAACAGACAGCTTCTCTTTTAGAGTAACGCATGTGAATTTCTGTTGAATGCTTGTAAGTAGCTTAAGGCACTTTCAAAGGAAGTGATTTTCTCTGAAAGGACAGCATTTAGAAAGTGAAGCAACACTCCATTCACTTCGCACAGTGAATTGAAGTGTTGGAACAGACAGCTTCTCTTTCATAGAAACGCATTTGAGTTTCCTGTGAATGCTTGTAAGTAGCTTAACGCACTTTCAAAGCAAAGTGATTTTCTCTGAAACTACAACATTTAGAAAGTGAAAGAACACTCCATTCACTTCGCACAGTGAATTGAAGTGTTGTAATAGACTGCTTCTCATTCAGAGAAATGGATGTGAGTTTCTTGTGAATGCTTGTAAGTAGCTTAAGGCACTTTCAAAGGAAAGTGATTTTCTCTGAAAGGACAGCATTTAGAAAGTGAAGCAACACTCCATTCACTTCGCACAGTGAATTGAAGTGTTGTAATAGACTGCTTCTCTTTCAGAGAAACAGATGTGAGTTTTTTGTGAATGCTTGTAAGTAGCTTAAGGCACTTTCCAAGGAAAGTGATTTTCTCTGAAAGGACAGCATTTAGAAAGTGAAAAGCACTCCATTCACTTCGCACAGTAAATTGAAGTGTTGGAACAGACAGCTTTTCTTTCATAGAAACGCATTTGAGTTTCCTGTGAATGCTTGTAAGTAGCTTAAGGAACTTTCAAAGGAAAGTGATTTTCTCTGAAAGGACAGCATTTAGAAAGTGAAGCAACACTCGATTCACTTCGCACAGTGAATTGAAGTGTTGGAACAGACTGCTTCTCTTTCAGAGAAATGGATGTGAGTTTTTTGTGAATGCTTGTAAGTAGCTTAAGGCACTTTCAAAGGAAAGTGATTTTCTCTGAAAGGACAGCATTTAGAAAGTGAAGCAACACTCCATTCACGTCGCACAGTGAATTGAAGTGTTGTAATAGACTGCTTCTCTTTCAGAGAAAAGGATGTGAGTTTTTTGTGAATGCTTGTAAGTAGCTTAAGGCACTTTCAAAGGAAAGTGATTTTCTCTGAAAGGACAGCATTTAGAAAGTGAAGCAACACTCCATTCACTTCGCACAGTGAATTGAAGTGTTGGAACAGACAGCTTTTCTTTCATAGAAATGCATTTGAGTTTCCTGTGAATGCTTGTAAGTAGCTTAAGGAACTCTCAAAGGAAAGTGATTTTCCCTGAAAGGACAGCATTTAGAAAGTGAAGGAACACTCCATTCACTTCGCACAGTGAATTGAAGTGTTGGAACAGACAACTTCTCTTTCAGAGAAATGCATGTGAGTTTCTTGTGAATCATTGAAAGTATCTTAAGGAACTTTCAAAGGAAAGTGATTTTCTCTGAAAGGACAGCATTTAGAAAGTGAAGCAACACTCCATTCACTTAGCACAGTGAATTGAAGTGTTGTAATAAACTGCTTCTCTTTCAGAGAAACGGATGTGAGTTTTTTTGTGAATGCTTGTAAGTTGCTTAAGGCACGTTCAAAGGAAAGTGATTTTCTCTGAAAGGACAGCATTTAGAATGTGAAGCAACACTCCATTCACTTCGCACAGTGAATTGAAGTGTTGGAACAGACAGCTTCTCTTTTAGAGTAACGCATGTGAATTTCTGTTGAATGCTTGTAAGTAGCTTAAGGCACTTTCAAAGGAAGTGAATTTCTCTGAAAGGACAAGATTTAGAAAGTGAAGCAACACTGAATTCACTTCGCACAGTGAATTGAAGTGTTGGAACAGACACCTTTTCTTTCATAGAAACGCATTTGAGTTTCCTGTGAATGCTTGTAAGTAGCTTAAGGATGTTTCAAAGGAAAGTGATTTTCTCTAAAACTACAGCATTTCGAAAGTGAAGGAACACTCCACTCACTTTTCACAGTGAATTGAAGTGTTGGAACAGACTGCTTCTCTTTCAGAGAAATGCATGTGAGTTTCTTGTGAATGCTTGTAAGTAGCTTAAGGCAATTTCAAAGGAAAGTGATTTTCTCTGAAAGGACAGCATTTAGAAAGTGAAGCAACACTCCATTCACTTCGCACAGTGAATTGAAGTGTTGTAATAGACTGCTTCTCTTTCAGAGAAACAGATGTGAGTTTTTTGTGAATGCTTGTAAGTAGCTTAAGGCACTTTCCAAGGAAAGTGATTTTCTCTGAAAGGACAGCATTTAGAAAGTGAAGCAACACTCCATTCACTTCGCACAGTGAATTGAAGTGTTGTTACAGACTGCTTCTGTTTTAGAGAAACGGTTGTGAGTTTTTTGTGAATGCTTGTAAGTAGCTTAAGGCACTTTCAAAGGAAGTGAATTTCTCTGAAAGGACAAGATTTAGAAAGTGAAGCAACACTCCATTCACTTCGCACAGCAAATTGAAGTGTTGGAACAGACTGCTTCTCTTACATAGAAACGCATGTGAATTTCTGTTGAATGCTTGTAAGTAGCTGAAGGCACTTTCAAAGAAAGTGATTGTCTCTGAAAGTACAGCATTTAGAAAGTGAAGCAACACTCCATTCACTTCGCACAGTGAATTGAAGTGTTGGAACAGACTGCTTCACTTTCAGAGAAATGGATGTGAGTTTTTTGTGAATGCTTGTAAGTTGCTTAAGGCACTTTCAAAGGAAAGTGATTTTCTCTGAAAGGACAGCATTTACAAAGTGAAGCAACACTCCATTCACTTCGCACAGTGAACTGAAGTGTTGGAAGAGACTGCTTCTCTTACATAGAAACGCATGTGAATTTCTGTAGAATGTTTGTAAGTAGCTGAAGGCACTTTCAAAGGAAGTGATTTTCTCTGAAATTACAGCATTTAGAAAGTGAAGCAATACTCCATTCACTTCGCACAGTGAATTGAAGTGTTGGAACAGACTGCTTCTATTTCAGAGAAATGTATGTGAGTTTTTTGTGAATGCTTGTAGGTAGCTTAAGGCACTTTCAAAGGAAACTTATATTCTCTGAAAGGACAGCATTTAGAAAGTGAAGCCACACTCCATTCACTTAGCACAGTGAATTGAAGAATTGGAAGAGACTACTTCTCTTTCAGAGAAACGCATGTGAATTTCTGTTGAATGCTTGTAAGTTCTTAAGGCACTTTCAAAGGAAAGTGATTTTCTCTGAAAGGACAACATTTAGAAAGTGAAGGAACACTCCATTCACTTCGCACAGTGAATTGAAGTGTTGGAACAGACAACTTCTCTTTCAGAGAAATGCATGTGAGTTTCTTGTGAATGCTTTTAAGTAGGCTAAGGCACTTTCAAAGGAAAGTGATTTTCTCTGAAAGGACAGCATTTAGAAAGTGAAGCAACACTCCATTCACTTCGCACAGTGAATTGAAGTATTGGAACAGACTACTTCTCTTTCAGAGAAATGCATGTGAGTTTCTTGTGAATGCTTGTAAGTAGCCTAAGGCACTATCAAAGGAAAGTGATTTTCTCTGAAAGGAGAGCATTTAGAAAGTGAAGCAACACTCCATTCCCTTCGCACAGTGAATTGAAGTGTTGTTACAGACTGCTTCTGTTTTAGAGAAACGGTTGTGAGTTTTTTGTGATTGCTTGTAAGTAGCTTAAGGCCCTTTCAAAGGAAAGTGATTTTCTCTGAAAGGACAGCATTTAGAAAGTGAAGCAACACTCCATTCACTTCGCACAGTGAATTGAAGTGTTGGAACAGAGAGCTTCTCTTTCATAGAAACGCATTTGAGTTTCCTGTGAATGTTTGTAAGTAGCTTAAGGAACTTTCAAAGGAAAGTGATTTTCTCTGAAACTACAACATTTTGAAAGTGAATGAACACTCCATTCACTTCGCACAATGAATTGAAGTGTTGTAATAGACAGCTTCTCATTCAGAGAAACGGATGTGAGTTTTTTGTGAATGCTTGTAATTAGCTTAAGGCACTTTCAAAGGAAAGTGATTTTCTCTGAAAGGACAGCATTTAGAAAGTGAAGCAACACTCCATTCACTTCGCACAGTGAATTGAAGTATTGGAACAGACAGCTTTTCTTTCATAGAAACACATTTGAGTTTCCTGTGAATGCTTGTAAGTAGCTTAAGGAACTTTCAAAGGAAAGTTATTTTCTCTGAAAGGACAGCATTTAGAAAGTGAAGGAACACTCCATTCACTTCGAATAGTGAATTGAAGTGTTGGAACAGACAGCTTCTCTTTCAGAGAAATGCATGTGAGTTTCTTGTGAATCATTGAAAGTATCTTAAGGAACTTTCAAAATAAAGTGATTTTCTCTGAAAGGACAGCATTTAGAAAGTGAAGCAACACTCCATTCACTTCGCACAGTGAATTGAAGTGTTGTAATAGACTGCTTCTCTTTCAGAAAAACGGATGTCAGATTTTTTTGGGAATGCTTGTAAGTTGCTTAAGGCACGTTCTAAGGAAAGTGATTTTCTCTGAAAGGACAGCATTTAGAATGTGAAGCAACACTCCATTCACTTCGCACAGTGAATTGAAGTGTTGGAACAGACAGCTTCTCTTTTAGAGTAACGCATGTGAATTTCTGTTGAATGCTTGTAAGTAGCTTAAGGCACTTTCAAAGGAAGTGATTTTCTCTGAAAGGACATCATTTAGAAAGTGAAGGAACACTCAATTTACTTTGCACAGTGAATTGAAGTGTTGGAACAGACTGCTTATCTTTCAGAGAAATGCATGTGAGTTTCTTGTGAATGCTTGTAAGGAGCTTAAGGCACTTTCAAAGGAAAGTGATTTTCTCTGAAAGAACAGCATTTAGAAAGTGAAGCAACACTCCATTCACTTCGCACAGTGAATTGAAGTGTTGTAACAGACTGCTTCTCTTTCAGAGAAATGTATGTGAGTTTTTTGTGAATGCTTGTAGGTAGCTTAAGGCACTTTCAAAGGAAACTTATATTCTCTGAAAGGACAGCATTTAGAAAGTGAAGCCACACTCCATTCACTTAGCACAGTGAATTGAAGAATTGGAAGAGACTACTTCTCTTTCAGAGAAACGCATGTGAATTTCTGTTGAATGCTTGTAAGTAGCTTAAGGCACTTTCAAAGGAAAGTGATTTTCTCTGAAAGGACAGCATTTAGAAAGTGAAGGAACACTCCATTCACTTCGCACAGTGAATTGAAGTGTTGGAACAGACAACTTCTCTTTCATAGAAACGCATTTGAGTTTCCTGTGAATGCTTGTAAGTAGCTTAAGGCACTTTCAAAGAAAAGTGATTTTCTCTGTAACTACAGCATTTAGAATGAGAAGGAACACTCCATTCACTTCGCACAGTGAATTGAAGTGTTGGAACAGACAACTTCTCTTTCAGAGAAATGCATGTGAGTTTCTTGTGAATGCTTGTAAGTAGGCTAAGGCACTTTCAAAGGAAAGTGATTTTCTCTGAAAGGACAGCATTTAGAAAGTGAAGCAACACTCCATTCACTTCGCACAGTGAATTGAAGTATTGGAACAGACTACTTCTCTTTCAGAGAAATGCATGTGAGTTTCTTGTGAATGCTTGTAAGTAGCCTAAGGCACTATCAAAGGAAAGTGATTTTCTCTGAAAGGAGAGCATTTAGAAAGTGAAGCAACACTCCATTCCCTTCGCACAGTGAATTGAAGTGTTGTTACAGACTGCTTCTGTTTTAGAGAAACGGTTGTGAGTTTTTTGTGAATGCTTGTAAGTAGCTTCAGAAACATTAAAAGGAAAGTGATTTTCTCTGAAAGGACAGGATTAGAAAGTGAAGCAACACTCCATTCACTTCGCACAGTGAATTGAAGTGTTGGAACAGACTGCTTCTCTCTCAGAGAAGCGCATGTGAGTTTTTTGTGAATGCTTGAAAGTAGCTTAAGGCACTTTCAAAGGAAAGTGATTTTCTCTGAAACTACAGCATTTGGAAAGTGAAGGAACACTCAATTCACTTTGCACAGTGAATTGAAGTGTTGGAACAGACTACTTCTCTTTCAGAGAAACGCATGTGAATTTCTGTTGAATGCTTGTAAGTAGCTTCAGGCACTTTCAAAGGAAAGTGATTTTCTCTGAAAGGAGAGCATTTAGAAAGTGAAGCAACACTCCATTCACTTCGCACAGTGAATTGAAGTGTTGTAATAGACTGCTTCTCTTTCAGAGAAACAGATGTGAGTTTTTTGTGAATGCTTGTAAGTTGCTTAAGGCACTTTCAAAGGAAAGTGATTTTCTCTGAAAGGACAGCATTTAGAAAGTGATGCAACACTCCATTAACTTCGCACAGTGAATTGAAGAGTTGGAACACACTGCTTATGTTTTAGAGTAACGCATGTGAATTTCTGTTGAATGCTTGTAAGTAGCTTAAGGCACTTTCAAAGGAAGTGATTTTCTCTGAAAGGACAGGATTTAGAAAGTGAAGCAACACTCCATTCACTTCGCACAGTGAATTGAAGTGTTGGAACAGACAGCTTCTCTTTCATAGAAACGCATTTGAGTTTCCTGTGAATGCTTGTAAGTAGCTTCAGGAACATTAAAAGGAAAGTGATTTTCTCTGAAAGGACAGGATTAGAAAGTGAAGCAACACTCCATTCACTTCGCACAGTGAATTGAAGTGTTGGAACAGACAGCTTCTCTTTCAGAGAAATGCATGTGAGTTTCTTGTGAATGCTTGTAAGTAGGCTAAGGCACTTTCAAAGGAAAGTGATTTTCTCTGAAGGACCGCATTTAGAAAGTGAAGCAACACTCCATTCCCTTCGCACAGTGAATTGAAGTGTTGTTACAGACTGCTTCTGTTTTAGAGAAACGGTTGTGAGTTTTTTGTGAATGCTTGTAAGTAGCTTAAGGCCCTTTCAAAGGAAAGTGATTTTCTCTGAAAGGACAGCATTTAGAAAGTGAAGCAACACTCCATTCACTTCGCACAGTGAATTGAAGTGTTGGAACAGACAGCTTCTCTTTCATAGAAACGCATTTGAGTTTCCTGTGAATGTTTGTAAGTAGCTTAAGGAACTTTCAAAGGAAAGTGATTTTCTCTGAAACTACAACATTTAGAAAGTGAAGGAACACTCCATTCACTTCGCACAATGAATTGAAGTGTTGTAATAGACTGCTTCTCATTCAGAGAAACGGATGTGAGTTTTTTGTGAATGCTTGTAAGTAGCTTAAGGCACTTTCAAAGGAAAGTGATTTTCTCTGAAAGGACAGCATTTAGAAAGTGAAGCAACACTCCATTCACTTCGCACAGTGAATTGAAGTGTTGGAACAGACAGCTTTTCTTTCATAGAAACGCATTTGAGTTTCCTGTGAATGCTTGTAAGTAGCTTAAGGATCTTTCAAAGGAAAGTGATTTTCTCTGAAACTACAGCATTTCGAAAGTGAAGGAACACTCCACTCACTTTGCACAGTGAATTGAAGTGTTGGAACAGACTGCTTCTCTTTCAGAGAAATGCATGTGAGTTTCTTGTGAATGCTTGTAAGTAGCTTAAGGCAATTTCAAAGGAAAGTGATTTTCTCTGAAAGGACAGCATTTAGAAAGTGAAGCAACACTCCATTCACTTCGCACAGTGAATTGAAGTGTTGTAATAGACTGCTTCTCTTTCAGAGAAACAGATGTGAGTTTTTTGTGAATGCTTGTAAGTAGCTTAAGGCACTTTCCAAGGAAAGTGATTTTCTCTGAAAGGACAGCATTTAGAAAGTGAAAAGCACTCCATTCACTTCGCACAGTAAATTGAAGTGTTGGAACAGACAGCTTTTCTTTCATAGAAACGCATTTGAGTTTCCTGTGAATGCTTGTAAGTAGCTTAAGGAACTTTCAAAGGAAAGTGATTTTCTCTGAAAGGACAGCATTTAGAAAGTGAAGCAACACTCCATTCACTTCGCACAGTGAATTGAAGTGTTGGAACAGACAGCATTTCTTTCATAGAAATGCATTTGAGTTTCCTGTGAATGCTTGTAAGTAGCTTAAGGAACTCTCAAAGGAAAGTGATTTTCCCTGAAAGGACAGCATTTAGAAAGTGAAGGAACACTCCATTCACTTCGCACAGTGAATTGAAGTGTTGGAACAGACAACTTCTCTTTCAGAGAAATGCATGTGAGTTTCTTGTGAATCATTGAAAGTATCTTAAGGAACTTTCAAAGGAAAGTGATTTTCTCTGAAAGGACAGCATTTAGAAAGTGAAGCAACACTCCATTCACTTAGCACAGTGAATTGAAGTGTTGTAATAAACTGCTTCTCTTTCAGAGAAACGGATGTGAGTTTTTTTGTGAATGCTTGTAAGTTGCTTAAGGCACGTTCAAAGGAAAGTGATTTTCTCTGAAAGGACAGCATTTAGAATGTGAAGCAACACTCCATTCACTTCGCACAGTGAATTGAAGTGTTGGAACAGACAGCTTCTCTTTTAGAGTAACGCATGTGAATTTCTGTTGAATGCTTGTAAGTAGCTTAAGGCACTTTCAAAGGAAGTGAATTTCTCTGAAAGGACAAGATTTAGAAAGTGAAGCAACACTCCATTCACTTCGCACAGTGAATTGAAGTGTTGGAACAGACACCTTTTCTTTCATAGAAACGCATTTGAGTTTCCTGTGAATGCTTGTAAGTAGCTTAAGGATCTTTCAAAGGAAAGTGATTTTCTCTGAAACTACAGCATTTCGAAAGTGAAGGAACACTCCACTCACTTTTCACAGTGAATTGAAGTGTTGGAACAGACTGCTTCTCTTTCAGAGAAATGCATGTGAGTTTCTTGTGAATGCTTGTAAGTAGCTTAAGGCAATTTCAAAGGAAAGTGATTTTCTCTGAAAGGACAGCATTTAGAAAGTGAAGCAACACTCCATTCACTTCGCACAGTGAATTGAAGTGTTGTAATAGACTGCTTCTCTTTCAGAGAAACAGATGTGAGTTTTTTGTGAATGCTTGTAAGTAGCTTAAGGCACTTTCCAAGGAAAGTGATTTTCTCTGAAAGGACAGCATTTAGAAAGTGAAGCAACACTCCATTCACTTCGCACAGCAAATTGAAGTGTTGGAACAGACTGCTTCTCTTACATAGAAACGCATGTGAATTTCTGTTGAATGCTTAAAGTAGCTGAAGGCACTTTCAAAGAAAGTGATTGTCTCTGAAAGTACAGCATTTAGAAAGTGAAGCAATACTCCATTCACTTCGCACAGTGAATTGAAGTGTTGGAACAGACTGCTTCTCTTTCAGAGAAATGGATGTGAGTTTTTGGTGAATGCTTGTAAGTAGCTTAAGGAACTTTCAAAGGAAAGTGATTTTCTCTGAAAGGACAGCATTTAGAAAGTGAAAAGCACTCCATTCACTTCGCACAGTAAATTGAAGTGTTGGAACAGACAGATTTTCTTTCATAGAAACGCATTTGAGTTTCCTGTGAATGCTTGTAAGTAGCTTAAGAAACTTTCAAAGGAAAGTGATTTTCTCTGAAACTACAGCATTTAGAAAGTGAAGCAACACTCGATTCACTTCGCACAGTGAATTGAAGTGTTGGAACAAACTGCTTCTCTTTCAGAGAAATGGATGTGTGTTTTTTGTGAATGCTTGTAAGTAGCTTAAGGCACTTTCAAAGGAAAGTGATTTTCTCTGAAAGGACAGCATTTAGAAAGTGAAGCAACACTCCATTCACGTCGCACAGTGAATTGAAGTGTTGTAATAGACTGCTTCTCTTTCAGAGAAACGGATGTGAGTTTTTTGTGAATGCTTGTAAGTAGCTTAAGGCACTTTCAAAGGAAAGTGATTTTCTCTGAAAGGACAGCATTTAGAAAGTGAAGCAACACTCCATTCACTTCGCACAGTGAATTGAAGTGTTGGAACAGACAGCTTTTCTTTCATAGAAATGCATTTGAGTTTCCTGTGAATGCTTGTAAGTAGCTTAAGGAACTTTCAAAGGAAAGTTATTTTCCCTGAAAGGACAGCATTTAGAAAGTGAAGGAACACTTCATTCACTTCGCACAGTGAATTGAAGTGTTGGAACAGACAACTTCTCTTTCAGAGAAATGCATGTGAGTTTCTTGTGAATCATTGAAAGTATCTTAAGGAACTTTCAAAACAAAGTGATTTTCTCTGAAAGGACAGCATTTAGAAAGTGAAGCAACACTCCATTCACTTTGCACAGTGAATTGAAGTGTTGGAATAGACAGCTTCTCTTTTAGAGTAACGCATGTGAATTTCTGTTGAATGCTTGTAAGTAGCTTAAGGCACTTTCAAAGGAAGTGATTTTCTCTGAAATGACAGCATTTAGAAAGTGAAGGAACACTCCATTCACTTCGCACAGTGAATTGAAGTGTTGTAATAGACTGCTTCTCTTTCAGAGAAACAGATGTGAGTTTCTTGTGAATGCTTGTAAGGAGCTTAAGGCACTTTCAAAGGAAAGTGATTTTCTCTGAAAGGACAGCATTTAGAAAGTGAAGCAACACTCCATTCACTTCGCACAGTGAATTGAAGTATTGGAACAGACTACTTCTCTTTCATAGAAACGCATTTGTGTTTTCTGTGAATGCTTGTAAGTAGCTTAAGGCACTTTCAAAGGAAAGTGATTTTCTCTGAAACTACAGCATTTAGAATGTGAAGGAACATTCCATTCACTTCGCACAGTGAATTGAAGTGTTGGAACAGACAGCTTCTCTTTCATAGAAACGCATTTGAGTTTCCTGTGAATGCTTGTAAGTAGCTTAAGGAACTTTCAAAGGAAAGTGATTTTCTCTGAAACTACAGCATTTAGAAAGTGAAGCAACACTCCATTCACTTCGCACAGTAAATTGATGTGTTGGAACAGACAGCTTCTCTTTCAGAGAAATGCATGTGAGTTTCTTGTGAATGCTTGTAAGTAGCTTAAGGCACTTTCAAAGGAAAGTGATTTTCTCTGAAAGGACAGCATTTAGAAAGTGAAGCAACACTCCATTCACGTCGCACAGTGATTTGAAGTGTTGTAATAGACTGCTTCTCTTTCAGAGAAACGGATGTGAGTATTTTGTGAATGCTTGTAAGTAGCTTAAGGCACTTTCAAAGGAAAGTGATTTTCTCTGAAAGGACAGCATTTAGAAAGTGAAGCAACACTCCATTCACTTCGCACAGCTAATTGAAGTGTTGGAAAAGACTGCTTCTCTTTCAGAGAAATGGATGTGAGTTTTTTGTGAATGATTGTAAGTAGCTTAAGGCATTTTCAAAGGAAAGTTATATTCTCTGAAAGGACAGCATTTAGAAAGTGAAGCAACACTCCATTCACTTCGCACAGTGAATTGAAGTGTTGGAACAGACTGCTTCTGTTTTAGAGAAATGGATGTGAGTTTTTTGTGAATGCTTGTAAGTAGCTTAAGGCACTTTCAAAGGAAAGTGATTTTCTCTGAAAGGACAGCATTTAGAAAGTGAAGCAACACTCCATTCACTTCGCACAGTGAATTGAAGTGTTGAAACAGACAGCTTCTCTTTCATAGAAACGCATTTGAGTTTCCTGTGAATGTTTGTAAGTAGCTTAAGGAACTTTCAAAGGAAAGTGATTTTCTCTGAAACTACAACATTTAGAAAGTGAAGGAACACTCCATTCACTTCGCACAATGAATTGAAGTGTTGTAATAGACTGCCTCTCATTCAGAGAAATTGATGTGAGTTTTTTGTGAATGCTTGTAAGTAGATTAAGGCACTTTCAAAGGAAAGTGATTTTCTCTGAAAGTACAGCATTTAGAAAGTGAAGCAACACTCCATTCACTTCGCACAGTGAATTGAAGTGTTTGAACAGACAGCTTTTCTTTCATAGAAATGCATTTGAGTTTCCTGTGAATGCTTGTAAGTAGCTTAAGGAACTCTCAAAGGAAAGTGATTTTCCCTGAAAGGACAGCATTTAGAAAGTGAAGGAACACTCCATTCACTTCGCACAGTGAATTGAAGTGTTGGAACAGACAACTTCTCTTTCAGAGAAATGCATGTGAGTTTCTTGTGAATCATTGAAAGTATCTTAAGGAACTTTCAAAACAAAGTGATTTTCTCTGAAAGGACAGCATTTAGAAAGTGAAGCAAAACTCCATTCACTTAGCACAGTGAATTGAAGTGTTGTAATAGACTGCTTCTCTTTCAGAGAAACGGATGTGAGTTTTTTTGTGAATGCTTGTAAGTTGCTTAAGGCACGTTCAAAGGAAAGTGATTTTCTCTGAAAGGACAGCATTTAGAATGTGAAGCAACACTCCATTCACTTCGCACAGTGAATTGAAGTGTTGGAACAGACAGCTTCTCTTTTAGAGTAACGCATGTGAATTTCTGTTGAATGCTTGTAAGTAGCTTAAGGCACTTTCAAAGGAAGTGATTTTCTCTGAAAGGACAGCATTTAGAAAGTGAAGCAACACTCCATTCACTTCGCACAGTGAATTGAAGTGTTGGAACAGACAGCTTCTCTTTCATAGAAACGCATTTGAGTTTCCTGTGAATACTTGTAAGTAGCTTAACGCACTTTCAAAGCAAAGTGATTTTCTCTGAAACTACAACATTTAGAAAGTGAAGGAACACTCCATTCACTTCGCACAATGAATTGAAGTGTTGTAATAGACTGCTTCTCATTCAGAGAAATGGATGTGAGTTTTTTGTTAATGCTTGTAAGTAGCTTAAGGCACTTTCAAAGGAAAGTGATTTTCTCTGAAAGGACAGCATTTAGAAAGTGAAGCAACACTCCATTCACTTCGCACAGTGAATTGAAGTGTTGGAACAGAAAGCTTTTTTTTCATAGAAATGCATTTGAGTTTCCTGTGAATGCTTGTAAGTAGCTTAAGGAACTTTCAAAGGAAAATGATTTTCTCTGAAACTACAGCATTTGGAAAGTGAAGGAACACTCAATTCACTTTGCACAGTGAATTGAAGTGTTGGAACAGACTGCTTCTCTTTCAGAGAAATGCATGTGAGTTTCTTGTGAATGCTTGTAAGGAGCTTAAGGCACTTTCAAAGGAAAGTGATTTTCTCTGAAAGGACAGCATTTAGAATGTGAAGCAACACTCCATTCACTTCGCACAGTGAATTGAAGTGTTGTAACAGACTGCTTCTCTTTCAGAGAAACGGATGTGAGTTTTTGTGAATGCTTGTAAGTAGCTTAAGGCAATTTCAAAGGAAAGTGATTTTCTCTGAAAGGACAGCATTTAGAAAGTGAAGCAGCACTCCATTCACTTCGCACAGCTAATTGATATGTTGGAACAGACTGCTTCTCTTACATAGAAACGCATGTGAATTTCTTTCGAATGCTTGTAAGTAGCTGAAGGAACTTTCAAAGGAAGTGATTTTCTCTGAAATTACAGCATTTAGAAAGTGAAGCAATACTCCATTCACTTCTCACAGTGAATTGAAGTGTTGGAACAGACTGCTTCTCTTTCAGAGAAATGGATGTGAGTTTTTTGTGAATGCTTGTAAATAGCTTAAGGCACTTTCAAAGGAAAGTTATATTCTCTGAAAGGACAGCATTTAGAAAGTGAAGCAACACTCCATTCACTTCGCACAGTGAATTGAAGTATTGGAACAGACTACTTCTCTTTCAGAGAAACGCATGTGAATTTCTGTTGAACGCTTGTAAGTAGCCTAAGGCACTTTCAAAGGAAAGTGATTTTCTCTGAAAGGACAGCATTTAGAAAGTGAAGCAAAACTCCATTCACTTCGCACAGTGAATTCAAGTGTTCGAACAGACAACTTCTCTTTCATAGAAACGCATTTGTGTTTTCTGTGAATGCTTGTAAGTAGCTTAAGGCACTTTCAAAGGAAAATGATTTTCTCTGAAACTACAGCATTTAGAATGTGAAGGAACACTCCATTCACTTCGCACAGTGAATTGAAGTGTTGGAACAGACAGTTTCTTTTTCAGAGAAATGGATGTGAGTATTTTGTGAATGCTTGTAAGTAGCTTAAGGCACTTTCAAAGGAAAGTGATTTTCTCTGAAAGGACAGCATTTAGAAAGTGAAGCAACACTCCATTCACTTCGCACAGTGAATTGAAGTGTTGGAACAGACTGCTTCTGTTGTAGAGAAATGGATGTGAGTTTTTTGTGAATGCTTGTAAGTAGCTTAAGGCACTTTCAAAGGAAAGTGATTTTCTCTGAAAGGACAGCATTTAGAAAGTGAAGCAACACTCCATTCACTTCGCACAGTGAATTGAAGTGTTGAAACAGACAGCTTCTCTTTCATAGAAACGCATTTGAGTTTCCTGTGAATGCTTGTAAGTAGCTTAAGGAACTTTCAAAGGAAAGTGATTTTCTCTGAAACTACAGCATTTAGAAAGCGAAGCAACACTCCATTCACTTCGCACAGTGAATTGAAGTGTTGGAACAGACAGCTTCTATTTCAGAGAAATGCATGTGAGTTTCTTGTGAATGATTGAAAGTAGCTTAAGGAACTTTCAAAATAAAGTGATTTTCTCTGAATGGACATCATTTAGAAAGCGAAGCAACACTCCATTCACTTCGCACAGTGAATTCAAGTGTTGTAATAGACTGCTTCTTCTCTCAGAGAAACGGATGTGAGTTTTTTGTGAATGCTTGTAAGTTGCTAAAGTCACTTTCAAAGGAAAGTGATTTTCTCTGAAAGGACAGCATTTAGAAAGTGAAGCAACACTCCATTCACTTCGCACAGTGAATTGTAGTGTTGGAACAGACTGCTTTTCTTTCAGAAAAATGGATGTGAGTTTTTTGTGACTGTTTGTAAGTAGCTTAAGGCTCTTTCAAAGGAAAGTGATTTTCTCTGAAAGGACCGCATTTAGAAAGTGAAGAAACACTCCATTCACTCGCACAGTGAATTGAAGTGCTTTAATGGACTGCTTCTCTTTCAGAGAAACGGATGTGAGTTTTTTGTGAATGCTTGTAAGTAGCTTAAGGCACTTTCCAAGGAAAGTGATTTTCTCTGAAAGGACAGCATTTAGAAAGTGAAAAGCACTCCATTCACTTCGCACAGTGAATTGAAGTGTTGGAACCGACAGCTTCTCTTTCATAGAAACGCATTTGAGTTTCCTGTGAATGCTTGTAAGTAGCTTAAGGAACTTTCAAAGGAAAGTGATTTTCTCTGAAACTACAGCATTTAGAAAGTGAAGCAACACTCGATTCACTTCGCACAGTGAATTGAAGTGTTGGAACAGACAGCTTCTCTTTCAGAGAAATGCATGTGAGTTTCTTGTGAATGCTTGTAAGTAGCCTAAGGCACTTTCAAAGGGAAGTGATTTTCTCTAAAGGACAGCATTTAGAAAGTGAAGCAACACTCCATTCACTTCGCACAGTGAATTGAAGTGTTGTTACAGACTGCTTCTGTTTTAGAGAAACGGTTGTGAGTTTTTTGTGAATGCTTGTAAGTAGCTTAAGGCACTTTCAAAGGAAAGTGATTTTCTCTGAAAGGACAGCATTTAGAAAGTGAAGCAACACTCCATTCACTTTGCACAGTGAATTGAAGTGTTGGAACAGACAGCTTCTCTTTCATAGAAACGCATTTGAGTTTCCTGTGAATGCTTGTAAGTAGCTTAAGGAACATTCAAAGGAAAGTGATTTTCTCTGAAACGACAGCATTTAGAAAGTGAAGCAACACTCCATTCACTTCGCACAGTGAATTGAAGTGTTGGAAAAGACAGCTTCTCTTTCAGAGAAATGCATGTGAGTTTATTGTGAATGCTTGTAAGTAGCCTAAGGCACTTTCAAAGGAAAGTGATTTTCTCTGAAAGGACAGCATTTAGAAAGCGAAGCAACACTCCATTCACTTCGCACAGTGAATTGAAGTGTTGTTACAGACTGCTTCTGTTTTAGAGAAACGGTTGTGAGTTTTTTGTGAATGCTTGTAAGTAGCTTAAAGCACTTTCAAAAAAAAATGATTTTCTCTGAAAGGATAGCATTTAGAAAGTGAAGCAACACTCCATTAACTTCGCACAGTGAATTGAAGTGTTGGAACCGACAACTTCTCTTTCATAGAAACGCATTTGTGTTTCCTGTGAATGCTTGTAAGTAGCTTAAGGAACTTTCAAAGGAAAGTGATTTTCTCTGAAACTATAACATTTAGAAAGTGAACGAACACTCCATTCACTTCGCACAGTGAATTGAAGTGTTGTAATAGACTGCTTCTCATTCAGAGAAACGGATGTGAGTTTTTTGTGAATGCTTGTAAGTAGCTTAAGGCACTTTCAAAGGAAAGTGATTTTCTCTGAAAGGACAGCATTTAGAAAGTGAAGCAACACTCCATTCACTTCGCACAGTGAATTCAAGTGTTGGAACAGACAGCTTTTCTTTCATAGAAACGGATTTGAGTTTCCTGTGAATGCTTATAAGTAGCTTAAGACACTTTCAAAGGAAAGTGATTTTCTCTGAAACTACAGCATTTAGAAAGTGAAGGAACACTCCATTCACTTTTCACAGTGAAATGAAGTGTTGGAACAGACTGCTTCTCTTTCAGAGAAATGCATGTGTGTTTCTTGTGAATGCTTGTAAGTAGCTTAAGGCACTTTCAAAGGAAAGTGATTTTCTCTGAAAGGACAGCATTTAGAAAGTGAAGCAAAACTCCATTCACTTCGCACAGTGAATTCAAGTGTTCGAACAGACAACTTCTCTTTCATAGAAACGCATTTGTGTTTTCTGTGAATGCTTGTAAGTAGCTTAAGGCACTTTCAAAGGAAAATGATTTTCTCTGAAACTACAGCATTTAGAATGTGAAGGAACACTCCATTCACTTCGCACAGTGAATTGAAGTGTTGGAACAGACAGCTTCTCTTTCAGAGAAATGCATGTGAGTTTATTGTGAATGCTTGGAAGTAGCCTAAGGCACTTTCAAAGGAAAGTGATTTTCTCTGAAAGGACAGCATTTAGAAAGTGAAGCAACACTCCATTCACTTCGCACAGTGAATTGAAGTGTTGTTACAGACTGCTTCTGTTTTAGAGAAACGGTTGTGAGTTTTTTGTGAATGCTTGTAAGTAGCTTAAGGCACTTTCAAAGGAAAGTGATTTTCTCTGAAAGGACAGCATTTAGAAAGTGAAGCAACACTCCATTCACTTCGCACAGTGAATTGAAGTGTTGGAACCGACAGCTTCTCTTTCATAGAAACGCATTTGAGTTTCCTGTGAATGCTTGTAAGTAGCTTAAGAAACTTTCAAAGGAAAGTGATTTTCTCTGAAACTACAGCATTTAGAAAGTGAAGCAACACTCCATTCACTTTGCACAGTGAATTGAAGTGTTGGAACAGACTGCTTCTCTTTCTGAGAAATGCATGTGAGTTTCTTGTGAATGCTTGTAAGTAGCTTAAGGCACTTTCAAAGGAAAGTATTTTCTCTGAAAGGACAGCATTTAGAATGTGAAGCAGAACTCCATTCACTTCACACAGTGAATTGAAGTGTTGGAACAGACTGCTTCTCTTTCAGAGAAACACATGTGAATTTCTGTTGAATGCTTGTAAGTAGCTTAAGGCACTTTCAAAGGAAGTGATTTTCTCTGAAAGGACACCATTTAGAAAGTGAAGCAACACTACATTCACTTCGCACAGTGAATTGAAGTGTTGGAACAGAGTGCTTCTCTTTAGAGAAATGGATGTGAGTTTTTTGTGAATGCTTGTAAGTAGCTTAAGGCAATTTCAAAGGAAAGAGATTTTCTCTGAAAGAACAGCATTTAGAAAGTGAAGCAACACTCCATTCACTTCGCACAGTGAATTGAAGTGTTGGAACAGACAACTTCTCTTTCATAGAAACGCATTTGAGTTTCCTGAAAATGCTTGTAAGTAGCTTAAGGCACTTTCAAAGGAAAGTGATTTTCTCTGAAACTACAGCATTTAGAATGTGAAGGAACACTCCATTCACTTTGCACAGTGAATTGAAGTGTTGGAACAGACAGCTTCTCTTTCAGAGAAATGCATGTGAGTTTCTTGTGAATGCTTGGAGTAGCCTAAGGCACTTTCAAAGGAAAGTGATTTTCTCTGAAAGGACAGCATTTAGAAAGTGAAGCAACACTCCATTCACTTTGCACAGTGAATTGAAGTGTTGGAAAAGACTGCTTCTCTTTCAGAGAAATGCATGTGAATTTCTCTTGAATGCTTGTAAGTAGCTTAAGGCACTTTCAAAGGAAATGATTTTCTCTGAAAGGACAGCATTTAGAAAGTGAAGCAACACTCCATTCACTTCGCACAGTGAATTGAAGTATTGGAACAGACTGCTTCTCTTTCAGAGAAACGCATGTGAATTTCTGTTGAATGCTTGTAAGTAGCTGAAGGCACTTTCAAAGAAAGTGATTTTCTCTGAAAGTACAGCGTTTAGAAAGTGAAGCAATACTCCATTCACTTCGCACAGTGAATTGAAGTGTTGGAACAGACTGCTTCTCTTTCAGAGAAATGGATGTGAGTTTTTTGTGAATGCTTGTAAGTAGCTTAAGGAACTTTCAAAGGAAAGTGATTTTCTCTGAAAGGACAGCATTTAGAAAGTGAAGAAACACTCCATTCACTTCGCACAGTGAATTGAAGTGTTGGAACAGACAGCTTTTCTTTCATAGAAACGCATTTGAGTTTCCTGTGAATGCTTGTAAGTAGCTTAAGGAACTTTCAAAGGAAAGTGATTTTCTCTGAAACTACAGCATTTAGAAAGTGAAGCAACACTCCATTCACTTCGCACAGTGAATTGAAGTGTTGGAACAGACTGCTCTTCTTTCAGAGTAACGCATGTGAATTTCTGTTGAATGCTTGTAAGTAGCTTAAGGCATGTTCAAAGGAAGTGATTTTCTCTGAAAGGACAGCATTTAGAAAGTGAAGCAACACTCCATTCACTTCGCACAGTGAATTGAAGTGTTGGAACAGACAACTTCTCTTTCATAGAAACGCATTTGAGTTTCCTGAAAATGCTTGTAAGTAGCTTAAGGCACTTTCAAAGGAAAGTGATTTTCTCTGAAACTACAGCATTTAGAATGTGAAGGAACACTCCATTCACTTCGCACAGTGAATTGAAGTGTTGGAACAGACAGCTTCTCTTTCAGAGAAATGCATGTGAGTTTCTTGTGAATGCTTGGAGTAGCCTAAGGCACTTTCAAAGGAAAGTGATTTTCTCTGAAAGGACAGCATTTAGAAAGTGAAGCAACACTCCATTCACTTTGCACAGTGAATTGAAGTGTTGGAACAGTCTGCTTCTCTTTCAGAGAAACGCATGTGAATTTCTGTTGAATGCTTGTTAGTAGCTTAAGGCACTTTCAAAGGAAACTGATTTTCTCTGAAAGGACAGCATTTAGAAAGTGAACTAACACTCCATTCACTTCGCACAGTGAATTGAAGTGTTGGAACAGACAACTCCTCTTTCATAGAAACACATTTGAGTTTCCTGTGAATGCTTGTAAGTGGCTTAAGGCACTTTCAAAGGAAAGTGATTTTCTCTGAAACTACAGCATTTAGAATGTGAGGGAACACTCCATTCACTTCGCACCGTGAACTGAAGTGTTGGAACAGACAGCTTCTCTTTCAGAGAAATGCATGTGAGTTTCTTGTGAATGCTTGAGAGTAGCTTAAGGCACTTTCAAAGGAAAGTGATTTTCTCTGAAATGACATCATTTAGAAAGTGAAGCAACACTCCATTCACTTCGCACAGTGAATTGAAGTGTTGTAATAGACTGCTTCTCTTTCAGAGAAACGGATGTGAGTTTTTTGTGAATGCTTGTAAGTAGCTTAAGGCACTTTCCAAGGAAAGTGATTTTCTCTGAAAGGACAGCATTTAGAAAGTGAAGCAACACTCCATTCACTTCGCACAGCTAATTGAAGTGTTGGAACAGACTGCTTCTCTTACATAGAAACGCATGTGAATTTCTGTTGAATGCTTGTAAGTAGCTGAAGGCACTTTCAAAGAAAGTGATTTTCTCTGAAAGTACATCGTTTAGAAAGTGAAGCAATACTCCATTCACTTCGCACAGTGAATTGAAGTGTTGGAACAGACTGCTTCTCTTTCAGAGAAATGGATGTGAGTTTTTTGTGAATGCTTGTAAGTAGCTTAAGGAACTTTCAAAGGAAAGTGATTTTCTCTGAAAGGACAGCATTTAGAAAGTGAAGAAACACTCCATTCACTTCGCACAGTGAATTGAAGTGTTGGAACAGACAGCTTTTCTTTCATAGAAACGCATTTGAGTTTCCTGTGAATGCTTGTAAGTAGCTTAAGGAACTTTCAAAGGAAAGTGATTTTCTCTGAAACTACAGCATTTAGAAAGTGAAGCAACACTCGTTTCACTTCGCACAGTGAATTGAAGTGTTGGAACAGACAGCTTCTCTTTCAGAGAAATGCATGTGAGTTTCTTTTGAATGCTTGTAAGTAGCCTAAGGCACTTTCAAAGGGAAATGATTTTCTCTGAAAGGACAGCATTTAGAAAGTGAAGCAACACTCCATTCACTTCGCACAGTGAATTGAAGTGTTGTTACAGACTGCTTCTGTTTTAGAGAAACGGTTGTGAGTTTTTTGTGAATGCTTGTAAGTAGCTTAAAGCACTTTCCAAGGAAAGTGATTTTCTCTGAAAGGACAGCATTTAGAAAGTGAAGCAACACTCCATTCACTTCGCACAGTGAATTGAAGTGTTGGAACAGACTGCTCTTCTTTCAGAGTAACGCATGTGAATTTCTGTTGAATGCTTGTAAGTAGCTTAAGGCATGTTCAAAGGAAGTGATTTTCTCTGAAAGGACAGCATTTAGAAAGTGAAGCAACACTCCATTCACTTTGCACATTGAATTGAAGTGTTGGAACAGACAGCTTCTCTTTCATAGAAACGCATTTGAGTTTCCTGTGAATGCTTGTAAGTAGCTTAAGGAACATTCAAAGGAAAGTGATTTTCTCTGAAACTACAGCATTTAGAAAGTGAAGCAACACTCCATTCACTTCGCACAGTGAATTGAAGTGTTGGAAAAGACAGCTTCTCTTTCAGAGAAATGCATGTGAGTTTCTTGTGAATGCTTGTAAGTAGCCTAAGGCACTTTCAAAGGAAAGTGATTTTCTCTGAAAGGACAGCATTTAGAAAGTGAAGCAACACTCCATTCACTTTGCACAGTGAATTGAAGTGTTGGAAAAGACTGCTTCTCTTTCAGAGAAATGCATGTGAATTTCTCTTGAATGCTTGTAAGTAGCTTAAGGCACTTTCAAAGGAAATGATTTTCTCTGAAAGGACAGCATTTAGAAAGTGAAGCAACACTCCATTCACTTCGCACAGTGAATTGAAGTATTGGAACAGTCTGCTTCTCTTTCAGAGAAACGCATGTGAATTTCTGTTGAATGCTTGTTAGTAGCTTAAGGCACTTTCAAAGGAAAGTGATTTTCTCTGAAAGGACAGCATTTAGAAAGTGAAGAAACACTCCATTCACTTCGCACAGTGAATTGAAGTGTTGGAACAGACTGCTTCTCTTTCAGAGAAATGCATGTGAGTTTCTTGTGAATGCTTGTAAGTAGCTTAAGGCACTTTCAAAGGAAAGTGATTTTCTCTGAAAGGACAGCATTTAGAAAGTGAACTAACACTCCATTCACTTCGCACAGTGAATTGAAGTGTTGGAACAGACTGCTTCTCTTTCATAGAAACGCATTTGAGTTTCCTGTGAATGCTTGTAAGTAGCTTAAGGAACATTCAAAGGAAAGTGATTTTCTCTGAAACTACAGCATTTAGAAAGTGAAGCAACACTCCATTCACTTCGCACAGTGAATTGAAGTGTTGGAACAGACTGCTTCTCTTTCAGAGAAATGCATGTGAGTTTCTTGTGAATGCTTGTAAGTAGCTTAAGGCACTTTCCAAGGAAAGTGATTTTCTCTGAAAGGACAGCATTTAGAAAGTGAAGCAACACTCCATTCACTTCGCACAGCTAATTGAAGTGTTGGAACAGACTGCTTCTCTTACATAGAAACGCATGTGAATTTCTGTTGAATGCTTGTAAGTAGCTGAAGGCACTTTCAAAGAAAGTGATTTTCTCTGAAAGTACAGCGTTTAGAAAGTGAAGCAATACTCCATTCACTTCGCACAGTGAATTGAAGTGTTGGAACAGACTGCTTCTCTTTCAGAGAAATGGATGTGAGTTTTTTGTGAATGCTTGTAAGTAGCTTAAGGGACTTTCAAAGGAAAGTGATTTTCTCTGAAAGGACAGCATTTAGAAAGTGAAGAAACACTCCATTCACTTCGCACATTGAATTGAAGTGTTGGAACAGACAGCTTTTCTTTCATAGAAACGCATTTGAGTTTCCTGTGAATGCTTGTAAGTAGCTTAAGGAACTTTCAAAGGAAAGTGATTTTCTCTGAAACTACAGCATTTAGAAAGTGAAGCAACACTCGATTCACTTCGCACAGTGAATTGAAGTGTTGGAACAGACAGCTTCTCTTTCAGAGAAATGCATGTGAATTTCTTGTGAATGCTTGTAAGTAGCCTAAGGTACTTTCAAAGGGAAGTGATTTTCTCTGAAAGGACAGCATTTAGAAAGTGAAGCAACACTCCATTCACTTCGCACAGTGAATTGAAGTGTTGTAATAGACTGCTTCTCTTTCAGAGAAACGGATGTGAGTTTTTTGTGAATGCTTGTAAGTAGCTTAAGGCACTTTCCAAGGAAAGTGATTTTCTCTGAAAGGACAGCATTTAGAAAGTGAAGCAACACTCCATTCACTTCGCACAGCTAATTGAAGTGTTGGAACAGACTGCTTCTCTTACATAGAAACGCATGTGAATTTCTGTTGAATGCTTGTAAGTAGCTGAAGGCACTTTCAAAGAAAGTGATTTTCTCTGAAAGTACAGCGTTTAGAAAGTGAAGCAATACTCCATTCACTTCGCACAGTGAATTGAAGTGTTGGAACAGACTGCTTCTCTTTCAGAGAAATGGATGTGAGTTTTTTGTGAATGCTTGTAAGTAGCTTAAGGAACTTTCAAAGGAAAGTGATTTTCTCTGAAAGGACAGCATTTAGAAAGTGAAGAAACACTCCATTCACTTCGCACAGTGAATTGAAGTGTTGGAACAGACAGCTTTTCTTTCATAGAAACGCATTTGAGTTTCCTGTGAATGCTTGTAAGTAGCTTAAGGAACTTTCAAAGGAAAGTGATTTTCTCTGAAACTACAGCATTTAGAAAGTGAAGCAACACTCGTTTCACTTCGCACAGTGAATTGAAGTGTTGGAACAGACAGCTTCTCTTTCAGAGAAATGCATGTGAGTTTCTTTTGAATGCTTGTAAGTAGCCTAAGGCACTTTCAAAGGGAAATGATTTTCTCTGAAAGGACAGCATTTAGAAAGTGAAGCAACACTCCATTCACTTCGCACAGTGAATTGAAGTGTTGTTACAGACTGCTTCTGTTTTAGAGAAACGGTTGTGAGTTTTTTGTGAATGCTTGTAAGTAGCTTAAAGCACTTTCCAAGGAAAGTGATTTTCTCTGAAAGGACAGCATTTAGAAAGTGAAGCAACACTCCATTCACTTCGCACAGTGAATTGAAGTGTTGGAACAGACTGCTCTTCTTTCAGAGTAACGCATGTGAATTTCTGTTGAATGCTTGTAAGTAGCTTAAGGCATGTTCAAAGGAAGTGATTTTCTCTGAAAGGACAGCATTTAGAAAGTGAAGCAACACTCCATTCACTTTGCACATTGAATTGAAGTGTTGGAACAGACAGCTTCTCTTTCATAGAAACGCATTTGAGTTTCCTGTGAATGCTTGTAAGTAGCTTAAGGAACATTCAAAGGAAAGTGATTTTCTCTGAAACTACAGCATTTAGAAAGTGAAGCAACACTCCATTCACTTCGCACAGTGAATTGAAGTGTTGGAAAAGACAGCTTCTCTTTCAGAGAAATGCATGTGAGTTTCTTGTGAATGCTTGTAAGTAGCCTAAGGCACTTTCAAAGGAAAGTGATTTTCTCTGAAAGGACAGCATTTAGAAAGTGAAGCAACACTCCATTCACTTTGCACAGTGAATTGAAGTGTTGGAAAAGACTGCTTCTCTTTCAGAGAAATGCATGTGAATTTCTCTTGAATGCTTGTAAGTAGCTTAAGGCACTTTCAAAGGAAATGATTTTCTCTGAAAGGACAGCATTTAGAAAGTGAAGCAACACTCCATTCACTTCGCACAGTGAATTGAAGTATTGGAACAGTCTGCTTCTCTTTCAGAGAAACGCATGTGAATTTCTGTTGAATGCTTGTTAGTAGCTTAAGGCACTTTCAAAGGAAAGTGATTTTCTCTGAAAGGACAGCATTTAGAAAGTGAAGAAACACTCCATTCACTTCGCACAGTGAATTGAAGTGTTGGAACAGACTGCTTCTCTTTCAGAGAAATGCATGTGAGTTTCTTGTGAATGCTTGTAAGTAGCTTAAGGCACTTTCAAAGGAAAGTGATTTTCTCTGAAAGGACAGCATTTAGAAAGTGAACTAACACTCCATTCACTTCGCACAGTGAATTGAAGTGTTGGAACAGACTGCTTCTCTTTCATAGAAACGCATTTGAGTTTCCTGTGAATGCTTGTAAGTAGCTTAAGGAACATTCAAAGGAAAGTGATTTTCTCTGAAACTACAGCATTTAGAAAGTGAAGCAACACTCCATTCACTTCGCACAGTGAATTGAAGTGTTGGAACAGACTGCTTCTCTTTCAGAGAAATGCATGTGAGTTTCTTGTGAATGCTTGTAAGTAGCTTAAGGCACTTTCCAAGGAAAGTGATTTTCTCTGAAAGGACAGCATTTAGAAAGTGAAGCAACACTCCATTCACTTCGCACAGCTAATTGAAGTGTTGGAACAGACTGCTTCTCTTACATAGAAACGCATGTGAATTTCTGTTGAATGCTTGTAAGTAGCTGAAGGCACTTTCAAAGAAAGTGATTTTCTCTGAAAGTACAGCGTTTAGAAAGTGAAGCAATACTCCATTCACTTCGCACAGTGAATTGAAGTGTTGGAACAGACTGCTTCTCTTTCAGAGAAATGGATGTGAGTTTTTTGTGAATGCTTGTAAGTAGCTTAAGGGACTTTCAAAGGAAAGTGATTTTCTCTGAAAGGACAGCATTTAGAAAGTGAAGAAACACTCCATTCACTTCGCACATTGAATTGAAGTGTTGGAACAGACAGCTTTTCTTTCATAGAAACGCATTTGAGTTTCCTGTGAATGCTTGTAAGTAGCTTAAGGAACTTTCAAAGGAAAGTGATTTTCTCTGAAACTACAGCATTTAGAAAGTGAAGCAACACTCGATTCACTTCGCACAGTGAATTGAAGTGTTGGAACAGACAGCTTCTCTTTCAGAGAAATGCATGTGAATTTCTTGTGAATGCTTGTAAGTAGCCTAAGGTACTTTCAAAGGGAAGTGATTTTCTCTGAAAGGACAGCATTTAGAAAGTGAAGCAACACTCCATTCACTTCGCACAGTGAATTGAAGTGTTGTTACAGACTGCTTCTGTTTTAGAGAAACGGTTGTGAGTTTTTTGTGAATGCTTGTAAGTAGCTTAAAGCACTTTCCAAGGAAAGTGATTTTCTCTGAAAGAACAGCATTTAGAAAGTGAAGCAACACTCCATTCACTTCGCACAGTGAATTGAAGTGTTGGAACAGACTGCTCTTCTTTCAGAGTAACGCATGTGAATTTCTGTTGAATGCTTGTAAGTAGCTTAAGGCACGTTCAAAGGAAGTGATTTTCTCTGAAAGGACAGCATTTAGAAAGTGAAGCAACACTCCATTCACTTTGCACATTGAATTGAAGTGTTGGAACAGACAGCTTCTCTTTCATAGAAACGCATTTGAGTTTCCTGTGAATGCTTGTAAGTAGCTTAAGGAACATTCAAAGGAAAGTGATTTTCTCTGAAACTACAGCATTTAGAAAGTGAAGCAACACTCCATTCACTTCGCACAGTGAATTGAATTGTTGGAAAAGACAGCTTCTCTTTCAGAGAAATGCATGTGAGTTTATTGTGAATGCTTGTAAGTAGCCTAAGGCACTTTCAAAGGAAAGTGATTTTCTCTGAAAGGACAGCATTTAGAAAGTGAAGGAACACTCCATTCACTTCGCACAGTGAATTGAAGTGTTGTTACAGACTGCTTCTGTTTTAGAGAAACGGTTGTGAGTTTTTTGTGAATGCTTGTAAGTAGCTTAAGGCACTTTCAAAGGAAAGTGATTTTCTCTGAAAGGACAGCATTTAGAAAGTGAAGCAACACTCCATTCTCTTCGCACAGTGAATTGAAGTGTTGGAACCGACAGCTTCTCTTTCATAGAAACGCATTTGAGTTTCCTGTGAATGCTTGTAAGTAGCTTAAGAAACTTTCAAAGGAAAGTGATTTTCTCTGAAACTACAGCATTTAGAAAGTGAAGCAACACTCCATTCACTTTGCACAGTGAATTGAAGTGTTGGAACAGACTGCTTCTCTTTCTGAGAAATGCATGTGAGTTTCTTGTGAATGCTTGTAAGTAGCTTAAGGCACTTTCAAAGGAAAGTATTTTCTCTGAAAGGACAGCATTTAGAATGTGAAGCAGAACTCCATTCACTTCGCACAGTGAATTGAAATGTTGGAACAGACTGCTTCTCTTTCAGAGAAACACATGTGAATTTCTGTTGAATGCTTGTAAGTAGCTTAAGGCACTTTCAAAGGAAGTGATTTTCTCTGAAAGGACACCATTTAGAAAGTGAAGCAACACTACATTCACTTCGCACAGTGAATTGAAGTGTTGGAACAGAGTGCTTCTCTTTAGAGAAATGGATGTGAGTTTTTTGTGAATGCTTGTAAGTAGCTTAAGGCAATTTCAAAGGAAAGAGATTTTCTCTGAAAGGACAGCATTTAGAAAGTGAAGCAACACTCCATTCACTTCGCACAGTGAATTGAAGTGTTGGAACAGACTGCTTCTCTTTCAGAGTAACGCATGTGAATTTCTGTTGAATGCTTGTAAGTAGCTTAAGGCACTTTCAAAGGAAAGTGATTTTCTCTGAAAGGACAGCATTTAGAAAGTGAAGCAACACTCCATTCACTTCGCACAGTGAATTGAAGTGTTGGAACAGACAACTTCTCTTTCATAGAAACGCATTTGAGTTTCCTGAAAATGCTTGTAAGTAGCTTAAGGCACTTTCAAAGGAAAGTGATTTTCTCTGAAACTACAGCATTTAGAATGTGAAGGAACACTCCATTCACTTCGCACAGTGAATTGAAGTGTTGGAACAGACAGCTTCTCTTTCAGAGAAATGCATGTGAGTTTCTTGTGAATGCTTGGAGTAGCCTAAGGCACTTTCAAAGGAAAGTGATTTTCTCTGAAAGGACAGCATTTAGAAAGTGAAGCAACACTCCATTCACTTTGCACAGTGAATTGAAGTGTTGGAAAAGACTGCTTCTCTTTCAGAGAAATGCATGTGAATTTCTCTTGAATGCTTGTAAGTAGCTTAAGGCACTTTCAAAGGAAATGATTTTCTCTGAAAGGACAGCATTTAGAAAGTGAAGCAACACTCCATTCACTTCGCACAGTGAATTGAAGTATTGGAACAGTCTGCTTCTCTTTCAGAGAAACGCATGTGAATTTCTGTTGAATGCTTGTTAGTAGCTTAAGGCACTTTCAAAGGAAAGTGATTTTCTCTGAAAGGACAGCATTTAGAAAGTGAACTAACACTCCATTCACTTCGCACAGTGAATTGAAGTGTTGGAACAGACAACTCCTCTTTCATAGAAACACATTTGAGTTTCCTGTGAATGCTTGTAAGTGGCTTAAGACACTTTCAAAGGAAAGTGATTTTCTCTGAAACTACAGCATTTAGAATGTGAGGGAACACTCCATTCACTTCGCACCGTGAATTGAAGTGTTGGAACAGACAGCTTCTCTTTCAGAGAAATGCATGTGAGTTTCTTGTGAATGCTTGTAAGTAGCTTAAGGCACTTTCAAAGGAAAGTGATTTTCTCTGAAACGACAGCATTTAGAAAGTGAAGAAACACTCCATTCACTTCGCACAGTGAATTGAAGTGTTGTAATAGACTGCTTCTCTTTCAGAGAAACGGATGTGAGTATTTTGTGAATGCTTGTAAGTAGCTTAAGGCACTTTCAAAGGAAAGTGATTTTCTCTGAAAAGACAGCATTTAGAAAGTGAAGCAACACTCCATTCACTTCGCACAGCTAATTGAAGTGTTGGAACAGACTGCTTCTCTTACATAGAAACGCATGTGAATTTCTGTTGAATGCTTGTAAGTAGCTGAAGGCACTTTCAAAGCTAGTGATTTTCTCTGAAATTACAGCATTTAGAAAGTGAAGCAATACTCCATTCACTTCGCACAGTGAATTGAAGTGTTGGAACAGACTGCTTCTCTTTCAGAGAAATGGATGTGAGTTTTTTGTGAATGATTGTAAGTAGCTTAAGGCACTTTCCAAGGAAAGTGATTTTCTCTGAAAGGACAGCATTTAGAAAGTGAAGCAACACTCCATTCACTTCGCACAGTGAATTGAAGTGTTGAAAAAGACTGCTTCTCTTTCAGAGTAACGTATGTGAATTTCTGTTGAATGCTTGTAAGTAGCTTAAGGCACGTTAAAAGGAAGTGATTTTCTCTGAAAGGACAGCATTTAGAAAGTGAAGCAACACTCCATTCACTTCGCACAGTGAATTGAAGTGTTGGAACAGACAGCTTCTCTTTCATAGAAACGCATTTGAGTTTCCTGTGAATGCTTGTAAGTAGCTTAAGGAACATTCAAAGGAAAGTGATTTTCTCTGAAACTACAGCATTTAGAAAGTGAAGCCACACTCCATTCACTTCGCACAGTGAATTGAAGTGTTGGAAAAGACAGCTTCTCTTTCAGAGAAATGCATGTGAGTTTCTTGTGAATGCTTGTAAGTAGCCTAAGGCACTTTCAAAGGAAAGTGATTTTCTCTGAAAGGACAGCATTTAGAAAGTGAAGCAACACTCCATTCACTTTGCACAGTGAATTGAAGTGTTGGAAAAGACTGCTTCTCTTTCAGAGAAATGCATGTGAATTTCTCTTGAATGCTTGTAAGTAGCTTAAGGCACTTTCAAAGGAAATGATTTTCTCTGAAAGGACAGCATTTAGTAAGTGAAGCAACACTCCATTCACTTCGCACAGTGAATTGAAGTATTGGAACAGTCTGCTTCTCTTTCAGAGAAACGCATGTGAATTTCTGTTGAATGCTTATTAGTAGCTTAAGGCACTTTCAAAGGAAAGTGATTTTCTCTGAAAGGACAGCATTTAGAAAGTGAACTAACACTCCATTCACTTCGCACAGTGAATTGAAGTGTTGGAACAGACTGCTTCTCTTTCAGAGAAATGCATGTGAGTTTCTTGTGAATGCTTGTAAGTAGCTTAAGGCACTTTCAAAGGAAAGTGATTTTCTCTGAAATGACATCATTTAGAAAGTGAAGCAACACTCCATTCACTTCGCACAGTGAATTGAAGTGTTGTAATAGACTGCTTCTCTCAGAGAAACGGATGTGAGTTTTTTGTGAATGCTTGTAAGTAGCTTAAGGCACTTTCCAAGGAAAGTGATTTTCTCTGAAAGGACAGCATTTAGAAAGTGAAGCAACACTCCATTCACTTCGCACAGCTAATTGAAGTGTTGGAACAGACTGCTTCTCTTACATAGAAACGCATGTGAATTTCTGTTGAATGCTTGTAAGTAGCTGAAGGCACTTTCAAAGAAAGTGATTTTCTCTGAAAGTACAGCGTTTAGAAAGTGAAGCAATACTCCATTCACTTCGCACAGTGAATTGAAGTGTTGGAACAGACTGCTTCTCTTTCAGAGAAATGGATGTGAGTTTTTTGTGAATGCTTGTAAGTAGCTTAAGGAACTTTCAAAGGAAAGTGATTTTCTCTGAAAGGACAGCATTTAGAAAGTGAAGAAACACTCCATTCACTTCGCACAGTGAATTGAAGTGTTGGAACAGACAGCTTTTCTTTCATAGAAACGCATTTGAGTTTCCTGTGAATGCTTGTAAGTAGCTTAAGGAACTTTCAAAGGAAAGTGATTTTCTCTGAAACTACAGCATTTAGAAAGTGAAGCAACACTCGTTTCACTTCGCACAGTGAATTGAAGTGTTGGAACAGACAGCTTCTCTTTCAGAGAAATGCATGTGAGTTTCTTGTGAATGCTTGTAAGTAGCCTAAGGCACTTTCAAAGGGAAATGATTTTCTCTGAAAGGACAGCATTTAGAAAGTGAAGCAACACTCCATTCACTTCGCACAGTGAATTGAAGTGTTGTTACAGACTGCTTCTGTTTTAGAGAAACGGTTGTGAGTTTTTTGTGAATGCTTGTAAGTAGCTTAAAGCACTTTCCAAGGAAAGTGATTTTCTCTGAAAGGACAGCATTTAGAAAGTGAAGCAACACTCCATTCACTTCGCACAATGAATTGAAGTGTTGGAACAGACTGCTCTTCTTTCAGAGTAACGCATGTGAATTTCTGTTGAATGCTTGTAAGTAGCTTAAGGCACTTTCAAAGGAAATGATTTTCTCTGAAAGGACAGCATTTAGAAAGTGAAGCAACACTCCATTCACTTCGCACAGTGAATTGAAGTATTGGAACAGTCTGCTTCTCTTTCAGAGAAACGCATGTGAATTTCTGTTGAATGCTTGTTAGTAGCTTAAGGCACTTTCAAAGGAAAGTGATTTTCTCTGAAAGGACAGCATTTAGAAAGTGAACTAACACTCCATTCACTTCGCACAGTGAATTGAAGTGTTGGAACAGACAACTCCTCTTTCATAGAAACACATTTGAGTTTCCTGTGAATGCTTGTAAGTGGCTTAAGGCACTTTCAAAGGAAAGTGATTTTCTCTGAAACTACAGCATTTAGAATGTGAGGGAACACTCCATTCACTTCGCACCGTGAATTGAAGTGTTGGAACAGACAGCTTCTCTTTCAGAGAAATGCATGTGAGTTTCTTGTGAATGCTTGTAAGTAGCTTAAGGCACTTTCAAAGGAAAGTGATTTTCTCTGAAACGACAGCATTTAGAAAGTGAAGAAACACTCCATTCACTTCGCACAGTGAATTGAAGTGTTGTAATAGACTGCTTCTCTTTCAGAGAAACGGATGTGAGTATTTTGTGAATGCTTGTAAGTAGCTTAAGGCACTTTCAAAGGAAAGTGATTTTCTCTGAAAAGACAGCATTTAGAAAGTGAAGCAACACTCCATTCACTTCGCACAGCTAATTGAAGTGTTGGAACAGACTGCTTCTCTTACATAGAAACGCATGTGAATTTCTGTTGAATGCTTGTAAGTAGCTGAAGGCACTTTCAAAGCTAGTGATTTTCTCTGAAATTACAGCATTTAGAAAGTGAAGCAATACTCCATTCACTTCGCACAGTGAATTGAAGTGTTGGAACAGACTGCTTCTCTTTCAGAGAAATGGATGTGAGTTTTTTGTGAATGATTGTAAGTAGCTTAAGGCACTTTCCAAGGAAAGTGATTTTCTCTGAAAGGACAGCATTTAGAAAGTGAAGCAACACTCCATTCACTTCGCACAGTGAATTGAAGTGTTGAAACAGACTGCTTCTCTTTCAGAGTAACGTATGTGAATTTCTGTTGAATGCTTGTAAGTAGCTTAAGGCACGTTCAAAGGAAGTGATTTTCTCTGAAAGGACAGCATTTAGAAAGTGAAGCAACACTCCATTCACTTCGCACAGTGAATTGAAGTGTTGGAACAGACAGCTTCTCTTTCATAGAAACGCATTTGAGTTTCCTGTGAATGCTTGTAAGTAGCTTAAGGAACATTCAAAGGAAAGTGATTTTCTCTGAAACTACAGCATTTAGAAAGTGAAGCCACACTCCATTCACTTCGCACAGTGAATTGAAGTGTTGGAAAAGACAGCTTCTCTTTCAGAGAAATGCATGTGAGTTTCTTGTGAATGCTTGTAAGTAGCCTAAGGCACTTTCAAAGGAAAGTGATTTTCTCTGAAAGGACAGCATTTAGAAAGTGAAGCAACACTCCATTCACTTTGCACAGTGAATTGAAGTGTTGGAAAAGACTGCTTCTCTTTCAGAGAAATGCATGTGAATTTCTCTTGAATGCTTGTAAGTAGCTTAAGGCACTTTCAAAGGAAATGATTTTCTCTGAAAGGACAGCATTTAGTAAGTGAAGCAACACTCCATTCACTTCGCACAGTGAATTGAAGTATTGGAACAGTCTGCTTCTCTTTCAGAGAAACGCATGTGAATTTCTGTTGAATGCTTATTAGTAGCTTAAGGCACTTTCAAAGGAAAGTGATTTTCTCTGAAAGGACAGCATTTAGAAAGTGAACTAACACTCCATTCACTTCGCACAGTGAATTGAAGTGTTGGAACAGACTGCTTCTCTTTCAGAGAAATGCATGTGAGTTTCTTGTGAATGCTTGTAAGTAGCTTAAGGCACTTTCCAAGGAAAGTGATTTTCTCTGAAAGGACAGCATTTAGAAAGTGAAGCAACACTCCATTCACTTCGCACAGCTAATTGAAGTGTTGGAACAGACTGCTTCTCTTACATAGAAACGCATGTGAATTTCTGTTGAATGCTTGTAAGTAGCTGAAAGCACTTTCAAAGAAAGTGATTTTCTCTGAAAGTACAGCGTTTAGAAAGTGAAGCAATACTCCATTCACTTCGCACAGTGAATTGAAGTGTTGGAACAGACTGCTTCTCTTTCAGAGAAATGGATGTGAGTTTTTTGTGAATGCTTGTAAGTAGCTTAAGGAACTTTCAAAGGAAAGTGATTTTCTCTGAAAGGACAGCATTTAGAAAGTGAAGAAACACTCCATTCACTTCGCACAGTGAATTGAAGTGTTGGAACAGACAGCTTTTCTTTCATAGAAACGCATTTGAGTTTCCTGTGAATGCTTGTAAGTAGCTTAAGGAACTTTCAAAGGAAAGTGATTTTCTCTGAAACTACAGCATTTAGAAAGTGAAGCAACACTCGTTTCACTTCGCACAGTGAATTGAAGTGTTGGAACAGACAGCTTCTCTTTCAGAGAAATGCATGTGAGTTTCTTGTGAATGCTTGTAAGTAGCCTAAGGCACTTTCAAAGGGAAATGATTTTCTCTGAAAGGACAGCATTTAGAAAGTGAAGCAACACTCCATTCACTTCGCACAGTGAATTGAAGTGTTGTTACAGACTGCTTCTGTTTTAGAGAAACGGTTGTGAGTTTTTTGTGAATGCTTGTAAGTAGCTTAAAGCACTTTCCAAGGAAAGTGATTTTCTCTGAAAGGACAGCATTTAGAAAGTGAAGCAACACTCCATTCACTTCGCACAATGAATTGAAGTGTTGGAACAGACTGCTCTTCTTTCAGAGTAACGCATGTGAATTTCTGTTGAATGCTTGTAAGTAGCTTAAGGCATGTTCAAAGGAAGTGATTTTCTCTGAAAGGACAGCATTTAGAAAGTGAAGCAACACTCCATTCACTTTGCACATTGAATTGAAGTGTTGGAACAGACAGCTTCTCTTTCATAGAAACGCATTTGAGTTTCCTGTGAATGCTTGTAAGTAGCTTAAGGAACATTCAAAGGAAAGTGATTTTCTCTGGAACTACAGCATTTAGAAAGTGAAGCAACACTCCATTCACTTCGCACAGTGAATTGAAGTGTTGGAAAAGACAGCTTCTCTTTCAGAGAAATGCATGTGAGTTTCTTGTGAATGCTTGTAAGTAGCCTAAGGCACTTTCAAAGGAAAGTGATTTTCTCTGAAAGGACAGCATTTAGAAAGTGAAGCAACACTCCATTCACTTTGCACAGTGAATTGAAGTGTTGGAAAAGACTGCTTCTCTTTCAGAGAAATGCATGTGAATTTCTCTTGAATGCTTGTAAGTAGCTTAAGGCACTTTCAAAGGAAATGATTTTCTCTGAAAGGACAGCATTTAGAAAGTGAAGCAACACTCCATTCACTTCGCACAGTGAATTGAAGTATAGGAACAGTCTGCTTCTCTTTCAGAGAAACGCATGTGAATTTCTGTTGAATGCTTGTTAGTAGCTTAAGGCACTTTCAAAGGAAAGTGATTTTCTCTGAAAGGACAGCATTTAGAAAGTGAACTAACACTCCATTCACTTCGCACAGTGAATTGAAGTGTTGGAACAGACTGCTTCTCTTTCAGAGAAATGCATGTGAGTTTCTTGTGAATGCTTGTAAGTAGCTTAAGGCAATTTCAAAGGAAAGTGATTTTCTCTGAAATGACATCATTTAGAAAGTGAAGCAACACTCCATTCACTTCGCACAGCTAATTGAAGTGTTGGAACAGACTGCTTCTCTTACATAGAAACGCATGTGAATTTCTGTTGAATGCTTGTAAGTAGCTGAAGGCACTTTCAAAGAAAGTGATTTTCTCTGAAAGTACAGCGTTTAGAAAGTGAAGCAATACTCCATTCACTTCGCACAGTGAATTGAAGTGTTGGAACAGACTGCTTCTCTTTCAGAGAAATGGATGTGAGTTTTTTGTGAATGCTTGTAAGTAGCTTAAGGAACTTTCAAAGGAAAGTGATTTTCTCTGAAAGGACAGCATTTAGAAAGTGAAGAAACACTCCATTCACTACGCACATTGAATTGAAGTGTTGGAACAGACAGCTTTTCTTTCATAGAAACGCATTTGAGTTTCCTGTGAATGCTTGTAAGTAGCTTAAGGAACTTTCAAAGGAAAGTGATTTTCTCTGAAACTACAGCATTTAGAAAGTGAAGCAACACTCGATTCACTTCGCACAGTGAATTGAAGTGTTGGAACAGACAGCTTCTCTTTCAGAGAAATGCATGTGAATTTCTTGTGAATGCTTGTAAGTAGCCTAAGGTACTTTCAAAGGGAAGTGATTTTCTCTGAAAGGACAGCATTTAGAAAGTGAAGCAACACTCCATTCACTTCGCACAGTGAATTGAAGTGTTGTTACAGACTGCTTCTGTTTTAGAGAAACGGTTGTGAGTTTTTTGTGAATGCTTGTAAGTAGCTTAAAGCACTTTCCAAGGAAAGTGATTTTCTCTGAAAGAACAGCATTTAGAAAGTGAAGCAACACTCCATTCACTTCGCACAGTGAATTGAAGTGTTGGAACAGACTGCTCTTCTTTCAGAGTAACGCATGTGAATTTCTGTTGAATGCTTGTAAGTAGCTTAAGGCACGTTCAAAGGAAGTGATTTTCTCTGAAAGGACAGCATTTAGAAAGTGAAGCAACACTCCATTCACTTTGCACATTGAATTGAAGTGTTGGAACAGACAGCTTCTCTTTCATAGAAACGCATTTGAGTTTCCTGTGAATGCTTGTAAGTAGCTTAAGGAACATTCAAAGGAAAGTGATTTTCTCTGAAACTACAGCATTTAGAAAGTGAAGCAACACTCCATTCACTTCGCACAGTGAATTGAAGTGTTGGAAAAGACAGCTTCTCTTTCAGAGAAATGCATGTGAGTTTATTGTGAATGCTTGTAAGTAGCCTAAGGCACTTTCAAAGGAAAGTGATTTTCTCTGAAAGGACAGCATTTAGAAAGTGAAGCAACACTCCATTCACTTCGCACAGTGAATTGAAGTGTTGTTACAGACTGCTTCTGTTTTAGAGAAACGGTTGTGAGTTTTTTGTGAATGCTTGTAAGTAGCTTAAGGCACTTTCAAAGGAAAGTGATTTTCTCTGAAAGGACAGCATTTAGAAAGTGAAGCAACACTCCATTCACTTCGCACAGTGAATTGAAGTGTTGGAACCGACAGCTTCTCTTTCATAGAAACGCATTTGAGTTTCCTGTGAATGCTTGTAAGTAGCTTAAGAAACTTTCAAAGGAAAGTGATTTTCTCTGAAACTACAGCATTTAGAAAGTGAAGCAACACTCCATTCACTTTGCACAGTGAATTGAAGTGTTGGAACAGACTGCTTCTCTTTCTGAGAAATGCATGTGAGTTTCTTGTGAATGCTTGTAAGTAGCTTAAGGCACTTTCAAAGGAAAGTATTTTCTCTGAAAGGACAGCATTTAGAATGTGAAGCAGAACTCCATTCACTTCGCACAGTGAATTGAAGTGTTGGAACAGACTGCTTCTCTTTCAGAGAAACACATGTGAATTTCTGTTGAATGCTTGTAAGTAGCTTAAGGCACTTTCAAAGGAAGTGATTTTCTCTGAAAGGACACCATTTAGAAAGTGAAGCAACACTACATTCACTTCGCACAGTGAATTGAAGTGTTGGAACAGAGTGCTTCTCTTTAGAGAAATGGATGTGAGTTTTTTGTGAATGCTTGTAAGTAGCTTAAGGCAATTTCAAAGGAAAGAGATTTTCTCTGAAAGGACAGCATTTAGAAAGTGAAGCAACACTCCATTCACTTCGCACAGTGAATTGAAGTGTTGGAACAGACTGCTTCTCTTTCAGAGTAACGCATGTGAATTTCTGTTGAATGCTTGTAAGTAGCTTAAGGCACTTTCAAAGGAAAGTGATTTTCTCTGAAAGGACAGCATTTAGAAAGTGAAGCAACACTCCATTCACTTCGCACAGTGAATTGAAGTGTTGGAACAGACAACTTCTCTTTCATAGAAACGCATTTGAGTTTCCTGAAAATGCTTGTAAGTAGCTTAAGGCACTTTCAAAGGAAAGTGATTTTCTCTGAAACTACAGCATTTAGAATGTGAAGGAACACTCCATTCACTTCGCACAGTGAATTGAAGTGTTGGAACAGACTGTATCTCTTTCAGAGAAATGCATGTGAGTTTCTTGTGAACGCTTGGAGTAGCCTAAGGCACTTTCAAAGGAAAGTGATTTTCTCTGAAAGGACAGCATTTAGAAAGTGAAGCAACACTCCATTCACTTTGCACAGTGAAGTGAAGTGTTGGAAAAGACTGCTTCTCTTTCAGAGAAATGCATGTGAATTTCTCTTGAATGCTTGTAAGTAGCTTAAGGCACTTTCAAAGGAAATGATTTTCTCTGAAAGGACAGCATTTAGAAAGTGAAGCAACACTCCATTCACTTCGCACAGTGAATTGAAGTATTGGAACAGTCTGCTTCTCTTTCAGAGAAACGCATGTGAATTTCTGTTGAATGCTTGTTAGTAGCTTAAGGCACTTTCAAAGGAAAGTGATTTTCTCTGAAAGGACAGCATTTAGAAAGTGAACTAACACTCCATTCACTTCGCACAGTGAATTGAAGTGTTGGAACAGACAACTCCTCTTTCATAGAAACACATTTGAGTTTCCTGTGAATGCTTGTAAGTGGCTTAAGGCACTTTCAAAGGAAAGTGATTTTCTCTGAAACTACAGCATTTAGAATGTGAGGGAACACTCCATTCACTTCGCACCGTGAATTGAAGTGTTGGAACAGACAGCTTCTCTTTCAGAGAAATGCATGTGAGTTTCTTGTGAATGCTTGTAAGTAGCTTAAGGCACTTTCAAAGGAAAGTGATTTTCTCTGAAACGACAGCATTTAGAAAGTGAAGAAACACTCCATTCACTTCGCACAGTGAATTGAAGTGTTGTAATAGACTGCTTCTCTTTCAGAGAAACGGATGTGAGTATTTTGTGAATGCTTGTAAGTAGCTTAAGGCACTTTCAAAGGAAAGTGATTTTCTCTGAAAAGACAGCATTTAGAAAGTGAAGCAACACTCCATTCACTTCGCACAGCTAATTGAAGTGTTGGAACAGACTGCTTCTCTTACATAGAAACGCATGTGAATTTCTGTTGAATGCTTGTAAGTAGCTGAAGGCACTTTCAAAGCTAGTGATTTTCTCTGAAATTACAGCATTTAGAAAGTGAAGCAATACTCCATTCACTTCGCACAGTGAATTGAAGTGTTGGAACAGACTGCTTCTCTTTCAGAGAAATGGATGTGAGTTTTTTGTGAATGATTGTAAGTAGCTTAAGGCACTTTCCAAGGAAAGTGATTTTCTCTGAAAGGACAGCATTTAGAAAGTGAAGCAACACTCCATTCACTTCGCACAGTGAATTGAAGTGTTGAAACAGACTGCTTCTCTTTCAGAGTAACGTATGTGAATTTCTGTTGAATGCTTGTAAGTAGCTTAAGGCACGTTCAAAGGAAGTGATTTTCTCTGAAAGGACAGCATTTAGAAAGTGAAGCAACACTCCATTCACTTCGCACAGTGAATTGAAGTGTTGGAACAGACAGCTTCTCTTTCATAGAAACGCATTTGAGTTTCCTGTGAATGCTTGTAAGTAGCTTAAGGAACATTCAAAGGAAAGTGATTTTCTCTGAAACTACAGCATTTAGAAAGTGAAGCCACACTCCATTCACTTCGCACAGTGAATTGAAGTGTTGGAAAAGACAGCTTCTCTTTCAGAGAAATGCATGTGAGTTTCTTGTGAATGCTTGTAAGTAGCCTAAGGCACTTTCAAAGGAAAGTGATTTTCTCTGAAAGGACAGCATTTAGAAAGTGAAGCAACACTCCATTCACTTTGCACAGTGAATTGAAGTGTTGGAAAAGACTGCTTCTCTTTCAGAGAAATGCATGTGAATTTCTCTTGAATGCTTGTAAGTAGCTTAAGGCACTTTCAAAGGAAATGATTTTCTCTGAAAGGACAGCATTTAGAAAGTGAAGCAACACTCCATTCACTTCGCACAGTGAATTGAAGTATTGGAACAGTCTGCTTCTCTTTCAGAGAAACGCATGTGAATTTCTGTTGAATGCTTATTAGTAGCTTAAGGCACTTTCAAAGGAAAGTGATTTTCTCTGAAAGGACAGCATTTAGAAAGTGAACTAACACTCCATTCACTTCGCACAGTGAATTGAAGTGTTGGAACAGACTGCTTCTCTTTCAGAGAAATGCATGTGAGTTTCTTGTGAATGCTTGTAAGTAGCTTAAGGCAATTTCAAAGGAAAGTGATTTTCTCTGAAATGACATCATTTAGAAAGTGAAGCAACACTCCATTCACTTCGCACAGTGAATTGAAGTGTTGTAATAGACTGCTTCTCTTTCAGAGAAACGGATGTGAGTTTTTTGTGAATGCTTGTAAGTAGCTTAAGGCACTTTCCAAGGAAAGTGATTTTCTCTGAAAGGACAGCATTTAGAAAGTGAAGCAACACTCCATTCACTTCACACAGCTAATTGAAGTGTTGGAACAGACTGCTTCTCTTACATAGAAACGCATGTGAATTTCTGTTGAATGCTTGTAAGTAGCTGAAGGCACTTTCAAAGAAAGTGATTTTCTCTGAAAGTACAGCGTTTAGAAAGTGAAGCAATACTCCATTCACTTCGCACAGTGAATTGAAGTGTTGGAACAGACTGCTTCTCTTTCAGAGAAATGGATGTGAGTTTTTTGTGAATGCTTGTAAGTAGCTTAAGGATCGTTCAAAGGAAAGTGATTTTCTCTGAAAGGACAGCATTTAGAAAGTGAAGAAACACTCCATTCACTTCGCGCAGTGAATTGAAGTGTTGGAACAGACAGCTTCTCTTTCATAGAAACGCATTTGAGTTTCCTGTGAATGCTTGTAAGTAGCTTAAGGAACTTTCAAAGGAAAGTGATTTTCTCTGAAACTACAGCATTTAGAAAGTGAAGCAACACTCGATTTACTTCGCACAGTGAATTGAAGTGTTGGAACAGACAGCTTCTCTTTCAGAGAAATGCATGTTAGTTTCTTGTGAATGCTTGTAAGTAGCCTAAGGCACTTTCAAAGGGAAGTGATTTTCTCTGAAAGGACAGCATTTAGAAAGTGAAGCAACACTCCATTCACTTCGCACAGTGAATTGAAGTGTTGTTACAGACTGCTTCTGTTTTAGAGAAACGGTTGTGAGTTTTTTGTGAATGCTTGTAAGTAGCTTAAAGCACTTTCCAAGGAAAGTGATTTTCTCTGAAAGGACAGCATTTAGAAAGTGAAGCAACACTCCATTCACTTCGCACAGTGAATTGAAGTGTTGGAACAGACTGCTCTTCTTTCAGAGTAACGCATGTGAATTTCTGTTGAATGCTTGTAAGTAGCTTAAGGCACGTTCAAAGGAAGTGATTTTCTCTGAAAGGACAGCATTTAGAAAGTGAAGCAACACTCCATTCACTTTGCACATTGAATTGAAGTGTTGGAACAGACAGCTTCTCTTTCTTAGAAACGCATTTGAGTTTCCTGTGAATGCTTGTAAGTAGCTTAAGGAACATTAAAAGGAAAGTGATTTTCTCTGAAACTACAGCATTTAGAAAGTGAAGCAACACTCCATTCACTTCGCACAGTGAATTGAAGTGTTGGAAAAGACAGCTTCTCTTTCAGAGAAATGCATGTGAGTTTATTGTGAATGCTTGTAAGTAGCCTAAGGCACTTTCAAAGGAAAGTGATTTTCTCTGAAAGGACAGCATTTAGAAAGTGAAGCAACACTCCATTCACTTCGCACAGTGAATTGAAGTGTTGTTACAGACTGCTTCTGTTTTAGAGAAACGGTTGTGAGTTTTTTGTGAATGCTTGTAAGTAGCTTAAGGCACTTTCAAAGGAAAGTGATTTTCTCTGAAAGGACAGCATTTAGAAAGTGAAGCAACACTCCATTCACTTCGCACAGTGAATTGAAGTGTTGGAACAGACAACTTCTCTTTCATAGAAACGCATTTGAGTTTCCTGAAAATGCTTGTAAGTAGCTTAAGGCACTTTCAAAGGAAAGTGATTTTCTCTGAAACTACAGCATTTAGAATGTGAAGGAACACTCCATTCACTTCGCACAGTGAATTGAAGTGTTGGAACAGACTGTATCTCTTTCAGAGAAATGCATGTGAGTTTCTTGTGAACGCTTGGAGTAGCCTAAGGCACTTTCAAAGGAAAGTGATTTTCTCTGAAAGGACAGCATTTAGAAAGTGAAGCAACACTCCATTCACTTTGCACAGTGAAGTGAAGTGTTGGAAAAGACTGCTTCTCTTTCAGAGAAATGCATGTGAATTTCTCTTGAATGCTTGTAAGTAGCTTAAGGCACTTTCAAAGGAAATGATTTTCTCTGAAAGGACAGCATTTAGAAAGTGAAGCAACACTCCATTCACTTCGCACAGTGAATTGAAGTATTGGAACAGTCTGCTTCTCTTTCAGAGAAACGCATGTGAATTTCTGTTGAATGCTTGTTAGTAGCTTAAGGCACTTTCAAAGGAAAGTGATTTTCTCTGAAAGGACAGCATTTAGAAAGTGAACTAACACTCCATTCACTTCGCACAGTGAATTGAAGTGTTGGAACAGACAACTCCTCTTTCATAGAAACACATTTGAGTTTCCTGTGAATGCTTGTAAGTGGCTTAAGGCACTTTCAAAGGAAAGTGATTTTCTCTGAAACTACAGCATTTAGAATGTGAGGGAACACTCCATTCACTTCGCACCGTGAATTGAAGTGTTGGAACAGACAGCTTCTCTTTCAGAGAAATGCATGTGAGTTTCTTGTGAATGCTTGTAAGTAGCTTAAGGCACTTTCAAAGGAAAGTGATTTTCTCTGAAACGACAGCATTTAGAAAGTGAAGAAACACTCCATTCACTTCGCACAGTGAATTGAAGTGTTGTAATAGACTGCTTCTCTTTCAGAGAAACGGATGTGAGTATTTTGTGAATGCTTGTAAGTAGCTTAAGGCACTTTCAAAGGAAAGTGATTTTCTCTGAAAAGACAGCATTTAGAAAGTGAAGCAACACTCCATTCACTTCGCACAGCTAATTGAAGTGTTGGAACAGACTGCTTCACTTACATAGAAACGCATGTGAATTTCTGTTGAATGCTTGTAAGTAGCTGAAGGCACTTTCAAAGCTAGTGATTTTCTCTGAAATTACAGCATTTAGAAAGTGAAGCAATACTCCATTCACTTCGCACAGTGAATTGAAGTGTTGGAACAGACTGCTTCTCTTTCAGAGAAATGGATGTGAGTTTTTTGTGAATGATTGTAAGTAGCTTAAGGCACTTTCCAAGGAAAGTGATTTTCTCTGAAAGGACAGCATTTAGAAAGTGAAGCAACACTCCATTCACTTCGCACAGTGAATTGAAGTGTTGAAACAGACTGCTTCTCTTTCAGAGTAACGTATGTGAATTTCTGTTGAATGCTTGTAAGTAGCTTAAGGCACGTTCAAAGGAAGTGATTTTCTCTGAAAGGACAGCATTTAGAAAGTGAAGCAACACTCCATTCACTTCGCACAGTGAATTGAAGTGTTGGAACAGACAGCTTCTCTTTCATAGAAACGCATTTGAGTTTCCTGTGAATGCTTGTAAGTAGCTTAAGGAACATTCAAAGGAAAGTGATTTTCTCTGAAACTACAGCATTTAGAAAGTGAAGCCACACTCCATTCACTTCGCACAGTGAATTGAAGTGTTGGAAAAGACAGCTTCTCTTTCAGAGAAATGCATGTGAGTTTCTTGTGAATGCTTGTAAGTAGCCTAAGGCACTTTCAAAGGAAAGTGATTTTCTCTGAAAGGACAGCATTTAGAAAGTGAAGCAACACTCCATTCACTTTGCACAGTGAATTGAAGTGTTGGAAAAGACTGCTTCTCTTTCAGAGAAATGCATGTGAATTTCTCTTGAATGCTTGTAAGTAGCTTAAGGCACTTTCAAAGGAAATGATTTTCTCTGAAAGGACAGCATTTAGAAAGTGAAGCAACACTCCATTCACTTCGCACAGTGAATTGAAGTATTGGAACAGTCTGCTTCTCTTTCAGAGAAACGCATGTGAATTTCTGTTGAATGCTTATTAGTAGCTTAAGGCACTTTCAAAGGAAAGTGATTTTCTCTGAAAGGACAGCATTTAGAAAGTGAACTAACACTCCATTCACTTCGCACAGTGAATTGAAGTGTTGGAACAGACTGCTTCTCTTTCAGAGAAATGCATGTGAGTTTCTTGTGAATGCTTGTAAGTAGCTTAAGGCAATTTCAAAGGAAAGTGATTTTCTCTGAAATGACATCATTTAGAAAGTGAAGCAACACTCCATTCACTTCGCACAGTGAATTGAAGTGTTGTAATAGACTGCTTCTCTTTCAGAGAAACGGATGTGAGTTTTTTGTGAATGCTTGTAAGTAGCTTAAGGCACTTTCCAAGGAAAGTGATTTTCTCTGAAAGGACAGCATTTAGAAAGTGAAGCAACACTCCATTCACTTCACACAGCTAATTGAAGTGTTGGAACAGACTGCTTCTCTTACATAGAAACGCATGTGAATTTCTGTTGAATGCTTGTAAGTAGCTGAAGGCACTTTCAAAGAAAGTGATTTTCTCTGAAAGTACAGCGTTTAGAAAGTGAAGCAATACTCCATTCACTTCGCACAGTGAATTGAAGTGTTGGAACAGACTGCTTCTCTTTCAGAGAAATGGATGTGAGTTTTTTGTGAATGCTTGTAAGTAGCTTAAGGATCGTTCAAAGGAAAGTGATTTTCTCTGAAAGGACAGCATTTAGAAAGTGAAGAAACACTCCATTCACTTCGCGCAGTGAATTGAAGTGTTGGAACAGACAGCTTCTCTTTCATAGAAACGCATTTGAGTTTCCTGTGAATGCTTGTAAGTAGCTTAAGGAACTTTCAAAGGAAAGTGATTTTCTCTGAAACTACAGCATTTAGAAAGTGAAGCAACACTCGATTTACTTCGCAGAGTGAATTGAAGTGTTGGAACAGACAGCTTCTCTTTCAGAGAAATGCATGTTAGTTTCTTGTGAATGCTTGTAAGTAGCCTAAGGCACTTTCAAAGGGAAGTGATTTTCTCTGAAAGGACAGCATTTAGAAAGTGAAGCAACACTCCATTCACTTCGCACAGTGAATTGAAGTGTTGTTACAGACTGCTTCTGTTTTAGAGAAACGGTTGTGAGTTTTTTGTGAATGCTTGTAAGTAGCTTAAAGCACTTTCCAAGGAAAGTGATTTTCTCTGAAAGGACAGCATTTAGAAAGTGAAGCAACACTCCATTCACTTCGCACAGTGAATTGAAGTGTTGGAAGAGACTGCTCTTCTTTCAGAGTAACGCATGTGAATTTCTGTTGAATGCTTGTATGTAGCTTAAGGCACGTTCAAAGGAAGTGATTTTCTCTGAAAGGACAGCATTTAGAAAGTGAAGCAACACTCCATTCACTTTGCACATTGAATTGAAGTGTTGGAACAGACAGCTTCTCTTTCTTAGAAACGCATTTGAGTTTCCTGTGAATGCTTGTAAGTAGCTTAAGGAACATTAAAAGGAAAGTGATTTTCTCTGAAACTACAGCATTTAGAAAGTGAAGCAACACTCCATTCACTTCGCACAGTGAATTGAAGTGTTGGAAAAGACAGCTTCTCTTTCAGAGAAATGCATGTGAGTTTATTGTGAATGCTTGTAAGTAGCCTAAGGCACTTTCAAAGGAAAGTGATTTTCTCTGAAAGGACAGCATTTAGAAAGTGAAGCAACACTCCATTCACTTCGCACAGTGAATTGAAGTGTTGTTACAGACTGCTTCTGTTTTAGAGAAACGGTTGTGAGTTTTTTGTGAATGCTTGTAAGTAGCTTAAGGCACTTTCAAAGGAAAGTGATTTTCTCTGAAAGGACAGCATTTAGAAAGTGAAGCAACACTCCATTCACTTCGCACAGTGAATTGAAGTGTTGGAACTGACAGCTTCTCTTTCATAGAAACGCATTTGAGTTTCCTGTGAATGCTTGTAAGTAGCTTAAGAAACTTTCAAAGGAAAGTGATTTTCTCTGAAACTACAGCATTTAGAAAGTGAAGCAATACTCCATTCACTTTGCACAGTGAATTGAAGTGTTGGAACCGACTGCTTCTCTTTCTGAGAAATGCATGTGAGTTTCTTGTGAATGCTTGTAAGTAGCTTAAGGCACTTTCAAAGGAAAGTATTTTCTCTGAAAGGACAGCATTTAGAATGTGAAGCAGAACTCCATTCACTTCGCACAGTGAATTGAAGTGTTGGAACAGACTGCTTCTCTTTCAGAGAAACACATGTGAATTTCTGTTGAATGCTTGTAAGTAGCTTAAGGCACTTTCAAAGGAAGTGATTTTCTCTGAAAGGACACCATTTAGAAAGTGAAGCAACACTACATTCACTTCGCACAGTGAATTGAAGTGTTGGAACAGAGTGCTTCTCTTTAGAGATATGGATGTGAGTTTTTTGTGAATGCTTGTAAGTAGCTTAAGGCAATTTCAAAGGAAAGAGATTTTCTCTGAAAGGACAGCATTTAGAAAGTGAAGCAACACTCCATTCACTTCGCACAGTGAATTGAAGTGTTGGAACAGACGGCTTCTCTTTCAGAGTAACGCATGTGAATTTCTGTTGAATGCTTGTAAGTAGCTTAAGGCACTTTCAAAGGAAAGTGATTTTCTCTGAAAGGACAGCATTTAGAAAGTGAAGCAACACTCCATTCACTTCGCACAGTGAATTGAAGTGTTGGAACAGACAACTTCTCTTTCATAGAAACGCATTTGAGTTTCCTGAAAATGCTTGTAAGTAGCTTAAGGCACTTTCAAAGGAAAGTGATTTTCTCTGAAACTACAGCATTTAGAATGTGAAGGAACACTCCATTCACTTCGCACAGTGAATTGAAGTGTTGGAACAGACTGCTTCTCTTTCAGAGAAATGGATGTGAGTTTTTTGTGAATGCTTGTAAGTAGCTTAAGGAACTTTCAAAGGAAAGTGATTTTCTCTGAAAGGACAGCATTTAGAAAGTGAAGAAACACTCCATTCACTTCCCACAGTGAATTGAAGTGTTGGAACAGACAGCTTTTCTTTCATAGAAACGCATTTGAGTTTCCTGTGAATGCTTGTAAGTAGCTTAAGGAACTTTCAAATGAAAGTGATTTTCTCTGAAACTACAGCATTTAGAAAGTGAAGCAACACTCGTTTCACTTTTCACAGTGAATTGAAGTGTTGGAAAAGACAGCTTCTCTTTCAGAGAAATGCATGTGAGTTTCTTGTGAATGCTTGTAAGTAGCCTAAGGCACTTTCAAAGGGAAGTGATTTTCTCTGAAAGGACAGCATTTAGAAAGTGAAGCAACACTCCATTCACTTCGCACAGTGAATTGAAGTGTTGTTACAGACTGCTTCTGTTTTAGAGAAACGGTTGTGAGTTTTTTGTGAATGCTTGTAAGTAGCTTAAAGCACTTTCCAAGGAAAGTGATTTTCTCTGAAAGGACAACATTTAGAAAGTGAAGCAACACTCCATTCACTTCGCACAGTGAATTGAAGTGTTGGAACAGACTGCTCTTCTTTCAGAGTAACGCATGTGAATTTCTGTTGAATGCTTGTAAGTAGCTTAAGGCATGTTCAAAGGAAGTGATTTTCTCTGAAAGGACAGCATTTAGAAAGTGAAGCAACACTCCATTCACTTTGCACATTGAATTGAAGTGTTGGAACAGACAACTTCTCTTTCATAGAAACGCATTTGAGTTTCCTGTGAATGCTTGTAAGTTGCTTAATGAACATTCAAAGGAAAGTGATTTTCTCTGAAACTACAGCATTTAGAAAGTGAAGCAACACTCCATTCACTTCGCACAGTGAATTGAAGTGTTGGAAAAGACAGCTTCTCTTTCAGAGAAATGCATGTGAGTTTCTTGTGAATGCTTGTAAGTAGCCTAAGGCACTTTCAAAGGAAAGTGATTTTCTCTGAAAGGACAGCATTTAGAAAGTGAAGCAACACTCCATTCACTTTGCACAGTGAATTGAAGTGTTGGAAAAGACTGCTTCTCTTTCAGAGAAATGCATGTGAATTTCTCTTGAATGCTTGTAAGTAGCTTAAGGCACTTTCAAAGGAAATGATTTTCTCTGAAAGGACAGCATTTAGAAAGTGAAGCAACACTCCATTCACTTCGCACAGTGAATTGAAGTATTGGAACAGTCTGCTTCTCTTTCAGAGAAACGCATGTGAATTTCTGTTGAATGCTTGTTAGTAGCTTAAGGCACTTTCAAAGGAAAGTGATTTTCTCTGAAAGGACAGCATTTAGAAAGTGAACTAACACTCCATTCACTTCGCACAGTGAATTGAAGTGTTGGAACAGACTGCTTCTCTTTCAGAGAAATGCATGTGAGTTTCTTGTGAATGCTTGTAAGTAGCTTAAGGCAATTTCAAAGGAAAGTAATTTTCTCTGAAATGACATCATTTAGAAAGTGAAGCAACACTCCATTCACTTCGCACAGTGAATTGAAGTGTTGTAATAGACTGCTTCTCTTTCAGAGAAACGGATGTGAGTTTTTTGTGAATGCTTGTAAGTAGCTTAAGGCACTTCCCAAAGAAAGTGATTTTCTCTTAAAGGACAGTATTTAGAAAGTGAAGCAACACTCCATTCACTTCGCACAGCTAATTGAAGCATGTGAATTTCTGTTGAATGCTTGTAAGTAGCTGAAGGCACTTTCAAAGAAAGTGATTTTCTCTGAAAGTACAGCGTTTAGAAAGTGAAGCAATACTCCATTCACTTCGCACAGTGAATTGAAGTGTTGGAACAGACTGCTTCTCTTTCAGAGAAATGGATGTGAGTTTTTTGTGAATGCTTGTAAGTAGCTTAAGGAACTTTCAAAGGAAAGTGATTTTCTCTGAAAGGACAGCATTTAGAAAGTGAAGAAACACTCCATTCACTTCGCACAGTGAATTGAAGTGTTGGAACAGACAGCTTTTCTTTCATAGAAACGCATTTGAGTTTCCTGTGAATGCTTGTAAGTAGCTTAAGGAACTTTCAAAGGAAAGTGATTTTCTCTGAAACTACAGCATTTAGAAAGTGAAGCAACACTCGATTCACTTCGCACAGTGAATTGAAGTGTTGGAACAGACAGCTTCTCTTTCAGAGAAATACATGTGAGTTTCTTGTGAATGCTTGTAAGTAGCCTAAGGCACTTTCAAAGGGAAGTGATTTTCTCTGAAAGGACAGCATTTAGAAAGTGAAGCAACACTCCATTCACTTCGCACAGTGAATTGAAGTGTTGGAACAGACAGCTTCTCTTTCAGAGAAATGCATGTGAGTTTCTTGTGAATGCTTGTAAGTAGCCTAAGGCACTTTCAAAGGGAAGTGATTTTCTCTGAAAGGACAGCATTTAGAAAGTGAAGCAACACTCCATTCACTTCGCACAGTGAATTGAAGTGTTGTTACAGACTGCTTCTGTTTTAGAGAAACGGTTGTGAGTTTTTTGTGAATGCTTGTAAGTAGCTTAAAGCACTTTCCAAGGAAAGTGATTTTCTCTGAAAGGACAGCATTTAGAAAGTGAAGCAACACTCCATTCACTTCGCACAGTGAATTGAAGTGTTGGAACAGACTGCTCTTCTTTCAGAGTAACGCATGTGAATTTCTGTTGAATGCTTGTAAGTAGCTTAAGGCACGTTCAAAGGAAGTGATTTTCTCTGAAAGGACAGCATTTAGAAAGTGAAGCAACACTCCATTCACTTTGCACATTGAATTGAAGTGTTGGAACAGACAGCTTCTCTTTCTTAGAAACGCATTTGAGTTTCCTGTGAATGCTTGTAAGTAGCTTAAGGAACATTAAAAGGAAAGTGATTTTCTCTGAAACTACAGCATTTAGAAAGTGAAGCAACACTCCATTCACTTCGCACAGTGAATTGAAGTGTTGGAAAAGACAGCTTCTCTTTCAGAGAAATGCATGTGAGTTTATTGTGAATGCTTGTAAGTAGCCTAAGGCACTTTCAAAGGAAAGTGATTTTCTCTGAAAGGACAGCATTTAGAAAGTGAAGCAACACTCCATTCACTTCGCACAGTGAATTGAAGTGTTGTTACAGACTGCTTCTGTTTTAGAGAAACGGTTGTGAGTTTTTTGTGAATGCTTGTAAGTAGCTTAAGGCACTTTCAAAGGAAAGTGATTTTCTCTGAAAGGACAGCATTTAGAAAGTGAAGCAACACTCCATTCACTTCGCACAGTGAATTGAAGTGTTAGAACTGACAGCTTCTCTTTCATAGAAACGCATTTGAGTTTCCTGTGAATGCTTGTAAGTAGCTTAAGAAACTTTCAAAGGAAAGTGATTTTCTCTGAAACTACAGCATTTAGAAAGTGAAGCAACACTCCATTCACTTTGCACAGTGAATTGAAGTGTTGGAACCGACTGCTTCTCTTTCTGAGAAATGCATGTGAGTTTCTTGTGAATGCTTGTAAGTAGCTTAAGGCACTTTCAAAGGAAAGTATTTTCTCTGAAAGGACAGCATTTAGAATGTGAAGCAGAACTCCATTCACTTCGCACAGTGAATTGAAGTGTTGGAACAGACTGCTTCTCTTTCAGAGAAACACATGTGAATTTCTGTTGAATGCTTGTAAGTAGCTTAAGGCACTTTCAAAGGAAGTGATTTTCTCTGAAAGGACACCATTTAGAAAGTGAAGCAACACTACATTCACTTCGCACAGTGAATTGAAGTGTTGGAACAGAGTGCTTCTCTTTAGAGATATGGATGTGAGTTTTTTGTGAATGCTTGTAAGTAGCTTAAGGCAATTTCAAAGGAAAGAGATTTTCTCTGAAAGGACAGCATTTAGAAAGTGAAGCAACACTCCATTCACTTCGCACAGTGAATTGAAGTGTTGGAACAGACTACTTCTCTTTCACAGTAACGCATGTGAATTTCTGTTGAATGCTTGTAAGTAGCTTAAGGCACTTTCAAAGGAAAGTGATTTTCTCTGAAAGGACAGCATTTAGAAAGTGAAGCAACACTCCATTCACTTCGCACAGTGAATTGAAGTGTTGGAACAGACAACTTCTCTTTCATAGAAACGCATTTGAGTTTCCTGAAAATGCTTGTAAGTAGCTTAAGGCACTTTCAAAGGAAAGTGATTTTCTCTGAAACTACAGCATTTAGAATGTGAAGGAACACTCCATTCACTTCGCACAGTGAATTGAAGTGTTGGAACAGACTGCTTCTCTTTCAGAGAAATGGATGTGAGTTTTTTGTGAATGCTTGTAAGTAGCTTAAGGAACTTTCAAAGGAAAGTGATTTTCTCTGAAAGGACAGCATTTAGAAAGTGAAGAAACACTCCATTCACTTCCCACAGTGAATTGAAGTGTTGGAACAGACAGCTTTTCTTTCATAGAAACGCATTTGAGTTTCCTGTGAATGCTTGTAAGTAGCTTAAGGAACTTTCAAATGAAAGTGATTTTCTCTGAAACTACAGCATTTAGAAAGTGAAGCAACACTCGTTTCACTTTTCACAGTGAATTGAAGTGTTGGAAAAGACAGCTTCTCTTTCAGAGAAATGCATGTGAGTTTCTTGTGAATGCTTGTAAGTAGCCTAAGGCACTTTCAAAGGGAAGTGATTTTCTCTGAAAGGACAGCATTTAGAAAGTGAAGCAACACTCCATTCACTTCGCACAGTGAATTGAAGTGTTGTTACAGACTGCTTCTGTTTTAGAGAAACGGTTGTGAGTTTTTTGTGAATGCTTGTAAGTAGCTTAAAGCACTTTCCAAGGAAAGTGATTTTCTCTGAAAGGACAACATTTAGAAAGTGAAGCAACACTCCATTCACTTCGCACAGTGAATTGTAGTGTTGGAACAGACTGCTCTTCTTTCAGAGTAACGCATGTGAATTTCTGTTGAATGCTTGTAAGTAGCTTAAGGCATGTTCAAAGGAAGTGATTTTCTCTGAAAGGACAGCATTTAGAAAGTGAAGCAACACTCCATTCACTTTGCACATTGAATTGAAGTGTTGGAACAGACAACTTCTCTTTCATAGAAACGCATTTGAGTTTCCTGTGAATGCTTGTAAGTTGCTTAATGAACATTCAAAGGAAAGTGATTTTCTCTGAAACTACAGCATTTAGAAAGTGAAGCAACACTCCATTCACTTCGCACAGTGAATTGAAGTGTTGGAAAAGACAGCTTCTCTTTCAGAGAAATGCATGTGAGTTTCTTGTGAATGCTTGTAAGTAGCCTAAGGCACTTTCAAAGGAAAGTGATTTTCTCTGAAAGGACAGCATTTAGAAAGTGAAGCAACACTCCATTCACTTTGCACAGTGAATTGAAGTGTTGGAAAAGACTGCTTCTCTTTCAGAGAAATGCATGTGAATTTCTCTTGAATGCTTGTAAGTAGCTTAAGGCACTTTCAAAGGAAATGATTTTCTCTGAAAGGACAGCATTTAGAAAGTGAAGCAACACTCCATTCACTTCGCACAGTGAATTGAAGTATTGGAACAGTCTGCTTCTCTTTCAGAGAAACGCATGTGAATTTCTGTTGAATGCTTGTTAGTAGCTTAAGGCACTTTCAAAGGAAAGTGATTTTCTCTGAAAGGACAGCATTTAGAAAGTGAACTAACACTCCATTCACTTCGCACAGTGAATTGAAGTGTTGGAACAGACTGCTTCTCTTTCAGAGAAATGCATGTGAGTTTCTTGTGAATGCTTGTAAGTAGCTTAAGGCAATTTCAAAGGAAAGTAATTTTCTCTGAAATGACATCATTTAGAAAGTGAAGCAACACTCCATTCACTTCGCACAGTGAATTGAAGTGTTGTAATAGACTGCTTCTCTTTCAGAGAAACGGATGTGAGTTTTTTGTGAATGCTTGTAAGTAGCTTAAGGCACTTCCCAAAGAAAGTGATTTTCTCTTAAAGGACAGTATTTAGAAAGTGAAGCAACACTCCATTCACTTCGCACAGCTAATTGAAGCATGTGAATTTCTGTTGAATGCTTGTAAGTAGCTGAAGGCACTTTCAAAGAAAGTGATTTTCTCTGAAAGTACAGCGTTTAGAAAGTGAAGCAATACTCCATTCACTTCGCACAGTGAATTGAAGTGTTGGAACAGACTGCTTCTCTTTCAGAGAAATGGATGTGAGTTTTTTGTGAATGCTTGTAAGTAGCTTAAGGAACTTTCAAAGGAAAGTGATTTTCTCTGAAAGGACAGCATTTAGAAAGTGAAGAAACACTCCATTCACTTCGCACAGTGAATTGAAGTGTTGGAACAGACAGCTTTTCTTTCATAGAAACGCATTTGAGTTTCCTGTGAATGCTTGTAAGTAGCTTAAGGAACTTTCAAAGGAAAGTGATTTTCTCTGAAACTACAGCATTTAGAAAGTGAAGCAACACTCGATTCACTTCGCACAGTGAATTGAAGTGTTGGAACAGACAGCTTCTCTTTCAGAGAAATACATGTGAGTTTCTTGTGAATGCTTGTAAGTAGCCTAAGGCACTTTCAAAGGGAAGTGATTTTCTCTGAAAGGACAGCATTTAGAAAGTGAAGCAACACTCCATTCACTTCGCACAGTGAATTGAAGTGTTGGAACAGACAGCTTCTCTTTCAGAGAAATGCATGTGAGTTTCTTGTGAATGCTTGTAAGTAGCCTAAGGCACTTTCAAAGGGAAGTGATTTTCTCTGAAAGGACAGCATTTAGAAAGTGAAGCAACACTCCATTCACTTCGCACAGTGAATTGAAGTGTTGTTACAGACTGCTTCTGTTTTAGAGAAACGGTTGTGAGTTTTTTGTGAATGCTTGTAAGTAGCTTAAAGCACTTTCCAAGGAAAGTGATTTTCTCTGAAAGGACAGCATTTAGAAAGTGAAGCAACACTCCATTCACTTCGCACAGTGAATTGAAGTGTTGGAACAGACTGCTCTTCTTTCAGAGTAACGCATGTGAATTTCTGTTGAATGCTTGTAAGTAGCTTAAGGCACGTTCAAAGGAAGTGATTTTCTCTGAAAGGACAGCATTTAGAAAGTGAAGCAACACTCCATTCACTTTGCACATTGAATTGAAGTGTTGGAACAGACAGCTTCTCTTTCTTAGAAACGCATTTGAGTTTCCTGTGAATGCTTGTAAGTAGCTTAAGGAACATTAAAAGGAAAGTGATTTTCTCTGAAACTACAGCATTTAGAAAGTGAAGCAACACTCCATTCACTTCGCACAGTGAATTGAAGTGTTGGAAAAGACAGCTTCTCTTTCAGAGAAATGCATGTGAGTTTATTGTGAATGCTTGTAAGTAGCCTAAGGCACTTTCAAAGGAAAGTGATTTTCTCTGAAAGGACAGCATTTAGAAAGTGAAGCAACACTCCATTCACTTCGCACAGTGAATTGAAGTGTTGTTACAGACTGCTTCTGTTTTAGAGAAACGGTTGTGAGTTTTTTGTGAATGCTTGTAAGTAGCTTAAGGCACTTTCAAAGGAAAGTGATTTTCTCTGAAAGGACAGCATTTAGAAAGTGAAGCAACACTCCATTCACTTCGCACAGTGAATTGAAGTGTTAGAACTGACAGCTTCTCTTTCATAGAAACGCATTTGAGTTTCCTGTGAATGCTTGTAAGTAGCTTAAGAAACTTTCAAAGGAAAGTGATTTTCTCTGAAACTACAGCATTTAGAAAGTGAAGCAACACTCCATTCACTTTGCACAGTGAATTGAAGTGTTGGAACCGACTGCTTCTCTTTCTGAGAAATGCATGTGAGTTTCTTGTGAATGCTTGTAAGTAGCTTAAGGCACTTTCAAAGGAAAGTATTTTCTCTGAAAGGACAGCATTTAGAATGTGAAGCAGAACTCCATTCACTTCGCACAGTGAATTGAAGTGTTGGAACAGACTGCTTCTCTTTCAGAGAAACACATGTGAATTTCTGTTGAATGCTTGTAAGTAGCTTAAGGCACTTTCAAAGGAAGTGATTTTCTCTGAAAGGACACCATTTAGAAAGTGAAGCAACACTACATTCACTTCGCACAGTGAATTGAAGTGTTGGAACAGAGTGCTTCTCTTTAGAGATATGGATGTGAGTTTTTTGTGAATGCTTGTAAGTAGCTTAAGGCAATTTCAAAGGAAAGAGATTTTCTCTGAAAGGACAGCATTTAGAAAGTGAAGCAACACTCCATTCACTTCGCACAGTGAATTGAAGTGTTGGAACAGACTACTTCTCTTTCACAGTAACGCATGTGAATTTCTGTTGAATGCTTGTAAGTAGCTTAAGGCACTTTCAAAGGAAAGTGATTTTCTCTGAAAGGACAGCATTTAGAAAGTGAAGCAACACTCCATTCACTTCGCACAGTGAATTGAAGTGTTGGAACAGACAACTTCTCTTTCATAGAAACGCATTTGAGTTTCCTGAAAATGCTTGTAAGTAGCTTAAGGCACTTTCAAAGGAAAGTGATTTTCTCTGAAACTACAGCATTTAGAATGTGAAGGAACACTCCATTCACTTCGCACAGTGAATTGAAGTGTTGGAACAGACTGCTTCTCTTTCAGAGAAATGGATGTGAGTTTTTTGTGAATGCTTGTAAGTAGCTTAAGGAACTTTCAAAGGAAAGTGATTTTCTCTGAAAGGACAGCATTTAGAAAGTGAAGAAACACTCCATTCACTTCCCACAGTGAATTGAAGTGTTGGAACAGACAGCTTTTCTTTCATAGAAACGCATTTGAGTTTCCTGTGAATGCTTGTAAGTAGCTTAAGGAACTTTCAAATGAAAGTGATTTTCTCTGAAACTACAGCATTTAGAAAGTGAAGCAACACTCGTTTCACTTTTCACAGTGAATTGAAGTGTTGGAAAAGACAGCTTCTCTTTCAGAGAAATGCATGTGAGTTTCTTGTGAATGCTTGTAAGTAGCCTAAGGCACTTTCAAAGGGAAGTGATTTTCTCTGAAAGGACAGCATTTAGAAAGTGAAGCAACACTCCATTCACTTCGCACAGTGAATTGAAGTGTTGTTACAGACTGCTTCTGTTTTAGAGAAACGGTTGTGAGTTTTTTGTGAATGCTTGTAAGTAGCTTAAAGCACTTTCCAAGGAAAGTGATTTTCTCTGAAAGGACAACATTTAGAAAGTGAAGCAACACTCCATTCACTTCGCACAGTGAATTGTAGTGTTGGAACAGACTGCTCTTCTTTCAGAGTAACGCATGTGAATTTCTGTTGAATGCTTGTAAGTAGCTTAAGGCATGTTCAAAGGAAGTGATTTTCTCTGAAAGGACAGCATTTAGAAAGTGAAGCAACACTCCATTCACTTTGCACATTGAATTGAAGTGTTGGAACAGACAACTTCTCTTTCATAGAAACGCATTTGAGTTTCCTGTGAATGCTTGTAAGTTGCTTAATGAACATTCAAAGGAAAGTGATTTTCTCTGAAACTACAGCATTTAGAAAGTGAAGCAACACTCCATTCACTTCGCACAGTGAATTGAAGTGTTGGAAAAGACAGCTTCTCTTTCAGAGAAATGCATGTGAGTTTCTTGTGAATGCTTGTAAGTAGCCTAAGGCACTTTCAAAGGAAAGTGATTTTCTCTGAAAGGACAGCATTTAGAAAGTGAAGCAACACTCCATTCACTTTGCACAGTGAATTGAAGTGTTGGAAAAGACTGCTTCTCTTTCAGAGAAATGCATGTGAATTTCTCTTGAATGCTTGTAAGTAGCTTAAGGCACTTTCAAAGGAAATGATTTTCTCAGAAAGGACAGCATTTAGAAAGTGAAGCAACACTCCATTCACTTCGCACAGTGAATTGAAGTATTGGAACAGTCTGCTTCTCTTTCAGAGAAACGCATGTGAATTTCTGTTGAATGCTTGTTAGTAGCTTAAGGCACTTTCAAAGGAAAGTGATTTTCTCTGAAAGGACAGCATTTAGAAAGTGAACTAACACTCCATTCACTTCGCACAGTGAATTGAAGTGTTGGAACAGACTGCTTCTCTTTCAGAGAAATGCATGTGAGTTTCTTGTGAATGCTTGTAAGTAGCTTAAGGCAATTTCAAAGGAAAGTGATTTTCTCTGAAATGACATCATTTAGAAAGTGAAGCAACACTCCATTCACTTCGCACAGTGAATTGAAGTGTTGTAATAGACTGCTTCTCTTTCAGAGAAACGGATGTGAGTTTTTTGTGAATGCTTGTAAGTAGCTTAAGGCACTTCCCAAAGAAAGTGATTTTCTCTTAAAGGACAGTATTTAGAAAGTGAAGCAACACTCCATTCACTTCGCACAGCTAATTGAAGCATGTGAATTTCTGTTGAATGCTTGTAAGTAGCTGAAGGCACTTTCAAAGAAAGTGATTTTCTCTGAAAGTACAGCGTTTAGAAAGTGAAGCAATACTCCATTCACTTCGCACAGTGAATTGAAGTGTTGGAACAGACTGCTTCTCTTTCAGAGAAATGGATGTGAGTTTTTTGTGAATGCTTGTAAGTAGCTTAAGGAACTTTCAAAGGAAAGTGATTTTCTCTGAAAGGACAGCATTTAGAAAGTGAAGAAACACTCCATTCACTTCGCACAGTGAATTGAAGTGTTGGAACAGACAGCTTTTCTTTCATAGAAACGCATTTGAGTTTCCTGTGAATGCTTGTAAGTAGCTTAAGGAACTTTCAAAGGAAAGTGATTTTCTCTGAAACTACAGCATTTAGAAAGTGAAGCAACACTCGATTCACTTCGCACAGTGAATTGAAGTGTTGGAACAGACAGCTTCTCTTTCAGAGAAATACATGTGAGTTTCTTGTGAATGCTTGTAAGTAGCCTAAGGCACTTTCAAAGGGAAGTGATTTTCTCTGAAAGGACAGCATTTAGAAAGTGAAGCAACACTCCATTCACTTCGCGCAGTGAATTGAAGTGTTGTTACAGACTGCTTCTGTTTTAGAGAAACGGTTGTGAGTTTTTTGTGAATGCTTGTAAGTAGCTTAAAGCACTTTCCAAGGAAAGTGATTTTCTCTGAAAGGACAGCATTTAGAAAGTGAAGCAACACTCCATTCACTTCGCACAGTGAATTGAAGTGTTGGAACAGACTGCTCTTCTTTCAGAGTAACGCATGTGAATTTCTGTTGAATGCTTGTAAGTAGCTTAAGGCACGTTCAAAGGAAGTGATTTTCTCTGAAAGGACAGCATTTAGAAAGTGAAGCAACACTCCATTCACTTTGCACATTGAATTGAAGTGTTGGAACAGACAGCTTCTCTTTCATAGAAACGCATTTGAGTTTCCTGTGAATGCTTGTAAGTAGCTTAAGGAACATTCAAAGGAAAGTGATTTTCTCTGAAACTACAGCATTTAGAAAGTGAAGCAACACTCCATTCACTTCACACAGTAAATTGAAGTGTTGGAACAGACTGCTTCTCTTTCAGAGAAACGCATGTGAATTTCTGTAGAATACTTGTAAGTAGCTTAAGGCACTTTCAAAGGAAGTGATTTTTCTGAAAGGACAGCATTTATTAAGTGAAGCAATACTCCATTCACTTCGCACAGTGTATTGAAGTTTGGAACAGACTGCTTCTCTTTAGAGAAACGGATGTGAGTTTTTTGTGTATGCTTGTAAGAAGCTTAAGGCACTATCAACGAAAGTGATTTTCTCTGAAAGGACAGCATTTAGAAAGTAAAGCAACACTCCATTCACTTCGCACAGTGAATTGAAGTGTTGGAACAGACTGCTTCTCTTTCAGAGTAACGCATGTGAATTTCTGTTGAATGCTTGTAAGTAGCTTAAGGCACTTTCAAAGGAAAGTGATTTTCTCTGAAAGGACAGCATTTAGAAAGTGAAGCAACACTCCATTCACTTCGAACAGTGAATTGAAGTGTTGGAACAGACAACTTCTCTTTCATAGAAATGCATTTGAGTTTCCTGTGAATGCTTGTAAGTAGCTTAAGGCACTTTCAAAGGAAAGTGATTTTCTCTGAAACTACAGCATTTAGAATGTGAAGGAACACTCCATTCACCTCCCACAGTGAATTTTAGTGTTGGAACAGACAGCTTCTCTTTCAGAGAAATGCATGTGAGTTTCTTGTGAATGCTTGTAAGTAGCCTAAGGCACTTTCAAAGGAAAGTGATTTTCTCTGAAAGGACAGCATTTAGAAAGTGAAGCAACACTCCATTAACTTCGCACAGTGAATTGAAGTGTTGTAACAGACTGCTTCTGTTTTAGAGAAACGGATGTGAGTTTTTTGTGAATGCTTAGAACTAGCCTAAGGCACTTTCAAAGGAAAGTGATTTTCTCTGAAAGGACAGCATTTAGAAAGTGAAGCAACACTGCATTCACTTCGCACAGTGAATTGAAGTGTTGTAACAGACTGCTTCTGTTTTAGAGAAACGGATGTGAGTTTTTTGTGAATGCTTGTAAATAGCTTAAGGCACTTTCCAAGGAAAGTGATTTTCTCTGAAAGGACAGCATTTAGAAAGTGAAGCAACACTCCATTCACTACGCACAGTGAATTGAAGTTTGGAACAGACAGCTTCTCTTTCATAGAAACGCATTTGAGTTTCCTGTGAATGCTTGTAAGTAGCTTAAGGCGCTTTCAAAAGAAAGTGATTTTCTCTGAAACTACAGCATTTAGAAAGTGACGGAACACTCCATTCACTTTGCACAGTGAATTGAAGTGTTGGAACAGACTGCTTCTCTTTCAGAGAAATGCATGTGAGTTTCTTGTGAATGCTTGTAAGTAGCTTAAGGCACTTTCAAAAGAAAGTGATTTTCTCCGAAACTACAGCATTTAGAAAGTGTAGCAAGACTCCATTCACGTCGCACCGTGAATTGAAGTGTTGTAATAGACTGCTTCTATTTCAGAGATACGGATGTGAGTATTGTGTGAATGCTTGTAAGTAGCTTAAGGCACTTTCAAAGGAAAGTGATTTTCTCTGAAAGGACAGCATTTAGAAAGTGAAGCAACACTCCATTCACTTCGTACAGCTAATTGAAGTGTTGGAACAGACTGCTTCTCTTACATAGAAACGCATGTGAATTTCTGTTGAATGCTTGTAAGTAGCTGAAGGCACTTTCAAAGGAAGTGATTTTCTCTGAAATTACAGCATTTAGAAAGTGAAGCAACACTCCATTCACTTCGCACAGTAAATTGAAGTGTTGGAACAGACTGCTTCTCTTTCAGAGAAATGGATGTGAGTTTTTTGTGAATGATTGTAAGTAGCTTAAGGCACTTTCAAAGGAAAGTTATATTCTTGAAAGTACAGCATTTAGAAAGTGAAGCAACACTCCATTCACTTCGCACAGTGAATTGAAGTGTTGGAACAGACTGCTTCTCTATCAGAGAAATGCATGTGAGTTTCTTGTGAATGCTTGTGAGTAGCTTAAGGTACATTCAAGGGAAAGTGATTTTCTCTGAAAGGACAGCATTTAGAAAGTGAAGCAACACTCCATTCACTTCGCACAGTGAATTGATGTGTTGGAACAAACTGCTTCTCTTTCAGAGTAATGCATGTGAATTTCTGTTGAATGCTTGCAAGTAGCTTAAGGCACATTCAAAGGAAAGTGATTTTCTCTGAAAGGACAGCATTTAGAAAGTGAAGAAACACTCCATTCACTTCGCACAGTGAATTGAAGTGTTGTAACAGAATGCTTCTGTTTTAGAGAAACGGATGTGAGTTTTTTGTGAATGCTTGTAAGTAGCTTAAGGCACTTTCAAAGGAAAGTGATTTTCTCTGAAAGGACAGCATTTAGAAAGTGAAGCAACACTCCATTCACTTCGCACAGTGAATTGAAGTGTTGGAACAGGCAGCTTCTCTTATATAGAAACGCATTTGAGTTTCCAGTGAATACTTGTAAGTAGCTTAAGGAACTTTCAAAGGAAAGTGATTTTCTCTGAAACTACAACATTTAGAATGTGAGGGAACACTCCATTCACTTCGCACAGTGAATTGAAGTGTTGGAACAGACAGCTTCTCTTTCAGAGAAATGCATGTGAGTTTCTTGTGAATGCTTGGAGTAGCCTAAGGCACTTTCAAAGGAAAGTGATTTTCTCTGAAAGGACAGCATTTAGAAAGTGAAGCAACACTCCATTCATTTTGCACAGTGAATTGAAGTGTTGGAAAAGACTGCTTCTCTTTCAGAGAAATGCATGTGAATTTCTCTTGAATGCTTGTAAGTAGCTTAAGGCACTTTCAAAGGAAATGATTTTCTCTGAAAGGACAGCATTTAGAAAGTGAAGCAACACTCCATTCACTTCGCACAGTGAATTGAAGTATTGGAACAGTCTGCTTCTCTTTCAGAGAAACGCATGTGAATTTCTGTTGAATGCTTGTTAGTAGCTTAAGGCACTTTCAAAGGAAATGATTTTCTCTGAAAGGACAGCATTTAGAAAGTGAAGCAACACTCCATTCACTTCGCACAGTGAATTGAAGTGTTGGAACAGACAGCTTCTCTTTCATAGAAACGCATTTGAGTTTCCTGGGAATGCTTGTAAGTACCGTAAGGAACATTCAAAGGAAAGTGATTTTCTCTGAAACTACAGCATTTAGAAAGTGAAGCAACACTCCATTCACTTCGAACAGTGAATTGAAGTGTTGTAATAGACTGCTTCTCTTTCAGAGAAACGGATGTGAATTTTTTGTGAATGCTTGTAAGTTGCTTAAGGCACTTTCAAAGGAAAGTGATTTTCTCTGAAAGGACAGCATTTAGAAAGTGAAGCAACACTCCATTCACTTCGCACAGTGAATTGAAGTGTTGGAACAGACTGCTTCTCTTTCAGAGTAACGCATGTGAATTTCTGTTGAATGCTTGTAAGTAGCTTAAGGCACTTTCAAAGGAAATGATTTTCTCTGAAAGGACAGCATTTAGAAAGTGAAGCAACACTCCATTCACTTCGCACAGTGAATTGAAGTGTTGGAACAGACTGCTTCTCTTTCAGAGAAATGGATGTGAGTTTTTTGTGAATGATTGTAAGTAGCTTAAGGCACTTTCAAAGGAAAGTTATATTCTTGAAAGTACAGCATTTAGAAAGTGAAGCAACACTCCATTCACTTCGCACAGTGAATTGAAGTGTTGGAACAGACTGCTTCTCTATCAGAGAAATGCATGTGAGTTTCTTGTGAATGCTTGTGAGTAGCTTAAGGTACATTCAAGGGAAAGTGATTTTCTCTGAAAGGACAGCATTTAGAAAGTGAAGCAACACTCCATTCACTTCGCACAGTGAATTGATGTGTTGGAACAAACTGCTTCTCTTTCAGAGTAATGCATGTGAATTTCTGTTGAATGCTTGTAAGTAGCTTAAGGCACATTCAAAGGAAAGTGATTTTCTCTGAAAGGACAGCATTTAGAAAGTGAAGCAACACTCCATTCACTTCGCACAGTGAATTGAAGTGTTGTAACAGAATGCTTCTGTTTTAGAGAAACGGATGTGAGTTTTTTGTGAATGCTTGTAAGTAGCTTAAGGCACTTTCAAAGGAAAGTGATTTTCTCTGAAAGGACAGCATTTAGAAAGTGAAGCAACACTCCATTCACTTCGCACAGTGAATTGAAGTGTTGGAACAGGCAGCTTCTCTTTCATAGAAACGCATTTGAGTTTCCAGTGAATACTTGTAAGTAGCTTAAGGAACTTTCAAAGGAAAGTGATTTTCTCTGAAACTACAACATTTAGAATGTGAGGGAACACTCCATTCACTTCGCACAGTGAATTGAAGTGTTGGAACAGACAGCTTCTCTTTCAGAGAAATGCATGTGAGTTTCTTGTGAATGCTTGGAGTAGCCTAAGGCACTTTCAAAGGAAAGTGATTTTCTCTGAAAGGACAGCATTTAGAAAGTGAAGCAACACTCCATTCATTTTGCACAGTGAATTGAAGTGTTGGAAAAGACTGCTTCTCTTTCAGAGAAATGCATGTGAATTTCTCTTGAATGCTTGTAAGTAGCTTAAGGCACTTTCAAAGGAAATGATTTTCTCTGAAAGGACAGCATTTAGAAAGTGAAGCAACACTCCATTCACTTCGCACAGTGAATTGAAGTATTGGAACAGTCTGCTTCTCTTTCAGAGAAACGCATGTGAATTTCTGTTGAATGCTTGTTAGTAGCTTAAGGCACTTTCAAAGGAAATGATTTTCTCTGAAAGGACAGCATTTAGAAAGTGAAGCAACACTCCATTCACTTCGCACAGTGAATTGAAGTGTTGGAACAGACAGCTTCTCTTTCATAGAAACGCATTTGAGTTTCCTGGGAATGCTTGTAAGTACCGTAAGGAACATTCAAAGGAAAGTGATTTTCTCTGAAACTACAGCATTTAGAAAGTGAAGCAACACTCCATTCACTTCGAACAGTGAATTGAAGTGTTGTAATAGACTGCTTCTCTTTCAGAGAAACGGATGTGAATTTTTTGTGAATGCTTGTAAGTTGCTTAAGGCACTTTCAAAGGAAAGTGATTTTCTCTGAAAGGACAGCATTTAGAAAGTGAAGCAACACTCCATTCACTTCGCACAGTGAATTGAAGTGTTGGAACAGACTGCTTCTCTTTCAGAGTAACGCATGTGAATTTCTGTTGAATGCTTGTAAGTAGCTTAAGGCACTTTCAAAGGAAATGATTTTCTCTGAAAGGACAGCATTTAGAAAGTGAAGCAACACTCCATTCACTTCGCACAGTGAATTGAAGTGTTGGAACAGACACCTTCTCTTTCATAGAAACGCATTTGAGTTTCCTGGGAATGCTTGTAAGTACCGTAAGGAACATTCAAAGGAAAGTGATTTTCTCTGAAACTACAGCATTTAGAAAGTGAAGCAACACTCCATTCACTTCGCACAGTGAATTGAAGTGTTGGAACAGACAGCTTCTCTTTCAGAGAAATGCATGTGAGTTTCTTGTGAATGCTTGTAAGTAGCCTAAGGCACTTTCAAAGGAAAGTGATTTTCTCTGAAAGGACAGCATTTTGAAAGTGAAGCAACACTCCATTCACTTCGCACAGTGAATTGAAGTGTTGTAACAGACTGCTTCTCTTTCAGAGAAACGGATGTGAGTTTTTTGTGAATGCTTGTAAGTAGCTTAAGGCACTTTCAAAGGAAAGTGATTTTCTCTGAAAGGACAGCATTTAGAAAGTGAAGCAACACTCCATTCACTTCGCACAGTGAATTGAAGTGTTGGAACAGACAGCTTCTCTTTCAAAGAAACGCATTTGAGTTTCCAGTGAATATTTGTAAGTAGCTTAAGGAACTTTCAAAGGAAAGTGATTTTCTCTGAAACTACAACATTTAGAAAGTCAAGGAACACTCCATTCACTTCGCACAGTGAATTGAAATGTTGTAATAGACTGCTTCTCATTCAAAAAAACAGATGTGAGTTTTTTGTGAATGCTTGTAAGTAGCTTAAGGCACTTTCAAAGGAAAGTGATTTACTCTGAAAGGACAGCATTTATAAAGTTAAACAACACTCCATTCACTTCGCACAGTGAATTGAAGTGTTGGAACAGACAGCTTTTCTTTCATAGAAACGCATTTGAGTTTTCTGTGAATGCTTGTAAGTAGCTTAAGGAACTTTCAAAGGAAAGTGATTTTCTCTGAAACGACAGCATTTAGAAAGTGAAGCAACACTCCATTCACTTCGAACAGTGAATTGAAGTGTTGGTACAGACAGCTTTTCTTTCATAGAAATGCATTTGAGTTTCCTGTGAATGCTTGTAAGTAGCTTAAGGAACTTTCAAAGGAAAGTGATTTTCTCTGAAACTACAGCATTTAGAATGTGAAGGAACACTCCATTCACTTCGCACAGTGAATTGAAGTGTTGGAACGGACTGCTTCTCTCTCAGAGAAATGGATGTGAGTTTTTTGTGAATGATTGTAAGTAGCTTAAGGCACTTTCCAAGGAAAGTGATTTTCTCTGAAAGGACAGCATTTAGAAAGTGAAGCAACACTCCATTCACTTCGCACAGTGAATTGAAGTGTTGAAACAGACTGCTTCTCTTTCAGAGTAACGTATGTGAATTTCTGTTGAATGCTTGCAAGTAGCTTAAGGCCCTTTCAAAGGAAAGTGATTTTCTCTGAAAGGACAGCATTTAGAAAGTGAAGCAACACTCCATTCACTTCGCACAGTGAATTGAAGTGTTGGAAGAGAATGCTTCTCTATCAGAGAAATGCATGAGAGTTTCTTGTGAATGCTTGTGAGTAGCTTAAGGTACTTTCAAGGAAAGTGATTTTCTCTGAAAGGACAGCATTTAGAAAGTGAAGCAACACTCCATTCACTTCGCACAGTGAATTGAAGTGTTGTAACGGACTGCTTCTGTTTTAGAGAAATGGATGTGAGTTTTTTGTGAATGCTTGTAAGTAGCTTAAGGCACTTTCTAAGGAAAGTGACTTTCTCTGAAGTACAGCATTTAGAAAGTGAAGCAACACTCCATTCACTTCGCACACTGAATTGAAGTGTTGGAACAGACTGCTTCTCTTTCGGAGTAACGTATGTGAATTTCTGTTGAATGCTTGTAAGTAGATTAAGGCACTTTCAAAGGAAGTGATTTTCTCTGAAAGGACAGCATTTAGAAAGTGAAGCAACACTCCATTCACTTCGCACAGTGAATTGAAGTGTTGGAACAGACAGCTTCTCTTTCATAAAAACGAATTTGAGTTTCCTGTGAATGCTTGTAAGTAGCTTAAGGAACTTTCAAAGGAAAGTGATTTTCTCTGAAACTACAGCATTTAGAAAGTGACGGAACACTCCATTCACTTCACACAGTAAATTGAAGTGTTGGAACAGACTGCTTCTCTTTCAGAGAAACGCATGTGAATTTCTGTAGAATACTTGTAAGTAGCTTAAGGCACTTTCAAAGGAAGTGATTTTTCTGAAAGGACAGCATTTATTAAGTGAAGCAATACTCCATTCACTTCGCACAGTGTATTGAAGTTTGGAACAGACTGCTTCTCTTTAGAGAAACGGATGTGAGTTTTTTGTGTATGCTTGTAAGAAGCTTAAGGCACTATCAACGAAAGTGATTTTCTCTGAAAGGACAGCATTTAGAAAGTAAAGCAACACTCCATTCACTTCGCACAGTGAATTGAAGTGTTGGAACAGACTGCTTCTCTTTCAGAGTAACGCATGTGAATTTCTGTTGAATGCTTGTAAGTAGCTTAAGGCACTTTCAAAGGAAAGTGATTTTCTCTGAAAGGACAACATTTAGAAAGTGAAGCAACACTGCATTCACTTCGCACAGTGAATTGAAGTGTTGTAACAGACTGCTTCTGTTTTAGAGAAACGGATGTGAGTTTTTTGTGAATGCTTGTAAATATCTTAAGGCACTTTCCAAGGAAAGTGATTTTCTCTGAAAGGACAGCATTTAGAAAGTGAAGCAACACTCCATTCACTACGCACAGTGAATTGAAGTTTGGAACAGACAGCTTCTCTTTCATAGAAACGCATTTGAGTTTCCTGTGAATGCTTGTAAGTAGCTTAAGGCGCTTTCAAAGGAAAGTGATTTTCTCTGAAACTACAGCATTTAGAAAGTGACGGAACACTCCATTCACTTTGCACAGTGAATTGAAGTGTTGGAACAGACTGCTTCTCTTTCAGAGAAATGCATGTGAGTTTCTTGTGAATGCTTGTAAGTAGCTTAAGGCACTTTCAAAAGAAAGTGATTTTCTCCGAAACTACAGCATTTAGAAAGTGTAGCAACACTCCATTCACGTCGCACCGTGAATTGAAGTGTTGTAATAGACTGCTTCTATTTCAGAGATACGGATGTGAGTATTGTGTGAATGCTTGTAAGTAGCTTAAGGCACTTTCAAAGGAAAGTGATTTTCTTTGAAAGGACAGCATTTAGAAAGTGAAGCAACACTCCATTCACTTCGTACAGCTAATTGAAGTGTTGGAACAGACTGCTTCTCTTACATAGAAACGCATGTGAATTTCTGTTGAATGCTTGTAAGTAGCTGAAGGCACTTTCAAAGGAAGTGATTTTCTCTGAAATTACAGCATTTAGAAAGTGAAGCAACACTCCATTCACTTCGCACAGTAAATTGAAGTGTTGGAACAGACTGCTTCTCTTTCAGAGAAATGGATGTGAGTTTTTTGTGAATGATTGTAAGTAGCTTAAGGCACTTTCAAAGGAAAGTTATATTCTTGAAAGTACAGCATTTAGAAAGTGAAGCAACACTCCATTCACTTCGCACAGTGAATTGAAGTGTTGGAACAGACTGCTTCTCTATCAGAGAAATGCATGTGAGTTTCTTGTGAATGCTTGTGAGTAGCTTAAGGTACATTCAAGGGAAAGTGATTTTCTCTGAAAGGACAGCATTTAGAAAGTGAAGCAACACTCCATTCACTTCGCACAGTGAATTGATGTGTTGGAACAAACTGCTTCTCTTTCTGAGTAATGCATGTGAATTTCTGTTGAATGCTTGTAAGTAGCTTAAGGCACATTCAAAGGAAAGTGATTTTCTCTGAAAGGACAGCATTTAGAAAGTGAAGCAACACTCCATTCACTTCGCACAGTGAATTGAAGTGTTGTAACAGAATGCTTCTGTTTTAGAGAAACGGATGTGAGTTTTTTGTGAATGCTTGTAAGTAGCTTAAGGCACTTTCAAAGGAAAGTGATTTTCTCTGAAAGGACAGCATTTAGAAAGTGAAGCAACACTCCATTCACTTCGCACAGTGAATTGAATGTTGGAACAGGCAGCTTCTCTTTCATAGAAACGCATTTGAGTTTCCAGTGAATACTTGTAAGTAGCTTAAGGAACTTTCAAAGGAAAGTGATTTTCTCTAAAACTACAACATTTAGAATGTGAGGGAACACTCCATTCACTTCGCACAGTGAATTGAAGTGTTGGAACAGACAGCTTCTCTTTCAGAGAAATGCATGTGAGTTTCTTGTGAATGCTTGGAGTAGCCTAAGGCACTTTCAAAGGAAAGTGATTTTCTCTGAAAGGACAGCATTTAGAAAGTGAAGCAACACTCCATTCATTTTGCACAGTGAATTGAAGTGTTGGAAAAGACTGCTTCTCTTTCAGAGAAATGCATGTGAATTTCTCTTGAATGCTTGTAAGTAGCTTAAGGCACTTTCAAAGGAAATGATTTTCTCTGAAAGGACAGCATTTAGAAAGTGAAGCAACACTCCATTCACTTCGCACAGTGAATTGAAGTGTTGGAACAGACAGCTTCTCTTTCATAGAAACGCATTTGAGTTTCCTGGGAATGCTTGTAAGTACCGTAAGGAACATTCAAAGGAAAGTGATTTTCTCTGAAACTACAGCATTTAGAAAGTGAAGCAACACTCCATTCACTTCGCACAGTGAATTGAAGTGTTGGAACAGACAGCTTCTCTTTCAGAGAAATGCATGTGAGTTTCTTGTGAATGCTTGTAAGTAGCCTAAGGCACTTTCAAAGGAAAGTGATTTTCTCTGAAAGGACAGCATTTTGAAAGTGAAGCAACACTCCATTCACTTCGCACAGTGAATTGAAGTGTTGTAACAGACTGCTTCTCTTTCAGAGAAACGGATGTGAGTTTTTTGTGAATGCTTGTAAGTAGCTTAAGGCACTTTCCAAGGAAAGTGATTTTCTCTGAAACTACAACATTTAGAAAGTCAAGGAACACTCCATTCACTTCGCACAGTGAATTGAAATGTTGTTATAGACTGCTTCTCATTCAAAAAAACAGATGTGAGTTTTTTGTGAATGCTTGTAAGTAGCTTAAGGCACTTTCAAAGGAAAGTGATTTTCTCTGAAAGTACAGCATTTAGAAAGTGAAGCAACACTCCATTCACTTCGCACAGTGAATTGAAGTGTTGGAACAGACAACTTTTCTTTCATAGAAACGCATTTGAGTTTTCTGTGAATGCTTGTAAGTAGCTTAAGGAACTTTCAAAGGAAAGTGATTTTCTCTGAAACGACATCATTTAGAAAGTGAAGCAACACTCCATTCACTTCGAACAGTGAATTGAAGTGTTGGTACAGACAGCTTTTCTTTCATAGAAATGCATTTGAGTTTCCTGTGAATGCTTGTAAGTAGCTTAAGGAACTTTCAAAGGAAAGTGATTTTCTCTGAAACTACAGCATTTAGAATGTGAAGGAACACTCCATTCACTTCGCACAGTGAATTGAAGTGTTGGAACAGACAGTTTCTTTTTCAGAGAAATGCATTTGAGTTTCTTGTGAATGCTTGGAAGTAGCCTAAGGCACTTTCAAAGGAAAGTGATTTTCTCTGAAAGGACAGCATTTAGAAAGTGAAGCAACACTCCATTCACTTCGCACAGTGAATTGAAGTGTTGTAACAGACTGCTTCTGTTTTAGAGAAATGGATGTGAGTTTTTTGTGAATGCTTGTAAGTAGCTTAAGGCACTTTCCAAGGAAAGTGATTTTCTCTGAAAGGACAGCATTTAGAAAGTGAAGCAACACTCCATTCACTTCGCACAGTGAATTGAAGTGTTGGAACAAACAGCTTTTCTTTCATAGAAACGCATTTGAGTTTCCTGTGAATGTTCGTAAGTAGCTTAAGGAACTTTCCAAGGAAAGTGATTTTCTCTGAAAGGACAGCATTTAGAAAGTGAAGCCACACTCCATTCACTTCGCACAGTGAATTGAAGTGTTGGAAGAGACTGATTCTCTTACATAGAAACGCATGTGAATTTCTGTTGAATGGTTGTAAGTAGCTGAAGGCACTTTCAAAGGAAAGTGATTTTCTCTGAAAGGACAGCATTTAGAAAGTGAAGCAATACTCCATTCACTTCGCACAGTGAATTGAAGTGTTGGAACAGACTGCTTCTCTTTCAGAGAAATGGATGTGAGTTTTTTGTGAATGCTTGTAAGTAGCTTAAGGCACTTTCAAAGGAAAGTTATATTCTCTGAAAGGACAGCATTTAGAAAGTGAAGCAACACTCCATTCACTTCGCACAGTGAATTGAAGAATTGGAACAGACTACTTCTCTTTCAGAGAAACGCATGTGAATTTCTGTTGAATGCTTGTAAGTAGCTTAAGGCACTTTCCAAGGAAAGTGATTTTCTCTGAAAGGAAAGCATTTATAAAGTGAAGCAACACTCCATTCACTTCGCACAGTGAATTGAAGTGTTGGAACAGACAACTTCTCTTTCATAGAAACGCATTTGAGTTTTCTGTGATTGCTTGTAAGTAGCTTAAGGCAATTTCAAAGGAAAGTGATTTTCTCTGAAACTACAGCATTTAGAATGTGAAGGAACACTCCATTCACTTCGCACAGTGAATTGAAGTGTTGGAACAGACAGCTTCTCTTTCATAGGAACGCATTTGAGTTTCCTGTGAATGCTTGTAAGTAGCTTAAGGCACTTTCAAAGGAAAGTGATTTTCTCTGAAACTACAGCATTTAGAATGTGAAGGAACACTCCATTCACTTCGCACAGTGAATTGAAGTGTTGGAACAGACAGCTTCTCTTTCATAGAAACGCATTTGAGTTTCCTGTGAATGCTTGTAAGTAGCTTTAGGCACTTTCAAAGGAAAGTGATTTTCTCTGAAACTACAGCATTTAGAAAGTGAAGCCACACTCCATTTACTTCGCACAGTGAATTGAAGTGTTGTAACAGACTGCTTCTGTTTTAGAGAAACGGATGTGAGTTTTTTGTGAATGCTTGTAAGTAGCTTAAGGCACTTTCCAAGGAAAGTGATTTTCTCTGAAAGGACAGCATTTAGAAAGTGAAGCAACACTCCATTCACTTCGCACAGTGAATTGAAGTGTTGGAACAAACAGCTTTTCTTTCATAGAAACGCATTTGAGTTTCCTGTGAATGTTCGTAAGTAGCTTAAGGAACTTTCCAAGGAAAGTGATTTTCTCTGAAAGGACAGCATTTAGAAAGTGAAGCCACACTCCATTCACTTCGCACAGTGAATTGAAGTGTTGGAAGAGACTGATTCTCTTACATAGAAACGCATGTGAATTTCTGTTGAATGGTTGTAAGTAGCTGAAGGCACTTTCAAAGGAAAGTGATTTTCTCTGAAAGGACAGCATTTAGAAAGTGAAGCAATACTCCATTCACTTCGCACAGTGAATTGAAGTGTTGGAACAGACTGCTTCTCTTTCAGAGAAATGGATGTGAGTTTTTTGTGAATGCTTGTAAGTAGCTTAAGGCACTTTCAAAGGAAAGTTATATTCTCTGAAAGGACAGCATTTAGAAAGTGAAGCAACACTCCATTCACTTCGCACAGTGAATTGAAGAATTGGAACAGACTACTTCTCTTTCAGAGAAACGCATGTTAATTTCTGTTGAATGCTTGTAAGTAGCTTAAGGCACTTTCCAAGGAAAGTGATTTTCTCTGAAAGGAAAGCATTTATAAAGTGAAGCAACACTCCATTCACTTCGCACAGTGAATTGAAGTGTTGGAACAGACAACTTCTCTTTCATAGAAACGCATTTGAGTTTTCTGTGATTGCTTGTAAGTAGCTTAAGGCAATTTCAAAGGAAAGTGATTTTCTCTGAAACTACAGCATTTAGAATGTGAAGGAACACTCCATTCACTTCGCACAGTGAATTGAAGTGTTGGAACAGACAGCTTCTCTTGCATAGAAACGCATTTGAGTTTCCTGTGTATGCTTGTAAGTAGCTTAAGGCACTTTCAAAGGAAAGTGATTTTTTCTGAAACTACAGCATTTAGAATGTGAAGGAACACTCCATTCACTTCGCACAGTATATTGAAGTGTTGGAACAGACAGCTTCTCTTTCAGAGAAATGCATGTGAGTTTCTTGAGAATGCTTGTAAGTAGCCTAAGGCACTTTCCAAGGAAAGTGATTTTCTCTGAAAGGACAGCATTTAGAAAGTGAAGCAACACTCCATTGACTTCGCACAGTGAATTGAAGTGTTGAAACAGACTGCTTCTCTTTCAGAGTAACGTATGTGAATTTCTGTTGAATGCTTGTAAGTAGCTTAAGGCACTTTCAAAGGAAAGTGATTTTCTCTGAAACTACAACATTTAGAATGTGAGGGAACACTCCATTCACTTCGCACAGTGAATTGAAGTGTTGGAACAGACAGCTTCTCTTTCAGAGAAATGCATGTGAGTTTCTTGTGAATGCTTGGAGTAGCCTAAGGCACTTTCAAAGGAAAGTGATTTTCTCTGAAAGGACAGCATTTAGAAAGTGAAGCAACACTCCATTCATTTTGCACAGTGAATTGAAGTGTTGGAAAAGACTGCTTCTCTTTCAGAGAAATGCATGTGAATTTCTCTTGAATGCTTGTAAGTAGCTTAAGGCACTTTCAAAGGAAATGATTTTCTCTGAAAGGACAGCATTTAGAAAGTGAAGCAACACTCCATTCACTTCGCACAGTGAATTGAAGTATTGGAACAGTCTGCTTCTCTTTCAGAGAAACGCATGTGAATTTCTGTTGAATGCTTGTTAGTAGCTTAAGGCACTTTCAAAGGAAATGATTTTCTCTGAAAGGACAGCATTTAGAAAGTGAAGCAACACTCCATTCACTTCGCACAGTGAATTGAAGTGTTGGAACAGACAGCTTCTCTTTCATAGAAACGCATTTGAGTTTCCTGGGAATGCTTGTAAGTACCGTAAGGAACATTCAAAGGAAAGTGATTTTCTCTGAAACTACAGCATTTAGAAAGTGAAGCAACACTCCATTCACTTCGAACAGTGAATTGAAGTGTTGTAATAGACTGCTTCTCTTTCAGAGAAACGGATGTGAATTTTTTGTGAATGCTTGTAAGTTGCTTAAGGCACTTTCAAAGGAAAGTGATTTTCTCTGAAAGGACAGCATTTAGAAAGTGAAGCAACACTCCATTCACTTCGCACAGTGAATTGAAGTGTTGGAACAGACTGCTTCTCTTTCAGAGTAACGCATGTGAATTTCTGTTGAATGCTTGTAAGTAGCTTAAGGCACTTTCAAAGGAAATGATTTTCTCTGAAAGGACAGCATTTAGAAAGTGAAGCAACACTCCATTCACTTCGCACAGTGAATTGAAGTGTTGGAACAGACACCTTCTCTTTCATAGAAACGCATTTGAGTTTCCTGGGAATGCTTGTAAGTACCGTAAGGAACATTCAAAGGAAAGTGATTTTCTCTGAAACTACAGCATTTAGAAAGTGAAGCAACACTCCATTCACTTCGCACAGTGAATTGAAGTGTTGGAACAGACAGCTTCTCTTTCAGAGAAATGCATGTGAGTTTCTTGTGAATGCTTGTAAGTAGCCTAAGGCACTTTCAAAGGAAAGTGATTTTCTCTGAAAGGACAGCATTTTGAAAGTGAAGCAACACTCCATTCACTTCGCACAGTGAATTGAAGTGTTGTAACAGACTGCTTCTCTTTCAGAGAAACGGATGTGAGTTTTTTGTGAATGCTTGTAAGTAGCTTAAGGCACTTTCCAAGGAAAGTGATTTTCTCTGAAACTACAACATTTAGAAAGTCAAGGAACACTCCATTCACTTCGCACAGTGAATTGAAATGTTGTAATAGACTGCTTCTCATTCAAAAAAACAGATGTGAGTTTTTTGTGAATGCTTGTAAGTAGTTTAAGGCACTTTCCAAGGAAAGTGATTTTCTCTGAAAGGACAGCATTTAGAAAGTGAAGCAACACTCCATTCACTTCGCACAGTGAATTGAAGTGTTGGAACAAACAGCTTTTCTTTCATAGAAACGCATTTGAGTTTCCTGTGAATGTTCGTAAGTAGCTTAAGGAACTTTCCAAGGAAAGTGATTTTCTCTGAAAGGACAGCATTTAGAAAGTGAAGCCACACTCCATTCACTTCGCACAGTGAATTGAAGTGTTGGAAGAGACTGATTCTCTTACATAGAAACGCATGTGAATTTCTGTTGAATGGTTGTAAGTAGCTGAAGGCACTTTCAAAGGAAAGTGATTTTCTCTGAAAGGACAGCATTTAGAAAGTGAAGCAATACTCCATTCACTTCGCACAGTGAATTGAAGTGTTGGAACAGACTGATTCTCTTACATAGAAACGGATGTGAATTTCTGTTGAATGGTTGTAAGTAGCTGAAGGCACTTTCAAAGGAAAGTGATTTTCTCTGAAAGGACAGCATTTAGAAAGTGAAGCAATACTCCATTCACTTCGCACAGTGAATTGAAGTGTTGGAACAGACTGCTTCTCTTTCAGAGAAATGGATGTGAGTTTTTTGTGAATGCTTGTAAGTAGCTTAAGGCACTTTCAAAGGAAAGTTATATTCTCTGAAAGGACAGCATTTAGAAAGTGAAGCAACACTCCATTCACTTCGCACAGTGAATTGAAGAATTGGAACAGACTACTTCTCTTTCAGAGAAACGCATGTGAATTTCTGTTGAATGCTTGTAAGTAGCTTAAGGCACTTTCCAAGGAAAGTGATTTTCTCTGAAAGGAAAGCATTTATAAAGTGAAGCAACACTCCATTCACTTCGCACAGTGAATTGAAGTGTTGGAACAGACAACTTCTCTTTCATAGAAACGCATTTGAGTTTTCTGTGATTGCTTGTAAGTAGCTTAAGGCAATTTCAAAGGAAAGTGATTTTCTCTGAAACTACAGCATTTAGAATGTGAAGGAACACTCCATTCACTTCGCACAGTGAATTGAAGTGTTGGAACAGACAGCTTCTCTTTCATAGGAACGCATTTGAGTTTCCTGTGAATGCTTGTAAGTAGCTTAAGGCACTTTCAAAGGAAAGTGATTTTCTCTGAAACTACAGCATTTAGAATGTGAAGGAACACTCCATTCACTTCGCACAGTGAATTGAAGTGTTGGAACAGACAGCTTCTCTTTCATAGAAACGCATTTGAGTTTCCTGTGAATGCTTGTAAGTAGCTTTAGGCACTTTCAAAGGAAAGTGATTTTCTCTGAAACTACAGCATTTAGAAAGTGAAGCCACACTCCATTTACTTCGCACAGTGAATTGAAGTGTTGTAACAGACTGCTTCTGTTTTAGAGAAACGGATGTGAGTTTTTTGTGAATGCTTGTAAGTAGCTTAAGGCACTTTCCAAGGAAAGTGATTTTCTCTGAAAGGACAGCATTTAGAAAGTGAAGCAACACTCCATTCACTTCGCACAGTGAATTGAAGTGTTGGAACAAACAGCTTTTCTTTCATAGAAACGCATTTGAGTTTCCTGTGAATGTTCGTAAGTAGCTTAAGGAACTTTCCAAGGAAAGTGATTTTCTCTGAAAGGACAGCATTTAGAAAGTGAAGCCACACTCCATTCACTTCGCACAGTGAATTGAAGTGTTGGAAGAGACTGATTCTCTTACATAGAAACGCATGTGAATTTCTGTTGAATGGTTGTAAGTAGCTGAAGGCACTTTCAAAGGAAAGTGATTTTCTCTGAAAGGACAGCATTTAGAAAGTGAAGCAATACTCCATTCACTTCGCACAGTGAATTGAAGTGTTGGAACAGACTGCTTCTCTTTCAGAGAAATGGATGTGAGTTTTTTGTGAATGCTTGTAAGTAGCTTAAGGCACTTTCAAAGGAAAGTTATATTCTCTGAAAGGACAGCATTTAGAAAGTGAAGCAACACTCCATTCACTTCGCACAGTGAATTGAAGAATTGGAACAGACTACTTCTCTTTCAGAGAAACGCATGTGAATTTCTGTTGAATGCTTGTAAGTAGCTTAAGGCACTTTCCAAGGAAAGTGATTTTCTCTGAAAGGAAAGCATTTATAAAGTGAAGCAACACTCCATTCACTTCGCACAGTGAATTGAAGTGTTGGAACAGACAACTTCTCTTTCATAGAAACGCATTTGAGTTTTCTGTGATTGCTTGTAAGTAGCTTAAGGCAATTTCAAAGGAAAGTGATTTTCTCTGAAACTACAGCATTTAGAATGTGAAGGAACACTCCATTCACTTCGCACAGTGAATTGAAGTGTTGGAACAGACAGCTTCTCTTGCATAGAAACGCATTTGAGTTTCCTGTGAATGCTTGTAAGTAGCTTAAGGCACTTTCAAAGGAAAGTGATTTTTTCTGAAACTACAGCATTTAGAATGTGAAGGAACACTCCATTCACTTCGCACAGTATATTGAAGTGTTGGAACAGACAGCTTCTCTTTCAGAGAAATGCATGTGAGTTTCTTGAGAATGCTTGTAAGTAGCCTAAGGCACTTTCCAAGGAAAGTGATTTTCTCTGAAAGGACAGCATTTAGAAAGTGAAGCAACACTCCATTGACTTCGCACAGTGAATTGAAGTGTTGAAACAGACTGCTTCTCTTTCAGAGTAACGTATGTGAATTTCTGTTGAATGCTTGTAAGTAGCTTAAGGCACTTTCAAAGGAAAGTGATTTTCTCTGAAAGGACAGCATTTAGAAAGTGAAGCAACACTCCATTCACTTCGCACAGTGAATTGAAGTGTTGGAACAGACTGCTTCTCTATCAGAGAAATGCATGTGAGTTTCTTGTGAATGCTTGTGAGTAGCTTAAGGTACATTCAAGGGAAAGTGATTTTCTCTGAAAGGACAGCATTTAGAAAGTGAAGCAACACTCCATTCACTTCGCACAGTGAATTGATGTGTTGGAACAAACTGCTTCTCTTTCAGAGTAACGCATGTGAATTTCTGTTGAATGCTTGTAAGTAGCTTAAGGCACATTCAAAGGAAAGTGATTTTCTCTGAAAGGACAGCATTTAGAAAGTGAAGCAACACTCCATTCACTTCGTACAGTGAATTGAAGTGTTGTAACAGAATGCTTCTGTTTTAGAGAAACGGATGTGAGTTTTTTGTGAATGCTTGTAAGTAGCTTAAGGCACTTTCAAAGGAAAGTTATATTCTCTGAAAGGACAGCATTTAGAAAGTGAAGCAACACTCCATTCACTTCGCACAGTGAATTGAAGTGTTGGAACAGACAGCTTCTCTTTCAGAGAAACGCATTTGAGTTTCCAGTGAATATTTGTAAGTAGCTTAAGGAACTTTCAAAGGAAAGTGATTTTCTCTGAAACTACAACATTTAGAAAGTCAAGGAACACTCCATTCACTTCACACAGTGAATTGAAATGTTGTAATAGACTGCTTCTCATTCAGAAAAACAGATGTGAGTTTTTTGTGAATGCTTGTAAGTAGCTTAAGGCACTTTCAAAGGAAAGTGATTTACTCTGAAAGGACAGCATTTATAAAGTGAAACAACACTCCATTCACTTCGCACAGTGAATTGAAGTGTTGGAACAGACAGATTTTCTTTCATAGAAACGCATTTGAGTTTCCTGTGAATGCTTGTAAGTAGCTTAAGGAACTTTCAAAGGAAAGTGATTTTCTCTGAAACGACAGCATTTAGAAAGTGAAGCAACACTCCATTCACTTCGCACAGTGAATTGAAGTGTTGGAACAGACAGCTTCTCTTTCAGAGAAATGCATGTGAGTTTCTTGTGAATGCTTGTAAGTAGCCTAAGGCACTTTCAAAGGAAAGTGATTTTCTCTGAAAGGACAGCATTTTGAAAGTGAAGCAACACTCCATTCACTTCGCACAGTGAATTGAAGTGTTGGAACAGACTGCTTCTCTTTCAGAGAAACGGATGTGAGTTTTTTGTGAATGCTTGTAAGTAGCTTAAGGCACTTTCAAAGGAAAGTGATTTTCTTTGAAAGGACAGCATTTAGAAAGTGAAGCAACACTCCATTCACTTCGCACAGTGAATTGATGTGTTGGAACAGACAGTTTCTCTTTCATAGAAACACATTTGAGTTTCCAGTGAATACTTGTAAGTAGCTTAAGGAACTTTCAAAGGAAAGTGATTTTCTCTGAAACTACAACATTTAGAAAGTCAAGGAACACTCCATTCACTTCGCACAGTGAATTGAAGTGTTGGAACAGACAGCTTTTCTTTCATAGAAACGCATTTGAGTTTCCTGTGAATGCTTGTAAGTAGCTTAAGGAACTTTCAAAGGAAAGTGATTTTCTCTGAAACGACAGCATTTAGAAAGTGATGCAACACTCCATTCACTTCGTACAGTGAATTGAAATGTTGGTACAGACAGCTTTTCTTTCATAGAAATGCATTTGAGTTTCCTGTGAATGCTTGTAAGTAGCTTAAGGAACTTTCAAAGGAAAGTGATTTTCTCTGAAACTACAGCATTTAGAAAGTGAAGCAACACTCCATTCACTTCACACAGTGAATTGAAGTGTTGGAACAGACAGCTTCTTTTTCAGAGAAATGCATTTGAGTTTCTTGTGAATGCTTGGAAGTAGCCTAAGGCACTTTCAAAGGAAAGTGATTTTCTCTGAAAGGACAGCATTTAGAAAGTGAAGCAACACTCCATTCACTTCGCACAGTGAATTGAAGTGTTGTAACAGACTGCTTCTGTTTTAGAGAAACGGATGTGAGTTTTTTGTGAATGCTTGTAAGTAGCTTAAGGCACTTTCAAAGGAAAGTGATTTTCTCTGAAAGGACAGCATTTAGAAAGTGAAGCAACACTCCATTCACTTCGCACAGTGAATTGAAGTGTTGGAACAAACAGCTTTTCTTTCATAGAAACGCATTTGAGTTTCCTGTGAATGTTCGTAAGTAGCTTAAGGAACTTTCCAAGGAAAGTGATTTTCTCTGAAAAGACAGCATTTAGAAAGTGAAGCAACACTCCATTCACTTCGCACAGTGAATTGAAGTGTTGGAAGAAACTGATTCTCTTACATAGAAACGCATGTGAATTTCTGTTGAATGGTTGTAAGTAGCTGAAGGCACTTTCAAAGGAAAGTGATTTTCTCTGAAAGGACAGCATTTAGAAAGTGAAGCAACACTCCATTCACTTCGCACAGTGAATTGAAGTGTTGGAACAGACTGCTTCTCTTTCAGAGTAACGCATGTGAATTTCTGTTGAATGCTTGTAAGTAGCTTAAGGCACTTTCAAAGGAAATGATTTTCTCTGAAAGGACAGCATTTAGAAAGTGAAGCAACACTCCATTCACTTCGCACAGTGAATTGAAGTGTTGTAACAGACTGCTTCTGTTTTAGAGAAACGGATGTGAGTTTTTTGTGAATGCTTGTAAATAGCTTAAGGCACTTTCCAAGGAAAGTGATTTTCTCTGAAAGGACAGCATTTAGAAAGTGAAGCAACACTCCATTCACTACGCACAGTGAATTGAAGTTTGGAACAGACAGCTTCTCTTTCATAGAAACGCATTTGAGTTTCCTGTGAATGCTTGTAAGTAGCTTAAGGCGCTTTCAAAGGAAAGTGATTTTCTCTGAAACTACAGCATTTAGAAAGTGACGGAACACTCCATTCACTTTGCACAGTGAATTGAAGTGTTGGAACAGACTGCTTCTCTTTCAGAGAAATGCATGTGAGTTTCTTGTGAATGCTTGTAAGTAGCTTAAGGCACTTTCAAAAGAAAGTGATTTTCTCCGAAACTACAGAATTTAGAAAGTGTAGCAACACTCCATTCACGTCGCACCGTGAATTGAAGTGTTGGAACAGACTGCTTCTCTTTCAGAGAAATGGATGTGAGTTTTTTGTGAATGATTGTAAGTAGCTTAAGGCACTTTCAAAGGAAAGTTATATTCTTGAAAGTACAGCATTTAGAAAGTGAAGCAACACTCCATTCACTTCGCACAGTGAATTGAAGTGTTGGAACAGACTGCTTCTCTATCAGAGAAATGCATGTGAGTTTCTTGTGAATGCTTGTGAGTAGCTTAAGGTACATTCAAGGGAATGTGATTTTCTCTGAAAGGACAGCATTTAGAAAGTGAAGCAACACTCCATTCACTTCGCACAGTGAATTGATGTGTTGGAACAAACTGCTTCTCTTTCAGAGTAATGCATGTGAATTTCTGTTGAATGCTTGTAAGTAGCTTAAGGCACATTCAAAGGAAAGTGATTTTCTCTGAAAGGACAGCATTTAGAAAGTGAAGCAACACTCCATTCACTTCGCACAGTGAATTGAAGTGTTGTAACAGAATGCTTCTGTTTTAGAGAAACGGATGTGAGTTTTTTGTGAATGCTTGTAAGTAGCTTAAGGCACTTTCAAAGGAAAGTGATTTTCTCTGAAAGGACAGCATTTAGAAAGTGAAGCAACACTCCATTCACTTCGCACAGTGAATTGAAGTGTTGGAACAGGCAGCTTCTCTTTCATAGAAACGCATTTGAGTTTCCAGTGAATACTTGTAAGTAGCTTAAGGAACTTTCAAAGGAAAGTGATTTTCTCTGAAACTACAACATTTAGAATGTGAGGGAACACTCCATTCACTTCGCACAGTGAATTGAAGTGTTGGAACAGACAGCTTCTCTTTCAGAGAAATGCATGTGAGTTTCTTGTGAATGCTTGGAGTAGCCTAAGGCACTTTCAAAGGAAAGTGATTTTCTCTGAAAGGACAGCATTTAGAAAGTGAAGCAACACTCCATTCATTTTGCACAGTGAATTGAAGTGTTGGAAAAGACTGCTTCTCTTTCAGAGAAATGCATGTGAATTTCTCTTGAATGCTTGTAAGTAGCTTAAGGCACTTTCAAAGGAAATGATTTTCTCTGAAAGGACAGCATTTAGAAAGTGAAGCAACACTCCATTCACTTCGCACAGTGAATTGAAGTATTGGAACAGTCTGCTTCTCTTTCAGAGAAACGCATGTGAATTTCTGTTGAATGCTTGTTAGTAGCTTAAGGCACTTTCAAAGGAAATGATTTTCTCTGAAAGGACAGCATTTAGAAAGTGAAGCAACACTCCATTCACTTCGCACAGTGAATTGAAGTGTTGGAACAGACAGCTTCTCTTTCATAGAAACGCATTTGAGTTTCCTGGGAATGCTTGTAAGTACCGTAAGGAACATTCAAAGGAAAGTGATTTTCTCTGAAACTACAGCATTTAGAAAGTGAAGCAACACTCCATTCACTTCGAACAGTGAATTGAAGTGTTGTAATAGACTGCTTCTCTTTCAGAGAAACGGATGTGAATTTTTTGTGAATGCTTGTAAGTTGCTTAAGGCACTTTCCAAGGAAAGTGATTTTCTCTGAAAGGACAGCATTTAGAAAGTGAAGCAACACTCCATTCACTTCGCACAGTGAATTGAAGTGTTGGAACAGACTGCTTCTCTTTCAGAGTAACGCATGTGAATTTCTGTTGAATGCTTGTAAGTAGCTTAAGGCACTTTCAAAGGAAATGATTTTCTCTGAAAGGACAGCATTTAGAAAGTGAAGCAACACTCCATTCACTTCGCACAGTGAATTGAAGTGTTGGAACAGACAGCTTCTCTTTCATAGAAACGCATTTGAGTTTCCTGGGAATGCTTGTAAGTACCGTAAGGAACATTCAAAGGAAAGTGATTTTCTCTGAAACTACAGCATTTAGAAAGTGAAGCAACACTCCATTCACTTCGCACAGTGAATTGAAGTGTTGGAACAGACAGCTTCTCTTTCAGAGAAATGCATGTGAGTTTCTTGTGAATGCTTGTAAGTAGCCTAAGGCACTTTCAAAGGAAAGTGATTTTCTCTGAAAGGACAGCATTTTGAAAGTGAAGCAACACTCCATTCACTTCGCACAATGAATTGAAGTGTTGTAACAGACTGCTTCTCTTTCAGAGAAACGGATGTGAGTTTTTTGTGAATGCTTGTAAGTAGCTTAAGGCACTTTCAAAGGAAAGTGATTTTCTCTGAAAGGACAGCATTTAGAAAGTGAAGCAACACTCCATTCACTTCGCACAGTGAATTGAAGTGTTGGAACAGACAGCTTCTCTTTCAAAGAAACGCATTTGAGATTCCAGTGAATACTTGTAAGTAGCTTAAGGAACTTTCAAAGGAAAGTGATTTTCTCTGAAACTACAACATTTAGAAAGTCAAGGAACACTCCATTCACTTCGCACAGTGAATTGAAATGTTGTAATAGACTGCTTCTCATTCAGAAAAACAGATGTGAGTTTTTTGTGAATGCTTGTAAGTAGCTTAAGGCACTTTCAAATGAAAGTGATTTACTCTGAAAGGACAGCATTTATAAAGTTAAACAACACTCCATTCACTTCGCACAGTGAATTGAAGTGTTGGAACAGACAGCTTTTCTTTCATAGAAACGCATTTGAGTTTTCTGTGAATGCTTGTAAGTAGCTTAAGGAACTTTCAAAGGAAAGTGATTTTCTCTGAAACGACAGCATTTAGAAAGTGAAGCAACACTCCATTCACTTCGAACAGTGAATTGAAGTGTTGGTACAGACAGCTTTTCTTTCATAGAAATGCATTTGAGTTTCCTGTGAATGCTTGTAAGTAGCTTAAGGCACTTTCAAAGGAAAGTGATTTTCTCTGAAACTACAGCATTTAGAATGTGAAGGAACACTCCATTCACTTCGCACAGTGAATTGAAGTGTTGGAACAGACAGCTTCTCTTTCATAGAAACGCATTTGAGTTTCCTGTGAATGCTTGTAAGTAGCTTAAGGCACTTTCAAAGGAAAGTGATTTTCTCTCAAACTACAGCATTTAGAAAGTGAAGCAACACTCCATTCACTTCGCACAGTGAATTGAAGTGTTGTAACAGACTGCTTCTGTTTTAGAGAAACGGATGTGAGTTTTTTGTGAATGCTTGTAAGTAGCTTAAGGCACTTTCCAAGGAAAGTGATTTTCTCTGAAAGGACAGCATTTAGAAAGTGAAGCAACACTCCATTCACTTCGCACAGTGAATTGAAGTGTTGGAACAAACAGCTTTTCTTTCATAGAAACGCATTTGAGTTTCCTGTGAATGTTCGTAAGTAGCTTAAGGAACTTTCCAAGGAAAGTGATTTTCTCTGAAAGGACAGCATTTAGAAAGTGAAGCCACACTCCATTCACTTCGCACAGTGAATTGAAGTGTTGGAAGAGACTGATTCTCTTACATAGAAACGCATGTGAATTTCTGTTGAATGGTTGTAAGTAGCTGAAGGCACTTTCAAAGGAAAGTGATTTTCTCTGAAAGGACAGCATTTAGAAAGTGAAGCAATACTCCATTCACTTCGCACAGTGAATTGAAGTGTTGGAACAGACTGCTTCTCTTTCAGAGAAATGGATGTGAGTTTTTTGTGAATGCTTGTAAGTAGCTTAAGGCACTTTCAAAGGAAAGTTATATTCTCTGAAAGGACAGCATTTAGAAAGTGAAGCAACACTCCATTCACTTCGCACAGTGAATTGAAGAATTGGAACAGACTACTTCTCTTTCAGAGAAACGCATGTGAATTTCTGTTGAATGCTTGTAAGTAGCTTAAGGCACTTTCCAAGGAAAGTGATTTTCTCTGAAAGGAAAGCATTTATAAAGTGAAGCAACACTCCATTCACTTCGCACAGTGAATTGAAGTGTTGGAACAGACAACTTCTCTTTCATAGAAACGCATTTGAGTTTTCTGTGATTGCTTGTAAGTAGCTTAAGGCAATTTCAAAGGAAAGTGATTTTCTCTGAAACTACAGCATTTAGAATGTGAAGGAACACTCCATTCACTTCGCACAGTGAATTGAAGTGTTGGAACAGACAGCTTCTCTTTCATAGAAACGCATTTGAGTTTCCTGTGAATGCTTGTAAGTAGCTTAAGGCACTTTCAAAGGAAAGTGATTTTCTCTGAAACTACAGCATTTAGAATGTGAAGGAACACTCCATTCACTTCGCACAGTGAATTGAAGTGTTGGAACAGACAGCTTCTCTTTCAGAGAAATGCATGTGAGTTTCTTGAGAATGCTTGTAAGTAGCTTAAGGCACTTTCCAAGGAAAGTGATTTTCTCTGAAAGGACAGCATTTAGAAAGTGAAGCAACACTCCATTCACTTCGCACAGTGAATTGAAGTGTTGAAACAGACTGCTTCTCTTTCAGAGTAACGTATGTGAATTTCTGTTGAATGCTTGTAAGTAGCTTAAGGCACTTTCAAAGGAAAGTGATTTTCTCTGAAAGGACAGCATTTAGAAAGTGAAGCAACACTCCATTCACTTCGCACAGTGAATTGAAGTGTTGGAACAGACTGCTTCTCTATCAGAGAAATGCATGTGAGTTTCTTGTGAATGCTTGTGAGTAGCTTAAGGTACATTCAAGGGAAAGTGATTTTCTCTGAAAGGACAGCATTTAGAAAGTGAAGCAACACTCCATTCACTTCGCACAGTGAATTGATGTGTTGGAACAAACTGCTTCTCTTTCAGAGTAACGCATGTGAATTTCTGTTGAATGCTTGTAAGTAGCTTAAGGCACTTTCAAAGGAAAGTGATTTTCTCTGAAAGGACAGCATTTAGAAAGTGAAGCAACACTCCATTCACTTCGCACAGTGAATTGAAGTGTTGGAACAGACTGCTTCTCTATCAGAGAAATGCATGTGAGTTTCTTGTGAATGCTTGTGAGTAGCTTAAGGCACTTTCAAAGGAAAGTGATTTTCTCTGAAAGGACAGCGTTTAGAAAGTGAAGCAACACTCCATTCACTTCGCACAGTGAATTGAAGTGTTGGAACAGACAGCTTCTCTTTCAGAGAAACGCATTTGAGTTTCCAGTGAATATTTGTAAGTAGCTTAAGGAACTTTCAAAGGAAAGTGATTTTCTCTGAAACTACAACATTTAGAAAGTCAAGGAACACTCCATTCACTTCGCACAGTGAATTGAAATGTTGTAATAGACTGCTTCTCATTCAGAAAAACAGATGTGAGTTTTTTGTGAATGCTTGTAAGTAGCTTAAGGCACTTTCAAAGGAAAGTGATTTACTCTGAAAGGACAGCATTTTGAAAGTGAAACAACACTCCATTCACTTCGCACAGTGAATTGAAGTGTTGGAACAGACAGCTTTTCTTTCATAGAAACGCATTTGAGTTTCCTGTGAATGCTTGTAAGTAGCTTAAGGAACTTTCAAAGGAAAGTGATTTTCTCTGAAACGACAGCATTTAGAAAGTGAAGCAACACTCCATTCACTTCGAATAGTGAATTGAAGTGTTGTAATAGACTGCTTCTCTTTCAGAGAAACGGATGTGAGTTTTTTGTGAATGCTTGTAAGTTGCTTAAGGCACTTTCAAAGGAAAGTGATTTTCTCTTAAAGGACAGCATTTAGAAAGTGAAGCAACACTCCATTCACTTCGCACAGTGAATTGAAGTGTTGGAACAGACTGCTTCTCTTTCAGAGTAACGCATGTGAATTTCTGTTGAATGCTTGGAACTAGCCTAAGTCACTTTCAAAGGAAATGATTTTCTCTGAAAGGACAGCATTTAGAAAGTGAAGCAACACTCCATTCACTTCGCACAGTGAATTGAAGTGTTGGAACAGACAGCTTCTCTTTCATAGAAACGCATGTGAATTTCCTGTGAATGCTTGTAAGTAGCTTAAGGAACATTCAAAGGAAAGTGATTTTCTCTGAAACTACAGCATTTAGAAAGTGAAGCAACACTCCATTCACTTCGCACAGTGAATTGAAGTGTTGGAACAGACAGCTTCTCTTTCAGAGAAATGCATGTGAGTTTCTTGTGAATGCTTGTAAGTAGCCTAAGGCACTTTCAAAGGAAAGTGATTTTCTCTGAAAGGACAGCATTTTGAAAGTGAAGCAACACTCCATTCACTTCGCACAGTGAATTGAAGTGTTGTAACAGACTGCTTCTCTTTCAGAGAAACGGATGTGAGTTTTTTGTGAATGCTTGTAAGTAGCTTAAGGCACTTTCAAAGGAAAGTGATTTTCTTTGAAAGGACAGCATTTAGAAAGTGAAGCAACACTCCATTCACTTCGCACAGTGAATTGATGTGTTGGAACAGACAGTTTCTCTTTCATAGAAACACATTTGAGTTTCCAGTGAATACTTGTAAGTAGCTTAAGGAACTTTCAAAGGAAAGTGATTTTCTCTGAAACTACAACATTTAGAAAGTCAAGGAACACTCCATTCACTTCGCACAGTGAATTGAAATGTTGTAATAGACTGCTTCTCATTCAGAAAAACAGATGTGAGTTTTTTGTGAATGCTTGTAAGTAGCTTAAGGCACTTTCAAAGGAAAGTGATTTACTCTGAAAGGACAGCATTTATAAAGTGAAACAACACTTTATTCACTTCGCACAGTGAATTGAAGTGTTGGAACAGACAGCTTTTCTTTCATAGAAACGCATTTGAGTTTCCTGTGAATGCTTGTAAGTAGCTTAAGGAACTTTCAAAGGAAAGTGATTTTCTCTGAAACGACAGCATTTAGAAAGTGAAGCAACACTCCATTCACTTCGTACAGTGAATTGAAATGTTGGTACAGACAGCTTTTCTTTCATAGAAATGCATTTGAGTTTCCTGTGAATGCTTGTAAGTAGCTTAAGGAACTTTCAAAGGAAAGTGATTTTCTCTGAAACTACAGCATTTAGAAAGTGAAGCAACACTCCATTCACTTCACACAGTGAATTGAAGTGTTGGAACAGACAGCTTCTTTTTCAGAGAAATGCATTTGAGTTTCTTGTGAATGCTTGGAAGTAGCCTAAGGCACTTTCAAAGGAAAGTGATTTTCTCTGAAAGGACAGCATTTAGAAAGTGAAGCAACACTCCATTCACTTCGCACAGTGAATTGAAGTGTTGTAACAGACTGCTACTCTTTCAGAGAAACGCATTTGAGTTTTCTGTGATTGCTTGTAAGTAGCTTAAGGCAATTTCAAAGGAAAGTGATTTTCTCTGAACTACAGCATTTAGAATGTGAAGGAACACTCCATTCACTTCGCACAGTGAATTGAAGTGTTGGAACAGACAGCTTCTCTTTCATAGAAACGCATTTGAGTTTCCTGTGAATGCTTGTAAGTAGCTTAAGGCACTTTCAAAGGAAAGTGATTTTCTCTGAAACTACAGCATTTAGAATGTGAAGGAACACTCCATTCACTTCGCACAGTGAATTGAAGTGTTGGAACAGACAGCTTCTCTTTCAGAGAAATGCATGTGAGTTTCTTGAGAATGCTTGTAAGTAGCCTAAGGCACTTTCCAAGGAAAGTGATTTTCTCTGAAAGGACAGCATTTAGAAAGTGAAGCAACACTCCATTCACTTCACACAGTGAATTGAAGTGTTGAAACAGACTGCTTCTCTTTCAGAGTAACGTATGTGAATTTCTGTTGAATGCTTGTAAGTAGCTTAAGGCACTTTCAAAGGAAAGTGATTTTCTCTGAAAGGACAGCATTTAGAAAGTGAAGCAACACTCCATTCACTTCGCACAGTGAATTGAAGTGTTGGAACAGACTGCTTCTCTATCAGAGAAATGCATGTGAGTTTCTTGTGAATGCTTGTGAGTAGCTTAAGGTACATTCAAGGGAAAGTGATTTTCTCTGAAAGGACAGCATTTAGAAAGTGAAGCAACACTCCATTCACTTCGCACAGTGAATTGATGTGTTGGAACAAACTGCTTCTCTTTCAGAGTAACGCATGTGAATTTCTGTTGAATGCTTGTAAGTAGCTTAAGGCACTTTCAAAGGAAAGTGATTTTCTCTGAAAGGACAGCATTTAGAAAGTGAAGCAACACTCCATTCACTTCGCACAGTGAATTGAAGTGTTGGAACAGACTGCTTCTCTATCAGAGAAATGCATGTGAGTTTCTTGTGAATGCTTGTGAGTAGCTTAAGGCACTTTCAAAGGAAAGTGATTTTCTCTGAAAGGACAGCATTTAGAAAGTGAAGCAACACTCCATTCACTTCGCACAGTGAATTGAAGTGTTGGAACAGACAGCTTCTCTTTCAGAGAAACGCATTTGAGTTTCCAGTGAATATTTGTAAGTAGCTTAAGGAACTTTCAAAGGAAAGTGATTTTCTCTGAAACTACAACATTTAGAAAGTCAAGGAACACTCCATTCACTTCGCACAGTGAATTGAAATGTTGTAATAGACTGCTTCTCATTCAGAAAAACAGATGTGAGTTTTTTGTGAATGCTTGTAAGTAGCTTAAGGCACTTTCAAAGGAAAGTGATTTACTCTGAAAGGACAGCATTTATAAAGTGAAACAACACTCCATTCACTTCGCACAGTGAATTGAAGTGTTGGAACAGACAGCTTTTCTTTCATAGAAACGCATTTGAGTTTCCTGTGAATGCTTGTAAGTAGCTTAAGGAACTTTCAAAGGAAAGTGATTTTCTCTGAAACGACAGCATTTAGAAAGTGAAGCAACACTCCATTCACTTCGAATAGTGAATTGAAGTGTTGTAATAGACTGCTTCTCTTTCAGAGAAACGGATGTGAGTTTTTTGTGAATGCTTGTAAGTTGCTTAAGGCACTTTCAAAGGAAAGTGATTTTCTCTTAAAGGACAGCATTTAGAAAGTGAAGCAACACTCCATTCACTTCGCACAGTGAATTGAAGTGTTGGAACAGACTGCTTCTCTTTCAGAGTAACGCATGTGAATTTCTGTTGAATGCTTGGAACTAGCCTAAGTCACTTTCAAAGGAAATGATTTTCTCTGAAAGGACAGCATTTAGAAAGTGAAGCAACACTCCATTCACTTCGCACAGTGAATTGAAGTGTTGGAACAGACAGCTTCTCTTTCATAGAAACGCATGTGAATTTCCTGTGAATGCTTGTAAGTAGCTTAAGGAACATTCAAAGGAAAGTGATTTTCTCTGAAACTACAGCATTTAGAAAGTGAAGCAACACTCCATTCACTTCGCACAGTGAATTGAAGTGTTGGAACAGACAGCTTCTCTTTCAGAGAAATGCATGTGAGTTTCTTGTGAATGCTAGTAAGTAGCCTAAGGCACTTTCAAAGGAAAGTGATTTTCTCTGAAAGGACAGCATTTTGAAAGTGAAGCAACACTCCATTCACTTCGCACAGTGAATTGAAGTGTTGTAACAGACTGCTTCTCTTTCAGAGAAACGGATGTGAGTTTTTTGTGAATGCTTGTAAGTAGCTTAAGGCACTTTCAAAGGAAAGTGATTTTCTTTGAAAGGACAGCATTTAGAAAGTGAAGCAACACTCCATTCACTTCGCACAGTGAATTGATGTGTTGGAACAGACAGTTTCTCTTTCATAGAAACACATTTGAGTTTCCAGTGAATACTTGTAAGTAGCTTAAGGAACTTTCAAAGGAAAGTGATTTTCTCTGAAACTACAACATTTAGAAAGTCAAGGAACACTCCATTCACTTCGCACAGTGAATTGAAATGTTGTAATAGACTGCTTCTCATTCAGAAAAACAGATGTGAGTTTTTTGTGAATGCTTGTAAGTAGCTTAAGGCACTTTCAAAGGAAAGTGATTTACTCTGAAAGGACAGCATTTATAAAGTGAAACAACACTTTATTCACTTCGCACAGTGAATTGAAGTGTTGGAACAGACAGCTTTTCTTTCATAGAAACGCATTTGAGTTTCCTGTGAATGCTTGTAAGTAGCTTAAGGAACTTTCAAAGGAAAGTGATTTTCTCTGAAACGACAGCATTTAGAAAGTGAAGCAACACTCCATTCACTTCGTACAGTGAATTGAAATGTTGGTACAGACAGCTTTTCTTTCATAGAAATGCATTTGAGTTTCCTGTGAATGCTTGTAAGTAGCTTAAGGAACTTTCAAAGGAAAGTGATTTTCTCTGAAACTACAGCATTTAGAAAGTGAAGCAACACTCCATTCACTTCACACAGTGAATTGAAGTGTTGGAACAGACAGCTTCTTTTTCAGAGAAATGCATTTGAGTTTCTTGTGAATGCTTGGAAGTAGCCTAAGGCACTTTCAAAGGAAAGTGATTTTCTCTGAAAGGACAGCATTTAGAAAGTGAAGCAACACTCCATTCACTTCGCACAGTGAATTGAAGTGTTGTAACAGACTGCTTCTGTTTTAGAGAAACGGATGTGAGTTTTTTGTGAATGCTTGTAAGTAGCTTAAGGCACTTTCCAAGGAAAGTGATTTTCTCTGAAAGGACAGCATTTAGAAAGTGAAGCAACACTCCATTCACTTCGCACAGTGAATTGAAGTGTTGGAAGAAACAGCTTTTCTTTCATAGAAACGCATTTGAGTTTCCTGTGAATGTTCGTAAGTAGCTTAAGGAACTTTCCAAGGAAAGTGATTTTCTCTGAAAAGACAGCATTTAGAAAGTGAAGCAACACTCCATTCACTTCGCACAGTGAATTGAAGTGTTGGAACAGACAGCTTCTCTTTCAGAGAAACGCATTTGAGTTTCCATTGAATACTTGTAAGTAGCTTAAGGAACTTTCAAAGGAAAGTGATTTTCTCTGAAACTACAACATTTAGAAAGTCAAGGAACACTCCATTCACTTCGCACAGTGAATTGAAATGTTGTAATAGACTGCTTCTCATTCAGAAAAACAGATGTGAGTTTTTTGTGAATGCTTGTAAGTAGCTTAAGGCACTTTCAAAGGAAAGTGATTTACTCTGAAAGGACAGCATTTATAAAGTGAAACAACACTCCATTCACTTCGCACAGTGAATTGAAGTGTTGGAACAGACAGCTTTTCTTTCATAGAAACGCATTTGAGTTTCCTGTGAATGCTTGTAAGTAGCTTAAGGAACTTTCAAAGGAAAGTGATTTTCTCTGAAATGACAGCATATAGAAAGTGAAGCAACACTCCATTCACTTCGAACAGTGAATTGAAGTGTTTTAATAGACTGCTTCTCTTTCAGAGAAACGGATGTGAGTTTTTTGTGAATGCTTGTAAGTTGCTTAAGGCACTTTCAAAGGAAAGTGATTTTCTCTTAAAGGACAACATATAGAAAGTGAAGCAACACTCCATTCACTTCACACAGTGAATTGAAGTGTTGGAAAAGACTGCTTCTCTTTCAGAGTAACGCATGTGAATTTCTGTTGAATGCTTGTAAGTAGCTTAAGGCACTTTCAAAGGAAATGATTTTCTCTGAAAGGACAGCATTTAGAAAGTGAAGCAACACTCCATTCACTTCGCACAGTGAATTGAAGTGTTGGAACAGACAGCTTCTCTTTCATAGAAACGCATTTGAATTTCCTGTGAATGCTTGTAAGTAGCTTAAGGAACATTCAAAGGAAAGTGATTTTCTCTGAAACTACAGCATTTAGAAAGTGAAGCAACACTCCATTCACTTCGCACAGTGAATTGAAGTGTTGGAACAGACAGCTTCTCTTTCAGAGAAATGCATGTGAGTTTCTTGTGAATGCTTGTAAGTAGCCTAAGGCACTTTCAAAGGAAAGTGATTTTCTCTGAAAGGACAGCATTTTGAAAGTGAAGCAACACTCCATTCACTTCGCACAGTGAATTGAAGTGTTGTAACAGACTGCTTCTCTTTCAGAGAAACGGATGTGAGTTTTTTGTGAATGCTTGTAAGTAGCTTAAGGCACTTTCAAAGGAAAGTGATTTTCTCTGAAAGGAGAGCATTTAGAAAGTGAAGCAACACTCCATTCACTTCGCACAGTGAATTGAAGTGTTGGAACAGACAGCTTCTCTTTCATAGAAACACATTTGAGTTTCCAGTGAATACTTGTAAGTAGCTTAAGGAACTTTCAAAGGAAAGTGATTTTCTCTGAAACTACAACATTTAGAAAGTCAAGGAACACTCCATTCACTTCGCACAGTGGATTGAAATGTTGTAATAGACTGCTTCTCATTCAGAAAAACAGATGTGAGTTTTTTGTGAATGCTTGTAAGTTGCTTAAGGCACTTTCAAAGGAAAGTGATTTTCTCTTAAAGGACAGCATTTAGAAAGTGAAGCAACACTCCATTCACTTCACACAGTGAATTGAAGTGTTGGAACAGACTGCTTCTCTTTCAGAGTAACGCATGTGAATTTCTGTTGAATGCTTGTAAGTAGCTTAAGTCACTTTCAAAGGAAATGATTTTCTCTGAAAGGACAGCATTTAGAAAGTGAAGCAACACTCCATTCACTTCGCACAGTGAATTGAAGTGTTGGAACAGACAGCTTCTCTTTCATAGAAACGCATTTGAATTTCCTGTGAATGCTTGTAAGTAGCTTAAGGAACATTCAAAGGAAAGTGATTTTCTCTGAAACTACAGCATTTAGAAAGTGAAGCAACACTCCATTCACTTCGCATAGTGAATTGAAGTGGTGGAACAGACAGCTTCTCTTTCAGAGAAATGCATGTGAGTTTCTTGTGAATGCTTGTAAGTAGCCTAAGGCACTTTCAAAGGAAAGTGATTTTCTCTGAAAGGAGAGCATTTTGAAAGTGAAGCAACACTCCATTCACTTCGCACAGTGAATTGAAGTGTTGGAACAGACAGCTTCTCTTTCATAGAAACACATTTGAGTTTCCAGTGAATACTTGTAAGTAGCTTAAGGAACTTTCAAAGGAAAGTGATTTTCTCTGAAACTACAACATTTAGAAAGTCAAGGAACACTCCATTCACTTCGCACTGTGAATTGAAATGTTGTAATAGACTGCTTCTCATTCAGAAAAACAGATGTGAGTTTTTTGTGAATGCTTGTAAGTAGCTTAAGGCACTTTCAAAGGAAAGTGATTTTCTCTGAAAAGACAGCATTTAGAAAGTGAAGCAACACTCCATTCACTTCGCACAGTGAATTGAAGTGTTGGAACAAACAGCTTTTCTTTCATAGAAACGCATTTGAGTTTCCTGTGAATGTTCGTAAGTAGCTTAAGGAACTTTCCAAGGAAAGTGATTTTCTCTGAAACGACAGCATTTAGAAAGTGAAGCAACACTCCATTCACTTCGCACAGTGAATTGAAGTGTTGGAAGAGACTGATTCTCTTACATAGAAACACATGTGAATTTCTGTTGAATGGTTGAAAGTAGCTGAAGTCACTTTGAAAGGAAGTGATTTTCTCTGAAATTACAGCATTTAGAAAGTGAAGCAATACTCCATTCACTTCGCACAGTTAATTGAAGTGTTGGAACAGACTGCTTCTCTTTCAGAGAAATGGATGTGAGTTTTTTGTGAATGCTTGTAAGTAGCTTAAGGCACTTTCAAAGGAAAGTTATATTCTCTGAAAGGACAGCATTTAGAAAGTGAAGCAACACTACATTCACTTTGCACAGTGAATTGAAGTATTGGAACAGACTACTTCTCTTTCAGAGAAACGCATGTGAATTTCTGTTGAATGCTTGTAAGTAGCTTAAGGCACTTTCAAAGGAAAGTGATTTTCTCTGAAAGGACAGCATTTAGAAAGTGAAACAACACTCCATTCACTTCGCACAGTGAATTGAAGTGTTGGAACAGACAACTTCTCTTTCATAGAAACACATTTGAGTTTCCTGTGAATGCTTGTAAGTAGCTTAAGGCACTTTCAAAGGAAAGTGATTTTCTCTGAAACTACAGCATTTAGAATGTGAAGGAACACTCCATTCACTTCGCACAGTGAATTGAAGTGCTGGAACCGACAGCTTCTCTTTCAGAGAAATGCATGTGAGTTTCTTGTGAATGCTTGTAAGTAGCCTAAGGCACTTTCCAAAGAAAGTGATTTTCTCTGAAAGGACAGCATTTAGAAAGTGAAGCAACACTACATTCACTTCGCACAGTGAAATGAAGTATTGGAACAGACTACTTCTCTTTCAGAGAAACGCATGTGAATTTCTGTTGAATGCTTGTAAGTAGCTTAAGGCACTTAACAAGGAAAGTGATTTTCTCTGAAAGGACAACATATAGAAAGTGAAGCAACACTCCATTCACTTCACACAGTGAATTGAAGTGTTGGAAAAGACTGCTTCTCTTTCAGAGTAACGCATGTGAATTTCTGTTGAATGCTTGTAAGTAGCTTAAGGCACTTTCAAAGGAAATGATTTTCTCTGAAAGGACAGCATTTAGAAAGTGAAGCAACACTCCATTCACTTCGCACAGTGAATTGAAGTGTTGGAACAGACAGCTTCTCTTTCATAGAAACGCATTTGAATTTCCTGTGAATGCTTGTAAGTAGCTTAAGGAACATTCAAAGGAAAGTGATTTTCTCTGAAACTACAGCATTTAGAAAGTGAAGCAACACTCCATTCACTTCGCACAGTGAATTGAAGTGTTGGAACAGACAGCTTCTCTTTCAGAGAAATGCATGTGAGTTTCTTGTGAATGCTTGTAAGTAGCCTAAGGCACTTTCAAAGGAAAGTGATTTTCTCTGAAAGGACAGCATTTTGAAAGTGAAGCAACACTCCATTCACTTCGCACAGTGAATTGAAGTGTTGTAACAGACTGCTTCTCTTTCAGAGAAACGGATGTGAGTTTTTTGTGAATGCTTGTAAGTAGCTTAAGGCACTTTCAAAGGAAAGTGATTTTCTCTGAAAGGAGAGCATTTAGAAAGTGAAGCAACACTCCATTCACTTTGCACAGTGAATTGAAGTGTTGGAACAGACTGCTTCTCTTTCAGAGTAACGCATGTGAATTTCTGTTGAATGCTTGTAAGTAGCTTAAAGCACTTTCAAAGGAAGTGATTGTCTCTGAAAGGACAGAATTTAGAAAGTGAAGCAACACTACATTCACTTCGCACAGTGAATTGAAGTGTTGGAACAGACAGCTTCTCTTTCATAGAAACGCATTTGAGTTTCCTGTGAATGCTTGTAAGTACCTTAAGGAACATTGAAAGGAAAGTGATTTTCTCTGAAACTGCAGCATTTAGAAAGTGAAACAACACTCCATTCACTTCGGACAGTGAATTGAAGTGTTGGAACAGACAGCTTCTCTTTCAGAGAAATGCATGTGAGTTTCCTGTGAATGCTTGTAAGTTGCTTAAGGCACTTTCAAAGGAAAGTGATTTTCTCTGAAAGGACAGCATTTAGAAAGTGAAGCAACACTCCATTCACTTCGCACAGTGAATTGAAGTGTTGAAACAGACAGCTTTGCTTTCATAGAAACGCATTTGAGTTTCCTGTGAACGCTTGTAAGTAGCTTAAGGAACTTTCAAAGGAAAGTGATTTTCTTTGAAACTACAACATTTAGAAAGTGAAGGAACACTCCATTCACTTTGCACAGTGAATTGTAGTGTTGGAACAGACAGCTTCTCTTTCAGAGAAATGCATGTGAGTTTCTTGTGAATGCTTGTAAGTAGCTTAAGACACTTTCAAAGGAAAGTGATTTTCTCTGAAAGGACAGCATTTAGAAAGTGAAGCAACACTCCATTCACTTCGCACAGTGAATTGAAGTGTTGTTACAGACTGCTACTCTTTCAGAGAAACGGATGTGAGTTTTTTGTGAACGCTTGTAGGTAGCTTAAGGCACTTTCAAAGGAAGGTGATTTTCTCTGAAAGGACAGCATTTAGAAAGTGAAGCAACACTCCATTCACTTCGCACAGTGAATTGAAGTGTTGGAACAGACAGCTCCTCTTTCATAGAAACGCATTTGATTTTCCAGTGAATGCTTGTAAGTAGCTTAAGGAACTTTCAAAGGAAAGTGATTTTCTCTGAAAATACAACATTTAGAAAGTGAAGGAACACTCCATTCACTTCGCACAGTGAATTGAAGTGCTGGAACAGACAGCTTCTCTTTCAGAGAAATGCATGTGAGTTTCTTGTGAATGATTGAAAGTAGCTTAAAGAACTTTCAAAATAAAGTGATTTTCTCTGAAAGAACAGCATTTAGAAAGTGAAGCAACAATCCATTCACTTCGCACAGTGAATTGAAGTGTTGTTACAGACTGCTTCTCTTTCAGAGAAACGGATGTGAGTTTTTTGTGAATGCTTGTAGGTAGCTTAAGGCCCTTTCAAAGGAAAGTGATTTTCTCTGAAAGGACAGCATTTAGAAAGTGAAGCAACACTCCATTCACTTCGCACAGTGAATTGAAGTGTTGGAACAGACAGCGTCTCTTTCATAGAAACACATTTGAGTTTCCAGTGAATGCTTGTAAGTAGCTTAAGGAACTTTCAAAGGAAAGTGATTTTCTCTGAAACTACAACATTTAGAAAGTGAAGGAACACTCCATTCACTTCGCACAGTGAATTGAAGTGCTGGAAAAGACAGCTTCTCTTTCAGAGAAATGCATGTGAGTTTCATGTGAATGCTTGTAAGTAGCCTAAGGCTCTTTCAAAGGAAAGTGATTTTCTCTGAAAGGACACCATTTAGAAAGTGAAGCAACACTATATTCACTTCGCACAGTGAATTGAAGTATTGGAACAGAATACTTCTCTTTCAGAGAAACGCATGTGAATTTCTGTTGAATGCTTGTAAGTAGCTTAAGGAACTTAACAAGGAAAGTGATTTTCTCTGAAAGGACAGCATTTATAAAGTGAAGCAACACTCCATTCACTTCGCACAGTGAATTGAAGTGTTGGAACAGACAGCTTCTCTTTCAGAGAAATGCATGTGAGTTTCTTGTGAATGATTGAAAGTAGCTTAAAGAACTTTCAAAATAAAGTGATTTTCTCTGAAAGAACAGCATTTAGAAAGTGAAGCAACAATCCACTCACTTCGCACAGTGAATTGAAGTGTTGTAATAGACTGCTTCTCTTTCAGAGAAACGGATGTGAGTTTTTTGTGAATGCTTGTAAGTTGCTTAAGGCACTTTCAAAGGAAAGTGATTTTCTCTGAAAGGACGGCATTTAGAAAGTGAAGCAACACTCCATTCACTTCGCACAGTAAATTGAAGTGTTGGAACAGACTGCTTCTCTTTCAGAGTAACGCATGTGAATTTCTGTTGAATGCTTGTAAGTAGCTTAAAGCACTTTCAAAGGAAGTGATTTTCTCTGAAAGGACAGAATTTAGAAAGTGAAGCAACACTACATTCACTTCGCACAGTGAATTGAAGTGTTGGAACAGACAGCTTCTCTTTCATAGAAACACATTTGAGTTTCCTGGGAATGCTTGTAAGTACCTTAAGGAACATTCAAAGGAAAGTGATTTTCTCTGAAACTACAGCATTTAGAAAGTGAAACAACACTCCATTCACTTCGCACAGTGAATTGAAGTGTTGGAACAGACAGCTTCTCTTTCAGAGAAATGCATGTGAGTTTTTTGTGAATGCTTGTAAGTTGCTTAAGTCACTTTCAAAGGAAAGTGATTTTCTCTGAAAGGACAGCATTTAGAAAGTGAAGCAACACTCCATTCACTTCTCACAGTGAGTTGAATTGTTGGAACAGACAGCTTCTCTTTCATAGAAACGCATATGAGTTTCCTGTGAATGTTTGTAAGTAGCTTAAGGAACTTTCAAAGGAAAGTGATTTTCTCTGAAACTACAGCATTTAGATAGTGAAGCAACACTCCATTCACTTCGAACAGTGAATTGAAGTGTTGGAACAGACAGCTTCTCTTTCAGAGAAATGCATGTGAGTTTCTTGTGAATGATTGAAATTAGCTTAAGGAACTTTCAAAATAAAGTGATTTTCTCTGAAAGGACAGCATTTAGAAAGTGAAGCAACACTCCATTCACTTCGCACAGTGAATTGAAGTGTTGGAACAGACAGCTTCTCTTTCATAGAAACGCATTTGAGTTTCCAGTGAATGCTTGTAAGTAGCCTAAGGAACTTTCAAAGGAAAGTGATTTTCTCTGAAACGACAACATTTAGAAAGTGAAGGAACACTCCATTCACTTTGCACAGTGAATTGAAGTGTTGGAACAGACAGCTTCTCTTTCAGAGAAATGCATGTGAGTTTCTTGTGAATGCTTGTAAGTAGCTTAAGACACTTTCAAAGGAAAGGGATTTTCTCTGAAAGGACAGCATTTAGAAAGTGAAGCAACACTCCATTCACTTCGCACAGTGAATTGAAGTGTTGTTACAGACTGCTTCTCTTTCAGAGAAACGGATGTGAGTTTTTTGTGAATGCTTGTAGGTAGCTTAAGGCACTTTCAAAGGAAAGTGATTTTCTCTGAAAGGACAGCATTTAGAAAGTGAAGCAACACTCCATTCACTTCGCACAGTGAATTGAAGTGTTGGATCAGACAGCTTCTCTTTCATAGAAACGCATTTGAGTTTCCATTGAATGCTTGTATGTAGCTTAAGGAACTTTCAAAGGAAAGTGATTTTCTCTGAAACTACAATATTTAGAAAGTGAAGGAACACTCCATTCACTTTGCACAGTGAATTGAAGTATTGGAACAGACTACTTCTCTTTCAGAGAAACGCATGTGAATTTCTGTTGAATGCTTGTAAGTAGCTTAAGGAACTTAACAAGGAAAGTGATTTTCTCTGAAAGGACAGCATTTAGAAAGTGAAGCAACACTCCATTCACTTCGCAAAGTGAATTGAAGTGTTGTTACAGACTGCTTCTCTTTCAGAGAAACGGATGTGAGTTTTTTGTGAATGCTTGTAGGTAGCTTAAGGCACTTTCAAAGGAAAGTGATTTTCTCTGAAAGGACAGCATTTAGAAAGTGAAGAAACACTCCATTCACTTCGCACAGTGAATTGAAGTGTTGGAACAGACAGCTTCTCTTTCATAGACACACATTTGTGTTTCCAGTGAATGCTTGTAAGTAGCTTAAGGAACTTTCAAAGGAAAGTGATTTTCTCTGAAACTACAACATTTAGAAAGTGAAGGAACACTCCATTCACTTCGCACAGTGAATTGAAGTGCTGGAAAAGACAGCTTCTCTTTCAGAGAAATGCATGTGAGTTTCATGTGAATGCTTGTAAGTAGCCTAAGGCTCTTTCAAAGGAAAGTGATTTTCTCTGAAAGGACACCATTTAGAAAGTGAAGCAACACTACATTCACTTCGCACAGCGAATTGAAGTATTGGAACAGACTACTTCTCTTTCAGAGAAACGCATGTGAATTTCTGTTGAATGCTTGTAAGTAGCTTAAGGAACTTAACAAGGAAAGTGATTTTCTCTGAAAGGACAGCATTTATAAAGTGAAGCAACACTCCATTCACTTCGCACAGTGAATTGAAGTGTTGGAACAGACAGCTTCTCTTTCAGAGAAATGCATGTGAGTTTCTTGTGAATGATTGAAAGTAGCTTAAAGAACTTTCAAAATAAAGTGATTTTCTCTGAAAGAACAGCATTTAGAAAGTGAAGCAACAATCCACTCACTTCGCACAGTGAATTGAAGTGTTGTAATAGACTGCTTCTCTTTCAGAGAAACGGATGTGAGTTTTTTGTGAATGCTTGTAAGTTGCTTAAGGCACTTTCAAAGGAAAGTGATTTTCTCTGAAAGGACAGCATTTAGAAAGTGAAGCAACACTCCATTCACTTCGCACAGTAAATTGAAGTGTTGGAACAGACTGCTTCTCTTTCAGAGTAACGCATGTGAATTTCTGTTGAATGCTTGTAAGTAGCTTAAAGCACTTTCAAAGGAAGTGATTTTCTCTGAAAGGACAGAATTTAGAAAGTGAAGCAACACTACATTCACTTCGCACAGTGAATTGAAGTGTTGGAACAGACAGCTTCTCTTTCATAGAAACACATTTGAGTTTCCTGGGAATGCTTGTAAGTACCTTAAGGAACATTCAAAGGAAAGTGATTTTCTCTGAAACTACAGCATTTAGAAAGTGAAACAACACTCCATTCACTTCGCACAGTGAATTGAAGTGTTGGAACAGACAGCTTCTCTTTCAGAGAAATGCATGTGAGTTTTTTGTGAATGCTTGTAAGTTGCTTAAGGCACTTTCAAAGGAAAGTGATTTTCTCTGAAACGACAGCATTTAGAAAGTGAAGCAACACTCCATTCACTTCTCACAGTGAGTTGAATTGTTGGAACAGACAGCTTCTCTTTCATAGAAACGCATATGAGTTTCCTGTGAATGTTTGTAAGTAGCTTAAGGAACTTTCAAAGGAAAGTGATTTTCTCTGAAACTACAGCATTTAGATAGTGAAGCAACACTCCATTCACTTCGAACAGTGAATTGAAGTGTTGGAACAGACAGCTTCTCTTTCAGAGAAATGCATGTGAGTTTCTTGTGAATGATTGAAATTAGCTTAAGGAACTTTCAAAATAAAGTGATTTTCTCTGAAAGGACAGCATTTAGAAAGTGAAGCAACACTCCATTCACTTCGCACAGTGAATTGAAGTGTTGGAACAGACAGCTTCTCTTTCATAGAAACGCATTTGAGTTTCCAGTGAATGCTTGTAAGTAGCCTAAGGAACTTTCAAAGGAAAGTGATTTTCTCTGAAACGACAACATTTAGAAAGTGAAGGAACACTCCATTCACTTTGCACAGTGAATTGAAGTGTTGGAACAGACAGCTTCTCTTTCAGAGAAATGCATGTGAGTTTCTTGTGAATGCTTGTAAGTAGCTTAAGACACTTTCAAAGGAAAGGGATTTTCTCTGAAAGGACAGCATTTAGAAAGTGAAGCAACACTCCATTCACTTCGCACAGTGAATTGAAGTGTTGTTACAGACTGCTTCTCTTTCAGAGAAACGGATGTGAGTTTTTTGTGAATGCTTGTAGGTAGCTTAAGGCACTTTCAAAGGAAAGTGATTTTCTCTGAAAGGACAGCATTTAGAAAGTGAAGCAACACTCCATTCACTTCGCACAGTGAATTGAAGTGTTGGATCAGACAGCTTCTCTTTCATAGAAACGCATTTGAGTTTCCATTGAATGCTTGTATGTAGCTTAAGGAACTTTCAAAGGAAAGTGATTTTCTCTGAAACTACAATATTTAGAAAGTGAAGGAACACTCCATTCACTTTGCACAGTGAATTGAAGTATTGGAACAGACTACTTCTCTTTCAGAGAAACGCATGTGAATTTCTGTTGAATGCTTGTAAGTAGCTTAAGGAACTTAACAAGGAAAGTGATTTTCTCTGAAAGGACAGCATTTAGAAAGTGAAGCAACACTCCATTCACTTCGCAAAGTGAATTGAAGTGTTGTTACAGACTGCTTCTCTTTCAGAGAAACGGATGTGAGTTTTTTGTGAATGCTTGTAGGTAGCTTAAGGCACTTTCAAAGGAAAGTGATTTTCTCTGAAAGGACAGCATTTAGAAAGTGAAGAAACACTCCATTCACTTCGCACAGTGAATTGAAGTGTTGGAACAGACAGCTTCTCTTTCATAGACACACATTTGTGTTTCCAGTGAATGCTTGTAAGTAGCTTAAGGAACTTTCAAAGGAAAGTGATTTTCTCTGAAACTACAACATTTAGAAAGTGAAGGAACACTCCATTCACTTCGCACAGTGAATTGAAGTGCTGGAAAAGACAGCTTCTCTTTCAGAGAAATGCATGTGAGTTTCATGTGAATGCTTGTAAGTAGCCTAAGGCTCTTTCAAAGGAAAGTGATTTTCTCTGAAAGGACACCATTTAGAAAGTGAAGCAACACTACATTCACTTCGCACAGCGAATTGAAGTATTGGAACAGACTACTTCTCTTTCAGAGAAACGCATGTGAATTTCTGTTGAATGCTTGTAAGTAGCTTAAGGAACTTAACAAGGAAAGTGATTTTCTCTGAAAGGACAGCATTTATAAAGTGAAGCAACACTCCATTCACTTCGCACAGTGAATTGAAGTGTTGGAACAGACAGCTTCTCTTTCAGAGAAATGCATGTGAGTTTCTTGTGAATGATTGAAAGTAGCTTAAAGAACTTTCAAAATAAAGTGATTTTCTCTGAAAGAACAGCATTTAGAAAGTGAAGCAACAATCCACTCACTTCGCACAGTGAATTGAAGTGTTGTAATAGACTGCTTCTCTTTCAGAGAAACGGATGTGAGTTTTTTGTGAATGCTTGTAAGTTGCTTAAGGCACTTTCAAAGGAAAGTGATTTTCTCTGAAAGGACAGCATTTAGAAAGTGAAGCAACACTCCATTCACTTCGCACAGTAAATTGAAGTGTTGGAACAGACTGCTTCTCTTTCAGAGTAACGCATGTGAATTTCTGTTGAATGCTTGTAAGTAGCTTAAAGCACTTTCAAAGGAAGTGATTTTCTCTGAAAGGACAGAATTTAGAAAGTGAAGCAACACTACATTCACTTCGCACAGTGAATTGAAGTGTTGGAACAGACAGCTTCTCTTTCATAGAAACACATTTGAGTTTCCTGGGAATGCTTGTAAGTACCTTAAGGAACATTCAAAGGAAAGTGATTTTCTCTGAAACTACAGCATTTAGAAAGTGAAACAACACTCCATTCACTTCGCACAGTGAATTGAAGTGTTGGAACAGACAGCTTCTCTTTCAGAGAAATGCATGTGAGTTTTTTGTGAATGCTTGTAAGTTGCTTAAGGCACTTTCAAAGGAAAGTGATTTTCTCTGAAACGACAGCATTTAGAAAGTGAAGCAACACTCCATTCACTTCTCACAGTGAGTTGAATTGTTGGAACAGACAGCTTCTCTTTCATAGAAACGCATATGAGTTTCCTGTGAATGTTTGTAAGTAGCTTAAGGAACTTTCAAAGGAAAGTGATTTTCTCTGAAACTACAGCATTTAGATAGTGAAGCAACACTCCATTCACTTCGAACAGTGAATTGAAGTGTTGGAACAGACAGCTTCTCTTTCAGAGAAATGCATGTGAGTTTCTTGTGAATGATTGAAATTAGCTTAAGGAACTTTCAAAATAAAGTGATTTTCTCTGAAAGGACAGCAATTAGAAAGTGAAGCAACACTCCATTCACTTCGCACAGTGAATTGAAGTGTTGGAACAGACAGCTTCTCTTTCATAGAAACGCATTTGAGATTCCTGTGAACGCTTGTAAGTAGCTTAAGGAACTTTCAAAGGAAAGTGATTTTCTTTGAAACTACAGCATTTAGAAAGTGAAGGAACACTCCATTCACTTTGCACAGTGAATTGTAGTGCTGGAACAGACAGCTTCTCTTTCAGAGAAATGCATGAGAGTTTCTTGTGAATGCTTGTAAGTAGCTTAAGACACTTTCAAAGGAAAGTGATTTTCTCTGAAAGGACAGCATTTAGAAAGTGAAGCAACACTCCATTCACTTTGCACAGTGAATTGAAGTGTTGTTACAGACTGCTTCTCTTTCAGAGAAACGGATGTGAGTTTTTTGTGAATGCTTGTAGGTAGCTTAAGGCCCTTTCAAAGGAAAGTGATTTTCTCTGAAAGGACAGCATTTAGAAAGTGAAGCAACACTCCATTCACTTCGCACAGTGAATTGAAGTGTTGGAACAGACAGCGTCTCTTTCATAGAAACACATTTGAGTTTCCAGTGAATGCTTGTAAGTAGCTTAAGGAACTTTCAAAGGAAAGTGATTTTCTCTGAAACTACAACATTTAGAAAGTGAAGGAACACTCCATTCACTTCGCACAGTGAATTGAAGTGCTGGAAAAGACAGCTTCTCTTTCAGAGAAATGCATGTGAGTTTCATGTGAATGCTTGTAAGTAGCCTAAGGCTCTTTCAAAGGAAAGTGATTTTCTCTGAAAGGACACCATTTAGAAAGTGAAGCAACACTATATTCACTTCGCACAGTGAATTGAAGTATTGGAACAGAATACTTCTCTTTCAGAGAAACGCATGTGAATTTCTGTTGAATGCTTGTAAGTAGCTTAAGGAACTTAACAAGGAAAGTGATTTTCTCTGAAAGGACAGCATTTATAAAGTGAAGCAACACTCCATTCACTTCGCACAGTGAATTGAAGTGTTGGAACAGACAGCTTCTCTTTCAGAGAAATGCATGTGAGTTTCTTGTGAATGATTGAAAGTAGCTTAAAGAACTTTCAAAATAAAGTGATTTTCTCTGAAAGAACAGCATTTAGAAAGTGAAGCAACAATCCACTCACTTCGCACAGTGAATTGAAGTGTTGTAATAGACTGCTTCTCTTTCAGAGAAACGGATGTGAGTTTTTTGTGAATGCTTGTAAGTTGCTTAAGGCACTTTCAAAGGAAAGTGATTTTCTCTGAAAGGACGGCATTTAGAAAGTGAAGCAACACTCCATTCACTTCGCACAGTAAATTGAAGTGTTGGAACAGACTGCTTCTCTTTCAGAGTAACGCATGTGAATTTCTGTTGAATGCTTGTAAGTAGCTTAAAGCACTTTCAAAGGAAGTGATTTTCTCTGAAAGGACAGAATTTAGAAAGTGAAGCAACACTACATTCACTTCGCACAGTGAATTGAAGTGTTGGAACAGACAGCTTCTCTTTCATAGAAACACATTTGAGTTTCCTGGGAATGCTTGTAAGTACCTTAAGGAACATTCAAAGGAAAGTGATTTTCTCTGAAACTACAGCATTTAGAAAGTGAAACAACACTCCATTCACTTCGCACAGTGAATTGAAGTGTTGGAACAGACAGCTTCTCTTTCAGAGAAATGCATGTGAGTTTTTTGTGAATGCTTGTAAGTTGCTTAAGTCACTTTCAAAGGAAAGTGATTTTCTCTGAAAGGACAGCATTTAGAAAGTGAAGCAACACTCCATTCACTTCTCACAGTGAGTTGAATTGTTGGAACAGACAGCTTCTCTTTCATAGAAACGCATATGAGTTTCCTGTGAATGTTTGTAAGTAGCTTAAGGAACTTTCAAAGGAAAGTGATTTTCTCTGAAACTACAGCATTTAGATAGTGAAGCAACACTCCATTCACTTCGAACAGTGAATTGAAGTGTTGGAACAGACAGCTTCTCTTTCAGAGAAATGCATGTGAGTTTCTTGTGAATGATTGAAATTAGCTTAAGGAACTTTCAAAATAAAGTGATTTTCTCTGAAAGGACAGCATTTAGAAAGTGAAGCAACACTCCATTCACTTCGCACAGTGAATTGAAGTGTTGGAACAGACAGCTTCTCTTTCATAGAAACGCATTTGAGTTTCCAGTGAATGCTTGTAAGTAGCCTAAGGAACTTTCAAAGGAAAGTGATTTTCTCTGAAACGACAACATTTAGAAAGTGAAGGAACACTCCATTCACTTTGCACAGTGAATTGAAGTGTTGGAACAGACAGCTTCTCTTTCAGAGAAATGCATGTGAGTTTCTTGTGAATGCTTGTAAGTAGCTTAAGACACTTTCAAAGGAAAGGGATTTTCTCTGAAAGGACAGCATTTAGAAAGTGAAGCAACACTCCATTCACTTCGCACAGTGAATTGAAGTGTTGTTACAGACTGCTTCTCTTTCAGAGAAACGGATGTGAGTTTTTTGTGAATGCTTGTAGGTAGCTTAAGGCACTTTCAAAGGAAAGTGATTTTCTCTGAAAGGACAGCATTTAGAAAGTGAAGCAACACTCCATTCACTTCGCACAGTGAATTGAAGTGTTGGATCAGACAGCTTCTCTTTCATAGAAACGCATTTGAGTTTCCATTGAATGCTTGTATGTAGCTTAAGGAACTTTCAAAGGAAAGTGATTTTCTCTGAAACTACAATATTTAGAAAGTGAAGGAACACTCCATTCACTTTGCACAGTGAATTGAAGTATTGGAACAGACTACTTCTCTTTCAGAGAAACGCATGTGAATTTCTGTTGAATGCTTGTAAGTAGCTTAAGGAACTTAACAAGGAAAGTGATTTTCTCTGAAAGGACAGCATTTAGAAAGTGAAGCAACACTCCATTCACTTCGCAAAGTGAATTGAAGTGTTGTTACAGACTGCTTCTCTTTCAGAGAAACGGATGTGAGTTTTTTGTGAATGCTTGTAGGTAGCTTAAGGCACTTTCAAAGGAAAGTGATTTTCTCTGAAAGGACAGCATTTAGAAAATGAAGAAACACTCCATTCACTTCGCACAGTGAATTGAAGTGTTGGAACAGACAGCTTCTCTTTCATAGACACACATTTGTGTTTCCAGTGAATGCTTGTAAGTAGCTTAAGGAACTTTCAAAGGAAAGTGATTTTCTCTGAAACTACAACATTTAGAAAGTGAAGGAACACTCCATTCACTTCGCACAGTGAATTGAAGTGCTGGAAAAGACAGCTTCTCTTTCAGAGAAATGCATGTGAGTTTCATGTGAATGCTTGTAAGTAGCCTAAGGCTCTTTCAAAGGAAAGTGATTTTCTCTGAAAGGACACCATTTAGAAAGTGAAGCAACACTACATTCACTTCGCACAGCGAATTGAAGTATTGGAACAGACTACTTCTCTTTCAGAGAAACGCATGTGAATTTCTGTTGAATGCTTGTAAGTAGCTTAAGGAACTTAACAAGGAAAGTGATTTTCTCTGAAAGGACAGCATTTATAAAGTGAAGCAACACTCCATTCACTTCGCACAGTGAATTGAAGTGTTGGAACAGACAGCTTCTCTTTCAGAGAAATGCATGTGAGTTTCTTGTGAATGATTGAAAGTAGCTTAAAGAACTTTCAAAATAAAGTGATTTTCTCTGAAAGAACAGCATTTAGAAAGTGAAGCAACAATCCACTCACTTCGCACAGTGAATTGAAGTGTTGTAATAGACTGCTTCTCTTTCAGAGAAACGGATGTGAGTTTTTTGTGAATGCTTGTAAGTTGCTTAAGGCACTTTCAAAGGAAAGTGATTTTCTCTGAAAGGACAGCATTTAGAAAGTGAAGCAACACTCCATTCACTTCGCACAGTAAATTGAAGTGTTGGAACAGACTGCTTCTCTTTCAGAGTAACGCATGTGAATTTCTGTTGAATGCTTGTAAGTAGCTTAAAGCACTTTCAAAGGAAGTGATTTTCTCTGAAAGGACAGAATTTAGAAAGTGAAGCTACACTACATTCACTTCGCACAGTGAATTGAAGTGTTGGAACAGACAGCTTCTCTTTCATAGAAACAGATTTGAGTTTCCTGGGAATGCTTGTAAGTACCTTAAGGAACATTCAAAGGAAAGTGATTTTCTCTGAAACTACAGCATTTAGAAAGTGAAACAACACTCCATTCACTTCGCACAGTGAATTGAAGTGTTGGAACAGACAGCTTCTCTTTCAGAGAAATGCATGTGAGTTTTTTGTGAATGCTTGTAAGTTGCTTAAGGCACTTTCAAAGGAAAGTGATTTTCTCTGAAACGACAGCATTTAGAAAGTGAAGCAACACTCCATTCACTTCTCACAGTGAGTTGAATTGTTGGAACAGACAGCTTCTCTTTCATAGAAACGCATATGAGTTTCCTGTGAATGTTTGTAAGTAGCTTAAGGAACTTTCAAAGGAAAGTGATTTTCTCTGAAACTACAGCATTTAGATAGTGAAGCAACACTCCATTCACTTCGAACAGTGAATTGAAGTGTTGGAACAGACAGCTTCTCTTTCAGAGAAATGCATGTGAGTTTCTTGTGAATGATTGAAATTAGCTTAAGGAACTTTCAAAATAAAGTGATTTTCTCTGAAAGGACAGCATTTAGAAAGTGAAGCAACACTCCATTCACTTCGCACAGTGAATTGAAGTGTTGGAACAGACAGCTTCTCTTTCATAGAAACGCATTTGAGTTTCCAGTGAATGCTTGTAAGTAGCCTAAGGAACTTTCAAAGGAAAGTGATTTTCTCTGAAACGACAACATTTAGAAAGTGAAGGAACACTCCATTCACTTTGCACAGTGAATTGAAGTGTTGGAACAGACAGCTTCTCTTTCAGAGAAATGCATGTGAGTTTCTTGTGAATGCTTGTAAGTAGCTTAAGACACTTTCAAAGGAAAGGGATTTTCTCTGAAAGGACAGCATTTAGAAAGTGAAGCAACACTCCATTCACTTCGCACAGTGAATTGAAGTGTTGTTACAGACTGCTTCTCTTTCAGAGAAACGGATGTGAGTTTTTTGTGAATGCTTGTAGGTAGCTTAAGGCACTTTCAAAGGAAAGTGATTTTCTCTGAAAGGACAGCATTTAGAAAGTGAAGCAACACTCCATTCACTTCGCACAGTGAATTGAAGTGTTGGATCAGACAGCTTCTCTTTCATAGAAACGCATTTGAGTTTCCATTGAATGCTTGTATGTAGCTTAAGGAACTTTCAAAGGAAAGTGATTTTCTCTGAAACTACAATATTTAGAAAGTGAAGGAACACTCCATTCACTTTGCACAGTGAATTGAAGTATTGGAACAGACTACTTCTCTTTCAGAAAAACGCATGTGAATTTCTGTTGAATGCTTGTAAGTAGCTTAAGGAACTTAACAAGGAAAGTGATTTTCTCTGAAAGGACAGCATTTAGAAAGTGAAGCAACACTCCATTCACTTCGCAAAGTGAATTGAAGTGTTGTTACAGACTGCTTCTCTTTCAGAGAAACGGATGTGAGTTTTTTGTGAATGCTTGTAGGTAGCTTAAGGCACTTTCAAAGGAAAGTGATTTTCTCTGAAAGGACAGCATTTAGAAAGTGAAGAAACACTCCATTCACTTCGCACAGTAAATTGAAGTGTTGGAACAGACAGCTTCTCTTTCATAGACACACATTTGTGTTTCCAGTGAATGCTTGTAAGTAGCTTAAGGAACTTTCAAAGGAAAGTGATTTTCTCTGAAACTACAACATTTAGAAAGTGAAGGAACACTCCATTCACTTCGCACAGTGAATTGAAGTGCTGGAAAAGACAGCTTCTCTTTCAGAGAAATGCATGTGAGTTTCATGTGAATGCTTGTAAGTAGCCTAAGGCTCTTTCAAAGGAAAGTGATTTTCTATGAAAGGACACCATTTAGAAAGTGAAGCAACACTATATTCACTTCGCACAGCGAATTGAAGTATTGGAACAGACTACTTCTCTTTCAGAGAAACGCATGTGAATTTCTGTTGAATGCTTGTAAGTAGCTTAAGGAACTTAACAAGGAAAGTGATTTTCTCTGAAAGGACAGCATTTATAAAGTGAAGCAACACTCCATTCACTTCGCACAGTGAATTGAAGTGTTGGAACAGACAGCTTCTCTTTCAGAGAAATGCATGTGAGTTTCTTGTGAATGATTGAAAGTAGCTTAAAGAACTTTCAAAATAAAGTGATTTTCTCTGAAAGAACAGCATTTAGAAAGTGAAGCAACAATCCACTCACTTCGCACAGTGAATTGAAGTGTTGGAACAGACAGCTTCTCTTTCATAGAAACGCATTTGAGTTTCCAGTGAATGCTTGTAAGTAGCCTAAGGAACTTTCAAAGGAAAGTGATTTTCTCTGAAACGACAACATTTAGAAAGTGAAGGAACACTCCATTCACTTTGCACAGTGAATTGAAGTGTTGGAACAGACAGCTTCTCTTTCAGAGAAATGCATGTGAGTTTCTTGTGAATGCTTGTAAGTAGCTTAAGACACTTTCAAAGGAAAGGGATTTTCTCTGAAAGGACAGCATTTAGAAAGTGAAGCAACACTCCATTCACTTCGCACAGTGAATTGAAGTGTTGTTACAGACTGCTTCTCTTTCAGAGAAACGGATGTGAGTTTTTTGTGAATGCTTGTAGGTAGCTTAAGGCACTTTCAAAGGAAAGTGATTTTCTCTGAAAGGACAGCATTTAGAAAGTGAAGCAACACTCCATTCACTTCGCACAGTGAATTGAAGTGTTGGATCAGACAGCTTCTCTTTCATAGAAACGCATTTGAGTTTCCATTGAATGCTTGTATGTAGCTTAAGGAACTTTCAAAGGAAAGTGATTTTCTCTGAAACTACAATATTTAGAAAGTGAAGGAACACTCCATTCACTTTGCACAGTGAATTGAAGTATTGGAACAGACTACTTCTCTTTCAGAGAAACGCATGTGAATTTCTGTTGAATGCTTGTAAGTAGCTTAAGGAACTTAACAAGGAAAGTGATTTTCTCTGAAAGGACAGCATTTAGAAAGTGAAGCAACACTCCATTCACTTCGCAAAGTGAATTGAAGTGTTGTTACAGACTGCTTCTCTTTCAGAGAAACGGATGTGAGTTTTTTGTGAATGCTTGTAGGTAGCTTAAGGCACTTTCAAAGGAAAGTGATTTTCTCTGAAAGGACAGCATTTAGAAAATGAAGAAACACTCCATTCACTTCGCACAGTGAATTGAAGTGTTGGAACAGACAGCTTCTCTTTCATAGACACACATTTGTGTTTCCAGTGAATGCTTGTAAGTAGCTTAAGGAACTTTCAAAGGAAAGTGATTTTCTCTGAAACTACAACATTTAGAAAGTGAAGGAACACTCCATTCACTTCGCACAGTGAATTGAAGTGCTGGAAAAGACAGCTTCTCTTTCAGAGAAATGCATGTGAGTTTCATGTGAATGCTTGTAAGTAGCCTAAGGCTCTTTCAAAGGAAAGTGATTTTCTCTGAAAGGACACCATTTAGAAAGTGAAGCAACACTACATTCACTTCGCACAGCGAATTGAAGTATTGGAACAGACTACTTCTCTTTCAGAGAAACGCATGTGAATTTCTGTTGAATGCTTGTAAGTAGCTTAAGGAACTTAACAAGGAAAGTGATTTTCTCTGAAAGGACAGCATTTATAAAGTGAAGCAACACTCCATTCACTTCGCACAGTGAATTGAAGTGTTGGAACAGACAGCTTCTCTTTCAGAGAAATGCATGTGAGTTTCTTGTGAATGATTGAAAGTAGCTTAAAGAACTTTCAAAATAAAGTGATTTTCTCTGAAAGAACAGCATTTAGAAAGTGAAGCAACAATCCACTCACTTCGCACAGTGAATTGAAGTGTTGTAATAGACTGCTTCTCTTTCAGAGAAACGGATGTGAGTTTTTTGTGAATGCTTGTAAGTTGCTTAAGGCACTTTCAAAGGAAAGTGATTTTCTCTGAAAGGACAGCATTTAGAAAGTGAAGCAACACTCCATTCACTTCGCACAGTAAATTGAAGTGTTGGAACAGACTGCTTCTCTTTCAGAGTAACGCATGTGAATTTCTGTTGAATGCTTGTAAGTAGCTTAAAGCACTTTCAAAGGAAGTGATTTTCTCTGAAAGGACAGAATTTAGAAAGTGAAGCTACACTACATTCACTTCGCACAGTGAATTGAAGTGTTGGAACAGACAGCTTCTCTTTCATAGAAACAGATTTGAGTTTCCTGGGAATGCTTGTAAGTACCTTAAGGAACATTCAAAGGAAAGTGATTTTCTCTGAAACTACAGCATTTAGAAAGTGAAACAACACTCCATTCACTTCGCACAGTGAATTGAAGTGTTGGAACAGACAGCTTCTCTTTCAGAGAAATGCATGTGAGTTTTTTGTGAATGCTTGTAAGTTGCTTAAGGCACTTTCAAAGGAAAGTGATTTTCTCTGAAACGACAGCATTTAGAAAGTGAAGCAACACTCCATTCACTTCTCACAGTGAGTTGAATTGTTGGAACAGACAGCTTCTCTTTCATAGAAACGCATATGAGTTTCCTGTGAATGTTTGTAAGTAGCTTAAGGAACTTTCAAAGGAAAGTGATTTTCTCTGAAACTACAGCATTTAGATAGTGAAGCAACACTCCATTCACTTCGAACAGTGAATTGAAGTGTTGGAACAGACAGCTTCTCTTTCAGAGAAATGCATGTGAGTTTCTTGTGAATGATTGAAATTAGCTTAAGGAACTTTCAAAATAAAGTGATTTTCTCTGAAAGGACAGCATTTAGAAAGTGAAGCAACACTCCATTCACTTCGCACAGTGAATTGAAGTGTTGGAACAGACAGCTTCTCTTTCATAGAAACGCATTTGAGTTTCCAGTGAATGCTTGTAAGTAGCCTAAGGAACTTTCAAAGGAAAGTGATTTTCTCTGAAACGACAACATTTAGAAAGTGAAGGAACACTCCATTCACTTTGCACAGTGAATTGAAGTGTTGGAACAGACAGCTTCTCTTTCAGAGAAATGCATGTGAGTTTCTTGTGAATGCTTGTAAGTAGCTTAAGACACTTTCAAAGGAAAGGGATTTTCTCTGAAAGGACAGCATTTAGAAAGTGAAGCAACACTCCATTCACTTCGCACAGTGAATTGAAGTGTTGTTACAGACTGCTTCTCTTTCAGAGAAACGGATGTGAGTTTTTTGTGAATGCTTGTAGGTAGCTTAAGGCACTTTCAAAGGAAAGTGATTTTCTCTGAAAGGACAGCATTTAGAAAGTGAAGCAACACTCCATTCACTTCGCACAGTGAATTGAAGTGTTGGATCAGACAGCTTCTCTTTCATAGAAACGCATTTGAGTTTCCATTGAATGCTTGTATGTAGCTTAAGGAACTTTCAAAGGAAAGTGATTTTCTCTGAAACTACAATATTTAGAAAGTGAAGGAACACTCCATTCACTTTGCACAGTGAATTGAAGTATTGGAACAGACTACTTCTCTTTCAGAAAAACGCATGTGAATTTCTGTTGAATGCTTGTAAGTAGCTTAAGGAACTTAACAAGGAAAGTGATTTTCTCTGAAAGGACAGCATTTAGAAAGTGAAGCAACACTCCATTCACTTCGCAAAGTGAATTGAAGTGTTGTTACAGACTGCTTCTCTTTCAGAGAAACGGATGTGAGTTTTTTGTGAATGCTTGTAGGTAGCTTAAGGCACTTTCAAAGGAAAGTGATTTTCTCTGAAAGGACAGCATTTAGAAAGTGAAGAAACACTCCATTCACTTCGCACAGTAAATTGAAGTGTTGGAACAGACAGCTTCTCTTTCATAGACACACATTTGTGTTTCCAGTGAATGCTTGTAAGTAGCTTAAGGAACTTTCAAAGGAAAGTGATTTTCTCTGAAACTACAACATTTAGAAAGTGAAGGAACACTCCATTCACTTCGCACAGTGAATTGAAGTGCTGGAAAAGACAGCTTCTCTTTCAGAGAAATGCATGTGAGTTTCATGTGAATGCTTGTAAGTAGCCTAAGGCTCTTTCAAAGGAAAGTGATTTTCTATGAAAGGACACCATTTAGAAAGTGAAGCAACACTATATTCACTTCGCACAGCGAATTGAAGTATTGGAACAGACTACTTCTCTTTCAGAGAAACGCATGTGAATTTCTGTTGAATGCTTGTAAGTAGCTTAAGGAACTTAACAAGGAAAGTGATTTTCTCTGAAAGGACAGCATTTAGAAAGTGAAGCAACACTCCATTCACTTCGCAAAGTGAATTGAAGTGTTGTTACAGACTGCTTCTCTTTCAGAGAAACGGATGTGAGTTTTTTGTGAATGCTTGTAGGTAGCTTAAGGCACTTTCAAAGGAAAGTGATTTTCTCTGAAAGGACAGCATTTAGAAAGTGAAGGAACACTCCATTCACTTCGCACAGTGAATTGAAGTGCTGGAAAAGACAGCTTCTCTTTCAGAGAAATGCATGTGAGTTTCATGTGAATGCTTGTAAGTAGCCTAAGGCTCTTTCAAAGGAAAGTGATTTTCTCTGAAAGGACACCATTTAGAAAGTGAAGCAACACTACATTCACTTCGCACAGCGAATTGAAGTATTGGAACAGACTACTTCTCTTTCAGAGAAACGCATGTGAATTTCTGTTGAATGCTTGTAAGTAGCTTAAGGAACTTAACAAGGAAAGTGATTTTCTCTGAAAGGACAGCATTTATAAAGTGAAGCAACACTCCATTCACTTCGCACAGTGAATTGAAGTGTTGGAACAGACAGCTTCTCTTTCAGAGAAATGCATGTGAGTTTCTTGTGAATGATTGAAAGTAGCTTAAAGAACTTTCAAAATAAAGTGATTTTCTCTGAAAGAACAGCATTTAGAAAGTGAAGCAACAATCCACTCACTTCGCACAGTGAATTGAAGTGTTGTAATAGACTGCTTCTCTTTCAGAGAAACGGATGTGAGGTTTTTGTGAATGCTTGTAAGTTGCTTAAGGCACTTTCAAAGGAAAGTGATTTTCTCTGAAAGGACAGCATTTAGAAAGTGAAGCAACACTCCATTCACTTCGCACAGTAAATTGAAGTGTTGGAACAGACTGCTTCTCTTTCAGAGTAACGCATGTGAATTTCTGTTGAATGCTTGTAAGTAGCTTAAAGCACTTTCAAAGGAAGTGATTTTCTCTGAAAGGACAGAATTTAGAAAGTGAAGCAACACTACATTCACTTCGCACAGTGAATTGAAGTGTTGGAACAGACAGCTTCTCTTTCATAGAAACACATTTGAGTTTCCTGGGAATGCTTGTAAGTACCTTAAGGAACATTCAAAGGAAAGTGATTTTCTCTGAAACTACAGCATTTAGAAAGTGAAACAACACTCCATTCACTTCGCACAGTGAATTGAAGTGTTGGAACAGACAGCTTCTCTTTCAGAGAAATGCATGTGAGTTTTTTGTGAATGCTTGTAAGTTGCTTAAGGCACTTTCAAAGGAAAGTGATTTTCTCTGAAACGACAGCATTTAGAAAGTGAAGCAACACTCCATTCACTTCTCACAGTGAGTTGAATTGTTGGAACAGACAGCTTCTCTTTCATAGAAACGCATATGAGTTTCCTGTGAATGTTTGTAAGTAGCTTAAGGAACTTTCAAAGGAAAGTGATTTTCTCTGAAACTACAGCATTTAGATAGTGAAGCAACACTCCATTCACTTCGAACAGTGAATTGAAGTGTTGGAACAGACAGCTTCTCTTTCAGAGAAATGCATGTGAGTTTCTTGTGAATGATTGAAATTAGCTTAAGGAACTTTCAAAATAAAGTGATTTTCTCTGAAAGGACAGCATTTAGAAAGTGAAGCAACACTCCATTCACTTCGCACAGTGAATTGAAGTGTTGGATCAGACAGCTTCTCTTTCATAGAAACGCATTTGAGTTTCCAGTGAATGCTTGTAAGTAGCCTAAGGAACTTTCAAAGGAAAGTGATTTTCTCTGAAACGACAACATTTAGAAAGTGAAGGAACACTCCATTCACTTTGCACAGTGAATTGAAGTGTTGGAACAGACAGCTTCTCTTTCAGAGAAATGCATGTGAGTTTCTTGTGAATGCTTGTAAGTAGCTTAAGACACTTTCAAAGGAAAGGGATTTTCTCTGAAAGGACAGCATTTAGAAAGTGAAGCAACACTCCATTCACTTCGCACAGTGAATTGAAGTGTTGTTACAGACTGCTTCTCTTTCAGAGAAACGGATGTGAGTTTTTTGTGAATGCTTGTAGGTAGCTTAAGGCACTTTCAAAGGAAAGTGATTTTCTCTGAAAGGACAGCATTTAGAAAGTGAAGCAACACTCCATTCACTTCGCACAGTGAATTGAAGTGTTGGATCAGACAGCTTCTCTTTCATAGAAACGCATTTGAGTTTCCATTGAATGCTTGTATGTAGCTTAAGGAACTTTCAAAGGAAAGTGATTTTCTCTGAAACTACAATATTTAGAAAGTGAAGGAACACTCCATTCACTTTGCACAGTGAATTGAAGTATTGGAACAGACTACTTCTCTTTCAGAGAAACGCATGTGAATTTCTGTTGAATGCTTGTAAGTAGCTTAAGGAACTTAACAAGGAAAGTGATTTTCTCTGAAAGGACAGCATTTAGAAAGTGAAGCAACACTCCATTCACTTCGCAAAGTGAATTGAAGTGTTGTTACAGACTGCTTCTCTTTCAGAGAAACGGATGTGAGTTTTTTGTGAATGCTTGTAGGTAGCTTAAGGCACTTTCAAAGGAAAGTGATTTTCTCTGAAAGGACAGCATTTAGAAAGTGAAGAAACACTCCATTCACTTCGCACAGTAAATTGAAGTGTTGGAACAGACAGCTTCTCTTTCATAGACACACATTTGTGTTTCCAGTGAATGCTTGTAAGTAGCTTAAGGAACTTTCAAAGGAAAGTGATTTTCTCTGAAACTACAACATTTAGAAAGTGAAGGAACACTCCATTCACTTCGCACAGTGAATTGAAGTGCTGGAAAAGACAGCTTCTCTTTCAGAGAAATGCATGTGAGTTTCATGTGAATGCTTGTAAGTAGCCTAAGGCTCTTTCAAAGGAAAGTGATTTTCTATGAAAGGACACCATTTAGAAAGTGAAGCAACACTATATTCACTTCGCACAGCGAATTGAAGTATTGGAACAGACTACTTCTCTTTCAGAGAAACGCATGTGAATTTCTGTTGAATGCTTGTAAGTAGCTTAAGGAACTTAACAAGGAAAGTGATTTTCTCTGAAAGGACAGCATTTATAAAGTGAAGCAACACTCCATTCACTTCGCACAGTGAATTGAAGTGTTGGAACAGACAGCTTCTCTTTCAGAGAAATGCATGTGAGTTTCTTGTGAATGATTGAAAGTAGCTTAAAGAACTTTCAAAATAAAGTGATTTTCTCTGAAAGAACAGCATTTAGAAAGTGAAGCAACAATCCATTCACTTCGCACAGTGAATTGAAGTGTTGTAATAGACTGCTTCTCTTTCAGAGAAACGGATGTGAGTTTTTTGTGAATGCTTGTAAGTTGCTTAAGGCACTTTCAAAGGAAAGTGATTTTCTCTGAAAGGACAGCATTTAGAAAGTGACGCAACACTCCATTCACTTCGCACAGTGAATTGAAGTGTTGGAACAGACTGCTTCTCTTTCAGAGTAACGCATGTGAATTTCTGTTGAATGCTTGTAAGTAGCTTAAAGCACTTTCAAAGGAAGTGATTTTCTCTGAAAGGACAGAATGTAGAAAGTGAAGCAACACTACATTCACTTCGCACAGTGAATTGAAGTGTTGGAACAGACAGCTTCTCTTTCATAGAAACACATTTGAGTTTCCTGGGAATGCTTGTAAGTACCTTAAGGAACATTCAAAGGAAAGTGATTTTCTCTGAAACTACAGCATTTAGAAAGTGAAACAACACTCCATTCACTTCGCACAGTGAATTGAAGTGTTGGAACAGACAGCTTCTCTTTCAGAGAAATGCATGTGAGTTTTTTGTGAATGCTTGTAAGTTGCTTAAGGCACTTTCAAAGGAAAGTGATTTTCTCTGAAAGGACACCATTTAGAATGTGAAGGAACACTCCATTCACTTCGCACCGTGAATTGAAGTGTTGGAACAGACAGCTTCTCTTTCAGAGAAATGCATGTGCATTTCTTGTGAATGCTTGTAAGTAGCCTAAGGCACTTTCAAAGGAAAGTGATTTTCTCTGAAAGGACAGCATATAGAAAGTGAAGCAACACTCCATTCATTTCGCACAGTGAATTGAAGTGTTGTAATAGACTGCATCTCTTTCAGAGAAACGGATGTGAGTTTTTTTTGAATGCTTGTAAGTAGCTTAAGGCACTTTTAAAGGAAAGTGATTTTCTCTGAAAGGACCGCATTTAGAATGTGAAGCAACACTCCATTCACTTCGCACAGTGAATTGAAGTGTTGTAACCGACTGCTTCTGTTTTAGAGAAACGGATGTGAGTTTTTTGTGATTGCTTGTAAGTAGCTTAAGGCACTTTCCAAGGAAAGTGATTTTCTCTGAAAGGACAGCATTTAGAAAGTGAAGCAACACTCCATTCACTTCGCACAGTGAATTGAAGTGTTGGAACAGACTGCTTCTCTTTCAGAGTAACGTATATGAATTTCTGTTGAATGCTTGTAAGTAGCTTAAGGCACTTTCAAAGGAAAGTGATTTTGTCTGAAAGGACAGCATTTAGAAAGTGAAGCGACACTCCATTCACTTCGCACAGTGAATTGAAGTGTTGGAACAGACTGCTTCTCTTTCAGAGAAATGCATGTGAGTTTCTTGTGAATGCTTGTGAGTAGCTTAAGGTACTTTCAAGGGAAAGTGATTTTCTCTAAAAGACAGCATTTAGAAAGTGAAGCAACACTCCATTCACTTCGCACAGTGAATTGAAGTGTTGGAACAGACTGCTTCTCTTTCGGAGTAACGCATGTGAATTTCTGTTGAATGCTTGTAAGTAGCTTAAGGCACTTTCAAAGGAAAGTGATTTTCTCTGAAAGGACATTATTTAGAAAGTGAAGCAACACTCCATTGACTTCGCACAGTGAATTGAAGTGTTGGGACAGACAACTTCTTTTTCATAGAAACGCATGTGAGTTTCCTGTGAATGCTTGTAAGTAGCTTAAGGCACTTTCAAAGGAAAGTGATTTTCTCTGAAACTACAGCATTTAGAATGTGAAGGAACACTCCATTCACTTCACACCATGAATTGAAGTGTTGGAACAGACAGCTTCTCTTTCAGAGAAATGCATGTGAGTTTCTTGTGAATGATTGAAATTAGCTTAAGGAACTTTCAAAATAAAGTGATTTTCTCTGAAAGGACCGCATTTAGAAAGTGAAGCAACACTCCATTCACTTCGCACAGTGAATTGAAGTGTTGGAACAGACAGCTTCTCTTTCATAGAAACGCATTTGAGTTTCCAGTGAATGCTTGTAAGTAGCTTAAGACACTTTCAAAGGAAAGGGATTTTCTCTGAAAGGACAGCATTTAGAAAGTGAAGCAACACTCCATTCACTTCGCACAGTGAATTGAAGTGTTGTTATAGACTGCTTCTCTTTCAGAGAAACGGATGTGAATTTTTTGTGAATGCTTGTAGGTAGCTTAAGGCACTTTCAAAGGAAAGTGATTTTCTCTGAAAGGACAGCATTTAGAAAGTGAAGCAACACTCCATTCACTTCGCACAGTGAATTGAAGTGTTGGAACAGACAGCTTCTCTTTCATAGAAACGCATTTGAGTTTCCAGTGAATGCTTGTAAGTAGCTTAAGGAACGTTCAAAGGAAAGTGATTTTCTCTGAAACTACAACATTTAGAAAGTGAAGCAACACTACATTCACTTCGCACAGTGAATTGAAGTGTTGGAACAGACAGCTTCTCTTTCATAGAAACACATTTGAGTTTCCTGGGAATGCTTGTAAGTACCTTAAGGAACATTCAAAGGAAAGTGATTTTCTCTGAAACTACAGCATTTAGAAAGTGAAACAACACTCCATTCACTTCGCACAGTGAATTGAAGTGTTGGAACAGACAGCTTCTCTTTCAGAGAAATGCATGTGAGTTTTTTGTGAATGCTTGTAAGTTGCTTAAGGCACTTTCAAAGGAAAGTGATTTTCTCTGAAACGACAGCATTTAGAAAGTGAAGCAACACTCCATTCACTTCTCACAGTGAGTTGAATTGTTGGAACAGACAGCTTCTCTTTCATAGAAACGCATATGAGTTTCCTGTGAATGTTTGTAAGTAGCTTAAGGAACTTTCAAAGGAAAGTGATTTTCTCTGAAACTACAGCATTTAGATAGTGAAGCAACACTCCATTCACTTCGAACAGTGAATTGAAGTGTTGGAACAGACAGCTTCTCTTTCAGAGAAATGCATGTGAGTTTCTTGTGAATGATTGAAATTAGCTTAAGGAACTTTCAAAATAAAGTGATTTTCTCTGAAAGGACAGCATTTAGAAAGTGAAGCAACACTCCATTCACTTCGCACAGTGAATTGAAGTGTTGGAACAGACAGCTTCTCTTTCATAGAAACGCATTTGAGTTTCCAGTGAATGCTTGTAAGTAGCCTAAGGAACTTTCAAAGGAAAGTGATTTTCTCTGAAACGACAACATTTAGAAAGTGAAGGAACACTCCATTCACTTTGCACAGTGAATTGAAGTGTTGGAACAGACAGCTTCTCTTTCAGAGAAATGCATGTGAGTTTCTTGTGAATGCTTGTAAGTAGCTTAAGACACTTTCAAAGGAAAGGGATTTTCTCTGAAAGGACAGCATTTAGAAAGTGAAGCAACACTCCATTCACTTCGCACAGTGAATTGAAGTGTTGTTACAGACTGCTTCTCTTTCAGAGAAACGGATGTGAGTTTTTTGTGAATGCTTGTAGGTAGCTTAAGGCACTTTCAAAGGAAAGTGATTTTCTCTGAAAGGACAGCATTTAGAAAGTGAAGCAACACTCCATTCACTTCGCACAGTGAATTGAAGTGTTGGATCAGACAGCTTCTCTTTCATAGAAACGCATTTGAGTTTCCATTGAATGCTTGTATGTAGCTTAAGGAACTTTCAAAGGAAAGTGATTTTCTCTGAAACTACAATATTTAGAAAGTGAAGGAACACTCCATTCACTTTGCACAGTGAATTGAAGTATTGGAACAGACTACTTCTCTTTCAGAGAAACGCATGTGAATTTCTGTTGAATGCTTGTAAGTAGCTTAAGGAACTTAACAAGGAAAGTGATTTTCTCTGAAAGGACAGCATTTAGAAAGTGAAGCAACACTCCATTCACTTCGCAAAGTGAATTGAAGTGTTGTTACAGACTGCTTCTCTTTCAGAGAAACGGATGTGAGTTTTTTGTGAATGCTTGTAGGTAGCTTAAGGCACTTTCAAAGGAAAGTGATTTTCTCTGAAAGGACAGCATTTAGAAAGTGAAGAAACACTCCATTCACTTCGCACAGTAAATTGAAGTGTTGGAACAGACAGCTTCTCTTTCATAGACACACATTTGTGTTTCCAGTGAATGCTTGTAAGTAGCTTAAGGAACTTTCAAAGGAAAGTGATTTTCTCTGAAACTACAACATTTAGAAAGTGAAGGAACACTCCATTCACTTCGCACAGTGAATTGAAGTGCTGGAAAAGACAGCTTCTCTTTCAGAGAAATGCATGTGAGTTTCATGTGAATGCTTGTAAGTAGCCTAAGGCTCTTTCAAAGGAAAGCGATTTTCTATGAAAGGACACCATTTAGAAAGTGAAGCAACACTATATTCACTTCGCACAGCGAATTGAAGTATTGGAACAGACTACTTCTCTTTCAGAGAAACGCATGTGAATTTCTGTTGAATGCTTGTAAGTAGCTTAAGGAACTTAACAAGGAAAGTGATTTTCTCTGAAAGGACAGCATTTATAAAGTGAAGCAACACTCCATTCACTTCGCACAGTGAATTGAAGTGTTGGAACAGACAGCTTCTCTTTCAGAGAAATGCATGTGAGTTTCTTGTGAATGATTGAAAGTAGCTTAAAGAACTTTCAAAATAAAGTGATTTTCTCTGAAAGAACAGCATTTAGAAAGTGAAGCAACAATCCATTCACTTCGCACAGTGAATTGAAGTGTTGGAACAGACTGCTTCTCTTTCAGAGTAACGCATGTGAATTTCTGTTGAATGCTTGTAAGTAGCTTAAAGCACTTTCAAAGGAAGTGATTTTCTCTGAAAGGACAGAATGTAGAAAGTGAAGCAACACTACATTCACTTCGCACAGTGAATTGAAGTGTTGGAACAGACAGCTTCTCTTTCATAGAAACACATTTGAGTTTCCTGGGAATGCTTGTAAGTACCTTAAGGAACATTCAAAGGAAAGTGATTTTCTCTGAAACTACAGCATTTAGAAAGTGAAACAACACTCCATTCACTTCGCACAGTGAATTGAAGTGTTGGAACAGACAGCTTCACTTTCAGAGAAATGCATGTGAGTTTTTTGTGAATGCTTGTAAGTTGCTTAAGGCACTTTCAAAGGAAAGTGATTTTCTCTGAAAGGACACCATTTAGAATGTGAAGGAACACTCCATTCACTTCGCACCGTGAATTGAAGTGTTGGAACAGACAGCTTCTCTTTCAGAGAAATGCATGTGCATTTCTTGTGAATGCTTGTAAGTATCCTAAGGCACTTTCAAAGGAAAGTGATTTTCTCTGAAAGGACAGCATATAGAAAGTGAAGCAACACTCCATTCATTTCGCACAGTGAATTGAAGTGTTGTAATAGACTGCATCTCTTTCAGAGAAACGGATGTGAGTTTTTTTTGAATGCTTGTAAGTAGCTTAAGGCACTTTTAAAGGAAAGTGATTTTCTCTGAAAGGACCGCATTTAGAATGTGAAGCAACACTCCATTCACTTCGCACAGTGAATTGAAGTGTTGTAACCGACTGCTTCTGTTTTAGAGAAACGGATGTGAGTTTTTTGTGATTGCTTGTAAGTAGCTTAAGGCACTTTCCAAGGAAAGTGATTTTCTCTGAAAGGACAGCATTTAGAAAGTGAAGCAACACTCCATTCACTTCGCACAGTGAATTGAAGTGTTGGAACAGACTGCTTCTCTTTCAGAGTAACGTATATGAATTTCTGTTGAATGCTTGTAAGTAGCTTAAGGCACTTTCAAAGGAAAGTGATTTTGTCTGAAAGGACAGCATTTAGAAAGTGAAGCGACACTCCATTCACTTCGCACAGTGAATTGAAGTGTTGGAACAGACTGCTTCTCTTTCAGAGAAATGCATGTGAGTTTCTTGTGAATGCTTGTGAGTAGCTTAAGGTACTTTCAAGGGAAAGTGATTTTCTCTAAAAGACAGCATTTAGAAAGTGAAGCAACACTCCATTCACTTCGCACAGTGAATTGAAGTGTTGGAACAGACTGCTTCTCTTTCGGAGTAACGCATGTGAATTTCTGTTGAATGCTTGTAAGTAGCTTAAGGCACTTTCAAAGGAAAGTGATTTTCTCTGAAAGGACATTATTTAGAAAGTGAAGCAACACTCCATTGACTTCGCACAGTGAATTGAAGTGTTGGGACAGACAACTTCTTTTTCATAGAAACGCATGTGAGTTTCCTGTGAATGCTTGTAAGTAGCTTAAGGCACTTTCAAAGGAAAGTGATTTTCTCTGAAACTACAGCATTTAGAATGTGAAGGAACACTCCATTCACTTCACACCATGAATTGAAGTGTTGGAACAGACAGCTTCTCTTTCAGAGAAATGCATGTGAGTTTCTTGTGAATGATTGAAATTAGCTTAAGGAACTTTCAAAATAAAGTGATTTTCTCTGAAAGGACCGCATTTAGAAAGTGAAGCAACACTCCATTCACTTCGCACAGTGAATTGAAGTGTTGGAACAGACAGCTTCTCTTTCATAGAAACGCATTTGAGTTTCCAGTGAATGCTTGTAAGTAGCTTAAGGAACTTTCAAAGGAAAGTGATTTTCTCTGAAACGACAACATTTAGAAAGTGAAGGAACACTCCATTCACTTTGCACAGTGAATTGAAGTGTTGGAACAGACAGCTTCTCTTTCAGAGAAATGCATGTGAGTTTCTTGTGAATGCTTGTAAGTAGCTTAAGGCACATTCAAAGGAAAGTGATTTTCTCTGAAAGGACAGCATTTAGAAAGTGAAGCAACACTCCATTCACTTCGCACAGTGAATTGAAGTGTTGGAACAGACTGCATCTTTTTCAGAGAAATGCATTTGAATTACTTGTGAATGCTTGGAAGTAGCCTAAGGCACTTTCAAAGGATAGTGATTTTCTCTGAAAGGACAGCATTTAGAAAGTGAAGCAACACGCCCTCACTTCGCACAGTGAATTGAAGTGTTGTAACAGATTGCTTCTGTTTTAGAGAAACGGATGTGAGTTTTTTGTGAATGCTTGTAAGTACCTTAAGGCACTTTCCAAGAAAAGTGATTTTCTCTGAAAGGACAGCATTTAGAAAGTGAAGCAACACTCCATTCACTTCGCACAGTGAATTGAAGTGTTGGAATAGACAGCTTCTCTTTCATAGAAACGCATATGAGTTTCCTGTGAATGCTTGTAAGTAGCTTAAGGAACTTTCAAAGGAAAGTGATTTTCTCTGAAACTACAGCATTTAGAAAGTGAAGCAACACTCCATTCACTTCGCACAGTGAATTGAAGTGTTGGAACAGACAGCTTCTCTTTCAGAGAAATGCATATGAGTTTCTTGTGAATGATTGAAAGTAGCTTAAGGAACTTTCAAAATAAAGTGATTTTCTCTGAAAGGACAGCATTTAGAAAGTGAAGCAACACTCCATTCACTTCGCACAGTGAATAGAAGTGTTGGAACAGACAGCTTCTCTTTCATAGAAACGCATTTGAGTTTCCAGTGAATGCTTGTAAGTAGCTTAAGGAACTTTCAAAGGAAAGTGACTTTCTCTGAAACGACAACATGTAGAAACTGAAGGAACACTCCATTCACTTCGCACAGTGAATTGAAGTGTTGTAAAAGACTGCTTCTTATTCAGAAAAACGGATGTGAGTTTTTTGTGAATGCTTGTAAGTAGCTTAAGGCACTTTCAAAGGAAAGTGATTTACTCTGAAAGGACAACATTTATAAAGTGAAGCAACACTCCATTCACTTCGCACAGTGAATTGAAGTGTTGGAACAGACAGCTTCTCTTTCATAGAAACGCATTTGAGTTTCCAGGGAATGCTTGTAAGTAGCTTAAGGAACTTTCAAAGGAAAGTGATTTTCTCTGAAACGACAACATTTAGAAAGTGAAGGAACACTCCATTCACTTCGCACAGTGAATTGAAGTGTTGTAATAGACTGCTTCTTATTCAGAAAAACGGATGTGAGTTTTTTGTGAATGCTTGTAAGTAGCTTAAGGCACTTTCAAAGGAAAGTGATTTACTCTGAAAGGACAGCATTTATAAAGTGAAGCAACACTCCATTCACTTCGCACAGTGAATTGAAGTGTTGGAACAGACAGCTTTTCTTTCATAGAAACGCATTTGAGTTTCCTGTGAATGCTTGTAAGTAGCTTAAGGAACTTTCAAAGGAAAGTGATTTTCTCTGATACTACAACATTTAGAATGTGAAGGAACGCTCCATTCACTTCGCACAGTGAATTGAAGTGTTGAAACAGACATCTTCTCTTTCAGAGAAATGCATGTGAGTTTCTTGTGAATACTTGTAATTAGCCTAAGGCACTTTCAAAGGAAAGTGATTTTCTCTGAAAGGACACCATTTAGAAAGTGAAGCAACACTACATTCACTTCGCACAGTGAATTGAAGTATTGGAACAGACTACTTCTCTTTCAGAGAAACGCATGTGAATTTCTGTTGAATGCTTGTAATTAGCTTAAAGCACTTAACAAGGAAAGTGATTTTCTGTGAAAGGACAGCATTTAGAAAGTGAGGCAACACTCCATTCACTTCGCACAGTGAATTGAAGTGTTGAAACAGACAGCTTTGCTTTCATAGAAACGCATTTGAGTTTCCTGTGAACGCTTGTAAGTAGCTTAATGAACTTTCAAAGGAAAGTGATTTTCTTTGAAACTACAACATTTAGAAAGTGAAGAAACACTCCATTCACTTTGCACAGTGAATTGTAGTGTTGGAACAGACAGCTTCTCTTTCAGAGAAATGCATGTGAGTTTCTTGTGAATGCTTGTAAGTAGCTTAAGACACTTTCAAAGGAAAGTGATTTTCTCTGAAAGGACAGCATTTAGAAAGTGAAGCAACACTCCATTCACTTCGCACAGTGAATTGAAGTGTTGTTACAGACTGCTACTCTTTCAGAGAAACGGATGTGAGTTTTTTGTGAATGCTTGTAGGTAGCTTAAGGCACTTTCAAAGGAAAGTGATTTTCTCTGAAAGGACAGCATTTAGAAAGTGAAGCAACACTCCATTCACTTCGCACAGTGAATTGAAGTGTTGGAGCAGACAGCTCCTCTTTCATAGAAACGCATTTGAGTTTCCAGTGAATGCTTGTAAGTAGCTTAAGGAACTTTCAAAGGAAAGTGATTTTCTCTGAAACTACAACATTTAGAAAGTGAAGGAACACTCCATTCACTTCGCACAGTGAATTGAAGTGCTGGAACAGACATCTTCTCTTTCAAAGAAATGCATGTGAGTTTCTTGTGAATGCTTGTAAGTAGCCTAAGGCACTTTCAAAGGAAAGTGATTTTCTCTGAAAGGACACCATTTAGAAAGTGAAGCAACACTACATTCACTTCGCACAGTGAATTGAAGTATTGGAACAGACTACTTCTCTTTCAGAGAAACGCATGTGAATTTCTGTTGAATGCTTGTAAGTAGCTTAAGGAACTTAACAAGGAAAGTGATTTTCTCTGAAAGGACAGCATTTATAAAGTGAAGCAACACTCCATTCACTTCGCACAGTGAATTGAAGTGTTGGAACAGACAACTTCTCTTTCATAGAAACGCATTTGAGTTTTCTGTGAATGCTTGTAAGTAGCTTAAGCACTTTCAAAGGAAAGTGATTTTCTCTGAAAGGACAGCATTTAGAAAGTGAAGCAACACTCCATTCACTTCGCACAGTGAATTGAAGTGTTGTAATAGACTGCTTCTCTTTCAGAGAAACGGATGTGAGTTTTTTGTGAATGCTTGTATGTTGCTTAAGGCACTTTCAATGGAAAGTGATTTTCTCTGAAAGGACAGCATTTAGAAAGTGAAGCAACACTCCATTCACTTCGCACAGTGAATTGAAGTGCTGGAACAGACAGCTTCTCTTTCAGAGAAATGCATGTGAGTTTCTTGTGAATGATTGAAAGTAGCTTAAAGAACTTTCAAAATAAAGTGATTTTCTCTGAAAGAACAGCATTTAGAAAGTGAAGCAACAATCCATTCACTTCGCACAGTGAATTGAAGTGTTGTAATAGACTGCTTCTCTTTCAGAGAAACGGATGTGAGTTTTTTGTGAATCTTTGTAAGTTGCTTAAGGCACTTTCAAAGGAAAGTGATTTTCTCTGAAAGGACGGCATTTAGAAAGTGAAGCAACACTCCATTCACTTCGCACAGTGAATTGAAGTGTTGGAACAGACTGCTTCTCTTTCAGAGTAACGCATGTGAATTTCTGTTGAATGCTTGTAAGTAGCTTAAAGCACTTTCAAAGGAAGTGATTGTCTCTGAAAGGACAGAATTTAGAAAGTGAAGCAACACTACATTCACTTCGCACAGTGAATTGAAGTGTTGGAACAGACAGCTTCTCTTTCATAGAAACGCATTTGAGTTTCCTGTGAATGCTTGTAAGTACCTTAAGGAACATTGAAAGGAAAGTGATTTTCTCTGAAACTACAGCATTTAGAAAGTGAAACAACACTCCATTCACTTCGGACAGTGAATTGAAGTGTTGGAACAGACAGCTTCTCTTTCAGAGAAATGCATGTGAGTTTCCTGTGAATGCTTGTAAGTTGCTTAAGGCACTTTCAAAGGAAAGTGATTTTCTCTGAAAGGACAGCATTTAGAAAGTGAAGCAACACTCCATTCACTTCGCACAGTGAATTGAAGTGTTGAAACAGACAGCTTTGCTTTCATAGAAACGCATTTGAGTTTCCCGTGAACGCTTGTAAGTAGCTTAAGGAACTTTCAAAGGAAAGTGATTTTCTTTGAAACTACAACATTTAGAAAGTGAAGGAACACTCCATTCACTTTGCACAGTGAATTGTAGTGTTGGAACAGACAGAATCTCTTTCAGAGAAATGCATGTGAGTTTCTTGTGAATGCTTGTAAGTAGCTTAAGACACTTTCAAAGGAAAGTGATTTTCTCTGAAAGGACAGCATTTAGAAAGTGAAGGAACACTCCATTCACTTCGCACAGTGAATTGAAGTGTTGTTACAGACTGCTACTCTTTCAGAGAAACGGATGTGAGTTTTTTGTGAATGCTTGTAGGTAGCTTAAGGCACTTTCAAAGGAAGGTGATTTTCTCTGAAAGGACAGCATTTAGAAAGTGAAGCAACACTCCATTCACTTCGCACAGTGAATTGAAGTGTTGGAACAGACAGCTCCTCTTTCATAGAAACGCATTTGAGTTTCCAGTGAATGCTTGTACGTAGCTTAAGGAACTTTCAAAGGAAAGTGATTTTCTCTGAAACTACAACATTTAGAAAGTGAAGGAACACTCCATTCACTTCGCACAGTGAATTGAAGTGCTGGAACAGACAGCTTCTCTTTCAGAGAAATGCATGTGAGTTTCTTGTGAATGCTTGTAAGTAGCCTAAGGCACTTTCAAAGGAAAGTGATTTTCTCTGAAAGGACACCATTTAGAAAGTGAAGCAACACTACATTCACTTCGCACAGTGAATTGAAGTATTGGAACAGACTACTTCTCTTTCAGAGAAACGCATGTGAATTTCTGTTGAATGCTTGTAAGTAGCTTAAGGAACTTAACAAGGAAAGTGATTTTCTCTGAAAGGACAGCATTTATAAAGTGAAGCAACACTCCATTCACTTCGCACAGTGAATTGAAGTGTTGGAACAGACAACTTCTCTTTCATAGAAACGCATTTGAGTTTTCTGTGAATGCTTGTAAGTAGCTTAAGGCACTTTCAAAGGAAAGTGATTTTCTATGAAAGGACAGCATTTAGAAAGTGAAGCAACACTCCATTCACTTCGCACAGTGAATTGAAGTGTTGTAATAGACTGCTTCTCTTTCAGAGAAACGGATGTGAGTTTTTTGTGAATGCTTGTAAGTTGCTTAAGGCACTTTCAAAGGAAAGTGATTTTCTCTGAAAGGACAGCATTTAGAAAGTGAAGCAACACTCCATTCACTTCGCACAGTGAATTGAAGTGTTGGAACAGACAGCTTCTCTTTCAGAGAAATGCATGTGAGTTTCTTTTGAATGATTGAAAGTAGCTTAAAGAACTTTCAAAATAAAGTGATTTTCTCTGAAAGAACAGCATTTAGAAAGTGAAGCAACAATCCATTCACTTCGCACAGTGAATTGAAGTGTTGTAATAGACTGCTTCTCTTTCAGAGAAACGGATGTGAGTTTTTTGTGAATGCTTGTAAGTTGCTTAAGGCACTTTCAAAGGAAAGTGATTTTCTCTGAAAGGACAGCATTTAGAAAGTGAAGCAACACTCCATTCACTTCGCACAGTGAATTGAAGTGTTGGAACAGACTGCTTCTCTTTCAGAGTAACGCATGTGAATTTCTGTTGAATGCTTGTAAGTAGCTTAAAGCACTTTCAAAGGAAGTGATTTTCTCTGAAAGGACAGAATTTAGAAAGTGAAGCAACACTACATTCACTTCGCACAGTGAATTGAAGTGTTGGAACAGACAGCTTCTCTTTCATAGAAACACATTTGAGTTTCCTGGGAATGCTTGTAAGTACCTTAAGGAACATTCAAAGGAAAGTGATTTTCTCTGAAACTACAGCATTTAGAAAGTGAAACAACACTCCATTCACTTCGCACAGTGAATGGAAGTGTTGGAACAGACAGCTTCTCTTTCAGAGAAATGCATGTGAGTTTTTTGTGAATGCTTGTAAGTTGCTTAAGGCACTTTCTAAGGAAAGTGATTTTCTCTGAAAGGACAGCATTTAGAAAGTGAAGCAACACTCCATTCACTTCTCACAGTGAACTGAATTGTTGGAACAGACAGCTTCTCTTTCATAGAAACGCGTATGAGTTTCCTGTGAATGTTTGTAAGTAGCTTAAGGAACTTTCAAAGGAAAGTGATTTTCTCTGAAACTACAGCATTTAGAAAGTGAAGCAACACTCCATTCACTTCGAACAGTGAATTGAAGTGTTGGAACAGACAGCTTCTCTTTCAGAGAAATGCATGTGAGTTTCTTGTGAATGATTGAAATTAGCTTAAGGAACTTTCAAAATAAAGTGATTTTCTCTGAAAGGACAGCATTTAGAAAGTGAAGCAACACTCCATTCACTTCGCACAGTGAATTGAAGTGTTGGAACAGACAGCTTCTCTTTCATAGAAACGCTTTTGAGTTTCCAGTGAATGCTTGTAAGTAGCTTAAGGAACTTTCAAAGGAAAGTGATTTTCTCTGAAACGACAACATTTAGAAAGTGAAGGAACACTCCATTCACTTTGCACAGTGAATTGAAGTGTTGGAACAGACAGCTTCTCTTTCAGAGAAATGCATGTGAGTTTCTTGTGAATGCTTGTAAGTAGCTTAAGACACTTTCAAAGGAAAGGGATTTTCTCTGAAAGGACAGCATTTAGAAAGTGAAGCAACACTCCATTCACTTCGCACAGTGAATTGAAGTGTTGTTACAGACTGCTTCTCTTTCAGAGAAACGGATGTGAGTTTTTTGTGAATGCTTGTAGGTAGCTTAAGGCACTTTCAAAGGAAAGTGATTTTCTCTGAAAGGACAGCATTTAGAAAGTGAAGCAACACTCCATTCACTTCGCACAGTGAATTGGAGTGTTGGAACAGACAGCTTCTCTTTCATAGAAACACATTTGAGTTTCCAGTGAATGCTTGTAAGTAGCTTAAGGAACTTTCAAAGGAAAGTGATTTTCTCTGAAACTACAACATTTAGAAAGTGAAGGAACACTCCATTCACTTCGCACAGTGAATTGAAGTGCTGGAAAAGAAAGCTTCTCTTTCAGAGAAATGCATGTGAGTTTCATGTGAATGCTTGTAAGTAGCCTAAGGCTCTTTCAAAGGAAAGTGATTTTCTCTGAAAGGACACCATTTAGAAAGTGAAGCAACACTATATTCACTTCGCACAGTGAATTGAAGTATTGGAACAGACTACTTCTCTTTCAGAGAAACGCATGTGAATTTCTGTTGAATGCTTGTAAGTAGCTTAAGGAACTTAACAAGGAAAGTGATTTTCTCTGAAAGGACAGCATTTATAAAGTGAAGCAACACTCCATTCACTTCGCACAGTGAATTGAAGTGTTGGAACAGACAGCTTCTCTTTCAGAGAAATGCATGTGAGTTTCTTGTGAATGATTGAAAGTAGCTTAAAGAACTTTCAAAATAAAGTGATTTTCTCTGAAAGAACAGCATTTAGAAAGTGAAGCAACAATCCATTCACTTCGCACATTGAATTGAAGTGTTGTAATAGACTGCTTCTCTTTCAGAGAAACGGATGTGAGTTTTTTGTGAATGCTTGTAAGTTGCTTAAGGCACTTTCAAAGGAAAGTGATTTTCTCTGAAAGGACAGCATTTAGAAAGTGAAGCAACACTCCATTCACTTCGCACAGTGAATTGAAGTGTTGGAACAGACTGCTTCTCTTTCAGAGTAACGCATGTGAATTTCTGTTGAATGCTTGTAAGTAGCTTAAAGCACTTTCAAAGGAAGTGATTTTCTCTGAAAGGACAGAATTTAGAAAGTGAAGCAACACTACATTCACTTCGCACAGTGATTGAAGTGTTGGTACAGACAGCTTCTCTTTCATAGAAACACATTTGAGTTTCCTGGGAATGCTTGTAAGTACCTTAAGGAACATTCAAAGGAAAGTGATTTTCTCTGAAACTACAGCATTTAGAAAGTGAAACAACACTCCATTCACTTCTCACAGTGAATTGAAGTGTTGGAACAGACAGCTTCTCTTTCAGAGAAATGCATGTGAGTTTTTTGTGAATGCTTGTAAGTTGCTTAAGGCACTTTCAAAGGAAAGTGATTTTCTCTGAAAGGACACCATTTAGAATGTGAAGGAACACTCCATTCACTTCGCACCGTGAATTGAAGTGTTGGAACAGACAGCTTCTCTTTCAGAGAAATGCATGTGCATTTCTTGTGAATGCTTGTAAGTAGCCTAAGGCACTTTCAAAGGAAAGTGATTTTCTCTGAAAGGACAGCATTTAGAAAGTGAAGCAACACTCCATTCATTTCGCACAGTGAATTGAAGTGTTGTAATAGACTGCATCTCTTTCAGAGAAACGGATGTGAGTTTTTTTTGAATGCTTGTAAGTAGCTTAAGGCACTTTTAAAGGAAAGTGATTTTCTCTGAAAGGACCGCATTTAGAATGTGAAGCAACACTCCATTCACTTCGCACAGTGAATTGAAGTGTTGTAACCGACTGCTTCTGATTTAGAGAAACGGATGTGAGTTTTTTGTGATTGCTTGTAAGTAGCTTAAGGCACTTTCCAAGGAAAGTGATTTTCTCTGAAAGGACAGCATTTAGAAAGTGAAGCAACACTCCATTCACTTCGCACAGTGAATTGAAGTGTTGGAACAGACTGCTTCTCTTTCAGAGTAACGTATATGAATTTCTGTTGAATGCTTGTAAGTAGATTAAGGCACTTTCAAAGGAAAGTGATTTTGTCTGAAAGGACAGCATTTAGAAAGTGAAGCAACACTCCATTCACTTCGCACAGTGAATTGAAGTGTTTGAACAGACTGCTTCTCTTTCAGAGAAATGCATGTGAGTTTCTTGTGAATGCTTGTGAGTAGCTTAAGGTACTTTCAAGGGAAAGTGATTTTCTCTAAAAGACAGCATTTAGAAAGTGAAGCAACACTCCATTCACTTCGCACAGTGAATTGAAGTGTTGGAACAGACTGCTTCTCTTTCGGAGTAACGCATGTGAATTTCTGTTGAATGCTTGTAAGTAGCTTAAGGCACTTTCAAAGGAAAGTGATTTTCTCTGAAAGGACATTATTTAGAAAGTGAAGCAACACTCGATTCACTTCGCACAGTGAATTGAAGTGTTGTTACAGACTGCTTCTCTTTCAGAGAAACGGATGTGAGTTTTTTGTGAATGCTTGTAGGTAGCTTAAGGCACTTTCAAAGGAAAGTGATTTTCTCTGAAAGGACAGCATTTAGAAAGTGAAGCAACACTCCATTCACTTCGCACAGTGAATTGAAGTGTTGGAACAGACAGCTTCTCTTTCATAGAAACGCATTTGAGTTTCCAGTGAATGCTTGTAAGTAGCTTAAGGAACTTTCAAAGGAAAGTGATTTTCTCTGAAACTACAACATTTAGAAAGTGAAGGAACACTCCATTCACTTCGCACAGTGAATTGAAGTGCTGGAACAGACAGCTTCTCTTTCAGAGAAATGCATGTGAGTTTCTTGTGAATGCTTGTAAGTAGCCTAAGGCACTTTCAAAGGAAAGTGATTTTCTCTGAAAGGACGCCATTTAGAAAGTGAAGCAACACTACATTCACTTCGCACAGTGAATTGAAGGATTGGAACAGACTACTTCTCTTTCAGAGAAACGCATGTGAATTTCTGTTGAATGCTTGTAATTAGCTTAAAGCACTTAACAAGGAAAGTGATTTTCTCTGAAAGGACAGTATTTATAAAGTGAAGCAACACTCCATTAACTTCGCACAGTGAAATGAAGTGTTGGAACAGACAACTTCTCTTTCATAGAAACGCATTTGAGTTTTCTGTGAATGCTTGTAAGTAGCTTAATGCACTTTCAAATGAAAGTGATTTTCTCTGAAACTACAGCATTTAGAATGTGAAGGAACACTCCATTCACTTCGCACAGTGAATTGAAGTGTTGGAACAGACAGCTTCTTTTTCAGAAAAATGCATTTGAGTTTCTTGTGAATGCTTGGAAGTAGCCTAAGGCACTTTCAAAGGAAAGTGATTTTCTCTGAAAGGACAGCATTTAGAAAGTGAAGCAACACTCCATTCACTTCGCACAGTGAATTGAAGTGTTGTAATAGACTGCTTCTCTTTCAGAGAAACGGATGTGAGTTTTTTGTGAATGCTTGTAAGATGCTTAAGGCACTTTCAAAGGAAAGTGATTTTCTCTGAAAGAACAGCATTTAGAAAGTGAAGCAACACTCCATTCACTTCGCACAGTGAATTGAAGTGTTGTAATAGACTGCTTCTCTTTCAGAGAAACGGATGTGAGTTTTTTGTGAATGCTTGTAAGTTGCTTAAGGCACTTTCAAAGGAAAGTGATTTTCTCTGAAAGGACAGCATTTAGAAAGTGAAGCAACACTCCATTCACTTCGCACACTGAATTGAAGTGTTGGAACAGACAGCTTCTCTTTCAGAGAAATGCATGTGAGTTTCTTGTGAATGATTGAAAGTAGCTTAAAGAACTTTCAAAATAAAGTGATTTTCTCTGAAAGAACAGCATTTAGAAAGTGAAGCAACACTCCATTCACTTCGCACAGTGAATTGAAGTGTTGTAATAGACTGCTTCTTATTCAGAAAAACGGATGTGAGTTTTTTGTGAATGCTTGTAAGTAGCTTAAGGCACTTTCAAAGGAAAGTGATTTACTCTGAAAGGACAGCATTTATAAAGTGAAGCAACACTCCATTCACTTCGCACAGTGAATTGAAGTGTTGGAACAGACAGCTTTTCTTTCATAGAAACGCATTTGAGTTTCCTGTGAATGCTTGTAAGTAGCTTAAGGAACTTTCAAAGGAAAGTGATTTTCTCTGATACTACAACATTTAGAATGTGAAGGAACGCTCCATTCACTTCGCACAGTGAATTGAAGTGTTGAAACAGACATCTTCTCTTTCAGAGAAATGCATGTGAGTTTCTTGTGAATACTTGTAATTAGCCTAAGGCACTTTCAAAGGAAAGTGATTTTCTCTGAAAGGACACCATTTAGAAAGTGAAGCAACACTACATTCACTTCGCACAGTGAATTGAAGTATTGGAACAGACTACTTCTCTTTCAGAGAAACGCATGTGAATTTCTGTTGAATGCTTGTAATTAGCTTAAAGCACTTAACAAGGAAAGTGATTTTCTGTGAAAGGACAGCATTTAGAAAGTGAGGCAACACTCCATTCACTTCGCACAGTGAATTGAAGTGTTGAAACAGACAGCTTTGCTTTCATAGAAACGCATTTGAGTTTCCTGTGAACGCTTGTAAGTAGCTTAATGAACTTTCAAAGGAAAGTGATTTTCTTTGAAACTACAACATTTAGAAAGTGAAGGAACACTCCATTCACTTTGCACAGTGAATTGTAGTGTTGGAACAGACAGCTTCTCTTTCAGAGAAATGCATGTGAGTTTCTTGTGAATGCTTGTAAGTAGCTTAAGACACTTTCAAAGGAAAGTGATTTTCTCTGAAAGGACAGCATTTAGAAAGTGAAGCAACACTCCATTCACTTCGCACAGTGAATTGAAGTGTTGTTACAGACTGCTACTCTTTCAGAGAAACGGATGTGAGTTTTTTGTGAATGCTTGTAGGTAGCTTAAGGCACTTTCAAAGGAAAGTGATTTTCTCTGAAAGGACAGCATTTAGAAAGTGAAGCAACACTCCATTCACTTCGCACAGTGAATTGAAGTGTTGGAGCAGACAGCTCCTCTTTCATAGAAACGCATTTGAGTTTCCAGTGAATGCTTGTAAGTAGCTTAAGGAACTTTCAAAGGAAAGTGATTTTCTCTGAAACTACAACATTTAGAAAGTGAAGGAACACTCCATTCACTTCGCACAGTGAATTGAAGTGCTGGAACAGACAGCTTCTCTTTCAAAGAAATGCATGTGAGTTTCTTGTGAATGCTTGTAAGTAGCCTAAGGCACTTTCAAAGGAAAGTGATTTTCTCTGAAAGGACACCATTTAGAAAGTGAAGCAACACTACATTCACTTCGCACAGTGAATTGAAGTATTGGAACAGACTACTTCTCTTTCAGAGAAACGCATGTGAATTTCTGTTGAATGCTTGTAAGTAGCTTAAGGAACTTAACAAGGAAAGTGATTTTCTCTGAAAGGACAGCATTTATAAAGTGAAGCAACACTCCATTCACTTCGCACAGTGAATTGAAGTGTTGGAACAGACAACTTCTCTTTCATAGAAACGCATTTGAGTTTTCTGTGAATGCTTGTAAGTAGCTTAAGCACTTTCAAAGGAAAGTGATTTTCTCTGAAAGGACAGCATTTAGAAAGTGAAGCAACACTCCATTCACTTCGCACAGTGAATTGAAGTGTTGTAATAGACTGCTTCTCTTTCAGAGAAACGGATGTGAGTTTTTTGTGAATGCTTGTATGTTGCTTAAGGCACTTTCAATGGAAAGTGATTTTCTCTGAAAGGACAGCATTTAGAAAGTGAAGCAACACTCCATTCACTTCGCACAGTGAATTGAAGTGCTGGAACAGACAGCTTCTCTTTCAGAGAAATGCATGTGAGTTTCTTGTGAATGATTGAAAGTAGCTTAAAGAACTTTCAAAATAAAGTGATTTTCTCTGAAAGAACAGCATTTAGAAAGTGAAGCAACAATCCATTCACTTCGCACAGTGAATTGAAGTGTTGTAATAGACTGCTTCTCTTTCAGAGAAACGGATGTGAGTTTTTTGTGAATCTTTGTAAGTTGCTTAAGGCACTTTCAAAGGAAAGTGATTTTCTCTGAAAGGACGGCATTTAGAAAGTGAAGCAACACTCCATTCACTTCGCACAGTGAATTGAAGTGTTGGAACAGACTGCTTCTCTTTCAGAGTAACGCATGTGAATTTCTGTTGAATGCTTGTAAGTAGCTTAAAGCACTTTCAAAGGAAGTGATTGTCTCTGAAAGGACAGAATTTAGAAAGTGAAGCAACACTACATTCACTTCGCACAGTGAATTGAAGTGTTGGAACAGACAGCTTCTCTTTCATAGAAACGCATTTGAGTTTCCTGTGAATGCTTGTAAGTACCTTAAGGAACATTGAAAGGAAAGTGATTTTCTCTGAAACTACAGCATTTAGAAAGTGAAACAACACTCCATTCACTTCGGACAGTGAATTGAAGTGTTGGAACAGACAGCTTCTCTTTCAGAGAAATGCATGTGAGTTTCCTGTGAATGCTTGTAAGTTGCTTAAGGCACTTTCAAAGGAAAGTGATTTTCTCTGAAAGGACAGCATTTAGAAAGTGAAGCAACACTCCATTCACTTCGCACAGTGAATTGAAGTGTTGAAACAGACAGCTTTGCTTTCATAGAAACGCATTTGAGTTTCCCGTGAACGCTTGTAAGTAGCTTAAGGAACTTTCAAAGGAAAGTGATTTTCTTTGAAACTACAACATTTAGAAAGTGAAGGAACACTCCATTCACTTTGCACAGTGAATTGTAGTGTTGGAACAGACAGAATCTCTTTCAGAGAAATGCATGTGAGTTTCTTGTGAATGCTTGTAAGTAGCTTAAGACACTTTCAAAGGAAAGTGATTTTCTCTGAAAGGACAGCATTTAGAAAGTGAAGGAACACTCCATTCACTTCGCACAGTGAATTGAAGTGTTGTTACAGACTGCTACTCTTTCAGAGAAACGGATGTGAGTTTTTTGTGAATGCTTGTAGGTAGCTTAAGGCACTTTCAAAGGAAGGTGATTTTCTATGAAAGGACAGCATTTAGAAAGTGAAGCAACACTCCATTCACTTCGCACAGTGAATTGAAGTGTTGGAACAGACAGCTCCTCTTTCATAGAAACGCATTTGAGTTTCCAGTGAATGCTTGTACGTAGCTTAAGGAACTTTCAAAGGAAAGTGATTTTCTCTGAAACTACAACATTTAGAAAGTGAAGGAACACTCCATTCACTTCGCACAGTGAATTGAAGTGCTGGAACAGACAGCTTCTCTTTCAGAGAAATGCATGTGAGTTTCTTGTGAATGCTTGTAAGTAGCCTAAGGCACTTTCAAAGGAAAGTGATTTTCTCTGAAAGGACACCATTTAGAAAGTGAAGCAACACTACATTCACTTCGCACAGTGAATTGAAGTATTGGAACAGACTACTTCTCTTTCAGAGAAACGCATGTGAATTTCTGTTGAATGCTTGTAAGTAGCTTAAGGAACTTAACAAGGAAAGTGATTTTCTCTGAAAGGACAGCATTTATAAAGTGAAGCAACACTCCATTCACTTCGCACAGTGAATTGAAGTGTTGGAACAGACAACTTCTCTTTCATAGAAACGCATTTGAGTTTTCTGTGAATGCTTGTAAGTAGCTTAAGGCACTTTCAAAGGAAAGTGATTTTCTATGAAAGGACAGCATTTAGAAAGTGAAGCAACACTCCATTCACTTCGCACAGTGAATTGAAGTGTTGTAATAGACTGCTTCTCTTTCAGAGAAACGGATGTGAGTTTTTTGTGAATGCTTGTAAGTTGCTTAAGGCACTTTCAAAGGAAAGTGATTTTCACTGAAAGGACAGCATTTAGAAAGTGAAGCAACACTCCATTCACTTCGCACAGTGAATTGAAGTGTTGGAACAGACAGCTTCTCTTTCAGAGAAATGCATGTGAGTTTCTTTTGAATGATTGAAAGTAGCTTAAAGAACTTTCAAAATAAAGTGATTTTCTCTGAAAGAACAGCATTTAGAAAGTGAAGCAACAATCCATTCACTTCGCACAGTGAATTGAAGTGTTGTAATAGACTGCTTCTCTTTCAGAGAAACGGATGTGAGTTTTTTGTGAATGCTTGTAAGTTGCTTAAGGCACTTTCAAAGGAAAGTGATTTTCTCTGAAAGGACAGCATTTAGAAAGTGAAGCAACACTCCATTCACTTCGCACAGTGAATTGAAGTGTTGGAACAGACTGCTTCTCTTTCAGAGTAACGCATGTGAATTTCTGTTGAATGCTTGTAAGTAGCTTAAAGCACTTTCAAAGGAAGTGATTTTCTCTGAAAGGACAGAATTTAGAAAGTGAAGCAACACTACATTCACTTCGCACAGTGAATTGAAGTGTTGGAACAGACAGCTTCTCTTTCATAGAAACACATTTGAGTTTCCTGGGAATGCTTGTAAGTACCTTAAGGAACATTCAAAGGAAAGTGATTTTCTCTGAAACTACAGCATTTAGAAAGTGAAACAACACTCCATTCACTTCGCACAGTGAATGGAAGTGTTGGAACAGACAGCTTCTCTTTCAGAGAAATGCATGTGAGTTTTTTGTGAATGCTTGTAAGTTGCTTAAGGCACTTTCTAAGGAAAGTGATTTTCTCTGAAAGGACAGCATTTAGAAAGTGAAGCAACACTCCATTCACTTCTCACAGTGAACTGAATTGTTGGAACAGACAGCTTCTCTTTCATAGAAACGCGTATGAGTTTCCTGTGAATGTTTGTAAGTAGCTTAAGGAACTTTCAAAGGAAAGTGATTTTCTCTGAAACTACAGCATTTAGAAAGTGAAGCAACACTCCATTCACTTCGAACAGTGAATTGAAGTGTTGGAACAGACAGCTTCTCTTTCAGAGAAATGCATGTGAGTTTCTTGTGAATGATTGAAATTAGCTTAAGGAACTTTCAAAATAAAGTGATTTTCTCTGAAAGGACAGCATTTAGAAAGTGAAGCAACACTCCATTCACTTCGCACAGTGAATTGAAGTGTTGGAACAGACAGCTTCTCTTTCATAGAAACGCTTTTGAGTTTCCAGTGAATGCTTGTAAGTAGCTTAAGGAACTTTCAAAGGAAAGTGATTTTCTCTGAAACGACAACATTTAGAAAGTGAAGGAACACTCCATTCACTTTGCACAGTGAATTGAAGTGTTGGAACAGACAGCTTCTCTTTCAGAGAAATGCATGTGAGTTTCTTGTGAATGCTTGTAAGTAGCTTAAGACACTTTCAAAGGAAAGGGATTTTCTCTGAAAGGACAGCATTTAGAAAGTGAAGCAACACTCCATTCACTTCGCACAGTGAATTGAAGTGTTGTTACAGACTGCTTCTCTTTCAGAGAAACGGATGTGAGTTTTTTGTGAATGCTTGTAGGTAGCTTAAGGCACTTTCAAAGGAAAGTGATTTTCTCTGAAAGGACAGCATTTAGAAAGTGAAGCAACACTCCATTCACTTCGCACAGTGAATTGGAGTGTTGGAACAGACAGCTTCTCTTTCATAGAAACACATTTGAGTTTCCAGTGAATGCTTGTAAGTAGCTTAAGGAACTTTCAAAGGAAAGTGATTTTCTCTGAAACTACAACATTTAGAAAGTGAAGGAACACTCCATTCACTTCGCACAGTGAATTGAAGTGCTGGAAAAGAAAGCTTCTCTTTCAGAGAAATGCATGTGAGTTTCATGTGAATGCTTGTAAGTAGCCTAAGGCTCTTTCAAAGGAAAGTGATTTTCTCTGAAAGGACACCATTTAGAAAGTGAAGCAACACTATATTCACTTCGCACAGTGAATTGAAGTATTGGAACAGACTACTTCTCTTTCAGAGAAACGCATGTGAATTTCTGTTGAATGCTTGTAAGTAGCTTAAGGAACTTAACAAGGAAAGTGATTTTCTCTGAAAGGACAGCATTTATAAAGTGAAGCAACACTCCATTCACTTCGCACAGTGAATTGAAGTGTTGGAACAGACAGCTTCTCTTTCAGAGAAATGCATGTGAGTTTCTTGTGAATGATTGAAAGTAGCTTAAAGAACTTTCAAAATAAAGTGATTTTCTCTGAAAGAACAGCATTTAGAAAGTGAAGCAACAATCCATTCACTTCGCACATTGAATTGAAGTGTTGTAATAGACTGCTTCTCTTTCAGAGAAACGGATGTGAGTTTTTTGTGAATGCTTGTAAGTTGCTTAAGGCACTTTCAAAGGAAAGTGATTTTCTCTGAAAGGACAGCATTTAGAAAGTGAAGCAACACTCCATTCACTTCGCACAGTGAATTGAAGTGTTGGAACAGACTGCTTCTCTTTCAGAGTAACGCATGTGAATTTCTGTTGAATGCTTGTAAGTAGCTTAAAGCACTTTCAAAGGAAGTGATTTTCTCTGAAAGGACAGAATTTAGAAAGTGAAGCAACACTACATTCACTTCGCACAGTGAATTGAAGTGTTGGTACAGACAGCTTCTCTTTCATAGAAACACATTTGAGTTTCCTGGGAATGCTTGTAAGTACCTTAAGGAACATTCAAAGGAAAGTGATTTTCTCTGAAACTACAGCATTTAGAAAGTGAAACAACACTCCATTCACTTCTCACAGTGAATTGAAGTGTTGGAACAGACAGCTTCTCTTTCAGAGAAATGCATGTGAGTTTTTTGTGAATGCTTGTAAGTTGCTTAAGGCACTTTCAAAGGAAAGTGATTTTCTCTGAAAGGACACCATTTAGAATGTGAAGGAACACTCCATTCACTTCGCACCGTGAATTGAAGTGTTGGAACAGACAACTTCTCTTTCAGAGAAATGCATGTGCATTTCTTGTGAATGCTTGTAAGTAGCCTAAGGCACTTTCAAAGGAAAGTGATTTTCTCTGAAAGGACAGCATTTAGAAAGTGAAGCAACACTCCATTCATTTCGCACAGTGAATTGAAGTGTTGTAATAGACTGCATCTCTTTCAGAGAAACGGATGTGAGTTTTTTTTGAATGCTTGTAAGTAGCTTAAGGCACTTTTAAAGGAAAGTGATTTTCTCTGAAAGGACCGCATTTAGAATGTGAAGCAACACTCCATTCACTTCGCACAGTGAATTGAAGTGTTGTAACCGACTGCTTCTGATTTAGAGAAACGGATGTGAGTTTTTTGTGATTGCTTGTAAGTAGCTTAAGGCACTTTCCAAGGAAAGTGATTTTCTCTGAAAGGACAGCATTTAGAAAGTGAAGCAACACTCCATTCACTTCGCACAGTGAATTGAAGTGTTGGAACAGACTGCTTCTCTTTCAGAGTAACGTATATGAATTTCTGTTGAATGCTTGTAAGTAGATTAAGGCACTTTCAAAGGAAAGTGATTTTGTCTGAAAGGACAGCATTTAGAAAGTGAAGCAACACTCCATTCACTTCGCACAGTGAATTGAAGTGTTTGAACAGACTGCTTCTCTTTCAGAGAAATGCATGTGAGTTTCTTGTGAATGCTTGTGAGTAGCTTAAGGTACTTTCAAGGGAAAGTGATTTTCTCTAAAAGACAGCATTTAGAAAGTGAAGCAACACTCCATTCACTTCGCACAGTGAATTGAAGTGTTGGAACTGACTGCTTCTCTTTCGGAGTAACGCATGTGAATTTCTGTTGAATGCTTGTAAGTAGCTTAAGGCACTTTCAAAGGAAAGTGATTTTCTCTGAAAGGACATTATTTAGAAAGTGAAGCAACACTCGATTCACTTCGCACAGTGAATTGAAGTGTTGTTACAGACTGCTTCTCTTTCAGAGAAACGGATGTGAGTTTTTTGTGAATGCTTGTAGGTAGCTTAAGGCACTTTCAAAGGAAAGTGATTTTCTCTGAAAGGACAGCATTTAGAAAGTGAAGCAACACTCCATTCACTTCGCACAGTGAATTGAAGTGTTGGAACAGACAGCTTCTCTTTCATAGAAACGCATTTGAGTTTCCAGTGAATGCTTGTAAGTAGCTTAAGGAACTTTCAAAGGAAAGTGATTTTCTCTGAAACTACAACATTTAGAAAGTGAAGGAACACTCCATTCACTTCGCACAGTGAATTGAAGTGCTGGAACAGACAGCTTCTCTTTCAGAGAAATGCATGTGAGTTTCTTGTGAATGCTTGTAAGTAGCCTAAGGCACTTTCAAAGGAAAGTGATTTTCTCTGAAAGGACGCCATTTAGAAAGTGAAGCAACACTACATTCACTTCGCACAGTGAATTGAAGGATTGGAACAGACTACTTCTCTTTCAGAGAAACGCATGTGAATTTCTGTTGAATGCTTGTAATTAGCTTAAAGCACTTAACAAGGAAAGTGATTTTCTCTGAAAGGACAGTATTTATAAAGTGAAGCAACACTCCATTAACTTCGCACAGTGAAATGAAGTGTTGGAACAGACAACTTCTCTTTCATAGAAACGCATTTGAGTTTTCTGTGAATGCTTGTAAGTAGCTTAATGCACTTTCAAAGGAAAGTGATTTTCTCTGAAACTACAGCATTTAGAATGTGAAGGAACACTCCATTCACTTCGCACAGTGAATTGAAGTGTTGGAACAGACAGCTTCTTTTTCAGAAAAATGCATTTGAGTTTCTTGTGAATGCTTGGAAGTAGCCTAAGGCACTTTCAAAGGAAAGTGATTTTCTCTGAAAGGACAGCATTTAGAAAGTGAAGCAACACTCCATTCACTTCGCACAGTGAATTGAAGTGTTGTAATAGACTGCTTCTCTTTCAGAGAAACGGATGTGAGTTTTTTGTGAATGCTTGTAAGATGCTTAAGGCACTTTCAAAGGAAAGTGATTTTCTCTGAAAGAACAGCATTTAGAAAGTGAAGCAACACTCCATTCACTTCGCACAGTGAATTGAAGTGTTGTAATAGACTGCTTCTCTTTCAGAGAAACGGATGTGAGTTTTTTGTGAATGCTTGTAAGTTGCTTAAGGCACTTTCAAAGGAAAGTGATTTTCTCTGAAAGGACAGCATTTAGAAAGTGAAGCAACACTCCATTCACTTCGCACACTGAATTGAAGTGTTGGAACAGACAGCTTCTCTTTCAGAGAAATGCATGTGAGTTTCTTGTGAATGATTGAAAGTAGCTTAAAGAACTTTCAAAATAAAGTGATTTTCTCTGAAAGAACAGCATTTAGAAAGTGAAGCAACACTCCATTCACTTCGCACAGTGAATTGAAGTGTTGGAACAGACTGCTTCTCTTTCAGAGTAACGCATGTGAATTTCTGTTGAATGCTTGTAAGTAGCTTAAAGCACTTTCAAAGGAAGTGATTGTCTCTGAAAGGACAGAATTTAGAAAGTGAAGCAACACTACATTCACTTCGCACAGTGAATTGAAGTGTTGGAACAAACAGCTTCTCTTTCATAGAAACGCATTTTAGTTTCCTGTGAATGCTTGTAAGTACCTTAAGGAACATTGAAAGGAAAGTGATTTTCTCTGAAATTACAGCATTTAGAAAGTGAAACAACACTCCATTCACTTCGGACAGTGAATTGAAGTGTTGGAACAGACAGCTTCTCTTTCAGAGAAATGCATGTGAGTTTCCTGTGAATGCTTGTAAGTTGCTTAAGGCACTTTCAAAGGAAAGTGATTTTCTCTGAAAGGACAGCATTTAGAAAGTGAAGCAACACTCCATTCACTTCGCACAGTGAATTGAAGTGTTGAAACAGACAGCTTTGCTTTCATAGAAACGCATTTGAGTTTCCCGTGAACGCTTGTAAGTAGCTTAAGGAACTTTCAAAGGAAAGTGATTTTCTTTGAAACTACAGCATTTAGAAAGTGAAGGAACACTCCATTCACTTTGCACAGTGAATTGTAGTGTTGGAACAGACATCTTCTCTTTCAGATAAATGAATGAGAGTTTCTTGTGAATGCTTGTAAGTAGCTTAAGACACTTTTTAAGGAAAGTGATTTTCTCTGAAAGGACAGCATTTAGAAAGTGAAGCAACACTCCATTCACTTCGCACAGTGAATTGAAGTGTTGTTACAGACTGCTTCTCTTTCAGAGAAACGGATGTGAGTTTTTTGTGAATGCTTGTAGGTAGCTTAAGGCACTTTCAAAGGAAAGTGATTTTCTCTGAAAGGACAGCATTTAGAAAGTGAAGCAACACTCCATTCAGTTCGCACAGTGAATTGAAGTGTTGGAACAGACAGCTTCTCTTTCATAGAAACACATTTGAGTTTCCATTGAATGCTTGTAAGTAGCTTAAGGAACTTTCAAAGGAAAGTGATTTTCTCTGAAACTACAACATTTAGAAAGTGAAGGAACACTCCATTCACTCCGCACAGTTAATTGAAGTGCTGGAAAAGACAGCTTCTCTTTCAGAGAAATGCATGTGAGTTTCATGTGAATGCTTGTAAGTAGCCTAAGGCTCTTTCAAAGGAAAGTGATTTTCTCTGAAAGGACAGCATTTAGAAAGTGAAGCAACACTATATTCACTTCGCAAAGTGAATTGAAGTATTGGAACAGACTACTTCTCTTTCAGAGAAACGCATGTGAATTTCTGTTGAATGCTTGTAAGTAGCTTAAGGAACTTAACAAGGAAAGTGATTTTCTCTGAAAGGACAGCATTTATAAAGTGAAGCAACACTCCATTCACTTCGCACAGTGAATTGAAGTGTTGGAACAGACAGCTTCTCTTTCAGAGAAATGCATGTGAGTTTCTTGTGAATGATTGAAAGTAGCTTAAAGAACTTTCAAAATAAAGTGATTTTCTCTGAAAGAACAGCATTTAGAAAGTGAAGCAACAATCCATTCACTTCGCACAGTGAATTGAAGTGTTGTAATAGACTGCTTCTCTTTCAGAGAAACGGATGTGAGTTTTTTGTGAATGCTTGTAAGTTGCTTAAGGCACTTTCAAAGGAAAGTGATTTTCTCTGAAAGGACAGCATTTAGAAAGTGAAGCAACACTCCATTCACTTCGCACAGTGAATTGAAGTGTTGGAACAGACTGCTTCTCTTTCAGAGTAACGCATGTGAATTTCTGTTGAATGCTTGTAAGTAGCTTAAAGCACTTTCAAAGGAAGTGATTTTCTCTGAAAGGACAGAATTTAGAAAGTGAAGCAACACTACATTCACTTCGCACAGTGAATTGAAGTGTTGGAACAGACAGCTTCTCTTTCATAGAAACACATTTGAGTTTCCTGGGAATGCTTGTAAGGACCTTAAGGAACATTCAAAGGAAAGTGATTTTCTCTGAAACTACAGCATTTAGAAAGTGAAACAACACTCCATTCACTTCGCACATTGAATTGAAGTGTTGGAACAGACAGCTTCTCTTTCAGAGAAATGCATGTGAGTTTTTTGTGAATGCTTGTAAGTTGCTTAAGGCACTTTCAAAGGAAAGTGATTTTCTCTGAAAGGACAGCATTTAGAAAGTGAAGCAACACTCCATTCACTTCTCACAGTGAATTGAATTGTTGGAACAGACAGCTTCTCTTTCATAGAAACGCATATGAGTTTCCTGTGAATGTTTGTAAGTAGCTTAAGGAACTTTCAAAGGAAAGTGATTTTCTCTGAAACTACAGCATTTAGAAAGTGAAGCAACACTCCATTCACTTCGCACAGTGAATTGAAGTGTTGGAACAGACAGCTTCTCTTTCAGAGAAATGCATGTGAGTTTCTTGTGAATGATTGAAATTAGCTTAAGGAACTTTCAAAATAAAGTGATTTTCTCTGAAAGGACAGCATTTAGAAAGTGAAGCAACACTCCATTCACTTCGCACAGTGAATTGAAGTTTTGGAACAGACAGCTTCTCTTTCATAGAAACGCTTTTGAGTTTCCAGTGAATGCTTGTAAGTAGCTTAAGGAACTTTCAAAGGAAAGTGATTTTCTCTGAAAGGACAACATTTAGAAAGTGAAGGAACACTCCATTCACTTTGCACAGTGAATTGAAGTGTTGGAACAGACAGCTTCTCTTTCAGAGAAATGCATGTGAGTTTCTTGTGAATGCTTGTAAGTAGCTTAAGACACTTTCAAAGGAAAGGGATTTTCTCTGAAAGGACAGCATTTAGAAAGTGAAGCAACACTCCATTCACTTCGCACAGTGAATTGAAGTGTTGTTACAGACTGCTTCTCTTTCAGAGAAACGGATGTGAGTTTTTTGTGAATGCTTGTAGGTAGCTTAAGGCACTTTCAAAGGAAAGTGATTTTCTCTGAAAGGACAGCATTTAGAAAGTGAAGCAACACTCCATTCACTTCGCACAGTGAATTGAAGTGTTGGAACAGACAGCTTCTCTTTCATAGAAACGCATTTGAGTTTCCAGTGAATGCTTGTAAGTAGCTTAAGGAACTCTCAAAGGAAAGTGATTTTCTCTGAAACTACAACATTTAGAAAGTGAAGGAACACTCCATTCACTTTGCACAGTGAATTGAAGTATTGGAACAGACTACTTCTCTTTCAGAGAAACGCATGTGAATTTCTGTTGAATGCTTGGAAGTAGCTTAAGGAACTTAACAAGGAAAGTGATTTTCTCTGAAAGGACAGCATTTAGAAAGTGAAGCAACACTCCATTCACTTCGCACAGTGAATCGAAGTGTTGTTACAGACTGCTTCTCTTTCAGAGAAACGGATGTGAGTTTTTTGTGAATGCTTGTAGGTAGCTTAAGGCACTTTCAAAGGAAAGTGATTTTCTCTGAAAGGACAGCATTTAGAAAGTGAAGCAACACTCCATTCACTTCGCACAGTGAATTGAAGTGTTCGAACAGACAGCTTCTCTTTCATAGAAACACATTTGAGTTTCCAGTGAATGCTTGTAAGTAGCTTAAGGAACTTTCAAAGGAAAGTGATTTTCTCTGAAACTACAACATTTAGAAAGTGAAGGAACACTCCATTCACTTCGCACAGTGAATTGAAGTGCTGGAAAAGACAGCTTCTCTTTCAGAGAAATGCATGTGAGTTTCATGTGAATGCTTGTAAGTAGCCTAAGGCTCTTTCAAAGGAAAGTGATTTTCTCTGAAAGGACACCATTGAGAAAGTGAAGCAACACTATATTCACTTCGCACAGTGAATTGAAGTATTGGAACAGACTACTTCTCTTTCAGAGAAACGCATGTGAATTTCTGTTGAATGCTTGTAAGTAGCTTAAGGAACTTAACAAGGAAAGTGATTTTCTCTGAAAGGACAGCATTTATAAAGTGAAGCAACACTCCATTCACTTCGCACAGTGAATTGAAGTGTTGGAACAGACAGCTTCTCTTTCAGAGAAATGCATGTTAGTTTCTTGTGAATGATTGAAAGTAGCTTAAAGAACTTTCAAAATAAAGTGATTTTCTCTGAAAGAACAGCATTTAGAAAGTGAAGCAACAATCCATTCACTTCGCACAGTGAATTGAAGTGTTGTAATAGACTGCTTCTCTTTCAGAGAAACGGATGTGAGTTTTTTGTGAATGCTTGTAAGTTGCTTAAGGCACTTTCGAAGGAAAGTGATTTTCTCTGAAAGGACAGCATTTAGAAAGTGAAGCAACACTCCATTCACTTCGCACAGTGAATTGAAGTGTTGGAACAGACTGCTTCTCTTTCAGAGTAACGCATGTGAATTTCTGTTGAATGCTTGTAAGTAGCTTAAAGCACTTTCAAAGGAAATGATTTTCTCTGAAAGGACAGAATTTAGAAAGTGAAGCAACACTACATTCACTTCGCACAGTGAATTGAAGTGTTGGAACAGACAGCGTCTCTTTCATAGAAACACATGTGAGTTTCCTGGGAATGCTTGTAAGTACCTTAAGGAACATTCAAAGGAAAGTGATTTTCTCTGAAACTACAGGATTTAGAAAGTGAAACAACACTCCATTCACTTCGCACAGTGAATTGAAGTGTTGGAACAGACAGCTTCTCTTTCAGAGAAATGCATGTGAGTTTTTTGTGAATGCTTGTAAGTTGCTTAAGGCACTTTCAAAGGAAAGTGATTTTCTCTGAAAGGACACCATTTAGAATGTGAAGGAACACTCCATTCACTTCGCACCGTGAATTGAAGTGTTGGAACAGACAGCTTCTCTTTCAGAGAAATGCATGTGCATTTCTTGTGAATGCTTGTAAGTAGCCTAAGGCACTGTCAAAGGAAAGTGATTTTCTCTGAAACTACAACATTTAGAAAGTGAAGGAACACTCCATTCACTTCGGACAGTGAATTGAAGTGTTGTAACCGACTGCTTCTGTTTTAGAGAAAGGGATGTGAGTTTTTTGTGATTGCTTGTAAGTAGCTTAAGGCACTTTCCAAGGAAAGTGATTTTCTCTGAAAGGACAGCATTTAGAAAGTGAAGCAACACTCCTTTCACTTCGCACAGTGAATTGAAGTGTTGGAACAGACTGCTTCTCTTTCAGAATAACGTATATGAATTTCTGTTGAATGCTTGTAAGTAGATTAAGGCACTTTCAAAGGAAAGTGATTTTGTCTGAAAGGACAGCATTTAGAAAGTGAAGCAACACTCCATTCACTTCGCACAGTGAATTGAAGTGTTGGAACAGACTGCTTCTCTTTCAGAGAAATGCATGTGAGTTTCTTGTGAATGCTTGTGAGTAGCTTAAGGTACTTTCAAGGGAAAGTGATTTTCTCTAAAAGACAGCATTTAGAAAGTGAAGCAACACTCCATTCACTTCGCACAGTGAATTGAAGTGTTGGAACAGACTGCTTCTCTTTCGGAGTAACGCATGTGAATTTCTGTTGAATGCTTGTAAGTAGCTTAAGGCACTTTCAAAGGAAAGTGATTTTCTCTGAAAGGACATTATTTAGAAAGTGAAGCAACACTCCATTGACTTCGCACAGTGAATTGAAGTGTTGGGACAGACAACTTCTTTTTCATAGAAACGCATGTGAGTTTCCTGTGAATGCTTGTAAGTAGCTTAAGGCACTTTCAAAGGAAAGTGATTTTCTCTGAAACTACAGCATTTAGAATGTGAAGGAACACTCCATTCACTTCACACAATGAATTGAAGTGTTGGAACAGACAGCTTCTCTTTCAGAGAAATGCATGTGAGTTTCTTGTGAATGATTGAAATTAGCTTAAGGAACTTTCAAAATAAAGTGATTTTCTCTGAAAGGACAGCATTTAGAAAGTGAAGCAACACTCCATTCACTTCGCACAGTGAATTGAAGTGTTGGAACAGACAGCTTCTCTTTCATAGAAACGCATTTGAGTTTCCAGTGAATGCTTGTAAGTAGCTTAAGGAACTTTCAAAGGAAAGTGATTTTCTCTGAAACGACAACATTTAGAAAGTGAAGGAACACTCCATTCACTTTGCACAGTGAATTGAAGTGTTGGAACAGACAGCTTCTCTTTCAGAGAAATGCATGTGAGTTTCTTGTGAATGCTTGTAAGTAGCTTAAGACACTTTCAAAGGAAAGGGATTTTCTCTGAAAGGACAGCATTTAGAAAGTGAAGCAACACTCCATTCACTTCGCACAGTGAATTGAAGTGTTGTTACAGACTGCTTCTCTTTCAGAGAAACGGATGTGAGTTTTTTGTGAATGCTTGTAGGTAGCTTAAGGCACTTTCAAAGGAAAGTGATTTTCTCTGAAAGGACAGCATTTAGAAAGTGAAGCAACACTCCATTCACTTCGCACAGTGAATTGAAGTGTTGGAACAGACGGCTTCTCTTTCATAGAAACGCATTTGAGTTTCCAGTGAATGCTTGTAAGTAGCTTAAGGAACTTTCAAAGGAAAGTGATTTTCTCTGAAACTACAACATTTAGAAAGTGAAGGAACACTCCATTCACTTCGGACAGTGAATTGAAGTGCTGGAACAGACAGCTTCTCTTTCAGAGAAATGCATGTGAGTTTCTTGTGAATGCTTGTAAGTAGCCTAAGGCACTTTCAAAGGAAAGTGATTTTCTCTGAAAGGACGCCATTTAGAAAGTGAAGCAACACTACATTCACTTCGCACAGTGAATTGAAGTATTGGAACAGACTACTTCTCTTTCAGAGAAACGCATGTGAATTTCTGTTGAATGCTTGTAATTAGCTTAAAGCACTTAACAAGGAAAGTGATTTTCTCTGAAAGGACAGCATTTAGAAAGTGAAGCAACACTCCATTCACTTCGCACAGTGAATTGAAGTGTTGTAATAGACTGCTTCTCTTTCAGAGAAACGGATGTGAGTTTTTTGTGAATGCTTGTAAGTTGCTTAAGGCACTTTCAAAGGAAAGTGATTTTCTCTGAAAGAACAGCATTTAGAAAGTGAAGCAACACTCCATTCACTTCGCACAGTGAATTGAAGTGTTGGAACAGACAGCTTCTCTTTCAGAGAAATGCATGTGAGTTTCTTGTGAATGACTGAAAGTAGCTTAAAGAACTTTCAAAATAAAGTGATTTTCTCTGAAAGGACAGCATTTAGAAAGTGAAGCAACACTCCATTCACTTCGCACAGTGAATTGAAGTGTTGTAATAGACTGCTTCTCTTTCAGAGAAACGGATGTGAGTTTTTTGTGAATGCTTGTAAGTTGCTTAAGGCACTTTCAAAGGAAAGTGATTTTCTCTGAAAGGACAGCATTTAGAAAGTGAAGCAACACTCCATTCACTTCGGACAGTGAATTGAAGTGTTGGAACAGACATCTTCTCTTTCAGAGAAATGCATGTGAGTTTCCTGTGAATGCTTGTAAGTTGCTTAAGGCACTTTCAAAGGAAAGTGATTTTCTCTGAAAGGACAGCATTTAGAAAGTGAAGCAACACTCCATTCACTTCGCACAGTGAATTGAAGTGTTGAAACAGACAGCTTTGCTTTCATAGAAACGCATTTGAGTTTCCTGTGAACGCTTGCAAGTAGCTTAAGGAACTTTCAAGGGAAAGTGATTTTCTTTGAAACTACAGCATTTAGAAAGTGAAGGAACACTCCATTCACTTTGCACAGTGAATTGTAGTGTTGGAACAGACAGCTTCTCTTTCAGAGAAATGCATGTGAGTTTCTTGTGAATGCTTGTAAGTAGCTTAAGACACTTTCAAAGGAGAGTGATTTTCTCTGAAAGGACAGCATTTAGAAAGTGAAGCAACACTCCATTCACTTCGCACAGTGAATTGAAGTGTTGTTACAGACTGCTTCTCTTTCAGAGAAACGGATGTGAGTTTTTTGTGAATGCTTGTAGGTAGCTTAAGGCACTTTCAAAGGAAAGTGATTTTCTCTGAAAGGACAGCATTTAGAAAGTGAAGCAACACTCCATTCACTTCGCACAGTGAATTGAAGTGTTGGAACAGACAGCTTCTCTTTCATAGAAACGCATTTGAGTTTCCAGTGAATGCTTGTAAGTAGCTTAAGGAACTTTCAAAGGAAAGTGATTTTCTCTGAAACTACAACATTTAGAAAGTGAAGGAACACTCCATTCACTTCGCACAGTGAATTGAAGTGCTGGAACAGACAGCTTCTCTTTCAGAGAAATGCATGTGAGTTTCTTGTGAATGCTTGTAAGTAGCCTAAGGCACTTTCAAAGGAAAGTGATTTTCTCTGAAAGGACACCATTTAGAAAGTGAAGCAACACTACATTCACTTCGCACAGTGAATTGAAGTATTGGAACAGACTACTTCTCTTTCAGAGAAACGCATGTGAATTTCTGTTGAATGCTTGTAAGTAGCTTAAGGCACTTTCAAAGGAAAGTGATTTTCTCTGAAAGGACAGCATTTATAAAGTGAAGCAACACTCCATTCACTTCGCACAGTGAATTGAAGTGTTGGAACAGACAACTTCTCTTTCATAGAAACGCATTTGAGTTTTCTGTGAATGCTTGTAAGTAGCTTAAGGCACTTTCAAAGGAAAGTGATTTTCTCTGAAAGGACAGCATTTAGAAAGTGAGGCAACACTCCATTCACTTCGCACAGTGAATTGAAGTGTTGTAATAGACTGCTTCTCTTTCAGAGAAACGGAAGTGAGTTTTTTGTGAATGCTTGTAAGTTGCTTAAGGCACTTTCTAAGGAAAGTGATTTTCTCTGAAAGGACAGCATTTAGAAAGTGAAGCAACACTCCATTCACTTCTCACAGTGAATTGAATTGTTGGAACAGACAGCTTCTCTTTCATAGAAACGCATATGAGTTTCCTGTGAATGCTTGTAAGTAGCTTAAGGAACATTCAAAGGAAAGTGATTTTCTCTGAAAGGACAGCATTTAGAAAGTGAAGCAACACTCCATTCACTTCGAACAGTGAATTGAAGTGTTGGAACAGACAGCTTCTCTTTCAGAGAAATGCATGTGAGTTTCTTGTGAATGATTGAAATTAGCTTAAGGAACTTTCAAAATAAAGTGATTTTCTCTGAAAGGACAGCATTTAGAAAGTGAAGCAACACTCCATTCACTTCGCACAGTGAATTGAAGTGTTGGAACAGACAGCTTCTCTTTCATAGAAACGCATTTGAGTTTCCAGTGAATGCTTGTAAGTAGCTTAAGGAACTTTCAAAGGAAAGTGATTTTCTCTGAAACGACAACATTTAGAAAGTGAAGGAACACTCCATTCACTTTGCACAGTGAATTGAAGTGTTGGAACAGACAGCTTCTCTTTCAGAGAAATGCATGTGAGTTTCTTGTGAATGCTCGTAAGGAGCTTAAGACACTTTCAAAGGAAAGTGATTTTCTCTGAAAGTACAGCATTTAGAAAGTGAAGCAACACTCCATTCACTTCGCACAGTGAATTGAAGTGTTGTTACAGACTGCTTCTCTTTCAGAGAAACGGATGTGAGTTTTTTGTGAATGCTTGTAGGTAGCTTAAGGAACTTTCAAAGGAAAGTGATTTTCTCTGAAAGGACAGCATTTAGAAAGTGAAGCAACACTCCATTCACTTCGCACAGTGAATTGAAGTGTTGGAACAGACAACTTCTCTTTCATAGAAACGCATTTGAGTTTCCAGTGAATGCTTGTAAGTAGCTTAAGGAACTTTCAAAGGAAAGTGATTTTCTCTGAAACTACAACATTAGAAAGTGAAGGAACACTCCATTCACTTCGCACAGTGAATTGAAGTGCTGGAACAGACAGCTTCTCTTTCAGAGAAATGCATGTGAGTTTCTTGTGAATGCTTGTAAGTAGCCTAAGGCACTTTCAAAGGAAAGTGATTTTCTCTGAAAGGACGTCATTTAGAAAGTGAAGCAACACTACATTCACTTCGCACAGTGAATTGAAGTATTGGAACAGACTACTTCTCTTTCAGAGAACCGCATGTGAATTTCTGTTGAATGCTTGTAATTAGCTTAAAGCACTTAACAAGGAAAGTGATTTTCTCTGAAAGGACAGCATTTATAAAGTGAAGCAACACTCCATTCACTTCGCACAGTGAATTGAAGTGTTGGAGCAGACAACTTCTCTTTCATAGAAACGCATTTGGGTTTTCTGTGAATGCTTGTAAGTAGCTTAAGGCACTTTCAAAGGAAAGTGATTTTCTCTGAAACTACAGCATTTAGAATGTGAACGAACACTCCATTCACTTCGCACAGTGAATTGAAGTGTTGGAACTGACAGCTTCTTTTTCAGAGAAATGCATTTGAGTTTCTTGTGAATGCTTGGAAGTAGCCTAAGGCACTTTCAAAGGAAAGTGATTTTCTCTGAAAGGACAGTATTTAGAAAGTGCAGCAACACTCCATTCACTTCGCACAGTGAATTGAAGTGTTGTAATAGACTGCTACTCTTTCAGAGAAATGGATGTGAGTTTTTTGTGAATGCTTGTAAGTTGCTTAAGGCACTTTCAAAGGAAAGTGATTTTCTCTGAAAGGACAGCATTTAGAAAGTGAAGCAACACTCCATTCACTTCGCACACTGAATTGAAGTGTTGGAACAGACAGCTTCTCTTTCAGAGAAATGCATGTGAGTTTCTTGTGAATGACTGAAAGTAGCTTAAAGAACTTTCAAAATAAAGTGATTTTCTCTGAAAGGACAGCATTGAGAAAGTGAAGCAACACTCCATTCACTTCGCACAGTGAATTGAAGTGTTGTAATAGACTGCTTCTCTTTCAGAGAAACGGATGTGAGTTTTTTGTGAATGCTTGTAAGTTGCTTAAGGCACTTTCAAAGGAAAGTGATTTTCTCTGAAAGGACAGCATTTAGAAAGTGAAGCAACACTCCATTCACTTCGCACAGTGAATTGAAGTGTTGGAACAGACTGCTTCTCTTTCAGAGTAACGCATGTGAATTTCTGTTGAATGCTTGTAAGTAGCTTAAAGCACTTTCAAAGGAAGTGATTTTCTCTGAAAGGACAGAATTTAGAAAGTGAAGCAACACTACATTCACTTCGCACAGTGAATTGAAGTGTTGGAACAGACAGCTTCTCTTCCATAGAAACGCATTTGAGTTTCCTGTGAATGCTTGTAAGTACCTTAAGGAACATTCAAAGGAAACTGATTTTCTCTGAAACTACAGCATTTAGAAAGTGAAACAACACTCCATTCACTTCGCACAGTGAATTGAAGTGTTGGAACAGACAGCTTCTCTTTCAGAGAAATGCATGTGAGTTTCCTGTGAATGCTTGTAAGTTGCTTAAGGCACTTTCAAAGGAAAGTGATTTTCTCTGAAAGGACAGCATTTAGAAAGTGAAGCAACACTCCATTCACTTCGCACAGTGAATTGAAGTGTTGAAACAGACAGCTTTGCTTTCATAGAAACGCATTTGAGTTTCCTGTGAATGCTTGTAAGTAGCTTAAGGAACTTTCAAAGGAAAGTGATTTTCTCTGAAACTACAGCATTTAGATAGTGAAGGAACACTCCATTCACTTCGCACAGTGAATTGAAGTGTTGGAACAGACAGCTTCTCTTTCAGAGAAATGCATGTGAGTTTCTTGTGAATGCTTGTAAGTTGCTTAAGACACTTTCAAAGGAAAGTGATTTTCTCTGAAAGGACAGCATTTAGTAAGTGAAGCAACACTCCATTCACTTTGCACAGTGAATTGAAGTGTTTGAACAGACAGCTTCTCTTTCAGAGAAATGCATGTGAGTTTCTTGTGAATGATTGAAAGTAGCTTAAGGCACATTCAAAGGAAAGTGATTTTCTCTGAAAGGACAGCATTTAGTAAGTGAAGCAACACTCCATTCACTTCGCACAGTGAATTGAAGTGTTGGAACAGACTGCATCTTTTTCAGAGAAATGCATTTGAATTTCTTGTGAATGCTTGGAAGTAGCCTAAGGCACTTTCAAAGGATAGTGATTTTCTCTGAAAGGACAGCATTTAGAAAGTGAAGCAACACGCCCTCACTTCGCACAGTGAATTGAAGTGTTGTAACAGATTGCTTCTGTTTTAGAGAAACGGATGTGAGTTTTTTGTGAATGCTTGTAAGTAGCTTAAGACACTTTCCAAGAAAAGTGATTTTCTCTGAAAGGACAGCATTTAGAAAGTGAAGCAACACTCCATTCACTTCGCACAGTGAATTGAAGTGTTGGAATAGACAGCTTCTCTTTCATAGAAACGCATATGAGTTTCCTGTGAATGCTTGTAAGTAGCTTAAGGAACTTTCAAAGGAAAGTGATTTTCTCTGAAACTACAGCATTTAGAAAGTGAAGCAACACTCCATTCACTTCGCACAGTGAATTGAAGTGTTGGAACAGACAGCTTCTCTTTCAGAGAAATGCATGTGAGTTTCTTGTGAATCATTGAAAGTAGCTTAAGGAACTTTCAAAATAAAGTGATTTTCTCTGAAAGGACAGCATTTAGAAAGTGAAGCAACACTCCATTCACTTCGCACAGTGAATAGAAGTGTTGGAACCGACAGCTTCCTTTTCATAGAAACGCATTTGAGTTTCCAGTGAATGCTTGTAAGTAGCTTAAGGAACTTTCAAAGGAAAGTGATTTTCTCTGAAACTACAACATTTAGAAACTGAAGGAACACTCCATTCACTTCGCACAGTGAATTGAAGTGTTGTAATAGACTGCTTCTTATTCAGAAAAACGGATGTGAGTTTTTTGTGAATGCTTGTAAGTAGCTTAAGGCACTTTCAAAGGAAAGTGATTTACTCTGAAAGGACAACATTTATAAAGTGAAGCAACACTCCATTCACTTCGCACAGTGAATTGAAGTGTTGGAACAGACAGCTTCTCTTTCATAGAAACGCATTTGAGTTTCCAGGGAATGCTTGTAAGTAGCTTAAGGAACATTCAAAGGAAAGTGATTTTATCTGAAACGACAACATTTAGAAAGTGAAGGAACACTCCATTCACTTCGCACAGTGAATTGAAGTGTTGTAATAGACTGCTTCTTATTCAGAAAAACGGATGTGAGTTTTTTGTGAATGCTTGTAAGTAGCTTAAGGCACTTTCAAAGGAAAGTGATTTACTCTGAAAGGACAGCATTTAGAAAGTGAAGCAACACTCCATTCACTTCGCACAGTGAATTGAAGTGTTGGAACAGACAGCTTTTCTTTCATAGAAACGCATTTGAGTTTCCTGTGAATGCTTGTAAGTAGCTTAAGGAACTTTCCAAGGAAAGTGATTTTCTCTGAAAGGACAGCATTTATAAAGTGAAGCAACACTCCATTCACTTCGCACAGTGAATTGAAGTGTTGGAACAGACAACTTCTCTTTCATAGAAACGCATTTGAGTTTCCTGTGAATGCTTGTAAGTAGCTTAAGGCACTTTCAAAGGAAAGTGATTTTCTCTGAAACTACAGCATTTAGAATGTGAAGGAACACTCCATTCACTTCGCACAGTGAATTGAAGTGTTGAAACAGACATCTTCTCTTTCAGAGAAATGCATGTGAGTTTCTTGTGAATGCATGTAAGTAGCCTAAGGCACTTTCAAAGGAAAGTGATTTTCTCTGAAAGGACAGCATTTAGAAAGTGAAGCAACACTACATTCACTTCGCACAGTGAATTGAAGTATTGGAACAGACTACTTCTCTTTCAGAGAAACGCATGTGAATTTCTGTTGAATGCTTGTAATTAGCTTAAAGCACTTAACAAGGAAAGTGATTTTCTGTGAAAGGACAGCATTTATAAAGTGAAGCAACACTCCATTCACTTCGCACAGTGAATTGAAGTGTTGGAACAGACAACTTCTCTTTCATAGAAACGCATTTGAGTTTTCTGTGAATGCTTGTAAGTAGCTTAAGGCACTTTCAAAGGAAAGTGATTTTCTCTGAAACTACAGCATTTAGAATGTGAAGGAACACTCCATTCACTTCGCACAGTGAATTGAAGTGTTGGAACAGACAGCTTCTTTTTCAGAGAAATGCATATGAGTTTCTTGTGAATGCTTGGAAGTAGCCTAAGGCACTTTCAAAGGAAAGTGATTTTCTCTGAAAGGACAGCATTTAGAAAGTGAAGCAACACTCCATTCACTTCGCATAGTGAATTGAAGTGTTGTAATAGACTGCTTCTCTTTCAGAGAAACGGATGTGAGTTTTTTGTGAATGCTTGTAAGTTGCTTAAGGCACTTTCAAAGGAAAGTGATTTTCTCTGAAAGGACAGCATTTAGAAAGTGAAGCAACACTCCATTCACTTCGCACAGTGAATTGAAGTGTTGGAACAGACAGCTTCTCTTTCAGAGAAATGCATGTGAGTTTCTTGTGAATGAGTGAAAGTAGCTTAAAGAACTTTCAAAATAAAGTGATTTTCTCTGAAAGGACAGCATTTAGAAAGTGAAGCAACACTCCATTCACTTTGCACAGTGAATTGAAGTGTTGTAATAGACTGCTTCTCTTTCAGAGAAACGGATGTGAGTTTTTTGTGAATGCTTGTAAGTTGCTTAAGGCACTTTCAAAGGAAAGTGATTTTCTCTGAAAGGACAGCATTTAGAAAGTGAAGCAACACTCCATTCACTTCGCACAGTGAATTGAAGTGTTGGAACAGACTCCTTCTCTTTCAGAGTAACGCATGTGAATTTCTGTTGAATGCTTGTAAGTAGCTTAAAGCACTTTCAAAGGAAGTGATTTTCTCTGAAAGGACAGAATTTAGAAAGTGAAGCAACACTACATTCACTTCGCACAGTGAATTGAAGTGTTGGAACAGACAGCTTCTCTTCCATAGAAACGCATTTGAGTTTCCTGTGAATGCTTGTAAGTACCTTAAGGAACATTCAAAGGAAAGTGATTTTCTCTGAAACTACAGCATTTAGAAAGTGAAACAACACTCCATTCACTTCGCACAGTGAATTGAACTGTTGGAACAGACAGCTTCTCTTTCAGAGAAATGCATGTGAGTTTCCTGTGAATGCTTGTAAGTTGCTTAAGGCACTTTCAAAGGAAAGTGATTTTCTCTGAAAGGACAGCATTTAGTAAGTGAAGCAACACTCCATTCACTTCGCACAGTGAATTGAAGTGTTGGAACAGACTGCATCTTTTTCAGAGAAATGCATTTGAATTTCTTGTGAATGCTTGGAAGTAGACTAAGGCACTTTCAAAGGATAGTGATTTTCTCTGAAAGGACAGCATTTAGAAAGTGAAGCATCACTCCATTCACTTCGCACAGTGAATTGAAGTGTTGTAATAGACTGCTTCTCTTTCAGAGAAACGGATGTGAGTTTTTTGTGAATGCTTGTAAGTTGCTTAAGGCACTTTCAAAGGAAAGTGATTTTCTCTGAAAGGACAGCATTTAGAAAGTGAAGCAACACTCCATTCACTTCGGACAGTGAATTGAAGTGTTGGAACAGACATCTTCTCTTTCAGAGAAATGCATGTGAGTTTCCTGTGAATGCTTGTAAGTTGCTTAAGGCACTTTCAAAGGAAAGTGATTTTCTCTGAAAGGACAGCATTTAGAAAATGAAGCAACACTCCATTCACTTCGCACAGTGAATTGAAGTGTTGAAACAGACAGCTTTGCTTTCATAGAAACGCATTTGAGTTTCCTGTGAACGCTTGCAAGTAGCTTAAGGAACTTTCAAAGGAAAGTGATTTTCTTTGAAACTACAGCATTTAGAAAGTGAAGGAACACTCCATTCACTTTGCACAGTGAATTGTAGTGTTGGAACAGACAGCTTCTCTTTCAGAGATATGCATGTGAGTTTCTTGTGAATGCTTGTAAGTAGCTTAAGACACTTTCAAAGGAAAGTGATTTTCTCTGAAAGGACAGCATTTAGAAAGTGAAGCAACACTCCATTCACTTCGCACAGTGAATTGAAGTGTTGTTACAGACTGCTTCTCTTTCAGAGAAACGGATGTGAGTTTTTTGTGAATGCTTGTAGGTAGCTTAAGGCACTTTCAAAGGAAAGTGATTTTCTCTGAAAGGACAGCATTTAGAAAGTGAAGCAACACTCCATTCACTTCGCACAGTGAATTGAAGTGTTGGAACAGACAGCTTCTCTTTCATAGAAACGCATTTGAGATTCCAGTGAATGCTTGTAAGTAGCTTTAGGAACTTTCAAAGGAAAGTGATTTTCTCTGAAACTACAACATTTAGAAAGTGAAGGAACACTCCATTCACTTCGCACAGTGAATTGAAGTGCTGGAACAGACAGCTTCTCTTTCAGAGAAATGCATGTGAGTTTCTTGTGAATGCTTGTAAGTAGCCTAAGACACTTTCAAAGGAAAGTGATTTTCTCTGAAAGGACACCATTTAGAAAGTGAAGCAACACTACATTCACTTCGCACAGTGAATTGAAGTATTGGAACAGACTACTACTCTTTCAGAGAAACGCATGTGAATTTCTGTTGAATGCTTGTAAGTAGCTTAAGGAACTTAACAAGGAAAGTGATTTTCTCTGAAAGGACAGCATTTATAAAGTGAAGCAACACTCCATTCACTTCGCACAGTGAATTGAAGTGTTGGAACAGACAACTTCTCTTTCATAGAAACGCATTTGAGTTTTCTGTGAATGCTTGTAAGTAGCTTAAGGCACTTTCAAAGGAAAGTGATTTTCTCTGAAAGGACAGCATTTAGAAAGTGAGGCAACACTCCATTCACTTCGCACAGTGAATTGAAGTGTTGTAATAGACTGCTTCTCTTTCAGAGAAACGGATGTGAGTTTTTTGTGAATGCTTGTAAGTTGCTTAAGGCACTTTCAAAGAAAGTGATTTTCTCTGAAAGGACAGCATTTAGAAAGTGAAGCAACACTCCATTCACTTCGCACAGTGAATTGAAGTGTTGGAACAGACTGCTTCTCTTTCAGAGTAACGCATGTGAATTTCTGTTGAATGCTTGTAAGTAGCTTAAAGCACTTTCAAAGGAAGTGATTTTCTCTGAAAGGACAGAATTTAGAAAGTGAAGCAACACTACATTCACTTCGCACAGTGAATTCAAGTGTTGGAACAGACAGCTTCTCTTTCATAGAAACGCATTTGAGTTTCCTGGGAATGCTTGTAAGTACCGTAAGGAACATTCAAAGGAAAGTGATTTTCTCTGAAACTACAGCATTTAGAAAGTGAAACAACACTCCATTCACTTCGCACAGTGAATTGAAGTGTTGGAACAGACAGCTTCTCTTTCAGAGAAATGCAGGTGAGTTTTTTGTGAATGCTTGTAAGTTGCTTAAGGCACTTTCAAAGGAAAGTGATTTTCTCTGAAAGGACAGCATTTAGAAAGTGAAGCCACATTCCCTCACTTCGCACAGTGAATTGAAGTGTTGTAACAGATTGCTTCTGTTTTAGAGAAATGGATGTGAGTTTTTTGTGAATGCTTGTAAGTAGCTTAAGGCACTTTCTAAGGAAAGTGATTTTCTCTGAAAGGACAGCATTTAGAAAGTGAAGCAACACTCCATTCACTTCTCACAGTGAATTGAATTGTTGGAACAGACAGCTTCTCTTTCATAGAAACGCATATGAGTTTCCTGTGAATGCTTGTAAGTACCTTAAGGAACTTTCAAAGGAAAGTGATTTTCTCTGAAACTACAGCATTTAGAAAGTGAAGCAACACTCCATTCACTTCGAACAGTGAACTGAAGTGTTGGAACAGACAGCTTCTCTTTCAGAGAAATGCATGTGAGTTTCCTGTGAATGCTTGTAAGTTGCTTAAGGCACTTTCAAAGGAAAGTGATTTTCTCTGAAAGGACAGCATTTAGAAAGTGAAGCAACACTCCATTCACTTCGCACAGTGAATTGAAGTGTTGGAACAGACAGCTTCTCTTTCATAGTAACGCATTTGAGTTTCCAGTGAATGCTTGTAAGTAGCTTTAGGAACTTTCAAAGGAAAGTGATTTTCTCTGAAACTACAACATTTAGAAAGTGAAGGAACACTCCATTCACATCGCACAGTGAATTGAAGTGCTGGAACAGACAGCTTCTCTTTCAGAGAAATGCATGTGAGTTTCTTGTGAATGCTTGTAAGTAGCCTAAGGCACTTTCAAAGGAAAGTGATTTTCTCTGAAAGGACGTCATTTAGAAAGTGAAGCAACACTACATTCACTTCGCACAGTGAATTGAAGTAATGGAACAGACTACTTCTCTTTCAGAGAACCGCATGTGAATTTCTGTTGAATGCTTGTAATTAGCTTAAAGCACTTAACAAGGAAAGTGATTTTCTCTGAAAGGACAGCATTTATAAAGTGAAGCAACACTCCATTCACTTCGCACAGTGAATTGAAGTGTTGGAACAGACAACTTCTCTTTCATAGAAACGCATTTGGGTTTTCTGTGAATGCTTGTAAGTAGCTTAAGGCACTTTCAAAGGAAAGTGATTTTCTCTGAAACTACAGCATTTAGAATGTGAAGGAACACTCCATTCACTTCGCACAGTGAATTGAAGTGTTGGAACAGACAGCTTCTTTTTCAGAGAAATGCATTTGAGTTTCTTGTGAATGCTTGGAAGTAGCCTAAGGCACTTTCAAAGGAAAGTGATTTTCTCTGAAAGGACAGCATTTAGAAAGTGAAGCAACACTCCATTCACTTCGCACAGTGAATTGAAGTGTTGTAATAGACTGCTACTCTTTCAGAGAAACGGATGTGAGTTTTTTGTGAATGCTTGTAAGTTGCTTAAGGCACTTTCAAAGGAAAGTGATTTTCTCTGAAAGGACAGCATTTAGAAAGTGAAGCAACACTCCATTCACTTCGCACACTGAATTGAAGTGTTGGAACAGACAGCTTCTCTTTCAGAGAAATGCATGTGAGTTTCTTCTGAATGACTGAAAGTAGCTTAAAGAACTTTCAAAATAAAGTGATTTTCTCTGAAAGGACAGCATTTAGAAAGTGAAGCAACACTCCATTCACTTCGCACAGTGAATTGAAGTGTTGTAATAGACTGCTTCTCTTTCAGAGAAACGGATGTGAGTTTTTTGTGAATGCTTGTAAGTTGCTTAAGGCACTTTCAAAGGAAAGTGATTTTCTCTGAAAGGACAGAATTTAGAAAGTGAAGCAACACTACATTCACTTCGCACAGTGAATTGAAGTGTTGGAACAGACAGCTTCTCTTCCATAGAAACGCATTTGAGTTTCCTGTGAATGCTTGTAAGTACCTTAAGGAACATTCAAAGGAAAGTGATTTTCTCTGAAACTACAGCATTTAGAAAGTGAAACAACACTCCATTCACTTCGCACAGTGAATTGAAGTGTTGGAACAGACAGCTTCTCTTTCAGAGAAATGCATGTGAGTTTCCTGTGAATGCTTGTAAGTTGCTTAAGGCACTTTCAAAGGAAAGTGATTTTCTCTGAAAGGACAGCATTTAGAAAGTGAAGGAACACTCCATTCACTTCGCACAGTGAATTGAAGTATTGGAACAGACTACTTCTCTTTCAGAGAAACGCATGTGAATTTCTGTTGAATGCTTGTAATTAGCTTAAAGCACTTAACAAGGAAAGGGATTTTCTCTGAAAGGACAGCATTTATAAAGTGAAGCAACACTCCATTCACTTCGCACAGTGAATTGAAGTGTTGGAACAGACAACTTCTCTTTCATAGAAACGCATTTGAGTTTTCTGTGAATGCTTGTAAGTAGCTTAAGGCACTTTCAAAGGAAAGTGATTTTCTCTGAAACTACAGCATTTAGAATGTGAAGGAACACTCCATTCACTTCGCACAGTGAATTGAAGTGTTGGAACAGACAGCTTCTTTTTCAGAGAAATGCATTTGAGTTTCTTTTGAATGCTTGGAAGTAGCCTAAGGCACTTTCAAAGGAAAGTGATTTTCTCTGAAAGGACAGCATTTAGAAAGTGAAGCAACACTCCATTCACTTCGCACAGTGAATTGAAATGTTGTAATAGACTGCTTCTCTTTCAGAGAAACGGATGTGAGTTTTTTGTGAATGCTTGTAAGTTGCTTAAGGCACTTTCAAAGGAAAGTGATTTTCTCTGAAAGGACAGCATTTAGAAAGTGAAGCAACACTCCATTCACTTCGCACAGTGAATTGAAGTGTTGGAACAGACAGCTTCTCTTTCAGAGAAATGCATGTGAGTTTCTTGTGAATGACTGAAAGTAGCTTAAAGAACTTTCAAAATAAAGTGATTTTCTCTGAAAGGACAGCATTTAGAAAGTGAAGCAACACTCCATTCACTTCGCACAGTGAATTGAAGTGTTGTAATAGACTGCTTCTCTTTCAGAGAAACGGATGTGAGTTTTTTGTGAATGCTTGTAAGTTGCTTAAGGCACTTTCAAAGGAAAGTGATTTTCTCTGAAAGGACAGCATTTAGAAAGTGAAGCAACACTCCATTCACTTCGCACAGTGAATTGAAGTGTTGGAACAGACTGCTTCTCTCTCAGAGTAACGCATGTGAATTTCTGTTGAATGCTTGTAAGTAGCTTAAAGCACTTTCAAAGGAAGTGATTTTCTCTGAAAGGACAGAATTTAGAAAGTGAAGCAACACTACATTCACTTCGCACAGTGAATTGAAGTGTTGGAACAGACAGCTTCTCTTCCATAGAAACGCATTTGAGTTTCCTGTGAATGCTTGTAAGTACCTTAAGGAACATTCAAAGGAAAGTGATTTTCTCTGAAACTACAGCATTTAGAAAGTGAAAAAACACTCCATTCACTTCGCACAGTGAATTGAAGTGTTGGAACAGACAGCTTCTCTTTCAGAGAAATGCATGTGAGTTTCTTGTGAATGCTTGTAAGTTGCTTAAGACACTTTCAAAGGAAAGTGATTTTCTCTGAAAGGACAGCATTTAGTAAGTGAAGCAACACTCCATTCACTTCGCACAGTGAATTGAAGTGTTGGAACAGACAGCTTCTCTTTCAGAGAAATGCATGTGAGTTTCTTGTGAATGATTGAAAGTAGCTTAAGGCACATTCAAAGGAAAGTGATTTTCTCTGAAAGGACAGCATTTAGTAAGTGAAGCAACACTCCATTCACTTCGCACAGTGAATTGAAGTGTTGGAACAGACTGCATCGTTTTCAGAGAAATGCATTTGAATTTCTTGTGAATGCTTGGAAGTAGCCTAAGGCACTTTCAAAGGATAGTGATTTTCTCTGAAAGGACAGCATTTAGAAAGTGAAGCAACACGCCCTCACTTCGCACAGTGAATTGAAGTGTTGTAACAGATTGCTTCTGTTTTAGAGAAACGGATGTGAGTTTTTTGTGAATGCTTGTAAGTAGCTTTAGGCACTTTCCAAGAAAAGTGATTTTCTCTGAAAGGACAGCATTTAGAAAGTGAAGCAACACTCCATTCACTTCGCACAGTGAATTGAAGTGTTGGAATAGACAGCTTCTCTTTCATAGAAACGCATATGAGTTTCCTGTGAATGCTTGTAAGTAGCTTAAGGAACTTTCAAAGAAAGTGATTTTCTCTGAAACTACAGCATTTAGAAAGTGAAGCAACACTCCATTCACTTCGCACAGTGAATTGAAGTGTTGGAACAGACAGCTTCTCTTTCAGAGAAATGCATGTGTGTTTCTTGTGAATGATTGAAAGTAGCTTAAGGAACTTTCAAAATAAAGTGATTTTCTCTGAAAGGACAGCATTTAGAAAGTGAAGCAACACTCCATTCACTTCGCACAGTGAATAGAAGTGCTGGAACAGACAGCTTCTCTTTCATAGAAACGCATGTGAGTTTCCAGTGAATGCTTGTAAGTAGCTTAAGGAACTTTCAAAGGAAAGTGATTTTCTCTGAAACGACAACATTTAGAAAGTGACGGAACACTCCATTCACTTCGCACAGTGAATTGAAGTGTTGTAATAGACTGCTTCTTATTCAGAAAAACGGATGTGAGTTTTTTGTGAATGCTTGTAAGTAGCTTAAGGCACTTTCAAAGGAAAGTGATTTACTCTGAAAGGACAACATTTATAAAGTGAAGCAACACTCCATTCACTTCGCACAGTGAATTGAAGTGTTGGAACAGACAGCTTCTCTTTCATAGAAACGCATTTGAGTTTCCAGGGAATGCTTGTAAGTAGCTTAAGGAACTTTCAAAGGAAAGTGATTTTCTGTGAAACGACAACATTTAGAAAGTGAAGGAACACTCCATTCACTTCGCACAGTGAATTGAAGTGTTGTAATAGACTGCTTCTTATTCAGAAAAACGGATATGAGTTTTTTGTGAATGCTTGTAAGTAGCTTAAGGCACTTTCAAAGGAAAGTGATTTACTCTGAAAGGACAGCATTTATAAAGTGAAGCAACACTCCATTCACTTCGCACAGTGAATTGAAGTGTTGGAGCAGACAGCTTTTCTTTCATAGAAACGCATATGAGTTTCCTGTGAATGCTTGTAAGTAGCTTAAGGAACGTTCAAAGGAAAGTGATTTTCTCTGAAACAACAGCATTTAGAATGTGAAGGAACACTCCATTCACTTCGCACAGTGAATTGAAGTGTTGAAACAGACAGCTTCTCTTTCAGAGAAATGCATGTGAGTTTCTTGTGAATGCTTGTAAGTAGCCTAAGGCACTTTCAAAGGAAAGTGATTTTCTCTGAAAGGACAGCATTTAGAAAGTGAAGCAACACTACATTCACTTCGCACAGTGAATTGAAGTATTGGAACAGACTACTTCTCTTTCAGAGAAACGCATGTGAATTGCTGTTGAATGCTTGTAAGTAGCTTAAGGCACTTAACAAGGAAAGTGATTTTCTCTGAAAGGACAGCATTTATAAAGTGAAGAAACACTCCATTCACTTCGCACAGTGAATTGAAGTGTTGGAACAGAAACTTCTCTTTCATAGAAACGCATTTGAGTTTTCTGTGATTGCTTGTAAGTAGCTTAAGGCACTTTCAAAGGAAAGTGATTTTCTCTGAAACTACAGCATTTAGAATGTGAAGGAACACTCCATTCACTTCTCACAGTGAATTGAAGTGTTGGAACAGACAGCTTCTTTTTCAGAGAAATGCATTTGAGTTTCTTGTGAATGCTTGGAAGTAGCCTAAGACACTTTCAAAGGAAAGTGATTTTCTCTGAAAGGACAGCATTTAGAAAGTGAAGCAACACTCCATTCACTTCGCACAGTGAATTGAAGTATTGGAACAGACTACTTCTCTTTCAGAGAAACGCATGTGAATTTCTGTTGAATGCTTGTAAGTAACCTAAGGCACTTTCAAAGGATAGTGATTTTCTCTGAAAGGACAGCATTTAGAAAGTGAAGCAACAATCCATTCACTTCGCACAGTGAATTGAAGTATTGGAACAGACAACTTCTCTTTCATAGAAACGCATTTGTGTTTTCTGTGAATGCTTGTAAGTAGCCTAAGGCACTTTCAAAGGATAGTGATTTTCTCTGAAAGGACAGCATTTAGAAAGTGAAGCAACACGCCCTCACTTCGCACAGTGAATTGAAGTGTTGTAAAAGATTGCTTCTGTTTTAGAGAAACGGATGTGAGTTTTTTGTGAATGCTTGTAAGTAGCTTAAGGCACTTTCCAAGAAAAGTGATTTTCTCTGAAAGGACAGCATTTAGAAAGTGAAGCAACACTCCATTCACTTCGCACAGTGAATTGAAGTGTTGGAATAGACAGCTTCTCTTTCATAGAAACGCATATGAGTTTCCTGTGAATGCTTGTAAGTAGCTTAAGGAACTTTCAAAGGAAAGTGATTTTCTCTGAAACTACAGCATTTAGAAAGTGAAGCAACACTCCATTCACTTCGCACAGTGAATTGAAGTGTTGGAACAGACAGCTTCTCTTTCAGAGAAATGCATGTGAGTTTCTTGTGAATGATTGAAAGTAGCTTAAGGAACTTTCAAAATAAAGTGATTTTCTCTGAAAGGACAGCATTTAGAAAGTGAAGCAACACTCCATTCACTTCGCACAGTGAATAGAAGTGTTGGAACAGACAGCTTCTCTTTCATAGAAATGCATTTGAGTTTCCAGTGAATGCTTGTAAGTAGCTTAAGGAACTTTCAAAGGAAAGTGATTTTCTCTGAAACGACAACATTTAGAAACTGAAGGAACACTCCATTCACTTCGCACAGTGAATTGAAGTGTTGTAAAAGACTGCTTCTTATTCAGAAAAACGGATGTGAGTTTTTTGTGAATGCTTGTAAGTAGCTTAAGGCACTTTCAAAGGAAAGTGATTTACTCTGAAAGGACAACATTTATAAAGTGAAGCAACACTCCATTCACTTCGCACAGTGAATTGAAGTGTTGGAACAGACAGCTTCTCTTTCATAGAAACACATTTGAGTTTCCAGGGAATGCTTGTAAGTAGCTTAAGGAACTTTCAAAGGAAAGTGATTTTCTCTGAAACGACAACATTTAGAAAGTGAAGGAACACTCCATTCACTTCGCACAGTGAATTGAAGTGTTGTAATAGACTGCTTCTTATTCAGAAAAACGGATGTGAGTTTTTTGTGAATGCTTGTAAGTTGCTTAAGGCACTTTCAAAGGAAAGTGATTTTTCTGAAACTACAGCATTTAGAATGTGAAGCAACACTCCATTCACTTCGCACAGTGAATTGAAGTGTTGAAACAGACATCTTCTCTTTCAGAGAAATGTATGTGAGTTTCTTGTGAATGCTTGTAAGTAGCCTAAGGCACTTTCAAAGGAAAGTGATTTTCTCTGAAAGGACAGCATTTAGAAAGTGAAGCAACACTACATTCACTTCGCACAGTGAATTGAAGTATTGGAACAGACTACTTCTCTTTCAGAGAAACGCATGTGAATTTCTGTTGAATGCTTGTAATTAGCTTAAAGCACTTAACAAGGAAAGTGATTTTCTGTGAAAGGACAGCATTTATAAAGTGAAGCAACACTCCATTCACTTGGCACAGTGAATTGAAGTGTTGGAACAGACAACTTCTCTTTCATAGAAACGCATTTGAGTTTTCTGTGAATGCTTGTAAGTAGCTTAAGGCACTTTCAAAGGAAAGTGATTTTCTCTGAAACTACAGCATTTAGAATGTGAAGGAACACTCCATTCACTTCGCACAGTGAATTGAAGTGTTGGAACAGACAGCTTCTTTTTCAGAGAAATGCATTTGAGTTTCTTCTGAATGCTTGGAAGTAGCCTAAGGCACTTTCAAAGGAAAGTGATTTTCTCTGAAAGGACAGCATTTAGAAAGTGAAGCAACACTCCATTCACTTCGCATAGTGAATTGAAGTGTTGTAATAGACTGCTTCTCTTTCAGAGAAACGGATGTGAGTTTTTTGTGAATGCTTGTAAGTTGCTTAAGGCACTTTCAAAGGAAAGTGATTTTCTCTGAAAGGACAGCATTTAGAAAGTGAAGCAACACTCCATTCACTTCGCACAGTGAATTGAAGTGTTGGAACAGACAGCTTCTCTTTCAGAGAAATGCATGTGAGTTTCTTGTGAATGAGTGAAAGTAGCTTAAAGAACTTTCAAAATAAAGTGATTTTCTCTGAAAGGACAGCATTTAGAAAGTGAAGCAACACTCCATTCACTTCGCACAGTGAATTGAAGTGTTGTAATAGACTGCTTCTCTTTCAGAGAAACGGATGTGAGTTTTTTGTGAATGCTTGTAAGTTGCTTAAGGCACTTTCAAAGGAAAGTGATTTTCTCTGAAAGGACAGCATTTAGAAAGTGAAGCAACACTCCATTCACTTCGCACAGTGAATTGAAGTGTTGGAACAGACTCCTTCTCTTTCAGAGTAACGCATGTGAATTTCTGTTGAATGCTTGTAAGTAGCTTAAAGCACTTTCAAAGGAAGTGATTTTCTCTGAAAGGACAGAATTTAGAAAGTGAAGCAACACTACATTCACTTCGCACAGTGAATTGAAGTGTTGGAACAGACAGCTTCTCTTCCATAGAAACGCATTTGAGTTTCCTGTGAATGCTTGTAAGTACCTTAAGGAACATTCAAAGGAAAGTGATTTTCTCTGAAACTACAGCATTTAGAAAGTGAAACAACACTCCATTCACTTCGCACAGTGAATTGAAGTGTTGTATCAGACAGCTTCTCTTTCAGAGAAATGCATGTGAGTTTCCTGTGAATGCTTGTAAGTTGCTTAAGGCACTTTCAAAGGAAAGTGATTTTCTCTGAAAGGACAGCATTTAGTAAGTGAAGCAACACTCCATTCACTTCGCACAGTGAATTGAAGTGTTGGAACAGACTGCATCTTTTTCAGAGAAATACATTTGAATTTCTTGTGAATGCTTGGAAGTAGACTAAGGCACTTTCAAAGGATAGTGATTTTCTCTGAAAGGACAGCATTTAGAAAGTGAAGCATCACTCCATTCACTTCGCACAGTGAATTGAAGTGTTGTAATAGACTGCTTCTCTTTCAGAGAAACGGATGAGAGTTTTTTGTGAATGCTTGTAAGTTGCTTAAGGCACTTTCAAAGGAAAGTGATTTTCTCTGAAAGGACAGCATTTAGAAAGTGAAGCAACACTCCATTCACTTCGGACAGTGAATTGAAGTGTTGGAACAGACATCTTCTCTTTCAGAGAAATGCATGTGAGTTTCCTGTGAATGCTTGTAAGTTGCTTAAGGCACTTTCAAAGGAAAGTGATTTTCTCTGAAAGGACAGCATTTAGAAAATGAAGCAACACTTCATTCACTTCGCACAGTGAATTGAAGTGTTGAAACAGACAGCTTTGCTTTCATAGAAACGCATTTGAGTTTCCTGTGAACGCTTGCAAGTAGCTTAAGGAACTTTCAAAGGAAAGTGATTTTCTTTGAAACTACAGCATTTAGAAAGTGAAGGAACACTCCATTCACTTTGCACAGTGAATTGTAGTGTTGGAACAGACAGCTTCTCTTTCAGAGAAATGCATGTGAGTTTCTTGTGAATGCTTGTTAGTAGCTTAAGACACTTTCAAAGGAAAGTGATTTTCTCTGAAAGGACAGCATTTAGAAAGTGAAGCAACACTCCATTCACTTCGCACAGTGAATTGAAGTGTTGTTACAGACTGCTTCTCTTTCAGAGAAACGGATGTGAGTTTTTTGTGAATGCTTGTAGGTAGCTTAAGGCACTTTCAAAGGAAAGTGATTTTCTCTGAAAGGACAGCATTTAGAAAGTGAAGCAACACTCCATTCACTTCGCACAGTGAATTGAAGTGTTGGAACAGACAGCTTCTCTTTCATAGAAACGCATTTGAGATTCCAGTGAATGCTTGTAAGTAGCTTAAGGAACTTTCAAAGGAAAGTGATTTTCTCTGAAACTACAACATTTAGAAAGTGAAGGAACACTCCATTCACTTCGCACAGTGAATTGAAGTGCTGGAACAGACAGCTTCTCTTTCAGAGAAATGCATGTGAGTTTCTTGTGAATGCTTGTAAGTAGCCTAAGCCACTTTCAAAGGAAAGTGATTTTCTCTGAAAGGACACCATTTAGAAAGAGAAGCAACACTACATTCACTTCGCACAGTGAATTAAAGTATTGGAACAGACTACTACTCTTTCAGAGAAACGCATGTGAATTTCTGTTGAATGCTTGTAAGTAGCTTAAGGAACTTAACAAGGAAAGTGATTTTCTCTGAAAGGACAGCATTTATAAAGTGAAGCAACACTCCATTCACTTCGCACAGTGAATTGAAGTGTTGGAACAGACAACTTCTCTTTCATAGAAACGCATTTGAGTTTTCTGTGAATGCTTGTAAGTAGCTTAAGGCACTTTCAAAAGAAAGTGATTTTCTCTGAAAGGACAGCATTTAGAAAGTGAGGCAACACTCCATTCACTTCGCACAGTGAATTGAAGTGTTGTAATAGACTGCTTCTCTTTCAGAGAAACGGATGTGAGTTTTTTGTGAATGCTTGTAAGTTGCTTAAGGCACTTTCAAAGGAAAGTGATTTTCTCTGAAAGGACAGCATTTAGAAAGTGAAGCAACACTCCATTCACTTCGCACAGTGAATTGAAGTGTTGGAACAGACTGCTTCTCTTTCAGAGTAACACATGTGAATTTCTGTTGAATGCTTGTAAGTAGCTTAAAGCACTTTCAAAGGAAGTGATTTTCTCTGAAAGGACAGAATTTAGAAAGTGAAGCAACACTACATTCACTTCGCACAGTGAATTGAAGTGTTGTAATAGACCGCTTCTCTTTCAGAGAAACGGATGTGAGTTTTTTGTGAATGCTTGTAAGTTGCTTAAGGCACTTTCAAAGGAAAGTGATTTTCTCTGAAAGGACAGCATTTAGAAAGTGAAGCAACACTCCATTCACTTCGCACAGTGAATTGAAGTGTTGGAACAGACAGCTTCTCTTTCAGAGAAATGCATGTGAGTTTCTTGTGAATGCTTGTAAGTTGCTTAAGGCACTTTCAAAGGAAAGTGATTTTCTCTGAAAGGACAGCATTTAGAAAGTGAAGCCACATTCCCTCACTTCGCACAGTGAATTGAAGTGTTGTAACAGATTGCTTCTGTTTTAGAGAAACGGATTGAGTTTTTTGTGAATGCTTGTAAGTAGCTTAAGGCACTTTCTAAGGAAAGTGATTTTCTCTGAAAGGACAGCATTTAGAAAGTGAAGCAACACTCCATTCACTTCTCACAGTGAATTGAATTGTTGGAACAGACAGCTTCTCTTTCATAGAAACGCATTTGAGTTTCCAGTGAATGCTTGTAAGTAGCTTAAGGAACTTTCAAAGGAAAGTGATTTTCTCTGAAACGACAACATTTAGAAAGTGAAGGAACACTCCATTCACTTTGCACAGTGAATTGAAGTGTTGGAACAGACAGCTTCTCTTTCAGAGAAATGCATGTGAGTTTCTTGTGAATGCTTGTAAGGAGCTTAAGACACTTTCAAAGGAAAGTGATTTACTCTGAAAGTACAGCATGTAGAAAGTGAAGCAACACTCCATTCACTTCGCACAGTGAATTGAAGTGTTGTTACAGACTGCTTCTCTTTCAGAGAAACGGATGTGAGTTTTTTGTGAATGCTTGTAGGTAGCTTAAGGAACTTTCAAAGGAAAGTGATTTTCTCTGAAAGGACAGAATTTATAAAGTGAAGCAACACTCCATTCACTTCGCACAGTGAATTGAAGTGTTGGAACAGACAGCTTCTCTTTCATAGAAACGCATTTGAGTTTCCAGTGAATGCTTGTAAGTAGCTTAAGGAACTTTCAAAGGAAAGTGATTTTCTCTGAAACTACAACATTTAGAAAGTGAAGGAACACTCCATTCACTTCGCACAGTGAATTGAAGTGCTGGAACAGACAGCTTCTCTTTCAGAGAAATGCATGTGAGTTTCTTGTGAATGCTTGTAAGTAGCCTAAGGCACTTTCAAAGGAAAGTGATTTTCTCTGAAAGGACGTCATTTAGAAAGTGAAGCAACACTACATTCACTTCGCACAGTGAATTGAAGTATTGGAACAGACTACTTCTCTTTCAGAGAAACGCATGTGAATTTCTGTTGAATGCTTGTAATTAGCTTAAAGCACTTAACAAGGAAAGGGATTTTCTCTGAAAGGACAGCATTTATAAAGTGAAGCAACACTCCATTCACTTTGCACAGTGAATTGAAGTGTTGGAACAGACAACTTCTCTTTCATAGAAACGCATTTGAGTTTTCTGTGAATGCTTGTAAGTAGCTTAAGGCACTTTCAAAGGAAAGTGATTTTCTCTGAAACTACAGCATTTAGAATGTGAAGGAACACTCCATTCACATCGCACAGTGAATTGAAGTGTTGGAACAGACAGCCTCTTTTTCAGAGAAATGCATTTGAGTTTCTTTTGAATGCTTGGAAGTAGCCTAAGGCACTTTCAAAGGAAAGTGATTTTCTCTGAAAGGACAGCATTTAGAAAGTGAAGCAACACTCCATTCACTTCGCACAGTGAATTGAAATGTTGTAATAGACTGCTTCTCTTTCAGAGAAACGGATGTGAGTTTTTTGTGAATGCTTGTAAGTTGCTTAAGGCACTTTCAAAGGAAAGTGATTTTCTCTGAAAGGACAGCATTTAGAAAGTGAAGCAACACTCCATTCACTTCGCATAGTGAATTGAAGTGTTGTAATAGACTGCTTCTCTTTCAGAGAAACGGATGTGAGTTTTTTGTGAATGCTTGTAAGTTGCTTAAGGCACTTTCAAAGGAAAGTGATTTTCTCTGAAAGGACAGCATTTAGAAAGTGAAGCAACACTCCATTCACTTCGCACAGTGAATTGAAGTGTTGGAACAGACAGCTTCTCTTTCAGAGAAATGCATGTGAGTTTCTTGTGAATGAGTGAAAGTAGCTTAAAGAACTTTCAAAATAAAGTGATTTTCTCTGAAAGGACAGCATTTAGAAAGTGAAGCAACACTCCATTCACTTCGCACAGTGAATTGAAGTGTTGTAATAGACTGCTTCTCTTTCAGAGAAACGGATGTGAGTTTTTTGTGAATGCTTGTAAGTTGCTTAAGGCACTTTCAAAGGAAAGTGATTTTCTCTGAAAGGACAGCATTTAGAAAGTGAAGCAACACTCCATTCACTTCGCACAGTGAATTGAAGTGTTGGAACAGACTCCTTCTCTTTCAGAGTAACGCATGTGAATTTCTGTTGAATGCTTGTAAGTAGCTTAAAGCACTTTCAAAGGAAGTGATTTTCTCTGAAAGGACAGAATTTAGAAAGTGAAGCAACACTACATTCACTTCGCACAGTGAATTGAAGTGTTGGAACAGACAGCTTCTCTTCCATAGAAACGCATTTGAGTTTCCTGTGAATGCTTGTAAGTACCTTAAGGAACATTCAAAGGAAAGTGATTTTCTCTGAAACTACAGCATTTAGAAAGTGAAACAACACTCCATTCACTTCGCACAGTGAATTGAAGTGTTGTATCAGACAGCTTCTCTTTCAGAGAAATGCATGTGAGTTTCCTGTGAATGCTTGTAAGTTGCTTAAGGCACTTTCAAAGGAAAGTGATTTTCTCTGAAAGGACAGCATTTAGTAAGTGAAGCAACACTCCATTCACTTCGCACAGTGAATTGAAGTGTTGGAACAGACTGCATCTTTTTCAGAGAAATACATTTGAATTTCTTGTGAATGCTTGGAAGTAGACTAAGGCACTTTCAAAGGATAGTGATTTTCTCTGAAAGGACAGCATTTAGAAAGTGAAGCATCACTCCATTCACTTCGCACAGTGAATTGAAGTGTTGTAATAGACTGCTTCTCTTTCAGAGAAACGGATGAGAGTTTTTTGTGAATGCTTGTAAGTTGCTTAAGGCACTTTCAAAGGAAAGTGATTTTCTCTGAAAGGACAGCATTTAGAAAGTGAAGCAACACTCCATTCACTTCGGACAGTGAATTGAAGTGTTGGAACAGACATCTTCTCTTTCAGAGAAATGCATGTGAGTTTCCTGTGAATGCTTGTAAGTTGCTTAAGGCACTTTCAAAGGAAAGTGATTTTCTCTGAAAGGACAGCATTTAGAAAATGAAGCAACACTCCATTCACTTCGCACAGTGAATTGAAGTGTTGAAACAGACAGCTTTGCTTTCATAGAAACGCATTTGAGTTTCCTGTGAACGCTTGCAAGTAGCTTAAGGAACTTTCAAAGGAAAGTGATTTTCTTTGAAACTACAGCATTTAGAAAGTGAAGGAACACTCCATTCACTTTGCACAGTGAATTGTAGTGTTGGAACAGACAGCTTCTCTTTCAGAGAAATGCATGTGAGTTTCTTGTGAATGCTTGTAAGTAGCTTAAGACACTTTCAAAGGAAAGTGATTTTCTCTGAAAGGACAGCATTTAGAAAGTGAAGCAACACTCCATTCACTTCGCACAGTGAATTGAAGTGTTGTTACAGACTGCTTCTCTTTCAGAGAAACGGATGTGAGTTTTTTGTGAATGCTTGTAGGTAGCTTAAGGCACTTTCAAAGGAAAGTGATTTTCTCTGAAAGGACAGCATTTAGAAAGTGAAGCAACACTCCATTCACTTCGCACAGTGAATTGAAGTGTTGGAACAGACAGCTTCTCTTTCATAGAAACGCATTTGAGATTCCAGTGAATGCTTGTAAGTAGCTTAAGGAACTTTCAAAGGAAAGTGATTTTCTCTGAAACTACAACATTTAGAAAGTGAAGGAACACTCCATTCACTTCGCACAGTGAATTGAAGTGCTGGAACAGACAGCTTCTCTTTCAGAGAAATGCATGTGAGTTTCTTGTGAATGCTTGTAAGTAGCCTAAGCCACTTTCAAAGGAAAGTGATTTTCTCTGAAAGGACACCATTTAGAAAGAGAAGCAACACTACATTCACTTCGCACAGTGAATTAAAGTATTGGAACAGACTACTACTCTTTCAGAGAAACGCATGTGAATTTCTGTTGAATGCTTGTAAGTAGCTTAAGGAACTTAACAAGGAAAGTGATTTTCTCTGAAAGGACAGCATTTATAAAGTGAAGCAACACTCCATTCACTTCGCACAGTGAATTGAAGTGTTGGAACAGACAACTTCTCTTTCATAGAAACGCATTTGAGTTTTCTGTGAATGCTTGTAAGTAGCTTAAGGCACTTTCAAAAGAAAGTGATTTTCTCTGAAAGGACAGCATTTAGAAAGTGAGGCAACACTCCATTCACTTCGCACAGTGAATTGAAGTGTTGTAATAGACTGCTTCTCTTTCAGAGAAACGGATGTGAGTTTTTTGTGAATGCTTGTAAGTTGCTTAAGGCACTTTCAAAGGAAAGTGATTTTCTCTGAAAGGACAGCATTTAGAAAGTGAAGCAACACTCCATTCACTTCGCACAGTGAATTGAAGTGTTGGAACAGACTGCTTCTCTTTCAGAGTAACACATGTGAATTTCTGTTGAATGCTTGTAAGTAGCTTAAAGCACTTTCAAAGGAAGTGATTTTCTCTGAAAGGACAGAATTTAGAAAGTGAAGCAACACTACATTCACTTCGCACAGTGAATTGAAGTGTTGTAATAGACCGCTTCTCTTTCAGAGAAACGGATGTGAGTTTTTTGTGAATGCTTGTAAGTTGCTTAAGGCACTTTCAAAGGAAAGTGATTTTCTCTGAAAGGACAGCATTTAGAAAGTGAAGCAACACTCCATTCACTTCGCACAGTGAATTGAAGTGTTGGAACAGACAGCTTCTCTTTCAGAGAAATGCATGTGAGTTTCTTGTGAATGCTTGTAAGTTGCTTAAGGCACTTTCAAAGGAAAGTGATTTTCTCTGAAAGGACAGCATTTAGAAAGTGAAGCCACATTCCCTCACTTCGCACAGTGAATTGAAGTGTTGTAACAGATTGCTTCTGTTTTAGAGAAACGGATTGAGTTTTTTGTGAATGCTTGTAAGTAGCTTAAGGCACTTTCTAAGGAAAGTGATTTTCTCTGAAAGGACAGCATTTAGAAAGTGAAGCAACACTCCATTCACTTCTCACAGTGAATTGAATTGTTGGAACAGACAGCTTCTCTTTCATAGAAACGCATATGAGTTTCCTGTGAATGCTTGTAAGTAGCTTAAGGCACTTTCAAAGGAAAGTGATTTTCTCTGAAACTACAGCATTTAGAAAGTGAAGCAACACTCCATTCACTTCGAACAGTGAATTGAAGTGTTGGAACAGACAGCTTTTCTTTCAGAGAAATGCATGTGAGTTTCTTGTGAATGATTGAAATTAGCTTAAGGAACTTTCAAAATAAAGTGATTTTCTCTGAAAGGACAGCATTTAGAAAGTGAAGCAACACTCCTTTCACTTCGCACAGTGAATTGAAGTGTTGGAACAGACAGCTTCTCTTTCATAGAAACGCATTTGAGTTTCCAGTGAATGCTTGTAAGTAGCTTAAGGAACTTTCAAAGGAAAGTGATTTTCTCTGAAACGACAACATTTAGAAAGTGAAGGAACACTCCATTCACTTTGCACAGTGAATTGAAGTGTTGGAACAGACAGCTTCTCTTTCAGAGAAATGCATGTGAGTTTCTTGTGAATGCTTGTAAGGAGCTTAAGACACTTTCAAAGGAAAGTGATTTTCTCTGAAAGTACAGCATGTAGAAAGTGAAGCAACACTCCATTCACTTCGCACAGTGAATTGAAGTGTTGTTACAGACTGCTTCTCTTTCAGAGAAACGGATGTGAGTTTTTTGTGAATGCTTGTAGGTAGCTTAAGGAACTTTCAAAGGAAAGTGATTTTCTCTGAAAGGACAGAATTTATAAAGTGAAGCAACACTCCATTCACTTCGCACAGTGAATTGAAGTGTTGGAACAGACAGCTTCTCTTTCATAGAAACGCATTTGAGTTTCCAGTGAATGCTTGTAAGTAGCTTAAGGAACTTTCAAAGGAAAGTGATTTTCTCTGAAACTACAACATTTAGAAAGTGAAGGAACACTCCATTCACTTCGCACAGTGAATTGAAGTGCTGGAACAGACAGCTTCTCTTTCAGAGAAATGCATGTGAGTTTCTTGTGAATGCTTGTAAGTAGCCTAAGGCACTTTCAAAGGAAAGTGATTTTCTCTGAAAGGACGTCATTTAGAAAGTGAAGCAACACTACATTCACTTCGCACAGTGAATTGAAGTATTGGAACAGACTACTTCTCTTTCAGAGAAACGCATGTGAATTTCTGTTGAATGCTTGTAATTAGCTTAAAGCACTTAACAAGGAAAGGGATTTTCTCTGAAAGGACAGCATTTATAAAGTGAAGCAACACTCCATTCACTTCGCACAGTGAATTGAAGTGTTGGAACAGACAACTTCTCTTTCATAGAAACGCATTTGAGTTTTCTGTGAATGCTTGTAAGTAGCTTAAGGCACTTTCAAAGGAAAGTGATTTTCTCTGAAACTACAGCATTTAGAATGTGAAGGAACACTCCATTCACATCGCACAGTGAATTGAAGTGTTGGAACAGACAGCCTCTTTTTCAGAGAAATGCATTTGAGTTTCTTTTGAATGCTTGGAAGTAGCCTAAGGCACTTTCAAAGGAAAGTGATTTTCTCTGAAAGGACAGCATTTAGAAAGTGAAGCAACACTCCATTCACTTCGCACAGTGAATTGAAATGTTGTAATAGACTGCTTCTCTTTCAGAGAAACGGATGTGAGTTTTTTGTGAATGCTTGTAAGTTGCTTAAGGCACTTTCAAAGGAAAGTGATTTTCTCTGAAAGGACAGCATTTAGAAAGTGAAGCAACACTCCATTCACTTCGCACAGTGAATTGAAGTGTTGGAACAGACAGCTTCTCTTTCAGAGAAATGCATGTGAGTTTCTTGTGAATGAGTGAAAGTAGCTTAAAGAACTTTCAAAATAAAGTGATTTTCTCTGAAAGGACAGCATTTAGAAAGTGAAGCAACACTCCATTCACTTCGCACAGTGAATTGAAGTGTTGTAATAGACTGCTTCTCTTTCAGAGAAACGGATGTGAGTTTTTTGTGAATGCTTGTAAGTTGCTTAAGGCACTTTCAAAGGAAAGTGATTTTCTCTGAAAGGACAGCATTTAGAAAGTGAAGCAACACTCCATTCACTTCGCACAGTGAATTGAAGTGTTGGAACAGACTCCTTCTCTTTCAGAGTAACGCATGTGAATTTCTGTTGAATGCTTGTAAGTAGCTTAAAGCACTTTCAAAGGAAGTGATTTTCTCTGAAAGGACAGAATTTAGAAAGTGAAGCAACACTACATTCACTTCGCACAGTGAATTGAAGTGTTGGAACAGACAGCTTCTCTTCCATAGAAACGCATTTGAGTTTCCTGTGAATGCTTGTAAGTACCTTAAGGAACATTCAAAGGAAAGTGATTTTCTCTGAAACTACAGCATTTAGAAAGTGAAACAACACTCCATTCACTTCGCACAGTGAATTGAAGTGTTGTATCAGACAGCTTCTCTTTCAGAGAAATGCATGTGAGTTTCCTGTGAATGCTTGTAAGTTGCTTAAGGCACTTTCAAAGGAAAGTGATTTTCTCTGAAAGGACAGCATTTAGTAAGTGAAGCAACACTCCATTCACTTCGCACAGTGAATTGAAGTGTTGGAACAGACTGCATCTTTTTCAGAGAAATACATTTGAATTTCTTGTGAATGCTTGGAAGTAGACTAAGGCACTTTCAAAGGATAGTGATTTTCTCTGAAAGGACAGCATTTAGAAAGTGAAGCATCACTCCATTCACTTCGCACAGTGAATTGAAGTGTTGTAATAGACTGCTTCTCTTTCAGAGAAACGGATGTGAGTTTTTTGTGAATGCTTGTAAGTTGCTTAAGGCACTTTCAAAGGAAAGTGATTTTCTCTGAAAGGACAGCATTTAGAAAGTGAAGCAACACTCCATTCACTTCGGACAGTGAATTGAAGTGTTGGAACAGACATCTTCTCTTTCAGAGAAATGCATGTGAGTTTCCTGTGAATGCTTGTAAGTTGCTTAAGGCACTTTCAAAGGAAAGTGATTTTCTCTGAAAGGACAGCATTTAGAAAATGAAGCAACACTCCATTCACTTCGCACAGTGAATTGAAGTGTTGAAACAGACAGCTTTGCTTTCATAGAAACGCATTTGAGTTTCCTGTGAACGCTTGCAAGTAGCTTAAGGAACTTTCAAAGGAAAGTGATTTTCTTTGAAACTACAGCATTTAGAAAGTGAAGGAACACTCCATTCACTTTGCACAGTGAATTGTAGTGTTGGAACAGACAGCTTCTCTTTCAGAGAAATGCATGTGAGTTTCTTGTGAATGCTTGTAAGTAGCTTAAGACACTTTCAAAGGAAAGTGATTTTCTCTGAAAGGACAGCATTTAGAAAGTGAAGCAACACTCCATTCACTTCGCACAGTGAATTGAAGTGTTGTTACAGACTGCTTCTCTTTCAGAGAAACGGATGTGAGTTTTTTGTGAATGCTTGTAGGTAGCTTAAGGCACTTTCAAAGGAAAGTGATTTTCTCTGAAAGGACAGCATTTAGAAAGTGAAGCAACACTCCATTCACTTCGCACAGTGAATTGAAGTGTTGGAACAGACAGCTTCTCTTTCATAGAAACGCATTTGAGATTCCAGTGAATGCTTGTAAGTAGCTTAAGGAACTTTCAAAGTAAAGTGATTTTCTCTGAAACTACAACATTTAGAAAGTGAAGGAACACTTCATTCACTTCGCACAGTGAATTGAAGTGCTGGAACAGACAGCTTCTCTTTCAGAGAAATGCATGTGAGTTTCTTGTGAATGCTTGTAAGTAGCCTAAGCCACTTTCAAAGGAAAGTGATTTTCTCTGAAAGGACACCATTTAGAAAGAGAAGCAACACTACATTCACTTCGCACAGTGAATTAAAGTATTGGAACAGACTACTACTCTTTCAGAGAAACGCATGTGAATTTCTGTTGAATGCTTGTAAGTAGCTTAAGGAACTTAACAAGGAAAGTGATTTTCTCTGAAAGGACAGCATTTATAAAGTGAAGCAACACTCCATTCACTTCGCACAGTGAATTGAAGTGTTGGAACAGACAACTTCTCTTTCATAGAAACGCATTTGAGTTTTCTGTGAATGCTTGTAAGTAGCTTAAGGCACTTTCAAAGGAAAGTGATTTTCTCTGAAAGGACAGCATTTAGAAAGTGAGGCAACACTCCATTCAATTCGCACAGTGAATTGAAGTGTTGTAATAGACTGCTTCTCTTTCAGAGAAACGGATGTGAGTTTTTTGTGAATGCTTGTAAGTTGCTTAAGGCACTTTCAAAGGAAAGTGATTTTCTCTGAAAGGACAGCATTTAGAAAGTGAAGCAACACTCCATTCACTTCGCACAGTGAATTGAAGTGTTGGAACAGACTGCTTCTCTTTCAGAGTAACACATGTGAATTTCTGTTGAATGCTTGTAAGTAGCTTAAAGCACTTTCAAAGGAAGTGATTTTCTCTGAAAGGACAGAATTTAGAAAGTGAAGCAACACTACATTCACTTCGCACAGTGAATTGAAGTGTTGTAATAGACCGCTTCTCTTTCAGAGAAACGGATGTGAGTTTTTTGTGAATGCTTGTAAGTTGCTTAAGGCACTTTCAAAGGAAAGTGATTTTCTCTGAAAGGACAGCATTTAGAAAGTGAAGCAACACTCCATTCACTTCGCACAGTGAATTGAAGTGTTGGAACAGACAGCTTCTCTTTCAGAGAAATGCATGTGAGTTTCTTGTGAATGCTTGTAAGTTGCTTAAGGCACTTTCAAAGGAAAGTGATTTTCTCTGAAAGGACAGCATTTAGAAAGTGAAGCCACATTCCCTCACTTCGCACAGTGAATTGAAGTGTTGTAACAGATTGCTTCTGTTTTAGAGAAACGGATTGAGTTTTTTGTGAATGCTTGTAAGTAGCTTAAGGCACTTTCTAAGGAAAGTGATTTTCTCTGAAAGGACAGCATTTAGAAAGTGAAGCAACACTCCATTCACTTCTCACAGTGAATTGAATTGTTGGAACAGACAGCTTCTCTTTCATAGAAACGCATATGAGTTTCCTGTGAATGCTTGTAAGTAGCTTAAGGAACTTTCAAAGGAAAGTGATTTTCTCTGAAACTACAGCATTTAGAAAGTGAAGCAACACTCCATTCACTTCGAACAGTGAATTGAAGTGTTGGAACAGACAGCTTTTCTTTCAGAGAAATGCATGTGAGTTTCTTGTGAATGATTGAAATTAGCTTAAGGAACTTTCAAAATAAAGTGATTTTCTCTGAAAGGACAGCATTTAGAAAGTGAAGCAACACTCCTTTCACTTCGCACAGTGAATTGAAGTGTTGGAACAGACAGCTTCTCTTTCATAGAAACGCATTTGAGTTTCCAGTGAATGCTTGTAAGTAGCTTAAGGAACTTTCAAAGGAAAGTGATTTTCTCTGAAACGACAACATTTAGAAAGTGAAGGAACACTCCATTCACTTTGCACAGTGAATTGAAGTGTTGGAACAGACAGCTTCTCTTTCAGAGAAATGCATGTGAGTTTCTTGTGAATGCTTGTAAGGAGCTTAAGACACTTTCAAAGGAAAGTGATTTTCTCTGAAAGTACAGCATGTAGAAAGTGAAGCAACACTCCATTCACTTCGCACAGTGAATTGAAGTGTTGTTACAGACTGCTTCTCTTTCAGAGAAACGGATGTGAGTTTTTTGTGAATGCTTGTAGGTAGCTTAAGGAACTTTCAAAGGAAAGTGATTTTCTCTGAAAGGACAGAATTTATAAAGTGAAGCAACACTCCATTCACTTCGCACAGTGAATTGAAGTGTTGGAACAGACAGCTTCTCTTTCATAGAAACGCATTTGAGTTTCCAGTGAATGCTTGTAAGTAGCTTAAGGAACTTTCAAAGGAAAGTGATTTTCTCTGAAACTACAACATTTAGAAAGTGAAGGAACACTCCATTCACTTCGCACAGTGAATTGAAGTGCTGGAACAGACAGCTTCTCTTTCAGAGAAATGCATGTGAGTTTCTTGTGAATGCTTGTAAGTAGCCTAAGGCACTTTCAAAGGAAAGTGATTTTCTCTGAAAGGACGTCATTTAGAAAGTGAAGCAACACTACATTCACTTCGCACAGTGAATTGAAGTATTGGAACAGACTACTTCTCTTTCAGAGAAACGCATGTTAATTTCTGTTGAATGCTTGTAATTAGCTTAAAGCACTTAACAAGGAAAGGGATTTTCTCTGAAAGGACAGCATTTATAAAGTGAAGCAACACTCCATTCACTTCGCACAGTGAATTGAAGTGTTGGAACAGACAACTTCTCTTTCATAGAAACGCATTTGAGTTTTCTGTGAATGCTTGTAAGTAGCTTAAGGCACTTTCAAAGGAAAGTGATTTTCTCTGAAACTACAGCATTTAGAATGTGAAGGAACACTCCATTCACATCGCACAGTGAATTGAAGTGTTGGAACAGACAGCTTCTTTTTCAGAGAAATGCATTTGAGTTTCTTTTGAATGCTTGGAAGTAGCCTAAGGCACTTTCAAAGGAAAGTGATTTTCTCTGAAAGGACAGCATTTAGAAAGTGAAGCAACACTCCATTCACTTCGCACAGTGAATTGAAATGTTGTAATAGACTGCTTCTCTTTCATAGAAACGGATGTGAGTTTTTTGTGAATGCTTGTAAGTTGCTTAAGGCACTTTCAAAGGAAAGTGATTTTCTCTGAAAGGACAGCATTTAGAAAGTGAAGCAACACTCCATTCACTTCGCACAGTGAATTGAAGTGTTGGAACAGACAGCTTCTCTTTCAGAGAAATGCATGTGAGTTTCTTGTGAATGACTGAAAGTAGCTTAAAGAACTTTCAAAATAAAGTGATTTTCTCTGAAAGGACAGCATTTAGAAAGTGAAGCAACACTCCATTCACTTCGCACAGTGAATTGAAGTGTTGTAATAGACTGCTTCTCTTTCAGAGAAACGGATGTGAGTTTTTTGTGAATGCTTGTAAGTTGCTTAAGGCACTTTCAAAGGAAAGTGATTTTCTCTGAAAGGACAGCATTTAGAAAGTGAAGCAACACTCCATTCACTTCGCACAGTGAATTGAAGTGTTGGAACAGACTGCTTCTCTCTCAGAGTAACGCATGTGAATTTCTGTTGAATGCTTGTAAGTAGCTTAAAGCACTTTCAAAGGAAGTGATTTTCTCTGAAAGGACAGAATTTAGAAAGTGAAGCAACACTACATTCACTTCGCACAGTGAATTGAAGTGTTGGAACAGACAGCTTCTCTTCCATAGAAACGCATTTGAGTTTCCTGTGAATGCTTGTAAGTACCTTAAGGAACATTCAAAGGAAAGTGATTTTCTCTGAAACTACAGCATTTAGAAAGTGAAACAACACTCCATTCACTTCGCACAGTGAATTGAACTGTTGGAACAGACAGCTTCTCTTTCAGAGAAATGCATGTGAGTTTCCTGTGAATGCTTGTAAGTTGCTTAAGGCACTTTCAAAGGAAAGTGATTTTCTCTGAAAGGACAGTATTTAGAAAGTGAAGCAACACTCCATTCACTTCGCACAGTGAATTGAAGTGTTGAAACAGACAGCTTTGCTTTCATAGAAACGCATTTGAGTTTCCTGTGAATGCTTGTAAGTAGCTTAAGGAACTTTCAAAGGAGTGATTTTCTCTGAAACTACAGCATTTAGATAGTGAAGGAACACTCCATTCACTTTGCACAGTGAATTGAAGTGTTGGAACAGACTGCTTCTCTTTCAGAGAAATGCATGTGAGTTTCTTGTGAATGCTTGTAAGTTGCTTAAGACACTTTCAAAGGAAAGTGATTTTCTCTGAAAGGACAGCATTTAGTAAGTGAAGCAACACTCCATTCACTTCGCACAGTGAATTGAAGTGTTGGAACAGACAGCTTCTCTTTCAGAGAAATGCATGTGAGTTTCTTGTGAATGACTGAAAGTAGCTTAAAGAACTTTCAAAATAAAGTGATTTTCTCTGAAAGGACAGCATTTAGAAAGTGAAGCAACACTCCATTCACTTCGCACAGTGAATTGAAGTGTTGTAATAGACTGCTTCTCTTTCAGAGAAACGGATGTGAGTTTTTTGTGAATGCTTGTAAGTTGCTTAAGGCACTTTCAAAGGAAAGTGATTTTCTCTGAAAGGACAGCATTTAGAAAGTGAAGCAACACTCCATTCACTTCGCACAGTGAATTGAAGTGTTGGAACAGACTGCTTCTCTCTCAGAGTAACGCATGTGAATTTCTGTTGAATGCTTGTAAGTAGCTTAAAGCACTTTCAAAGGAAGTGATTTTCTCTGAAAGGACAGAATTTAGAAAGTGAAGCAACACTACATTCACTTCGCACAGTGAATTGAAGTGTTGGAACAGACAGCTTCTCTTCCATAGAAACGCATTTGAGTTTCCTGTGAATGCTTGTAAGTACCTTAAGGAACATTCAAAGGAAAGTGATTTTCTCTGAAACTACAGCATTTAGAAAGTGAAACAACACTCCATTCACTTCGCACAGTGAATTGAACTGTTGGAACAGACAGCTTCTCTTTCAGAGAAATGCATGTGAGTTTCCTGTGAATGCTTGTAAGTTGCTTAAGGCACTTTCAAAGGAAAGTGATTTTCTCTGAAATGACAGTATTTAGAAAGTGAAGCAACACTCCATTCACTTCGCACAGTGAATTGAAGTGTTGAAACAGACAGCTTTGCTTTCATAGAAACGCATTTGAGTTTCCTGTGAATGCTTGTAAGTAGCTTAAGGAACTTTCAAAGGAGTGATTTTCTCTGAAACTACAGCATTTAGATAGTGAAGGAACACTCCATTCCCTTTGCACAGTGAATTGAAGTGTTGGAACAGACAGCTTCTCTTTCAGAGAAATGCATGTGAGTTTCTTGTGAATGACTGAAAGTAGCTTAAAGAACTTTCAAAATAAAGTGATTTTCTCTGAAAGGACAGCATTTAGAAAGTGAAGCAACACTCCATTCACTTCGCACAGTGAATTGAAGTGTTGTAATAGACTGCTTCTCTTTCAGAGAAACGGATGTGAGTTTTTTGTGAATGCTTGTAAGTTGCTTAAGGCACTTTCAAAGGAAAGTGATTTTCTCTGAAAGGACAGCATTTAGAAAGTGAAGCAACACTCCATTCACTTCGCACAGTGAATTGAAGTGTTGGAACAGACTGCTTCTCTCTCAGAGTAACGCATGTGAATTTCTGTTGAATGCTTGTAAGTAGCTTAAAGCACTTTCAAAGGAAGTGATTTTCTCTGAAAGGACAGAATTTAGAAAGTGAAGCAACACTACATTCACTTCGCACAGTGAATTGAAGTGTTGGAACAGACAGCTTCTCTTCCATAGAAACGCATTTGAGTTTCCTGTGAATGCTTGTAAGTACCTTAAGGAACATTCAAAGGAAAGTGATTTTCTCTGAAACTACAGCATTTAGAAAGTGAAACAACACTCCATTCACTTCGCACAGTGAATTGAACTGTTGGAACAGACAGCTTCTCTTTCAGAGAAATGCATGTGAGTTTCCTGTGAATGCTTGTAAGTTGCTTAAGGCACTTTCAAAGGAAAGTGATTTTCTCTGAAAGGACAGTATTTAGAAAGTGAAGCAACACTCCATTCACTTCGCACAGTGAATTGAAGTGTTGAAACAGACAGCTTTGCTTTCATAGAAACGCATTTGAGTTTCCTGTGAATGCTTGTAAGTAGCTTAAGGAACTTTCAAAGGAGTGATTTTCTCTGAAACTACAGCATTTAGATAGTGAAGGAACACTCCATTCACTTTGCACAGTGAATTGAAGTGTTGGAACAGACTGCTTCTCTTTCAGAGAAATGCATGTGAGTTTCTTGTGAATGCTTGTAAGTTGCTTAAGACACTTTCAAAGGAAAGTGATTTTCTCTGAAAGGACAGCATTTAGTAAGTGAAGCAACACTCCATTCACTTCGCACAGTGAATTGAAGTGTTGGAACAGACAGCTTCTCTTTCAGAGAAATGCATGTGAGTTTCTTGTGAATGACTGAAAGTAGCTTAAAGAACTTTCAAAATAAAGTGATTTTCTCTGAAAGGACAGCATTTAGAAAGTGAAGCAACACTCCATTCACTTCGCACAGTGAATTGAAGTGTTGTAATAGACTGCTTCTCTTTCAGAGAAACGGATGTGAGTTTTTTGTGAATGCTTGTAAGTTGCTTAAGGCACTTTCAAAGGAAAGTGATTTTCTCTGAAAGGACAGCATTTAGAAAGTGAAGCAACACTCCATTCACTTCGCACAGTGAATTGAAGTGTTGGAACAGACTGCTTCTCTCTCAGAGTAACGCATGTGAATTTCTGTTGAATGCTTGTAAGTAGCTTAAAGCACTTTCAAAGGAAGTGATTTTCTCTGAAAGGACAGAATTTAGAAAGTGAAGCAACACTACATTCACTTCGCACAGTGAATTGAAGTGTTGGAACAGACAGCTTCTCTTCCATAGAAACGCATTTGAGTTTCCTGTGAATGCTTGTAAGTACCTTAAGGAACATTCAAAGGAAAGTGATTTTCTCTGAAACTACAGCATTTAGAAAGTGAAACAACACTCCATTCACTTCGCACAGTGAATTGAACTGTTGGAACAGACAGCTTCTCTTTCAGAGAAATGCATGTGAGTTTCCTGTGAATGCTTGTAAGTTGCTTAAGGCACTTTCAAAGGAAAGTGATTTTCTCTGAAATGACAGTATTTAGAAAGTGAAGCAACACTCCATTCACTTCGCACAGTGAATTGAAGTGTTGAAACAGACAGCTTTGCTTTCATAGAAACGCATTTGAGTTTCCTGTGAATGCTTGTAAGTAGCTTAAGGAACTTTCAAAGGAGTGATTTTCTCTGAAACTACAGCATTTAGATAGTGAAGGAACACTCCATTCCCTTTGCACAGTGAATTGAAGTGTTGGAACAGACAGCTTCTCTTTCAGAGAAATGCATGTGAGTTTCTTGTGAATGCTTGTAAGTTGCTTAAGACACTTTCAAAGGAAAGTGATTTTCTCTGAAAGGACAGCATTTAGTAAGTGAAGCAACACTCCATTCACTTCGCACAGTGAATTGAAGTGTTGGAACAGACAGCTTCTCTTTCAGAGAAATGCATGTGAGTTTCTTGTGAATGAATGAAAGTAGCTTAAGGCACATTCAAAGGAAAGTGATTTTCTCTGAAAGGACAGCATTTAGTAAGTGAAGCAACACTCCATTCACTTCGCACAGTGAATTGAAGTGTTGGAACAGACTGCATCGTTTTCAGAGAAATGCATTTGAATTTCTTGTGAATGCTTGGAAGTAGCCTAAGGCACTTTCAAAGGATAGTGATTTTCTCTGAAAGGACAGCATTTAGAAAGTGAAGCAACACGCCCTCACTTCGCACAGTGAATTGAAGTGTTGTAACAGATTGCTTCTGTTTTAGAGAAACGGATGTGAGTTTTTTTGTGAATGCTTGTAAGTAGCTTTAGGCACTTTCCAAGAAAAGTGATTTTCTCTGAAAGGACAGCATTTAGAAAGTGAAGCAACACTCCATTCACTTCGCACAGTGAATTGAAGTGTTGGAATAGACAGCTTCTCTTTCATAGAAACGCATATGAGTTTCCTGTGAATGCTTGTAAGTAGCTTAAGGAACTTTCAAAGAAAGTGATTTTCTCTGAACCTACAGCATTTAGAAAGTGAAGCAACACTCCATTCACTTCGCACAGTGAATTGAAGTGTTGGAACAGACAGCTTCTCTTTCAGAGAAATGCATGTGTGTTTCTTGTGAATGATTGAAAGTAGCTTAAGGAACTTTCAAAATAAAGTGATTTTCTCTGAAAGGACAGCATTTAGAAAGTGAAGCAACACTCCATTCACTTCGCACAGTGAATAGAAGTGCTGGAACAGACAGCTTCTCTTTCATAGAAACGCATGTGAGTTTCCAGTGAATGCTTGTAAGTAGCTTAAGGAACTTTCAAAGGAAAGTGATTTTCTCTGAAACGACAACATTTAGAAAGTGAAGGAACACTCCATTCACTTCGCACAGTGAATTGAAGTGTTGTAATAGACTGCTTCTTATTCAGAAAAACGGATGTGAGTTTTTTGTGAATGCTTGTAAGTAGCTTAAGGCACTTTCAAAGGAAAGTGATTTACTCTGAAAGGACAACATTTATAAAGTGAAGCAACACTCCATTCACTTCGCACAGTGAATTGAAGTGTTGGAACAGACAGCTTCTCTTTCATAGAAACGCATTTGAGTTTCCAGGGAATGCTTGTAAGTAGCTTAAGGAACTTTCAAAGGAAAGTGATTTTCTGTGAAACGACAACATTTAGAAAGTGAAGGAACACTCCATTCACTTCGCACAGTGAATTGAAGTGTTGTAATAGACTGCTTCTTATTCAGAAAAACGGATGTGAGTTTTTTGTGAATGCTTGTAAGTAGCTTAAGGCACTTTCAAAGGAAAGTGATTTACTCTGAAAGGACAGCATTTATAAAGTGAAGCAACACTCCATTCACTTCGCACAGTGAATTGAAGTGTTGGAGCAGACAGCTTTTCTTTCATAGAAACGCATATGAGTTTCCTGTGAATGCTTGTAAGTAGCTTAAGGAACTTTCAAAGGAAAGTGATTTTCTCTGAAACAACAGCATTTAGAATGTGAAGGAACACTCCATTCACTTCGCACAGTGAATTGAAGTGTTGAAACAGACAGCTTCTCTTTCAGAGAAATGCATGTGAGTTTCTTGTGAATGCTTGTAAGTAGCCTAAGGCACTTTCAAAGGAAAGTGATTTTCTCTGAAAGGACAGCATTTAGAAAGTGAAGCAACACTACATTCACTTCGCACAGTGAATTGAAGTATTGGAACAGACTACTTCTCTTTCAGAGAAACGCATGTGAATTGCTGTTGAATGCTTGTAAGTAGCTTAAGGCACTTAACAAGGAAAGTGATTTTCTCTGAAAGGACAGCATTTATAAAGTGAAGAAACACTCCATTCACTTCGCACAGTGAATTGAAGTGTTGGAACAGAAACTTCTCTTTCATAGAAACGCATTTGAGTTTTCTGTGATTGCTTGTAAGTAGCTTAAGGCACTTTCAAAGGAAAGTGATTTTCTCTGAAACTACAGCATTTAGAATGTGAAGGAACACTCCATTCACTTCGCACAGTGAATTGAAGTGTTGGAACAGACAGCTTCTTTTTCAGAGAAATGCATTTGAGTTTCTTGTGAATGCTTGGAAGTAGCCTAAGACACTTTCAAAGGAAAGTGATTTTCTCTGAAAGGACAGCATTTAGAAAGTGAAGCAACACTCCATTCACTTCGCACAGTGAATTGAAGTGTTGGAACAGACAGCTTCTATTTTGGAGAAATGGTTGTGAGTTTTTTGTGAATGCTTGTAAGTAGCTTAAGGCACTTTCAAAGGAAACTTATATTCTCTGAAAGGACAGCATTTAGAAAGTAAAGCCACACTCCATTCACTTAGCACAGTGAATTGAAGAATTGGAAGAGACTACTTCTCTTTCAGAGAAACGCATGTGAATTTCTGTTGAATGCTTGTAAGTAGCTTAAGGCACTTTCAAAGGAAAGTGATTTTCTCTGAAAGGACAGCATTTAGAAAGTGAAGGAACACTCCATTCACTTCGCACAGTGAATTGAAGTGTTGGAACAGACAACTTCTCTTTCATAGAAACGCATTTGAGTTTCCTGTGAATGCTTGTAAGTAGCTTAAGGCACTTTCAAAGGAAAGTGATTTTCTCTGAAACTACAGCATTTAGAATGTGAAGGAACACTCCATTCACTTCGCACAGTGAATTGAAGTGTTGGAACAGACAACTTCTCGTTCAGAGAAATGCATGTGAGTTTCTCGTGAATGCTTGTAAGTAGCCTAAGGCACTTTCAAAGGAAAGTGATTTTCTCTGAAAGGACAGCATTTAGAAAGTGAAGCAACAATCCATTCACTTCGCACAGTGAATTGAAGTATTGGAACAGACTACTTCTCTTTCAGAGAAACGCATGTGAATTTCTGTTGAATGCTTGTTAGTAACCTAAGGCACTTTCAAAGGAAAGTGATTTTCTCTGAAAGGACAGCATTTAGAAAGTGAAGCAACACTCCATTCACTTCGCACAGTGAATTCAAGTGTTTGAACAGACAACTTCTCTTTCATAGAAACGCATTTGTGTTTTCTGTGAATGCTTGTAAGTAGCCTAAGGCACTTTCAAAGGATAGTGATTTTCTCTGAAAGGACAGCATTTAGAAAGTGAAGCAACACGCCCTCACTTCGCACAGTGAATTGAAGTGTTGTAAAAGATTGCTTCTGTTTTAGAGAAACGGATGTGAGTTTTTTGTGAATGCTTGTAAGTAGCTTAAGGCACTTTCCAAGAAAAGTGATTTTCTCTGAAAGGACAGCATTTAGAAAGTGAAGCAACACTCCATTCACTTCGCACAGTGAATTGAAGTGTTGGAATAGACAGCTTCTCTTTCATAGAAACGCATATGAGTTTCCTGTGAATGCTTGTAAGTAGCTTAAGGAACTTTCAAAGGAAAGTGATTTTCTCTGAAACTACAGCATTTAGAAAGTGAAGCAACACTCCATTCACTTCGCACAGTGAATTGAAGTGTTGGAACAGACAGCTTCTCTTTCAGAGAAATGCATGTGAGTTTCTTGTGAATGATTGAAAGTAGCTTAAGGAACTTTCAAAATAAAGTGATTTTCTCTGAAAGGACAGCATTTAGAAAGTGAAGCAACACTCCATTCACTTCGCACAGTGAATAGAAGTGTTGGAACAGACAGCTTCTCTTTCATAGAAATGCATTTGAGTTTCCAGTGAATGCTTGTAAGTAGCTTAAGGAACTTTCAAAGGAAAGTGATTTTCTCTGAAACGACAACATTTAGAAACTGAAGGAACACTCCATTCACTTCGCACAGTGAATTGAAGTGTTGTAAAAGACTGCTTCTTATTCAGAAAAACGGATGTGAGTTTTTTGTGAATGCTTGTAAGTAGCTTAAGGCACTTTCAAAGGAAAGTGATTTACTCTGAAAGGACAACATTTATAAAGTGAAGCAACACTCCATTCACTTCGCACAGTGAATTGAAGTGTTGGAACAGACAGCTTCTCTTTCATAGAAACGCATTTGAGTTTCCAGGGAATGCTTGTAAGTAGCTTAAGGAACTTTCAAAGGAAAGTGATTTTCTCTGAAACGACAACATTTAGAAAGTGAAGGAACACTCCATTCACTTCGCACAGTGAATTGAAGTGTTGTAATAGACTGCTTCTTATTCAGAAAAACGGATGTGAGTTTTTTGTGAATTCTTGTAAGTAGCTTAAGGCACTTTCAAAGGAAAGTGATTTACTCTGAAAGGACAGCATTTATAAAGTGAAGCAACACTCCATTCACTTCGCACAGTGAATTGAAGTGTTGGAACAGACAGCTTTTCTTTCATAGAAACGCATTTGAGTTTCCTGTGAATGCTTGTAAGTAGCTTAAGGAACTTTCAAAGGAAAGTGATTTTCTCTGAAACTACAACATTTAGAATGTGAAGGAACGCTCCATTCACTTCGCACAGTGAATTGAAGTGTTGGAACAGACAGCTTCTTTTTCAGAGAAATACATTTGAGTTTCTTGCGAATGCTTGGAAGTAGCCTAAGGCACGTTCAAAGGAAAGTGATTTTCTCTGAAAGGACAGCATTTAGAAAGTGAAGCAACACTCCATTCACTTCGCACAGTGAATTGAAGTGTTGGAACAGACAGCTTTTCTTTCATAGAAACGCATTTGAGTTTCCTGTGAATGCTTGTAAGTAGCTTAAGGAACTTTCCAAGGAAAGTGATTTTCTCTGAAAGGACAGCATTTATAAAGTGAAGCAACACTCCATTCACTTCGCACAGTGAATTGAAGTGTTGGAACAGACAACTTCTCTTTCATAGAAACGCATTTGAGTTTCCTGTGAATGCTTGTAAGTAGCTTAAGGCACTTTCAAAGGAAAGTGATTTTCTCTGAAACTACAGCATTTAGAATGTGAAGCAACACTCCATTCACTTCGCACAGTGAATTGAAGTGTTGAAACAGACATCTTCTCTTTCAGAGAAATGTATGTGAGTTTCTTGTGAATGCTTGTAAGTAGCCTAAGGCACTTTCAAAGGAAAGTGATTTTCTCTGAAAGGACAGCATTTAGAAAGTGAAGCAACACTACATTCACTTCGCACAGTGAATTGAAGTATTGGAACAGACTACTTCTCTTTCAGAGAAACGCATGTGAATTTCTGTTGAATGCTTGTAATTAGCTTAAAGCACTTAACAAGGAAAGTGATTTTCTGTGAAAGGACAGCATTTATAAAGTGAAGCAACACTCCATTCACTTGGCACAGTGAATTGAAGTGTTGGAACAGACAACTTCTCTTTCATAGAAACGCATTTGAGTTTTCTGTGAATGCTTGTAAGTAGCTTAAGGCACTTTCAAAGGAAAGTGATTTTCTCTGAAACTACAGCATTTAGAATGTGAAGGAACACTCCATTCACTTCGCACAGTGAATTGAAGTGTTGGAACAGACAGCTTCTTTTTCAGAGAAATGCATTTGAGTTTCTTGTGAATGCTTGGAAGTAGCCTAAGGCACTTTCAAAGGAAAGTGATTTTCTCTGAAAGGACAGCATTTAGAAAGTGAAGCAACACTCCATTCACTTCGCATAGTGAATTGAAGTGTTGTAATAGACTGCTTCTCTTTCAGAGAAACGGATGTGAGTTTTTTGTGAATGCTTGTAAGTTGCTTAAGGCACTTTCAAAGGAAAGTGATTTTCTCTGAAAGGACAGCATTTAGAAAGTGAAGCAACACTCCATTCACTTCGCACAGTGAATTGAAGTGTTGGAACAGACAGCTTCTCTTTCAGAGAAATGCATGTGAGTTTCTTGTGAATGAGTGAAAGTAGCTTAAAGAACTTTCAAAATAAAGTGATTTTCTCTGAAAGGACAGCATTTAGAAAGTGAAGCAACACTCCATTCACTTCGCACAGTGAATTGAAGTGTTGTAATAGACTGCTTCTCTTTCAGAGAAACGGATGTGAGTTTTTTGTGAATGCTTGTAAGTTGCTTAAGGCACTTTCAAAGGAAAGTGATTTTCTCTGAAAGGACAGCATTTAGAAAGTGAAGCAACACTCCATTCACTTCGCACAGTGAATTGAAGTGTTGGAACAGACTCCTTCTCTTTCAGAGTAACGCATGTGAATTTCTGTTGAATGCTTGTAAGTAGCTTAAAGCACTTTCAAAGGAAGTGATTTTCTCTGAAAGGACAGAATTTAGAAAGTGAAGCAACACTACATTCACTTCGCACAGTGAATTGAAGTGTTGGAACAGACAGCTTCTCTTCCATAGAAACGCATTTGAGTTTCCTGTGAATGCTTGTAAGTACCTTAAGGAACATTCAAAGGAAAGTGATTTTCTCTGAAACTACAGCATTTAGAAAGTGAAACAACACTCCATTCACTTCGCACAGTGAATTGAAGTGTTGTATCAGACAGCTTCTCTTTCAGAGAAATGCATGTGAGTTTCCTGTGAATGCTTGTAAGTTGCTTAAGGCACTTTCAAAGGAAAGTGATTTTCTCTGAAAGGACAGCATTTAGTAAGTGAAGCAACACTCCATTCACTTCGCACAGTGAATTGAAGTGTTGGAACAGACTGCATCTTTTTCAGAGAAATACATTTGAATTTCTTGTGAATGCTTGGAAGTAGACTAAGGCACTTTCAAAGGATAGTGATTTTCTCTGAAAGGACAGCATTTAGAAAGTGAAGCATCACTCCATTCACTTCGCACAGTGAATTGAAGTGTTGTAATAGACTGCTTCTCTTTCAGAGAAACGGATGTGAGTTTTTTGTGAATGCTTGTAAGTTGCTTAAGGCACTTTCAAAGGAAAGTGATTTTCTCTGAAAGGACAGCATTTAGAAAGTGAAGCAACACTCCATTCACTTCGGACAGTGAATTGAAGTGTTGGAACAGACATCTTCTCTTTCAGAGAAATGCATGTGAGTTTCCTGTGAATGCTTGTAAGTTGCTTAAGGCACTTTCAAAGGAAAGTGATTTTCTCTGAAAGGACAGCATTTAGAAAATGAAGCAACACTCCATTCACTTCGCACAGTGAATTGAAGTGTTGAAACAAACAGCTTTGCTTTCATAGAAACGCATTTGAGTTTCCTGTGAACGCTTGCAAGTAGCTTAAGGAACTTTCAAAGGAAAGTGATTTTCTTTGAAACTACAGCATTTAGAAAGTGAAGGAACACTCCATTCACTTTGCACAGTGAATTATAGTGTTGGAACAGACAGCTTCTCTTTCAGAGAAATGCATGTGAGTTTCTTGTGAATGCTTGTAAGTAGCTTAAGACACTTTCAAAGGAAAGTGATTTTCTCTGAAAGGACAGCATTTAGAAAGTGAAGCAACACTCCATTCACTTCGCACAGTGAATTGAAGTGTTGTTACAGACTGCTTCTCTTTCAGAGAAACGGATGTGAGTTTTTTGTGAATGCTTGTAGGTAGCTTAAGGCACTTTCAAAGGAAAGTATTTTCTCTGAAAGGACAGCATTTAGAAAGTGAAGCAACACTCCATTCACTTCGCACAGTGAATTGAAGTGTTGGAACAGACAGCTTCTCTTTCATAGAAACGCATTTGAGATTCCAGTGAATGCTTGTAAGTAGCTTAAGGAACTTTCAAAGGAAAGTGATTTTCTCTGAAACTACAACATTTAGAAAGTGAAGGAACACTCCATTCACTTCGCACAGTGAATTGAAGTGCTGGAACAGACAGCTTCTCTTTCAGAGAAATGCATGTGAGTTTCTTGTGAATGCTTGTAAGTAGCCTAAGCCACTTTCAAAGGAAAGTGATTTTCTCTGAAAGGACACCATTTAGAAAGAGAAGCAACACTACATTCACTTCGCACAGTGAATTAAAGTATTGGAACAGACTACTACTCTTTCAGAGAAACGCATGTGAATTTCTGTTGAATGCTTGTAAGTAGCTTAAGGAACTTAACAAGGAAAGTGATTTTCTCTGAAAGGACAGCATTTATAAAGTGAAGCAACACTCCATTCACTTCGCACAGTGAATTGAAGTGTTGGAACAGACAACTTCTCTTTCATAGAAACGCATTTGAGTTTTCTGTGAATGCTTGTAAGTAGCTTAAGGCACTTTCAAAGGAAAGTGATTTTCTCTGAAAGGACAGCATTTAGAAAGTGAGGCAACACTCCATTCACTTCGCACAGTGAATTGAAGTGTTGTAATAGACTGCTTCTCTTTCAGAGAAACGGATGTGAGTTTTTTTGTGAATGCTTGTAAGTTGCTTAAGGCACTTTCAAAGGAAAGTGATTTTCTCTGAAAGGACAGCATTTAGAAAGTGAAGCAACACTCCATTCACTTCGCACAGTGAATTGAAGTGTTGGAACAGACTGCTTCTCTTTCAGAGTAACACATGTGAATTTCTGTTGAATGCTTGTAAGTAGCTTAAAGCACTTTCAAAGGAAGTGATTTTCTCTGAAAGGACAGAATTTAGAAAGTGAAGCAACACTACATTCACTTCGCACAGTGAATTGAAGTGTTGTAATAGACCGCTTCTCTTTCAGAGAAACGGATGTGAGTTTTTTGTGAATGCTTGTAAGTTGCTTAAGGCACTTTCAAAGGAAAGTGATTTTCTCTGAAAGGACAGCATTTAGAAAGTGAAGCAACACTCCATTCACTTCGCACAGTGAATTGAAGTGTTGGAACAGACAGCTTCTCTTTCAGAGAAATGCATGTGAGTTTCTTGTGAATGCTTGTAAGTTGCTTAAGGCACTTTCAAAGTAAAGTGATTTTCTCTGAAAGGACAGCATTTAGAAAGTGAAGCCACATTCCCTCACTTCGCACAGTGAATTGAAGTGTTGTAACAGATTGCTTCTGTTTTAGAGAAACGGATTGAGTTTTTTGTGAATGCTTGTAAGTAGCTTAAGGCACTTTCTAAGGAAAGTGATTTTCTCTGAAAGGACAGCATTTAGAAAGTGAAGCAACACTCCATTCACTTCTCACAGTGAATTGAATTGTTGGAACAGACAGCTTCTCTTTCATAGAAACGCATATGAGTTTCCTGTGAATGCTTGTAAGTAGCTTAAGGAACTTTCAAAGGAAAGTGATTTTCTCTGAAACTACAGCATTTAGAAAGTGAAGCAACACTCCATTCACTTCGAACAGTGAATTGAAGTGTTGGAACAGACAGCTTTTCTTTCAGAGAAATGCATGTGAGTTTCTTGTGAATGATTGAAATTAGCTTAAGGAACTTTCAAAATAAAGTGATTTTCTCTGAAAGGACAGCATTTAGAAAGTGAAGCAACACTCCTTTCACTTCGCACAGTGAATTGAAGTGTTGGAACAGACAGCTTCTCTTTCATAGAAACGCATTTGAGTTTCCAGTGAATGCTTGTAAGTAGCTTAAGGAACTTTCAAAGGAAAGTGATTTTCTCTGAAACGACAACATTTAGAAAGTGAAGGAACACTCCATTCACTTTGCACAGTGAATTGAAGTGTTGGAACAGACAGCTTCTCTTTCAGAGAAATGCATGTGAGTTTCTTGTGAATGCTTGTAAGGAGCTTAAGACACTTTCAAAGGAAAGTGATTTTCTCTGAAAGTACAGCATGTAGAAAGTGAAGCAACACTCCATTCACTTCGCACAGTGAATTGAAGTGTTGTTACAGACTGCTTCTCTTTCAGAGAAACGGATGTGAGTTTTTTGTGAATGCTTGTAGGTAGCTTAAGGAACTTTCAAAGGAAAGTGATTTTCTCTGAAAGGACAGAATTTATAAAGTGAAGCAACACTCCATTCACTTCGCACAGTGAATTGAAGTGTTGGAACAGACAGCTTCTCTTTCATAGAAACGCATTTGAGTTTCCAGTGAATGCTTGTAAGTAGCTTAAGGAACTTTCAAAGGAAAGTGATTTTCTCTGAAACTACAACATTTAGAAAGTGAAGGAACACTCCATTCACTTCGCACAGTGAATTGAAGTGCTGGAACAGACAGCTTCTCTTTCAGAGAAATGCATGTGAGTTTCTTGTGAATGCTTGTAAGTAGCCTAAGGCACTTTCAAAGGAAAGTGATTTTCTCTGAAAGGACGTCATTTAGAAAGTGAAGCAACACTACATTCACTTCGCACAGTGAATTGAAGTATTGGAACAGACTACTTCTCTTTCAGAGAAACGCATGTGAATTTCTGTTGAATGCTTGTAATTAGCTTAAAGCACTTAACAAGGAAAGGGATTTTCTCTGAAAGGACAGCATTTATAAAGTGAAGCAACACTCCATTCACTTCGCACAGTGAATTGAAGTGTTGGAACAGACAACTTCTCTTTCATAGAAACGCATTTGAGTTTTCTGTGAATGCTTGTAAGTAGCTTAAGGCACTTTCAAAGGAAAGTGATTTTCTCTGAAACTACAGCATTTAGAATGTGAAGGAACACTCCATTCACATCGCACAGTGAATTGAAGTGTTGGAACAGACAGCTTCTTTTTCAGAGAAATGCATTTGAGTTTCTTTTGAATGCTTGGAAGTAGCCTAAGGCACTTTCAAAGGAAAGTGATTTTCTCTGAAAGGACAGCATTTAGAAAGTGAAGCAACACTCCATTCACTTCGCACAGTGAATTGAAATGTTGTAATAGACTGCTTCTCTTTCAGAGAAACGGATGTGAGTTTTTTGTGAATGCTTGTAAGTTGCTTAAGGCACTTTCAAAGGAAAGTGATTTTCTCTGAAAGGACAGCATTTAGAAAGTGAAGCAACACTCCATTCACTTCGCACAGTGAATTGAAGTGTTGGAACAGACAGCTTCTCTTTCAGAGAAATGCATGTGAGTTTCTTGTGAATGACTGAAAGTAGCTTAAAGAACTTTCAAAATAAAGTGATTTTCTCTGAAAGGACAGCATTTAGAAAGTGAAGCAACACTCCATTCACTTCGCACAGTGAATTGAAGTGTTGTAATAGACTGCTTCTCTTTCAGAGAAACGGATGTGAGTTTTTTGTGAATGCTTGTAAGTTGCTTAAGGCACTTTCAAAGGAAAGTGATTTTCTCTGAAAGGACAGCATTTAGAAAGTGAAGCAACACTCCATTCACTTCGCACAGTGAATTGAAGTGTTGGAACAGAATGCTTCTCTCTCAGAGTAACGCATGTGAATTTCTGTTGAATGCTTGTAAGTAGCTTAAAGCACTTTCAAAGGAAGTGATTTTCTCTGAAAGGACAGAATTTAGAAAGTGAAGCAACACTACATTCACTTCGCACAGTGAATTGAAGTGTTGGAACAGACAGCTTCTCTTCCATAGAAACGCATTTGAGTTTCCTGTGAATGCTTGTAAGTACCTTAAGGAACATTCAAAGGAAAGTGATTTTCTCTGAAACTACAGCATTTAGAAAGTGAAACAACACTCCATTCACTTCGCACAGTGAATTGAACTGTTGGAACAGACAGCTTCTCTTTCAGAGAAATGCATGTGAGTTTCCTGTGAATGCTTGTAAGTTGCTTAAGGCACTTTCAAAGGAAAGTGATTTTCTCTGAAAGGACAGTATTTAGAAAGTGAAGCAACACTCCATTCACTTCGCACAGTGATTTGAAGTGTTGAAACAGACAGCTTTGCTTTCATAGAAACGCATTTGAGTTTCCTGTGAATGCTTGTAAGTAGCTTAAGGAACTTTCAAAGGAGTGATTTTCTCTGAAACTACAGCATTTAGATAGTGAAGGAACACTCCATTCACTTTGCACAGTGAATTGAAGTGTTGGAACAGACTGCTTCTCTTTCAGAGAAATGCATGTGAGTTTCTTGTGAATGCTTGTAAGTTGCTTAAGACACTTTCAAAGGAAAGTGATTTTCTCTGAAAGGACAGCATTTAGTAAGTGAAGCAACACTCCATTCACTTCGCACAGTGAATTGAAGTGTTGGAACAGACAGCTTCTCTTTCAGAGAAATGCATGTGAGTTTCTTGTGAATGATTGAATGTAGCTTAAGGCACATTCAAAGGAAAGTGATTTTCTCTGAAAGGACAGCATTTAGTAAGTGAAGCAACACTCCATTCACTTCGCACAGTGAATTGAAGTGTTGGAACAGACTGCATCGTTTTCAGAGAAATGCATTTGAATTTCTTGTGAATGCTTGGAAGTAGCCTAAGGCACTTTCAAAGGATAGTGATTTTCTCTGAAAGGACAGCATTTAGAAAGTGAAGCAACACGCCCTCACTTCGCACAGTGAATTGAAGTGTTGTAACAGATTGCTTCTGTTTTAGAGAAACGGATGTGAGTTTTTTGTGAATGCTTGTAAGTAGCTTAAGGCACTTTCCAAGAAAAGTGATTTTCTCTGAAAGGACAGCATTTAGAAAGTGAAGCAACACTCCATTCACTTCGCACAGTGAATTGAAGTGTTGGAATAGACAGCTTCTCTTTCATAGAAACGCATATGAGTTTCCTGTGAATGCTTGTAAGTAGCTTAAGGAACTTTCAAATAAAGTGATTTTCTCTGAAACTACAGCATTTAGAAAGTGAAGCAACACTCCATTCACTTCGCACAGTGAATTGAAGTGTTGGAACAGACAGCTTCTCTTTCAGAGAAATGCATGTGTGTTTCTTGTGAATGATTGAAAGTAGCTTAAGGAACTTTCAAAATAAAGTGATTTTCTCTGAAAGGACAGCATTTAGAAAGTGAAGCAACACTCCATTCACTTCGCACAGTGAATAGAAGTGCTGGAACAGACAGCTTCTCTTTCATAGAAACGCATGTGAGTTTCCAGTGAATGCTTGTAAGTAGCTTAAGGAACTTTCAAAGGAAAGTGATTTTCTCTGAAACGACAACATTTAGAAAGTGAAGGAACACTCCATTCACTTCGCACAGTGAATTGAAGTGTTGTAATAGACTGCTTCTTATTCAGAAAAACGGATGTGAGTTTTTTGTGAATGCTTGTAAGTAGCTTAAGGCACTTTCAAAGAAAGTGATTTACTCTGAAAGGACAACATTTATAAAGTGAAGCAACACTCCATTCACTTCGCACAGTGAATTGAAGTGTTGGAACAGACAGCTTCTCTTTCATAGAAACGCATTTGAGTTTCCAGGGAATGCTTGTAAGTAGCTTAAGGAACTTTCAAAGGAAAGTGATTTTCTCTGAAACGACAACATTTAGAAAGTGAAGGAACACTCCATTCACTTCGCACAGTGAATTGAAGTGTTGTAATAGACTGCTTCTTATTCAGAAAAACGGATGTGAGTTTTTTGTGAATGCTTGTAAGTAGCTTAAGGCACTTTCAAAGGAAAGTGATTTACTCTGAAAGGACAGCATTTATAAAGTGAAGCAACACTCCATTCACTTCGCACAGTGAATTGAAGTGTTGGAGCAGACAGCTTTTCTTTCATAGAAACGCATTTGAGTTTCCTGTGAATGCTTGTAAGTAGCTTAACGAACTTTCAAAGGAAAGTGATTTTCTCTGAAACAACAGCATTTAGAATGTGAAGGAACACTCCATTCACTTCGCACAGTGAATTGAAGTGTTGAAACAGACAGCTTCTCTTTCAGAGAAATGCATGTGAGTTTCTTGTGAATGCTTGTAAGTAGCCTAAGCCACTTTCAAAGGAAAGTGATTTTCTCTGAAAGGACAGCATTTAGAAAGTGAAGCAACACTACATTCACTTCGCACAGTGAATTGAAGTATTGGAACAGACTACTTCTCTTTCAGAGAAACGCATGTGAATTGCTGTTGAATGCTTGTAAGTAGCTTAAGGCACTTAACAAGGAAAGTGATTTTCTCTGAAAGGACAGCATTTATAAAGTGAAGAAACACTCCATTCACTCGCACAGTGAATTGAAGTGTTGGAACAGAAACTTCTCTTTCATAGAAACGCATTTGAGTTTTCTGTGATTGCTTGTAAGTAGCTTAAGGCACTTTCAAAGGAAAGTGATTTTCTCTGAAACTACAGCATTTAGAATGTGAAGGAACACTCCATTCACTTCGCACAGTGAATTGAAGTGTTGGAACAGACAGCTTCTTTTTCAGAGAAATGCATTTGAGTTTCTTGTGAATGCTTGGAAGTAGCCTAAGACACTTTCAAAGGAAAGTGATTTTCTCTGAAAGGACAGCATTTAGAAAGTGAAGCAACACTCCATTCACTTCGTACAGTGAATTGAAGTGTTGGAACAGACAGCTTCTATTTTGGAGAAATGGTTGTGAGTGTTTTGTGAATGCTTGTAAGTAGCTTAAGGCACTTTCAAAGGAAACTTATATTCTCTGAAAGGACAGCATTTAGAAAGTAAAGCCACACTCCATTCACTTAGCACAGTGAATTGAAGAATTGGAAGAGACTACTTCTCTTTCAGAGAAACGCATGTGAATTTCTGTTGAATGCTTGTAAGTAGCCCAAGGCACTTTCAAAGGAAAGTGATTTTCTCTGAAAGGACAGCATTTAGAAAGTGAAGGAACACTCCATTCACTTCGCACAGTGAATTGAAGTGTTGGAACAGACAACTTCTCTTTCATAGAAACGCATTTGAGTTTCCTGTGAATGCTTGTAAGTAGCTTAAGGCACTTTCAAAGGAAAGTGATTTTCTCTGAAACTACAGCATTTAGAATGTGAAGGAACACTCCATTCACTTCGCACAGTGAATTGAAGTGTTGGAACAGACAACTTCTCGTTCAGAGAAATGCATGTGAGTTTCTCGTGAATGCTTGTAAGTAGCCTAAGGCACTTTCAAAGGAAAGTGATTTTCTCTGAAAGGACAGCATTTAGAAAGTGAAGCAACAATCCATTCACTTCGCACAGTGAATTGAAGTATTGGAACAGACTACTTCTCTTTCAGAGAAACGCATGTGAATTTCTGTTGAATGCTTGTAAGTAACCTAAGGCACTTTCAAAGGAAAGTGATTTTCTCTGAAAGGACAGCATTTAGAAAGTGAAGCAACACTCCATTCACTTCGCACAGTGAATTCAAGTGTTTGAACAGACAACTTCTCTTTCATAGAAACGCATTTGTGTTTTCTGTGAATGCTTGTAAGTAGCTTAAGGCACTTTCAAAGGAAAGTGATTTTCTCTGAAACTACAGCATTTAGAATGTGAAGGAACACTCCATTCACTTCGCACAGTGAATTGAAGTGTTGGAACAGACAGCTTCTCTTTCATAGAAACGCATTTGATTTTCCCGTGAATGCTTGTAAGTAGCTTAAGGAACTTTCAAAGAAAGTGATTTTCTCTGAAACTACAGCATTTAGAAAGTGAAGCAACACTCCATTCACTTCGCACAGCTAATTGAAGTGTTGGAACAGACTGCTTCTCTTACATAGAAACGCATGTGAATTTCTGTTGAATGCTTGTAAGTAGCTGAAGGCACTTTCAAAGGAAAGATTTCCTCTGAAATTAAAGCATTTAGAAAGTGAAGCAATACTCAATTCACTTCGCTCAGTGAATTGAAGTGTTGGAAAAGACTGCTTCTCTTTCAGAGAAATGGATGTGAGTTTTTTGTGAATGATTGTAAGTAGCTTAAGGCACTTTCAAAGGAAAGTTATATTCTCTGAAAGGACAGCATTTAGAAAGTGAAGCAACACTCCATTACCTTCGCACAGTGAATTGAAGTGTTAGAACAGACTGCTTCTGTTTTAGAGAAATGGATGTGAGTTTTTTGTGAATGCTTGTAAGTAGCTTAAGGCACTTTCAAAGGAAAGTGATTTTCTCTGAAAGGACATCATTTAGAAAGTGAAGCAACACTCCATTCACTTCGCACAGTGAATTGAAGTGTTGGAACAGACAGCTTCTCTTTCATAGAAACGCATTTGAGTTTACTGTGAATGCTTGTAAGTAGCTTCAGGAACTTTCAAAGGAAAGTGATTTTCTCTGAAACTACAACATTTAGAAAGTGAAGGAACACTCCATTCACCTCGCACAGTGAATTGAAGTGTTGTAATAGACTGCTTCTCATTCAGAGAAACGGATGTGAGTTTTTTGTGATAGCTTGTCAGTAGCTTTAGGCACTTTCAAAGGAAAGTGATTTACTCTGAAAGGAGAGCATTTATAAAGTGAAGCAACACTCCATTCACTTCGCACAGTGAACTGAAGTGTTGGAAGAGACTGCTTCTCTTACAAAGAAACGCATGTGAATTTCTGTTGAATGTTTGTAAGTAGCTGAAGGCACTTTCAAAGGAAGTGATTTTCTCTGAAATTACAGCATTTAGAAAGTGAAGCAATACTCCATTCACTTCGCACAGTTAATTGAAGTGTTGGAACAGACTGCTTCTCTTTCAGAGAAATGGATGTGAGTTTTTTGTAAATGCTTGTAAGTAGCTTAAGGCACTTTCAAAGGAAACTTATATTCTCTGAAAGGACAGCATTTAGAAAGTGAAGCAACACTCCATTCACTTCGCACAGTGAATTGAAGAATTGGAAGAGACTACTTCTCTTTCAGAGAAACGCATGTGAATTTCTGTTGAATGCTTGTAAGTAGCTTAAGGCACTTTCAAAGGAAAGTGATTTTCTCTGAAAGGACAGCATTTAGAAAGTGAAGGAACACTCCATTCACTTCGCACAGTGAATTGAAGTGTTGGAACAGACAACTTCTCTTTCATAGAAACGCATTTGAGTTTCCTGTGAATGCTTGTAAGTAGCTTAAGGCACTTTCAAAGGAAAGTGATTTTCTCTGAAACTACAGCATTTAGAATGTGAAGGAACACTCCATTCACTTCGCACAGTGAATTGAAGTGTTGGAACAGACAACTTCTCGTTCAGAGAAATGCATGTGAGTTTCTCGTGAATGCTTGTAAGTAGCCTAAGGCACTTTCAAAGGAAAGTGATTTTCTCTGAAAGGACAGCATTTAGAAAGTGAAGCAACAATCCATTCACTTCGCACAGTGAATTGAAGTATTGGAACAGACTACTTCTCTTTCAGAGAAACGCATGTGAATTTCTGTTGAATGCTTGTAAGTAACCTAAGGCACTTTCAAAGGAAAGTGATTTTCTCTGAAAGGACAGCATTTAGAAAGTGAAGCAACACTCCATTCACTTCGCACAGTGAATTCAAGTGTTTGAACAGACAACTTCTCTTTCATAGAAACGCATTTGTGTTTTCTGTGAATGCTTGTAAGTAGCTTAAGGCACTTTCAAAGGAAAGTGATTTTCTCTGAAACTACAGCATTTAGAATGTGAAGGAACACTCCATTCACTTCGCACAGTGAATTGAAGTGTTGGAACAGACAGCTTCTCTTTCATAGAAACGCATTTGATTTTCCCGTGAATGCTTGTAAGTAGCTTAAGGAACTTTCAAAGAAAGTGATTTTCTCTGAAACTACAGCATTTAGAAAGTGAAGCAACACTCCATTCACTTCGCACAGCTAATTGAAGTGTTGGAACAGACTGCTTCTCTTACATAGAAACGCATGTGAATTTCTGTTGAATGCTTGTAAGTAGCTGAAGGCACTGTCAAAGGAAAGATTTTCTCTGAAATTAAAGCATTTAGAAAGTGAAGCAATACTCAATTCACTTCGCTCAGTAAATTGAAGTGTTGGAAAAGACTGCTTCTCTTTCAGAGAAATGGATGTGAGTTTTTTGTGAATGATTGTAAGTAGCTTAAGGCACTTTCAAAGGAAAGTTATATTCTCTGAAAGGACAGCATTTAGAAAGTGAAGCAACACTCCATTACCTTCGCACAGTGAATTGAAGTGTTAGAACAGACTGCTTCTGTTTTAGAGAAATGGATGTGAGTTTTTTGTGAATGCTTGTAAGTAGCTTAAGGCACTTTCAAAGGAAAGTGATTTTCTCTGAAAGGACATCATTTAGAAAGTGAAGCAACACTCCATTCACTTCGCACAGTGAATTGAAGTGTTGGAACAGACAGCTTCTCTTTCATAGAAACGCATTTGAGTTTACTGTGAATGCTTGTAAGTAGCTTCAGGAACTTTCAAAGGAAAGTGATTTTCTCTGAAACTACAACATTTAGAAAGTGAAGGAACACTCCATTCACCTCGCACAGTGAATTGAAGTGTTGTAATAGACTGCTTCTCATTCAGAGAAACGGATGTGAGTTTTTTGTGATAGCTTGTCAGTAGCTTTAGGCACTTTCAAAGGAAAGTGATTTACTCTGAAAGGAGAGCATTTATAAAGTGAAGCAACACTCCATTCACTTCGCACAGTGAACTGAAGTGTTGGAAGAGACTGCTTCTCTTACAAAGAAACGCATGTGAATTTCTGTTGAATGTTTGTAAGTAGCTGAAGGCACTTTCAAAGGAAGTGATTTTCTCTGAAATTACAGCATTTAGAAAGTGAAGCAATACTCCATTCACTTCGCACAGTTAATTGAAGTGTTGGAACAGACTGCTTCTCTTTCAGAGAAATGGATATGAGTTTTTTGTAAATGCTTGTAAGTAGCTTAAGGCACTTTCAAAGGAAACTTATATTCTCTGAAAGGACAGCATTTAGAAAGTGAAGCAACACTCCATTCACTTCGCACAGTGAATTGAAGAATTGGAAGAGACTACTTCTCTTTCAGCGAAACGCATGTGAATTTCTGTTGAATGCTTGTAAGTAGCTTAAGGCACTTTCAAAGGAAAGTGATTTTCTCTGAAAGGACAGCATTTAGAAAGTGAAGGAACACTCCATTCACTTCGCACAGTGAATTGAAGTGTTGGAACAGACAACTTCTCTTTCATAGAAAAGCATTTGAGTTTCCTGTGAATGCTTGTAAGTAGCTTAAGGCACTTTAAAAGGAAAGTGATTTTCTCTGAAACTACAGCATTTAGAATGTGAAGGAACACTCCATTCACTTCGCACAGTGAATTGAAGTGTTGGAACAGACAGCTTCTCTTTCAGAGAAATGCATGTGAGTTTCTTGTGAATGCTTGTAAGTAGCCTAAGGCACTTTCAAAGGAAAGTGATTTTCTCTGAAAGGACAGCATTTAGAAAGTGAAGTAACACTCCATTCACTTCGCACAGTGAATTGAAGTATTGGAACAGACTACTTCTCTTTCAGAGAAACGCATGTGAATTTCTGTTGAATGCTTGTAAGTAGCCCAAGGCACTTTCAAAGGAAAGTGATTTTCTCTGAAAGGACAGCATTTAGAAAGTGAAGCAACACTCCATTCACTTCGCACAGTGAATTCAAGTGTTCGAACAGACAACTTCTCTTTCATAGAAACACATTTGTGTTTTCTGTGATTGCTTGTAAGTAGCTTAAGGCACTTTCAAAGGAAAGTGATTTTCTCTGAAACTACAGCATTTAGAATGTGAAGGAACACTCCATTCACTTCGCACAGTGAATTGAAGTGTTGGAACAGACAGCTTCTTTTTCAGAGAAATGCATTTGAGTTTCTTGTGAATGCTTGGAAGTAGCCTAAGACACTTTCAAAGGAAAGTGATTTTCTCTGAAAGGACAGCATTTAGAAAGTGAAGCAACACTCCATTCACTTCGCACAGTGAATTGAAGTGTTGGAACAGACAGCTTCTATTTTGGAGAAATGGTTGTGAGTTTTTTGTGAATGCTTGTAAGTAGCTTAAGGCACTTTCAAAGGAAACTTATATTCTCTGAAAGGACAGCATTTAGAAAGTGAAGCCACACTCCATTCACTTAGCACAGTGAATTGAAGAATTGGAAGAGACTACTTCTCTTTCAGAGAAACGCATGTGAATTTCTGTTGAATGCTTGTAAGTAGCTTAAGGCACTTTCAAAGGAAAGTGATTTTTTCTGAAAGGACAGCATTTATAAAGTGAAGCAACACTCCATTCACTTCGCACAGTGAATTGAAGTGTTGGAACAGACAACTTCTCTTTCATAGAAACGCATTTGAGTTTCCTGTGAATGCTTGTAAGTAGCTTAAGGCACTTTCAAAGGAAAGTGATTTTCTCTGAAACTACAGCATTTAGAATGTGAAGGAACACTCCATTCACTTCGCACAGTGAATTGAAGTGTTGGAACAGACAACTTCTCGTTCAGAGAAATGCATGTGATTTTCTCGTGAATGCTTGTAAGTAGCCTAAGGCACTTTCAAAGGAAAGTGATTTTCTCTGAAAGGACAGCATTTAGAAAGTGAAGCAACAATCCATTCACTTCGCACAGTGAATTGAAGTATTGGAACAGACTACTTCTCTTTCAGAGAAACGCATGTGAATTTCTGTTGAATGCTTGTAAGTAACCTAAGGCACTTTCAAAGGAAAGTGATTTTCTCTGAAAGGACAGCATTTAGAAAGTGAAGCAACACTCCATTCACTTCGCACAGTGAATTCAAGTGTTTGAACAGACAACTTCTCTTTCATAGAAAGGCATTTGTGTTTTCTGTGAATGCTTGTAAGTAGCTTAAGGCACTTTCAAAGGAAAGTGATTTTCTCTGAAACTACAGCATTTAGAATGTGAAGGAACACTCCATTCACTTCGCACAGTGAATTGAAGTGTTGGAACAGACAGCTTCTCTTTCATAGAAACGCATTTGATTTTCCCGTGAATGCTTGTAAGTAGCTTAAGGAACTTTCAAAGAAAGTGATTTTCTCTGAAACTACAGCATTTAGAAAGTGAAGCAACACTCCATTCACTTCGCACAGCTAATTGAAGTGTTGGAACAGACTGCTTCTCTTACATAGAAACGCATGTGAATTTCTGTTGAATGCTTGTAAGTAGCTGAAAGCACTTTCAAAGGAAAGATTTTCTCTGAAATTAAAGCATTTAGAAAGTGAAGCAATACTCAATTCACTTCGCTCAGTGAATTGAAGTGTTGGAAAAGACTGCTTCTCTTTCAGAGAAATGGATGTGAGTTTTTTGTGAATGATTGTAAGTAGCTTAAGGCACTTTCAAAGGAAAGTTATATTCTCTGAAAGGACAGCATTTAGAAAGTGAAGCAACACTCCATTACCTTCGCACAGTGAATTGAAGTGTTAGAACAGACTACTTCTGTTTTAGAGAAATGGATGTGAGTTTTTTGTGAATGCTTGTAAGTAGCTTAAGGCACTTTCAAAGGAAAGTGATTTTCTCTGAAAGGACATCATTTAGAAAGTGAAGCAACTCTCCATTCACTTCGCACAGTGAATTGAAGTGTTGGAACAGACAGCTTCTCTTTCATAGAAACGCATTTGAGTTTCCTGTGAATGCTTGTAAGTAGCTTCAGGAACTTTCAAAGGAAAGTGATTTTCTCTGAAACTACAACATTTAGAAAGTGAAGGAACACTCCATTCACCTCGCACAGTGAATTGAAGTGTTGTAATAGACTGCTTCTCATTCAGAGAAACGGATGTGAGTTTTTTGTGATAGCTTGTCAGTAGCTTTAGGCACGTTCAAAGGAAAGTGATTTACTCTGAAAGGAGAGCATTTATAAAGTGAAGCAACACTCCATTCACTTCGCACAGTGAACTGAAGTGTTGGAAGAGACTGCTTCTCTTACAAAGAAACGCATGTGAATTTCTGTTGAATGTTTGTAAGTAGCTGAAGGCACTTTCAAAGGAAGTGATTTTCTCTGAAATTACAGCATTTAGAAAGTGAAGCAATACTCCATTCACTTCGCACAGTTAATTGAAGTGTTGGAACAGACTGCTTCTCTTTCAGAGAAATGGATGTGAGTTTTTTGTAAATGCTTGTAAGTAGCTTAAGGCACTTTCAAAGGAAACTTATATTCTCTGAAAGGACAGCATTTAGAAAGTGAAGCAACACTCCATTCACTTCGCACAGTGAATTGAAGAATTGGAAGAGACTACTTCTCTTTCAGAGAAACGCATGTGAATTTCTGTTGAATGCTTGTAAGTAGCTTAAGGCACTTTCAAAGGAAAGTGATTTTCTCTGAAAGGACAGCATTTAGAAAGTGAAGGAACACTCCATTCACTTCGCACAGTGAATTGAAGTGTTGGAACAGACAACTTCTCTTTCATAGAAAAGCATTTGAGTTTCCTGTGAATGCTTGTAAGTAGCTTAAGGCACTTTCAAAGGAAAGTGATTTTCTCTGAAACTACAGCATTTAGAATGTGAAGGAACACTCCATTCACTTCGCACAGTGAATTGAAGTGTTGGAACAGACAGCTTCTCTTTCAGAGAAATGCATGTGAGTTTCTTGTGAATGCTTGTAAGTAGCCTAAGGCACTTTCAAAGGAAAGTGATTTTCTCTGAAAGGACAGCATTTAGAAAGTGAAGTAACACTCCATTCACTTCGCACAGTGAATTGAAGTATTGGAACAGACTACTTCTCTTTCAGAGAAACGCATGTGAATTTCTGTTGAATGCTTGTAAGTAGCCCAAGGCACTTTCAAAGGAAAGTGATTTTGTCTGAAAGGACAGCATTTAGAAAGTGAAGCAACACTCCATTCACTTCGCACAGTGAATTCAAGTGTTCGAACAGACAACTTCTCTTTCATAGAAACGCATTTGTGTTTTCTGTGAATGCTTGTAAGTAGCTTAAGGCACTTTCAAAGGAAAGTGATTTTCTCTGAAACTACAGCATTTAGAATGTGAAGGAACACTCCATTCACTTCGCACAGTGAACTGAAGTGTTGGAACAGACAGCTTCTCTTTCATAGAAACGCATTTGAGTTTCCCGTGAATGCTTGTAAGTAGCATAAGGAACTTTCAAAGAAAGTGATTTTCTCTGAAACTACAGCATTTAGAAAGTGAAGCAACACTCCATTCACTTCGCACAGTGAATTGAAGTGTTGGAACAGACTGCTTCTCTTTCAGAGAAATGCATGTGAGTTTCTTGTGAATGCTTGTAAGTAGCTTAAGGCACTTTCAAAGGAAAGTGATTTTATCTGAAAGGACAGCATTTAGAAAGTGAAGCAACACTCCATTCACGTCGCACAGTGAATTGAAGTGTTGTAATAGACTGCTTCTCTTTCAGAGTAACGGATGTGAGTATTTTGTGAATGCTTGTGAGTAGCTTAAGGCACTTTCAAAGGAAAGTGATTTTCTCTGAAAGGACAGCATTTAGAAAGTGAAGCAACACTCCATTCACTTCGCACAGTTAATTGAAGTGTTGGAACAGACAGCTTCTCTTTCATAGAAACGCATTTGAGTTTCCTGTGAATGCTTGTAAGTAGCTTCAGGAACATTATAAGAAAGTGATTTTCTATGAAACTACAGTATTTAGAAACTGAAGCAACACTCCATTCACTTCGCACAGTGAATTGAATTGTTGGAACAGACAGCTTCTCTTTCAGAGAAATGCATGTGAGTTTCTTGTGAATGCTTGTAAGTAGCCTAAGGCACTATCAAAGGAAAGTGATTTTCTCTGAAAGGAGAGCATTTAGAAAGTGAAGCAACACTCCATTCCCTTCGCACAGTGAATTGAAGTGTTGTTACAGACTGCTTCTGTTTTAGAGAAACGGTTGTGAGTTTTTTGTGAATGCTTGTAAGTAGCTTAAGGCCCTTTCAAAGGAAAGTGATTTTCTCTGAAAGGACAGCATTTAGAAAGTGAAGGAACACTCCATTCACTTCGCACAATGAATTGAAGTGTTGTAATAGACTGCTTCTCATTCAGAGAAACGGATGTGAGTTTTTTGTGAATGCTTGTAAGTAGCTTAAGGCACTTTCAAAGGAAAGTGATTTTCTCTGAAAGGACAGCATTTAGAAAGTGAAGGAACACTCCATTCACTTCGCACAGTGAATTGAAGTGTTGGAACAGACAGCTTCTCTTTCAGAGAAATGCATGAGAGTTTCTTGTGAATCATTGAAAGTATCTTAAGGAACTTTCAAAATAAAGTGATTTTCTCTGAAAGGACAGCATTTAGAAAGTGAAGCAACACTCCATTCACTTCGCACAGTGAATTGAAGTGTTGGAACAGACAACTTCTCTTTCATAGAAACGCATTTGAGTTTTCTGTGAATGCTTGTAAGTAGCTTAAGGCACTTTCAAAGGAAAGTGATTTTCTCTGAAAGGACAGCATTTAGAAAGTGAAGCAACACTCCATTCACTTCGCACAGTGAATTGAAGTGTTGTAATAGACTGCTTTTCTTTCAGAGAAACGGATGTGAGTTTTTTGTGAATGCTTGTAAGTTGCTTAAGGCACTTTCAAAGGAAAGTGATTTTCACTAAAAGGAGAGCATTTAGAAAGTGAAGCAACACTCCATTCACTTCGCACAGTGAATTGAAGTGTTTGAACAGACAGCTTCTCTTTCAGAGAAATGCATGTGAGTTTCTTGTGAATGATTGAAAGTAGCTTAAAGAACTTTCAAAATAAAGTGATTTTCTCTGAAAGAACAGCATTTAGAAAGTGAAGCAACAATCCATTCACTTCGCACAGTGAATTGAAGTGTTGTAATAGACTGCTTCTCTTTCAGAGAAACGGATGTGAGTTTTTTGTGAATGCTTGTAAGTTGCTTAAGGCACTTTCAAAGGAAATTGATTTTCTCTGAAAGGACAGCATTTAGAAAGTGAAGCAACACTCCATTCACTTCACACAGTGAATTGAAGTGTTGGAACAGACTGCTTCTCTTTCAGAGTAACGCATGTGAATTTCTATTGAATCCTTGTAAGTAGCTTAAAGCACTTTCAAAGGAAGTGATTTTCTCTGAAAGGACAGAATTTAGAAAGTGAAGCAACACTACATTCACTTCGCACAGTGAATTGATGTGTTGGAACAGACAGCTTCTCTTTCAGAGAAATGCATGTGAGTTTTTTGTGAATGCTTGTAAGTTGCTTAAGGCACTTTAAAAGGAAAGTGATTTTCTCTGAAAGGACAGCATTTAGAAAGTGAAGCAACATTCCCTCACTTCGCACAGTGAATTGAAGTGTTGTAACAGATTGCTTCTGTTTTAGAGAAACGGATGTGAGTTTTTTGTGAATGCTTGTAAGTAGCTTAAGGCACTTTCAAAGGAAAGTGATTTTCTCTGAAAGGACAGCATTTAGAAAGTGAAGCAACACTCCATTCACTTCTCACAGTGAATTGAATTGTTGGAACAGACAGCTTCTCTTTCATAGAAACGCATATGAGTTTCCTGTGAATGCTTGTAAGTAGCTTAAGGAACTTTCAAAGGAAAGTGATTGTCTCTGAAACTACAGCATTTAGAAAGTGAAGCAACACTCCATTCACTTCGAACAGTGAATTGAAGTGTTGAAACAGACAGCTTCTCTTTCAGAGAAATGCATGTGAGTTTCTTGTGAATGATTGAAATTAGCTTAAGGAACTTTCAAAATAAAGTGATTTTCTCTGAAAGGACAGCATTTAGAAAGTGAAGCAACACTCCATTCACTTCGCACAGTGAATTGAAGTGTTGTAATAGACTGCTTCTCTTTCAGAGAAACGGATGTGAGTTTTTTGTGAATGCTTGTAAGTTGCTTAAGGCACTTTCAAAGGAAAGTGATTTTCTCTAAAAGGAGAGCATTTAGAAAGTGAAGCAACACTCCATTCACTTCGCACAGTGAATTGAAATGTTGGAACAGACAGCTTCTTTTTCAGAGAAATACATGTGAGTTTCTTGTGAATGACTGAAAGTAGCTTAGAGAACTTTCAAAATAAAGTGATTTTCTCTGAAAGAACAGCATTTAGAAAGTGAAGCAACACTCCATTCACTTCGCACAGTGAATTGAAGTGTTGTAATAGACTGCTTCTCTTTCAGAGAAACGGATGTGAGTTTTTTGTGAATGCTTGTAAGTTGCTTAAGGCACTTTCAAAGGAAAGTGATTTTCTCTGAAAGGACAGCATTTAGAATGTGAAGCAACACTCCATTCACTTCGCACAGTGAATTGAACTGTTGGAACAGACTGCTTCTCTTTCAGAGTAACGCATGTGAATTTCTGTTGAATGCTTGTAAGTAGCTTAAAGCACTTTCAAAGGAAGTGATTTTCTCTGAAAGGACAGAATTTAGAAAGTGAAGCAACACTACATTCACTTCGCACAGTGAATTGAAGTGTTGGAACAGACAGCTTCTCTTCCATAGAAACGCATTTGAGTTTCCTGTGAATGCTTGTTAGTACCTTAAGGAACATTCAAAGGAAAGTGATTTTCTCTGAAACTACAGCATTTAGAAAGTGAAACAACACTCCATTCACTTCGCACAGTGAATTGAAGTGTTGGAACAGACAGCTTCTCTTTCATAGAAACGCATTTGAGTTTCCTGTGAATGCTTGTAAGTAGCTTAAGGAACTTTCAAAGGAAAGTGATTTTCTCTGAAAGGACAGCATTTAGTAAGTGAAGCAACACTCCATTCACTTCGCACAGTGAATTGAAGTGTTGGAACAGACAGCTTCTCTTTCAGAGAAATGCATGTGAGTTTCTTGTGAATGATTGAAAGTAGCTTAAGGCACATTCAAAGGAAAGTGATTTTCTCTGAGAGGACAGCATTTAGTATGTGAAGCAACAATCCATTCACTTCGCACAGTGAATTGAAGTGTTGGAACAGACTGCATCTTTTTCAGAGAAATGCATTTGAATTTCTTGTGAATGCTTGAAAGTAGCCTAAGGCACTTTCAAAGGATAGTGATTTTCTCTGAAAGGACAGCATTTAGAAAGGAAGCAACACGCCCTCACTTCGCACAGTGAATTGAAGTGTTGTAACAGATTGCTTCTGTTTTAGAGAAACGGATGTGAGTTTTTTGTGAATGCTTGTAAGTAGCTTAAGGCACTTTCCAAGAAAAGTGATTTTCTCTGAAAGGACAGCATTTAGAAAGTGAAGCAACACTCCATTCACTTCGCACAGTGAATTGAAGTGTTGGAACAGACAGCTTCTCTTTCATAGAAACGCATTTGAGTTTCCTGTGAATGCTTGTAAGTAGCTTAAGGAACTTTCAAAGGAAAGTGATTTTCTCTGAAAGGACAGCATTTAGAAAGTGAAGGAACACTCCATTCACTTCGCACAGTGAATTGAAGTGTTGGAACAGACAGCTTCTCTTTCAGAGAAATGCATGTGAGTTTCTTGTGAATCATTGAAAGTATCTTAAGGAACTTTCAAAATAAAGTGATTTTCTCTGAAAGGACAGCATTTAGAAAGTGAAGCAACACTCCATTCACTTTTCACAGTGAATTGAAGTGTTGTAATAGACTGCTTCTCTTTCAGAGAAACGGATGTGAGTTTTTTTGTGAATGCTTGTAAGTTGCTTAAGGCACGTTCAAAGGAAAGTGATTTTCTCTGAAAGGATAGGATTTCGAATGTGAGGCAACACTCCATTCACTTCGCACAGTGAATTGAAGTGTTGGAACAGACAGCTTCTCTTTTACAGTAACGCATGTGAATTTCTGTTGAATGCTTGTAAGTAGCTTAAGGCACTTTCAAAGGAAGTGATTTTCTCTGAAAGGACAGCATTTAGAAAGTGAAGCAACACTCCATTCACTTCGCACAGTGAATTGAAGTGTTGGAACAGACAGCTTCTCTTTCATAGAAAAGCATTTGAGTTTCCTGTGAATGCTTGTAAGTAGCTTAAGGCACTTTCAAAGCAAAGTGATTTTCTCTGAAACTACAACATTTAGAAAGTGAAGGAACACTCCATTCACTTCGCACAGTGAATTGAAGTGTTGTAATAGACAGCTTCTCATTCAGAGAAATGGATGTGAGTTTTTTGTGAATGCTTGTAAGTAGCTTAAGGCACTTTCAAAGGAAAGTGATTTTCTCTGAAAGGACAGCATTTAGAAAGTGAAGCAACACTCCATTCACTTCGCACAGCTAATTGAAGTGTTGGAATAGACTGCTTCTCTTTCATAGAAACGCATTTGAGTTTCCTGTGAATGCTTGTAAGTAGCTTAAGGAACTTTCAAAGGAAAGTGATTTTCTCTGAAACTACAGCATTTAGAAAGTGAAGCAACACTCCATTCACTTCGCACAGTGAATTGAAGTGTTGGAACAGACTGCTTCTCTTTCAGAGAAATGCATGTGAGTTTCTTGTGAATGCTTGTAAGTAGCTTAAGGCACTATCAAAGGAAAGTGATTTTCTCTGAAAGGACAGCATTTAAAAAGTGAAGCAACACTCCATTAACTTCGCACAGTGAATTGAAGTGTTGGAACAGACTGCTTTTCTTTCAGAGAAATGCATGTGAGTTTCTTGTAAATGCTTGTAAGTAGCTTCAGGCACTTTCAAAGGAAAGTGATTTTCTCTGAAAGGACATCATTTAGAAAGTGAAGCAACACTCCATTCCCTTCGCACAGTGAATTGAAGTGTTGTTACAGACTGCTTCTGTTTTAGAGAAACGGTTGTGAGTTTTTTGTGAATGCTTGTAAGTAGCTTAAGGCCCTTTCAAAGGAAAGTGATTTTCTCTGAAACTACAGCATTTAGAAAGTGAAGTAACACTCCATTCACTTCGCAAAGTGAATTGAAGTGTTGGAACAGACAGCTTCTCTTTCATAGAAACGCATTTGAGTTTCCTGTGAATGTTTGTAAGTAGCTTAAGGAACATTCAAAGGAAAGTGATTTTCTCTGAAACTACAACATTTAGAAAGTGAAGGAACACTCCATTCACTTCGCACAATGAATTGAAGTGTTGTAATAGACTGCTTCTCATTCAGAGAAACGGATGTGAGTTTTTTGTGAATGCTTGTAAGTAGCTTAAGTCACTTTCAAAGGAAAGTGATTTTCTCTGAAAGGACAGCATTTAGAAAGTGAAGCAACACTCCATTCACTTCGCACAGTGAATTGAAGTGTTGGAACAGACAGCTTTTCTTTCATAGAAACGCATTTGAGTTTCCTGTGAATGCTTGTAAGTAGCTTAAGGAACTTTCAAAGGAAAGTGATTTTCTCTGAAAGGACAGCATTTAGAAAGTGAAGGAACACTCCATTCACTTCGCACAGTGAATTGAAGTGTTGGAACAGACAGCTTCTCTTTCAGAGAAATGCATGTGAGTTTCTTGTGAATCATTGAAAGTATCTTAAGGAACGTTCAAAATAAAGTGATTTTCTCTGAAAGGACAGCATTTAGAAAGTGAAGCAACACTCCATTCACTTTTCACAGTGAATTGAAGTGTTGTAATAGATTGCTTCTCTTTCAGAGAAACGGATGTGAGTTTTTTTGTGAATGCTTGTAAGTTGCTTAAGGCACGTTCAAAGGAAAGTGATTTTCTCTGAAAGGACAGCATTTCGAATGTGAAGCAACACTCCATTCACTTCGCACAGTGAATTGAAGTGTTGGAACAGACAGCTTCTCTTTTACAGTAACGCATGTGAATTTCTGTTGAATGCTTGTAAGTAGCTTAAGGCACTTTCAAAGGAAGTGATTTTCTCTGAAAGGACAGCATTTAGAAAGTGAAGCAACACTCCATTCACTTCGCACAGTGAATTGAAGTGTTGGAACAGACAGCTTCTCTTTCATAGAAACGCATTTGAGTTTTCTGTGAATGCTTGTAAGTAGCTTAAGGAACTTTCAAAGGAAAGTGATTTTCTCTGAAACTACAGCATTTAGAAAGTGAAGCAACACTCCATTCACTTCGCACAGTGAATTGAAGTGTTGGAACAGACTGCTTCTCTTTCAGAGAAATGGATGTGAGTTTTTTGTGAATGCTTGTAAGTAGCTTAAGGCAATTTCAAAGGAAAGTGATTTTCTCTGAAAGGACAGCATTTAGAAAGTGAAGCAACACTCCATTCACGTCGCACAGTGAATTGAAGTGTTGTAATAGTCTGCTTCTCTTTCAGAGAAACGGATGTGAGTATTTTGTGAATGCTTGTAAGTAGCTTAAGGCACTTTCAAAGGAAAGTGATTTTCTCTGAAAGGACAGCATTTAGAAAGTGAAGCAACACTCCATTGACTTCGCACAGCTAATTGAAGTTTTGGAACAGACTGCTTCTCTTACATAGAAACGCATGTGAATTTCTGTTGAATGCTTGTAAGTAGCTGAAGGCACTTTCAAAGGAAGTGATTTTCTCTGAAATTACCGCATTTAGAAAGTGAAGCAATACTCCATTCACTTCGCACAGTGAATTGAAGTGTTGGAAAAGACTGCTTCTCTTTCTGAGAAATGGATGTGAGTTTTTTGTGAATGATTGTAAGTAGCTTAAGGCACTTTCAAAGGAAAGTTATATTCTCTGAAAGGACAGCATTTAGAAAGTGAAGCAACACTCCATTCACTTCGCACAGTGAATTGAAGTGTTGGAACAGACTGCTTCTGTTTTAGAGAAATGGATGTGAGTTTTTTGTGAATGCTTGTAAGTAGCTTAAGGCACTTTCAAAGGAAAGTGATTTTCTCTGAAAAGACAGCATTCAGAAAGTGAAGCAACACTCCATTCACTTCGCACAGTGAATTGAAGTGTTGGAACAGACAGCTTCTCTTTCATAGAAACGCATTTGAGTTTCCTGTGAAGGCTTGTAAGTAGCTTAAGGAACTTTCAAAGAAAAGTGATTTTCTCTGAAACTACAGCATTTAGAAAGTGAAGCAACACTCCATTCACTTCGCACAGTGAATTGAAGTGTTGGAACAGACAGCTTCTATTTCAGAGAAATGCATGTGAGTTTCTTGTGAATGATCGAAAGTAGCTTAAGGAACTTTCAAAATAAAGTGATTTTCTCTGAAAGGACATCATTTAGAAAGTGAAGCAACACTCCATTCACTTCGCACAGTGAATTCAAGTGTTGTAATAGACTGCTTCTTCTCTCAGAGAAACGGATGTGAGTTTGTTGTGAATGCTTGTAAGTTGCTAAAGTCACTTTCAAAGGAAAGTGATTTTCTCTGAAAGGACAGCATTTAGAAAGTGAAGCAACACTCCATTCATTTCGCACAGCTAATTGAAGTGTTGGAATAGACTGCTTCTCTTTCATAGAAACGCATTTGAGTTTCCTGTGAATGCTTGTAAGTAGCTTAAGGAACTTTCAAAGGAAAGTGATTTTCTCTGAAACTACAGCATTTAGAAAGTGAAGCAACACTCCATTCACTTCGCACAGTGAATTGAAGTGTTGTAATAGACTGCTTCTCTTTCAGTGAAACAGATGTGAGTTTTTTGTGAATGCTTGTAAGTTGCTTAAGGCACTTTCAAAGGAAAGTGATTTTCTCTGAAAGGACAGCATTTAGAAAGTGAAGCAACACTCCATTAACTTCGCACAGTGAATTGAAGAGTTGGAACAGACTGCTTCTGTTTTAGAGTAACCCATGTGAATTTCTGTTGAATGCTTGTAAGTAGCTTAAGGCACTTTCAAAGGAAGTGAATTTCTCTGAAAGGACAAGATTTAGAAAGTGAAGCAACACTCCATTCACTTCGCACAGTGAATTGAAGTGTTGGAACAGACAGCTTCTCTTTCACAGAAACGCGTTTGAGTTTCCTGTGAATGCTTGTAAGTAGCTTCAGGAACATTAAAAGGAAAGTGATTTTCTATGAAACTACAGCATTTAGAAAGTGAAGCAACACTCCATTCACTTCGCACAGTGAATTGAAGTGTTGGAACAGACAGCTTCTCTTTCAGAGAAATGCATGTGAGTTTCTTGTGAATGCTTGTAAGTAGCCTAAGGCACTTTCAAAGGAAAGTGATTTTCTCTGAAAGGAGAGCATTTAGAAAGTGAAGCAACACTCCATTCCCTTCGCACAGTGAATTGAAGTGTTGTTACAGACTGCTTCTGTTTTAGAGAAACGGTTGTGAGTTTTTTGTGAATGCTTGTAAGTAGCTTAAGGCCCTTTCAAAGGAAAGTGATCTTCTCTGAAAGGACAGCATTTAGAAAGTGAAGCAACACTCCATTATCTTCGCACAGTGAATTGAAGAGTTGGAACAGACTGCTTCTGTTTTAGAGTAACGCATGTGAATTTCTGTTGAATGCTTGTAAGTAGCTTAAGGCACTTTCAAAGGAAGTGAATTTCTCTGAAAGGACAAGATTTAGAAAGTGAAGCAACACTCCATTCACTTCGCACAGTGAATTGAAGTGTTGGAACAGACAGCTTCTATTTCAGAGAAATGCATGTGAGTTTCTTGTGAATGATCGAATGTAGCTTAAGGAACTTTCAAAATAAAGTGATTTTCTCTGAAAGGACATCATTTAGAAAGTGAAGCAACACTCCATTCACTTCGCACAGTGAATTCAAGTGTTGTAATAGACTGCTTCTTCTCTCAGAGAAACGGATGTGAGTGTTTTGTGAATGCTTGTAAGTTGCTAAAGTCACTTTCAAAGGAAAGTGATTTTCTCTGAAAGGACAGCATTTAGAAAGTTAAGCAACACTCCGTTCACTTCGCACAGTGAATTGTAGTGTTGGAACAGACTGCTTTTCTTTCAGAGAAATGCATGTGAATTTCTTGTGAATGCTTGTAAGTAGCTTCAGGCACTTTCAAAGGAAAGTGATTTTCTCTGAAAGGACAGCATTTAGAAAGTGAAGGAACACTCCATTCACTTCGCACAGTGAATTGAAGTGTTGGAACAGACAGCTTATCTTTCAGAGAAATGCATGTGAGTTTCTTGTGAATCATTGAAAGTATCTTAAGGAACTTTCAAAATAAAGTGATTTTCTCTGAAAGGACAGCATTTAGAAAGTGAAGCAACACTCCATTTTCTTTTCACAGTGAATTGAAGTGTTGTAATAGACTGCTTCTCTTTCAGAGAAACGGATGTGAGTTTTTTTGTGAATGCTTGTAAGTTGCTTAAGGCACGTTCAAAGGAAAGTGATTTTCTCTGAAAGGACAGCATTTCGAATGTGAAGCAACACTCCATTCACTTCGCACAGTGAATTGAAGTGTTGGAACAGACAGCTTCTCTTTTACAGTAACGCATGTGAATTTCTGTTGAATGCTTGTAAGTAGCTTAAGGCACTTTCAAAGGAAGTGATTTTCTCTGAAAGGACAGCATTTAGAAAGTGAAGCAACACTCCATTCACTTCGCACAGTGAATTGAAGTGTTGGAACAGACAGCTTCTCTTTCATAGAAACGCATTTGAGTTTCCTGTGAATGCTTGTAAGTAGCTTAAGGCACTTTCAAAGCAAAGTGATTTTCTCTGAAACTACAACATTTAGAAAGTGAAGGAACACTCCATTCACTTGGCACAGTGAATTGAAGTGTTGTAATAGACAGCTTCTCATTCAGAGAAATGGATGTGAGTTTTTTGTGAATGCTTGTAAGTAGCTTAAGGCACTTTCAAAGGAAAGTGATTTTCTCTGAAAGGACAGCATTTAGAAAGTGAAGCAACACTCCATTCACTTCGCACAGCTAATTGAAGTGTTGGAATAGACTGCTTCTCTTTCATAGAAACGCATTTGAGTTTCCTGTGAATGCTTGTAAGTAGCTTAAGGCACTTTCAAAGGAAAGTGATTTTATCTGAAAGGACAGCATTTAGAAAATGAAGCAACACTCCATTCACTTCGCACAGTGAATTGAAGTGTTGGAACAGACTGCTTCTCTTTCAGAGAAATGCATGTGAGTTTCTTGTGAATGCTTGTAAGTAGCTTAAGGCACTTTCAAAGGAAAGTGATTTTCTCTGAAAGGACAGCATTTAGAAAGTGAAGCAACACTCCATTCACGTCGCAGAGTGAATTGAAGTGTTGTAATAGTCTGCTTCTCTTTCAGAGAAACGGATGTGAGTATTTTGTGAATGCTTGTAAGTAGCTTAAGGCACTTTCAAAGGAAAGTGATTTTCTCTGAAAGGACAGCATTTAGAAAGTGAAGCAACACTCCATTGACTTCGCACAGCTAATTGAAGTGTTGGAACAGACTACTTCTCTTACATAGAAACGCATGTGAATTTGTGTTGAATGCTTGTAAGTAGCTGAAGGCACTTTCAAAGGAAGTGATTTTCTCTGAAATTACAGCATTTAGAAAGTGAAGCAATACTCCATTCACTTCGCACAGTGAATTGAAGTGTTGGAAAAGACTGCTTCTCTTTCTGAGAAATGGATGTGAGTTTTTTGTGAATGATTGTAAGTAGCTTAAGGCACTTTCAAAGGAAAGTTATATTCTCTGAAAGGACAGCATTTAGAAAGTGAAGCAACACTCCATTCACTTCGCACAGTGAATTGAAGTGTTGGAACAGACTGCTTCTGTTTTAGAGAAATGGATGTGAGTTTTTTGTGAATGCTTGTAAGTAGCTTAAGGCACTTGCAAAGGAAAGTGATTTTCTCTGAAAAGACAGCATTCAGAAAGTGAAGCAACACTCCATTCACTTCGCACAGTGAATTGAAGTGTTGGAACAGACAGCTTCTCTTTCATAGAAACGCATTTGAGTTTCCTGTGAATGCTTGTAAGTAGCTTAAGGCACTTTCAGAGCAAAGTGATTTTCTCTGAAACTACAACATTTAGAAAGTGAAGGAACACTCCATTCACTTGGCACAGTGAATTGAAGTGTTGTAATAGACAGCTTCTCATTCAGAGAAATGGATGTGAGTTTTTTGTGAATGCTTGTAAGTAGCTTAAGGCACTTTCAAAGGAAAGTGATTTTCTCTGAAAGGACAGCATTTAGAAAGTGAAGCAACACTCCATTCACTTCGCACAGCTAATTGAAGTGTTGGAATAGACTGCTTCTCTTTCATAGAAACGCATTTGAGTTTCCTGTGAATGCTTGTAAGTAGCTTAAGGCACTTTCAAAGGAAAGTGATTTTATCTGAAAGGACAGCATTTAGAAAGTGAAGCAACACTCCATTCACTTCGCACAGTGAATTGAAGTGTTGGAACAGACTGCTTCTCTTTCAGAGAAATGCATGTGAGTTTCTTGTGAATGCTTGTAAGTAGCTTAAGGCACTTTCAAAGGAAAGTGATTTTCTCTGAAAGGACAGCATTTAGAAAGTGAAGCAACACTCCATTCACGTCGCAGAGTGAATTGAAGTGTTGTAATAGTCTGCTTCTCTTTCAGAGAAACGGATGTGAGTATTTTGTGAATGCTTGTAAGTAGCTTAAGGCACTTTCAAAGGAAAGTGATTTTCTCTGAAAGGACAGCATTTAGAAAGTGAAGCAACACTCCATTGACTTCGCACAGCTAATTGAAGTGTTGGAACAGACTACTTCTCTTACATAGAAACGCATGTGAATTTGTGTTGAATGCTTGTAAGTAGCTGAAGGCACTTTCAAAGGAAGTGATTTTCTCTGAAATTACAGCATTTAGAAAGTGAAGCAATACTCCATTCACTTCGCACAGTGAATTGAAGTGTTGGAAAAGACTGCTTCTCTTTCTGAGAAATGGATGTGAGTTTTTTGTGAATGATTGTAAGTAGCTTAAGGCACTTTCAAAGGAAAGTTATATTCTCTGAAAGGACAGCATTTAGAAAGTGAAGCAACACTCCATTCACTTCGCACAGTGAATTGAAGTGTTGGAACAGACTGCTTCTGTTTTAGAGAAATGGATGTGAGTTTTTTGTGAATGCTTGTAAGTAGCTTAAGGCACTTGCAAAGGAAAGTGATTTTCTCTGAAAAGACAGCATTCAGAAAGTGAAGCAACACTCCATTCACTTCGCACAGTGAATTGAAGTGTTGGAACAGACAGTTTCTCTTTCATAGAAACGCATTTGAGTTTCCTGTGAATGCTTGTAAGTAGGTTAAGGAACTTTCAAAGAAAAGTGATTTTCTCTGAAACTACAGCATTTAGAAAGTGAAGCAACACTCCATTCACTTCGCACAGTGAATTGAAGTGTTGGAACAGTCAGCTTCTATTTCAGAGAAATGCATGTGAGTTTCTTGTGAATGATCGAAAGTAGCTTAAGGAACTTTCAAAATAAAGTGATTTTCTCTGAAAGGACAGAATTTAGAAAGTGAAGCAACACTCCATTCACTTCGCACAGTGAATTCAAGTGTTGTAATAGACTGCTTCTTCTCTCAGAGAAACGGATGTGAGTTTTTTGTGAATGCTTGTAAGTTGCTAAAGTCACTTTCAAAGGAAAGTGATTTTCTCTGAAAGGACAGCATTTAGAAAGTGAAGCAACACTCCATTCACTTTGCACAGCTAATTGAAGTGTTGGAATAGACTGCTTCTCTTTCATAGAAACGCATTTGAGTTTCCTGTGAATGCTTGTAAGTAGCTTAAGGAACTTTCAAAGGAAAGTGATTTTCTCTGAAACTACAGCATTTAGAAAGTGAAGCAACACTCCATTCACTTCGCACAGTGAATTGAAGTGTTGTAATAGACTGCTTCTCTTTCAGTGAAACAGATGTGAGTTTTTTGTGAATGCTTGTAAGTTGCTTAAGGCACTTTCAAAGGAAAGTGATTTTCTCTGAAAGGACAGCATTTAGAAAGTGAAGCAACACTCCATTAACTTCGCACAGTGAATTGAAGAGTTGGAACAGACTGCTTCTGTTTTAGAGTAACCCATGTGAATTTCTGTTGAATGCTTGTAAGTAGCTTAAGGCACTTTCAAAGGAAGTGAATTTCTCTGAAAGGACAAGATTTAGAAAGTGAAGCAACACTCCATTCACTTCGCACAGTGAATTGAAGTGTTGGAACAGACAGCTTCTCTTTCACAGAAACGCGTTTGAGTTTCCTGTGAATGCTTGTAAGTAGCTTCAGGAACATTAAAAGGAAAGTGATTTTCTATGAAACTACAGCATTTAGAAAGTGAAGCAACACTCCATTCACTTCGCACAGTGAATTGAAGTGTTGGAACAGACAGCTTCTCTTTCAGAGAAATGCATGTGAGTTTCTTGTGAATGCTTGTAAGTAGCCTAAGGCACTTTCAAAGGAAAGTGATTTTCTCTGAAAGGAGAGCATTTAGAAAGTGAAGCAACACTCCATTCCCTTCGCACAGTGAATTGAAGTGTTGTTACAGACTGCTTCTGTTTTAGAGAAAAGGTTGTGAGTTTTTTGTGAATGCTTGTAAGTAGCTTAAGGCCCTTTCAAAGGAAAGTGATTTTCTCTGAAAGGACAGCATTTAGAAAGTGAAGCAACACTCCATTCACTTTGCACAGTGAATTGAAGTGTTGGAACAGACAGCTTCTCTTTCATAGAAACGCATTTGAGTTTCCTGTGAATGTTTGTAAGTAGCTTAAGGAACTTTCAAAGGAAAGTGATTTTCTCTGAAACTACAACATTTAGAAAGTGAAGGAACACTCCATTCACTTCGCACAATGAATTGAAGTGTTGTAATAGACTGCTTCTCATTCAGAGAAACGGATGTGAGTTTTTTGTGAATGCTTGTAAGTAGCTTAAGGCACTTTCAAAGGAAAGTGATTTTCTCTGAAAGGACAGCAATTAGAAAGTGAAGCAACACTCCATTCACTTCGCACAGTGAATTGAAGTGTTGGAACAGACTGCTTCTCTTACATAGAAATGCATGTGAATTTATTTTGAATGCTTGTACGTAGCTGAAGGAACTTTCAAAGGAAGTGATTTTCTCTGAAATTACAGCATTTAGAAAGTGAAGCAATACTCCATTCACTTCTCACAGTGAATTGAAGTGTTTGAACAGACTGCTTCTCTTTCAGAGAAATGGATGTGAGTTTTTTGTGAATGCTTGTAAGTAGCTTAATGCACTTTCAAAGGAAAGTGATTTTCTCTGAAAGGACAGCATTTAGAAAGTGAAGCAACACTCCATTCACTTCGCACAGCTAATTGAAGTCTTGGAACAGACTGCTTCTCTTACATAGAAACGCATGTGAATTTCTGTTGAATGCTTGTAAGTAGCTGAAGGCACTTTCAAAGGAAGTGATTTTCTCTGAAATTACAGCATTTAGAAAGTGAAGCAATACTCCATTCACTTCGCACAGTGAATTGAAGTGTTGGAAAAGACTGCTTCTCTTTCTGAGAAATGGATGTGAGTTTTTTGTGAATGATTGTAAGTAGCTTAAGGCACTTTCAAAGGAAAGTTATATTCTCTGAAAGGACAGCATTTAGAAAGTGAAGCAACACTCCATTCACTTCGCACAGTGAATTGAAGTGTTGGAACAGACTGCTTCTGTTTTAGAGAAATGGATGTGAGTTTTTTGTGAATGCTTGTAAGTAGCTTAAGGCACTTTCAAAGGAAAGTGATTTTCTCTGAAAAGACAGCATTCAGAAAGTGAAGCAACACTCCATTCACTTCGCACAGTGAATTGAAGTGTTGGAACAGACAGCTTCTCTTTCATAGAAACGCATTTGAGTTTCCTGTGAATGCTTGTAAGTAGCTTAAGGAACTTTCAAAGAAAAGTGATTTTCTCTGAAACTACAGCATTTAGAAAGTGAAGCAACACTCCATTCACTTCGCACAGTGAATTGAAGTGTTGGAACAGACAGCTTCTATTTCAGAGAAATGCATGTGAGTTTCTTGTGAATGATCGAAAGTAGCTTAAGGAACTTTCAAAATAAAGTGATTTTCTCTGAAAGGACAGAATTTAGAAAGTGAAGCAACACTCCATTCACTTCGCACAGTGAATTCAAGTGTTGTAATAGACTGCTTCTTCTCTCAGAGAAACGGATGTGAGTTTTTTGTGAATGCTTGTAAGTTGCTAAAGTCACTTTCAAAGGAAAGTGATTTTCTCTGAAAGGACAGCATTTAGAAAGTGAAGCAACACTCCATTCACTTCGCACAGCTAATTGAAGTGTTGGAATAGACTGCTTCTCTTTCATAGAAACGCATTTGAGTTTCCTGTGAATGCTTGTAAGTAGCTTAAGGAACTTTCAAAGGAAAGTGATTTTCTCTGAAACTACAGCATTTAGAAAGTGAAGCAACACTCCATTCACTTCGCACAGTGAATTGAAGTGTTGTAATAGACTGCTTCTCTTTCAGTGAAACAGATGTGAGTTTTTTGTGAATGCTTGTAAGTTGCTTAAGGCACTTTCAAAGGAAAGTGATTTTCTCTGAAAGGACAGCATTTAGAAAGTGAAGCAACACTCCATTAACTTCGCACAGTGAATTGAAGAGTTGGAACAGACTGCTTCTGTTTTAGAGTAACCCATGTGAATTTCTGTTGAATGCTTGTAAGTAGCTTAAGGCACTTTCAAAGGAAGTGAATTTCTCTGAAAGGACAAGATTTAGAAAGTGAAGCAACACTCCATTCACTTCGCACAGTGAATTGAAGTGTTGGAACAGACAGCTTCTCTTTCACAGAAACGCGTTTGAGTTTCCTGTGAATGCTTGTAAGTAGCTTCAGGAACATTAAAAGGAAAGTGATTTTCTATGAAACTACAGCATTTAGAAAGTGAAGCAACACTCCATTCACTTCGCACAGTGAATTGAAGTGTTGGAACAGACAGCTTCTCTTTCAGAGAAATGCATGTGAGTTTCTTGTGAATGCTTGTAAGTAGCCTAAGGCACTTTCAAAGGAAAGTGATTTTCTCTGAAAGGAGAGCATTTAGAAAGTGAAGCAACACTCCATTCCCTTCGCACAGTGAATTGAAGTGTTGTTACAGACTGCTTCTGTTTTAGAGAAACGGTTGTGAGTTTTTTGTGAATGCTTGTAAGTAGCTTAAGGCCCTTTCAAAGGAAAGTGATCTTCTCTGAAAGGACAGCATTTAGAAAGTGAAGCAACACTCCATTCACTTTGCACAGTGAATTGAAGTGTTGGAACAGACAGCTTCTCTTTCATAGAAACGCATTTGAGTTTCCTGTGAATGTTTGTAAGTAGCTTAAGGAACTTTTAAAGGAAAGTGATTTTCTCTGAAACTACAACATTTAGAAAGTGAAGGAACACTCCATTCACTTCGCACAATGAATTGAAGTGTTGTAATAGACTGCTTCTCATTCAGAGAAACGGATGTGAGTTTTTTGTGAATGCTTGTAAGTAGCTTAAGGCACTTTCAAAGGAAAGTGATTTTCTCTGAAAGGACAGCAATTAGAAAGTGAAGCAACACTCCATTCACTTCGCACAGTGAATTGAAGTGTTGGAACAGACTGCTTCTCTTACATAGAAACGCATGTGAATTTATTTTGAATGCTTGTACGTAGCTGAAGGAACTTTCAAAGGAAGTGATTTTCTCTGAAATTACAGCATTTAGAAAGTGAAGCAATACTCCATTCACTTCTCACAGTGAATTGAAGTGTTTGAACAGACTGCTTCTCTTTCAGAGAAATGGATGTGAGTTTTTTGTGAATGCTTGTAAGTAGCTTAAGGCACTTTCAAAGGAAAGTGATTTTCTCTGAAAGGACAGCATTTAGAAAGTGAAGCAACACTCCATTCACTTCGCACAGCTAATTGAAGTGTTGGAACAGACTGCTTCTCTTACATAGAAACGCATGTGAATTTCTGTTGAATGCTTGTAAGTAGCTGAAGGCACTTTCAAAGGAAGTGATTTTCTCTGAAATTACAGCATTTAGAAAGTGAAGCAATACTCCATTCACTTCGCACAGTGAATTGAAGTGTTGGAAAAGACTGCTTCTCTTTCTGAGAAATGGATGTGAGTTTTTTGTGAATGATTGTAAGTAGCTTAAGGCATTTTCAAAGGAAAGTTATATTCTCTGAAAGGACAGCATTTAGAAAGTGAAGCAACACCCCATTCACTTCGCACAGTGAATTGAAGTGTTGGAACAGACTGCTTCTGTTTTAGAGAAATGGATGTGAGTTTTTTGTGAATGCTTGTAAGTAGCTTAAGGCACTTTCAAAGGAAAGTGATTTTCTCTGAAAAGACAGCATTCAGAAAGTGAAGCAACACTCCATTCACTTCGCACAGTGAATTGAAGTGTTGGAACAGACAGCTTCTCTTTCATAGAAACGCATTTGAGTTTCCTGTGAATGCTTGTAAGTAGCTTAAGGAACTTTCAAAGAAAAGTGATTTTCTCTGAAACTACAGCATTTAGAAAGTGAAGCAACACTCCATTCACTTCGCACAGTGAATTGAAGTGTTGGAACAGACAGCTTCTATTTCAGAGAAATGCATGTGAGTTTCTTGTGAATGATCGAAAGTAGCTTAAGGAACTTTCAAAATAAAGTGATTTTCTCTGAAAGGACAGAATTTAGAAAGTGAAGCAACACTCCATTCACTTCGCACAGTGAATTCAAGTGTTGTAATAGACTGCTTCTTCTCTCAGAGAAACGGATGTGAGTTTTTTGTGAATGCTTGTAAGTTGCTAAAGTCACTTTCAAAGGAAAGTGATTTTCTCTGAAAGGACAGCATTTAGAAAGTGAAGCAACACTCCATTCACTTTGCACAGCTAATTGAAGTGTTGGAATAGACTGCTTCTCTTTCATAGAAACGCATTTGAGTTTCCTGTGAATGCTTGTAAGTAGCTTAAGGAACTTTCAAAGGAAAGTGATTTTCTCTGAAACTACAGCATTTAGAAAGTGAAGCAACACTCCATTCACTTCGCACAGTGAATTGAAGTGTTGTAATAGACTGCTTCTCTTTCAGTGAAACAGATGTGAGTTTTTTGTGAATGCTTGTAAGTTGCTTAAGGCACTTTCAAAGGAAAGTGATTTTCTCTGAAAGGACAGCATTTAGAAAGTGAAGCAACACTCCATTAACTTCGCACAGTGAATTGAAGAGTTGGAACAGACTGCTTCTGTTTTAGAGTAACCCATGTGAATTTCTGTTGAATGCTTGTAAGTAGCTTAAGGCACTTTCAAAGGAAGTGAATTTCTCTGAAAGGACAAGATTTAGAAAGTGAAGCAACACTCCATTCACTTCGCACAGTGAATTGAAGTGTTGGAACAGACAGCTTCTCTTTCACAGAAACGCGTTTGAGTTTCCTGTGAATGCTTGTAAGTAGCTTCAGGAACATTAAAAGGAAAGTGATTTTCTATGAAACTACAGCATTTAGAAAGTGAAGCAACACTCCATTCACTTCGCACAGTGAATTGAAGTGTTGGAACAGACAGCTTCTCTTTCAGAGAAATGCATGTGAGTTTCTTGTGAATGCTTGTAAGTAGCCTAAGGCACTTTCAACGGAAAGTGATTTTCTCTGAAAGGAGAGCATTTAGAAAGTGAAGCAACACTCCATTCCCTTCGCACAGTGAATTGAAGTGTTGTTACAGACTGCTTCTGTTTTAGAGAAACGGTTGTGAGTTTTTTGTGAATGCTTGTAAGTAGCTTAAGGCCCTTTCAAAGGAAAGTGATCTTCTCTGAAAGGACAGCATTTAGAAAGTGAAGCAACACTCCATTCACTTTGCACAGTGAATTGAAGTGTTGGAACAGACAGCTTCTCTTTCATAGAAACGCATTTGAGTTTCCTGTGAATGTTTGTAAGTAGCTTAAGGAACTTTTAAAGGAAAGTGATTTTCTCTGAAACTACAACATTTAGAAAGTGAAGGAACACTCCATTCACTTCGCACAATGAATTGAAGTGTTGTAATAGACTGCTTCTCATTCAGAGAAACGGATGTGAGTTTTTTGTGAATGCTTGTAAGTAGCTTAAGGCACTTTCAAAGGAAAGTGATTTTCTCTGAAAGGACAGCAATTAGAAAGTGAAGCAACACTCCATTCACTTCGCACAGTGAATTGAAGTGTTGGAACAGACTGCTTCTCTTACATAGAAACGCATGTGAATTTATTTTGAATGCTTGTACGTAGCTGAAGGAACTTTCAAAGGAAGTGATTTTCTCTGAAATTACAGCATTTAGAAAGTGAAGCAATACTCCATTCACTTCTCACAGTGAATTGAAGTGTTTGAACAGACTGCTTCTCTTTCAGAGAAATGGATGTGAGTTTTTTGTGAATGCTTGTAAGTAGCTTAAGGCACTTTCAAAGGAAAGTGATTTTCTCTGAAAGGACAGCATTTAGAAAGTGAAGCAACACTCCATTCACTTCGCACAGCTAATTGAAGTGTTGGAACAGACTGCTTCTCTTACATAGAAACGCATGTGAATTTCTGTTGAATGCTTGTAAGTAGCTGAAGGCACTTTCAAAGGAAGTGATTTTCTCTGAAATTACAGCATTTAGAAAGTGAAGCAATACTCCATTCACTTCGCACAGTGAATTGAAGTGTTGGAAAAGACTGCTTCTCTTTCTGAGAAATGGATGTGAGTTTTTTGTGAATGATTGTAAGTAGCTTAAGGCACTTTCAAAGGAAAGTTATATTCTCTGAAAGGACAGCATTTAGAAAGTGAAGCAACACTCCATTCACTTCGCACAGTGAATTGAAGTGTTGGAACAGACTGCTTCTGTTTTAGAGAAATGGATGTGAGTTTTTTGTGAATGCTTGTAAGTAGCTTAAGGCACTTTCAAAGGAAAGTGATTTTCTCTGAAAAGACAGCATTCAGAAAGTGAAGCAACACTCCATTCACTTCGCACAGTGAATTGAAGTGTTGGAACAGACAGCTTCTCTTTCATAGAAACGCATTTGAGTTTCCTGTGAATGCTTGTAAGTAGCTTAAGGAACTTTCAAAGAAAAGTGATTTTCTCTGAAACTACAGCATTTAGAAAGTGAAGCAACACTCCATTCACTTCGCACAGTGAATTGAAGTGTTGGAACAGACAGCTTCTATTTCAGAGAAATGCATGTGAGTTTCTTGTGAATGATCGAAAGTAGCTTAAGGAACTTTCAAAATAAAGTGATTTTCTCTGAAAGGACATCATTTAGAAAGTGAAGCAACACTCCATTCACTTCGCACAGTGAATTCAAGTGTTGTAATAGACTGCTTCTTCTCTCAGAGAAACGGATGTGAGTTTTTTGTGAATGCTTGTAAGTTGCTAAAGTCACTTTCAAAGGAACGTGATTTTCTCTGAAAGGACAGCATTTAGAAAGTGAAGCAACACTCCATTCACTTCGCACAGCTAATTGAAGTGTTGGAATAGACTGCTTCTCTTTCATAGAAACGCATTTGAGTTTCCTGTGAATGCTTGTAAGTAGCTTAAGGAACTTTCAAAGGAAAGTGATTTTCTCTGAAACTACAGCATTTAGAAAGTGAAGCAACACTCCATTCACTTCGCACAGTGAATTGAAGTGTTGTAATAGACTGCTTCTCTTTCAGTGAAACAGATGTGAGTTTTTTGTGAATGCTTGTAAGTTGCTTAAGGCACTTTCAAAGGAAAGTGATTTTCTCTGAAAGGACAGCATTTAGAAAGTGAAGCAACACTCCATTAACTTCGCACAGTGAATTGAAGAGTTGGAACAGACTGCTTCTGTTTTAGAGTAACCCATGTGAATTTCTGTTGAATGCTTGTAAGTAGCTTAAGGCACTTTCAAAGGAAGTGAATTTCTCTGAAAGGACAAGATTTAGAAAGTGAAGCAACACTCCATTCACTTCGCACAGTGAATTGAAGTGTTGGAACAGACAGCTTCTCTTTCACAGAAACGCGTTTGAGTTTCCTGTGAATGCTTGTAAGTAGCTTCAGGAACATTAAAAGGAAAGTGATTTTCTATGAAACTACAGCATTTAGAAAGTGAAGCAACACTCCATTCACTTCGCACAGTGAATTGAAGTGTTGGAACAGACAGCTTCTCTTTCAGAGAAATGCATGTGAGTTTCTTGTGAATGCTTGTAAGTAGCCTAAGGCACTTTCAAAGGAAAGTGATTTTCTCTGAAAGGAGAGCATTTAGAAAGTGAAGCAACACTCCATTCCCTTCGCACAGTGAATTGAAGTGTTGTTACAGACTGCTTCTGTTTTAGAGAAACGGTTGAGAGTTTTTTGTGAATGCTTGTAAGTAGCTTAAGGCCCTTTCAAAGGAAAGTGATTTTCTCTGAAAGGACAGCATTTAGAAAGTGAAGCAACACTCCATTCACTTTGCACAGTGAATTGAAGTGTTGGAACAGACAGCTTCTCTTTCATAGAAACGCATTTGAGTTTCCTGTGAATGTTTGTAAGTAGCTTAAGGAACTTTCAAAGGAAAGTGATTTTCTCTGAAACTACAACATTTAGAAAGTGAAGGAACACTCCATTCACTTCGCACAATGAATTGAAGTGTTGTAATAGACTGCTTCTCATTCAGAGAAACGGATGTGAGTTTTTTGTGAATGCTTGTAAGTAGCTTAAGGCACTTTCAAAGGAAAGTGATTTTCTCTGAAAGGACAGCATTTAGAAAGTGAAGCAACACTCCATTCACTTCGCACAGTGAATTGAAGTGTTGGAACAGACTGCTTCTCTTACATAGAAACGCATGTGAATTTATTTTGAATGCTTGTACGTAGCTGAAGGAACTTTCAAAGGAAGTGATTTTCTCTGAAATTACAGCATTTAGAAAGTGAAGCAATACTCCATTCACTTCTCACAGTGAATTGAAGTGTTTGAACAGACTGCTTCTCTTTCAGAGAAATGGATGTGAGTTTTTTGTGAATGCTTGTAAGTAGCTTAAGGCACTTTCAAAGGAAAGTGATTTTCTCTGAAAGGACAGCATTTAGAAAGTGAAGCAACACTCCATTCACTTCGCACAGCTAATTGAAGTGTTGGAACAGACTGCTTCTCTTACATAGAAACGCATGTGAATTTCTGTTGAATGCTTGTAAGTAGCTGAAGGCACTTTCAAAGGAAGTGATTTTCTCTGAAATTACAGCATTTAGAAAGTGAAGCAATACTCCATTCACTTCGCACAGTGAATTGAAGTGTTGGAAAAGACTGCTTCTCTTTTTGAGAAATGGATGTGAGTTTTTTGTGAATGATTGTAAGTAGCTTAAGGCACTTTCAAAGGAAAGTTATATTCTCTGAAAGGACAGTATTTAGAAAGTGAAGCAACACTCCATTCACTTCGCACAGTGAATTCAAGTGTTGGAACAGACTGCTTCTGTTTTAGAGAAATGGATGTGAGTTTTTTGTGAATGCTTGTAAGTAGCTTAAGGCACTTTCAAAGGAAAGTGATTTTCTCTGAAACTACAGCATTTAGAAAGTGAAGCAACACTCCATTCACTTCGCACAGTGAATTGAAGTGTTGGAACAGACAGCTTCTATTTCAGAGAAATTCATGTGAGTTTCTTGTGAATGATCGAATGTAGCTTAAGGAACTTTCAAAATAAAGTGATTTTCTCTGAAAGGACATCATTTAGAAAGTGAAGCAACACTCCATTCACTTCGCACAGTGAATTCAAGTGTTGTAATAGACTGCTTCTTCTCTCAGAGAAACGGATGTCAGTTTTTTGTGAATGCTTGTAAGTTGCTAAAGTCACTTTCAAAGGAAAGTGATTTTCTCTGAAAGGACAGCATTTAGAAAGTGAAGCAACACTCCGTTCACTTCGCACAGTGAATTGAAGTGTTGGAACAGACAGCTTCTCTTTCAAAAAAACGCATTTGAGTTTCCTGTGAATGCTTTTAAGTAGCTTGAGGAACATTAAAAGGAAAGTGATTTTCTATGAAACTACAGCATTTAGAAAGTGAAGCAACACTCCATTCACTTCGCACAGTGAATTGAAGTGTTGGAACAGACTGCTTCTCTTTCAGAGAAATGGATGTAAGTTTTTGGTGAATGCTTGTAAGTAGCTTAAGGAACTTTCAAAGGAAAGTGATTTTCTCTGAAAGGACAGCATTTAGAAAGTGAAAAAACACTCCATTCACTTCGCACAGTAAATTGAAGTGTTGGAACAGACAGCTTTTCTTTCATAGAAACGCATTTGAGCTTCCTGTGAATGCTTGTAAGTAGCTTAAGGAACTTTCAAAGGAAAGTGATTTTCTCTGAAACTACAGCATTTAGAAAGTGAAGCAACACTCGATTCACTTCGCACAGTGAATTGAAGTGTTGGAACAGACAGCTTCTCTTTCAGAGAAATGCATGTGAGTTTCTTGTGAATGCTTGTAAGTAGCCTAAGGCACTTTCAAAGGGAAGTGATTTTCTCTAAAGGACAGCATTTAGAAAGTGAAGCAACACTCCATTCACTTCGCACAGTGAATTGAAGTGTTGTTACAGACTGCTTCTGTTTTAGAGAAACGGTTGTGAGTTTTTTGTGAATGCTTGTAAGTAGCTTAAGGCACTTTCAAAGGAAAGTGATTTTCTCTGAAAGTACAGCATTTAGAAAGTGAAGCAACACTCCATTCACTTTGCACAGTGAATTGAAGTGTTGGAACAGACAGCTTCTCTTTCATAGGAACGCATTTGAGTTTCCTGTGAATGCTTGTAAGTAGCTTAAGGAATATTCAAAGGAAAGTGATTTTCTCTGAAACTACAGCATTTAGAAAGTGAAGCAACACTCCATTCACTTCGCACAGTGAATTGAAGTGTTGGAAAAGACAGCTTCTCTTTCAGAGAAATGCATGTGAGTTTATTGTGAATGCTTGTAAGTAGCCTAAGGCACTTTCAAAGTAAAGTGATTTTCTCTGAAAGGACAGCATTTAGAAAGTGAAGCAACACTCCATTCACTTCGCACAGTGAATTGAAGTGTTGTTACAGACTGCTTCTGTTTTAGAGAAACGGTTGTGAGTTTTTTGTGAATGCTTGTAAGTAGCTTAAGGCACTTTCAAAGGAAAGTGATTTTCTCTGAAAGGACAGCATTTAGAAAGTGAAGCCACACTCCATTCACTTCGCAGAGTGAATTGAAGTGTTGGAACCGACAGCTTCTCTTTCATAGAAACGCATTTGAGTTTCCTGTGAATGCTTGTAAGTAGCTTATGGAACTTTCAAAGGAAAGTGATTTTCTCTGAAACTACAACATTTAGAAAGTGAACGAACACTCCATTCACTTCGCACAGTGAATTGAAGTGTTGTAATAGACTGCTTCTCATTCAGAGAAACGGATGTGATTTTTTTGTGAATGCTTGTAAGTAGCTTAAGGCACTTTCAAAGGAAAGTGATTTTCTCTGAAAGGACAGCATTTAGAAAGTGAAGCAACACTCCATTCACTTCGCACAGTGAATTCAAGTGTTGGAACAGACAGCTTTTCTTTCATAGAAACGGATTTGAGTTTCCTGTGAATGCTTGTAAGTAGCTTAAGGCACTTTCAAAGGAAAGTGATTTTCTCTGAAACTACAGCATTTAGAAAGTGAAGGAACTCTCCATTCAATTTTCACCGTGAATTGAAGTGTTGGAACAGACTGCTTCTCTTTCAGAGAAATGCATGTGTGTTTCTTGTCAATGCTTGTAAGTAGCTTAAGGCACTTTCAAAGGAAAGTGATTTTCTCTGAAAGGACAGCATTTAGAAAGTGAAGCAACACTCCATTCACTTCGCATAGTGAATTCAAGTGTTGGAACAGACAGCTTCTCTTTCATAGAAACGCATTTGAGTTTCCTGTGAATGCTTGTAAGTAGTTTAAGGAACTTTCAAAGGAAAGTGATTTTCTCTGAAACTACAGCATTTAGAAAGTGAAGGAACACTCCATTCACTTTGCACAGTGAATTGAAGTGTTGGAACAGACTGCTTCTCTTTCAGAGAAATGGATGTGAGTTTTTTGTGAATGCTAGTAAGTAGCTTAAGGCAATTTCAAAGGAAAGTGATTTTCTCTGAAATGACATCATTTAGAATGTGAAGCAACACTCCATTCACTTCGCACAGTGAATTGAAGTGTTGTAATAGACTGCTTCTCTTTCAGAGAAACGGATGTGAGTTTTTTGTGAATGCTTGTAAGTAGCTTAAGGCACTTTCCAAGGAAAGTGATTTTCTCTGAAAGGACAGCATTTAGAAAGTGAAGCAACACTCCATTCACTTCGCACAGTGAATTGAAGTGTTGGAACAGACTGCTTCTCTTACATAGAAACGCATGTGAATTTCTGTTGAATGCTTGTAAGTAGCTGAAGGCACTTTCAAAGAAAGTGATTTTCTCTGAAAGTACAGCATTTAGAAAGTGAAGCAATACTCCATTCACTTCGCACAGTGAATTGAAGTGTTGGAACAGACTGCTTCTATTTCAGAGAAATGGATGTGAGTTTTTTGTGAATGCTTGTAAGTAGCTTAAGGAACATTCAAAGGAAAGTGATTTTCTCTGAAAGGACAGCATTTAGAAAGTGAAGCAACACTCCATTCACTTCGCACAGTGAATTGAAGTGTTGGAACAGACACCTTTTCTTTCATAGAAACGCATTTGAGTTTCCTGTGAATGCTTGTAAGTAGCTTAAGGAACTTTCAAAGGAAAGTGATTTTCTCTGAAACTACAACATTTGGAAAGTGAACGAACACTCCATTCACTTTGCACAGTGAATTGAAGTGTTGTAATAGACTGCTTCTCATTCAGAGAAACGGATGTGAGTTTTTTGTGAATGCTTGTAAGTAGCTTAAGGCACTTTCAAACGAAAGTGATTTTCTCTGAATGGACAGCATTTAGAAAGTGAAGCAACACTCCATTCACTTTGCACGGTGAATTGAAGTGTTGGAACAGACAGCTTCTCTTTCATAGAAACGCATTTGAGTTTCCTGTGAATGCTTGTAAGTAGCTTAAGGAACATTCAAAGGAAAGTGATTTTCTCTGAAACTACAGCAATTAGAAAGTGAAGCAACACTACATTCACTTCGCACAGTGAATTGAAGTGTTGGAACAGACAGCTTTTCTTTCAGTGAAATGCATGTGAGTTTCTTGTGAATGCTTGTAAGTAGCTTAAGGCACTTTGAAAGGAAAGTGATTTTCTCTGAAAGGAACACATTTAGAATGTGAAGCAACACTCCATTCACTTCGCACAGTGAATTGAAGTGTTGTAACAGACTGCTTCTGTTTTAGAGAAACGGATGTGAGTTTTTTGTGAATGCTTGTAAGTAGCTTAAGGCACTTTCCAAGGAAAGTGATTTTCTCTGAAAGGACAGCATTTAGAAAGTGAAGCAACACTCCATTCACTTCGCACAGTGAATTGAAGTGTTGGAACAGACAGCTTCTCTTTCAAAGAAACGCATTTGAGTTTCCTGTGAATGCTTGTAAGTAGCTTAAAGAACTTTCAAAGGAAAGTGATTTTCTCTGAAACTACAGCATTTAGAAAGTGAAGCAACACTCCATTCACTTTACACAGTGAATTGAAGTGTTGGAACAGACTGCTTCTCTTTCAGAGAAATGCATGTGAGTTTCTTGTGAATGCTTGTAAGTAGCTTAAGGCACTTTCAAAGGAAAGTGATTTTCTCTGAAAAGACAGCATATAGAAAGTGAAGTAACACTACATTCACTTCGCACACTGAATTGTAGTGTTGGAACAGACTTCTTCTCTTACATAGAAACGCGTGTGAATTTCTGTTGAATGCTTGTAAGTAGCTGAAGGCACTTTCAAAGAAAGTGATTTTCTCTGAAAGTACAGCGTTTAGAAAGTGAAGCAATACTCCATTCACTTCGCACAGTGAATTGAAGTGTTGGAACAGACTGCTTCTCTTTTAGAGTAATGCATGTGAATTTCTGTTGAATGCTTGTAAGTAGCTTAAGGCACTTTCAAAGGAAGTGATTTTCTCTGAAAGGACAGCATTTAGATAGTGAAGCAACACTCCATTAACTTCGCACAGTGAATTGAAGTGTTGGAACAGAAAGCTTCTCTTTCATAGAAACGCATTTGAGTTTCCTGTGAATGCTTGTAAGTAGCTTAAGGAACATTCAAAGGAAAGTGATTTTCTCTGAAACTACAGCATTTAGAAAGTGAAGCAACACTCCATTCACTTCGCACAGTGAATTGAAGTGTTGGAACAGACAGCTTCTCTTTCAGAGAAATGCATGTGAGTTTCTTGTGAATGCTTGTAAGTAGCCTAAGGCACTTTCAAACGCAAGTGATTTTCTCTGAAAGGACAGCATTTAGAAAGTGAAGCAACACCCCATTCACTTCGCACAGTGAATTGAAGTGTTGTTACAGACTGCTTCTGTTTTAGAGAAATGGTTGTGAGTTTTTTGTGAATGCTTGTAAGTAGCTTAAGGCACTTTCAAAGGAAAGTGATTTTCTCTGAAAGGACAGCATTTAGAAGGTGAAGCAACACTCCATTCACTTCGCACAATGAATTGAAGTATTGGAACAGACTGCTTCTCTTTCAGAGAAACGGATGTGAGTTTTTTGTTAATGCTTGTAAGTAGCTTAAGGCACTTTCAAAGGAAAGTGATTTTCTCTGAAAGGACAGCATTTAGAAAGTGAAGCAACACTCTATTCACTTCGCACAGCTAATTGAAGTGTTGGAACAGACTGCTTCTCTTTCAGAGAAATGGATGTGAGTTTTTTGTGAATGCTTGTAAGTAGCTTAAGGCACTTTCAAAGGAAGTGATTTTCTCTGAAAGAACAGCATTTAGAAAGTGAAGCAACACTCCATTCACTTCGCACAGTGAATTGAAGTGTTGGAACAGACAGCTTCTCTTTCATAGAAACGCATTTGAGTTTCCTGTGAATGCTTGTAAGTAGCTGAAGGAACATTAAAAGGAATGTGATTTTCTCTGAAACTACAGCATTTAGAAAGTGAAGCAACACTCCATTCACTTCGCACAGTGAATTGAAGTGTTGGAACAGACAGCTTCTCTTTCAGAGAAATGCATGTGAGTTTCTTGTGAATGCTTGTAAGTAGCCTAAGGCACTTTCAAAGGAAAGTGATTTTCTCTGAAAGGAGAGCATTTAGAAAGTGAAGCAACACTCCATTCCCTTCGCAGAGTGAATTGAAGTGTTGTTACAGACTGGTTCTGTTTTAGAGAAATGGTTGTGAGTTTTTTGTGAATGCATGTAAGTAGCTTAAGGCACTTTCAAAGGAAGTGATTTTCTCTGAAAGGACAGCATTTAGAAAGTGAAGCAACACTCCATTCACTTCGCACAGTGAATTGAAGTGTTGGAACAGACTGCTTCTCTTTCAGAGTAAGGCATGTGAATTTCTGTTGAATGCTTGTAAGTAGCTTAAGGCACATTCAAGGAAAGTGATTTTCTCTGAAAGGACAGCATTTAGAAAGTGAAGAAACACTCCATTCACTTCGCAGAGTGAATTGAAGTGTTGGAACAGACATCTTCTTTTTCATAGAAACGCATTTGAATTTCCTGTGAATGCTTGTAAGTAGCTTAAGGCACTTTCAAAGGAAAGTGATTTTCTCTGAAACTACAGCATTTAGAATGTGAAGGAACACTCCATTCACTTCACACAGTGAATTGAAGTGTTGGAACAGACTGCTTCTCTTTCAGAGAAACGCATGTGAATTTCTGTTGAATGCTTGTAAGTAGCTTAAGGCACTTTCAAAGGAAGTGATTTTCTCTGAAATGACAGCATTTAGAAAATGAAGCAACACTCCATTCACTTCGCACAGTGTATTGAAATGTTGGAACAGACTGCTTCTCTTTCAGAAAAACGGAAGTGAGTTTTTTGTGTATGCTTGTAAGTAGCTTAAGGCACTATCAAAGAAAGTGATTTTCTCTGAAAGGACAGCATTTAGAATGTGAAGGAACACTCCATTCACTTCGAAAAGTGAACTGAAGTGTTGGAACAGACAACTTCCCTTTCATAGAAATGCATTTGAATTTCCTGTGAATGCTTGTTAGTAGCTTAAGGCACTTTCAAAGGAAAGTGATTTTCTCTGAAACTACAGCATTTAGAATGTGAAGGAACACTCCATTCACTTCGCACAGTGAAATTTAGTGTTGGAACAGACAGCTTCTCTTTCAGAGAAATGCATGTGAGTTTCTTGTGAATGCTTGTAAGTAGCCTAAGGCACTTTCAAAGGAAAGTGATTTTCTCTGAAAGGACAGCATTTAGAAAGTGAAGCAACACTCCATTCACTTCGCACAGCTAATTGAAGTGTTGGAACAGACTGCTTCTCTTACATAGAAATGCATGTGAATTTCTGTTGAATGCTTGTAAGTAGCTGAAGGCACTTTCAAAGAAAGTGATTTTCTCTGAAAGTACAGCGTTTAGAAAGTGAAGCAATACTCCATTCACTTCGCACAGTGAATTGAAGTGTTGGAACAGACTGCTTCTCTTTCAGAAAAATGGATGTGAGTTTTTTGTGACTGCTTGTAAGTAGCTTAAGGCACTTTCAAAGGAAAGTGATTTTCTCTGAAAGGACAGTATTTAGAAAGTGAAGCAACACTCCATTCACTTCGCACAGTGAATTCAAGTGTTGGAACAGACAGCTTTTCTTTCATAGAAACGCATTTGAGTTTCCTGTGAATGCTTGTAAGTAGCTTAAGGAACTTTCAAAGGAAGTGATTTTCTCTGAAAGGACAGCATTTAGAAAGTGAAGCAACACTCCATTCACTTCGCACAGTGAATTGAAGTGTTGGAACAGACAGCTTCTCTTTCATAGAAACGCATTTGAGTTTCCTGTGAATGCTTGTAAGTAGCTTAAGGAACTTTCAAAGGAAGTGATTTTCTCTGAAAGGACAGCATTTAGAATGTGAAGGAACACTCCATTCACTTCGCACAGTGAATTTTAGTGTTGGAACAGACAGCTTCTCTTTCAGAGAAATGCATGTGAGTTTCTTGTGAATGCTTGTAAGTAGCCTAAGGCACTTTCAAAGGAAAGTGATTTTCTCTGAAAGGACAGCATTTAGAAAGTGAAGCAACACTCCATTCACTTCGCACAGCTAATTGAAGTGTTGGAACAGACTGCTTCTCTTACATAGAAATGCATGTGAATTTCGGTTGAATGCTTGTAAGTAGCTGAAGGCACTTTCAAAGAAAGTGATTTTCTCTGAAAGTACATCGTTTAGAAAGTGAAACAATACTCCATTCACTTCGCACAGTGAATTGAAGTGTTGGAAGAGACTGCTTCTCTTTCAGTGAAATGCATGTGAGTTTCTTGTGAATGCTTGTAAGTAGCTTAAGGCACTTCGAAAGGAAAGTGATTTTCTCTGAAAGGAACGCATTTAGAATGTGAAGCAACACTCCATTCACTTCGCACAGTGAATTGAAGTGTTGTAACAGACTGCTTCTGTTTTAGAGAAACGGATGTGAGTTTTTTGTGAATGCTTGTAAGTAGCTTAAGGCACTTTCCAAGGAATGTGATTTTCTCTGAAAGGACAGCATTTAGAAAGTGAAGCAACACTCCATTCACTTCGCACAGTGAATTGAAGTGTTGAAACAGACTGCTTCTCTTTCAGAGTAACGTATGTGAATTTCTGTTGAATGCTTGTAAGTAGCTTAAGGCGCTTTCAAAGGAAAGTGATTTTCTCTGAAACTACAACATTTAGAAAGTGAAGTAACACTCCATTCACTTCGCACAGTGAATTGAAGTGTTGGAACAGACTGCTTCTCTATCAGAGAAATGCATGTGAGTTTCTTGTGAATGCTTGTGAGTAGCTTAAGGTACTTTCAAGGGAAAGTGATTTTCTCTGAAAGGACAGCATTTAGAAAGTGAAGCAACACTCCATTCACTTCGCACAGTGAATTGAAGTGTTGGAACAGACTGCTTCTCTTTCAGAGTAACGCATGTGAATTTCTGTTGAATGCTTGTAGGTAGCTTAAGGCACATTCAAAGGAAAGTGATTTTCTCTGAAAGGACAGCATTTAGAATGTGAAGCAACACTCCATTCACTTCGCAGAGTGAATTGAAGTGTTGGAACAGACAACTTCTTTTTCATAGAAACGCATTTGAATTTCCTGTGAATGCTTGTAAGTAGCTTAAGGCACTTTCAAAGGAAAGTGATTTTCTCTGAAACTACAGCATTTAGAATGTGAAGGAACACTCCATTCACTTCACACAGTGAATTGAAGTGTTGGAACAGACTGCTTCTCTTTCTGAGAAACGCATGTGAATTTCTGTTGAATGCTTGTAAGTAGCTTAAGGCACTTTCAAAGGAAGTGATTTTCTCTGAAATGACAGCATTTAGAAAATGAAGCAACACTCCATTCACTTCGCACAGTGTATTGAATTGTTGGAACAGACTGCTTCTCTTTCAGAGAAACGGAAGTGAGTTTTTTGTGTATGCTTGTAAGTAGCTTAAGGCACTATCAAAGAAAGTGATTTTCTCTGAAAGGACAGCATTTAGAATGTGAAGGAACACTCCATTCACTTCGAACAGTGAATTGAAGTGTTGGAACAGACAACTTCCCTTTCATAGAAATGCATTTGAGTTTCCTGTGAAAGCTTGTTAGTAGCTTAAGGCACTTTCAAAGGAAAGTGATTTTCTCTGAAACTACAGCATTTAGAATGTGAAGGAACACTCCATTCACTTCGCACAGTGAATTTTAGTGTTGGAACAGACAGCTTCTCTTTCAGAGAAATGCATGTGAGTTTCTTGTGAATGCTTGTAAGTAGCCTAAGGCACTTTCAAAGGAAAGTGATTTTCTCTGAAAGGACAGCATTTAGAAAGTGAAGCAACACTCCATTCACTTCGCACAGCTAATTGAAGTGTTGGAACAGACTGCTTCTCTTACATAGAAATGCATGTGAATTTCTGTTGAATGCTTGTAAGTAGCTGAAGGCACTTTCAAAGAAAGTGATTTTCTCTGAAAGTACTGCGTTTAGAAAGTGAAGCAATACTCCATTCACTTCGCACAGTGAATTGAAGTGTTGGAACAGACTGCTTCTCTTTCAGAAAAATGGATGTGAGTTTTTTGTGACTGCTTGTAAGTAGCTTAAGGCACTTTCAAAGGAAAGTGATTTTCTCTGAAAGGACAGTATTTAGAAAGTGAAGCAACACTCCATTCACTTCGCACAGTGAATTAAAGTGTTGGAACAGACATCTTCTCTTTCAGAGAAATGCATGTGAGTTTCTTGTGAATGATTGAAAGTATCTTAAGGAACTTTCAAAATAAAGTGATTTTCTCTGAAAGGACAGCATTTAGAAAGTGAAGCAACACTCCATTTACTTCGCACAGTGAATTAAAGTGTTGTAATAGACTGCTTCTCTTTCAGAGAAACGGATGTGAGTTTTTTGTGAATGCTTGTAAGTTGCTTAAGGCACTTTCAAAGGAAAGTGATTTTCTCTGAAAGGACAGCTATTAGAAATTGAAGCAACACTCCATTAACTTCGCACAGTGAATTGAAGTGTTGGAACAGACAGCTTCTCTTTCAGAGAAATGCATGTGAGTTTTTTGTGAATGCTTGTAAGTAGCCTAAGGCACTTTCAAAGGAAAGTGATTTTCTCTGAAAGGAGAGCATTTAGAAAGTGAAGCAACACTCCATTCTTTCGCAGAGTGAATTGAAGTGTTGTTACAGACTGTTTCTGTTTTAGAGAAATGGTTGTGATTTTTTTTTGAATGCTTGTAAGTAGCTTAAGGCACTTTCAAAGGAAGTGATTTTCTCTGAAAGGACAGCATTTAGAAAGTGAAGCAACACTCCATTCACTTTTCACAGTGAATTGAAGTGTTGGAACAGACTGCTTTTCTTTCAGAGTAACGTATGTGAATTTCTGTTGAAAGCTTGTAAGTAGCTTAAGGCACTTTCAAAGGAAAGTGATTTTTCTCTGAAAGGACAGCATTTAGAAAGTGAAGCAACACTCCATTCACTTCGCAGAGTGAATTGAAGTGTTGGAACAGACAGCTTCTCTTTCATAGAAACGCATTTGAGTTTCCTGTGAATGCTTGTAAGTAGCTTAAGGAACTTTCAAAGGAAAGTGATTTTCTCTGAAACTACAGCATTTAGAAAGTGAAGTAACACTCCATTCACTTCGCACAGTGAATTGAAGTGTTGGAACAGACTGCTTCTCTATCAGAGAAATGCATGTGAGTTTCTTGTGAATGCTTGTGAGTAGCTTAAGGTACTTTCAAGGGAAAGTGATTTTCTCTGAAAGGACAGCATTTAGAAAGTGAAGCAACACTCCATTCACTTCGCACAGTGAATTGAAGTGTTGGAACAGACTGCTTCTCTTTCAGAGTAACGCATGTGAATTTCTGTTGAATGCTTGTAGGTAGCTTAAGGCACATTCAAAGGAAAGTGATTTTCTCTGAAAGGACAGCATTTAGAATGTGAAGCAACACTCCATTCACTTCGCAGAGTGAATTGAAGTGTTGGAACAGACAACTTCTTTTTCATAGAAACGCATTTGAATTTCCTGTGAATGCTTGTAAGTAGCTTAAGGCACTTTCAAAGGAAAGTGATTTTCTCTGAAACTACAGCATTTAGAATGTGAAGGAACACTCCATTCACTTCACACAGTGAATTGAAGTGTTGGAACAGACTGCTTCTCTTTCTGAGAAACGCATGTGAATTTCTGTTGAATGCTTGTAAGTAGCTTAAGGCACTTTCAAAGGAAGTGATTTTCTCTGAAATGACAGCATTTAGAAAATGAAGCAACACTCCATTCACTTCGCACAGTGTATTGAATTGTTGGAACAGACTGCTTCTCTTTCAGAGAAACGGAAGTGAGTTTTTTGTGTATGCTTGTAAGTAGCTTAAGGCACTATCAAAGAAAGTGATTTTCTCTGAAAGGACAGCATTTAGAATGTGAAGGAACACTCCATTCACTTCGAACAGTGAATTGAAGTGTTGGAACAGACAACTTCCCTTTCATAGAAATGCATTTGAGTTTCCTGTGAATGCTTGTTAGTAGCTTAAGGCACTTTCAAAGGAAAGTGATTTTCTCTGAAACTACAGCATTTAGAATGTGAAGGAACACTCCATTCACTTCGCACAGTGAATTTTAGTGTTGGAACAGACAGCTTCTCTTTCAGAGAAATGCATGTGAGTTTATTGTGAATGCTTGTAAGTAGCCTAAGGCACTTTCAAAGGAAAGTGATTTTCTCTGAAAGGACAGCATTTAGAAAGTGAAGCAACACTCCATTCACTTCGCACAGCTAATTGAAGTGTTGGAACAGACTGCTTCTCTTACATAGAAATGCATGTGAATTTCTGTTGAATGCTTGTAAGTAGCTGAAGGCACTTTCAAAGAAAGTGATTTTCTCTGAAAGTACTGCGTTTAGAAAGTGAAGCAATACTCCATTCACTTCGCACAGTGAATTGAAGTGTTGGAACAGACTGCTTCTCTTTCAGAAAAATGGATGTGAGTTTTTTGTGACTGCTTGTAAGTAGCTTAAGGCACTTTCAAAGGAAAGTGATTTTCTCTGAAAGGACAGTATTTAGAAAGTGAAGCAACACTCCATTCACTTCGCACAGTGAATTCAAGTGTTGGAACAGACAGCTTTTCTTTCATAGAAACGCATTTGAGTTTCCTGTGAATGCTTGTAAGTAGCTTAAGGAACTTTCAAAGGAAGTGATTTTCTCTGAAAGGACAGCATTTAGAAAGTGAAGCAACACTCCATTCACTTCGCACAGTGAATTGAAGTGTTGGAACAGACAGCTTCTCTTTCATAGAAACGCATTTGAGTTTCCTGTGAATGCTTGTAAGTAGCTTAAGGAACTTTCAAAGGAAGTGATTTTCTCTGAAAGGACAGCATTTAGAATGTGAAGGAACACTCCATTCACTTCGCACAGTGAATTTTAGTGTTGGAACAGACAGCTTCTCTTTCAGAGAAATGCATGTGAGTTTCTTGTGAATGCTTGTAAGTAGCCTAAGGCACTTTCAAAGGAAAGTGATTTTCTCTGAAAGGACAGCATTTAGAAAGTGAAGCAACACTCCATTCACTTCGCACAGCTAATTGAAGTGTTGGAACAGACTGCTTCTCTTACATAGAAATGCATGTGAATTTCTGTTGAATGCTTGTAAGTAGCTGAAGGCACTTTCAAAGAAAGTGATTTTCTCTGAAAGTACATCGTTTAGAAAGTGAAACAATACTCCATTCACTTCGCACAGTGAATTGAAGTGTTGGAAGAGACTGCTTCTCTTTCAGTGAAATGCATGTGAGTTTCTTGTGAATGCTTGTAAGTAGCTTAAGGCACTTCGAAAGGAAAGTGATTTTCTCTGAAAGGAACGCATTTAGAATGTGAAGCAACACTCCATTCACTTCGCACAGTGAATTGAAGTGTTGTAACAGACTGCTTCTGTTTTAGAGAAACGGATGTGAGTTTTTTGTGAATGCTTGTAAGTAGCTTAAGGCACTTTCCAAGGAAAGTGATTTTCTCTGAAAGGACAGCATTTAGAAAGTGAAGCAACACTCCATTCACTTCGCACAGTGAATTGAAGTGTTGAAACAGACTGCTTCTCTTTCAGAGTAACGTATGTGAATTTCTGTTGAATGCTTGTAAGTAGCTTAAGGCGCTTTCAAAGGAAAGTGATTTTCTCTGAAACTACAACATTTAGAAAGTGAAGTAACACTCCATTCACTTCGCACAGTGAATTGAAGTGTTGGAACAGACTGCTTCTCTATCAGAGAAATGCATGTGAGTTTCTTGTGAATGCTTGTGAGTAGCTTAAGGTACTTTCAAGGGAAAGTGATTTTCTCTGAAAGGACAGCATTTAGAAAGTGAAGCAACACTCCATTCACTTCACACAGTGAATTGAAGTGTTGGAACAGACTGCTTCTCTTTCAGAGTAACGCATGTGAATTTCTGTTGAATGCTTGTAGGTAGCTTAAGGCACATTCAAAGGAAAGTGATTTTCTCTGAAAGGACAGCATTTAGAATGTGAAGCAACACTCCATTCACTTCGCAGAGTGAATTGAAGTGTTGGAACAGACAACTTCTTTTTCATAGAAACGCATTTGAATTTCCTGTGAATGCTTGTAAGTAGCTTAAGGCACTTTCAAAGGAAAGTGATTTTCTCTGAAACTACAGCATTTAGAATGTGAAGGAACACTCCATTCACTTCACACAGTGAATTGAAGTGTTGGAACAGACTGCTTCTCTTTCTGAGAAACGCATGTGAATTTCTGTTGAATGCTTGTAAGTAGCTTAAGGCACTTTCAAAGGAAGTGATTTTCTCTGAAATGACAGCATTTAGAAAATGAAGCAACACTCCATTCACTTCGCACAGTGTATTGAATTGTTGGAACAGACTGCTTCTCTTTCAGAGAAACGGAAGTGAGTTTTTTGTGTATGCTTGTAAGTAGCTTAAGGCACTATCAAAGAAAGTGATTTTCTCTGAAAGGACAGCATTTAGAATGTGAAGGAACACTCCATTCACTTCGAACAGTGAATTGAAGTGTTGGAACAGACAACTTCCCTTTCATAGAAATGCATTTGAGTTTCCTGTGAATGCTTGTTAGTAGCTTAAGGCACTTTCAAAGGAAAGTGATTTTCTCTGAAACTACAGCATTTAGAATGTGAAGGAACACTCCATTCACTTCGCACAGTGAATTTTAGTGTTGGAACAGACAGCTTCTCTTTCAGAGAAATGCATGTGAGTTTCTTGTGAATGCTTGTAAGTAGCCTAAGGCACTTTCAAAGGAAAGTGATTTTCTCTGAAAGGACAGCATTTAGAAAGTGAAGCAACACTCCATTCACTTCGCACAGCTAATTGAAGTGTTGGAACAGACTGCTTCTCTTACATAGAAATGCATGTGAATTTCTGTTGAATGCTTGTAAGTAGCTGAAGGCACTTTCAAAGAAAGTGATTTTCTCTGAAAGTACTGCGTTTAGAAAGTGAAGCAATACTCCATTCACTTCGCACAGTGAATTGAAGTGTTGGAACAGACTGCTTCTCTTTCAGAAAAATGGATGTGAGTTTTTTGTGACTGCTTGTAAGTAGCTTAAGGCACTTTCAAAGGAAAGTGATTTTCTCTGAAAGGACAGTATTTAGAAAGTGAAGCAACACTCCATTCACTTCGCACAGTGAATTGAAGTGTTGGAACAGACATCTTCTCTTTCAGAGAAATGCATGTGAGTTTCTTGTGAATGATTGAAAGTATCTTAAGGAACTTTCAAAATAAAGTGATTTTCTCTGAAAGGACAGCATTTAGAAAGTGAAGCAACACTCCATTTACTTCGCACAGTGAATTAAAGTGTTGTAATAGACTGCTTCTCTTTCAGAGAAACGGATGTGAGTTTTTTGTGAATGCTTGTAAGTTGCTTAAGGCACTTTCAAAGGAAAGTGATTTTCTCTGAAAGGACAGCTATTAGAAATTGAAGCAACACTCCATTAACTTCGCACAGTGAATTGAAGTGTTGGAACAGACAGCTTCTCTTTCAGAGAAATGCATGTGAGTTTCTTGTGAATGCTTGTAAGTAGCCTAAGGCACTTTCAAAGGAAAGTGATTTTCTCTGAAAGGAGAGCATTTAGAAAGTGAAGCAACACTCCATTCTTTCGCAGAGTGAATTGAAGTGTTGTTACAGACTGTTTCTGTTTTAGAGAAATGGTTGTGATTTTTTTTTGAATGCTTGTAAGTAGCTTAAGGCACTTTCAAAGGAAGTGATTTTCTCTGAAAGGACAGCATTTAGAAAGTGAAGCAACACTCCATTCACTTTTCACAGTGAATTGAAGTGTTGGAACAGACTGCTTTTCTTTCAGAGTAACGTATGTGAATTTCTGTTGAAAGCTTGTAAGTAGCTTAAGGCACTTTCAAAGGAAAGTGATTTTTCTCTGAAAGGACAGCATTTAGAAAGTGAAGCAACACTCCATTCACTTCGCAGAGTGAATTGAAGTGTTGGAACAGACAGCTTCTCTTTCATAGAAACGCATTTGAGTTTCCTGTGAATGCTTGTAAGTAGCTTAAGGAACTTTCAAAGGAAAGTGATTTTCTCTGAAACTACAGCATTTAGAAAGTGAAGTAACACTCCATTCACTTCGCACAGTGAATTGAAGTGTTGGAACAGACTGCTTCTCTATCAGAGAAATGCATGTGAGTTTCTTGTTAATGCTTGTGAGTAGCTTAAGGTACTTTCAAGGGAAAGTGATTTTCTCTGAAAGGACAGCATTTAGAAAGTGAAGCAACACTCCATTCACTTCGCACAGTGAATTGAAGTGTTGGAACAGACTGCTTCTCTTTCAGAGTAACGCATGTGAATTTCTGTTGAATGCTTGTAGGTAGCTTAAGGCACATTCAAAGGAAAGTGATTTTCTCTGAAAGGACAGCATTTAGAATGTGAAGCAACACTCCATTCACTTCGCAGAGTGAATTGAAGTGTTGGAACAGACAACTTCTTTTTCATAGAAACGCATTTGAATTTCCTGTGAATGCTTGTAAGTAGCTTAAGGCACTTTCAAAGGAAAGTGATTTTCTCTGAAACTACAGCATTTAGAATGTGAAGGAACACTCCATTCACTTCACACAGTGAATTGAAGTGTTGTAACAGACTGCTTCTCTTTCTGAGAAACGCATGTGAATTTCTGTTGAATGCTTGTAAGTAGCTTAAGGCACTTTCAAAGGAAGTGATTTTCTCTGAAATGACAGCATTTAGAAAATGAAGCAACACTCCATTCACTTCGCACAGTGTATTGAATTGTTGGAACAGACTGCTTCTCTTTCAGAGAAACGGAAGTGAGTTTTTTGTGTATGCTTGTAAGTAGCTTAAGGCACTATCAAAGAAAGTGATTTTCTCTGAAAGGACAGCATTTAGAATGTGAAGGAACACTCCCTTCACTTCGAACAGTGAATTGAAGTGTTGGAACAGACAACTTCCCTTTCATAGAAATGCATTTGAGTTTCCTGTGAATGCTTGTTAGTAGCTTAAGGCACTTTCAAAGGAAAGTGATTTTCTCTGAAACTACAGCATTTAGAATGTGAAGGAACACTCCATTCACTTCGCACAGTGAATTTTAGTGTTGGAACAGACAGCTTCTCTTTCAGAGAAATGCATGTGAGTTTCTTGTGAATGCTTGTAAGTAGCCTAAGGCACTTTCAAAGGAAAGTGATTTTCTCTGAAAGGACAGCATTTAGAAAGTGAAGCAACACTCCATTCACTTCGCACAGCTAATTGAAGTGTTGGAACAGACTGCTTCTCTTACATAGAAATGCATGTGAATTTCTGTTGAATGCTTGTAAGTAGCTGAAGGCACTTTCAAAGAAAGTGATTTTCTCTGAAAGTACTGCGTTTAGAAAGTGAAGCAATACTCCATTCACTTCGCACAGTGAATTGAAGTGTTGGAACAGACTGCTTCTCTTTCAGAAAAATGGATGTGAGTTTTTTGTGACTGCTTGTAAGTAGCTTAAGGAACTTTCAAAGGAAGTGATTTTCTCTGAAAGGACAGCATTTAGAAAGTGAAGCAACACTCCATTCACTTCGCACAGTGAATTGAAGTGTTGGAACAGACAGCTTCTCTTTCATAGAAACGCATTTGAGTTTCCTGTGAATGCTTGTAAGTAGCTTAAGGAACTTTCAAAGGAAGTGATTTTCTCTGAAAGGACAGCATTTAGAATGTGAAGGAACACTCCATTCACTTCGCACAGTGAATTTTAGTGTTGGAACAGACAGCTTCTCTTTCAGAGAAATGCATGTGAGTTTCTTGTGAATGCTTGTAAGTAGCCTAAGGCACTTTCAAAGGAAAGTGATTTTCTCTGAAAGGACAGCATTTAGAAAGTGAAGCAACACTCCATTCACTTCGCACAGCTAATTGAAGTGTTGGAACAGACTGCTTCTCTTACATAGAAATGCATGTGAATTTCTGTTGAATGCTTGTAAGTAGCTGAAGGCACTTTCAAAGAAAGTGATTTTCTCTGAAAGTACATCGTTTAGAAAGTGAAACAATACTCCATTCACTTCGCACAGTGAATTGAAGTGTTGGAAGAGACTGCTTCTCTTTCAGTGAAATGCATGTGAGTTTCTTGTGAATGCTTGTAAGTAGCTTAAGGCACTTCGAAAGGAAAGTGATTTTCTCTGAAAGGAACGCATTTAGAATGTGAAGCAACACTCCATTCACTTCGCACAGTGAATTGAAGTGTTGTAACAGACTGCTTCTGTTTTAGAGAAACGGATGTGAGTTTTTTGTGAATGCTTGTAAGTAGCTTAAGGCACTTTCCAAGGAAAGTGATTTTCTCTGAAAGGACAGCATTTAGAAAGTGAAGCAACACTCCATTCACTTCGCACAGTGAATTGAAGTGTTGAAACAGACTGCTTCTCTTTCAGAGTAACGTATGTGAATTTCTGTTGAATGCTTGTAAGTAGCTTAAGGCGCTTTCAAAGGAAAGTGATTTTCTCTGAAACTACAACATTTAGAAAGTGAAGTAACACTCCATTCACTTCGCACAGTGAATTGAAGTGTTGGAACAGACTGCTTCTCTATCAGAGAAATGCATGTGAGTTTCTTGTGAATGCTTGTGAGTAGCTTAAGGTACTTTCAAGGGAAAGTGATTTTCTCTGAAAGGACAGCATTTAGAAAGTGAAGCAACACTCCATTCACTTCACACAGTGAATTGAAGTGTTGGAACAGACTGCTTCTCTTTCAGAGTAACGCATGTGAATTTCTGTTGAATGCTTGTAGGTAGCTTAAGGCACATTCAAAGGAAAGTGATTTTCTCTGAAAGGACAGCATTTAGAATGTGAAGCAACACTCCATTCACTTCGCAGAGTGAATTGAAGTGTTGGAACAGACAACTTCTTTTTCATAGAAACGCATTTGAATTTCCTGTGAATGCTTGTAAGTAGCTTAAGGCACTTTCAAAGGAAAGTGATTTTCTCTGAAACTACAGCATTTAGAATGTGAAGGAACACTCCATTCACTTCACACAGTGAATTGAAGTGTTGGAACAGACTGCTTCTCTTTCTGAGAAACGCATGTGAATTTCTGTTGAATGCTTGTAAGTAGCTTAAGGCACTTTCAAAGGAAGTGATTTTCTCTGAAATGACAGCATTTAGAAAATGAAGCAACACTCCATTCACTTCGCACAGTGTATTGAATTGTTGGAACAGACTGCTTCTCTTTCAGAGAAACGGAAGTGAGTTTTTTGTGTATGCTTGTAAGTAGCTTAAGGCACTATCAAAGAAAGTGATTTTCTCTGAAAGGACAGCATTTAGAATGTGAAGGAACACTCCATTCACTTCGAACAGTGAATTGAAGTGTTGGAACAGACAACTTCCCTTTCATAGAAATGCATTTGAGTTTCCTGTGAATGCTTGTTAGTAGCTTAAGGCACTTTCAAAGGAAAGTGATTTTCTCTGAAACTACAGCATTTAGAATGTGAAGGAACACTCCATTCACTTCGCACAGTGAATTTTAGTGTTGGAACAGACAGCTTCTCTTTCAGAGAAATGCATGTGAGTTTCTTGTGAATGCTTGTAAGTAGCCTAAGGCACTTTCAAAGGAAAGTGATTTTCTCTGAAAGGACAGCATTTAGAAAGTGAAGCAACACTCCATTCACTTCGCACAGCTAATTGAAGTGTTGGAACAGACTGCTTCTCTTACATAGAAATGCATGTGAATTTCTGTTGAATGCTTGTAAGTAGCTGAAGGCACTTTCAAAGAAAGTGATTTTCTCTGAAAGTACTGCGTTTAGAAAGTGAAGCAATACTCCATTCACTTCGCACAGTGAATTGAAGTGTTGGAACAGACTGCTTCTCTTTCAGAAAAATGGATGTGAGTTTTTTGTGACTGCTTGTAAGTAGCTTAAGGCACTTTCAAAGGAAAGTGATTTTCTCTGAAAGGACAGTATTTAGAAAGTGAAGCAACACTCCATTCACTTCGCACAGTGAATTGAAGTGTTGGAACAGACATCTTCTCTTTCAGAGAAATGCATGTGAGTTTCTTGTGAATGATTGAAAGTATCTTAAGGAACTTTCAAAATAAAGTGATTTTCTCTGAAAGGACAGCATTTAGAAAGTGAAGCAACACTCCATTTACTTCGCACAGTGAATTAAAGTGTTGTAATAGACTGCTTCTCTTTCAGAGAAACGGATGTGAGTTTTTTGTGAATGCTTGTAAGTTGCTTAAGGCACTTTCAAAGGAAAGTGATTTTCTCTGAAAGGACAGCTATTAGAAATTGAAGCAACACTCCATTAACTTCGCACAGTGAATTGAAGTGTTGGAACAGACAGCTTCTCTTTCAGAGAAATGCATGTGAGTTTCTTGTGAATGCTTGTAAGTAGCCTAAGGCACTTTCAAAGGAAAGTGATTTTCTCTGAAAGGAGAGCATTTAGAAAGTGAAGCAACACTCCATTCTTTCGCAGAGTGAATTGAAGTGTTGTTACAGACTGTTTCTGTTTTAGAGAAATGGTTGTGATTTTTTTTTGAATGCTTGTAAGTAGCTTAAGGCACTTTCAAAGGAAGTGATTTTCTCTGAAAGGACAGCATTTAGAAAGTGAAGCAACACTCCATTCACTTTTCACAGTGAATTGAAGTGTTGGAACAGACTGCTTTTCTTTCAGAGTAACGTATGTGAATTTCTGTTGAAAGCTTGTAAGTAGCTTAAGGCACTTTCAAAGGAAAGTGATTTTTCTCTGAAAGGACAGCATTTAGAAAGTGAAGCAACACTCCATTCACTTCGCACAGTGAATTGAAGTGTTGGAACAGACAGCTTCTCTTTCATAGAAACGCATTTGAGTTTCCTGTGAATGCTTGTAAGTAGCTTAAGGAACTTTCAAAGGAAAGTGATTTTCTCTGAAACTACAGCATTTAGAAAGTGAAGTAACACTCCATTCACTTCGCACAGTGAATTGAAGTGTTGGAACAGACTGCTTCTCTATCAGAGAAATGCATGTGAGTTTCTTGTTAATGCTTGTGAGTAGCTTAAGGTACTTTCAAGGGAAAGTGATTTTCTCTGAAAGGACAGCATTTAGAAAGTGAAGCAACACTCCATTCACTTCGCACAGTGAATTGAAGTGTTGGAACAGACTGCTTCTCTTTCAGAGTAACGCATGTGAATTTCTGTTGAATGCTTGTAGGTAGCTTAAGGCACATTCAAAGGAAAGTGATTTTCTCTGAAAGGACAGCATTTAGAATGTGAAGCAACACTCCATTCACTTCGCAGAGTGAATTGAAGTGTTGGAACAGACAACTTCTTTTTCATAGAAACGCATTTGAATTTCCTGTGAATGCTTGTAAGTAGCTTAAGGCACTTTCAAAGGAAAGTGATTTTCTCTGAAACTACAGCATTTAGAATGTGAAGGAACACTCCATTCACTTCACACAGTGAATTGAAGTGTTGTAACAGACTGCTTCTCTTTCTGAGAAACGCATGTGAATTTCTGTTGAATGCTTGTAAGTAGCTTAAGGCACTTTCAAAGGAAGTGATTTTCTCTGAAATGACAGCATTTAGAAAATGAAGCAACACTCCATTCACTTCGCACAGTGTATTGAATTGTTGGAACAGACTGCTTCTCTTTCAGAGAAACGGAAGTGAGTTTTTTGTGTATGCTTGTAAGTAGCTTAAGGCACTATCAAAGAAAGTGATTTTCTCTGAAAGGACAGCATTTAGAATGTGAAGGAACACTCCCTTCACTTCGAACAGTGAATTGAAGTGTTGGAACAGACAACTTCCCTTTCATAGAAATGCATTTGAGTTTCCTGTGAATGCTTGTTAGTAGCTTAAGGCACTTTCAAAGGAAAGTGATTTTCTCTGAAACTACAGCATTTAGAATGTGAAGGAACACTCCATTCACTTCGCACAGTGAATTTTAGTGTTGGAACAGACAGCTTCTCTTTCAGAGAAATGCATGTGAGTTTCTTGTGAATGCTTGTAAGTAGCCTAAGGCACTTTCAAAGGAAAGTGATTTTCTCTGAAAGGACAGCATTTAGAAAGTGAAGCAACACTCCATTCACTTCGCACAGCTAATTGAAGTGTTGGAACAGACTGCTTCTCTTACATAGAAATGCATGTGAATTTCTGTTGAATGCTTGTAAGTAGCTGAAGGCACTTTCAAAGAAAGTGATTTTCTCTGAAAGTACTGCGTTTAGAAAGTGAAGCAATACTCCATTCACTTCGCACAGTGAATTGAAGTGTTGGAACAGACTGCTTCTCTTTCAGAAAAATGGATGTGAGTTTTTTGTGACTGCTTGTAAGTAGCTTAAGGCACTTTCAAAGGAAAGTGATTTTCTCTGAAAGGACAGTATTTAGAAAGTGAAGCAACACTCCATTCACTTCGCACAGTGAATTGAAGTGTTGGAACAGACATCTTCTCTTTCAGAGAAATGCATGTGAGTTTCTTGTGAATGATTGAAAGTATCTTAAGGAACTTTCAAAATAAAGTGATTTTCTCTGAAAGGACAGCATTTAGAAAGTGAAGCAACACTCCATTTACTTCGCACAGTGAATTAAAGTGTTGTAATAGACTGCTTCTCTTTCAGAGAAACGGATGTGAGTTTTTTGTGAATGCTTGTAAGTTGCTTAAGGCACTTTCAAAGGAAAGTGATTTTCTCTGAAAGGACAGCTATTAGAAATTGAAGCAACACTCCATTAACTTCGCACAGTGAATTGAAGTGTTGGAACAGACAGCTTCTCTTTCAGAGAAATGCATGTGAGTTTCTTGTGAATGCTTGTAAGTAGCCTAAGGCACTTTCAAAGGAAAGTGATTTTCTCTGAAAGGAGAGCATTTAGAAAGTGAAGCAACACTCCATTCTTTCGCAGAGTGAATTGAAGTGTTGTTACAGACTGTTTCTGTTTTAGAGAAATGGTTGTGATTTTTTTTTGAATGCTTGTAAGTAGCTTAAGGCACTTTCAAAGGAAGTGATTTTCTCTGAAAGGACAGCATTTAGAAAGTGAAGCAACACTCCATTCACTTTTCACAGTGAATTGAAGTGTTGGAACAGACTGCTTTTCTTTCAGAGTAACGTATGTGAATTTCTGTTGAAAGCTTGTAAGTAGCTTAAGGCACTTTCAAAGGAAAGTGATTTTTCTCTGAAAGGACAGCATTTAGAAAGTGAAGCAACACTCCATTCACTTCGCAGAGTGAATTGAAGTGTTGGAACAGACAGCTTCTCTTTCATAGAAACGCATTTGAGTTTCCTGTGAATGCTTGTAAGTAGCTTAAGGAACTTTCAAAGGAAAGTGATTTTCTCTGAAACTACAGCATTTAGAAAGTGAAGGAACACTCCATTCACTTTGCACAGTGAATTGAAGTGTTGGAACAGACTGCTTCTCTTTCAGAGAAATGCATGTGAGTTTCTTGTGAATGCTTGTAAGTAGCTTAAGGCAATTTCAAAGGAAAGTGGTTTTCTCGGAAATGACATAATTTAGAAAGTGAAGCAACACTCCATTCACTTCGCACAGTGAATTGAAGTGTTGTAATAGACTGCTTCTCTTTCAGAGAAACGGAAGTGAGTTTTTTGTGAATGCTTGTAAGTAGCTTAAGGCACTTTCCAAGGAAAGTGATTTTCTCTGAAAGGACAGCATTTAGAAAGTGAAGCAATACTCCATTCACTTCGCACAGCTAATTGAAGTGTTCGAACAGACTGCTTCTCTTACATAGAAACGCATGTGAATTTCTGTTGAATGCTTGTAAGTAGCTGAAGGCACTTTCAAAGAAAGTGATTTTCTCTGAAAGTACAGCGTTTAGAAAGTGAAGCAATACTCCATTCACTTCGCACAGTGAATTGAAGTGTTGGAACAGACAACTTCTCTTTCTTAGAAACGCATTTGAGTTTTTTGTGAATGCTTGTAAGTAGCTTAAGAAACTTTCAAAGGAAAGTGATTTTCTCTGAAACTACAGCATTTAGAATGTGAAGGAACACTCCATTCACTTCACACAGTGAATTGAAGTGTTCGAACAGACTGCTTCTACTTCAGAGAAATGGATGTGAGTTTTTTGTGAATGCTTGTAAGTAGCTTAAGGCACTTTCAAAGGAAAGTTATATTAATGAAAGGACAGCATTTAGAAAGTGAAGCAATACTCCATTCACTTCGCACAGTGAATTGAAGTATTGGAACAGACTCCTTCTCTTTCAGAGAAACGCATGTGAATTTCTGTTGAATTCTTGTAAGTTGCTTAAGGCACTTTCAAAGGAAAGTAATTTTCTCTGAAAGGACAGCATTTAGAAAGTGAAGCAACACTCCATTCACTTCGCACAGTGAATTGAAGTGTTGTAATGGACTGCTTCTGTTTTAGAGAAACGGATGTGAGTTTTTTGTGAATGCTTGTAAGTAGCTTAAGGCACTTTCTAAGGAAAGTGACTTTCTCTGAAAGTACAGCATTTAGAAAATGAAGCAACACTCCATTCACTTCGCACACTGAATTGAAGTGTTGGAACAGACTGCTTCTCTTTCGGAGTAACGTATGTGAATTTCTGTTGAATGCTTGTAAGTAGATTAAGGCACTTTCAAAGGAAGTGATTTTCTCTGAAAGGACAGCATTTAGAAAGTGAAGCAACACTCCATTCACTTCGCACAGTGAATTGAAGTGTTGGAACAGACAGCTTCTCTTTCATAAAAACGAATTTGAGTTTCCTGTGAATGCTTGTAAGTAGCTTAAGGAACTTTCAAAGGAAAGTGATTTTCTCTGAAACTACAACATTGAGAAAGTGAAGGAACACTCCATTCACTTCGCAGTGAATTGAAGTGTTGGAACAGGCTGCTTCTCTTACAGAGAAATGCATGTGAGTTTCTTGTGAATGCTTTTATGTAGCTTAAGGTACTTTCAATGGAAAGTGATTTTCTCTGAAAGGACAGCATTTAGAAAGTGAAGAAACACTCCATTCACTCGCACAGTGAATTGAAGTGCTGTAATAGACTGCTTCTCTTTCAGAGAAACGGATGTGAGTTTTTTGTAAATGCTTGTAAGTAGCTTAAGGCACATTCAAAGCAAAGTGATTTTCTCTGAAAGGACAGCATTTAGAAAGTGAAGCAACACTCCATTCACTTCGCAGAGTGAATTGAAGTGTTGGAACAGACAACTTCTTTTTCATAGAAACGCATTTGAGTTTCCTGTGAATGCTTGTAAGTAGCTTAAGGCACATTCTAAGGAAAGTGATTTTCTCTGAAAGGACAGCATTTAGAAAATGACGCAACACTCCATTCACTTCGCACAGTGAATTGAAGTGTTGGAACAGACTGCTGCTCTTTCAGAGAAACGCATGTGAATTTCTGTTGAATGCTTGTAAGTACCTTAAGGCACTTTCAAAGGAAGTGATTTTGTCTGAAAGGACAGCATTTAGAAAGTGAAGCAACACTCCATTCACTTCGCACAGTGTATTGAAGTGTTGGAACAGACTGCTTCTGTTTTAGAGAAACGGATGTGAGTTTTTTGTGAATGCTTGTAAGTAGCTTAAGGCACTTTCCAAGGAAAGTGATTTTCTCTGAAAGGACAGCATTTAGAAAGTGAAGCAACACTCGATTCACTTCGCACAGTGAATTGAAGTGTTGGAACAGACAGCTTCTCTTTCAGAGAAATGCATGTGAGTTTCTTGTGAATGCTTGTAAGTAGCTTAAGGCACTTTCAAAGGAAGTGATTTTCTCTGAAAGGACAGCATTTAGAAAGTGAAGCAACACTCCATTCACTTTTCACAGTGAATTGAAGTGTTGGAACAGACTGCTTTTCTTTCAGAGTAACGTATGTGAATTTCTGTTGAAAGCTTGTAAGTAGCTTAAGGCACTTTCAAAGGAAAGTGATTTTTCTCTGAAAGGACAGCATTTAGAAAGTGAAGCAACACTCCATTCACTTCGCAGAGTGAATTGAAGTGTTGGAACAGACAGCTTCTCTTTCATAGAAACGCATTTGAGTTTCCTGTGAATGCTTGTAAGTAGCTTAAGGAACTTTCAAAGGAAAGTGATTTTCTCTGAAACTACAGCATTTAGAAAGTGAAGGAACACTCCATTCACTTTGCACAGTGAATTGAAGTGTTGGAACAGACTGCTTCTCTTTCAGAGAAATGCATGTGAGTTTCTTGTGAATGCTTGTAAGTAGCTTAAGGCAATTTCAAAGGAAAGTGGTTTTCTCGGAAATGACATAATTTAGAAAGTGAAGCAACACTCCATTCACTTCGCACAGTGAATTGAAGTGTTGTAATAGACTGCTTCTCTTTCAGAGAAACGGAAGTGAGTTTTTTGTGAATGCTTGTAAGTAGCTTAAGGCACTTTCCAAGGAAAGTGATTTTCTCTGAAAGGACAGCATTTAGAAAGTGAAGCAATACTCCATTCACTTCGCACAGCTAATTGAAGTGTTCGAACAGACTGCTTCTCTTACATAGAAACGCATGTGAATTTCTGTTGAATGCTTGTAAGTAGCTGAAGGCACTTTCAAAGAAAGTGATTTTCTCTGAAAGTACAGCGTTTAGAAAGTGAAGCAATACTCCATTCACTTCGCACAGTGAATTGAAGTGTTGGAACAGACAACTTCTCTTTCATAGAAACGCATTTGAGTTTTTTGTGAATGCTTGTAAGTAGCTTAAGAAACTTTCAAAGGAAAGTGATTTTCTCTGAAACTACAGCATTTAGAATGTGAAGGAACACTCCATTCACTTCACACAGTGAATTGAAGTGTTCGAACAGACTGCTTCTATTTCAGAGAAATGGATGTGAGTTTTTTGTGAATGCTTGTAAGTAGCTTAAGGCACTTTCAAAGGAAAGTTATATTAATGAAAGGACAGCATTTAGAAAGTGAAGCAATACTCCATTCACTTCGCACAGTGAATTGAAGTATTGGAACAGACTCCTTCTCTTTCAGAGAAACGCATGTGAATTTCTGTTGAATTCTTGTAAGTTGCTTAAGGCACTTTCAAAGGAAAGTAATTTTCTCTGAAAGGACAGCATTTAGAAAGTGAAGCAACACTCCATTCACTTCGCACAGTGAATTGAAGTGTTGTAATGGACCGCTTCTGTTTTAGAGAAACGGATGTGAGTTTTTTGTGAATGCTTGTAAGTAGCTTAAGGCACTTTCTAAGGAAAGTGACTTTCTCTGAAAGTACAGCATTTAGAAAATGAAGCAACACTCCATTCACTTCGCACACTGAATTGAAGTGTTGGAACAGACTGCTTCTCTTTCGGAGTAACGTATGTGAATTTTTGTTGAATGCTTGTAAGTAGATTAAGGCACTTTCAAAGGAAGTGATTTTCTCTGAAAGGACAGCATTTAGAAAGTGAAGCAACACTCCATTCACTTCGCACAGTGAATTGAAGTGTTGGAACAGACAGCTTCTCTTTCATAAAAACGAATTTGAGTTTCCTGTGAATGCTTGTAAGTAGCTTAAGGAACTTTCAAAGGAAAGTGATTTTCTCTGAAACTACAACATTTAGAAAGTGAAGGAACACTCCATTCACTTCGCAGTGAATTGAAGTGTTGGAACAGGCTGCTTCTCTTACAGAGAAATGCATGTGAGTTTCTTGTGAATGCTTTTATGTAGCTTAAGGTACTTTCAATGGAAAGTGATTTTCTCTGAAAGGACAGCATTTAGAAAGTGAAGAAACACTCCATTCACTCGCACAGTGAATTGAAGTGCTGTAATAGACTGCTTCTCTTTCAGAGAAACGGATGTGAGTTTTTTGTAAATGCTTGTAAGTAGCTTAAGGCACATTCAAAGCAAAGTGATTTTCTCTGAAAGGACAGCATTTAGAAAGTGAAGCAACACTCCATTCACTTCGCAGAGTGAATTGAAGTGTTGGAACAGACAACTTCTTTTTCATAGAAACGCATTTGAGTTTCCTGTGAATGCTTGTAAGTAGCTTAAGGCACTTTCTAAGGAAAGTGATTTTCTCTGAAAGGACAGCATTTAGAAAATGACGCAACACTCCATTCACTTCGCACAGTGAATTGAAGTGTTGGAACAGACTGCTGCTCTTTCAGAGAAACGCATGTGAATTTCTGTTGAATGCTTGTAAGTACCTTAAGGCACTTTCAAAGGAAGTGATTTTGTCTGAAAGGACAGCATTTAGAAAGTGAAGCAACACTCCATTCACTTCGCACAGTGTATTGAAGTGTTGGAACAGACTGCTTCTGTTTTAGAGAAACGGATGTGAGTTTTTTGTGAATGCTTGTAAGTAGCTTAAGGCACTTTCCAAGGAAAGTGATTTTCTCTGAAAGGACAGCATTTAGAAAGTGAAGCAACACTCGATTCACTTCGCACAGTGAATTGAAGTGTTGGAACAGACAGCTTCTCTTTCAGAGAAATGCATGTGAGTTTCTTGTGAATGCTTGTAAGTAGCCTAAGGCACTTACAAAGGGAAGTGATTTTCTCTGAAAGGACAGCATTTAGAAAGTGAAGCAACACTCCATTCACTTCGCACAGTGAATTGAAGTGTTGTTACAGACTGCTTCTGTTTTAGAGAAACGGTTGTGAGTTTTTTGTGAATGCTTGTAAGTAGCTTAAAGCACTTTCCAAGGAAAGTGATTTTCTCTGAAAGGACAGCATTTAGAAAGTGAAGCAACACTCCATTCACTTCGCACAGTGAATTGAAGTGTTGGAACAGACTGCTCTTTTTTCAGAGTAACGCATGTGAATTTCTGTTGAATGCTTGTAAGTAGCTTAAGGCACGTTCAAATGAAGTGATTTTCTCTGAAAGGACAGCATTAAGAAAGTGAAGCAACACTCCATTCACTTTGCACATTGAATTGAAGTGTTGGAACAGACAGCTTCTCTTTCATAGAAACGCATTTGAGTTTCCTGTGAATGCTTGTAAGTAGCTTAAGGAACATTCAAAGGAAAGTGATTTTCTCTGAAACTACAGCATTTAGAAAGTGAAGCAACACTCCATTCACTTCACACAGTGAATTGAAGTGTTGGAAAAGACAGCTTCTCTTTCAGAGAAATGCATGTGAGTTTATTGTGAATGTTTGTAAGTAGCCTAAGGCACTTTCAGAGGAAAGTGATTTTCTCTGAAAGGACAGCATTTAGAAAGTGAAGCAACACTCCATTCACTTCGCACAGTGAATTGAAGTGTTGTTACAGACTGCTTCTGTTTTAGAGAAACGGTTGTGAGTTTTTTGTGAATGCTTGTAAGTAGCTTAAGGCACTTTCAAAGGAAAGTGATTTTCTCTGAAAGGACAGCATTTAGAAAGTGAAGCAACACTCCATTCACTTCGCACAGTGAATTGAAGTGTTGGAACCGACAGCTTCTCTTTCATAGAAACGCAAATGAGTTTCCTGTGAATGCTTGTAAGTAGCTTAAGGAACTTTCAAAGGAAAGTGATTTTCTCTGAAACTACAGCATTCAGAAAGTGAAGCAACACTCCATTCACTTTGCATAGTGAATTGAAGTGTTGGAACAGACTGCTTCTCTTTCAGAGAAATGCATGTGAGTTTCTTGTGAATGCTTGTAAGTAGCTTAAGGCACTTTCAAAGGAAAGTATTTTCTCTGAAAGGACAGCATTTAGAAAGTGAAGCAACACTCCATTCACTTCGCACAGTGAATTGAAGTGTTGTAATATACTGCTTCTCATTCAGAGAAACGGATGTGAGTTTTTTGTGAATGCTTGTAAGTAGCTTAAGGCACTTTCAAAGGAAAGTGATTTTCTCTGAAAAGACAGCATATAGAAAGTGAAGCAACACTCCATTCACTTAGCACACTGAATTGTAGTGTTGGAACAGACTGCTTCTCTTACATAGAAGCGCGTGTGAATTTCTGTTGAATGCTTGTAAGTAGCTGAAGGCACTTTCAAAGAAAGTGATTTTCTCTGAAAGTACAGCGTTTAGAAAGTGAAGCAATACTCCATTCACTTCGCACAGTGAATTGAAGTGTTGGAACAGACTGCTTCTCTTTCAGAAAAATGGATGTGAGTTTTTTGTGAATGCTTGTAAGTAGCTTAAGGCACTTTCAAAGGAAAGTATTTTCTCTGAAAGGACAGCATTTAGAAAGTGAAGCAACACTCCATTCACTTCGCACAGTGAATTGAAGTGTTGTAATGGACTGCTTCTGTTTTAGAGAAACGGATGTGAGTTTTTTGTGAATGCTTGTAAGTAGCTTAAGGCACTTTCTAAGGAAAGTGACTTTCTCTGAAAGTACAGCATTTAGAAAGTGAAGCAACACTCCATTCACTTCGCACACTGAATTTAAGTGTTGGAACAGACTGCTTCTCTTTCGGAGTAACGTATGTGAATTTCTGTTGAATGCTTGTAAGTAGATTAAGGCACTTTCAAAGGAAGTGATTTTCTCTGAAAGGACAGCATTTAGAAAGTGAAGCAACACTCCATTCACTTCGCACAGTGAATTGAAGTGTTGGAACAGACAGCTTCTCTTTCATAAAAAGGAATTTGAGTTTCCTGTGAATGCTTGTAAGTAGCTTAAGGAACTTTCAAAGGAAAGTGATTTTCTCTGAAACTACAACATTTAGAAAGTGAAGGAACACTCCATTCACTTCGCAGTGAATTGAAGTGTTGGAACAGGCTGCTTCTCTTACAGAGAAATGCATGTGAGTTTCTTGTGAATGCTTTTATGTAGCTTAATGTACTTTCAATGGAAAGTGATTTTCTCTGAAAGGACAGCATTTAGAAAGTGAAGAAACACTCCATTCACTCGCACAGTGAATTGAAGTGCTGTAATAGACTGCTTCTCTTTCAGAGAAACGGATGTGAGTTTTTTGTAAATGCTTGTAAGTAGCTTAAGGCACATTCAAAGCAAAGTGATTTTCTCTGAAAGGACAGCATTTAGAAAGTGAAGCAACACTCCATTCACTTCGCAGAGTGAATTGAAGTGTTGGAACAGACAACTTCTTTTTCATAGAAACGCATTTGAGTTTCCTGTGAATGCTTGTAAGTAGCTTAAGGCACTTTCTAAGGAAAGTGATTTTCTCTGAAAGGACAGCATTTAGAAAATGACGCAACACTCCATTCACTTCGCACAGTGAATTGAAGTGTTGGAACAGACTGCTGCTCTTTCAGAGAAACGCATGTGAATTTCTGTTGAATGCTTGTAAGTACCTTAAGGCACTTTCAAAGGAAGTGATTTTGTCTGAAAGGACAGCATTTAGAAAGTGAAGCAACACTCCATTCACTTCGCACAGTGTATTGAAGTGTTGGAACAGACTGCTTCTGTTTTAGAGAAACGGATGTGAGTTTTTTGTGAATGCTTGTAAGTAGCTTAAGGCACTTTCCAAGGAAAGTGATTTTCTCTGAAAGGACAGCATTTAGAAAGTGAAGCAACACTCGATTCACTTCGCACAGTGAATTGAAGTGTTGGAACAGACAGCTTCTCTTTCAGAGAAATGCATGTGAGTTTCTTGTGAATGCTTGTAAGTAGCCTAAGGCACTTTCAAAGGGAAGTGATTTTCTCTGAAAGGACAGCATTTAGAAAGTGAAGCAACACTCCATTCACTTCGCACAGTGAATTGAAGTGTTGTTACAGACTGCTTCTGTTTTAGAGAAACGGTTGTGAGTTTTTTGTGAATGCTTGTAAGTAGCTTAAAGCACTTTCCAAGGAAAGTGATTTTCTCTGAAAGGACAGCATTTAGAAAGTGAAGCAACACTCCATTCACTTCGCACAGTGAATTGAAGTGTTGGAACAGACTGCTCTTCTTTCGGAGTAACGTAAGTGAATTTCTGTTGAATGCTTGTAAGTAGCTTAAGGAACTTTCAAAGGAAAGTGATTTTCTCTGAAACTACAACATTTAGAAAGTGAAGGAACACTCCATTCACTTCGCAGTGAATTGAAGTGTTGGAACAGGCTGCTTCTCTTACAGAGAAATGCATGTGAGTTTCTTGTGAATGCTTTTATGTAGCTTAAGGTACTTTCAATGGAAAGTGATTTTCTCTGAAAGGACAGCATTTAGAAAGTGAAGAAACACTCCATTCACTCGCACAGTGAATTGAAGTGCTGTAATAGACTGCTTCTCTTTCAGAGAAACGGATGTGAGTTTTTTGTAAATGCTTGTAAGTAGCTTAAGGCACATTCAAAGCAAAGTGATTTTCTCTGAAAGGACAGCATTTAGAAAGTGAAGCAACACTCCATTCACTTCGCAGAGTGAATTGAAGTGTTGGAACAGACAACTTCTTTTTCATAGAAACGCATTTGAGTTTCCTGTGAATGCTTGTAAGTAGCTTAAGGCACTTTCTAAGGAAAGTGATTTTCTCTGAAAGGACAGCATTTAGAAAATGACGCAACACTCCATTCACTTCGCACAGTGAATTGAAGTGTTGGAACAGACTGCTGCTCTTTCAGAGAAACGCATGTGAATTTCTGTTGAATGCTTGTAAGTACCTTAAGGCACTTTCAAAGGAAGTGATTTTGTCTGAAAGGACAGCATTTAGAAAGTGAAGCAACACTCCATTCACTTCGCACAGTGTATTGAAGTGTTGGAACAGACTGCTTCTGTTTTAGAGAAACGGATGTGAGTTTTTTGTGAATGCTTGTAAGTAGCTTAAGGCACTTTCCAAGGAAAGTGATTTTCTCTGAAAGGACAGCATTTAGAAAGTGAAGCAACACTCGATTCACTTCGCACAGTGAATTGAAGTGTTGGAACAGACAGCTTCTCTTTCAGAGAAATGCATGTGAGTTTCTTGTGAATGCTTGTAAGTAGCCTAAGGCACTTTCAAAGGGAAGTGATTTTCTCTGAAAGGACAGCATTTAGAAAGTGAAGCAACACTCCATTCACTTCGCACAGTGAATTGAAGTGTTGTTACAGACTGCTTCTGTTTTAGAGAAACGGTTGTGAGTTTTTTGTGAATGCTTGTAAGTAGCTTAAAGCACTTTCCAAGGAAAGTGATTTTCTCTGAAAGGACAGCATTTAGAAAGTGAAGCAACACTCCATTCACTTCGCACAGTGAATTGAAGTGTTGGAACAGACTGCTCTTCTTTCAGAGTAACGCATGTGAATTTCTGTTGAATGCTTGTAAGTAGCTTAAGGCACGTTCAAAGGAAGTGATTTTCTCTGAAAGGACAGCATTTAGAAAGTGAAGCAACACTCCATTCACTTAGCACATTGAATTGAAGTGTTGGAACAGACAGCTTCTCTTTCATAGAAACGCATTTGAGTTTCCTGTGAATGCTTGTAAGTAGCTTAAGGAACATTCAAAGGAAAGTGATTTTCTCTGAAACTACAGCATTTAGAAAGTGAAGCAACACTCCATTCACTTCACACAGTGAATTGAAGTGTTGGAAAAGACAGCTTCTCTTTCAGAGAAATGCATGTGAGTTTATTGTGAATGTTTGTAAGTAGCCTAAGGCACTTTCAGATGAAAGTGATTTTCTCTGAAAGGACAGCATTTAGGAAGTGAAGCAACACTCCATTCACTTCGCACAGTGAATTGAAGTGTTGTTACAGACTGCTTCTGTTTTAGAGAAACGGTTGTGAGTTTTTTGTGAATGCTTGTAAGTAGCTTAAGGCACTTTCAAAGGAAAGTGATTTTCTCTGAAAGGACAGCATTTAGAAAGTGAAGCAACACTCCATTCACTTCGCACAGTGAATTGAAGTGTTGGAACCGACAGCTTCTCTTTCATAGAAACGCAAATGAGTTTCCTGTGAATGCTTGTAAGTAGCTTAAGGAACTTTCAAAGGAAAGTGATTTTCTCTGAAACTACAGCATTCAGAAAGTGAAGCAACACTCCATTCACTTTGCATAGTGAATTGAAGTGTTGGAACAGACTGCTTCTCTTTCAGAGAAATGCATGTGAGTTTCTTGTGAATGCTTGTAAGTAGCTTAAGGCACTTTCAAAGGAAAGTATTTTCTCTGAAAGGACAGCATTTAGAAAGTGAAGCAACACTCCATTCACTTCGCACAGTGAATTGAAGTGTTGTAATATACTGCTTCTCATTCAGAGAAACGGATGTGAGTTTTTTGTGAATGCTTGTAAGTAGCTTAAGGCACTTTCAAAGGAAAGTGATTTTCTCTGAAAAGACAGCATATAGAAAGTGAAGCAACACTCCATTCACTTTGCACACTGAATTGTAGTGTTGGAACAGACTGCTTCTCTTACATAGAAGCGCGTGTGAATTTCTGTTGAATGCTTGTAAGTAGCTGAAGGCACTTTCAAAGAAAGTGATTTTCTCTGAAAGTACAGCGTTTAGAAAGTGAAGCAATACTCCATTCACTTCGCACAGTGAATTGAAGTGTTGGAACAGACTGCTTCTCTTTCAGAAAAATGGATGTGAGTTTTTTGTGACTGTTTGTAAGTAGCTTAAGGCTCTTTCAAAGGAAAGTGATTTTCTCTGAAAGGACAGCATTTAGAAAGTGAAGAAACACTCCATTCACTCGCACAGTGAATTGAAGTGCTATAATGGACTGCTTCTCTTTCAGAGAAACGGATGTGAGTTTTTTGTAAATGCTTGTAAGTAGCTTAAGGCATTTTCAAAGGAAAGTGATTTTCTCTGAAAGGACAGCATTTCGAATGTGAAGCAGAACTCCATTCACTTCGCACAGTGAATTGAAGTGTTGGAACAGACTGCTTCTCTTTCAGAGAAACACATGTGAATTTCTGTTGAATGCTTGTAAGTAGCTTAAGGCACTTTCAAAGGAAGTGATTTTCTCCTAAAGGACACCATTTAGAAAGTGAAGCAACACTACATTCACTTCGCACAGTGAATTGAAGTGTTGGAACAGAGTGCTTCTCTTTAGAGAAATGGATGTGAGTTTTTTGTGAATGCTTGTAAGGAGCTTAAGGCAATTTCAAAGGAAAGAGATTTTCTCTGAAAGGACAGCATTTAGAAAGTGAAGCAACACTCCATTCACTTCGCACAGTGAATTGAAGTGTTGGAACAGACTGCTTCTCTTTCACAGTAACACATGTGAATTTCTGTTGAATGCTTGTAAGTAGCTTAAGGCACTTTCAAAGGAAAGTGATTTTCTCTGAAAGGACAGCATTTAGAAAGTGAAGCAACACTCCATTCACTTCGCACAGTGAATTGAAGTGTTGGAACAGACAACTTCTCTTTCATAGAAACGCATTTGAGTTTCCTGAAAATGCTTCTAAGTAGCTTAAGGCACTTTCAAAGGAAAGTGATTTTCTCTGAAACTACAGCATTTAGAATGTGAAGGAACACTCCATTCACTTCGCACAGTGAATTGAAGTGTTGGAGCAGAAAGCTTCTCTTTCAGAGAAATGCATGTGAGTTTCTTGTGAATGCTTGGAGTAGCCTAAGGCACTTTCAAAGGAAAGTGATTTTCTCTGAAAGGACAGCATTTAGAAAGTGAAGCAACACTCCATTCACTTCGCACAGTGAATTGAAGTATTGGAACAGTCTGCTTCTCTTTCAGAGAAACGCATGTGAATTTCTGTTGAATGCTTGTTAGTAGCTTAAGGCACTTTCAAAGGAAAGTGATTTTCTCTGAAAGGACAGCATTTAGAAAGTGAAGCAACACTCCATTCACTTCGCACAGTGAATTGAAGTGTTGGAACAGACTGCTTCTCTTTCAGAGAAATGGATGTGAGTTTTTTGTGAATGATTGTAAATAGCTTAAGGCACTATCAAAGGAAAGTTATATTCTCTGAAAGGACAGCATTTAGAAAGTGAAGCAAGACTCCATTCACTTCGCACAGTGAATTGAAGTATTGGAACAGAATACTTCTCTTTCAGAGAAACGCATGTGAATTTCTGTTGAATGCTTGTAAGTAGCTTAAGGCACTTTCAAAGGAAGTGATTTTCTCTGAAAGGACAGCATTTATAAAGTGAAGCAACACTCCAATCACTTCGCACAGTGAATTGAAGTGTTCGAACAGACAACTTCTCTTTCAGAGAAACGGATGTGAGTATTTTGTGAATGCTTGTAAGTAGCTTAAGGCACTTTCAAAGGAAAGTGATTTTCTCTGAAAAGACAGCATTTAGAAAGTGAAGCAACACTCCATTCACTTCGCACAGCTAATTGAAGTGTTGCAACAGACTGCTTCTCTTACATAGAAACGCATGTGAATTTCTGTTGAATGCTTGTAAGTAGCTGAAGGCACTTTCAAAGGAAGTGATTTTCTCTGAAAGGACAGCATTTAGAAAGTGAAGCAATACTCCATTCACTTCGCACAGTGAATTGAAGTGTTGGAACAGACTGCTTCTCTTTCAGAGAAATGGATGTGAGTTTTTTGTGAATGATTGTAAGTAGCTTAAGGCACTTTCCAAGGAAAGTGATTTTCTCTGAAAGGACAGCATTTAGAAAGTGAAGCAACACTCCATTCACTTCGCACAGTTAATTGAATTGTTGAAACAGACTGCTTCTCTCTCAGAGTAACGTATGTGAATTTCTGTTGAATGCTTGTAAGTAGCTTAAGGCGCTTTCAAAGGAAAGTGATTTTCTCTGAAAGGACAGCATTTAGAAAGTGAAGCAACACTCCATTCACTTCGCACAGTGAATTGAAGTGTTGGAAGAGAATGCTTCTCTATCAGAGAAATGCATGTGAGTTTCTTGTGAATGCTTGTGAGTAGCTTAAGGTACTTTCAAGGGAAAGTGATTTTCTCTGAAAGGACAGCATTTAGAAAGTAAAGCAACACTCCATTCACTTCGCACAGTGTATTGAAGTGTTGGAACAGACTGCTTCTCTTTCAGAGAAACGGATGTGAGTTTTTTGTGTATGCTTGTAAGTAGCTTAAGGCACTATCAAAGAAAGTGATTTTCTCTGAAAGGACAGCATTTAGAAAGTAAAGCAACACTCCATTCACTTCGCACAGTGAATTGAAGTTTTGGAACAGACTGCTTCTCTTTCAGAGTAACGCATGTGAATTTCTGTTGAATGCTTGTAAGTAGCTTAAGGCACTATCAAAGGAAAGTGATTTTCTCTGAAACTACAGCATTTAGAAAGTGTAGCAAACTCCATTCACGTCGCACAGTGAATTGAAGTGTTGTAATAGACTGCTTTTCTTTCAGAGATACGGATGTGAGTTTTTTGTGAATGATTGTAAGTAGCTTAAGGCACTTTCAAAGGAAAGTTATATTCTCTGAAAGGACAGCATTTAGAAAGTGAAGCAACACTCCATTCACTTCGCACAGTGAATTGAAGTATTGGAACAGACTACTTCTCTTTCAGAGAAACGCATGTGAATTTCTGTTGAATGCCTGTAAGTAGCTTAAGGCAGTTTCAAAGGAAAGTGATTTTCTCTGAAAGGACAGCATTTATAAAGTGAAGCAACACTCCAATCACTTCGCACAGTGAATTCAAGTGTTCGAACAGACAATTTCTCTTTCATAGAAACGCATTTGAGTTTTCTGTGAATGCTTGTAAGTAGCTTAAGGCACTTTCAAAGGAAAGTGATTTTCTCTGAAACTACAGCATTTAGAATGTGAAGGAACACTCCATTCACTTCGCACAGTGAATTGAAGTGTTCGAACAGACTGCTTCTCTTTCAGAGAAATGGATGTGAGTTTTTTGTGAATGCTTGTAAGTAGCTTAAGGCACTTTCAAAGGAAAGTTATATTACTGAAAGGACAGCATTTATAAAGTGAAGCAATACTCCATTCACTTCGCACAGTGAATTGAAGTATTGGAACAGACTCCTTCTCTTTCAGAGAAACGCATGTGAATTTCTGTTGAATTCTTGTAAGTTGCTTAAGGCACATTCAAAGGAAAGTAATTTTCTCTGAAAGGACAGCATTTAGAAAGTGAAGCAACACTCCATTCACTTCGCACAGTGAATTGAAGTGTTGTAATGGACTGCTTCTGTTTTAGAAAAACGGATGTGAGTTTTTTGTGAATGCTTGTAAGTAGCTTAAGGCACTTTCTAAGGAAAGTGACTTTCTCTGAAAGTACAGCATTTAGAAAGTGAAGCAACACTCCATTCACTTCGCACACTGAATTGAAGTGTTGGAACAGACTGCTTCTCTTTCAGAGAAATGGATGTGAGTTTTTTGTGAATGATTGTAAATAGCTTAAGGCACTTTCAAAGGAAAGTTATATTCTCTGAAAGGACAGCATTTAGAAAGTGAAGCAAGACTCCATTCACTTCGCACAGTGAATTGAAGTATTGGAACAGACTACTTCTCTTTCAGAGAAACGCATGTGAATTTCTGTTGAATGCTTGTAAGTAGCTTAAGGCACTTTCAAAGGAAGTGATTTTCTCTGAAAGGACAGCATTTATAAAGTGAAGCAACACTCCAATCACTTCGCACAGTGAATTGAAGTGTTCGAACAGACAACTTCTCTTTCAGAGAAACGGATGTGAGTATTTTGTGAATGCTTGTAAGTAGCTTAAGGCACTTTCAAAGGAAAGTGATTTTCTCTGAAAAGACAGCATTTAGAAAGTGAAGCAACACTCCATTCACTTCGCACAGCTAATTGAAGTGTTGGAACAGACTGCTTCTCTTACATAGAAACGCATGTGAATTTCTGTTGAATGCTTGTAAGTAGCTGAAGGCACTTTCAAAGGAAGTGATTTTCTCTGAAATTACAGCATTTAGAAAGTGAAGCAATACTCCATTCACTTCGCACAGTGAATTGAAGTGTTGGAACAGACTGCTTCTCTTTCAGAGAAATGGATGTGAGTTTTTTGTGAATGATTGTAAGTAGCTTAAGGCGCTTTCCAAGGAAAGTGATTTTCTCTGAAAGGACAGCATTTAGAAAGTGAAGCAACACTCCATTCACTTCGCACAGTGAATTGAATTGTTGAAACAGACTCCTTCTCTTTCAGAGTAACGTATGTGAATTTCTGTTGAATGCTTGTAAGTAGCTTAAGGCGCTTTCAAAGGAAAGTGATTTTCTCTGAAAGGACAGCATTTAGAAAGTGAAGCAACACTCCATTCACTTCGCACAGTGAATTGAAGTGTTGGAAGAGAATGCTTCTCTATCAGAGAAATGCATGTGAGTTTCTTGTGAATGCTTGTGAGTAGCTTAAGGTACTTTCAAGGGAAAGTGATTTTCTCTGAAAGGACAGCATTTAGAAAGTAAAGCAACACTCCATTCACTTCGCACAGTGTATTGAAGTGTTGGAACAGACTGCTTCTCTTTCAGAGAAACGGATGTGAGTTTTTTGTGTATGCTTGTAAGTAGCTTAAGGCACTATCAAAGAAAGTGATTTTCTCTGAAAGGACAGCATTTAGAAAGTAAAGCAACACTCCATTCACTTCGCACAGTGAATTGAAGTTTTGGAACAGACTGCTTCTCTTTCAGAGTAACGCATATGAATTTCTGTTGAATGCTTGTAAGTAGCTTGAGGCACTTTCAAAGGAAAGTGATTTTCTCTGAAACTACAGCATTTAGAAAGTATAGCAACACTCCATTCACGTCGCACAGTGAATTGAAGTGTTGTAATAGACTGCTTTTCTTTCAGAGATACGGATGTGAGTTTTTTGTGAATGATTGTAAGTAGCTTAAGGCACTTTCAAAGGAAAGTTATATTCTCTGAAAGGACAGCATTTAGAAAGTGAAGCAACACTCCATTCACTTCGCACAGTGAATTGAAGTATTGGAACAGACTACTTCTCTTTCAGAGAAACGCATGTGAATTTCTGTTGAATGCTAGTAAGTAGCTTAAGGCACTTTCAAAGGAAAGTGATTTTCTCTGAAAGGACAGCATTTATAAAGTGAAGCAACACTCCAATCACTTCGCACAGTGAATTCAAGTGTTCTAACAGACAATTTCTCTTTCATAGAAACGCATTTGAGTTTTCTGTGAATGCTTGTAAGTAGCTTAAGGCACTTTCAAAGGAAAGTGATTTTCTCTGAAACTACAGCATTTAGAATGTGAAGGAACACTCCATTCACTTCGCACAGTGAATTGAAGTGTTCGAACAGACTGCTTCTCTTTCAGAGAAATGGATGTGAGTTTTTTGTGAATGCTTGTAAGTAGCTTAAGGCACTTTCAAAGGAAAGTTATATTACTGAAAGGACAGCATTTATAAAGTGAAGCAATACTCCATTCACTTCGCACAGTGAATTGAAGTATTGGAACAGACTCCTTCTCTTTCAGAGAAACGCATGTGAATTTCTGTTGAATTCTTGTAAGTTGCTTAAGGCACATTCAAAGGAAAGTAATTTTCTCTGAAAGGACAGCATTTAGAAAGTGAAGCAACACTCCATTCACTTCGCACAGTGAATTGAAGTGTTGTTATGGACTGCTTCTGTTTTAGAGAAACGGATGTGAGTTTTTTGTGAATGCTTGTAAGTAGCTTAAGGCACTTTCTAAGGAAAGTGACTTTCTCTGAAAGTACAGCATTTAGAAAGTGAAGCAACACTCCATTCACTTCGCACACTGAATTGAAGTGTTGGAACAGACTGCTTCTCTTTCGGAGTAACGTATGTGAATTTCTGTTGAATGCTTGTAAGTAGATTAAGGCACTTTCAAAGGAAGTGATTTTCTCTGAAAGGACAGCATTTAGAAAGTGAAGCAACACTCCATTCACTTCGCACAGTGAATTGAAGTGTTGGAACAGACTGCTTCTCTTTCAGAGAAATGGATGTGAGTTTTTTGTGAATGATTGTAAATAGCTTAAGGCACTATCAAAGGAAAGTTATATTCTCTGAAAGGACAGCATTTAGAAAGTGAAGCAAGACTCCATTCACTTCGCACAGTGAATTGAAGTATTGGAACAGACTACTTCTCTTTCAGAGAAACGCATGTGAATTTCTGTTGAATGCTTGTAAGTAGCTTAAGGCACTTTCAAAGGAAGTGATTTTCTCTGAAAGGACAGCATTTATAAAGTGAAGCAACACTCCAATCACTTCGCACAGTGAATTGAAGTGTTCGAACAGACAACTTCTCTTTCAGAGAAACGGATGTGAGTATTTTGTGAATGCTTGTAAGTAGCTTAAGGCACTTTCAAAGGAAAGTGATTTTCTCTGAAAAGACAGCATTTAGAAAGTGAAGCAACACTCCATTCACTTCGCACAGCTAATTGAAGTGTTGGAACAGACTGCTTCTCTTACATAGAAACGCATGTGAATTTCTGTTGAATGCTTGTAAGTAGCTGAAGGCACTTTCAAAGGAAGTGATTTTCTCTGAAATTACAGCATTTAGAAAGTGAAGCAATACTCCATTCACTTCGCACAGTGAATTGAAGTGTTGGAACAGACTGCTTCTCTTTCAGAGAAATGGATGTGAGTTTTTTGTGAATGATTGTAAGTAGCTTAAGGCACTTTCCAAGGAAAGTGATTTTCTCTGAAAGGACAGCATTTAGAAAGTGAAGCAACACTCCATTCACTTCGCACAGTGAATTGAATTGTTGAAACAGACTCCTTCTCTTTCAGAGTAACGTATGTGAATTTCTGTTGAATGCTTGTAAGTAGCTTAAGGCGCTTTCAAAGGAAAGTGATTTTCTCTGAAAGGACAGCATTTAGAAAGTGAAGCAACACTCCATTCACTTCGCACAGTGAATTGAAGTGTTGGAAGAGAATGCTTCTCTATCAGAGAAATGCATGTGAGTTTCTTGTGAATGCTTGTGAGTAGCTTAAGGTACTTTCAAGGGAAAGTGATTTTCTCTGAAAGGACAGCATTTAGAAAGTAAAGCAACACTCCATTCACTTCGCACAGTGTATTGAAGTGTTGGAACAGACTGCTTCTCTTTCAGAGAAACGGATGTGAGTTTTTTGTGTATGCTTGTAAGTAGCTTAAGGCACTATCAAAGAAAGTGATTTTCTCTGAAAGGACAGCATTTAGAAAGTAAAGCAACACTCCATTCACTTCGCACAGTGAATTGAAGTTTTGGAACAGACTGCTTCTCTTTCAGAGTAACGCATATGAATTTCTGTTGAATGCTTGTAAGTAGCTTGAGGCACTTTCAAAGGAAAGTGATTTTCTCTGAAACTACAGCATTTAGAAAGTGTAGCAACACTCCATTCACGTCGCACAGTGAATTGAAGTGTTGTAATAGTCTGCTTTTCTTTCAGAGATACGGATGTGAGTTTTTTGTGAATGATTGTAAGTAGCTTAAGGCACTTTCAAAGGAAAGTTATATTCTCTGAAAGGACAGCATTTAGAAAGTGAAGCAACATTCCATTCACTTCGCACAGTGAATTGAAGTATTGGAACAGACTACTTCTCTTTCAGAGAAACGCATGTGAATTTCTGTTGAATGCTTGTAAGTAGCTTAAGGCACTTTCAAAGGAAAGTGATTTTCTCTGAAAGGACAGCATTTATAAAGTGAAGCAACACTCCAATCACTTCGCACAGTGAATTCAAGTGTTCGAACAGACAATTTCTCTTTCATAGAAACGCATTTGAGTTTTCTGTGAATGCTTGTAAGTAGCTTAAGGCACTTTCAATGGAAAGTGATTTTCTCTGAAACTACAGCATTTAGAATGTGAAGGAACACTCCATTCACTTCGCACAGTGAATTGAAGTGTTCGAACAGACTGCTTCTCTTTCAGAGAAATGGATGTGAGTTTTTTGTGAATGCTTGTAAGTAGCTTAAGGCACTTTCAAAGGAAAGTTATATTACTGAAAGGACAGCATTTAGAAAGTGAAGCAATACTCCATTCACTTCGCACAGTGAATTGAAGTATTGGAACAGACTCCTTCTCTTTCAGAGAAACGCATGTGAATTTCTGTTGAATTCTTGTAAGTTGCTTAAGGCACATTCAAAGGAAAGTAATTTTCTCTGAAAGGACAGCATTTAGAAAGTGAAGCAACACTCCATTCCCTTCGCACAGTGAATTAAACTGTTGTAATGGACTGCTTCTGTTTTAGAGAAACGGATGTGAGTTTTTTGTGAATGCTTGTAAGTAGCTTAAGGCACTTTCTAAGGAAAGTGACTTTCTCTGAAAGTACAGCATTTAGAAAGTGAAGCAACACTTCATTCACTTCACACACTGAATTGAAGTGTTGGAACACACTGCTTCTCTTTCGGAGTAACGTATGTGAATTTCTGTTGAATGCTTGTAAGTAGATTAAGGCACTTTCAAAGGAAGTGATTTTCTCTGAAAGTACAGCATTTAGAAAGTGAAGCAACACTCCATTCACTTCGCACAGTGAATTGAAGTGTTGGAACAGACTGCTTCTCTTTCAGAGAAATGGATGTGAGTTTTTTGTGAATGATTGTAAATAGCTTAAGGCACTTTCAAAGGAAAGTTATATTCTCTGAAAGGACAGCATTTAGAAAGTGAAGTAAGACTCCATTCACTTCGCACAGTGAATTGAAGTATTGGAACAGACTACTTCTCTTTCAGAGAAACGCATGTGAATTTCTGTTGAATGCTTGTAAGTAGCTTAAGGCACTTTCAAAGGAAGTGATTTTCTCTGAAAGGACAGCATTTATAAAGTGAAGCAACACTCCAATCACTTCGCACAGTGAATTGAAGTGTTCGAACAGACAACTTCTCTTTAAGAGAAACGGATGTGAGTATTTTGTGAATGCTTGTAAGTAGCTTAAGGCACTTTCAAAGGAAAGTGATTTTCTCTGAAAAGACAGCATTTAGAAAGTGAAGCAACACTCCATTCACTTCGCACAGCTAATTGAAGTGTTGGAACAGACTGCTTCTCTTACATAGAAACGCATGTGAATTTCTGTTGAATGCTTGTAAGTAGCTGAAGGCACTTTCAAAGGAAGTGATTTTCTCTGAAATTACAGCATTTAGAAAGTGAAGCAATACTCCATTCACTTCGCACAGTGAATTGAAGTGTTGGAACAGACTGCTTCTCTTTCAGAGAAATGGATGTGAGTTTTTTGTGAATGATTGTAAGTAGCTTAAGGCACTTTCCAAGGAAAGTGATTTTCTCTGAAAGGACAGCATTTAGAACGTGAAGCAACACTCCATTCACTTCGCACAGTGAATTGAAGTGTTGAAACAGACTCCTTCTCTTTCAGAGTAACGTATGTGAATTTCTGTTGAATGCTTGTAAGTAGCTTAAGGCGCTTTCAAAGGAAAGTGATTTTCTCTGAAAGGACAGCATTTAGAAAGTGAAGCAACACTCCATTCACTTCGCACAGTGAATTGAAGTGTTGGAAGAGAATGCTTCTCTATCAGAGAAATGCATGTGAGTTTCTTGTGAATGCTTGTGAGTAGCTTAAGGTACTTTCAAGGGAAAGTGATTTTCTCTGAAAGGACAGCATTTAGAAAGTAAAGCAACACTCCATTCACTTCGCACAGTGTATTGAAGTGTTGGAACAGACTGCTTCTCTTTCAGAGAAACGGATGTGAGTTTTTTGTGTATGCTTGTAAGTAGCTTAAGGCACTATCAAAGAAAGTGATTTTCTCTGAAAGGACAGCATTTAGAAAGTAAAGCAACACTCCATTCACTTCGCACAGTGAATTGAAGTTTTGGAACAGACTGCTTCTCTTTCAGAGTAACGCATATGAATTTCTGTTGAATGCTTGTAAGTAGCTTGAGGCACTTTCAAAGGAAAGTGATTTTCTCTGAAACTACAGCATTTAGAAAGTGTAGCAACACTCCATTCACGTCGCACAGTGAATTGAAGTGTTGTAATAGACTGCTTTTCTTTCAGAGATACGGATGTGAGTTTTTTGTGAATGATTGTAAGTAGCTTAAGGCACTTTCAAAGGAAAGTTATATTCTCTGAAAGGACAGCATTTAGAAAGTGAAGCAACATTCCATTCACTTCGCACAATGAATTGAAGTATTGGAACAGACTACTTCTCTTTCAGAGAAACGCATGTGAATTTCTGTTGAATGCTTGTAAGTAGCTTAAGGCACTTTCAAAGGAAAGTGATTTTCTCTGAAAGGACAGCATTTATAAAGTGAAGCAACACTCCAATCACTTCGCACAGTGAATTCAAGTGTTCGAACAGACAATTTCTCTTTCATAGAAACGCATTTGAGTTTTCTGTGAATGCTTGTAAGTAGCTTAAGGCACTTTCAAAGGAAAGTGATTTTCTCTGAAACTACAGCATTTAGAATGTGACGGAACACTCCATTCACTTCGCACAGTGAATTGAAGTGTTCGAACAGACTGCTTCTCTTTCAGAGAAATGGATGTGAGTTTTTTGTGAATGCTTGTAAGTAGCTTAAGGCACTTTCAAAGGAAAGTTATATTACTGAAAGGACAGCATTTAGAAAGTGAAGCAATACTCCATTCACTTCGCACAGTGAATTGAAGTATTGGAACAGACTCCTTCTCTTTCAGAGAAACGCATGTGAATTTCTGTTGAATTCTTGTAAGTTGCTTAAGGCACATTCAAAGGAAAGTAATTTTCTCTGAAAGGACAGCATTTAGAAAGTGAAGCAACACTCCATTCCCTTCGCACAGTGAATTAAAGTGTTGTAATGGACTGCTTCTGTTTTAGAGAAACGGATGTGACTTTTTTGTGAATGCTTGTAAGTAGCTTAAGGCACTTTCTAAGGAAAGTGACTTTCTCTGAAAGTACAGCATTTAGAAAGTGAAGCAACACTTCATTCACTTCGCACACTGAATTGAAGTGTTGGAACAGACTGCTTCTCTTTTGGAGTAACGTATGTGAATTCCTGTTGAATGCTTATAAGTAGATTAAGGCACTTTCAAAGGAAGTGATTTTCTCTGAAAGGACAGCATTTAGAAAGTGAAGCAACACTCCATTCACTTCGCACAGTGAATTGAAGTGTTGGAACAGACTGCTTCTCTTTCAGAGAAATGGATGTGAGTTTTTTGTGAATGATTGTAAATAGCTTAAGGCACTTTCAAAGGAAAGTTATATTCTCTGAAAGGACAGCATTTAGAAAGTGAAGTAAGACTCCATTCACTTCGCACAGTGAATTGAAGTATTGGAACAGACTACTTCTCTTTCAGAGAAACGCATGTGAATTTCTGTTGAATGCTTGTAAGTAGCTTAAGGCACTTTCAAAGGAAGTGATTTTCTCTGAAAGGACAGCATTTATAAAGTGAAGCAACACTCCAATCACTTCGCACAGTGAATTGAAGTGTTCGAACAGACAACTTCTCTTTAAGAGAAACGGATGTGAGTATTTTGTGAATGCTTGTAAGTAGCTTAAGGCACTTTCAAAGGAAAGTGATTTTCTCTGAAAAGACAGCATTTAGAAAGTGAAGCAACACTCCATTCACTTCGCACAGCTAATTGAAGTGTTGGAACAGACTGCTTCTCTTACATAGAAACGCATGTGAATTTCTGTTGAATGCTTGTAAGTAGCTGAAGGCACTTTCAAAGGAAGTGATTTTCTCTGAAATTACAGCATTTAGAAAGTGAAGCAATACTCCATTCACTTCGCACAGTGAATTGAAGTGTTGGAACAGACTGCTTCTCTTTCAGAGAAATGGATGTGAGTTTTTTGTGAATGATTGTAAGTAGCTTAAGGCACTTTCCAAGGAAAGTGATTTTCTCTGAAAGGACAGCATTTAGAAAGTGAAGCAACACTCCATTCACTTCGCACAGTGAATTGAATTGTTGAAACAGACTCCTTCTCTTTCAGAGTAACGTATGTGAATTTCTGTTGAATGCTTGTAAGTAGCTTAAGGCGCTTTCAAAGGAAAGTGATTTTCTCTGAAAGGACAGCATTTAGAAAGTGAAGCAACACTCCATTCACTTCGCACAGTGAATTGAAGTGTTGGAAGAGAATGCTTCTCTATCAGAGAAATGCATGTGAGTTTCTTGTGAATGCTTGTGAGTAGCTTAAGGTACTTTCAAGGGAAAGTGATTTTCTCTGAAAGGACAGCATTTAGAAAGTAAAGCAACACTCCATTCACTTCGCACAGTGTATTGAAGTGTTGGAACAGACTGCTTCTCTTTCAGAGAAACGGATGTGAGTTTTTTGTGTATGCTTGTAAGTAGCTTAAGGCACTTTCAAAGGAAAGTGATTTTCTCTGAAACTACAGCATTTAGAATGTGAAGGAACACTCCATTCACTTCGCACAGTGAATTGAAGAGTTCGAACAGACTGCTTCTCTTTCAGAGAAATGGATGTGAGTTTCTTGTGAATGCTTCTAAGTAGCTTAAGGCACTTTCAAAGGAAAGTTATATTACTGAAAGGACAGCATTTAGAAAGTGAAGCAATACTCCATTCACTTCGCACAGTGAATTGAAGTATTGGAACAGACTCCTTCTCTTTCAGAGAAACGCATGTGAATTTCTGTTGAATGCTTGTAAGTTGCTTAAGGCACTTTCAAAGGAAAGTGATTTTCTCTGAAAGGACAGCATTTAGAAAGTGAAGCAACACTCCATTCACTTCGCACAGTGAATTGAAGTGTTGTAATGAACTGCTTCTGTTTTAGAGAAACGGATGTGAGTTTTTTGTGAATGCTTGTAAGTAGCTTAAGGCACTTTCTAAGAAAAGTGACTTTCTCTGAAAGTACAGCATTTAGAAAGTGAAGCAACACTCCATTCACTTCGCACACTGAATTGAAGTGTTGGAACAGACTGCTTCTCTTTCGGAGTAATGTATGTGAATTTCTGTTGAATGCTTGTAAGTAGATTAAGGCACTTTCAAAGGAAGTGATTTTCTCTGAAAGGACAGCATTTAGAAAGTGAAGCAACACTCCATTCACTTCGCACAGTGAATTGAAGTGTTGGAATAGACAGCTTCTCTTTCATAAAAACGAATTTGAGTTTCCTGTGAATGCTTGTAAGTAGCTTAAGGAACTTTCAAAGGAAAGTGATTTTCTCTGAAACTACAGCATTTAGAAAGTGAAGGAACACTCCATTCACTTCGCAGTGAATTGAAGTGTTGGAACAGGCTGATCTCTTACAGAGAAATGCATGTTAGTTTCTTGTGAATGCTTTTATGTAGCTTAAGGTACTTTCAATGGAAAGTGATTTTCTCTGAAAGGACAGCATTTAGAAAGTGAAGAAACACTCCATTCACTCGCACAGTGAATTGAAGTGCTGTAATAGACTGCTTCTCTTTCAGAGAAACGGATGTGAGTTTTTTGTAAATGCTTGTAAGTAGCTTAAGGCACATTCAAAGCAAAGTGATTTTCTCTGAAAGGACAGCATTTAGAAAGTGAAGCAACACTCCATTCACTTCGCAGAGTGAATTGAAGTGTTGGAACAGACAACTTCTTTTTCATAGAAACGCATTTGAGTTTCCTGTGAATGCTTGTAAGTAGCTTAAGGCACTTTCTAAGGAAAGTGATTTTCTCTGAAAGGACAGCATTTAGAAAATGACGCAACACTCCATTCACTTCGCACAGTGAATTGAATTGTTGAAACAGACTCCTTCTCTTTCAGAGTAACGTATGTGAATTTCTGTTGAATGCTTGTAAGTAGCTTAAGGCGCTTTCAAAGGAAAGTGATTTTCTCTGAAAGGACAGCATTTAGAAAGTGAAGCAACACTCCATTCACTTCGCACAGAGAATTGAAGTGTTGGAAGAGAATGCTTCTCTATCAGAGAAATGCATGTGAGTTTCTTGTGAATGCTTGTGAGTAGCTTAAGGTACTTTCAAGGGAAAGTGATTTTCTCTGAAAGGACAGCATTTAGAAAGTAAAGCAACACTCCATTCACTTCGCACAGTGTATTGAAGTGTTGGAACAGACTGCTTCTCTTTCAGAGAAACGGATGTGAGTTTTTTGTGTATGCTTGTAAGTAGCTTAAGGCACTATCAAAGAAAGTGATTTTCTCTGAAAGGACAGCATTTAGAAAGTAAAGCAACACTCCATTCACTTCGCACAGTGAATTGAAGTTTTGGAACAGACTGCTTCTCTTTCAGAGTAACGCATATGAATTTCTGTTGAATGCTTGTAAGTAGCTTGAGGCACTTTCAAAGGAAAGTGATTTTCTCTGAAACTACAGCATTTAGAAAGTGTAGCAACACTCCATTCACGTCGCACAGTGAATTGAAGTGTTGTAATAGACTGCTTTTCTTTCAGAGATACGGATGTGAGTTTTTTGTGAATGATTGTAAGTAGCTTAAGGCACTTTCAAAGGAAAGTTATATTCTCTGAAAGGACACCATTTAGAAAGTGAAGCAACATTCCATTCACTTCGCACAGTGAATTGAAGTATTGGAACAGACTACTTCTCTTTCAGAGAAACGCATGTGAATTTCTGTTGAATGCTTGTAAGTAGCTTAAGGCACTTTCAAAGGAAAGTGATTTTCTCTGAAAGGACAGCATTTATAAAGTGAAGCAACACTCCAATCACTTCGCACAGTGAATTCAAGTGTTCGAACAGACAATTTCTCTTTCATAGAAACGCATTTGAGTTTTCTGTGAATGCTTGTAAGTAGCTTAAGGCACTTTCAAAGGAAAGTGATTTTCTCTGAAACTACAGCATTTAGAATGTGAAGGAACACTCCATTCACTTCGAACAGTGAATTGAAGTGTTCGAACAGACTGCTTCTCTTTCAGAGAAATGGATGTGAGTTTTTTGTGAATGCTTGTAAGTAGCTTAAGGCACTTTCAAAGGAAAGTTATATTACTGAAAGGACAGCATTTAGAAAGTGAAGCAATACTCCATTCACTTCGCACAGTGAATTGAAGTATTGGAACAGACTTCTTCTCTTTCAGAGAAACGCATGTGAATTTCTGTTGAATTCTTGTAAGTTGCTTAAGGCACATTCAAAGGAAAGTAATTTTCTCTGAAAGGACAGCATTTAGAAAGTGAAGCAACACTCCATTCCCTTCGCACAGTGAATTAAAGTGTTGTAATGGACTGCTTCTGTTTTAGAGAAACGGATGTGAGTTTTTTGTGAATGCTTGTAAGTAGCTTAAGGCACTTTCTAAGGAAAGTGACTTTCTCTGAAAGTACAGCATTTAGAAAGTGAAGCAACACTTCATTCACTTCGCACACTGAATTGAAGTGTTGGAACAGACTGCTTCTCTTTTGGAGTAACGTATGTGAATTTCTGTTGAATGCTTGTAAGTAGATTAAGGCACTTTCAAAGGAAGTGATTTTCTCTGAAAGGACAGCATTTAGAAAGTGAAGCAACACTCCATTCACTTCGCACAGTGAATTGAAGTGTTGGAACAGACTGCTTCTCTTTCAGAGAAATGGATGTGAGTTTTTTGTGAATGATTGTAAATAGCTTAAGGCACTTTCAAAGGAAAGTTATATTCTCTGAAAGGACAGCATTTAGAAAGTGAAGTAAGACTCCATTCACTTCGCACAGTGAATTGAAGTATTGGAACAGACTACTTCTCTTTCAGAGAAACGCATGTGAATTTCTGTTGAATGCTTGTAAGTAGCTTAAGGCACTTTCAAAGGAAGTGATTTTCTCTGAAAGGACAGCATTTATAAAGTGAAGCAACACTCCAATCACTTCGCACAGTGAATTGAAGTGTTCGAACAGACAACTTCTCTTTAAGAGAAACGGATGTGAGTATTTTGTGAATGCTTGTAAGTAGCTTAAGGCACTTTCAAAGGAAAGTGATTTTCTCTGAAAAGACAGCATTTAGAAAGTGAAGCAACACTCCATTCACTTCGCACAGCTAATTGAAGTGTTGGAACAGACTGCTTCTCTTTCATAGAAATGCATTTGAGTTTCCTGTGAATGCTTGTAAGTAGCTTAAGGCACTTTCAAAGGAAAGTGATTTTCTCTGAAACTACAGCATTTAGAATGTGAAAGAACACTCCATTCACTTCGCACAGTGAATTATAGTGTTGGAACAGACAGCTTCTCTTTCAGAGAAATGCATGTGAGTTTCTTGTGAATGCTTGTATGTACCCTAAGGCACTTTCAAAGGAAAGTGATTTTCTCTGAAAGGACAGCATTTAGAAAGTGAAGCAACACTCCATTCACTTCGCACAGTGAATTGAAGTGTTGTAACAGACTGCTTCTGTTTTAGAGAAACGGATGTGAGTTTTTTGTGAATGCTTGGAACTAGCCTAAGGCACTTTCAAAGGAAAGTGATTTTCTCTGAAAAGACAGCATTTAGAAAGTGAAGCAACACTCCATTAACTTCGCACAGTGAATTAAAGTGTTGTAACAGACTGCTTCTCTTTTAGAGAAACGGATGTGAGTTTTTTGTGAATGCTTGTAAGTAGCTTAAGGCACTTTCCAAGGAAAGTGATTTTCTCTGAAAGGACAGCATTTAGAAAGTGAAGCAACACTCCATTCACTTCGCACAGTGAATTGAAGTGTTGGAACAGACAGCTTCTCTTTCATATAAACGCATTTGTGTTTCCTGTGAATGCTTGTAAGTAGCTTAAGGCACTTTCAAAGGAAAGTGATTTTCTCTGAAACTACAGCATTTAGAAAGTGACGGAACACTCCATTCACTTTGCACAGTGAATTGAAGTGTTGGAACAGACTGCTTCTCTTTCAGAGAAATGCATGTGAGTTTCTTGTGAATGCTTGTAAGTAGCTTAAGGCACTTTCAAAGGAAAGTGATTTTCTCTGAAACTACAGCATTTAGAAAGTGTAGCAACACTCCATTCACGTCGCACAGTGAATTGAAATGTTGTAACAGACTGCTTCTGTTTTAGAGAAACGGATGTGAGTTTTTTGTGAATGCTTGGAACTAGCCTAAGGCACTTTCAAAGGAAAGTGATTTTCTCTGAAAGGACAGCATTTAGAAAGTGAAGCAACACTCCATTCACTTCGCACAGTGAATTGAAGTGTTGTAACAGACAGCTTCTCTTTCAGAGAAACGGATGTGAGTTTTTTGTGAATGCTTGTATGTAGCTTAAGGCACTTTCAAAGGAAAGTGATTTTCTTTGAAAGGACAGCATTAAGAAAGTGAAGCAACACTCCATTCACTTCGCACAGTGAATTGAAGTGTTCAAACAGACAACTTCTCTTTCATAGAAACTCATTTGAGTTTTCTGTGAATGCTTGTAAGTAGCTTAAGGCACTTTCAAAGGAAAGTGATTTTCTCTGAAACTACAGCATTTAGAATGTGAAGGAACACTCCATTCACTTCGCACAGTGAATTGAAGTGTTCGAACAGACTGCTTCTCTTTCAGAGAAATGGATGTGAGTTTCTTGTGAATGCTTGTAAGTAGCTTAAGGCACTTTCAAAGGAAAGTGATATTCTCTGAAATGACATCATTTAGAAAGTGAAGCAACACTCCATTCACTTCGCACAGTGAATTGAAGTGTTGTAATGGACTGCTTCTGTTTTAGAGAAACGGATGTGAGTTTTTTGTGAATGCTTGTAAGTAGCTTAAGGCACTTTCTAAGGAAAGTGACTTTCTCTGAAAGTACAGCATTTAGAAAGTGAAGCAACACTCCATTCACTTCGCACACTGAATTGAAGTGTTGGAACAGACTGCTTCTCTTTCAGAGTAACACATGTGAATTTCTGTTGAATGCTTGTAAGTAGCTTAAGGCAGTTTCAAGGAAGTGATTTTCTCTGAAAGGACAGCATTTAGAAAGTGAAGCAACACTCCATTCACTTCGCACAGTGAATTGAAGTGTTGGAACAGACAGCTTCTCTTTCATAAAAACGAATTTGAGTTTCCTGTGAATGCTTGTAAGTAGCTTAAGGAACTTTCAAAGGAAAGTGATTTTCTCTGAAACTACAACATTTAGAAAGTGAAGGAACACTCCATTCACTTCGCAGTGAATTGAAGTGTTGGAACAGGCTGCTTCTCTTACAGAGAAATGCATGTGAGTTTCTTGTGAATGCTTTTATGTAGCTTAAGGTACTTTCAATGGAAAGTGATTTTCTCTGAAAGGACAGCATTTAGAAAGTGAAGAAACACTCCATTCACTCGCACAGTGAATTGAAGTGCTGTAATAGACTGCTTCTCTTTCAGAGAAACGGATGTGAGTTTTTTGTAAATGCTTGTAAGTAGCTTAAGGCACATTCAAAGCAAAGTGATTTTCTCTGAAAGGACAGCATTTAGAAAGTGAAGCAACACTCCATTCACTTCGCAGAGTGAATTGAAGTGTTGGAACAGACAACTTCTTTTTCATAGAAACGCATTTGAGTTTCCTGTGAATGCTTGTAAGTAGCTTAAGACACTTTCTAAGGAAAGTGATTTTCTCTGAAAGGACAGCATTTAGAAAATGACGCAACACTCCATTCACTTCGCACAGTGAATTGAAGTGTTGGAACAGACTGCTGCTCTTTCAGAGAAACGCATGTGAATTTCTGTTGAATGCTGGTAAGTAGCTTAAGGCACTTTCAAAGGAAGTGATTTTGTCTGAAAGGACAGCATTTAGAAAGTGAAGCAACACTCCATTCACTTCGCACAGTGTATTGAAGTGTTGGAACAGACTGCTTCTCTTTCAGAGAAACGGATGTGAGTTTTTTGTGTATGCTTGTAAGTAGCTTAAGGCACTATCAAAGAAAGTGATTTTCTCTGAAAGGACAGCATTTAGAAAATGACGCAACACTCCATTCACTTCGCACAGTGAATTGAAGTGTTGGAACAGACTGCTTCTCTTTCAGAGTAACGCATGTGAATTTCTGTTGAATGCTTGTAATTAGCTTAAGGCACTTTCAAAGGAAAGTGATTTTCTCTGAAAGGACAGCATTTAGAAAGTGAAGCAACACTCCATTCACTTCGAACAGTAAATTGAAGTGTTGGAACAGACAACTTCTCTTTCATAGAAATGCATTTGAGTTTCCTGTGAATGCTTGTAAGTAGCTTAAGGCACTTTCAAAGGAAAGTGATTTTCTCTGAAACTACAGCATTTAGAATGTGAAGCAACACTCCATTCACTTCGAACAGTGAATTGAAGTGTTGGAACAGACAGCTTCTCTTTCAGAGAAATGCATGTGAGTTTCTTGTGAATGCTTGTAAGTAGCCTAAGGCACTTTCAAAGGAAAGTGATTTTCTTCAAAGGACAGCATTTAGAAAGCGAAGCAACACTCCATTCACGTCGCACAGTGAATTGAAATGTTGTAACAGACTGCTTCTGTTTTAGAGAAATGGATGTGAGTTTTTTGTGAATGCTTGGAACTAGCCTAAGGCACTTTCAAAGGAAAGTGATTTTCTCTGAAAGGACAGCATTTAGAAAGTGAAGCAACACTCCATTCACTTCGCACAGTGAATTGAAGTGTTGGAACAGAAAGCTTCTCTTTCAGAGAAACGGATGTGAGTTTTTTGTGAATGCTTGTATGTAGCTTAAGGCACTTTCAAAGGAAAGTGATTTTCTTTGAAAGGACAGCATTTAGAAAGTGAAGCAACACTCCATTCACTTCGCACAATGAATTGAATTGTTGGAACAGACTGCTTCTCTTTCAGTGAAACGCATGTGAATTTCTGTTGAATGCTTGTATGTAGCTTAAGGCATTTTCAAAGGAAAGTGATTTTCTCTGAAAGGACAGCATTTAGAAAGTGAAGCAACACTCCATTCACTTCGCACAGTGAATTGAAGTGTTGTAATGGACTGCTTCTGTTTTAGAGAAACGGATGTGAGTTTTTTGTGAATGCTTGTAAGTAGCTTAAGGCACTTTCTAAGGAAAGTGACTTTCTCTGAAAGTGCAGCATTTAGAAAGAGAAGCAACACTCCATTCACTTCGCACACTGAATTGAAGTGTTGGAACAGACTGCTTCTCTTTCAGAGTAACGTATGTGAATTTCTGTTGAATGCTTGTAAGTAGATTAAGGCACTTTCAAAGGAAGTGATTTTCTCTGAAAGGACAGCATTTAGAAAGTGAAGCAACACTCCATTCACTTCGCACAGTGAATTGAAGTGTTGGAACAGACTGCTTCTCTTTCAGAGAAATGGATGTGAGTTTTTTGTGAATGATTGTAAGTAGCTTAAGGCACTTTCAAAGGAAAGTTATATTCTCTGAAAGGACAGCATTTAGAAAGTGAAGCAAGACTCCATTCACTTCGCACAGTGAATTGAAGTATTGGAACAGACTACTTCTCTTTCAGAGAAACGCATGTGAATTTCTGTTGAATGCTTGTAAGTAGCTTAAGGCACTTTCAAAGGAAAGTGATTTTCTCTGAAAGGACAGCATTTATAAAGTGAAGCAACACTCCAATCACTTCGCACAGTGAATTGAAGTGTTCGAACAGACAACTTCTCTTTCATAGAAACTCATTTGAGTTTTCTGTGAATGCTTGTAAGTAGCTTAAGGCACTTTCAAAGGAAAGTGATTTTCTCTGAAACTACAGCATTTAGAATGTGAAGGAACACTCCATTCACTTCGCACAGTGAATTGAAGTGTTCGAACAGACTGCTTCTCTTTCAGAGAAATGGATGTGAGTTTCTTGTGAATGCTTGTAAGTAGCTTAAGGCACTTTCAAAGGAAAGTGATTTTCTCTGAAATGACATCATTTAGAAAGTGAAGCAACACTCCATTCACTTCGCACAGTGAATTGAAGTGTTGTAATGGACTGCTTCTGTTTTAGAGAAACGGATGTGAGTTTTTTGTGAATGCTTGTAAGTAGCTTAAGGCACTTTCTAAGGAAAATGACTTTCTCTGAAAGTACAGCATTTAGAAAGTGAAGTAACACTCCATTCACTTCGCACACTGAATTGAAGTGTTGGAACAGACTGCTGCTCTTTCAGAGAAACGCATGTGAATTTCTGTTGAATGCTGGTAAGTAGCTTAAGGCACTTTCAAAGGAAGTGATTTTGTCTGAAAGGACAGCATTTAGAATGTGAAGCAACACTCCATTCACTTCGCACAGTGTATTGAAGTGTTGGAACAGACTGCTTCTCTTTCAGAGAAACGGATGTGAGTTTTTTGTGTATGCTTGTAAGTAGCTTAAGGCACTATCAAAGAAAGTGATTTTCTCTGAAAGGACAGCATTTAGAAAATGACGCAACACTCCATTCACTTCGCACAGTGAATTGAAGTGTTGGAACAGACTGCTTCTCTTTCAGAGTAACGCATGTGAATTTCTGTTGAATGCTTGTAAGTAGCTTAAGGCACTTTCAAAGGAAAGTGATTTTCTCTGAAAGGACAGCATTTAGAAAGTGAAGCAACACTCCATTCACTTCGAACTGTGAATTGAAGTGTTGGAACAGACAACTTCTCTTTCATAGAAATGCATTTGAGTTTCCTGTGAATGCTTGTAAGTAGCTTAAGGCACTTTCAAAGGAAAGTGATTTTCTCTGAAACTACAGCATTTAGAATGTGAAGGAACACTCCATCACTTCACACAGTGAATTTTAGTGTTGGAACAGACAGCTTCTCTTTCAGAGAAATGCATGTGAGTTTCTTGTGAATGCTTGTAAGTAGCCTAAGGCACTTTCAAAGGAAAGTGATTTTCTCTGAAAGGACAGCATTTAGAAAGTGAAGCAACACTCCGTTCACGTCGCACAGTGAATTGAAATGTAACAGACTGCTTCTGTTTTAGAGAAACGGATGTGAGTTTTTTGTGAATGCTTGTAAGTAGCTTAAGGCACTTTCTAAGGAAAGTGACTTTCTCTGAAAGTACAGCATTTAGAAAGTTAAGCAACACTCCATTCACTTCGCACACTGAATTGAAGTGTTGAAACAGACTGCTTCTCTTTCAGAGTAACACATGTGAATTTCTGTTGAATGCTTGTAAGTAGCTTAAGGCAGTTTCAAAGGAAGTGATTTTCTCTGAAAGGACAGCATTTAGAAAGTGAAGCAACACTCCATTCACTTCGCACAGTGAATTGAAGTGTTGGAACAGACAGCTTCTCTTTCATAAAAACGAATTTGAGTTTCCTTTGAATGCTTGTAAGTAGCTTAAGGAACTTTCAAAGGAAAGTGATTTTCTCTGAAACTACAACATTTAGAAAGTGAAGGAACACTCCATTCACTTCGCACAGTGAATTGAACTGTTGGAACAGGCTGCTTCTCTTACAGAGAAATGCATGTGAGTTTCTTGTGAATGCTTTTATGTAGCTTAAGGTACTTTCAATGGAAAGTGATTTTCTCTGAAAGGACAGCATTTAGAAAGTGAAGAAACACTCCATTCACTCGCACAGTGAATTGAAGTGCTGTAATAGACTGCTTCTCTTTCAGAGAAACGGATGTGAGTTTTTTGTAAAAGCTTGTAAGTAGCTTAAGGCACATTCAAAGCAAAGTGATTTTCTCTGAAAGGACAGCATTTAGAAAGTGAAGCAACACTCCATTCACTTCGCAGAGTGAATTGAAGTGTTGGAACAGACAACTTCTTTTTCATAGAAACGCATTTGAGTTTCCTGTGAATGCTTGTAAGTAGCTTAAGACACTTTCTAAGGAAAGTGATTTTCTCTGAAAGGACAGCATTTAGAAAATGACGCAACACTCCATTCACTTCGCACAGTGAATTGAAGTGTTGGAACAGACTGCTGCTCTTTCAGAGTAACGCATGTGAATTTCTGTTGAATGCTTGTAAGTAGCTTAAGGCACTTTCAAAGGAAAGTGATTTTCTCTGAAAGGACAGCATTTAGAAAGTGAAGCAACACTCCATTCACTTCGAACAGTGAATTGAAGTGTTGGAACAGACAACTTCTCTTTCATAGAAATGCATTTGAATTTCCTGTGAATGCTTGTAAGTAGCTTAAGGCACTTTCAAAGGAAAGTGATTTTCTCTGAAACTACAGCATTTAGAATGTGAAGGAACACTCCATTCACTTCGCACAGTGAATTTTAGTGTTGGAACAGACAGCTTCTCTTTCAGAGAAATGCATGTGAGTTTCTTGTGAATGCTTGTAAGTAGCCTAAGGCACTTTCAAAGGAAAGTGATTTTCTCTGAAAGGACAGCATTTAGAAAGTGAAGCAACACTCCATTCACGTCGCACAGTGAATTGAAATGTTGTAACAGACTGCTTCTGTTTTAGAGAAACGGATGTGAGTTTTTTGTGAATGCTTGGAACTAGCCTAAGGCACTTTCAAAGGAAAGTGATTTTCTCTGAAAGGACAGCATTTAGAAGGTGAAGCAACACTCCATTCACTTCGCACAGTGAATTGAAGTGTTGTAACAGACTGCTTCTGTTTAAGAGAAACGGATGTGAGTTTTTTGTGAATGCTTGTAAGTAGCTTAAGGCACTTTCCAAGGAAAGTGATTTTCTCTGAAAGGACAGCATTTAGAAAGTGAAGCAACACTCCATTCACTTCGCACAGTGAATTGAAGTGTTGGAACCGACAGCTTCTCTTTCATAGAAACGCATTTGAGTTTCCTGTGAATGCTTGTAAGTAGCTTAAGGCACTTTCAAAGGAAGTCATTTTCTCTGAAAGGACAACATTTAGAAAGTAAAGCAACACTCCATTCACTTCGCACAGTGAATTGAAGTGTTGGAACAGACTGCTTCTCTTTCAGAGTAACGCATGTGAATTTCTGTTGAATGCTTGTAAGTAGCTTAAGGCACTTTCAAAGGAAAGTGATTTTTTCTGAAAGGACAGCATTTAGAAAGTGAAGCAACACTCCATTCACTTCGAACAGTGAATTGAAGTGTTGGAACAGACAACTTCTCTTTCATAGAAATGCATTTGAGTTTCCTGTGAATGCTTGTAAGTAGCTTAAGGCACTTTCAAAGGAAAGTGATTTTCTCTGAAACTACAGCATTTAGAATGTGAAGGAACACTCCATTCACTTCGCACAGTGAATTTTAGTGTTGGAACAGACAGCTTCTCTTTCAGAGAAATGCATGTGAGTTTCTTGTGAATGCTTGTAAGTAGCCTAAGGCACTTTCAAAGGAAAGTGATTTTCTCTAAAAGGACAGCATTTAGAAAGCGAAGCAACACTCCATTCACTTCGCACAGTGAATTGAAGTGTTGTAACAGACTGCTTCTGTTTTAGAGAAACGGATGTGAGTTTTTTGTGAATGCTTGGAACTAGCCTAAGGCACTTTCAAAGGAAAGTGATTTTCTCTGAAAGGACAGCATTTAGAAAGTGAAGCAACACTCCATTCACTTCGCAAAGTGAATTGAAGAGTTGTAACAGACTGCTTCTGTTTTAGAGAAACGGATGTGAGTTTTTTGTGAATGCTTGTAAGTAGCTTAAGGCACTTTCTAAGGAAAGTGACTTTCTCTGAAAGTACAGCATTTAGAAAGTGAAGCAACACTCCATTCACTTCGCACACTGAATTGAAGTGTTGGAACAGACTGCTTCTCTTTCGGAGTAACGTAAGTGAATTTCTGTTGAATGCTTGTAAGTAGATTAAGGCACTTTCAAAGGAAGTGATTTTCTCTGAAAGGACAGCATTTAGAAAGTGAAGCAACACTCCATTCACTTCGCACAGTGAATTGAAGTGTTGGAACAGACAGCTTCTCTTTCATAGAAACGCATTTGAGTTTCCTGTGAATGCTTGTAAGTAGCTTAAGGCACTTTCAAAGGAAGTCATTTTCTCTGAAAGGACAGCATTTAGAAAGTAAAGCAACACTCCATTCACTTCGCACAGTGAATTGAAGTGTTGGAACAGACTGCTTCTCTTTCAGAGTAACGCATGTGAATTTCTGTTGAATGCTTGTAAGTAGCTTAAGGCACTTTCAAAGGAAAGTGATTTTTTCTGAAAGGACAGCATTTAGAAAGTGAAGCAACACTCCATTCACTTCGAACAGTGAATTGAAGTGTTGGAACAGACAACTTCTCTTTCATAGAAATGCATTTGAGTTTCCTGTGAATGCTTGTAAGTAGCTTAAGGCACTTTCAAAGGAAAGTGATTTTCTCTGAAACTACAGCATTTAGAATGTGAAGGAACACTCCATTCACTTCGCACAGTGAATTTTAGTGTTGGAACAGACAGCTTCTCTTTCAGAGAAATGCATGTGAGTTTCTTGTGAATGCTTGTAAGTAGCCAAAGGCAATTTCAAAGGAAAGTGATTTTCTCTAAAAGGACAGCATTTAGAAAGTGAAGCAACACTCCATTCACTTCGCACAGTGAATTGAAGTGTTGTAACAGACTGCTTTTGTTTTAGAGAAACGGATGTGAGTTTTTTGTGAATGCTTGGAACTAGCCTAAGGCACGTTCAAAGGAAAGTGATTTTCTCTGAAAGGACAGCATTTAGAAAGTGAAGCAACACTCCATTCACTTCGCAAAGTGAATTGAAGGGTTGTAACAGACTGCTTCTGTTTTAGAGAAACGGATGCGAGTTTTTTGTGAATGCTTGTAAGTAGCTTAAGGCACTTTCTAAGGAAAGTGACTTTCTCTGAAAGTACAGCATTTAGAAAGTGAAGCAACACTCCATTCACTTCGCACACTGAATTGAAGTGTTGGAACAGACTGCTTCTCTTTCGGAGTAACGTATGTGAATTTCTGTTGAATGCTTGTAAGTAGATTAAGGCACTTTCAAAGGAAGTGATTTTCTCTGAAAGGACAGCATTTAGAAAGTGAAGCAACACTCCATTCACTTCGCACAGTGAATTGAAGTGTTGTAACGGACTGCTTCTGTTTTAGAGAAACGGATGTGAGTTTTTTGTGAATGCTTGTAAGTAGCTTAAGGAACTTTCTAAGGAAAGTGACTTTCTCTGAAAGTACAGCATTTAGAAAGTGAAGCAACACTCCATTCACTTCGCAAAGTGAATTGAAGTGCTGTAATAGACTGCTTCTCTTTCAGAGAAACGGATGTGAGTTTCCTGTGAATGCTTGTAAGTAGCTTAAGGCACTTTCAAAGGAAAGTGATTTTCTCTGAAAGTACAGCATTTAGAAAGTGAAGCAACACTCCATTCACTTCGAACAGTGAATTGAAGTGTTGGAACAGACAACTTCTCTTTCATAGAAATGCATTTGAGTTTCCTGTGAATGCTTGTAAGTAGCTTAAGGCACTTTCAAAGGAAAGTGATTTTCTCTGAAACTACAGCATTTAGAATGTGAAGGAACACTCCATCACTTCACACAGTGAATTTTAGTGTTGGAACAGACAGCTTCTCTTTCAGAGAAATGCATGTGAGTTTCTTGTGAATGCTTGTAAGTAGCCTAAGGCACTTTCAAAGGAAAGTGATTTTCTCTGAAAGGACAGCATTTAGAAAGTGAAGCAACACTCCATTCACGTCGCACAGTGAATTGAAATGTAACAGACTGCTTCTGTTTTAGAGAAACGGATGTGAGTTTTTTGTGAATGCTTGTAAGTAGCTTAAGGCACTTTCTAAGGAAAGTGACTTTCTCTGAAAGTACAGCATTTAGAAAGTTAAGCAACACTCCATTCACTTCGCACACTGAATTGAAGTGTTGAAACAGACTGCTTCTCTTTCAGAGTAACACATGTGAATTTCTGTTGAATGCTTGTAAGTAGCTTAAGGCAGTTTCAAAGGAAGTGATTTTCTCTGAAAGGACAGCATTTAGAAAGTGAAGCAACACTCCATTCACTTCGCACAGTGAATTGAAGTGTTGGAACAGACAGCTTCTCTTTCATAAAAACGAATTTGAGTTTCCTTTGAATGCTTGTAAGTAGCTTAAGGAACTTTCAAAGGAAAGTGATTTTCTCTGAAACTACAACATTTAGAAAGTGAAGGAACACTCCATTCACTTCGCACAGTGAATTGAACTGTTGGAACAGGCTGCTTCTCTTACAGAGAAATGCATGTGAGTTTCTTGTGAATGCTTTTATGTAGCTTAAGGTACTTTCAATGGAAAGTGATTTTCTCTGAAAGGACAGCATTTAGAAAGTGAAGAAACACTCCATTCACTCGCACAGTGAATTGAAGTGCTGTAATAGACTGCTTCTCTTTCAGAGAAACGGATGTGAGTTTTTTGTAAAAGCTTGTAAGTAGCTTAAGGCACATTCAAAGCAAAGTGATTTTCTCTGAAAGGACAGCATTTAGAAAGTGAAGCAACACTCCATTCACTTCGCAGAGTGAATTGAAGTGTTGGAACAGACAACTTCTTTTTCATAGAAACGCATTTGAGTTTCCTGTGAATGCTTGTAAGTAGCTTAAGACACTTTCTAAGGAAAGTGATTTTCTCTGAAAGGACAGCATTTAGAAAATGACGCAACACTCCATTCACTTCGCACAGTGAATTGAAGTGTTGGAACAGACTGCTGCTCTTTCAGAGTAACGCATGTGAATTTCTTTTGAATGCTTGTAAGTAGCTTAAGGCACTTTCAAAGGAAAGTGATTTTCTCTGAAAGGACAGCATTTAGAAAGTGAAGCAACACTCCATTCACTTCGAACAGTGAATTGAAGTGTTGGAACAGACAACTTCTCTTTCATAGAAATGCATTTGAATTTCCTGTGAATGCTTGTAAGTAGCTTAAGGCACTTTCAAAGGAAAGTGATTTTCTCTGAAACTACAGCATTTAGAATGTGAAGGAACACTCCATTCACTTCGCACAGTGAATTTTAGTGTTGGAACAGACAGCTTCTCTTTCAGAGAAATGCATGTGAGTTTCTTGTGAATGCTTGTAAGTAGCCTAAGGCACTTTCAAAGGAAAGTGATTTTCTCTGAAAGGACAGCATTTAGAAAGTGAAGCAACACTCCATTCACGTCGCACAGTGAATTGAAATGTTGTAACAGACTGCTTCTGTTTTAGAGAAACGGATGTGAGTTTTTTGTGAATGCTTGGAACTAGCCTAAGGCACTTTCAAAGGAAAGTGATTTTCTCTGAAAGGACAGCATTTAGAAGGTGAAGCAACACTCCATTCACTTCGCACAGTGAATTGAAGTGTTGTAACAGACTGCTTCTGTTTAAGAGAAACGGATGTGAGTTTTTTGTGAATGCTTGTAAGTAGCTTAAGGCACTTTCCAAGGAAAGTGATTTTCTCTGAAAGGACAGCATTTAGAAAGTGAAGCAACACTCCATTCACTTCGCACAGTGAATTGAAGTGTTGGAACCGACAGCTTCTCTTTCATAGAAACGCATTTGAGTTTCCTGTGAATGCTTGTAAGTAGCTTAAGGCACTTTCAAAGGAAGTCATTTTCTCTGAAAGGACAACATTTAGAAAGTAAAGCAACACTCCATTCACTTCGCACAGTGAATTGAAGTGTTGGAACAGACTGCTTCTCTTTCAGAGTAACGCATGTGAATTTCTGTTGAATGCTTGTAAGTAGCTTAAGGCACTTTCAAAGGAAAGTGATTTTTTCTGAAAGGACAGCATTTAGAAAGTGAAGCAACACTCCATTCACTTCGAACAGTGAATTGAAGTGTTGGAACAGACAACTTCTCTTTCATAGAAATGCATTTGAGTTTCCTGTGAATGCTTGTAAGTAGCTTAAGGCACTTTCAAAGGAAAGTGATTTTCTCTGAAACTACAGCATTTAGAATGTGAAGGAACACTCCATTCACTTCGCACAGTGAATTTTAGTGTTGGAACAGACAGCTTCTCTTTCAGAGAAATGCATGTGAGTTTCTTGTGAATGCTTGTAAGTAGCCTAAGGCACTTTCAAAGGAAAGTGATTTTCTCTAAAAGGACAGCATTTAGAAAGCGAAGCAACACTCCATTCACTTCGCACAGTGAATTGAAGTGTTGTAACAGACTGCTTCTGTTTTAGAGAAACGGATGTGAGTTTTTTGTGAATGCTTGGAACTAGCCTAAGGCACTTTCAAAGGAAAGTGATTTTCTCTGAAAGGACAGCATTTAGAAAGTGAAGCAACACTCCATTCACTTCGCAAAGTGAATTGAAGAGTTGTAACAGACTGCTTCTGTTTTAGAGAAACGGATGTGAGTTTTTTGTGAATGCTTGTAAGTAGCTTAAGGCACTTTCTAAGGAAAGTGACTTTCTCTGAAAGTACAGCATTTAGAAAGTGAAGCAACACTCCATTCACTTCGCACACTGAATTGAAGTGTTGGAACAGACTGCTTCTCTTTCGGAGTAACGTAAGTGAATTTCTGTTGAATGCTTGTAAGTAGATTAAGGCACTTTCAAAGGAAGTGATTTTCTCTGAAAGGACAGCATTTAGAAAGTGAAGCAACACTCCATTCACTTCGCACAGTGAATTGAAGTGTTGGAACAGACAGCTTCTCTTTCATAGAAACGCATTTGAGTTTCCTGTGAATGCTTGTAAGTAGCTTAAGGCACTTTCAAAGGAAGTCATTTTCTCTGAAAGGACAGCATTTAGAAAGTAAAGCAACACTCCATTCACTTCGCACAGTGAATTGAAGTGTTGGAACAGACTGCTTCTCTTTCAGAGTAACGCATGTGAATTTCTGTTGAATGCTTGTAAGTAGCTTAAGGCACTTTCAAAGGAAAGTGATTTTTTCTGAAAGGACAGCATTTAGAAAGTGAAGCAACACTCCATTCACTTCGAACAGTGAATTGAAGTGTTGGAACAGACAACTTCTCTTTCATAGAAATGCATTTGAGTTTCCTGTGAATGCTTGTAAGTAGCTTAAGGCACTTTCAAAGGAAAGTGATTTTCTCTGAAACTACAGCATTTAGAATGTGAAGGAACACTCCATTCACTTCGCACAGTGAATTTTAGTGTTGGAACAGACAGCTTCTCTTTCAGAGAAATGCATGTGAGTTTCTTGTGAATGCTTGTAAGTAGCCAAAGGCAATTTCAAAGGAAAGTGATTTTCTCTAAAAGGACAGCATTTAGAAAGTGAAGCAACACTCCATTCACTTCGCACAGTGAATTGAAGTGTTGTAACAGACTGCTTCTGTTTTAGAGAAACGGATGTGAGTTTTTTGTGAATGCTTGGAACTAGCCTAAGGCACGTTCAAAGGAAAGTGATTTTCTCTGAAAGGACAGCATTTAGAAAGTGAAGCAACACTCCATTCACTTCGCAAAGTGAATTGAAGGGTTGTAACAGACTGCTTCTGTTTTAGAGAAACGGATGTGAGTTTTTTGTGAATGCTTGTAAGTAGCTTAAGGCACTTTCTAAGGAAAGTGACTTTCTCTGAAAGTACAGCATTTAGAAAGTGAAGCAACACTCCATTCACTTCGCAAAGTGAATTGAAGTGCTGTAATAGACTGCTTCTCTTTCAGAGAAACGGATGTGAGTTTCCTGTGAATGCTTGTAAGTAGCTTAAGGCACTTTCAAAGGAAAGTGATTTTCTCTGAAACTACAGCATTTAGAAAGTGACGGAACACTCCATTCACTTTGCACAGTGAATTGAAGTGTTGGAACAGACTGCTTCTCTTTAAGAGAAATGCATGTGAGTTTCTTGTGAATGCCTGTAAGTAGCTTAAGGCACTTTCAAAGGAAAGTGATTTTCTCTGAAACTACAGCATTTATAAAGTGTAGCAACACTCCATTCACGTCGCACAGTGAATTGAAGTGTTGTAATAGACTGCTTCTCTTTCAGAGATACGGATGTGAGTATTTTGTGAATGCTTGTAAGTAGCTTAAGGCACTTTCAAAGGAAAGTGATTTTCTCTGAAAGGACAGCATTTAGAAAGTGAAGCAACACTCCATTCACTTCGAACAGTGAATTGAAGTGTTGGAACAGACAACTTCTCTTTCATAGAAATTCATTTGAGTTTCCTGTGAATGCTTGTAAGTAGCTTAAGGCACTTTCAAAGGAAAGTGATTTTCTCTGAAACTACAGCATTTAGAATGTGAAGGAACACTCCATTCACTTCGCACAGTGAATTTTAGTGTTGGAACAGACAGCTTCTCTTTCAGAGAAATGCATGTGAGTTTCTTGTGAATGCTTGTAAGTAGCCTAAGGCACTTTCAAAGGAAAGTGGTTTTCTCTAAAAGGACAGCATTTAGAAAGTGAAGCAACACTCCATTCACTTCGCACAGTGAATTGAAGTGTTGTAACGGACTGCTTCTGTTTTAGAGAAATGGATGTGAGTTTTTTGTGAATGCTTGGAACTAGCCTAAGGCACTTTCAAAGGAAAGTGATTTTCTCTGAAAGTACAGCGTTTAGAAAGTGAAGCAACACTCCATTCACTTCGCACAGTGAATTGAAGTGTTGGAACAGACAGCTTCTCTTTCATAAAAACGAATTTGAGTTTCCTGTGAATGCTTGTAAGTAGCTTAAGGAACTTTCAAAGGAAAGTGATTTTCTCTGAAACTACAACATTTAGAAAGTGAAGGAACACTCCATTCACTTCGCAGTGAATTGAAGTGTTGGAACAGGCTGCTTCTCTTACAGAGAAATGCATGTGAGTTTCTTGTGAATGCTTTTATGTAGCTTAAGGTACTTTCAATGGAAAGTGATTTTCTCTGAAAGGACAGCATTTAGAAAGTGAAGAAACACTCCATTCACTCGCACAGTGAATTGAAGTGCTGTAATAGACTGCTTCTCTTTCAGAGAAACGGATGTGAGTTTTTTGTAAATGCTTGTAAGTAGCTTAAGGCACATTCAAAGCAAAGTGATTTTCTCTGAAAGGACAGCATTTAGAAAGTGAAGCAACACTCCATTCACTTCGCAGAGTGAATTGAAGTGTTGGAACAGACAACTTCTTTTTCATAGAAACGCATTTGAGTTTCCTGTGAATGCTTGTAAGTAGCTTAAGACACTTTCTAAGGAAAGTGATTTTCTCTGAAAGGACAGCATTTAGAAAATGACGCAACACTCCATTCACTTCGCACAGTGAATTGAAGTGTTGGAACAGACTGCTGCTCTTTCAGAGAAACGCATGTGAATTTCTGTTGAATGCTGGTAAGTAGCTTAAGGCACTTTCAAAGGAAGTGATTTTGTCTGAAAGGACAGCATTTAGAAAGTGAAGCAACACTCCATTCACTTCGCACAGTGTATTGAAGTGTTGGAACAGACTGCTTCTCTTTCAGAGAAACGGATGTGAGTTTTTTGTGTATGCTTGTAAGTAGCTTAAGGCACTATCAAAGAAAGTGATTTTCTCTGAAAGGACAGCATTTAGAAAATGACGCAACACTCCATTCACTTCGCACAGTGAATTGAAGTGTTGGAACAGACTGCTTCTCTTTCAGAGTAACGCATGTGAATTTCTGTTGAATGCTTGTAATTAGCTTAAGGCACTTTCAAAGGAAAGTGATTTTCTCTGAAAGGACAGCATTTAGAAAGTGAAGCAACACTCCATTCACTTCGAACAGTGAATTGAAGTGTTGGAACAGACAACTTCTCTTTCATAGAAATGCATTTGAGTTTCCTGTGAATGCTTGTAAGTAGCTTAAGGCACTTTCAAAGGAAAGTGATTTTCTCTGAAACTACAGCATTTAGAATGTGAAGCAACACTCCATTCACTTCGAACAGTGAATTGAAGTGTTGGAACAGACAGCTTCTCTTTCAGAGAAATGCATGTGAGTTTCTTGTGAATGCTTGTAAGTAGCCTAAGGCACTTTCAAAGGAAAGTGATTTTCTTGAAAGGACAGCATTTAGAAAGCGAAGCAACACTCCATTCACGTCGCACAGTGAATTGAAATGTTGTAACAGACTGCTTCTGTTTTAGAGAAATGGATGTGAGTTTTTTGTGAATGCTTGGAACTAGCCTAAGGCACTTTCAAAGGAAAGTGATTTTCTCTGAAAGGACAGCATTTAGAAAGTGAAGCAACACTCCATTCACTTCGCACAGTGAATTGAAGTGTTGGAACAGACAGCTTCTCTTTCAGAGAAACGGATGTGAGTTTTTTGTGAATGCTTGTATGTAGCTTAAGGCACTTTCAAAGGAAAGTGATTTTCTTTGAAAGGACAGCATTTAGAAAGTGAAGCAACACTCCATTCACTTCGCACAATGAATTGAATTGTTGGAACAGACTGCTTCTCTTTCAGAGAAACGCATGTGAATTTCTGTTGAATGCTTGTATGTAGCTTAAGGCATTTTCAAAGGAAAGTGATTTTCTCTGAAAGGACAGCATTTAGAAAGTGAAGCAACACTCCATTCACTTCGCACAGTGAATTGAAGTGTTGTAATGGACTGCTTCTGTTTTAGAGAAACGGATGTGAGTTTTTTGTGAATGCTTGTAAGTAGCTTAAGGCACTTTCTAAGGAAAGTGACTTTCTCTGAAAGTGCAGCATTTAGAAAGAGAAGCAACACTCCATTCACTTCGCACACTGAATTGAAGTGTTGGAACAGACTGCTTCTCTTTCAGAGTAACGTATGTGAATTTCTGTTGAATGCTTGTAAGTAGATTAAGGCACTTTCAAAGGAAGTGATTTTCTCTGAAAGGACAGCATTTAGAAAGTGAAGCAACACTCCATTCACTTCGCACAGTGAATTGAAGTGTTGGAACAGACTGCTTCTCTTTCAGAGAAATGGATGTGAGTTTTTTGTGAATGATTGTAAGTAGCTTAAGGCACTTTCAAAGGAAAGTTATATTCTCTGAAAGGACAGCATTTAGAAAGTGAAGCAAGACTCCATTCACTTCGCACAGTGAATTGAAGTATTGGAACAGACTACTTCTCTTTCAGAGAAACGCATGTGAATTTCTGTTGAATGCTTGTAAGTAGCTTAAGGCACTTTCAAAGGAAAGTGATTTTCTCTGAAAGGACAGCATTTATAAAGTGAAGCAACACTCCAATCACTTCGCACAGTGAATTGAAGTGTTCGAACAGACAACTTCTCTTTCATAGAAACTCATTTGAGTTTTCTGTGAATGCTTGTAAGTAGCTTAAGGCACTTTCAAAGGAAAGTGATTTTCTCTGAAACTACAGCATTTAGAATGTGAAGGAACACTCCATTCACTTCGCACAGTGAATTGAAGTGTTCGAACAGACTGCTTCTCTTTCAGAGAAATGGATGTGAGTTTCTTGTGAATGCTTGTAAGTAGCTTAAGGCACTTTCAAAGGAAAGTGATTTTCTCTGAAATGACATCATTTAGAAAGTGAAGCAACACTCCATTCACTTCGCACAGTGAATTGAAGTGTTGTAATGGACTGCTTCTGTTTTAGAGAAACGGATGTGAGTTTTTTGTGAATGCTTGTAAGTAGCTTAAGGCACTTTCTAAGGAAAATGACTTTCTCTGAAAGTACAGCATTTAGAAAGTGAAGTAACACTCCATTCACTTCGCCCACTGAATTGAAGTGTTGGAACAGACTGCTGCTCTTTCAGAGAAACGCATGTGAATTTCTGTTGAATGCTGGTAAGTAGCTTAAGGCACTTTCAAAGGAAGTGATTTTGTCTGAAAGGACAGCATTTAGAAAGTGAAGCAACACTCCATTCACTTCGCACAGTGTATTGAAGTGTTGGAACAGACTGCTTCTCTTTCAGAGAAACGGATGTGAGTTTTTTGTGTATGCTTGTAAGTAGCTTAAGGCACTATCAAAGAAAGTGATTTTCTCTGAAAGGACAGCATTTAGAAAATGACGCAACACTCCATTCACTTCGCACAGTGAATTGAAGTGTTGGAACAGACAACTTCTCTTTCATAGAAATGCATTTGAGTTTCCTGTGAATGCTTGTAAGTAGCTTAAGGCACTTTCAAAGGAAAGTGATTTTCTCTGAAACTACAGCATTTAGAATGTGAAGGAACACTCCATCACTTCACACAGTGAATTTTAGTGTTGGAACAGACAGCTTCTCTTTCAGAGAAATGCATGTGAGTTTCTTGTGAATGCTTGTAAGTAGCCTAAGGCACTTTCAAAGGAAAGTGATTTTCTCTGAAAGGACAGCATTTAGAAAGTGAAGCAACACTCCATTCACGTCGCACAGTGAATTGAAATGTTGTAACAGACTGCTTCTGTTTTAGAGAAACGGATGTGAGTTTTTTGTGAATGCTTGGAACTAGCCTAAGGCACTTTCAAAGGAAAGTGATTTTCTCTGAAAGGACAGCATTTAGAAGGTGAAGCAACACTCCATTCACTTCGCACAGTGAATTGAAGTGTTGTAACAGACTGCTTCTGTTTAAGAGAAACGGATGTGAGTTTTTTGTGAATGCTTGTAAGTAGCTTAAGGCACTTTCCAAGGAAAGTGATTTTCTCTGAAAGGACAGCATTTAGAAAGTGAAGCAACACTCCATTCACTTCGCACAGTGAATTGAAGTGTTGGAACCGACAGCTTCTCTTTCATAGAAACGCATTTGAGTTTCCTGTGAATGCTTGTAAGTAGCTTAAGGCACTTTCAAAGGAAGTCATTTTCTCTGAAAGGACAACATTTAGAAAGTAAAGCAACACTCCATTCACTTCGCACAGTGAATTGAAGTGTTGGAACAGACTGCTTCTCTTTCAGAGTAACGCATGTGAATTTCTGTTGAATGCTTGTAAGTAGCTTAAGGCACTTTCAAAGGAAAGTGATTTTTTCTGAAAGGACAGCATTTAGAAAGTGAAGCAACACTCCATTCACTTCGAACAGTGAATTGAAGTGTTGGAACAGACAACTTCTCTTTCATAGAAATGCATTTGAGTTTCCTGTGAATGCTTGTAAGTAGCTTAAGGCACTTTCAAAGGAAAGTGATTTTCTCTGAAACTACAGCATTTAGAATGTGAAGGAACACTCCATTCACTTCGCACAGTGAATTTTAGTGTTGGAACAGACAGCTTCTCTTTCAGAGAAATGCATGTGAGTTTCTTGTGAATGCTTGTAAGTAGCCTAAGGCACTTTCAAAGGAAAGTGATTTTCTCTAAAAGGACAGCATTTAGAAAGCGAAGCAACACTCCATTCACTTCGCACAGTGAATTGAAGTGTTGTAACAGACTGCTTCTGTTTTAGAGAAACGGATGTGAGTTTTTTGTGAATGCTTGGAACTAGCCTAAGGCACTTTCAAAGGAAAGTGATTTTCTCTGAAAGGACAGCATTTAGAAAGTGAAGCAACACTCCATTCACTTCGCAAAGTGAATTGAAGAGTTGTAACAGACTGCTTCTGTTTTAGAGAAACGGATGTGAGTTTTTTGTGAATGCTTGTAAGTAGCTTAAGGCACTTTCTAAGGAAAGTGACTTTCTCTGAAAGTACAGCATTTAGAAAGTGAAGCAACACTCCATTCACTTCGCACACTGAATTGAAGTGTTGGAACAGACTGCTTCTCTTTCGGAGTAACGTAAGTGAATTTCTGTTGAATGCTTGTAAGTAGATTAAGGCACTTTCAAAGGAAGTGATTTTCTCTGAAAGGACAGCATTTAGAAAGTGAAGCAACACTCCATTCACTTCGCACAGTGAATTGAAGTGTTGGAACAGACAGCTTCTCTTTCATAGAAACGCATTTGAGTTTCCTGTGAATGCTTGTAAGTAGCTTAAGGCACTTTCAAAGGAAGTCATTTTCTCTGAAAGGACAGCATTTAGAAAGTAAAGCAACACTCCATTCACTTCGCACAGTGAATTGAAGTGTTGGAACAGACTGCTTCTCTTTCAGAGTAACGCATGTGAATTTCTGTTGAATGCTTGTAAGTAGCTTAAGGCACTTTCAAAGGAAAGTGATTTTTTCTGAAAGGACAGCATTTAGAAAGTGAAGCAACACTCCATTCACTTCGAACAGTGAATTGAAGTGTTGGAACAGACAACTTCTCTTTCATAGAAATGCATTTGAGTTTCCTGTGAATGCTTGTAAGTAGCTTAAGGCACTTTCAAAGGAAAGTGATTTTCTCTGAAACTACAGCATTTAGAATGTGAAGGAACACTCCATTCACTTCGCACAGTGAATTTTAGTGTTGGAACAGACAGCTTCTCTTTCAGAGAAATGCATGTGAGTTTCTTGTGAATGCTTGTAAGTAGCCAAAGGCAATTTCAAAGGAAAGTGATTTTCTCTAAAAGGACAGCATTTAGAAAGTGAAGCAACACTCCATTCACTTCGCACAGTGAATTGAAGTGTTGTAACAGACTGCTTCTGTTTTAGAGAAACGGATGTGAGTTTTTTGTGAATGCTTGGAACTAGCCTAAGGCACGTTCAAAGGAAAGTGATTTTCTCTGAAAGGACAGCATTTAGAAAGTGAAGCAACACTCCATTCACTTCGCAAAGTGAATTGAAGGGTTGTAACAGACTGCTTCTGTTTTAGAGAAACGGATGTGAGTTTTTTGTGAATGCTTGTAAGTAGCTTAAGGCACTTTCAAAGGAAGTGATTTTCTCTGAAAGGACAGCATTTAGAAAGTGAAGCAACACTCCATTCACTTCGCAGTGAATTGAAGTGTTGGAACAGGCTGCTTCTCTTACAGAGAAATGCATGTGAGTTTCTTGTGAATGCTTTTATGTAGCTTAAGGTACTTTCAATGGAAAGTGATTTTCTCTGAAAGGACAGCATTTAGAAAGTGAAGAAACACTCCATTCACTCGCACAGTGAATTGAAGTGCTGTAATAGACTGCTTCTCTTTCAGAGAAACGGATGTGAGTTTTTTGTAAATGCTTGTAAGTAGCTTAAGGCACATTCAAAGGAAAGTGATTTTCTCTGAAAGGACAGCATTTAGAAAGTGAAGCAACACTCCATTCACTTCGCAGAGTGAATTGAAGTGTTGGAAGAGACAACTTCTTTTTCATAGAAACGCATTTGAGTTTCCTGTGAATGCTTGTAAGTAGCTTAAGGCACTTTCAAAGGAAAGTGATTTTCTCTGAAACTACAGCATTTAGAATGTGAAGGAACACTCCATTCACTTCACACAGTGAATTGAATTGTTGGAACAGACTGCTTCTCTTTCAGAGAAACGCATGTGAATTTCTGTAGAATGCTTGTAAGTAGCATAAGGCACTTTCAAAGGAAGTGATTTTGTCTGAAAGGACAGCATTTATTAAGTGAAGCAACACTCCATTCACTTCGCACAGTGAATTGAAGTGTTGGAACAGACTGCTTCTCTTTCAGAGTAACGCATGTGAATTTCTGTTGAATGCTCGTAAGTAGCTTAAGGCACTTTCAAAGGAAAGTGATTTTTTCTGAAAAGACAGCATTTAGAAAGTGAAGCAACACTCCATTCACTTCGAACAGTGAATTGAAGTGTTGGAACAGACAACTTCTCTTTCATAGGAATGCATTTGAGTTTCCTGAGAATGCTTGTAAGTAGCTTAAGGCACTTTCAAAGGAAAGTGATTTTCTCTGAAAGGACAGCATTTAGAAAGTGAAGCAACACTCCATTCACTTCGCACAGTGAATTGAAGTGTTGTAACAGACTGCTTCTGTTTTAGAGAAACGGATGTGAGTTTTTTGTGAATGCTTAGAACTAGTCTAAGGCACTTTCAAAGGAAAGTGATTTTCTCTGAAAGGACAGCATTTAGAAAGTGAAGCAACACTGCATTCACTTCGCACAGTGAATTGAAGTGCTGGAACAGACTGCTTCTGTTTTAGAGAAACGGATGTGAGTTTTTTGTGAATGCTTGTAAATAGCTTAAGGCACTTTCCAAGGAAAGTGATTTTCTCTGAAAGGACAGCATTTAGAAAGTGAAGCAACACTCCATTCACTTCGCTCAGTGAATTGAAGTGTTGGAACAGACAGCTTCTCTTTCATAGAAACGCATTTGAGTTTCCTGTGAATACTTGTAAGTAGCTTAAGGCACTTTAAAAGGAAAGTGATTTTCTCTGAAACTACAGCATTTAGAAAGTGACGGAACACTCCATTCACTTTGCACAGTGAATTGAAGTGTTGGAACAGACTGCTTCTCTTTCAGAGAAATGCATGTGAGTTTCTTGTGAATACTTGTAAGTAGCTTAAGGCACTTTCAAAGGAAAGTGATTTTTTCTGAAACTACAGCATTTAGAAAGTGTAGCAACACTCCATTCACGTCGCACCGTGAATTGAAGTGTTGTAATAGACTGCTTCTCTTTCAGAGATACGGATGTGAGTATTTTGTGAATGCTTGTAAGTAGCTTAAGGCACTACAAAGGAAAGTGATTTTCTCTGAAAGGACAGCAATTAGAAAGTGAAGCAACACTCCATTCACTTCGTACAGCTAATTGAAGTGTTGGAACAGACTGCTTCTCTTACATAGAAACGCATGTGAATTTCTGTAGAATGCTTGTAAGTAGCTGAAGGCACTTTCAAAGGAATGTGATTATCTCTGAAAGGACAGCATTGATAAAGTGAAGCAACACTCCAATCACTTCGCACAGTGAATTGAAGTGTTCGAACAGACAACTTCTCTTTCATAGAAACGCATTTGAGTTTTCTGTGAATGCTTGTAAGTAGCTTAAGGCACTTTCAAAGGAAAGTGATTTTCTCTGAAACTACAGCATTTAGAATGTGAAGGAACACTCCATTCACTTCGCACAGTGAATTGAAGTGTTGGAACAGACAGCTTCTTTTTCAGAGAAATGCATTTGAGTTTCTTGTGAATGCTTGTAAGTAGCCTATGGCACATTCAAAGGAAAGTGATTTTCTCTGAAAGGACAGGATTTAGAAAGTGAAGCAACACTCCATTCACTTTGCACAGTGAAATGAAGTGTTGTAACAGAATGCTTCTGTTTTAGAGAAACGGATGTGAGTTTTTTGTGAATGCTTGTAAGTAGCTTAAGGAACTTTCAAAGGAAAGTGATTTTCTCTTAAAGGACAGCATTTAGAAAGTGAAGCAACACTCCATTCACTTCGCACAGTGAATTGAAGTGTTGTAATAGACTGCTTCTCTTTCAGAGAAACGGATGTGAGTTTTTTGTGAATGCTTGTAAGTAGCTTAAGGCACTTTCAAAGGAAAGAGATTTTCTCTGAAAGGACAGCATACAGAAAGTGAAGCAACACTCCATTCACTTCGCACATCTAATTGAAGTGTTGGAACAGACTGTTTCTCTTACATAGAAACGCATGTGAATTTCTGTTGAATGCTTGTAAGTAGCTGAAGGCACTTTCAAAGGAAGTGATTTTTTTCTGAAAGTACAGCGTTTAGAAAGTGAAGCAATACTCCATTCACTTCGCACAGTGAATTGAAGTGTTGGAACAGACTGCTTCTCTTTGAGAGAAATGGATGTGATTTTCTTGTGAATGCTTGTAAGTAGCTTAAGGCACTTTCAATGGAAAGTTATATTACTGAAAGGACAGCATTTAGAAAGTGAAGTAATACTCCATTCACTTCGCACAGTGAATTGAAGTATTGGAACAGACTACTTCTCTTTCAGATAAACGCATGTGAATTTCTGTTGAATTCTTGTAAGTTGCTTAAGGCACTTTCAAAGGAAAGTGATTTTCTCTGAAAGGACAGCATTTAGAAAGTGAAGCAACACTCCATTCACTTCGCACAGTGAATTGAAGTGTTAGAACAGAAAACTTCTCTTTCATAGAAACGCATTTGTGTTTTCTGTGAATGCTTGTAAGTAGCTTAAGGCACTTTCGAAGGAATGTGATTTTCTCTGAAACTACAGCATTTTGAATGTGAAGGAATACTCCATTCACTTTTAACAGTGAATTGAAGTGTTGGAACAGACAGCTTCTTTTTCAGAGAAATGCATTTGAGTTTCTTGTGAATGCTTGGAAGTAGCCTGAAGCACTTTCAAAGGAAAGTGATTTTCTCTGAAAGGACAGGATTTAGAAAGTGAAGCAACACTCCATTCACTTCGCACAGTGAATTGAAGTGTTGGAACAGACAGCTTCTCTTTCAGAGTAACGTATGTGAATTTCTGTTGAATGCTTGTAATTAGCTTAAGGCGCTTTCAAAGGAAAGTGATTTTCTCTGAAAGGACAGCATTTAGAAAGTGAAGCAACACTCCATTCACTTCGCACAGTGAATTGAAGTGTTGTAAGAGAATGCTTCTCTATCAGAGAAATGCATGTGAGTTTCTTGTGAATGCTTGTGAGTAGCTTAAGGTACTTTCAAGGGAAAGTGATTTTCTCTGAAAGGACAGCATTTAGAATGTGAAGGAACACTCCATTCACTTCACACAGTGAATTGAAGTGTTGGAACAGACTGCTTCTCTTTCAGAGAAACGCATGTGAATTTCTGTTGAATGCTTGTAAGTAGCTTAAGGCACTTTCAAAGGAAGTGATTTTCTCTGAAAGGACAGCATTTAGAAAGTGAAGCAACACTCCATTCACTTCGCACAGTGTATTGAAGTGTTGGAACAGACTGCTTCTCTTTCAGAGAAACGGATGTGAGTTTTTTGTGTATGCTTGTAAGTAGCTTAAGGCACTATCAAAGAAAGTGATTTTCTCTGAAAGGACAGCATTTAGAAAGTGAAGCAACACTCCATTCACTTCGCACAGTGAATTGAAGTGTTGGAACAGACAGCTTCTATTTCATAGAAACGCATTTGAGTTTCCTGTGATTGCTTGTAAGTAGCTTAAGGCACTTTCAAAGGAAAGTGATTTTCTCTGAAACTACAGCATTTAGAAAGTGACGGAACACTCCATTCACTTTGCACAGTGAATTGAAGTGTTGGAACAGACTGCTTCTCTTTCAGAGAAATGCATGTGAGTTTCTTGTGAATGCTTGTAAGTAGCATAAGGCACTTTCAAAGGAAAGTGATTTTCTCTGAAACTACAGCATTTAGAAAGTGTAGCAACACTCCATTCACGTCGCACAGTGAATTGAAGTGTTGTAATAGACTGCTTCTCTTTCAGAGAAACAGATGTGAGTATTTTGTGAATGCTTGTAAGTAGCTTAAGGCACTTTCAAAGGAAAGTGATTTTCTCTGAAAGGAGAGCATTTAGAAAGTGAAGCAACACTCCATTCACTACGTACAGCTAATTGAAGTGTTGGAACAGACTGCTTCTCTTACATAGAAACGCATGTGAATTTCTGTTGAATGCTTGTAAGTAGCTGAAGGCACTTTCAAAGGAAGTGATTTTCTCTGAAATTACAGCATTTAGAAAGTGAAGCAACACTCTATTCCCTTCGCACAGTGAATTGAAGTGTTGGAACAGACTGCTTCTCTTTCAGAGAAATGGATGTGAGTTTTTTGTCAATGATTGTAAGTAGCTTAAGGCACTTTCAAAGGAAAGTTTTATTCTCTGAAAGGACAGCATTTAGAAAGTGAAGCAACACTCCATTCACTTCGCACAGTGAATTGAAGTATTGGAACAGACTACTTCTCTTTCAGAGAAACGCATGTGAATTTCTGTTGAATGCTTTTAAGTAGCTTAAGGCACTATCAAAGGAAAGTGATTTTCTCTGAAAGGACAGCATTTATAAAGTGAAGCAACACTCCAATCACTTCGCACAGTGAATTGAAGTGTTCGAACAGACAACTTCTCTTTCATAGAAATGCATTTGAGTTTTTTGTGAATGCTTGTAAGTAGCTTAAGGCACTTTCTAAGGAAAGAGATTTTCTCTGAAAGGACAGCATTTAGAAAGTGAAGCAACACTCCATTCACTTCGCACAGTGAATTGAAGTGTTGGAACAGACTGCTTCTGTTTTAGAGAAATGGATGTGAGTTTTTTGTGAATGCTTGTAAGTAGCCTAAGGCACTTTCAAAGGAAAGTGATTTTCTCTGAAAGGACAGCATTTAGAAAGTGAAGCAACACTCCATTCACTTCGCACAGTGAATTGAAATATTGGAACAGTCTGCTTCTCTTTCAGAGAAACCCATGTGAATTTCTGTTGAATGCTTGTTAGTAGCTTAAGGCACTTTCAAAGGAAAGTGATTTTCTCTGAAAGGACAGCATTTAGAAAGTGAAGTAACACTCCATTCACTTCGCACAGTGAATTGAAGTGTTGGAACAGACAGCTTCTCTTTCAGAGAAATGCATGTGAGTTTCTTGTGAATGCTTGTAAGTAGCCCAAGGCACTTTCAAAGGAAAGTGATTTTCTCTGAAAGACAGCATTTAGAAAGTGAAGCAACACTCCATTCACTTCGCACAGTGAATTGAAGTGTTGGAACAGACTGCTTCTGTTTTAGAGAAACAGATGTGAGTTTTTTGTGAATGCTTGGAAGTAGCCTAAGGCACTTTCAAAGGAAAGTGATTTTCTCTGAAAGGACAGCATTTAGAAAGTGATGCAACACTCCATTCACTTCGCACAGTGAATTGAAGTGTTGGAACAGACAACTTCTTTTTCACAGAAACGCATTTGAGTTTCTTGTGAATGCTTGTAAGTAGCTTAAGGCACTTTCAAAGGAAAGTGATTTTCTCTGAAACTACAGCATTTAGAATGTGAAGGAACACTCCATTCACTTCGCACAGTGAATTGAAATGTTGGAACAGACAGCTTCTTTTTCAGAGAAACGCATGTGAGTTTCTTGTGAATGCTTGTAAGTAGCCTAAGGCACTTTCAAAGGACAGTGATTTTCTCTGAAAGGACAGCATTTAGAACGTGAAGCAACACTCCATTCACTTCGCACAGTGAATTGAAGTGTTGTAATAGACTGCTTCTCTTTCAGAGAAACGGATGTGAGTTTTCTGTGAATGCTTGTAAGTAGCTTAAGGCACTTTCCAAGGAAAGTGATTTTCTCTGAAATGAGAGCATTTAGAAAGTGAAGCAACACTCCATTCACTTCGCACAGCTAATTGAAGTGTTGGAACAGACTGCTTCTCTTACATAGAAACACATGTGAATTTCTGTTGAATGCTTGGAAGTAGCCTAAGGCACTTTCAAAGGAAAGTGATTTTCTCTGAAAGGACAGCATTTAGAAAGTGAAGCAACAGTCCATTCACTTCGCACAGTGAATTGATGTGTTGGAACAAACTGCTTCTCTTTCAGAGTAACGCATGTGAATTTCTGTTGAATGCTTGTAAGTAGCTAAAGGCACATTCAAAGGAAAGTGATTTTCTGTGAAAGGACAGCATTTAGAAAGTGAAGCAACACTCCATTCACTTCGCACAGTGAATTGAAGTGTTGTAACAGAATGCTTCTGTTTTAGAGAAACGGATGTGAGTTTTTTGTGAATGCTTGTAAGTAGCTTTAGGAACTTTCAAAGGAAAGTGATTTTCTCTTAAAGGACAGCATTTAGAAAGTGAAGCAACACTCCATTCACTTCGCACAGTGAATTGAAGTGTTGTAATAGACTGCTTCTCGTTCAGAGAAACGGATGTGAGTTTTTTGTGAATGCTTTTAAGTAGCTTAAGGCACTTTTAAAGGAAAGAGATTTTCTCTGAAAGGACCGCATTTAGAATGTGAAGCAAGACTCCATTCACTTCGCACAGTGAATTGAAGTGTTGGAACAGACTGCTTCTCTTTCAGAGTAACGCATGTGAATTTCTGTTGAATGCTTGTAAGTAGCTTAAGGCACTTTCAAAGGAAAGTGATTTTCTCTGAAAGGACAGCATTTAGAAAGTGAAGCAACACTCCATTCACTTCGCACAGTGAATTGAAGTTTTCGAACAGACAACTTCTCTTTCATAGAAACGCATTTGAGTTTCCTGTGAATGCTTGTAAGTAGCTTAAGGCACTTTCAAAGGAAAGTGATTTTCTCTGAAACTACAGCATTTAGAATGTGAAGGAACACTCCATTCACTTCGCACAGTGAATTGAAGTGTTGGAACAGACAGCTTCTCTTTCAGAGAAATGCATGTGAGTTTCTTGTGAATGCTTGTAAGTAGCCAAAGGCACTTTCCAAGGAAAGTGATTTTCTCTGAAAGGACAGCATTTAGAAAGTGAAGAAACACTCCATTCACTTCGCACAGTGAATTGAAGTGTTGAAACAGACTGCTTCTCTTTCAGAGTAACGTATGTGAATTTCTGTTGAATGCTTGTAAGTAGCTTAAGGCACTTTCAAAGGAAAGTGATTTTCTCTGAAAGGACAGCATTTAGAAAGTGAAGCAACACTCCATTCACTTCGCACAGTGAATTGAAGTGTTGGAACAGACTGCTTCTCTATCAGAGAAATGCATGTGAGTTTCCTGTGAATGCTTGTGAGTAGCTTAAGGTACATTCAAGGGAAAGTGATTTTCTCTGAAAGGACAGCATTTAGAAAGTGAAGCAACACTCCATTCACTTCGCACAGTGAATTGATGTGTTGGAACAAACTGCTTCTCTTTCAGAGTAACGCATGTGAATTTCTGTTGAATGCTTGTAAGTAGCTTAAGGCACATTCAAAGGAAAGTGATTTTCTCTGAAAGGACAGCATTTAGAAAGTGAAGCGACACTCCATTCACTTCGCACAGTGAATTGAAGTGTTGGAACAGACAGCTTCTCTTTCAGAGAAATGCATGTGAGTTTCTTGTGAATGCTTGTAAGTAGCCTAAGGCACTTTCAAATGAAAGTGATTTTCTCTGAAAGGACAGCATTTAGAAAGTGAAGCAACACTCCATTCACTTCGCACAGTGAATTGAAGTGTTGTAATAGACTGCTTCTCTTTCAGAGAAACGGATGTGAGTTTTTTGTGGATGCTTGTAAGTAGCTTAAGGCACTTTCAAAGGAAAGAGATTTTCTCTGAAAGGACAGCATTTAGAAAGTGAAGCAACACTCCATTCACTTCGCACATCTAATTGAAGTGTTGGAACAGACTGCTTCTCTTACATAGAAACGCATGTGAATTTCTGTTGAATGCTTGTAAGTAGCTGAAGGCACTTTCAAAGGAAGTGATTTTCTCTGAAAGTACAGCATTTAGAAAGTGAAGCAATACTTCATTCACTTCGCACAGTGAATTGAAGTATTGTAACAGACTACTTCTCTTTCAGAGAAACGCATGTGAATTTCTGTTGAATGCTAGTAAGTAGCTTAAGGCACTTTCAAAGGAAAGTGATTTTCTCTGAAAGGATAGCATTTAGAAAGTAAAGCAACACTCCATTCACTTCGCACAGTGAATTGAAGTGTTAGAACAGAAAACTTCTCTTTCATTGAAACGCATTTGTATTTTCTGTGAATGCTTGTAAGTAGCTTAAGGCACTTTCGAAGGAAAGTGATTCTCTCTGAAACTACAGCATTTTGAATGTGAAGGAATACTCCATTCACTTCGCACAGTGAAATGAAGTGTTGGAACAGACAGCTTCTTTTTCAGAGAAATGCATTTGAGTTTCTTGTGAATGCTTGGAAGTAGCTTAAGGCACTTTCTAAGGAAAGTGATTTTCTCTGAAAGTACAGCATTTAGAAAGTGAAGCAACACTCCATTCACTTCGCACACTGAATTGAAGTGTTGGAACAGACTGCTTCTCTTTCGGAGTAACGTATGTGAATTTCTGTTGAATGCTTGTAAGTAGATTAAGGCACTTTAAAAGGAAGTGATTTTCTCTGAAAGGACAGCATTTAAAAAGTGAAGCAACACTCCATTCACTTCGCACAGTGAATTGAAGTGTTGGAACAGACAGCTTCTCTTTCATAAAAACGAATTTGAGTTTCCTGTGAATGCTTGTAAGTAGCTTTAGGTACTTTCAAGGGAAAGTGATTTTCTCTTAAGGACAGCATTTAGAAAGTGAAGCAACACTCCATTCACTTCGCACAGTGAATTGAAGTGTTGTAACAGACTGCTTCTGTTTTAGTGAAACAGATGTGAGTTTTTTGTGAATGCTTGGAAGTAGCCTAAGGCACTTTCAAAGGAAAGTGATTTTCTCTGAAAGGACAGCATTTAGAAAGTGAAGCAACACTCCATTCACTTCGCACAGTGAATTGAAGTGTTGGAACAGACAACTTCTTTTTCACAGAAACGCATTTGAGTTTCTTGTGAATGCTTTTAAGTAGCCTAAGGCACTTTCAAAGGAAAGTGATTTTCTCTGAAAGGACAGCATTTAGAAAGTGAAGCAACACTCCATTCACTTCGCACAGTGAATTGAAGTGTTGTAACAGATTGCTTATGTTTTAGAGAAACAAATGTGAGTTTTTTTTGAATGCTTGGAAGTAGCCTAAGGCACTTTCAAAGGTAAGTGATTTTCTCTGAAAGTACAGCATTTAGAAAGTGAAGCAACACTCCATTCATTTCGCACAGTGAATTGAAGTGTTGGAACAGACTGCTTCTGTTTTAGAGAAACAGATGTGATTTTTTTGTGAATGCTTGTAAGTAGCTTAAGGCACTTTCCAAGGAAAGTGATTTTCTCTGAAAGGACAGCATTTAGAAAGTGAAGCAACACTCCATTCACTTCGCACAGTGAATTTAAGTGTTGGAACAGACTGCTTCTCTTTCAGAGTAACGTATGTGAATTTCGGTTGAGTGCTTGTAAGTAGCTTAAGGAACTTTCAAAGGAAAGTGATTTTCTCTGAAACTACAACATTTAGAAAGTGAAGGAACACTCTATTCACTTCGCACAGTGAATTGAAGTGTTGGAACAGACTGCTTCTCTTTCAGAGTAACGCATGTGAATTTCTGTTGAATGTTTGTAAATAGCTTAAGTAACATTCAAAGGAAAGTAATTTTCTCTGAAAGGACAGCATTTAGAAAGTGAAGCAACACTCCATTCACTTCGCACAGTGAATTGAAGTGTTGGAACAGACTGCTTCTCTTTCAGAGAAATGGATGTGAGTTTTTTGTGAATGCTTGTAAGTAGCTTAAGGCACTTTCAAAGAAAGTGATTTTCTCTTAAAGGACAACATTTAGAAAGTGAAGCAACACTCCATTCACTTCGCACAGTGAATTGAAGTGTTGGAACAGACAACTTCTCTTTCACAGAAACGCGTTTGTGTTTCCTGTGAATGCTTGTAAGTAGTTTAAGGAACTTTCAAAGGAAAGTGATTTTCTCTGAAAGGACAGCATTTAGAAAGTGAAGCAACACTCCATTCACTTCGCACAGTGAATTTTAGTGTTGGAACAGAAAGCTTCTCTTTCAGAGAAATGCATGTGAGTTTCTTGTGAATGCTTGTAAGTAGCCTAAGCCACTTTCAAAGGAACGTGATTTTCTCTGAAAGGACAGCATTTAGAAAGTGAGGCAACACTCCATTCACTTCGCACAGTGAATTGAAGTGTTGTAACAGACTGCTTCTGTTTTAGAGAAAGGGATGTGAGTTTTTTGTGAATTCTTGGAAGTAGCCTAAGGCACTTTCAAAGGAAATTGATTTTCTCTGAAAGGACAGCATTTAGAAAGTTAAGCAACACTCCATTCACTTCGCACAGTGAACTGAAGTGTTGTAACAGACTGCTTCTGTTTAGAGAAACGGATGTGAGTTTTTTGTGAATGCTTGTAAGTAGCTTAAGGCACTTTCCAAGGAAAGTGATTTTCTCTGAAAGGACAGCATTTAGAAAGTGAAGCAGCGCTCCATTCACTTCGCACAGTTAATTGAAGTGTTGGAACAGACAGCTTCTCTTTCATAGAAACGCATTTGTGTTTCCTGTGAATGCTTGTAAGTAGCTTAAGGAACTGTCAAAGGAAAGTGATTTTCTCTGAAACTACAACATTTAGAAAGTGAAGGAACACTCTATTCACTTCGCACAGTGAATTGAAGTGTTGGAACAGACTGCTTCTCTTTCAGAGAAATGCATGTGAGTTTCTTGTGAATGCTTGTATGTAGCTTAAGGTACTTTTAAAGGAAAGTGATTTTCTCTTAAAGGACAGCATTTAGAAAGTGAAGCAACACTCCATTCACTTTGCACAGTTAATTGAAGTGTTGGAAAAGACTGCTTCTCTTTCAGAGAAATGCATATGAATTTCTCTTGAATGCTTGTAAGTAGCTTAAGGCACTTTCAAAGGAAGAGATTTTCTCTGAAAGGACCGCATTTAGAATGTGAAGCAACACTCCATTCACTTCGCACAGTGAATTGAAATGTTGTAACAGACTGCTTCTGTTTTAGAGAAACGGATGTGAGTTTTTTGTGAATGCTTGTAAGTAGCTTAAGGCACTTTCCAAGGAAAGTGATTTTCTCTGAAAGGACAGCATTTAGAAAGTGAAGCAACACTCCATTCACTTCGCACAGTGAATTGAAGTGTTGGAACAGACTGCTTCTCTTTCAGAGTAACGTATGTGAATTTCTGTTGAATGCTTGTAAGTAGCTTAAGGCACTTTCAAAGGAAAGTGATTTTCTCTGAAAGGACAGCATTTAGAATGTGAAGCAACACTCCATTCACTTCGCACAGTGAATTGAAGTGTTGGAACAGACTGCTTCTCTTTCAGAGAAATGCATGTGAGTTTCTTGTGAATGCTTGTGTGTGGCTTAAGGTACTTTCAAGGGAAAGTGATTTTCTCTAAAAGACAGCATTTAGAAAGTGAAGCAACACTCCATTCACTTCGCACAGTGAATTGAAGTGTTGGAACAGACTGCTTCTCTTTCGGAGTAACGCATGTGAATTTCTGTTGAATGCTTGTAAGTAGCTTAAGGCACTTTCAAAGGAAAGTGATTTTCTCTGAAAGGACATTATTTAGAAAGTGAAGCAACACTCCATTGACTTCGCACAGTGAATTGAAGTGTTGGGACAGACAACTTCTTTTTCATAGAAACGCATGTGAGTTTCCTGTGAATGCTTGTAAGTAGCTTAAGACACTTTCAAAGGAAAGTGATTTTCTCTGAAACTACAGCATTTAGAATGTGAAGGAACACTCCATTCACTTCACACAGTGAATTGAAGTGTTGGAACAGACAGCTTCTTTTTCAGAGAAATGCATGTGAGTTTCTTGTGAATGCTTGTATGTAGCTTAAAGTACTTTCAAAGAAAAGTGATTTTCTCTGAAAGGACAGCATTAAGAAAGTGAAGCAACACTCCATTCACTTCGCACAGTGAATTGAAGTATTGGAACAGACTGCTTCTCTTTCAGAGAAACGCATGTGAATTTCTGTTGAATGCTTGTTAGTAGCTTAAGGCACTTTCAAAGGAAAGTGATTTTGTCTGAAAGGACAGCATTTAGAAAGTAAAGTAACACTCCATTCACTTCGCACAGTGAATTGAAGTGTTGGAACAGACAACTTCTCCTTCATAGAAAAACATTTGAGTTTCCTGTGAATGCTTGTAAGTGGCTTAAGGCACTTTCAAAGGAAAGTGATTTTCTCTGAAACCACAGCGTTTAGAATGTGAAGGAACACTCCATTCACTTCACACAGTGAATTGAAGTGTTGGAACAGACAGCTTCTTTTTCAGAGAAATGCATGTGAGTTTCTTGTGAATGCTTGTATGTAGCTTAAAGTACTTTCAAAGAAAAGTGATTTTCTCTGAAAGGACAGCATTTAGAAAGTGAAGCAACACTCCATTCACGTTGCACAGTGAATTGAAGTGTTGGAAAAGACTGCTTCTCTTTCAGAGAAATGCATGTGAATTTCTCTTGAATGCTTGTAAGTAGCTTAAGGCACTTTCAAAGGAAGTGATTTTCTCTGAAAGGACAGCATTTAGAAAGTGAAGCAACACTCCATTCACTTCGCACAGTGCATTGAAGTATTGGAACAGACTGCTTCTCTTTCAGAGAAATGCATGTGGATTTCTGTTGAAATCTTGTAAGTAGCTTAAGGCACTTTCAAAGGAAAGTGATTTTCTCTGAAAGGACAGCATTTAGAAAGTGAAGTAACACTCCATTCACTTCGCAGAGTGAATTGAAGTGTTGGGAAAGACAACTTCTTTTTCATAGAAACGTATGTGAGTTTCCTGTGAATGCTTGTAAGTAGCTTAAGGCACTTTCAAAAGAAAGTGATTTTCTCTGAAACTACAGCATTTAGAATGTGAAGGAACACTCCATTCACTTCACACAGTGAATTGAAGTGTTGGAACAGACAGCTTCTTTTTCAGAGAAATGCATGTGAGTTTCTTGTGAATGCTTGTATGTAGCTTAAAGTACTTTCAAAGAAAAGTGATTTTCTCTGAAAGGACAGCATTTAGAAAGTGAAGCAACACTCCATTCACGTTGCACAGTGAATTGAAGTGTTGGAAAAGACTGCTTCTCTTTCAGAGAAATGCATGTGAATTTCTCTTGAATGCTTGTAAGTAGCTTAAGGCACTTTCAAAGGAAGTGATTTTCTCTGAAAGGACAGCATTTAGAAAGTGAAGCAACACTCCATTCACTTCGCACAGTGAATTGAAGTATTGGAACAGACTGCTTCTCTTTCAGAGAAATGCATGTGGATTTCTCTTGAATGCTTGTAAGTAGCTTAAGGCACTTTCAAAGGAAAGTGATTTTCTCTGAAAGGACAGCATTTAGAAAGTGAAGTAACACTCCATTCACTTCGCACAGTGAATTGAAGTGTTGGAACAGACAACTTCTCTTTCATAGAAACACATTTGAGTTTCCTGTGAATGCTTGTAAGTGGCGTAAGGCACTTTCAAAGGAAAGTGATTTTCTCTGAAACTACAGCGTTTAGAATGTGAAGGAACACTCCATTCACTTCGCACAGTGAATTGAAGTGTTGAAACAGACAGCTTCTCTTTCAGAGAAATGCATGTGAGTTTCTTGTGAATGCTTGTAAGTAGCCTAAGGCACTTTCAAAGGAAAGTGATTTTCTCTGAAAGGACAGCATTTACAAAGTGAAGCAACACTCCATTCACTTCGCACAGTGAATTGAAGTGTTGGAACGGACAACTTCTCTTTCAAAGAAACGCATTTGTGTTTCCTGTGAATGCTTGTAAGTAGCTTAAGGAACTGTCAAAGAAAAGTGATTTTCTCTGAAACTACAACATTAAGAAAGTGAAGGAACACTCTATTCACTTCGCACAGTGAATTGAAGTGTTGGAACAGACTGCTTCTCTTTCAGAGAAATGCATGTGAGTTTCTTGTGAATGCTTGTATGTAGCTTAAGGTACTTTTAAAGGAAAGTGATTTTCTCTTAATGGACAGCATTTAGAAAGTGAAGCAACACTCCATTCACTTTGCACAGTTAATTGAAGTGTTGGAACAGACAACTTCTCTTTCACAGAAACGCATTTGTGTTTCCTGTGAATGCTTGTAAGTAGTTTAAGGAACTTTCAAAGGAAAGTGATTTTCTCTGAAAGGACAGCATTTAGAATGTGAAGGAACACTCCATTCACTTCGCACAGTGAATTTTAGTGTTGGAACAGAAAGCTTCTCTTTCAGAGAAATGCATGTGAGTTTCTTGTGAATGCTTGTAAGTAGCCTAAGGCACTTTCAAAGGAACGTGATTTTCTCTGAAAGGACAGCATTTAGAAAGTGAAGTAACACTCCATTCACTTCACACAGTGAATTGAAGTGTTGGAACAGACAACTTCTCCTTCATAGAAAAACATTTGAGTTTCCTGTGAATGCTTGTAAGTGGCTTAAGGCACTTTCAAAGGAAAGTGATTTTCTCTGAAACTTCAGCGTTTAGAATGTGAAGGAACACTCCATTCACTTCGCACTGTGAATTGAAGTGTTGGAACAGACAGCTTCTCTTTCAGAGAAATGCATGTGCATTTCTTGTGAATGCTTGTAAGTAGCCTAAGGCACTTTCAAAGGAAAGTGATTTTCTCTGAAAGGACAGCATTTAGAAAGTGAAGCAACACTCCATTCATTTCGCACAGTGAATTGAAGTGTTGTAATAGACTGCATCTCTTTCAGAGAAACGGATGTGAGTTTTTTTTGAATGCTTGTAAGTAGCTTAAGGTACTTTTAAAGGAAAGTGATTTTCTCTGAAAGGACCGCATTTAGAATGTGAAGCAACACTCCATTCACTTCGCACAGAGAATTGAAGTGTTGTAACCGACTGCTTCTGTTTTAGAGAAACGGATGTGAGTTTTTTGTGATTGCTTGTAAGTAGCTTAAGGCACTTTCCAAGGAAAGTGATTTTCTCTGAAAGGACAGCATTTAGAAAGTGAAGCAACACTCCATTCACTTCGCACAGTGAATTGAAGTGTTGGAACAGACTGCTTCTCTTTCAGAGTAACGTATATGAATTTCTGTTGAATGCTTGTAAGTAGCTTAAGGCACTTTCAAAGGAAAGTGATTTTGTCTGAAAGGACAGCATTTAGAAAGTGAAGCAACACTCCATTCACTTCGCACAGTGAATTGAAGTGTTGGAACAGACTGCTTCTCTTTCAGAGAAATGCATGTGAGTTTCTTGTGAATGCTTGTGAGTAGCTTAAGGTACTTTCAAGGGAAAGTGATTTTCTCTAAAAGACAGCATTTAGAAAGTGAAGCAACACTCCATTCACTTCGCACAGTGAATTGAAGTGTTGGAACAGACTGCTTCTCTTTCGGAGTAACGCATGTGAATTTCTGTTGAATGCTTGCAAGTAGCTTAAGGCACTTTCAAAGGAAAGTGATTTTCTCTGAAAGGACATTATTTAGAAAGTGAAGCAACACTCCATTGACTTCGCACAGTGAATTGAAGTGTTGGGACAGACAACTTCTTTTTCATAGAAACACATGTGAGTTTCCTGTGAATGCTTGTAAGTAGCTTAAGGCACTTTCAAAGGAAAGTGATTTTCTCTGAAACTACAGCATTTAGAATGTGAAGGAACACTCCATTCACTTCACACAATGAATTGAAGTGTTGGAACAGACAGCTTTTTTTTTCAGAGAAATGCATGTGTGTTTCTTGTGAATGCTTGTATGTAGCTTAAAGTACTTTCAAAGGAAAGTGATTTTCTCTGAAAGGACAGCATTTAGAAAGTGAAGCAACACTCCATTCACGTTGCACAGTGAATTGAAGTGTTGGAAAAGACTGCTTCTCTTTCAGAGAAATGCATGTGAATTTTTCTTGAATGCTTGTAAGTAGCTTAAGGCACTTTCAAAGGAAGTGATTTTCTCTGAAAGGACAGCATTTAGAAAGTGAAGCAACACTCCATTCACTTCGCACAGTGAATTGAAGTATTGGAACAGACTGCTTCTCTTTCAGAGAAACGCATGTGAATTTCTGTTGAATGCTTGTTAGTAGCTTAAGGCACTTTCAAAGGAAAGTGATTTTCTCTGAAAGGACAGCATTTAGAAAGTGAAGTAACACTCCATTCACTTCGCACTGTGAATTGAAGTGTTGGAACAGACAACTTCTCTTTCATAGAAACACATTTGAGTTTCCTGTGAATGCTTGTAAGTGGCTTAAGGCACTTTCAAAGGAAAGTGATTTTCTCTGAAACTACAGCGTTTAGAATGTGAAGGAACACTCCATTCACTTCGCACCGTGAATTGAAGTGTTGTAACAGACAGCTTCTCTTTCAGAGAAATGCATGTGAGTTTCTTGTGAATGCTTGTAAGTAGCCTAAGGCACTTTTAAAGGAAAGTGATTTTCTCTGAAAGGACAGCATTTAGAAAGTGAAGCAACACTCCATTCACTTCGCACAGTGAATTGAAGTGTTATAACAGACTGCATCTGTTTTAGAGAAACGGATGTGAGTTTTTTGTGAATGCTTAGAAGTAGCCTAAGGCACTTTCAAAGGAAAGTGATTTTCTCTGAAAGGACAGCGTTTAGAAAGTGAAGCAACACTCCATTCACTTTGCACAGTGAATTGAAGTGTTGAAACAGACTGCTTCTCTTTCAGAGTAACATATGTGAATTTCTGTTGAATGCTTGTAAGTAGCTTAAGGCACTTTCAAAGGAAAGTGATTTTCTCTGAAAGGACAGCATTTAGAAAGTGAAGCAACACTCCATTCACTTCGCACAGTGAATTGAAGTGTTGGAACAGACTGCTTCTCTTTCAGAGAAATGCATGTGAGTTTCTTGTGAATGCTTGTGAGTACCTTAAGGTACTTTCAAGGGAAAGTGATTTTCTCTGAAAGGACAGCATTTAGAAAGTGAAGCAACACTCCATTCACTTCGCACAGTGAATTGAAATGTTGGAACAGACTGCTTCTCTTTCAGAGCAACGCATGTGAATTTCTGTTGAATGCTTGTAAGTAGCTTAAGGCTCATTCAAAGGAAAGTGATTTTCTCTGAAAGGACAGCATTTAGAATGTGAAGCAACACTCCATTCACTTCGCAGAGTGAACTGAAGTGTTGGAACAGACAACTTCTTTTTCATAGAAACGCATTTGAGTTTCCTGCGAATGCTTGTAAGAAGCTTAAGGCACTTTCAAAGAAAGTGATTTTCTCTGATAGGACAGCATTTAGAAAGTAAAGCAACACTCCATTCACTTCGCACAATGAATTGAAGTGTTGGAACAGACTACTTCTCTTTCATAGAAACGCATTTGAGTTTCCTGTGAATGCTTGTAAGTAGCTTAAGGCACTTTCAAAGGAAAGTGATTTTCTCTGAAACTACAGCATTTAGAATGTGAAGGAACACTCCATTCACTTCGCACAGTGAATTTTAGTGTTGGAACAGACAGCTTCTCTTTCAGAGAAATGCATGTGAGTTTCTTGTGAATGCTTGGAAGTAGCCTAACGCACTTTCAAAGGAAAGTGATTTTCTCTGAAAGAACAGCATTTAGAAAGTGAAGCAACACTCCATTCACTTCGCACAGTGAATTGAAGTGTTGGAACAGACAGCTTCTCTTTCATAGAAACGCATTTGAGTTTCCTGTGAATGCTTGTAAGTAGCTTAAGGAACTTTCAAAGGAAAGTGATTTTCTCTGAAACTACAACATTTAGAAAGTGAAGGAACACTCTATTCACTTCGCACAGTGAATTGATGTGTTATAACAGACTGCTTCTCTTTCAGAGAAATGCATGTGAGTTTCTTGTGAATGCTTGTATGTAGCTTAAGGTACTTTCAATGGAAAGTGATTTTCTCTGAAAGGACAGCATTTAGAAAGTGAAGCAACACTCCATTCATTTCGCACAGTGAATTGAAGTGTTGTAATAGACTGCTTCTCTTTCAGAGAAACGGATGTGAGTTTTTTGTGAATGCTTGTAAGTAGCTTAAGGCACTTTTAAAGGAAAGTGATTTTCTCTAAAAGGACCGCATTTAGAATGTGAAGCAACACTCCATTCACTTCGCACAGTGAATTGAAGCGTTGTAACAGACTGCTTCTGTTTTAGAGAAACGATGTGAGTTTTTTGTGAATGCTTAGAAGTAGCCTATGGCACTTTCAAAGGAAAGTGATTTTCTCTGAAAGGACAGCATTTAGAAAGTGAAGCAACACTCCATTCACTTCGCACAGTGAATTGAAGTGTTGGAACAGACACCTTCTTTTTCATAGAAACGCATTTGAGTTTCCTGTGAATGCTTGTAAGTAGCTTAAGGCACTTTCAAAGGAAAGTGATTTTCTCTGAAAGGACAGCATTTAGAAAGTGAAGCAACACTCCATTCACTTCGCACAGTGAATTGAAGAGTTGTAACAGACTGCTTCTGTTTTAGAGAAACGGATGTGATTTTTTTGTGAATGCTTGGAAGTAGCCTAAGGCACTTTCAAAGGAAAGTGATTTTCTCTGAAAGGACAGCATTTAGAAAGTGAAGCAACACTCCATTCACTTCGCACAGTGAATTGAGGTGTTGTAGCAGACTGCTTCTGTTTTAGAGAAACGGATGTGAGTTTTTTGTGAATGCTTGTAAGTAGCGTAAGGCACTTTCCAAGGAAAGTGATTTTCTCTGAAAGGACAGCATTTAGAAAGTGAAGCAACACTCCATTCACTTCGCACAGTGAATTGAAGTGTTGGAACAGACTGCTTCTCTTTCAGAGTAACGTATGTGAATTTCTGTTGAAAGCTTGTAAGTAGCTTAAGGCACTTTCAAAGGAAGTGATTTTCTCTGAAAGGACAGCATTTAGAAAGTTAAGCAACACTCCATTCACTTCGCACAGTGAATTGATGTGTTGGAACAGACAGCTTCTCTTTCATAGAAACGCATTTGAGTTTCCTGTGAATGCTTGAAAGTAGCTTAAGGAACTTTCAAAGGAAAGTGATTTTCTGTGAAACTACAACATTTAGAAAATGAAGGAACACTCTATTCACTTCGCACAGTGAATTGAAGTGTTGGAAGAGACTGCTCCTCTTTCAGAGAAATGCATGTGAGTTTCTTGTGAATGCTTGTATGTAGCTTAAGGTACTTTCAATGGAAAGTGATTTTCTCTGAAAGGACAGCATTTAGAAAGTGAAGCAAACTCCATTCACTTCGCACAGTGAATTGAAGTGTTGTAATAGACTGCTTCTCTTTCAGAGAAACGGATGTGAGTTTTTTGTGAATGCTTGTAAGTAGCTTAAGGTACCTTTAAAGGAAAGTGATTTTCTCTGAAAGGACCGCATTTAGAATGTGAAGCAACACTCCATTCACTTCGCACAGTGAATTGAAGTGTTGGAACAGACTGCTTCTGTTTTAGAGAAACGGATGTGAGTTTTTTGTGAATGCTTGTAAGTAGCTTAAGGCACTTTCCAAGGAAAGTGATTTTCTCTGAAAGGACAGCCTTTAGAAAGTGAAGCAACACTCCATTCACTTTGCACAGTGAATTGAAGTGTTGAAAGAGACTGCTTCTCTTTCAGAGTAACGTATGTGAATTTCTGTTGAATGCTTGTAAGTAGCTTAAGGCACTTTCAAAGGAAAGTGATTTTCTCTGAAAGGACAGCATTTAGAAAGTGAAGCAACACTCCATTCACTTCGCACAGTGAATTGAAGTGTTGGAACAGACTGCTTCTCTTTCAGAGAAATGCATGTGAGTTTCTTGTGAATGCTTGTGAGTAGCTTAAGGTACTTTCAAGGGAAAGTGATTTTCTCTGAAAGGACAGCATTTAGAAAGTGAAGCAACACTCCATTCACTTCGCACAGTGAATTGAAGTGTTGGAACAGACTGCTTCTCTTTCAGAGCAATGCATGTGAATTTCTGTTGAATGCTTGTAAGTAGCTTAAGGCACATTCAAAGGAAAGTGATTTTCTCTGAAAGGACAGCATTTAGAAAGTGAAGCAACACTCCATTCACTTCGCACAGTGAATTGAAGTGTTGGAACAGACAGCTTCTCTTTCATATAAACGCATTTGAGTTTCCTGTGAATGCTTGTAAGTAGCTTAAGGCACTTTCAAAGGAAAGTGATCTTCTCTGAAACTACAGCATTTAGAATGTGAAGGAACACTCCATTCACTTCGCACAGTGAATGTTAGTGTTGGAACAGACAGCTTCTCTTTCAGAGAAATGCATGTGAGTTTCCTCTGAATGCTTGGAAGTAGCCTAACGCACTTTCAAGGGAAAGTGATTTTCTCTGAAAGGACAGCATTTAGAAAGTGAAGCAACACTCCATTCATTTCGCACAGTGAATTGAAGTGTTGTAATAGACTGCTTCTCTTTCAGAGAAACGGATGTGAGTTTTTTGTGAATGCTTGTAAGTAGCTTAAGGCACTTTTAAAGGAAAGTGATTTTCTCTGAAAGGACAGCATTTAGAAAGTGAAGCAACACTCCATTCACTTCGCACAGTGAATTGAAGTGTTGGAACAGACTGCTTCTCTTTCAGAGCAACGCATGTGAATTTCTGTTGAATGCTTGTAAGTAGCTTAAGGCACATTCAAAGGAAAGTGATTTTCTCTGAAAGGACAGCATTTAGAAAGTTAAGCAACACTCCATTCACTTCGCAGAGTGAACTGAAGTGTTGGAACAGACAACTTATTTTTCATAGTAACGCATTTGAGTTTCCTGTGAATGCTTGTAAGAAGCTTAAGGCACTTTCAAAGGAAAGTGATCTTCTCTGAAAGGACAGCATTTAGAATGTGAAGGAACACTCCATTCACTTCACACAGTAAATTGAAGTGTTGGAACAGACTGCTTCTCTTTCAGAGAAATGCGTGTGAATTTCTGTTGAATGCTTGTAAGTAGCTTAAGGCACTTTCAAAGAAAGTGATTTTCTCTGATAGGACAGCATTTAGAAAGTGAAGCAACACTCCATTCACTTCGCACAGTGAATTGAAATGTTGGAACAGACTACTTCTCTTTCACAGAAACGCATTTGAGTTTCCTGTGAATGCTTGAAAGTAGCTTAAGGAACTTTCAAAGGAAAGTGATTTTCTGTGAAACTACAACATTTAGAAAGTGAAGGAACACTCTATTCACTTCGCACAGTGAATTGAAGTGTTGGAAGAGACTGCTCCTCTTTCAGAGAAATGCATGTGAGTTTCTTGTGAATGCTTGTATGTAGCTTAAGGTACTTTCAATGGAAAGTGATTTTCTCTGAAAGGACAGCATTTAGAAAGTGAAGCAACACTCCATTCACTTCGCACAGTGAATTGAAGTGTTGGAACAGGCTGCTTCCCTTTCAGAGAAACCGATGTGAGTTTTTTGTGAATGCTTGTAAGTAGCTTAAGGCACTTTTAAAGGAAAGTGATTTTCTCTGAAAGGACCGCATTTAGAATGTGAAGCAACACTCCATTCACTTCGCACAGTTAATTGAAGTGTTGGAACAGACTGCTTTTGTTTTAGAGAAACGGATGTGAGTTTTTTGTGAATGCTTGTAAGTAGCTTAAGGCACTTTCCAAGGAAAGTGATTTTCTCTGAAAGGACAGCCTTTAGAAAGTGAAGCAACACTCCATTCACTTTGCACAGTGAATTGAAGTGTTGAAAGAGACTGCTTCTCTTTCAGAGTAACGTATGTGAATTTCTGTTGAATGCTTGTAAGTAGCTTAAGGCACTTTCATAGGAAAGTGATTTTCTCTGAAAGGATAGCATTTAGAAAGTGAAGCAACACTCCATTCACTTCGCACAGTGAATTGAAGTGTTGGAACAGACTGCTTCTCTTTCAGAGAAATGCATGTGAGTTTCTTGTGAATGCTTGTGAGTACCTTAAGGTACTTTCAAGGGAAAGTGATTTTCTCTGAAAGGACAGCATTTAGAAAGTGAAGAAACACTCCATTCACTTCGCACAGTGAATTGAAGTGTTGGAACAGACTGCTTCTCTTTCAGAGCAGCGCATGTGAATTTCTGTTGAATGCTTGTAAGTAGCTTAAGGCACATTCAAAGGAGAGTGATTTTCTCTGAAAGGACAGCATTTAGAAAGTGAAGCAACACTCCATTCATTTCGCACAGTGAATTGAAGTGTTGTAATAGACTGCTTCTCTTTCAGAGAAACGGATGTGAGTTTTTTGTGAATGCTTGTAAGTAGCTTAAGGCACTTTTAAAGGAAAGTGATTTTCTCTAAAAGGACCGCATTTAGAATGTGAAGCAACACTCCATTCACTTCGCACAGTGAATTGAAGCGTTGTAACAGACTGCTTCTGTTTTAGAGAAACGGATGTGAGTTTTTTGTGAATGCTTAGAAGTAGCCTATGGCACTTTCAAAGGAAAGTGATTTTCTCTGAAAGGACAGCATTTAGAAAGTGAAGCAACACTCCATTCACTTCGCACAGTGAATTGAAGTGTTGGAACAGACACCTTCTTTTTCATAGAAACGCATTTGAGTTTCCTGTGAATGCTTGTAAGTAGCTTAAGGCACTTTCAAAGGAAAGTGATTTTCTCTGAAAGGACAGCATTTAGAAAGTGAAGCAACACTCCATTCACTTCGCACAGTGAATTGAAGAGTTGTAACAGACTGCTTCTGTTTTAGAGAAACGGATGTGAGTTTTTTGTGAATGCTTGGAAGTAGCCTAAGGCACTTTCAAAGGAAAGTGATTTTCTCTGAAAGGACAGCATTTAGAAAGTGAAGCAACACTCCATTCACTTCGCACAGTGAATTGAGGTGTTGTAGCAGACTGCTTCTGTTTTAGAGAAACGGATGTGAGTTTTTTGTGAATGCTTGTAAGTAGCGTAAGGCACTTTCCAAGGAAAGTGATTTTCTCTGAAAGGACAGCATTTAGAAAGTGAAGCAACACTCCATTCACTTCGCACAGTGAATTGATGTGTTGGAACAGACAGCTTCTCTTTCATAGAAACGCATTTGAGTTTCCTGTGAATGCTTGAAAGTAGCTTAAGGAACTTTCAAAGGAAAGTGATTTTCTGTGAAACTACAACATTTAGAAAATGAAGGAACACTCTATTCACTTCGCACAGTGAATTGAAGTGTTGGAAGAGACTGCTCCTCTTTCAGAGAAATGCATGTGAGTTTCTTGTGAATGCTTGTATGTAGCTTAAGGTACTTTCAATGGAAAGTGATTTTCTCTGAAAGGACAGCATTTAGAAAGTGAAGCAACACTCCATTCACTTCGCACAGTGAATTGAAGTGTTGTAATAGACTGCTTCTCTTTCAGAGAAACGGATGTGAGTTTTTTGTGAATGCTTGTAAGTAGCTTAAGGTACTTTTAAAGGAAAGTGATTTTCTCTGAAAGGACCGCATTTAGAATGTGAAGCAACACTCCATTCACTTCGCACAGTGAATTGAAGTGTTGGAACAGACTGCTTCTGTTTTAGAGAAACGGATGTGAGTTTTTTGTGAATGCTTGTAAGTAGCTTAAGGCACTTTCCAAGGAAAGTGATTTTCTCTGAAAGGACAGCCTTTAGAAAGTGAAGCAACACTCCATTCACTTTGCACAGTGAATTGAAGTGTTGAAAGAGACTGCTTCTCTTTCAGAGTAACGTATGTGAATTTCTGTTGAATGCTTGTAAGTAGCTTAAGGCACTTTCAAAGGAAAGTGATTTTCTCTGAAAGGACAGCATTTAGAAAGTGAAGCAACACTCCATTCACTTCGCACAGTGAATTGAAGTGTTGGAACAGACTGCTTCTCTTTCAGAGAAATGCATGTGAGTTTCTTGTGAATGCTTGTGAGTAGCTTAAGGTACTTTCAAGGGAAAGTGATTTTCTCTGAAAGGACAGCATTTAGAAAGTGAAGCAACACTCCATTCACTTCGCACAGTGAATTGAAGTGTTGGAACAGACTGCTTCTCTTTCAGAACAACGCATGTGAATTTCTGTTGAATGCTTGTAAGTAGCTTAAGGCACATTCAAAGGAAAGTGATTTTCTCTGAAAGGACAGCATTTAGAAAGTGATGCAACACTCCATTCACTTCGCAGAGTGAACTGAAGTGTTGGAACAGACAACTTCTTTTTCATAGAAACGCATTTGAGTTTCCTGTGAATGCTTGTAAGAAGCTTAAGGCACTTTTAAAGGAAAGTGATCTTCTCTGAAAGGACAGCATTTAGAATGTGAAGGAACACTCCATTCACTTCACATAGTGAATTGAAGTGTTGGAACAGACTGCTTCTCTTTCAGAGAAACACATGTGAATTTCTGTTGAATGCTTGTAAGTAGCTTAAGGCACTTTCAAAGGAAGTGATTTTCTCTGAAAGGACAGCATTTAGAAAGTGAAGCAACACTCCATTCACTTCGCACAGTGAATTGAAGTGTTGGAACAGACTGCTTCTCTTTCAGAGAAACGGATGTGAGTTTTTTGTTAATGCTTGCAAGTAGCTTAAGGCACTTTCAAAGAAAGTGAATTTCTCTGATAGCACAGCATTTAGAAAGTAAAGCAACACTCCATTCACTTCGCACAGTGAATTGAAGTGTTGGAACAGACTACTTCTCTTTCAGAGTAACGCATGTGAATTTCTGCTGAATGCTTGTAAGTAGCTTAAGGAACTTTCAAAGGAAAGTGATTTTCTCTGAAAGGACAGCATTTAGAAAGTGAAGCAACACTCCATTCACTTCGCACAGTGAATTGAAGTGTTGGAACAGACAGCTTCTCTTTCATAGAAACGCATTTGAGTTTCCTGTGAATGCTTGTAAGTAGCTTAAGGCACTTTCAAAGGAAAGTGATCTTCTCTGAAACTACAGCATTTAGAATGTGAAGGAACACTCCATTCACTTCGCACAGTGAATTTTAGTGTTGGAACAGACAGCTTCTCTTTCAGAGAAATGCATGTGAGTTTCCTGTGAATGCTTGGAAGTAGTCTAACGCACTTTCAAAGGAAAGTGATTTTCTCTGAAAGGACAGCATTTAGAAAGTGAAGCAACACTCCATTCACTTCGCACAGTGAATTGAAGTGTTGGAACAGACAGCTTCTCTTTCATAGAAACGCATTTGAGTTTCCTGTGAATGCTTGTAAGTAGCTTAAGGAACTTTCAAAGGAAAGTGATTTTCTCTGAAACTACAACATTTAGAAAGTGAAGGAACACTCTATTCACTTCGCACAGTGAATTGAAGTGTTGGAACAGACTGCTTCTCTTTCAGAGAAATGCATGTGAGTTTCTTGTGAATGCTTGTATGTAGCTTAAGGTACTTTCAATGGAAAGTGATTTTCTCTGAAAGGACAGCATTTAAAAGTGAAGCAACACTCCATTCATTTCGCACAGTGAATTGAAGTGTTGTAATAGACTGCTTCTCTTTCAGAGAAACGGATGTGAGTTTTTTGTGAATGCTTGTAAGTAGCTTAAGGCACTTTTAAAGGAAAGTGATTTTCTCTGAAAGGACCGCATTTAGAATGTGAAGCAACACTCCATTCACTTCGCACAGTGAATTGAAGTGTTGGAACAGACTGCTTCTGTTTTAGAGAAACGGATGTGAGTTTTTTGTGAATGCTTGTAAGTAGCTTAAGGCACTTTCCAAGGAAAGTGATTTTCTCTGAAAGGACAGCCTTTAGAAAGTGAAGCAACACTCCATTCACTTTGCACAGTGAATTGAAGTGTTGAAAGAGACTGCTTCTCTTTCAGAGTAACGTATGTGAATTTCTGTTGAATGCTTGTAAGTAGCTTAAGGCACTTTCAAAGGAAAGTGATTTTCTCTGAAAGGACAGCATTTAGAAAGTGAAGCAACACTCCATTTACTTCGCACAGTGAATTGAAGTGTTGGAACAGACTGCTTCTCTTTCAGAGAAATGCATGTGAGTTTCTTGTGAATGCTTGTGAGTACCTTAAGGTACTTTCAAGGGAAAGTGATTTTCTCTGAAAGGACAGCATTTAGAAAGTGAAGCAACACTCCATTCACTTCGCACAGTGAATTGAAGTGTTGGAACAGACTGCTTCTCTTTCAGAGCAACGCATGTGAATTTCTGTTGAATGCTTGTAAGTAGCTTAAGGCACTTTCAAAGGAAAGTGATTTTCTCTGAAAGGACAGCATTTAGAAAGTGAAGCAACACTCCATTCACTTCGCACAGTGAATTGAAGTGTTGGAACAGACAGCTTCTCTTTCATAGAAACGCATTTGAGTTTCCTGTGAATGCTTGTAAGTAGCTTAAGGCACTTTCAAAGGAAAGTGATCTTCTCTGAAACTACAGCATTTAGAATGTGAAGGAACACTCCATTCACTTCGCACAGTGAATGTTAGTGTTGGAACAGACAGATTCTCTTTCAGAAAAATGCATGTGAGTTTCCTGTGAATGCTTGGAAGTAGCCTAACGCACTTTCAAAGGAAAGTGATTTTCTCTGAAAGGACAGCATTTAGAAAGTGAAGCAACACTCCATTCACTTCGCACAGTGAATAGAAGTGTTGGAACAGACTGCATCTCTTTCAGAGAAATGCATGTGAGTTTCTTGTGAATGCTTGTATGTAGCTTAAGGTACTTTCAATGGAAAGTGATTTTCTCTGAAAGGACAGCATTTAGAAAGTGAAGCAACACTCCATTCATTTCGCACAGTGAATTGAAGTGTTGTAATAGACTGCTTCTCTTTCAGAGAAACGGATGTGAGTTTTTTGTGAATGCTTGTAAGTAGCTTAAGGCACTTTTAAAGGAAAGTGATTTTCTCTGAAAGGACCGCATTTAGAATGTGAAGCAACACTCCATTCACTTCGCACAGTGAATTGAAGTGAATTGAAGTGTTGGAACAGACTGCTTCTCTTTCAGAGAAATGCATGTGAGTTTCTTGTGAATGCTTGTGAGTACCTTAAGGTACTTTCAAGGGAAAGTGATTTTCTCTGAAAGGACAGCATTTAGAAAGTGAAGCAACACTCCATTCACTTCGCACAGTGAATTGAAGTGTTGGAACAGACTGCTTCTCTTTCAGAGCAACGCATGTGAATTTCTGTTGAATGCTTGTAAGTAGCTTAAGGCACATTCAAAGGAAAGTGATTTTCTCTGAAAGGACAGCATTTAGAAAGTTAAGCAACACTCCATTCACTTCGCAGAGTGAACTGAAGTGTTGGAACAGACAACTTCTTTTTCATAGTAACGCATTTGAGTTTCCTGTGAATGCTTGTAAGAAGCTTAAGTCACTTTCAAAGGAAAGTGATCTTCTCTGAAAGGACAGCATTTAGAATGTGAAGGAACACTCCATTCACTTCACACAGTAAATTGAAGTGTTGGAACAGACTGCTGCTCTTTCAGAGAAATGCATGTGAATTTCTGTTGAATGCTTGTAAGTAGCTTAAGGCACTTTCAAAGGAAGTGATTTTCTCTGAAAGGACAGCATTTAGAAAGTGAAGCAACACTCCATTCACTTCGCACAGTGAATTGAAGTGTTGGAACAGACTGCTTCTCTTTCAGAGAAACGGATGTGAGTTTTTTGTGAATGCTTGCAAGTAGCTTAAGGCACTTTCAAAGAAAGTGATTTTCTCTGATAGGACAGCATTTAGAAAGTGAAGCAACACTCCATTCACTTCGCACAGTGAATTGAAATGTTGGAACAGACTACTTCTCTTTCACAGAAACGCATTTGAGTTTCCTGTGAATGCTTGAAAGTAGCTTAAGGAACTTTCAAAGGAAAGTGATTTTCTGTGAAACTACAACATTTAGAAAGTGAAGGAACACTCTATTCACTTCGCACAGTGAATTGAAGTGTTGGAAGAGACTGCTCCTCTTTCAGAGAAATGCATGTGAGTTTCTTGTGAATGCTTGTATGTAGCTTAAGGTACTTTCAATGGAAAGTGATTTTCTCTGAAAGGACAGCATTTAGAAAGTGAAGCAACACTCCATTCACTTCGCACAGTGAATTGAAGTGTTGGAACAGGCAGCTTCTCTTTCAGATAAACCGATGTGAGTTTTTTGTGAATGCTTGTAAGTAGCTTAAGGCACTTTTAAAGGAAAGTGATTTTCTCTGAAAGGACCGCATTTAGAATGTGAAGCAACACTCCATGCACTTCGCACAGTGAATTGAAGTGTTGGAACAGACTGCTTTTGTTTTAGAGAAACGGATGTGAGTTTTTTGTGAATGCTTGTAAGTAGCTTAAGGCACTTTCCAAGGAAAGTGATTTTCTCTGAAAGGACAGCCTTTAGAAAGTGAAGCAACACTCCATTCACTTTGCACAGTGAATTGAAGTGTTGAAAGAGACTGCTTCTCTTTCAGAGTAACGTATGTGAATTTCTGTTGAATGCTTGTAAGTAGCTTAAGGCACTTTCAAAGGAAAGTGATTTTCTCTGAAAGGATAGCATTTAGAAAGTGAAGCAACACTCCATTCACTTCGCACAGTGAATTGAAGTGTTGGAACAGACTGCTTCTCTTTCAGAGAAATGCATGTGAGTTTCTTGTGAATGCTTGTGAGTACCTTAAGGTACTTTCAAGGGAAAGTGATTTTCTCTGAAAGGACAGCATTTAGAAAGTGAAGCAACACTCCATTCACTTCGCACAGTGAATTGAAGTGTTGGAACAGACTGCTTCTCTTTCAGAGCAGCGCATGTGAATTTCTGTTGAATGCTTGTAAGTAGCTTAAGGCACATTCAAAGGAGAGTGATTTTCTCTGAAAGGACAGCATTTAGAAAGTGAAGCAACACTCCATTCACTTCGCAGAGTGAACTGAAGTGTTGGAACAGACAACTTCTTTTTCATAGAAACGCATTTGAGTTTCCTGTGAATGCTTGTAAGAAGCTTAAGGCACTTTCAAAGGAAGTGATTTTCTCTGAAAGAACAGCATTTAGAAAGTGAAGCAACACTCCATTCACTTCGCACAGTGAATTGAAGTATTGGAACAGACTGCTTCTCTTTCAGAGAAACGGATGTGAGTTTTTTGTGAATGCTTGCAAGTAGCTTAAGGCACTTTCAAAGAAAGTGATTTTCTCTGATAGGACAGCATTTAGAAAGTAAAGCAACACTCCATTCACTTCGCACAATGAATTGAACTGTTGGAACAGACTACTTCTCTTTCAGAGTAACGCATGTGAATTTCTGTTGAATGCTTGTAAGTAGCTTAAGGCACTTTCAAAGGAAAGTGATTTTCTCTGAAAGGTCAGCATTTAGAAAGTGAAGCAACACTCCATTCACTTCGCACAGTGAATTGAAGTGTTGGAACAGACAACTTCTCTTTCATAGAAACGCATTTGAGTTTCCTGTGAATGCTTGTAAGTAGCTTAAGGCACTTTCAAAGGAAAGTGATTTTCTCTGAAACTACAGCATTTAGAATGTGAAGGAACACTCCATTCACTTCGCACAGTGAATTTTAGTGTTGGAACAGACAGCTTCTCTTTCAGAGAAATGCATGTGAGTTTCTTGTGAATGCTTGGAAGTAGCCTAACGCACTTTCAAAGGAAAGTGATTTTCTCTGAAAGGACAGCATTTAGAAAGTGAAGCAACACTCCATTCACTTCGCACAGTGAATTGAAGTGTTGGAACAGACAGCTTCTCTTTCATAGAAACGTATTTGAGTTTCCTGTGAATGCTTGTAAGTAGTTTAAGGAACTTTCAAAGGAAAGTGATTTTCTCTGAAACTACAACATTTAGAAAGTAAAGGAACACTCTATTCACTTCGCACAGTGAATTGAAGTGTTGGAACAGACTGCTTCTCTTTCAGAGAAATGCATGTGAGTTTCTTGTGAATGCTTGTATGTAGCTTAAGGTACTTTCAATGGAAAGTGATTTTCTCTCAAAGGACAGCATTTAGAAAGTGAAGCAACACTCCATTCATTTCGCACAGTGAATTCAAGTGTTGTAATAGACTGCTTCTCTTTCAGAGAAACGGATTTGAGTTTTTTGTGAATGCTTGTAAGTAGCTTAAGGCACTTTTAAAGGAAAGTGATTTTCTCTGAAAGGACCGCATTTAGAATGTGAAGCAACACTCCATTCACTTCGCACAGTGAATTGAAGAGTTGTAACAGACTGCTTCTGTTTTAGAGAAACGGATGTGAGTTTTTTGTGAATGCTTGTAAGTAGCTTAAGGCACTTTCCAAGGAAAGTGATTATCTATGAAAGGACAGCATTTAGAAAGTGAAGCAACACTCCATTCACTTCGCACAGTGAATTGAAGTGTTGGAAAAGACTGCTTCTCTTTCAGAGTAAGGTATGTGAATTTCTGTTGAATGCTTGTAAGTAGCTTAAGGCACTTTCAAAGGAAAGTGATTTTCTCTGAAAGGTCAGCATTTAGAAAGTGAAGCAACACTCCATTCACTTCGTACAGTGAATTGAAATGTTGGAACAGACTGCTTCTCTTTCAGAGAAATGCATGTGAGTTTCTTGTGAATGCTTGTAAGTAGCTTAAGGCACTTTCAAAGGAAAGTGATTTTCTCTGAAACTACAGCATTTAGAATGTCAAGTAACACTCCTTTCACTTCGCACAGTGAATTGAAGAGTTGGAACAGACTGCTTCTCTTTCAGAGAAACAGATGTGAGTTTCTTGTGAATGCTTGTAATTCGCTTCAGGGAGTTTCAAAAGAGAGTGATTTTCTCTGAAAGGAGAGCATTTAGACAGTGAAGCAACACTCCATTCACTTCGCACAGTGAATTGAAGAGTTGGAACAGACTGCTTCTCTTTCAGAGAAACAGATGTGAGTTTCTTGTGAATGCTTTCAAGTTGCTTAAGGCACTTTCAAAGGACAGTGATTTTCTCTGAAAGGAGAACATTTACAAAGTGAAGCAACACTCCATTCACTTCGCACAGTGAATTGAAGTGTTGGAACAGACTGCTTCTCTTTCAGTGAAACGGATGTGAGTTTCTTGTGATTGCTTGTAAGTAGCTTAAGGCAGTTTCAAACGAGAGTGATTTTCTCTAAAAGGAGAGCATTTAGACAGTGTGGCAACACTCCATTCACTATGCACAGTGAATTGAAGTGTTGGAACAGACTGCTTCTCTTTCAGAGAAACACATGTGAATTTCTGTTGAATGCTTATAAGTAGCTTAAGGCACTTTCAAAGGAAAGTGATTTTCTCTGAAAGGACAGCATTTAGAATGTGAAGCAACCCTCCATTCACTACACACAGTGAATTGATGTGTTGGAACAGACTGCTTCTCTTTCAGAGAAACAGATGTGAGTTTCTTGTGAAAGTTTGTAAGTTGCTTAAGGCAGTTTCTAAAGAGAGTGATTTTCTCTAAAAGAAGAGCATTTAGAAAGTGAGGCCACACTCCATTCACTTCGCACAGTGAATTGAAGTGTTGGAACAGACTGCATCTCTTACAGAAAAATGCATGTGAGTTTCTTGTGAATGCTTGTAAGTAGCTTAAGGCACTTTCAAAGGAAAGTGATTTTCTCTGAAAGGACAGCATTGAGAAAGTGAAGCAACACTCCATTCACTATGCACAGTTAATTGAAGTGTTGGACCAGACTACTTCTCTTTCAGAGAAACGGATGTGAGTTTTTTGTGAATGCTTGTAAGTAGCTTAAGGCACTTTGAAAGGAAAGTGATTTTCTCTGAAAGGACAGCATTTAGAAAGTGATGCAACACTCCATTCACTACGCACAGTGAATTGAAGTGTTAGACCAGACTACTTCTCTTTCAGAGAAACGGATGTGAGTTTTTTGTGAATGCTTGTAAGTAGCTTAAGGCACTTTCAAAGGAAAGTGATTTTCTCTTAAAGGACAGCATTTAGAAAGTGAAGCAACACTCCATTCACTTCGCACAGTGAATTGAAGTGTTGGAACAGACTGCTTCTCTTTCAGACAAACGCATGTGGATTTCTGTTGAATGCTTGTAAGTAGCTTAAGGAACTTTCAAAGGAAAGTGATTTTCTCTGAAAGGACAGCATTTAGAAAGTGAAGCAACACTCCATTCACTTCGCACAGTGAATTGAAGTGTTGGAACAGGCTGCTTCTCTTTCAGAGAAATGCATGTGAGTTTTTTGTGAATGCTTGCAAGTAGCTTAAGGCACTTTCAAAGGAAAGTGATTTTCTCTGAAACTACAGCATTTAGAATGTCAAGTAACACTCCATTAACTTCACACAGTGAATTGATGTGTTGGAAAAGACTGCTTCTCTTTCAGAGAAACAGATGTGAGTTTCTTGTGAATGCTTGTAAGTCGCTTCAGGGAGTTTCAAAAAGAGTGATTTTCTCTCAAAGGAGAGCATTTAGAAAGTGAAGCAATAGTCCACTCACTTCGCACAGAGAATTGAAGTGTTGCAACAGACAGCATCTCTTTCAGAGAAATGCATGTGAGTTTCTTGTGAATGCTTGTAAGTAGCTTAAGGCACTTTCAAAGGAAAGTGATTTTCTCTGAAAGGACAGCATTTAGAAAGTGAGGCCACACTCCATTCACTTCGCACAGTGAATTGAAATGTTGGAACAGACTGCTTCTCTTTCAGAGAAACGCATGTGAATTTCTGTTGAATGTTTGTAAGAAGCTTAAGGTAGTTTCAAAAGAGAGTGATATTCTCTAAAAGGAGAGCATTTAGAAAGTGAAACAACACTCCATTCACTTCGCACACTGAATTGAAGTGTTGGAACAGACTGCATCTCTTACAGAAAAATGCATGTGAGTTTCTTGTGAATGCTTGTAAGTAGCTTAGGGCACTTTTAAATGCTGTCCTTTCTCTGAAAGGACAGCATTTAGAAAGTGAAGCAACACTCCATTCACTACGCACAGTGAATTGAAGTGTTGGACCAGACTACTTCTCTTTCAAGAAACGGATGTGAGTTTTTTGTGAATGCTTGTAAGTAGCTTAAGGCACTTTGAAAGGAAAGTGATTTTCTCTTATAGGACAGCATTTAGAAAGTGAAGCAACACTCCATTCACTTCGCACAGTAAATTGAAGTGTTGGAACAGACTGCTTCTCTTTCAGAAAAACGCATGTGAATTTCTGTTGAATGCTTGTAACTAGCTTAAGGTACTTTCAATGGAAAGTGATTTTCTCTGAAAGGACAGCATTTAGAAAGTGAAGCAACACTCCATTCATTTTGCACAGTGAATTCAAGTGTTGTAATAGACTGCTTCTCTTTCAGAGAAACGGATGTGAGTTTTTTGTGAATGCTTGTAAGTAGCTTAAGGCACTTTTAAAGGAAAGTGATTTTCTCTGAAAGGACCGCATTTAGAATGTGAAGCAACACTCCATTCACTTCGCACAGTGAATTGAAGTGTTGTAACAGACTGCTTCTGTTTTAGAGAAACGGATATGAGTTTTTTGTGAATGCTTGTAAGTAGCTTAAGGCACTTTCCAAGGAAAGTGATTTTCTCTGAAAGGACAGCATTTAGAAAGTGAAGCAACACTCCATTCACTTCGCACAGTGAATTGAAGTGTTGGAACAGACTGCTTCTCTTTCAGAGAAATGCATGTGAGTTTCTTGTGAATGCTTGTGAGTAGCTTAAGGTACTTTCAAGGGAAAGTGATTTTCTCTGAAAGGACAGCATTTAGAAAGTGAAGAAACACTCCATTCACTTCGCACAGTGAATTAAAGTGTTGAAACAGACTTCTTCTCTTTCAGAGTAACGCATGTGAATTTCTGTTGAATGCTTGTAATTAGCTTAAGGCACATTCAAAGGAAAGTGATTTTCTCTGAAAGGACATTATTTAGAAAGTGTAGCAATACTCCATTCACTTCGCACAGTGAATTGAAGTGTTGGTACAGACAACTTCTTTTTCATAGAAACGCATTTGAGTTTCCTGTGAATGCTTGTAAGTAGCTTAAAGCACTTTCAAAGAAAAGTGATTTTCTCTGAAACTACAGCATTTAGAATGTGAAGGAACACTCCATTCACTTCACACAATGAATTGAAGTGTTGGAACAGACAGCTTCTTTTTCAGAGAAATGCATGTGAGTTTCTTGTGAATGCTTGTATGTAGCTTAAGGTACTTTCAAAGGAAAGTGATTTTCTCTGAAAGGAGAGCATTTAGAAAGTGAAGCAACACTCCATTCACTTCGCACAGTGAATTGAAGTGTTGGAACAGACTGCTTCTCTTTCAGAGAAACGCATGTGAATTTCTGTTGAATGCTTGTAAGTAGCTTAAGGCACTTTCAAAGGAAAGTGATTTTCTCTGAAAGGACAGCATTTAGAAAGCGAAGCAACACTCCATTCACTTCGCACAGTGAATTGAAATGTTGGAACAGACTGCTTCTCTTTCAGAGAAATGCATGTGAGTTTCTTGTGAATGCTTGTAAGTAGCTTAAGGCACTTTCAAAGGAAAGTGATTTTCTCTGAAACTACAGCATTTAGAATGTCAAGTAACACTCCATTCACTTCGCACACTGAATTGAAGAGTTGGAACAGACTGCTTCTCTTTCAGAGAAACAGATGTGAGTTTCTTGTGAATGCATGTAACTCGCTTCAGGGAGTTTCAAAAGAGAGTGATTTTCTCTGAAAGGAGAGCATTTAGACAGTGAAGCAACACTCCATTCACTTCGCACAGTGAATTTGTAGGGAGCCGCCTGGATGTGGCCTTGGCCAGATAGTGCCAGCACTCCTACAGCCTGGAGGTATACATATCCTTTGATGTTGCCGCCTTAGGCCGGTGTGCTGGAGCCTTGTTTTGCATTTCACGAGACTCGGTCTCCTGACCTGTCCCGTGGCCTTGGATCCTAGTAGAATGGCATCAACCAATCAGCATTCGAGCCTCTCACCCTAGAAAAGCGGCTGTCTTTGGATTTTTCGCTCTTTCTCGTCATCCCTGTTCCCCATTCCCCCTTTCAAGCAAGGAGCTCTAATAAATTGTGATTGAGAAGGATTCTTGATTTTGTGACCGTCCATTCCTGCTGGTCGGGAAGCGCGTCGCATTTTGGTGCCGAAACCCGGGACGCCGGATTTGAACAAGCCAAGGAGGGAGCAGAATTCAGAACTCAACACAAAGAGCGGTGACTGACGTCAGGAAATCCTCCAGATGTAAGCTGATTGCTAAGGCTGGTCCAGAGTGGTAATGTGTGCATTTGTTCTTCTCTGTTGCTTTGGGTTGCTCATTGTTAACAGATGGAAGAGTAAATGCAAACCTTTCCCGGTCCTGGGGACACACGGGAATTGAAAAGAAACAGTCCTTGATGTCCAAGGAAATTACAGGCCAATTCTTTGGTATTGCTGAAAGCAATGGAAGACCCTGCTGGGCTGGGCCCATGACCTGCATCTGAGCATTGACTGCCCTAAGGTCATGCAGTAACCTCCAACCTCCAGAAGCCTTTTTAATCACAAAAATAGGCGTATTCCAACGCGATACAGAATGTTCTAAATGTCCTAGTTCTAACTGTTCTTGTACTAATTGTCTTGCAGCTTCCAGCTTTTCCAAGGAAAGGGGCCACTGAGGGACCCATACCGGCTTATCTACTAGCCAAGGGATGGGCAATGTCTTTTGTGTGGAAGCTACAGCTTCAGTGGCCCCTATGAAAAACCCAAGCCTTTTCTATCTAACTTGGAGACAGTCTCAATAGGATTCTGTCTACCTTGGAGACATTTACCAAGTCCCTTATTGGGAACATAGCCCTGACGTGCCATCATTTGCTTACTGGTATCAGAATAATCATTTGTAAGTCTCAATCTCATTTGAGACTGCACATCCCTGCCCCATAGGTTGATGGGCAAATCAACCACAAAAGGCTGAAAAGTCCCTCTCTGATCTTCTGTTCTCCAGACTAACTCCTTAGCACTTATATGCGGTGTTTGTGCATACCCCAGCCCTTGAAGGGACTGGGAGGCCTGTTGTAAGGGCCAGCGTTTTGGCCATGCTTGGGATCTGATGATACTTTTATCTGCTCCAGTATCCACCAGGCCTGAAAAAATCTTTCCTTCTATTTCTAAATTTAAGATTGGTCGCTGATCAAGCTCCAAGGATAAACAAGCCAAATCTACTCCCATGGGAGCAAGGCTTTTGTCCTTTAAGACAAGCCCCTCCGCTGGAAGCTTATTACGCCCTGAAGGCAGAACTAAGAGTTGAGCTATTCTGTCTCCTGGGGCGATGGAAACTACCCCGTATGGAGAATGGCAAAGAATTTTAATGCAGCCTTCATAGGCAGGGTCTATGACTCCAGGATGGACTATCAGGCCTTTCATAATTGAGGATGAATGTCCCAAGACTATGCCAACAGTATCTTTTTCTAATGGCCCAAACACGTCAGTTTCTATGACCTGAACTCCCATATCCTGAGTTAATAGCAGTTTGGAGGTGGCACAGAGGTCCAGCCCTCCGGAGCCTTTGGCTGTCCTTCTTGTTGGGACGATGGAGTCATCTCGGGGACTGCCATCGTGTTCTGAATTGCCCCAAATATTTTTGGGCCCTGGGTGCATGGGCCCCTCAATCCGTTTTTTGACAATGACTGAATAGGCATAGGGAGCCGCCTGGATGTGGCCTTGGCCAGATAGTGCCAGCACTCCTACAGCCTGGAGGTATACATATCCTTTGATGTTGCCGCCTTAGGCCGGTGTGCTGGAGCCTTGTTTTGCATTTCACGAGACTCGGTCTCCTGACCTGTCCCGTGGCCTTGGATCCTAGTAGAATGGCATCAACCAATCAGCATTCGAGCCTCTCACCCTAGAAAAGCGGCTGTCTTTGGATTTTTCGCTCTTTCTCGTCATCCCTGTTCCCCATTCCCCCTTTCAAGCAAGGAGCTCTAATAAATTGTGATTGAGAAGGATTCTTGATTTTGTGACCGTCCATTCCTGCTGGTCGGGAAGCGCGTCGCATTTTGGTGCCGAAACCCGGGACGCCGGATTTGAACAAGCCAAGGAGGGAGCAGAATTCAGAACTCAACACAAAGAGCGGTGACTGACGTCAGGAAATCCTCCAGATGTAAGCTGATTGCTAAGGCTGGTCCAGAGTGGTAATGTGTGCATTTGTTCTTCTCTGTTGCTTTGGGTTGCTCATTGTTAACAGATGGAAGAGTAAATGCAAACCTTTCCCGGTCCTGGGGACACACGGGAATTGAAAAGAAACAGTCCTTGATGTCCAAGGAAATTACAGGCCAATTCTTTGGTATTGCTGAAAGCAATGGAAGACCCTGCTGGGCTGGGCCCATGACCTGCATCTGAGCATTGACTGCCCTAAGGTCATGCAGTAACCTCCAACCTCCAGAAGCCTTTTTAATCACAAAAATAGGCGTATTCCAACGCGATACAGAATGTTCTAAATGTCCTAGTTCTAACTGTTCTTGTACTAATTGTCTTGCAGCTTCCAGCTTTTCCAAGGAAAGGGGCCACTGAGGGACCCATACCGGCTTATCTACTAGCCAAGGGATGGGCAATGTCTTTTGTGTGGAAGCTACAGCTTCATGAATTGAAGTGTTGGAACAGACTGCTTCTCTTTCAGAAAAATGCATGTGAGCTTCTTGTGAATGCTTGTAAGAAGCTTAAGGCACTTTCAAAGGACAGTGATTTTCTCTGAAAGGAGAACATTTACAAAGTGAAGCAACACTCCATTCACTTCGCACAGTGAATTGAAGTGTTGGAACAGACTGCTTCTCTTTCAGTGAAACGGATGTGAGTTTCTTGTGAATGCTTGTAAGTAGCTTAAGGCAGTTTCAAACGAGAGTGATTTTCTCTAAAAGGAGAGCATTTAGACAGTGAAGCAACACTCCATTCACTTCGCACAGTGAATTGAAGTGTTGGAACAGACTGCTTCTCTTTCAGAGAAACACATGTGAATTTCTGTTGAATGATTGTAATTAGCTTAAGGCAGTTTCAAAAGAGAGTGATTTTCACTAAAAGAGAGCATTTAGAAAGTGAAGCAACACTCCATTCACTATGCACAGTGAATTGAAGTGTTGGAACAGACTGCTTCTCTTTCAGAGAAACACATGTGAATTTCTGTTGAATGCTTATAAGTAGCTTGAGGCACTTTCAAAGGAAAGTGATTTTCTCTGAAAGGACAGCATTTAGAATGTGAAGCAACCCTCCATTCACTTCACACAGTGAATTGATGTGTTGGAACAGACTGCTTCTCTTTCAGAGAAACAGATGTGAGTTTCTTGTGAATGCTTGTAAGTAGCTTAAGGCAGTTTCTAAAGAGAGTGATTTTCTCTAAAAGAAGAGCATTTAGAAAGTGAGGCCACACTCCATTCACTTCGCACAGTGAATTGAAGTGTTGGAACAGACTGCATCTCTTACAGAAAAATGCATGTGAGTTTCTTGTGAATGCTTGTAAGTAGCTTAAGGCACTTTCAAAGGAAAGTGATTTTCTCTGAAAGGACAGCATTTAGAAAGTGAAGCAACACTCCATTCACTATGCAGAGTTAATTGAAGTGTTGGACCAGACTACTTCTCTTTCAGAGAAACGGATGTGAGCTTTTTGTGAATGCTTGTAAGTAGCTTAATGCACTTTGAAAGGAAAGTGATTTTCTCTGAAAGGACAGCATTTAGAAAGTGATGCAACACTCCATTCACTACGCACAGTGAAGTGAAGTGTTAGACCAGACTACTTCTCTTTCAGAGAAACGGATGTGAGTTTTTTGTGAATGCTTGTAAGTAGCTTAAGGCACTTTCAAAGGAAAGTGATTTTCTCTGAAAGGACAGCATTTAGAAAGTGAAGCAACACTCCATTCACTTCGCACAGTGAATTGAAGTGTTGGAACAGACTGCTTCTCTTTCAGAGAAATGCATGTGAGTTTTTTGTGAATGCTTGCAAGTAGCTTAAGGCACTTTCAAAGGAAAGTAATTTTCTCTGAAACTACAGCATTTAGAATGTAAAGTAACACTCCATTAACTTCACACAGTGAATTGAAGTGTTGGAACACACTGCTTCTCTTTCAGAGAAACAGATGTGAGTTTCTTGTGAATGCTTGTAAGTCGCTTCAGGGAGTTTCAAAAAGAGTGATTTTCTCTGAAAGGAGAGCATTTAGAAAGTGAAGCAATAGTCCATTCACTTCGCACAGAGAATTGAAGTGTTGCAACAGACTGCATCTCTTTCAGAGAAATGCATGTGAGTTTCTTGTGAATGCTTGTAAGTAGCTTAAGGCACTTTCAAAGGAAAGTGATTTTCTCTGAAAGGACAGCATTTAGAAAGTGAAGCATCACTCCATTCACTTCGCACAGTGAATTGAAGTGTTGGACCAGACTACTTCTCTTTCAAGAAACGGATGTGAGTTTTTTGTGAATGCTTGTAAGTAGCTTAAGGCACTTTGAAAGGAAAGTGATTTTCTCTTAAAGGACAGCATTTAGAAAGTGAAGTAACACTCCATTCACTTCGCACAGTAAATTGAAGTGTTGGAACAGACCTCTTCTCTTTCAGAGAAACGCATGTGAATTTCTGTTGAATGCTTGTAAGTAGCTTAAGGCACTTTCAAAGGAAAGTGATTTTCTCTGAAAAGACAGCATTTAGAAAGTGAAGCAACACTCCATTCACTTCGCACAGTGAATTGAAGTGTTGGAACAAACTGCTTCTCTTTCAGAGAAATGCATGTGAGTTTCTTGTGAATGCTTGTAAGTAGCTTAAGGCACTTTCAAAGGAAAGTGATTTTCTCTGAAACTACAGCATTTAGAATGTCAAGTAACACTCCATTTACTTCGCACAGTGAATTGAAGTGTTGGAACAGACTGCTTCTCTTTCAGAAAAACAGATGTGAGTTTCTTGTGAATGCTTGTAAGTCGCTTCAGGGAGTTTCAAAAGAGAGTGATTTTCTCTGAAAGGAGAGCATTTAGAAAGTGAAGCAATAGTCCATTCACTTCGCAGAGTGAATTGAAGTGTTGCAACAGATTGCTTCTCTTTCAGAGAAATGCATGTGAGTTTCTTGTGAATGCTTGTAAGTAGCTTAAGGCACTTTCAAAGGAAAGTGATTTTCTCTGAAAGGACAGCCTTTCGAAAGTGAAGCCACACTCCATTCACTTCGCACAGTGTATTGAAATGTTGGAACAGACTGCTTCTCTTTCAGAGAAACGCATGTGAATTTCTGTTGAATGCTTGTAAGTAGCTTAAGGCACTTTCAAACGAAAGTGATTTTCTCTGAAAGGACAGCATTTAGAAAGTGAAGCAACACTCCATTCACTTCGCACAGTGAATTGAAGTGTTGGAACAGACTGCTTCTCTTTCAGTGAAACAGATGTGAGTTTCTTGTGAATGCTTGTAAGTAGCTTAATGCACTTTCAAAGGAAAGTGATTTTCTCTGAAAGGACAGCATTTAGAAAGTGAGGCCACACTCCATTCACTTCGCACAGTGAATTGAAGTGTTGGAACAGACTGCTTCTCTTTCAGAAAAACGCATGTGAATTTCTGTTGAATGCTTGTAACTAGCTTAAGGTACTTTCAATGGAAAGTGATTTTCTCTGAAAGGACAGCATTTAGAAAGTGAAGCAACACTCCATTCATTTTGCACAGTGAATTCAAGTGTTGTAATAGACTGCTTCTCTTTCAGAGAAACGGATGTGAGTTTTTTGTGAATGCTTGTAAGTAGCTTAAGGCACTTTTAAAGGAAAGTGATTTTCTCTGAAAGGACCGCATTTAGAATGTGAAGCAACACTCCATTCACTTCGCACAGTGAATTGAAGTGTTGTAACAGACTGCTTCTGTTTTAGAGAAACGGATATGAGTTTTTTGTGAATGCTTGTAAGTAGCTTAAGGCACTTTCCAAGGAAAGTGATTTTCTCTGAAAGGACAGCATTTAGAAAGTGAAGCAACACTCCATTCACTTCGCACAGTGAATTGAAGTGTTGGAACAGACTGCTTCTCTTTCAGAGAAATGCATGTGAGTTTCTTGTGAATGCTTGTGAGTAGCTTAAGGTACTTTCAAGGGAAAGTGATTTTCTCTGAAAGGACAGCATTTAGAAAGTGAAGAAACACTCCATTCACTTCGCACAGTGAATTAAAGTGTTGAAACAGACTTCTTCTCTTTCAGAGTAACGCATGTGAATTTCTGTTGAATGCTTGTAATTAGCTTAAGGCACATTCAAAGGAAAGTGATTTTCTCTGAAAGGACATTATTTAGAAAGTGTAGCAATACTCCATTCACTTCGCACAGTGAATTGAAGTGTTGGTACAGACAACTTCTTTTTCATAGAAACGCATTTGAGTTTCCTGTGAATGCTTGTAAGTAGCTTAAAGCACTTTCAAAGAAAAGTGATTTTCTCTGAAACTACAGCATTTAGAATGTGAAGGAACACTCCATTCACTTCACACAATGAATTGAAGTGTTGGAACAGACAGCTTCTTTTTCAGAGAAATGCATGTGAGTTTCTTGTGAATGCTTGTATGTAGCTTAAGGTACTTTCAAAGGAAAGTGATTTTCTCTGAAAGGAGAGCATTTAGAAAGTGAAGCAACACTCCATTCACTTCGCACAGTGAATTGAAGTGTTGGAACAGACTGCTTCTCTTTCAGAGAAACGCATGTGAATTTCTGTTGAATGCTTGTAAGTAGCTTAAGGCACTTTCAAAGGAAAGTGATTTTCTCTGAAAGGACAGCATTTAGAAAGCGAAGCAACACTCCATTCACTTCGCACAGTGAATTGAAATGTTGGAACAGACTGCTTCTCTTTCAGAGAAATGCATGTGAGTTTCTTGTGAATGCTTGTAAGTAGCTTAAGGCACTTTCAAAGGAAAGTGATTTTCTCTGAAACTACAGCATTTAGAATGTCAAGTAACACTCCATTCACTTCGCACACTGAATTGAAGAGTTGGAACAGACTGCTTCTCTTTCAGAGAAACAGATGTGAGTTTCTTGTGAATGCATGTAACTCGCTTCAGGGAGTTTCAAAAGAGAGTGATTTTCTCTGAAAGGAGAGCATTTAGACAGTGAAGCAACACTCCATTCACTTCGCACAGTGAATTGAATTGTTGGAACAGACTGCTTCTCTTTCAGAAAAATGCATGTGAGCTTCTTGTGAATGCTTGTAAGAAGCTTAAGGCACTTTCAAAGGACAGTGATTTTCTCTGAAAGGAGAACATTTACAAAGTGAAGCAACACTCCATTCACTTCGCACAGTGAATTGAAGTGTTGGAACAGACTGCTTCTCTTTCAGTGAAACGGATGTGAGTTTCTTGTGAATGCTTGTAAGTAGCTTAAGGCAGTTTCAAACGAGAGTGATTTTCTCTAAAAGGAGAGCATTTAGACAGTGAAGCAACACTCCATTCACTTCGCACAGTGAATTGAAGTGTTGGAACAGACTGCTTCTCTTTCAGAGAAACACATGTGAATTTCTGTTGAATGATTGTAATTAGCTTAAGGCAGTTTCAAAAGAGAGTGATTTTCACTAAAAGAGAGCATTTAGAAAGTGAAGCAACACTCCATTCACTATGCACAGTGAATTGAAGTGTTGGAACAGACTGCTTCTCTTTCAGAGAAACACATGTGAATTTCTGTTGAATGCTTATAAGTAGCTTGAGGCACTTTCAAAGGAAAGTGATTTTCTCTGAAAGGACAGCATTTAGAATGTGAAGCAACCCTCCATTCACTTCACACAGTGAATTGATGTGTTGGAACAGACTGCTTCTCTTTCAGAGAAACAGATGTGAGTTTCTTGTGAATGCTTGTAAGTAGCTTAAGGCAGTTTCTAAAGAGAGTGATTTTCTCTAAAAGAAGAGCATTTAGAAAGTGAGGCCACACTCCATTCACTTCGCACAGTGAATTGAAGTGTTGGAACAGACTGCATCTCTTACAGAAAAATGCATGTGAGTTTCTTGTGAATGCTTGTAAGTAGCTTAAGGCACTTTCAAAGGAAAGTGATTTTCTCTGAAAGGACAGCATTTAGAAAGTGAAGCAACACTCCATTCACTTCGCACAGAGAATTGAAGTGTTGCAACAGACTGCATCTCTTTCAGAGAAATGCATGTGAGTTTCTTGTGAATGCTTGTAAGTAGCTTAAGGCACTTTCAAAGGAAAGTGATTTTCTCTGAAAGGACAGCATTTAGAAAGTGAAGCATCACTCCATTCACTTCGCACAGTGAATTGAAGTGTTGGACCAGACTACTTCTCTTTCAAGAAACGGATGTGAGTTTTTTGTGAATGCTTGTAAGTAGCTTAAGGCACTTTGAAAGGAAAGTGATTTTCTCTTAAAGGACAGCATTTAGAAAGTGAAGTAACACTCCATTCACTTCGCACAGTAAATTGAAGTGTTGGAACAGACCTCTTCTCTTTCAGAGAAACGCATGTGAATTTCTGTTGAATGCTTGTAAGTAGCTTAAGGCACTTTCAAAGGAAAGTGATTTTCTCTGAAAAGACAGCATTTAGAAAGTGAAGCAACACTCCATTCACTTCGCACAGTGAATTGAAGTGTTGGAACAAACTGCTTCTCTTTCAGAGAAATGCATGTGAGTTTCTTGTGAATGCTTGTAAGTAGCTTAAGGCACTTTCAAAGGAAAGTGATTTTCTCTGAAACTACAGCATTTAGAATGTCAAGTAACACTCCATTTACTTCGCACAGTGAATTGAAGTGTTGGAACAGACTGCTTCTCTTTCAGAAAAACAGATGTGAGTTTCTTGTGAATGCTTGTAAGTCGCTTCAGGGAGTTTCAAAAGAGAGTGATTTTCTCTGAAAGGAGAGCATTTAGAAAGTGAAGCAATAGTCCATTCACTTCGCAGAGTGAATTGAAGTGTTGCAACAGATTGCTTCTCTTTCAGAGAAATGCATGTGAGTTTCTTGTGAATGCTTGTAAGTAGCTTAAGGCACTTTCAAAGGAAAGTGATTTTCTCTGAAAGGACAGCCTTTCGAAAGTGAAGCCACACTCCATTCACTTCGCACAGTGTATTGAAATGTTGGAACAGACTGCTTCTCTTTCAGAGAAACGCATGTGAATTTCTGTTGAATGCTTGTAAGTAGCTTAAGGCACTTTCAAACGAAAGTGATTTTCTCTGAAAGGACAGCATTTAGAAAGTGAAGCAACACTCCATTCACTTCGCACAGTGAATTGAAGTGTTGGAACAGACTGCTTCTCTTTCAGTGAAACAGATGTGAGTTTCTTGTGAATGCTTGTAAGTAGCTTAATGCACTTTCAAAGGAAAGTGATTTTCTCTGAAAGGACAGCATTTAGAAAGTGAGGCCACACTCCATTCACTTCGCACAGTGAATTGAAATGTTGGAACAGACTGCTTCTCTTTCAGAGAAACGCATGTGAATTTCTGTTGAATGCTTGTAAGTAGCTTAAGGCACTTTGAAAGGAAAGTGATTTTCTCTGAAAGGACAGCATTTAGAAAGTGAAGCAACACTCCATTCACTTCGCACAGTGAATTGAAGTGTTGGAACAGACTGCTTCTCTTTCAGTCAAACAGATGTGAGTTTCTTGTGAATGCTTGTAAGAAGCTTAAGGTAGTTTCAAAAGAGAGTGATTTTCTCTAAAAGGAGAGCATTTAGAAAGTGAAGCAACACTCCATTCACTTCGCACAGTGAATTGAAGTGTTGGACCAGACTGCATCTCTTACAGAAAAATGCATGTGAGTTTCTTGTGAATGCTTGTAAGTAGCTTAGGGCACTTTTAAATGAAAGTGATTTTCTCTGAAAGGACAGCATTTAGAAAGTGAAGCAACACTCCATTCACTACGCACAGTGAATTGAAGTGTTGGACCAGACTACTTCTCTTTCAAGAAACGGATGTGAGTTTTTTGTGAATGCTTGTAAGTAGCTTAAGGCACTTTGAACGGAAAGTGATTTTCTCTTAAAGGACAGCATTTAGAAAGTGAAGCAACACTCCATTCACTTCGCACAGTAAATTGAAGTGTTGGAACAGACCTCTTCTCTTTCAGAGAAACGCATGTGAATTTCTGTTGAATGCTTGTAAGTAGCTTAAGGCACTTTCAAAGGAAAGTGATTTTCTCTGAAAAGACAGCATTTAGAACGTGAAGCAACACTCCATTCACTTCGCACAGTGAATTGAAGTGTTGGAACAAACTGCTTCTCTTTCAGAGAAATGCATGTGAGTTTCTTGTGAATGCTTGTAAGTAGCTTAAGGCACTTTCAAAGGAAAGTGATTTTCTCTGAAACTACAGCATTTAGAATGTCAAGTAACACTCCATTCACTTCGCACAGTGAATTGAAGTGTTGGAACAGACTGCTTCTCTTTCAGAGAAACAGTTGTGAGTTTCTTGTGAATGCTTGTAAGTCGCTTCAGGGAGTTTCAAAAGAGAGTGATTTTCTCTGAAAGGAGAGCATTTAGAAAGTGAAGCAATAGTCCATTCACTTCGCACAGTGAATTGAAGTGTTGCAACAGATTGCTTCTCTTTCAGAGAAATGCATGTGAGTTTCTTGTGAATGCTTGTAAGTAGCTTAAGGCACTTTCAAAGGAAAGTGATTTTCTCTGAAAGGACAGCCTTTCGAAAGTGAAGCCACACTCCATTCACTTCGCACAGTGAATTGAAATGTTGGAACAGACTGCTTCTCTTTCAGAGAAACGCATGTGAATTTCTGTTGAATGCTTGTAAGTAGCTTAAGGCACTTTCAAACGAAAGTGATTTTCTCTGAAACTACAGCATTTAGAATGTCAAGTAACACTCCATTCACTTCGCACAGTGAACTGAAGAGTTGGAACAGACTGCTTCTCTTTCAGAGAAACAGATGTGAGTTTCTTGTGAATGCTTGTAACTCGCTTCAGGGAGTTTCAAAAGAGAGTGATTTTCTCTGAAAGGAGAGCATTTAGACAGTGAAGCAACACTCCATTCACTTCGCACAGTGAATTGAAGTGTTGGAACAGACTGCTTCTCTTTCAGAAAAATGCATGTGAGTTTCTTGTGAATGCTTGTAAGAAGCTTAAGGCACTTTCAAAGGACAGTGATTTTCTCTGAAAGAAGAACATTTACAAAGTGAAGCAACACTCCATTCACTTCGCACAGTGAATTGAAGTATTGGAACAGACTGCTTCTCTTTCAGTGAAACGGATGTGAGTTTCTTGTGAATGCTTGTAAGTAGCTTAAGGCAGTTTCAAACGAGAGTGATTTTCTCTAAAAGGAGAGCATTTAGACAGTGAAGCAACACTCCATTCACTTCGCACAGTGAATTGAAGTGTTGGAACAGACTGGTTCTCTTTCTGAAAAATGCATGTGAGTTTCTTGTGAATGATTGTAAGTAGCTTAAGGCAGTTTCAAAAGAGAGTGATTTTCACTAAAAGAGAGCATTTATAAGGTGAAGCAACACTCCATTCACTATGCACAGTGAATTGAAGTGTTGGAACAGACTGCTTCTCTTTCAGAGAAACACATGTGAATTTCTGTTGAATGCTTATAAGTATCTTAAGGCACTTTCAAAGGAAAGTGATTTTCTCTGAAAGGACAGCATTTAGAATGTGAAGCAACCCTCCATTCACTTCACACAGTGAATTGATGTGTTGGAACAGACTGCTTCTCTTTCAGAGAAACAGATGTGAGTTTCTTGTGAATGCTTGTAAGTAGCTTAAGGCAGTTTCTAAAGAAGGGATTTTCTCTAAAAGAAGAGCATTTAGAAAGTGAGGCCACACTCCATTCACTTCGCACAGTGAATTGACGTGTTGGAACAGACTGCATCTCTTACAGAAAAATGCATGTGAGTTTCTTATGAATGTTTGTAAGTAGCTTAAGGCACTTTCAAAGAAAAGTGATTTTCTCTGAAAGGACAGCATTTAGAAAGTGAAGCAACACTCCATTCACTATGCACAGTTAATTGAAGTGTTGGACCAGACTACTTCTCTTTCAGAGAAACGGATGTGAGTTTTTTGTGAATGCCTGTAAGTAGCTTAATGCACTTTGAAAGGAAAGTGATTTTCTCTGAAAGGACAGCATTTAGAAAGTGATGCAACACTCCATTCACTACGCACAGTGAATTGAAGTGTTAGACCAGACTACTTCTCTTTCAGAGAAACGGATGTGAGTTTTTTGTGAATGCTTGTAAGTAGCTTAAGGCACTTTCAAAGGAAAGTCATTTTCTCTTAAAGGACAGCATTTAGAAAGTGAAGCAACACTCCATTCACTTCGCACAGTGAATTGAAGTGTTGGAACAGACTGCTTCTCTTTCAGACAAACGCATGTGGATTTCTGTTGAATGCTTGTAAGTAGCTTAGGGAACTTTCAAAGGAAAGTGATTTTCTCTGAAAGGACAGCATTTAGAAAGTGAAGCAACACTCCATTCACTTCGCACAGTGAATTGAAGTGTTGGAACAGACTGCTTCTCTTTCAGAGAAATGCATGTGAGTTTTATGTGAATGCTTGCAAGTAGCTTAAGGCACTTTCAAAGGAAAGTAATTTTCTCTGAAACTACAGCATTTAGAATGTCAAGTAACACTCCATTAACTTCACACAGTGAATTGAAGTGTTGGAACAGACTGCTTCTCTTTCAGAGAAACAGATGTGAGTTTCTTGTGAATGCTTGTAAGTCGCTTCAGGGAGTTTCAAAAAGAGTGATTTTCTCTGAAAGGAGAGCATTTAGAAAGTGAAGCAATAGTCCATTCACTTCGCACAGAGAATTGAAGTGTTGCAACAGACTGCATCTCTTTCAGAGAAATGCATGTGAGTTTCTTGTGAATGCTTGTAAGTAGCTTAAGGCACTTTCAAAGGAAAGTGATTTTCTCTGAAAGGACAGCATTTAGAAAGTGAGGCCACACTCCATTCACTTCGCACAGTGAATGAAATGTTGGAACAGACTGCTTCTCTTTCAGAGAAACGCATGTGAATTTCTGTTGAATGCTTGTAAGAAGCTTAAGGTAGTTTCAAAAGAGAGTGATTTTCTCTAAAAGGAGAGCATTTAGAAAGTGAAGCAACACTCCATTCACTTCGCACAGTGAATTGAAGTGTTGGAACAGACTGCATCTCTTACAGAAAAATGCATGTGAGTTTCTTGTGAATGCTTGTAAGTAGCTTAGGGCACTTTTAAATGAAAGTGATTTTCTCTGAAAGGACAGCATTTAGAAAGTGAAGCAACACTCCATTCACTACGCACAGTGAATTGAAGTGTTGGACCAGACTACTTCTCTTTCAAGAAACGGATGTGAGTTTTTTGTGAATGCTTGTAAGTAGCTTAAGGCACTTTGAAAGGAATGTGATTTTCTCTTAATGGACAGCATTTAGAAAGTGAAGCAACACTCCATTCACTTCGCACAGTAAATTGAAGTGTTGGAACAGACCTCTTCTCTTTCAGAGAAACGCATGTGAATTTCTGTTGAATGCTTGTAAGTAGCTTAAGGCACTTTCAAAGGAAAGTGATTTTCTCTGAAAAGACAGCATTTAGAAAGTGAAGCAACACTCCATTCACTTCGCACAGTGAATTGAAGTGTTGGAACAAACTGCTTATCTTTCAGAGAAATGCATGTGAGTTTCTTGTGAATGCTTGTAAGTAACTTAAGGCACTTTCAAAGGAAAGTGATTTTCTCTGAAACTACAGCATTTAGAATGTCAAGTAACACTCCATTTACTTCGCACAGTGAATTGAAGTGTTGGAACAGACTGCTTCTCTTTCAGAGAAACAGTTGTGAGTTTCTTGTGAATGCTTGTAAGTCGCTTCAGGGAGTTTCAAAAGAGAGTGATTTTCTCTGAAAGGAGAGCATTTAGAAAGTGAAGCAATAGTCCATTCACTTCGCACAGTGAATTGAAGTGTTGCAACAGATTGCTTCTCTTTCAGAGAAATGCATGTGAGTTTCTTGTAAATGCTTGTAAGTAGCTTAAGGCACTTTCAAAGGAAAGTGATTTTCTCTGAAAGGACAGCATTTAGAAAGTGAGGCCACACTCCATTCACTTCGCACAGTGAATTGAAATGTTGGAACAGACTGCTTCTCTTTCCGAGAAACGCATGTGAATTTCTGTTGAATGCTTGTAAGTAGCTTAAGGCACTTTGAAAGGAAAGTGATTTTCTCTGAAAGGACAGCATTTAGAAAGTGAAGCAACACTCCATTCACTTCGCACAGTGAATTGAAGTGTTGGAACAGACTGCTTCTCTTTCAGTGAAACGGATGTGAGTTTCTTGTGATTGTTTGTAAGTAGCTTAAGGCAGTTTCAAAAGAGAGTGATTTTCTCTAAAAGGAGAGCATTTAGAAAGTGAAGCAACACTCCATTCACTTCGCACAGTGAATTGAAATGTTTGAACAGACTGCTTCTCATTCAGAGAAACGCATGTGAATTTCTGTTGAATGCTTATAAGTAGCTTAAGGCACTTTCAAAGGAAAGTGATTTTCTCTGAAAGGACAGCATTTAGAATTTGAAGCAACCATCCATTCCCTTCGCCAAATGAATTGATGTGTTGGAACAGACTGCTTCTCTTTCAGAGAGACAGATGTGAGTTTTTTGTGAATGCTTGTAAGTAGCTTAAGGCAGTTTCTAAAGATAGTGATTTTCTCTAAAAGAAGAGCATTTAGAAAGTGACGCCACACTCCATTCACTTCGCACAGTGAATTGAAGTGTTGGAACAGACTGCATCTCTTACAGAAAAATGCATGTGAGTTTCTTGTGAATGCTTGTAGGTAGCTTAGGGCACTTTTAAATGAAAGTGATTTTCTCTGAAAGGACAGCATTTAGAAAGTGAAGCATCACTCCATTCACTACGCACAGTGAATTGAAGTGTTGGACCAGACTACTTCTCTTTCAAGAAACGGATGTGAGTTTTTTGTGAATGCTTGTAAGTAGCTTAAGGCACTTTGAAAGGAAAGTGATTTTCTCTTAAAGGACAGCATTTAGAAAGTGAAGCAACACTCCATTCACTTCGCACAGTAAATTGAAGTGTTGGAACAGACCTCTTCTCTTTCAGAGAAACGTATGTGAATTTCTGTTGAATGCTTGTAAGTAGCTTAAGGCACTTTCAAAGGAAAGTGATTTTCTCTGAAAAGACAGCATTTAGAAAGTGAAGCAACACTCCATTCACTTCGCACAGTGAATTGAAGTGTTGGAACAAACTGCTTCTCTTTCAGAGAAATGCATGTGAGTTTCTTGTGAATGCTTGTAAGTAGCTTAAGGCACTTTCAAAGGAAAGTGATTTTCTCTGAAACTACAGCATTTAGAATGTCAAGTAACACTCCATTTACTTCGCACAGTGAATTGAAGTGTTAGAACAGACTGCTTCTCTTTCAGAAAAACAGATGTGAGTTTCTTGTGAATGCTTGTAAGTCGCTTCAGGGAGTTTCAAAAGAGAGTGATTTTCTCTGAAAGGAGAGCATTTAGAAAGTGAAGCAATAGTCCATTCACTTCGCAGAGTGAATTGAAGTGTTGCAACAGATTGCTTCTCTTTCAGAGAAATGCATGTGAGTTTCTTGTGAATGCTTGTAAGTAGCTTAAGGCACTTTCAAAGGAAAGTGATTTTCTCTGAAAGGACAGCCTTTCGAAAGTGAAGCCACACTCCATTCACTTCGCACAGTGTATTGAAATGTTGGAAAAGACTGCTTCTCTTTCAGAGAAACGCATGTGAATTTCTGTTGAATGCTTGTAAGTAGCTTTAGGCACTTTCAAACGAAAGTGATTTTCTCTGAAAGGACAGCATTTAGAAAGTGAGGCCACACTCCATTCACTTCGCACAGTAAATTGAAGTGTTGGAACAGACTGCATCTCTTACAGAAAAATGCATGTGAGTTTCTTGTGAATGCTTGTAAGTAGCTTAGGGCACTTTTAAATGAAAGTGATTTTCTCTGAAAGGACAGCATTTAGAAAGTGAAGCAACACTCCATTCACTACGCACAGTGAATTGAAGTGTTGGACCAGACTACTTCTCTTTCAAGAAACGGATGTGAGTTTTTTGTGAATGCTTGTAAGTAGCTTAAGGCACTTTGAACGGAAAGTGATTTTCTCTTAAAGGACAGCATTTAGAAAGTGAAGCAACACTCCATTCACTTCGCACAGTAAATTGAAGTGTTGGAACAGACCTCTTCTCTTTCAGAGAAACGCATGTGAATTTCTGTTGAATGCTTGTAAGTAGCTTAAGGCACTTTCAAAGGAAAGTGATTTTCTCTGAAAAGACAGCATTTAGAAAGTGAAGCAACACTCCATTCACTTCGCACAGTGAATTGAAGTGTTGGAACAAACTGCTTCTCTTTCAGAGAAATGCATGTGAGTTTCTTGTGAATGCTTGTAAGTAGCTTAAGGCACTTTCAAAAGAAAGTGATTTTCTCTGAAACTACAGCATTTAGAATGTCAAGTAACACTCCATTTACTTCGCACAGTGAATTGAAGTGTTGGAACAGACTGCTTCTCTTTCAGAGAAACAGTTGTGAGTTTCTTGTGAATGCTTGTAAGTCGCTTCAGGGAGTTTCAAAAGAGAGTGATTTTCTCTGAAAGGAGAGCATTTAGAAAGTGAAGCAATAGTCCATTCCCTTCGCAGAGTGAATTGAAGTGTTGCAACAGATTGCTTCTCTTTCAGAGAAATGCATGTGAGTTTCTTGTGAATGCTTGTAAGTAGCTTAAGGCACTTTCAAAGGAAAGTGATTTTCTCTGAAAGGACAGCCTTTCGAAAGTGAAGCCACACTCCATTCACTTCGCACAGTGTATTGAAATGTTGGAACAGACTGCTTCTCTTTCAGAGAAACGCATGTGAATTTCTGTTGAATGCTTGTAAGTAGCTTAAGGCACTTTCAAAGGAAAGTGATTTTCTCTGAAGAAACAGCATTTAGAAAGTGAAGCAACACTCCATTCACTTCGCACAGTGAATTGAAGTGTTGGAACAGACTGCTTCTCATTCAGAGAAACGCATGTGAATTTCTGTTGAATGCTTATAAGTAGCTTAAGGCACTTTCAAAGGAAAGTGATTTTCTCTGAAAGGACAGCATTTAGAATGTGAAGCAACCATCCATTCCCTTCGCACAGTGAATTGATGTGTTGGAACAGACTGCTTCTCTTTCAGAGAGACAGATGTGAGTTTCTTGTGAATGCTTTTAAGTAGCTTAAGGCAGTTTCTAAAGAGAGTGATTTTCTCTAAAAGAAGAGCATTTAGAAAGTGACGCCACACTCCATTCACTTCGCACAGTGAATTGAAGTGTTGGAACAGACTGCATCTCTTACAGAAAAATGCATGTGAGTTTCTTGTGAATGCTTGTAAGTAGCTTAGGGCACTTTTAAATGAAACTGATTTTCTCTGAAAGGACAGAATTTAGAAAGTGAAGCAACACTCCATTCACTACGCACAGTGAATTGAAGAGTTGGACCAGACTACTTCTCTTTCAAGAAACGGATGTGAGTTTTTTGTGAATGCTTGTAAGTAGCTTAAGGCACTTTGAAAGGAAAGTGATTTTCTCTTAAAGGACAGCATTTAGAAAGTGAAGCAACACTCCATTCACTTCGCACAGTAAATTGAAGTGTTGGAACAGACCTCTTCTCTTTCAGAGAAACGCATGTGAATTTCTGTTGAATGCTTGTAAGAGGCTTAAGGCACTTTCAAAGGAAAGTGATTTTCTCAGAAAAGACAGCATTTAGAAAGTGAAGCAACACTCCATTCACTTCGCACAGTGAATTGAAGTGTTGGAACAAACTGCTTCTCTTTCAGAGAAATGCATGTGAGTTTCTTGTGAATGCTTGTAAGTAGCTTAAGGCACTTTCAAAGGAAAGTGATTTTCTCTGAAACTACAGCATTTAGAATGTCAAGTAACACTCCATTTACTTCGCACAGTGAATTGAAGTGTTGGAACAGACTGCTTCTCTTTCAGAAAAACAGATGTGAGTTTCTTGTGAATGCTTGTAAGTCGCTTCAGGGAGTTTCAAAAGACAGTGATTTTCTCTGAAAGAGAGCATTTAGAAAGTGAAGCAATAGTCCATTCACTTCGCACAGTGAATTGAAGTGTTGCAACAGATTGCTTCTCTTTCAGAGAAATGCATGTGAGTTTCTTGTGAATGCTTGTAAGTAGCTTAAGGCACTTTCAAAGGAAAGTGATTTTCTTTGAAAGGACAGCCTTTCGAAAGTGAAGCCACACTCCATTCACTTCGCACAGTGTATTGAAATGTTGGAACAGACTGCTTCTCTTTCAGAGAAACGCATGTGAATTTCTGTTGAATGCTTGTAAGTAGCTTAAGGCACTTTCAAAAAAAGTTATTTTCTCTGAAACTACAGCATTTAGAATGTCAAGTAAGACTCCATTCACTTCGCAAAGTGAATTGAAGTGTTGGAACAGACTGCTTCTCTTTCAGAAAAATGCATGTGAGTTTCTTGTGAATGCTTGTAAGAAGCTTAAGGCACTTTCAAAGGACAGTGATTTTCTCTGAAAGAGAGCATTTACAAAGTGAAGCAACACTCCATTCACTTCGCACAGTGAATTGAAGTGTTGGAACTGACTGCTTCTCTTTCAGTGTAACGGATGTGAGTTTCTTGTGAATGCTTGTAAGTAGCTTAAGGCAGTTTCAAAAGAGAGTGATTTTCTCTAAAAGGAGAGCATTTAGAAAGTGAAGCAACACTCCATTCACTTCGCACAGTGAATTGAAGTGTTGGAACAGACTGCTTCTCTTTCAGAAAAATGCATGTGTTTTTCTTGTGAATGCTTGTAAGTAGCTTAAGGCACTTTGAAAGGAAAGTGATTTTCTCTGAAAGGACAGCATTTAGAAAGTGAAGCAACACTCCATTCACTATGCACAGTGAATTGAAGTGTTGGACCAGACTACTCTTTCAGAGAAACGGATGTGAGTTTTTTGTCAATGCTTGTAAGTTGCTTAAGGCACTTTGAAAGGAAAGTGATTTTCTCTTAAAGGACAGCATTTAGAAAGTGAAGCAACACTCCATTCACTTCGCACAGTGAATTGAAGTGTTGGAACAGACTGCTTCTCTTTCAGAGAAACGCATGTGAATTTCTTTTGAATGCTTGTAAGTAGCTTCAGGGAGTTTCAAAAGAGAGTGATTTCCTCTGAAAGGAGAGCATTTAGAAAGTGAAGCAATAGTCCATTCACTTCGCACAGAGAATTGAAGTGTTGCAACAGACTGCATCTCTTTCAGAGAAATGCATGTGAGTTTCTGGTGAATGCTTGTAAGTAACTTAAGGCACTTTCAAAGGAAAGTGATTTTCTCTGAAAGGACAGCATTTAGAAAGTGAGGCCACACTCCATTCACTTCGCACAATGAATTGAAATGTTGGAACAGACTGCTTTTCTTTCAGAGAAACGCATGTGAATTTCTGTTGAATGCTTGTAAGTAGCCAAAGGCACTTTCAAAGGAAAGTGATTTTCTCTGAAAGGAGAGCATTTACAAAGTGAAGCAACCCTCCATTCACTTCGCAGAGTTAATTGATGTGTTGGAACAGACTGCTTCTCTTTCAGAGAAACAGATGTGAGTTTCTTGTGAATGCTTGTAAGTAGCTTAAGGCAGTTTCTAAAGAGAGTGATTTTCTCTAAAAGAAGAGCATTTAGAAAGTGAACATACACTCCATTCACTTCGCACAGTGAATTGAAGTGTTGAAACAGACTGCATCTCTTACAGAAAAACGCATGTGAGTTTCTTGTGAATGTTTGTATGTAGCATAAGGCACTTTGAAAGGAATGTGATTTTCTCTGAAAGGACAGCATTTAGAAAGTGAAGCAACACTCCATTCACTACGCACAGTGAATTGAAGTGTTGGAACAGACTATTTCTCTTTCAGAGAAACGGATGTGAGTTTTTTGTGAATGCTTGTAAGTACCTTAAGGCACTTTGAAAGGAAAGTGATTTTCTCTTAAAGGACAGCATTTAGAAAGTGAAGCAACACTCCATTCACTTCGCACAGTGAATTGAAGTGTTGGAACAGACTGCTTCTCTTTCAGAGAAACGCATGTGAATTTCTGTTGAATGCTTGTAAGTAGCTTAAGGCACTTTCAAAGGAAAGTGATTTTCTCTGAAAGGACAGCATTTAGAAAGTGAAGCAACACTCCATTCACTTTGCACAGTGAATTGAAGTGTTGGAACAGACTGCTTCTCTTTCAGAGAAATGCATGTGAGTTTCTTGTGAATGCTTGTAAGTAGCTTAAGGCACTTTCAAAGGAAAGTGATTTTCTCTGAAACTACAGCATTTAGAATGTCAAGTAACACTCCATTCACTTTGCACAGTGAATTGAAGTGTTGGAACAGACTGCTTCTCTTTCAGAGAAACAGATGTGATTTTCTTGTGAATGCTTGTAAGTCGCTTCAGGAACTTTCAAAAGAGAGTGATTTTCTCTGAAAGGAGAGCATTTAGAAAGTGAAGCAATAGTCCATTCACTTCGCACAGCGAATTGAAGTGTTGCAACAGACTGCTTCTCTTTCAGAGAAATGCATGTGAGTTTCTTGTGAATGCTTGTAAGTAGCTTAAGGCACTTTCAAAGGAAAGTGATTTTATCTGAAAGGACAGCATTTAGAAAGTGAAGCAACAGTCCATTCACTATGCACAGTGAATTGAAGTGTTGGACCAGACTACTCTTACAGAGAAACGGATGTAAGTTTTTTGTGAATGCTTGTAAGTAGCTTAAGGCACTTTGAAAGGAAAGTGATTTTCTCTTAAAGGACAGCATTTAGAAAGTGAAGCAACACTCCATTCACTTCGCACAGTGAATTGAAGTGTTGGAACAGACTGCTTCTCTTTCAGAGAAACACATGTGAATTTCTGTTGAATGCTTGTAAGTAGCTTAAGGCACTTTCAAAGGAAAGTGATTTTCTCTGAAAAGACAGCATTTAGAAAGTGAAGCAACACTCCATTCACTTCGCACAGTGAATTGAAGTGTTGGAACAGACTGCTTCTCTTTCACAGAAATGCATGTGAGTTTCTTGTGAATGCTTGTAAGTAGCTTAAGGCACTTTGAAAGGAAAGTGATTTTCTCTGAAAGGACAGCATTTAGAAAGTGAAGCAACACTCTGTTCACTACGAACAGTGAATTGAAGTGTTGGACCAGAATACTTCTCTTTCAGAGAAACGGATGTGAGTTTTTTGTGAATGCTTGTAAGTAGCTTAAGGCACTTTGAAAGGAAAGTGATTTTCTCTGAAAGGACAGCATTTAGAAAGTGAAGCAACACTCCATTCACTTCGCACCGTGAATTGAAGTGTTGGAACAGACTGCTTCTCTTTCAGAGAAACGCATGTGAGTTTCTTGTGAATGCTTGTAAGAAGCTTAAGGCACTTTCAAAGGACAGTGATTTTCTCTGAAAGGAGAGCATTTACAAAGTGAAGCAACACTCCATTCACTTCGCACAGTGAATTGAAGTGTTGGAACAGACTGCTTCTCTTTCAGTGTAACGGATGTGAGTTTCTTGTGAATGCTTGTAAGTAGCTTTAGGCAGTTTCAAAAGAGAGTGATTTTCTCTAAAAGGAGAGCATTTAGAAAGTGAAGCAACACTCCATTCACTTCGCACAGTGAATTGAAGTGTTGGAACAGACTGCTTCTCTTTCAGAAAAATGCATGTGTGTTTCTTGTGAATGCTTGTAAGTAGCTTAAGGCACTTTGAAAGGAAAGTGATTTTCTCTGAAAGGACAGCATTTAGAAAGTGAAGCAATACTCCATTCACTATGCACAGTGAATTGAAGTGTTGGACCAGACTACTATTTCAGAGAAACGGATGTGAGTTTTTTGTGAATGCTTGTAAGTAGCTTAAGGCACTTTGAAAGGAAAGTGATTTTCTCTTAAAGGACAGCATTTAGAAAGTGAAGCAACACTCCATTCACTTCGCACAGTGAATTGAAGTGTTGGAACAGACTGCTTCTCTTTCAGAGAAACGCATGTGAATTTCTGTTGAATGCTTGTAAGTAGCTTCAGGGAGTTTCAAAAGAGAGTGATTTTCTCTGAAAGGAGAGCATTTAGAAAGTGAAGCAATAGTCCATTCACTTCGCACAGTGAATTGAAGTGTTACAACAGACTGCTTTTCTTTCAGAGAAATGCATGTGAGTTTCTTGTGACTGCTTGTAAGTAGCTTAAGGCACTTTCAAAGGATAGTGATTTTCTCTGAAAGGACAGCATTTAGAAAGTGAGGCCACACTCCATTCACTTCGCACAGTGAATTGAAATGTTGGAACAGACTGCTTTTCTTTCAGAGAAACGCATGTGAATTTCTGTTGAATGCTTGTAAGTAGCCAAAGGCACTTTCAAAGGAAAGTGATTTTCTCTGAAAGGAAAGCATTTAGAAAGTGAAGCAACGCTCCATTCACTTCGCACAGTGAATTGAAGTGTTGGAACAGACTGCTTCTCTTTCAGTGAAACGGATGTGAGTTTCTTGTGAATGCTTGTAAGTAGCTTAAGGCACTTTCAAAGGAAAGTGATTTTCTCTGAAAGGAGAGCATTTACAAAGTGAAGCAACCCTCCATTCACTTCGCAGAGTGAATTGATGTGTTGGAACAGACTGCTTCTCTTTCAGAGAAACAGATGTGAGTTTCTTGTGAATGCTTGTAAGTAGCTTAAGGCAGTTTCTAAAGAGAGTGATTTTCTCTAAAAGAAGAGCATTTAGAAAGTGAACATACACTCCATTCATTTCGCACAGTGAATTGAAGTGTTGAAACAGACTGCATCTCTTACAGAAAAATGCATGTGAGTTTCTTGTGAATGTTTGTATGTAGCTTAAGGCACTTTGAAAGGAATGTGATTTTCTCTGAAAGGACAGCATTTAGAAAGTGAAGCAACACTCCATTCACTACGCACAGTGAATTGAAGTGTTGGACCAGACTACTTCTCTTTCAGAGAAACGGATGTGAGTTTTTTGTGAATGCTTGTAAGTAGCTTGAGGCACTTTGAAAGGAAAGTGATTTTCTCTTAAAGGACAGCATTTAGAAAGTGAAGCAACACTACATTCACTTCGCACAGTGAATTGAAGTGTTGGAACAGACTGCTTTTCTTTCAGAGAAACGCATGTGAATTTCTGTTGAATGCTTGTAAGTAGCTTAAGGCACTTTCAAAGGAAAGTGATTTTCTCTGAAAGGACAGCATTTAGAAAGTGAAGCAACACTCCATTCACTTCGCACAGTGAATTGAAGTGTTGGAACAGACTGCTTCTCTTTCAGAGAAATGCATGTGAGTTTCTTGTGAATGCTTGTAAGTAGCTTAAGGCACTTTCAAAGGAAAGTGATTTTCTCTGAAACTACAGCATTTAGAATGTCAAGTAGCACTCCATTCACTTTGCACAGTGAATTGAAGTGTTGGAACAGACTGCTTCTCTTTCAGAGAAACAGATGTGAGTTTCTTGTGAATGCTTGTAAGTCGCTTCAGGAAGTTTCAAAAGAGAGTGATTTTCTCTGAAAGGAGAGCATTTAGAAAGTGAAGCTATAGTCCATTCACTTCGCACACTGAATTGAAGTGTTGCAACAGACTGCTTCTCTTTCAGAGAAATGCATGTGAGTTTCTTGTGAATGCTTTTAAGTAGCTTAAGGCTCTTTCAAAGGAAAGTGATTTTCTCTGAAAGGACAGCATTTAGAAAGTGAGGCCACACTCCATTCACTTCGCACAGTGAATTGAAATGTTGGAACAGACTGCTTCTCTTTCAGAGAAACGCATGTGAATTTCTGTTGAATGCTTGTAAGTAGCTTAAGGCACTTTCAAAGGAACGTGATTTTCTCTGAAAGGACAGCATTTAGAAAGTGAAGCAACACTCCATTCACTTCGCACAGTGAATTCAAGTGTTGGAACAGACTGCTTCTCTTTCAGTGAAACGGATGTGAGTTTCTTCTGAATGCTTGTAAGTAGCTTAAGGCAGTTTCAAAAGAGAGTGATTTTCTCTAAAAGGAGAGCATTTAGAAAGTGAAGCAACACTCCATTCACTTCGCACAGTGAATTGAAGTGTTGGAACAGACTGGTTCTCTTTCAGAAAAATGCATGTGAGTTTCTTGTGAATGATTGTAAGTAGCTTAAGGCAGTTTCAAAAGAGAGTGATTTTCACTAAAAGAGAGCATTTAGAAAGTGAAGCAACACTCCATTCACTTCGCACAGTGAATTGAAGTGTTTGAACAGACTGCTTCTCTTTCAGAGAAACGCATGTGAATTTCTGTTGAATGCTTATAAGTAGCTTAAGGCACTTTCAAAGGAAAGTGATTTTCTCTGAAAGGACAGCATTTAGAAAGTGAAGCAACCCTCCTTTCACTTTGCACAGTGAATTGATTTGTTGGAACAGACTGCTTCTCTTTCAGAGAAACAGATGTGAGTTTCTTGTGAATGCTTGTAAGTAGCTTAAGGCAGTTTCTAAAGAGAGTGATTTTCTCTAAAAGAAGAGCATTTAGAAAGTGAATCCACACTCCATTCACTTCGCACAGTGAATTGAAGTGTTGGAACAGATTGCATCTCTTACAGAAAAATGCATGTGAGTTTTTGTGAATGCTTGTAAGTAGCTTAAGGCACTTTGAAATGAAAGTGATTTTCTTTGAAAGGACAGCATTTAGAAAGTGAAGCAACACTCCATTCACTTCGCACAGTGAATTGAAGTGTTGGAACAGACTACTTCTCTTTCAGAGAAACGCATGTGAGTTTCTTGTGAATGCTTGTAAGTAGCTTAAGGCAGTTTCTAAAGAGAGTGATTTTCTCTAAAAGAAGAGCATTTAGAAAGTGAAGCAACACACCATTCACTATGCACAGTGAATTGAAGTGTTGGACCAGACTACTCTTTCAGAGAAACGGATGTAATTTTTTTGTGAATGCTTGTAAGTAGCTTAAGGCACTTTGAAAGGAAAGTGATTTTCTCTTAAAGGACAACATTTAGAAAGTGAAGCAACACTCCATTCACTTCGCACAGTGAATTGAAGTGTTGGAACAGACTGCTTCTCTTTCAGAGAAACGCATGTGAGTTTCTTGTGAATGCTTGTAAGTAGCTTAAGGCACTTTCAAAGGAAAGTGATTTTCTCTGAAAGGACAGCATTTAGAAAGTGAAGCAACACTCCATTCACTTCGCACAGTGAATTGAAGTGTTGGAACAGACTGCTTCTCTTTCAGAGAAATGCATGTGAGTTTCTTGTGAATGCTTGTAAGTAGCTTAAGGCACTTTCAAAGGAAAGTGATTTTCTCTGAAACTACAGCATTTAGAATGTCAAGTAACACTCCATTCACTTCGCACAGTGAATTGAAGTGTTGGAACAGACTGCTTCTCTTTCAGAGAAACAGATGTGAGTTTCTTGTGAATGCTTGTAAGTCGCTTCGGGGAGTTTCAAAAGAGAGTGACTTTCTCTGAAAGGAGAGCATTTAGAACGTGAAGCAATAGTCCATTCACTTCGCACAGTGAATTGAAGTGTTCCAACAGACTGCTTCCCTTTCAGAGAAATGCATGTGAGTTTCTTGTGAATGCTTGTAAGTAGCTTAAGGCACTTTCAATGGAAAGTGATTTTCTCTGAAAGGACAGCATTTAGAAAGCGAGGCCACACTCCATTCACTTCGCACAGTGAGTTGAATTGTTGGAACAGACTGCTTCTCTTTCAGAGAAACGCATGTGAATTTCTGTTGAATGCTTGTAAGTAGCTTAAGGTACTTTCAAAGGAAAGTGATTTTCTCTGAAAGGACAGCATTTAGAAAGTGAAGCAACACTCCATTCACTTCGCACAGTGAATAGAAGTGTTGGAACAGACTGCTTCTCTTTCAGTGAAACGGATGTGAGTTTCTTGTGAATGCTTGTAAGTAGCTTAAGGCAGTTTCAAAAGAGAGTGATTTTCTCTAAAAGGAGAGCATTTAGAAAGTGAAACAACACTCCATTCACTTCGCACAGTGAATTGAAGTGTTGGAACAGACTGCTTCTCTTTCAGAAAAATGCATGTGAGTTTCTTGTGAATGCTTGTAAGTAGCTTAAGGCAGTTTCAAAAGAGAGTGATTTTCACTAAAAGAGAGCATTTAGAAAGTGAAGCAACACTCCATTCACTTCGCACAGTGAATTGAAGTGTTGGAACTGACTGCTTCTCTTTCAGAGAATCGCATGTGAATTTCTGTTGAATGCTTATAAGGAGCTTAAGGCACTTTCAAAGGAAAGTGATTTTCTCTGAAAGGACAGCATTTAGAAAGTGAAGCAACCCTCCATTCACTTCGCACAGTGAAATGCTGTGTTGGAACACACTGCTTCTCTTTCAGAGAAACAGATGTGAGTTTCTTGTGAATGCTTGTAAGTAGCTTAAGGCAGTTTCTAAAGAGAGTGATTTTCTCTAAAAGAAGAGCATTTAGAAAGTGAAGCCACACTCCATTCACTTCGCACAGTGAATTGAAGTGTTGGAACAGACTGCATCTCTTACAGAAAAATGCATGTGAGTTTCTTGTGAATGCTTGTAAGTAGCTAAAGGCACTTTGAAAGGAAAGTGATTTTCTCTGAAAGGACAGCATTTAGAAAGTGAAGCAACACTCTGTTCACTACGAACAGTGAATTGAAGTGTTGGACCAGAATACTTCTCTTTCAGAGAAACGGATGTGAGTTTTTTGTGAATGCTTGTAAGTAGCTTAAGGCACTTTGAAAGGAAAGTGATTTTCTCTGAAAGGACAGCGTTTAGAAAGTGAAGCAACACTCCATTCACTTCGCAACGTGAATTGAATTGTTGGAACAGACTGCTTCTCTTTCAGAGAAACGCATGTGAATTTCTGTTGAATGCTTGTAAGTAGCTTAAGGCGCTTTCAAAGGAAAGTGATTTTCTCTGAAAGGACAGCATTTAGAAAGTGAAGCAACACTCCATTCACTTCGCACAGTGAATTGAAGTGTTGGAACAGACTGCTTCTCCTTCAGAGAAACAGATGTGAGTTTCTTGTGAATGCTTGTAAGTCTCTTATGGCAGTTTCAAAACAGAGTGATTTTCTCTAAAAGGAAAGCATTTAGAAAGTGAACCGACACTCCATTCACTCGCACAGTGAATTGAAGTGTTGGAACAGACTGCTTCTCTTTCAGAGAAACGGATGTGAGTTTCTTGTGAATGCTTGTAAGTAGCTTAAGGCAGTTTCAAAAGAGAGTGATTTTCTCTAAAAGGAGAGCATTTAGAAAGTGAAGCAACACTCCATTCACTTCGCACAGTGAATTGAAGTGTTGGAACAGACTGCTTCTCATTCAGAGAAACGCATGTGAATTTCTGTTGAATGCTTATGAGTAGCTTAAGGCACTTTCAAAGGAAAGTGATTTTCTCTGAAAGGACAGCATTTAGAATGTTAAGCAACCCTCCATTCACTTCGCCGAGTGAATTGATGTGTTGGAACAGACTGCTTCTCTTTCAGAGAAATAGATATGAGTTTCTTGTGAATGCTTGTAAGTAGCTTAAGGCAGTTTCTAAAGAGAGTGATTTTCTCTAAAAGAAGAGTACTTAGAAAGTGAGGCTACACTCCATTCACTTCGCACAGTGAATTGAAGTGTTGGAACAGACTGCATCTCTTACAGAAAAATGCATGTGAGTTTCTTGTGAAAGCTTGTAAGTAGCTTAAGGCACTTTGAAAGGAAAGTGATTTTCTCTGAAAGGACAGCATTTAGAAAGTGAAGCAACACTCCATTCACTACGCACAGTGAATTGAAGTGTTGGACCAGACTATTTCTCTTTCAGAGAAACGGATGTGAGTTTTTTGTGAATGCTTGTAAGTAGCTTAAGGCACTTTGAAAGGAAAGTGATTTTCTCATAAAGGACAGCATTTAGAAAGTGAAGCAACACTCCATTCACTTCGCACAGTGAATTGAAGTGTTGGAACAGACTGCTTCTCTTTCAGAGAAACAGATGTGAGTTTCTTGTGAATGCTTGTAAGTCGCATCAGGGAGTTTTAAAAGAGAGTGATTTTCTCTGAAAGGAGAGCATTTAGAAAGTGAAGCAATAGTCCATTCACTTCGCTCAGTGAATTGAAATCTTGCAACAGACTGCTTCTCTTTCAGAGAAATGCATGTGAGTTTCTTGTGAATGCTTGTAAGTAGCTTAAGGCACTTTCAAAGGAAAGTGATTTTCTCTGAAAGGACAGCCTATCGAAAGTGAAGCCACACTCCATTCACTTCGCACAGTGAATTGAAATGTTGGAACAGACTGCTTCTCTTTCAGAGAAATGCATGTGAATTTCTGTTGAATGCTTGTAAGTAGCTTAAGGCACTTTCAAAGGAAAGTGATTTTCTCTGAAAGGACAGCATTTAGAAAGTGAAGCAACACTCCATTCACTTCGCACAGTGAATTGAAGTGTTGGAACAGACTGCTTCTCTTTCAGTGAAACGGATGTGAGTTTCTTGTGAATGCTTGTAAGTAGCTTAAGGCAGTTTCAAAAGAGAGTGATTTTCTCTAAAAGGAGAGCATTTAGAAAGTGAAGCAACACTCCATTCACTTCGCACAGTGAATTGAAGTGTTTGAACAGACTGCTTCTCATTCAGAGAAACGCATGTGAATTTCTGTTGAATGCTTATAAGTAGCTTAAGGCACTTTCAAAGGAAAGTGATTTTCTCTGAAAGGACAGCATTTAGAATGTGAAGCAACCCTCCATTCACTTCGCACAGTGAATTGATGTGTTGGAACAGACTGCTTCTCTTTCGGAGAAACAGATGTGAGTTTCTTGTGAATGCTTGTAAGTAGCTTAAGGCACTTTCAAAGGAAAGTGATTTTCTCTGAAAGGACAGCATTTAGAAAGTGAAGCAACACTCCATTCACTTCGCACAGTGAATTGAAGTGTTGGAACAGACTGCTTCTCTTTCAGTGAAACGGATGTGAATTTCTTGTGAATGCTTGTAAGTAGCTTAAGGCAGTTTCAAAAGAGAGTGATTTTCACTAAGAGAGAGCATTTAGAAAGTGAAGCAACACTCCATTCACTTCGCAGAGTGAATTGAAGTGTTGGAACAGACTGCTTCCCTTTCAGAGAAACAAATATGAGTTTCTTGTGAATGCTTGTAAGTAGCTTAAGGCAGTTTCTAAAGAGAGTGATTTTCTCTAAAAGAAGAGCATTTAGAAAGTGATGCCACACTCCATTCACTTCGCACAGTGAATTGAAGTGTTGAAACAGACTGCATCTCTTACAGAAAAATGCATGTGAGTTTCTTGTGAATGCTTGTAAGTAGCTTAAGGCACTTTGAAAGGAAAGTGATTTTCTCTAAAAGAACAGCATTTAGAAAGTGAAGCAACACTCCATTCACTTCGCACAGTGAATTGAAGTGTTGGAACAGACTGCTTCTCTTTCAGAGAAATGCATGTGAGTTTCTTGTGAATGCTTGTAAGTAGCTTAAGGCACTTTCAAAGGAAAGTGATTTTCTCTGAAACTGCAGCATTTAGAATGTCAAGTAACACTCCATTCACTTCGCACAGTGAATTGAAGTGTTGGAACAGACTGCTTCTCTTTCAGAGAAACAGATGTGAGTTTCTAGTGAATGCTTGTAAGTCGCTTCAGGGAGTTTCAAAAGAGAGTGATTTCTCTGAAAGGAGAGCATTTAGAAAGTGAAGCAATAGTCCATTCACTTCGCACAGTGAATTGAAGTGTTGCAACAGACTGCTTCTCTTTCAGAGAAATGCATGTGAGTTTCATGTGAATGCTTGTAAGTAGCTTAAGGCACTTTCAAAGGAAAGTGATTTTCTCTGAAAGGACAGCATTTAGAAAGTGAGGCCACACTCCATTCACTTCGCACAGTGAATTGAAATGTTGGAACAGACTGCTTCTCTTTCAGAGAAACGCATGTGAATTTCTGTTGAATGCTTGTAAGTAGCTTAAGGCACTTTCAAAGGAAAGTGATATTCTCTGAAAGGACAGCATTTAGAATGTCAAGTAAGACTCCATTCACTTCGCACAGTGAATTGAAGTGTTGGAACAGACTGCTTCTCTTTCAGAGAAATGCATGTGAGTTTCATGTGAATGCTTGTAAGAAGCTTAAGGCACTTTCAAAGGACAGTGATTTTCTCTGAAAGGAGAGCATTTACAAAGTGAAGCAACACTCCATTCACTTGGCACAGTGAATGGAAGTGTTGGAACAGACTGCTTCTCCTTCAGTGAAACGGATGTGAGTTTCTTGTGAATGCTTTTAAGTAGCTTAAGGCAGTTTCAAACGAGAGTGATTTTCTCTAAAAGGAGAGCATTTAGAAAGTGAAGCAACACTCCATTCACTTCGCACAGTGAATTGAAGTGTTGGAACACACTCGTTCTCTCAGAAAAATGCATGTGAGTTTCTTGTGAATGATTGTAAGTAGCTTAAGGCAGTTTCAAAAGAGAGTGATTTTCATAAAAAGAGAGCATTTAGAAAATGAAGCAACACTCCATTCACTTCACACAGTGAATTGAAGTGTTGGAACAGACTGCTTATCTTTCAGAGAAACGCATGTGAATTTCTGTTGAATGCTTATAAGTAGCTTAAGGCACTTTCAAAGGAAAGTGATTTTCTCTGAAAGGACAGCATTTAGAATGTGAAGCAACCCTCCATTCACTTCGCACAGTGAATTGATGTGTTGGAACAGACTGCTTCTCTTTCAGAGAAACAGATGTGAGTTTCTTGTGAATGCTTGTAAGTAGCTTAAGGCAGTTTCTAAAGAGAGTGATTTTCTCTAAAAGAAGAGCATTTAGAAAGTGAGGCCACACTCCATTCACTTCGCACAGTTTATTGATGTGTTGGAACAGACTGCATCTCTTACAGAAAAATGCATGTGAGTTTCTTGTGAATGCTTGTAAGTAGCTTAAGGCACTTTGAAAGGAAAGTGATTTTCTCTTAAAGGACAGCATTTAGAAAGTGAAGCAACACTCCTTTCACTACGCAGAGTGAATTGAAGTGTTGGACCAGACTACTTCTCTTTCAGAGAAACGGATGTGAGTTTTTTGTGAATTCTTGTAAGTAGCTTAAGGCACTTTGAAAGGAAAGTGATTTTCTCTGAAAGGACAGTATTTATAAAGTGAAGCAACACTCCATTCACTTCGCACAGTGAATTGAAGTGTTGGAACAGACTGCTTCTCTTTCAGAGAAACGCATGTGAATTTCTGTTGAATGCTTGTAAGTAGCTTAAGGCACTTTCAAAGGAAAGTGATTTTCTCTGAAAGGACAGTATTTAGAAAGTGAAGCAACACTCCATTCACTTCGCACAGTAAATTGAAGTATTGGAACAGACTGCTTCTCTTTCAGAGAAATGCATGTGAGTTTCTTGTGAATGCTTGTAAGTAGCGTAAGGCACTTTCAAAGGAAAGTGATTTTCTCTGAAACTACAGCATTTAGAATGTCAAGTAACACTCCATTCACTTCGCACAGTGAATTGAAGTGTTGCAACAGACTGCTTCTCTTTCAGAGAAATGCATGTGAGTTTCTTGTGAATGCTTGTAAGTAGCTTAAGGCACTTTCAAAGTAAAGTGATTTTCTCTGAAAGGACAGCATTTAGAAAGTGAGGCCACACTCCATTCACTTCGCACAGTGAAATGAAATTTTGGAACAGACTGCTTCTCTTTCAGAGAAACGCATGTGAATTTCTGTTGAATGCTTGTAAGTAGCTTAAGGCACTTTCAAAGGAAAGTGATTTTCTCTGAAAGGACCGCATTTAGAAAGTGAAGCAACACTCCATTCATTTCGCACAGTGAATTGAAGTGTTGGAACAGACTGCTTCTCTTTCAGTGAAACGGATGTGAGTTTCTTGTGAATGCTTGTAAGTAGCTTAAGGCAGTTTCAAAAGAGAGTGATTTTCTCTAAAAGGAGAGCATTTAGAAAGTGAGGCAACACTCCATTCACTTCGCACAGTGAATTGAAGTGTTGGAACAGACTGCTTCTCATTCAGAGAAACGCATGTGAATTTCTGTTGAATGCTTATAAGTAGCTTAAGGCACTTTCAAAGGAAAGTGATTTTCTCTGAAAGGACAGCATTTAGAATGTGAAGCAACCCTCCATTCACTTCGCACAGTGAATTGATGTGTTGGAACAGACTGCTTCTCTTTCAGAGAAACAGATGTGAGTTTCTTGTGAATGCTTGTAAGTAGCTTAAGGCAGTTTCTAAAGAGAGTGATTTTCTCTAAAAGAAGAGCATTTAGAAAGTGAAGCCACACTCCATTCACTTCGCACAGTGAATTGAAGTGTTGAAACAGACTGCATCTCTTACAGAAAAATGCATGTGAGTTTCTTGTGAATGCTTGTAAGTAGCTTAAGGCACTTTGAAAGGACAGTGATTTTCTCTAAAAGAACAGCATTTAGAAAGTGAAGCAAGACTCCATTCACTTCGCACAGTGAATTGAAGTGTTGGAACAGACTGCTTCTCTTTCAGAGAAATGCATGTGAGTTTCTTGTGAATGCTTGTAAGTAGCTTAAGGCACTTTCAAAGGAAAGTGATTTTCTCTGAAACTGCAGCATTTAGAATGTCAAGTAACACTCCATTCACTTCGCACAGTGAATTGAAGTGTTGGAACAGACTGCTTCTCTTTCAGAGAAACAGATGTGAGTTTCTTGTGAATGCTTCTAAGTCGCTTCAGGGAGTTTCAAAAGAAAGTGATTTCTCTGAAAGGAGAGCATTTAGAAAGTGAAGCAATAGTCCATTCACTTCGCACAGTGAATTGAAGTGTTGCAACAGACTGCTTCTCTTTCAGAGAAATGCATGTGAGTTTCTTGTGAATGCTTGTAAGTAGCTTAAGGCACTTTCAAAGGAAAGTGATTTTCTCTGAAAGGACAGCATTTAGAATGTCAAGTAAGACTCCATTCACTTCGCACAGTGAATTGAAGTGTTGGAACAGACTGCTTCTCTTTCAGAAAAATGCATGTGAGTTTCATGTGAATGCTTGTAAGAAGCTTAAGGCACTTTCAAAGGACAGTGATTTTCTCTGAAAGGAGAGCACTTACAAAGTGAAGCAACACTCCATTCACTTCGCACAGTGAATTGAAGTGTTGGAACAGACTGCTTCTCTTTCAGTGAAACACATGTGAGTTTCTTGTGAATGCTTGTAAGTAGCTTAAGGCAGTTTCAAACGAGAGTGATTTTCTCTAAAAGGAGAGCATTTAGAAAGTGAAGCAACACTCCATTCACTTCGCACAGTGAACTGAAGTGTTGGAACACACTGGTTCTCTTTCAGAAAAATGCATGTGAGTTTCTTGTGAATGATTGTAAGTAGCTTAAGGCAGTTTCAAAAGAGAGTGATTTTCACAAAAAGAAAGCATTTAGAAAGTGAAGCAACACTCCATTCACTTCGCACAGTGAATTGAAGTGTTGGAACAGACTGCTTCTCTTTCAGAGAAACGCATGTGAATTTCTGTTGAATGCTTATAAGTAGCTTAAGGCACTTTCAAAGGAAAGTGATTTTCTCTGAAAGGACAGCATTTAGAATGTGAAGCAACCCTCCATTCACTTCGCACAGTGAATTGATGTGTTGGAACAGACTGCTTCTCTTTCAGAGAAACAGATGTGAGTTTCTTGTGAATGCTTGTAAGTAGCTTAAGGCAGTTTCTAAAGAGAGTGATTTTCTCTAAAAGAAGAGCATTTAGAAAGTGAAGCCACACTCCATTCACTTCGCACAGTGTATTGAAGTGTTGGAACAGACTGCATCTCTTACAGAAAAATGCATGTGAGTTTCTTGTGAATGCTTGTACGTAGCTTAAGGCACTTTGAAAGGAAAGTGATTTTCTCTTAAAGGACAGCATTTAGAAAGTGAAGCAACACTCCTTTCACTACGCAGAGTGAATTGAAGTGTTGGACCAGACTACTTCTCTTTCAGAGAAACGGATATGAGTTTTTTGTGAATTCTTGTAAGTAGCTTAAGGCACTTTGAAAGGAAAGTGATTTTCTCTTAAAGGACAGCATTTAGAAAGTGAAGCAACACTCCATTCACTTCGCACAGTGAATTGAAGTGTTGGAACAGACTGCTTCTCTTTCAGAGAAATGCATGTGAGTTTCTTGTGAATGCTTGTAAGTAGCTTAAGGCACTTTCAAAGGAAAGTGATTTTCTCTGAAAGGACAGCATTTAGAAAGTGAGGCCACACTCCATTCACTTCGCACAGTGAATTGAAATGTTGGAACAGACTGCTTCTCTTTCAGAGAAACGCATGTGAATTTCTGTTGAATGCTTGTAAGTAGCTTAAGGCACTTTCAAAGGAAAGTGATTTTCGCTGAAAGGACAGCATTTAGAATGTCAAGTAAGACTCCATTCACTTCGCACAGTGAATTGAAGTGTTTGAACAGACTGCTTCTCTTTCAGAAAAATGCATGTGAGTTTCATGTGAATGCTTGTAAGAAGCTTAAGGCACTTTCAAAGGACAGTGATTTTCTCTGAAAGGAGAGCACTTACAAAGTGAAGCAACACTCCATTCACTTCGCACAGTGAATTGAAGTGTTGGAACAGACTGCTTCTCTTTCAGTGAAACACATGTGAGTTTCTTGTGAATGCTTGTAAGTAGCTTAAGGCAGTTTCAAACGAGAGTGATTTTCTCTAAAAGGAGAGCATTTAGAAAGTGAAGCAACACTCCATTCACTTCGCACAGTGAATTGAAGTGTTGGAACACACTGGTTCTCTTTCAGAAAAATGCATGTGAGTTTCTTGTGAATGATTGTAAGTAGCTTAAGGCAGTTTCAAAAGAGAGTGATTTTCACAAAAAGAGAGCATTTAGAAAGTGAAGCAACACTCCATTCACTTCGCACAGTGAATTGAAGTGTTGGAACAGACTGCTTCTCTTTCAGAGAAACGCATGTGAATTTCTGTTGAATGCTTATAAGTAGCTTAAGGCACTTTCAAAGGAAAGTGATTTTCTCTGAAAGGACAGCATTTAGAATGTGAAGCAACCCTCCATTCACTTCGCACATTGAATTGATGTGTTGGAACAGACTGCTTCTCTTTCAGAGAAACAGATGTGAGTTTCTTGTGAATGCTTGTAAGTAGCTTAAGGCAGTTTCTAAAGAGAGTGATTTTCTCTAAAAGAAGAGCATTTAGAAAGTGAAGCCACACTCCATTCACTTCGCACAGTGTATTGAACTGTTGGAACAGACTGCATCTCTTACAGAAAAATGCATGTGAGTTTCTTGTGAATGCTTGTAAGTAGCTTAAGGCACTTTGAAAGGAAAGTGATTTTCTCTTAAAGGACAGCATTTAGAAAGTGAAGCAACACTCCTTTCACTACGCAGAGTGAATTGAAGTGTTGGACCAGACTACTTCTCTTTCAGAGAAACGGATATGAGTTTTTTGTGAATTCTTGTAAGTAGCTTAAGGCACTTTGAAAGGAAAGTGATTTTCTCTTAAAGGACAGCATTTAGAAAGTGAAGCAACACTCCATTCATTTCGCACAGTGAATTGAAGTGTTGGAACAGACTGCTTCTCTTTCAGAGAAACAGATTTGAGTTTCTTGTGAATGCTTGTAAGTCGCTTCAGGGAGTTTCAAAAGAGAGTGATTTTCTCTGATTGGAGAGCATTTAGAAAGTGAAGCAATAGTCCATTCACTTCGCACAGTGAATTGAAGTGTTGCAACAGACTGCTTCTCTTTCAGAGAAATGCATGTGAGTTTCTTGTGAATGCTTGTAAGTAGCTTAAGGCACTTTCAAAGGAAAGTGATTTTCTCTGAAAGGACAGCATTTAGAAAGTGAGGCCACACTCCATTCACTTCGCACAGTGAATTAAAATGTTGAAACAGACTGCTTCTCTTTCAGAGAAACGCATGTGAATTTCTGTTGAATGCTTGTAAGTAGCTTAAGGCACTTTCAAAGGAAAGTGATTTTCTCTGAAAGGACAGCATTTAGAAAGTGAAGCAACACTCCATTCATTTCGCACAGTGAATTGAAGTGTTGGAACAGACTGCTTCACTTTCAGTGAAACGGATGTGAGTTTCTTGTGAATGCTTGTTAGTAGCTTAAGGCAGTTTCAAAAGAGAGTGATTTTCTCTAAAAGAAGAGCATTTAGAAAGTGAAGCCACACTCCATTCACTTCGCACAGTGTATTGAAGTGTTGGAACAGACTGCATCTCTTACAGAAAAATGCATGTGAGTTTCTTGTGAATGCTTGTACGTAGCTTAAGGCACTTTGAAAGGAAAGTGATTTTCTCTTAAAGGACAGCATTTAGAAAGTGAAGCAACACTCCTTTCACTACGCAGAGTGAATTGAAGTGTTGGACCAGACTACTTCTCTTTCAGAGAAACGGATATGAGTTTTTTGTGAATTCTTGTAAGTAGCTTAAGGAACTTTGAAAGGAAAGTGGTTTTCTCTTAAAGGACAGCATTTAGAAAGTGAAGCAACACTCCATTCACTTCGCACAGTGAATTGAAGTGTTGGAACAGACTGCTTCTCTTTCAGAGAAATGCATGTGAGTTTCTTGTGAATGCTTGTAAGTAGCTTAAGGCACTTTCAAAGGAAAGTGATTTTCTCTGAAAGGACAGCATTTAGAAAGTGAGGCCACACTCCATTCACTTCGCACAGTGAATTGAAATGTTGGAACAGACTGCTTCTCTTTCAGAGAAACGCATGTGAATTTCTGTTGAATGCTTGTAAGTAGCTTAAGGCACTTTCAAAGGAAAGTGATTTTCGCTGAAAGGACAGCATTTAGAATGTCAAGTAAGACTCCATTCACTTCGCACAGTGAATTGAAGTGTTTGAACAGACTGCTTCTCTTTCAGAAAAATGCATGTGAGTTTCATGTGAATGCTTGTAAGAAGCTTAAGGCACTTTCAAAGGACAGTGATTTTCTCTGAAAGGAGAGCACTTACAAAGTGAAGCAACACTCCATTCACTTCGCACAGTGAATTGAAGTGTTGGAACAGACTGCTTCTCTTTCAGTGAAACACATGTGAGTTTCTTGTGAATGCTTGTAAGTAGCTTAAGGCAGTTTCAAACGAGAGTGATTTTCTCTAAAAGGAGAGCATTTAGAAAGTGAAGCAACACTCCATTCACTTCGCACAGTGAATTGAAGTGTTGGAACACACTGGTTCTCTTTCAGAAAAATGCATGTGAGTTTCTTGTGAATGATTGTAAGTAGCTTAAGGCAGTTTCAAAAGAGAGTGATTTTCACAAAAAGAGAGCATTTAGAAAGTGAAGCAACACTCCATTCACTTCGCACAGTGAATTGAAGTGTTGGAACAGACTGCTTCTCTTTCAGAGAAACGCATGTGAATTTCTGTTGAATGCTTATAAGTAGCTTAAGGCACTTTCAAAGGAAAGTGATTTTCTCTGAAAGGACAGCATTTAGAATGTGAAGCAACCCTCCATTCACTTCGCACATTGAATTGATGTGTTGGAACAGACTGCTTCTCTTTCAGAGAAACAGATGTGAGTTTCTTGTGAATGCTTGTAAGTAGCTTAAGGCAGTTTCTAAAGAGAGTGATTTTCTCTAAAAGAAGAGCATTTAGAAAGTGAAGCCACACTCCATTCACTTCGCACAGTGTATTGAAGTGTTGGAACAGACTGCATCTCTTACAGAAAAATGCATGTGAGTTTCTTGTGAATGCTTGTAAGTAGCTTAAGGCACTTTGAAAGGAAAGTGATTTTCTCTTAAAGGACAGCATTTAGAAAGTGAAGCAACACTCCTTTCACTACGCAGAGTGAATTGAAGTGTTGGACCAGACTACTTCTCTTTCAGAGAAACGGATATGAGTTTTTTGTGAATTCTTGTAAGTAGCTTAAGGCACTTTGAAAGGAAAGTGATTTTCTCTTAAAGGACAGCATTTAGAAAGTGAAGCAACACTCCATTCACTTCGCACAGTGAATTGAAGTGTTGGAACAGACTGCTTCTCTTTCAGAGAAACAGATTTGAGTTTCTTGTGAATGCTTGTAAGTCGCTTCAGGGAGTTTCAAAAGAGAGTGATTTTCTCTGATTGGAGAGCATTTAGAAAGTGAAGCAATAGTCCATTCACTTCGCACAGTGAATTGAAGTGTTGCAACAGACTGCTTCTCTTTCAGAGAAATGCATGTGAGTTTCTTGTGAATGCTTGTAAGTAGCTTAAGGCACTTTCAAAGGAAAGTGATTTTCTCTGAAAGGACAGCATTTAGAAAGTGAGGCCACACTCCATTCACTTCGCACAGTGAATTAAAATGTTGAAACAGACTGCTTCTCTTTCAGAGAAACGCATGTGAATTTCTGTTGAATGCTTGTAAGTAGCTTAAGGCACTTTCAAAGGAAAGTGATTTTCTCTGAAAGGACAGCATTTAGAAAGTGAAGCAACACTCCATTCATTTCGCACAGTGAATTGAAGTGTTGGAACAGACTGCTTCACTTTCAGTGAAACGGATGTGAGTTTCTTGTGAATGCTTGTTAGTAGCTTAAGGCAGTTTCAAAAGAGAGTGATTTTCTCTAAAAGGAGAGCATTTAGAAAGTGAAGCAACACTCCATTCACTTCGCACAGTGAATTGAAGTGTTGGAACAGACTGCTTCTCATTCAGAGAAACGCATGTGAATTTCTGTTGAATGCTTATAAGTAGCTTAAGGCACTTTCAAAGGAAAGTGATTTTCTCTGAAAGGACAGCATTTAGAAAGTGAAGCAACACTCCATTCACTTCGCACAGTGAATTGAAGTGTTGGAACAGACTGCTTCTCTTTCAGAGAAACAGATGTGAGTTTCTTGTGAATGCTTGTAAGTCGCTTGAGGGAGTTTCAAAAGAGAGTGATTTTCTCTGAAAGGAGAGCATTTAGAAAGTGAAGCAATAGTCCATTTACTTCTCACAGTGAATTGAAGTGTTGCAACAGACTGCTTCTCTTTCAGAGAAATGCATGTGAGTTTCTTGTGAATGCTTGTAAGTAGCTTAAGGCACTTTCAAAGGAAAGTGATTTTCTCTGAAAGGACAGCATTTAGAAAGTGAAGCAACACTCCATTCTCTTCGCACAGTGAATTGAAATGTTGGAACAGACTGCTTCTCTTTCAGAGAAACGCATGTGAATTTCTGTTGAATGCTTGTAAGTAGCTTAAGGCACTTTCAAAGGAGAGTGATTTTCTCTGAAAGGACAGCATTTAGAAAGTGAGGCAACACTCCATTCACTTCGCACAGTGAATTGAAGTGTTGGAACAGACTGCTTCCCTTTCAGTGAAACGAATGTGAGTTTCTTGTGAATGCTTGTAAGTAGCTTAAGGCAGTTTCAAAAGAGAGTGATTTTCTCTGAAAGGTCAGCAATGAGAAAGTGAAGGAACACTCCATTCACTTCGCACAGTGAATTGAAGTATTGGAACAGACTGCTTCTCTTTCACAAAAATGCATGTGAGTTTCTTGTGAATGATTGTAAGTAGCTTAATGCAGTTTCAAAAGAGAGTGATTTTCACTAAAAGAGAGCATTTAGAAAGTGAAGCAACACTCCATTCACTTTGCACAGTGAAATGAAGTGTTGGAACAGACTGCTTCTCTTTCACAGAAACGCATGTGAATTTCTGTTGAATGCTTATAAGTATCTTAAGGCACGTTCAAAGGAAAGTGATTTTCTCTGAAAGGATAGCACTTAGAATGTGAAGCAACCCTCCATTCACTTCGCACAGTGAATTGATGTGTTGGAACATACTGCTTCTCTTTCAGAGAAACAGATATGAGTTTCTTGTGAATGCTTGTAAGTAGCTTAAGGCAGTTTCTAAAGAGAGTGATTTTCTCTAAAAGAAGAGCATTTAGAAAGTGAAGCAACACTCCATTCACTTCGCACCGTGAATTGAAGTGTTGGAACAGACTGCATCTCTTACAGAAAAATGCATGTGAGTTTCTTGTGAATGCTTGTAAGTAGCTTAAGGCACTTTGAAAGGAAAGTGATTTTCTCTGAAAGGACAGCATTTAGAAAGTGAAGCAACACTCCGTTCACTACGCACAGTGAATTGAAGTGTTGGACCAGACTACTTCTCTTTCAGAGAAACGGATGTAAGTTTTTTGTGAATGCTTGTAAGTAGCTTAAGGCACTTTGAAAGATAAGTGATTTTCTCTGAAAGGACAGCATTAGAAAGTGAAGCAACACTCCATTCACTTCGCACTGTGAATTGAAGTGTTGGAACAGACTGCTTCTCTTTCAGAGAAACGCATGAGAATTTCTGTTGAATGCTTGTAAGTAGCTTAAGGCACTTTGAAAGGAAAGTGATTTTCTCTGAAAAGACAGCATTTAGAATGTGAAGCAACATTCCATTCACGTCGCACAGTGAATTGAAGTGTTGGATCAGACTGCTTCTCTTTCAGAGAAACGCATGTGAATTTCTGTTGAATGATTATAAGTAGCTTAAAGCACTTTCAAAGGAAAGTGATTTTCTCTTAAAGGACAGCATTAAGAAAGTGAAGCAACACTCCATTCACTTCGCACAGTGAATTGAAGTGTTGGAACAGACTGCTTCTCTTTCAGAGAAACAGATGTGAGTTTCTTGTGAATGCTTGTAAGTAGCTTAAGGCAGTTTCAAAAGAGAGTGATTTTCTCTAAAAGGAAAGCATTTAGAAAGTGAACCGACACTCCATTCACTTCGTACAGTGAATTGAAGTGTTGGAACCGACTGCTTCTCTTTCAGAGAAACAGATGTGAGTTTCTTGTGAATGCTTGTAAGTAGCTTAAGGCAGTTTCAAACGAGAGTGATTTTCTCTAAAAGGACAGCATTAGAAAGTGAAGCAACACTCCATTCACTTCCCACAGTGAATTGAAGTGTAGGAAAAGACTGCTTCTCTTTCAGAGAAACATGTGAGTTTCTTGTGAATGCTTGTAAGTAGCTTAAGGCACTTTCAAAGGAAAGTGATTTTCTCTGAAAGGACAGCATTTAGAAAGTGAAGCAACACTCCATTCACTTCGCACAGTGAATTGAAGTGTTGGAACAGACTGCTTCTCTTTCAGAGAAACAGACGTGAGGTTCTTCTGAATGCTTGTAAGTAGCTTAAGGCAGTTTCAAAAGAGAGTGATTTTCTCTAAAAGGAGAGCATTTAGAAAGTGAAGCAACACTCCATTCACTTTGCACAGTGAATTGAAGTGTTAGAACAGACTGCTTCTCTTTCAGAGAAACATGTGAGTTTCTTGTGAATGCTTGTAAATAGCTTAAGGCAGTTTCAAACAAGAGTGATTTTGTCTAAAAGGAGATCATTTAGAAAGTGAAGCAACACTCCATTCACTTCGCACAGTGAATTGAAGTGTTGGAACAGACTGCTTCCCTTTCAGAAAAATGCATGTGACTTTCTTGTGAATGCTTGTAAGTAGCTTAAGGCACTTTGAAAGGAAAGTGATTTTCTCTGAAAGGACAGCATTTAGAAAGTGAAGCAACACTCCATTCACTTCGAACAGTGAATTGAAGTGTTGGAACAGACTGCTTCTCTTTCAGAGAAACGCATGTGAATTTCTGTTGAATGCTTGTAATTAGCTTAAGGCACTTTCAAAGGAAAGTGATTTTCTCTGAAAGGACAGCATTTAGAAAGTGAAGCAACACTCCATTCACTTCGCACAGTGAATTGAAGTGTTGGAACAGACTGCTTCTCTTTCAGAGAAATGCATGTGAGTTTCTTGTGAATGCTTGTAAGTAGCTTAAGGCACTTTCAAAGGAAAGTGATTTTCTCTGAAACCACAGCATTTAGAATGTCAAGTAACACTCCATTCACTTCGCACAGTGTATTGAATTGTTGGAAAGACTGCTTCTCTTTCAGAGAAACAGATGTGAGTTTCTTGTGAATGCTTGTAATTCGCTTCAGGGAGTTTCAAAAGAGAGTGATTTTCTCTGAAAGGAGAGCATTTAGAAAGTGAAGCAATAGTCCATTCACTTCGCACAGTGAATTGAAGTGTTGCAACAGACTGCTACTCTTTCAGAGAAATGCATGTGAGTTTCTTGTGAATGCTTGTAAGTAGCCTAAGGCACTTTCAAAGGAAAGTGATTTTCTCTGAAAGGACAGCATTTAGAAAGTGAAGCCACACTCCATTCACTTCGCACAGTGAATTGAAATGTTGGAACAGACTGCTTCTCTTTCAGAAAAACGCATGTGAATTTCTGTTGAATGCTTGTAAGGAGCTTAAGGCACTTTCAAAGGAAAGTGATTTTCTCTGAAAGGACAGCATTTAGAAAGTGAGGCAAAACTCCACTCACTTCGCACAGTGAATTGAAGTGTTGGAACAGACTGTTTCTCTTTCAGTGAAACGGATGTGAGTTTCTTGTGAATGCTTGTAAGTAGCTTAAGGCAGTTTCAAAAGAGAGTGATTTTCTCTAAAAGGAAAGCATTTAGAATGTGAACCGACACTCCATTCACTTCGTACAGTGAATTGAAGTGTTGGAACAGACTGCTTCTCTTTCAGAGAAACAGATGTGAGTTCCTTGTGAATGCTTGTAAGTAGCTTAAGGCAGTTTCAAACGAGAGTGATTTTCTCTAAAAGGAGAGTATTTAGAAAGTGAAGCAAAACTCCATTCACTTCGCACAGTGAATTGAAGTGTTGGAACAGACTGCTTCTCTTTCAGATAAACAGATGTGAGTTTCTTGTGAATGCTTGTAAGTAGCTTAACACAGTTTCAAACGAGAGTGATTTTCTCTAAAAGGAGAGCATTTAGAAAGTGAAGCAACACTCCATTCACTTCGCACAGTGAATTGAAGTGTAGGAAAAGACTGCTTCTCTTTCAGAGAAACATGTGAGTTTCTTGTGAATGCTTGTAAATAGCTTAAGGCAGTTACAAACGAGAGTGATTTTCTCTAAAAGGAGAGCATTTAGAAAGTGAAGCGACGCTCCTTTCACTTCGTACAGTGAATTGATGTGTTGGAACAGACTGCTTCTCTTTCAGAGAAACGCATGTGAAATTCTGTTGAATGCTTGTCAGTATCTTAAGGCACTTTCAAGGGAAAGTGATTTTCTCTGAAAGGACAGCATTTAGAAAATGACGCAACACTCCATTCACTTCGCACAGTGAATTGAAGTGTTGGAACAGACTGCTTCTCTTTCAGAGAAAGACATGTGAAGTTCTGTTGAATGCTTGTAAGTAGCTTAAGGCACTTTCAAAGGAAAGTGATTTTCTCTGAAAGGACAGCATTTAGAAAGTGAAGCAACACTCCATTCACTTCGCACAGTGAATTGAAGTGTCGGAACAGACTGCTTCTCTTTCAGAGAAACAGATGTGAGTTTCTTGTGAATGCTTGTAAATAGCTTAAGGCAATTTCAAACGAGAGTGATTTTCTCTAAAAGGATATCATTTAGAAAGTGAAGCAACACTCATTCACTTCGCACAGTGAATTGAAGTGTTGGAACAGACTGCTTCCCTTTCAGAAAAATGCATGTGAGTTTCTTGTGAATGCTTGTAAGTAGCTTAAGGCACTTTCAAAGGAAAGTGATTTTCTCTGAAAAGACAGCATTTAGAAAGTGAAGCAACACTCCATTCACTTCGCACAGTGAATTGAAGTGTTGACACAGACTGCTTCTCTTTCAGAAAAATGCATGTGAGTTTCTTGTGAATGCTTGTAAGAAGCTTAAGGCACTTTCAAAGGAAAGTGATTTTCTCTGAAAGGAGAGCATTTACAAAGTGAAGCAACACTCCATTAACTTTGCACAGTGAATTGAAGTGTTGGAACAGACTGCTTGTCTTTCAGAGAAACAGATGTGAGTTTCTTGTGATTGCTTGTAAGTAGCTTAAGGCACTTTCAAAGGAAAGTGATTTTCTCTTAAAGGACAGCATTTAGAAAGTGAAGCAACACTCCATTCACTTCGCACAGTGAATTGAAGTGTTGGAACAGACTGCTTCTCTTTCAGAAAAATGCATGTGAGTTTCTTGTGAATGCTTGTAAGTAGCTTAAGGCACTTTCAAAGGAAAGTGATTTTCTCTGAAAAGACAGCATTTAGAAAGTGAAGCAACACTCCATTCACTTCGCACAGTGAATTGAAGTGTTGGAACAGACTGCTTCTCTTTCAGAGAAACAGATGTGAGTTTCTTGTGAATGCTTGTAAGTAGCTTAAGGCAGTTTCTAAAGAGAGTGATTTTCTCTAAAAGAAGAGCATTTAGAAAGTGAAGCCACACTCCATTCACTTCGCACAGTGAATTGAAGTGTTGGAACAGACTGCATCTCTTACAAAAAAATGCATGTGAGTTTCTTGTGAATGCTTGTAAGTAGCTTAAGGCACTTTGACAGGAAAGTGATTTTCTCTGAAAGGACAGCATTTAGAAAGTGAAGCAACACTGCGTTCACTACGCAGAGTGAACAGAAGTGTTGGACCAGACTACTTCTCTTTCAGAGAAACCTATGTGAGTTTTTTGTGAATGCTTGTAAGTAGCTTAAGTCACTTTGAAAGGAAAGTGATTTTCTCTGAAAGGACAGCATTTAGAAAGTGAAGCAACACTCCATTCACTTCGCACCGTGAATTGAAGTGTTGGAACAGACTGCTTCTCTTTCAGAGAAACGCATGTGAATTTCTGTTGAATGCTTGTAAGTAGCTTAAGGCACTTTCAAAGGAAAGTGATTTTCTCTGAAAGGACAGCATTTAGAAAGTGAAGCAACACTCCATTCACTTCGCACAGTGAATTGAAGTGTTGGAACAGACTGCTTCTCTTTCAGAGAAACAGATGTGAGTTTCTTGTGAATGCTTGTAAGTAGCTTAAGGCAGTTTCAAAAGAGAGTGATTTTCTCTAAAAGGAAAGCATTTAGAAAGTGAACCCACACTCCATTCACTTCGTACAGTGAATTGAAGTGTTGGAACAGACTGCTTCTCTTTCAGAGAAACATGTGAGTTTCTTGTGAATGCTTGTAAATAGCTTAAGGCAGTTTCAAACAAGAGTGATTTACTCTAAAAGGAGAGGATTTAGAAAGTGAAGCAACACTCCATTCACTTCGCACAGTGAATTGAAGTGTTGGAACAGACTGCTTCTCTTTCAGAAAAATGCATGTGAGTTTCTTGTGAATGATTGTAAGTAGCTTAAGGCACTTTAAAGGAAAGTGATTTTCTCTGAAAGGACAGCATTTAGAAAGTGAAGCAACAGTCCATTCACTTTGGACAGTGAATTGACGTGTTGGAACAGACTGCTTCTCTTTCAGAGAAACGCATGTGAATTTCTGTTGAATGCTTATAAGTAGCTTAAGGCACTTTAAAAGGAAAGTGATTTTCTCTGAAAGGACAGCATTTAGAAAGTGAAGCAACACTCCATTCACTTCGCACATTGAATTGAAGTGTTGGAACACACTGCTTCTCTTTCAGAGAAATGCATGTGAGCTTCTTGTGAGTGCTTGTAAGTAGCTTAAGACACTTTCAAAGGAAAGTGATTTTCTCTGAAACTACAGCATTTAGAATGTCAAGGAACACTCCATTCACTTCGCACAGTGAATTGAAGTGTTGGAACAGACTGCTTCTCTTTCAGAAAAATGCATGTGAGTTTCTTGTGAATGCTTGTAAGAAGCTTAAGGCTCTTTCAAAGGAAAGTGATTTTCTCTGAAAGGAGAGCATTTACAAAGTGAAGCAACACTCCATTCAACTCGCACAGGGAATTGAAGTGTTGGAACAGACTGCTTCTCTTTCAGAGAAACAGATGTGAGTTTCTTGTGAATGCTTGTAAGTAGCTTAAGGCACTTAGAAAGGAAAGTGATTTTCTCTAAAGGACAGCATTTAGAAAGTGAAGCAACACTCCATTCACTTGCACAGTGAATTGAAGTGTTGGAACAGACTGCTTCTCTTTCAGAGAAACGCATGTGAATTTCTGTTGAATGCTTGTAAGTAGCTTATGGCACTTTCAAAGGAAAGTGATTTTCTCTGAAAGGACAGAATTTAGAAAGTGAAGCAACACTCCATTCACTTCGCACAGTGAATTGAAGTGTTGGAACAGACTGCTTCTCTTTCAGAGAAATGCATGTGAGTTTCTTGTGAATGCTTGTAAGTAGCTTAAGGCACTTTCAAAGGAAAGTGATTTTCTCTGAAACTACAGCATTTAGAATGTCAAGTAACACTCCATTCACTTCGCACGTGAATTGAAGCGTTGGTACAGACTGCTTCTCTTTCAGAGAAACAGATGTGAGTTTCTTTTGAATGCTTGTAAGTCGCTTCAGGGAGTTTCAAAAGAGAGTGATTTTTACTAAAAGAGAGCATTTAGAAAGTGAAGCAACACTCCATTCACTTCGCACAATGAATTGAAGTGTTGGAACAGACTGCTTCTCTTTCAGAGAAACATGTGAGTTTCTTGTGAATGCTTGTAAACAGCTTAAGGCACTTTCAAACGAGAGTAATTTTCTCTAAAAGGAGAGCATTTAGAAAGTGAAGCAACACTCCATTCACTTCGCACAGTGAATTGAAGTGTTGGAAGAGACTGCTTCTCTTTCAGAAAAATGCATGTGAGTTTCTTGTGAATTCTTGTAAGTAGCTTAAGACACTTTGAAAGGAAAGTGATTTTCTCTGAAAGGACAGGATTTAGAAAGTGAAGCAACCCTCCATTCACTACGAACAGTGAATTGAAGTGTTGGAACAGACTGCTTCTCTTTCAGAGAAACGCATGTGAATTTCTGTTGAATGCTTGTAAGTAGCTTAAGGCACTTTCAAAGGAAAGTGATTTTCTCTGAAAGGACAGCATTTAGAAAGTGAAGCAACACTCCATTCACTTCGCACAGTGAATTGAAGTGTTGGAACAGACTGCTTCTCTTTCAGAGAAACAGATGTGAGTTTCTTGTGAATGCTTGTAAGTAGCTTAAGGCAGTTTCAAAAGAGAGTGATTTTCTCTAAAAGGAGAGCATTTAGAAAGTGAAGCAACACTCCATTCACTTCGTACAGTGAATTGAAGTGTTGGAACAGACTGCTTCTCTTTCAGAGAAACATGTGAGTTTCTTGTGAATGCTTGTAAATAGCTTAAGGCAGTTTCAAACAAGAGTGATTTACTCTAAAAGGAGAGGATTTAGAAAGTGAAGCAACACTCCATTCACTTCGCACAGTGAATTGAAGTGTTGGAACAGACTGCTTCTCTTTCAGAAAAATGCATGTGAGTTTCTTGTGAATGATTGTAAGTAGCTTAAGGCTCTTTCAAAGGAAAGTGATTTTCTCTGAAAGGACAGCATTTAGAAAGTGAAGCAACAGTCCATTCTCTTTGCACAGTGAATTGACGTGTTGGAACAGACTGCTTCTCTTTCAGAGAAACGCTTGTGAATTTCTGTTGAATGCTTGTAAGTAGCTTAAGGCACTTTAAAAAGAAAGTGATTTTCTCTGAAAGGACAGCATTTAGAAAGTGAAGCAACACTCCATTCACTTCGCACATTGAATTGAAGTGTTGGAACACACTGCTTCTCTTTCAGAGAAATGCATGTGAGTTTCTTGTGAGTGCTTGTAAGTAGCTTAAGACACTTTCAAAGGAAAGTGATTTTCTCTGAAACTACAGCATTTAGAATGTCAAGGAACACTCCATTCACTTCGCACTGTGAATTAAAGTGTTGGAACAGACTGCTTCTCTTTCAGAAAAATGCATGTGAGTTTCTTGTGAATGCTTGTAAGAAGCTTAAGGCTCTTTCAAAGGAAAGTGATTTTCTCTGAAAGGAGAGCATTTACAAAGTGAAGCAACACTCCATTCAACTCGCACAGTGAATTGAAGTGTTGGAACAGACTGCTTCTCTTTCAGAGAAACAGATGTGAGTTTCTTGTGAATGCTTGTAAGTAGCTTAAGGCACTTAGAAAGGAAAGTGATTTTCTCTAAAGGACAGCATTTAGAAAGTTAAGCAACACTCCATTCACTTGGCACAGTGAATTGAAGTGTTGGAACAGACTGCTTCTCTTTCAGAGAAACGCATGTGAATTTCTGTTGAATGCTTGTAAGTAGCTTAAGGCACTTTCAAAGGAAAGTGATTTTCTCTGAAAGGACAGCATTTAGAAAGTGAAGCAACACTACATTCACTTCGCACAGTGAATTGTAGTGTTGGAACAGACTGCTTCTCTTTCAGAGAAATGCATGTGAGTTTCTTGTGAATGCTTGTAAGTAGCTTAAGGCACTTTCAAAGGAAAGTGATTTTCTCTGAAACTACAGCATTTAGAATGTCAAGTAACACTCCATTCACTTCGCACGTGAATTGAAGTGTTGGAACAGACTGCTCCTCTTTCAGAGAAACAGATGTGAGTTTCTTCTGAATGCTTGTAAGTCGCTTCAGGGAGTTTCAAAAGCGAGTGATTTTTACTAAAAGAGAGCATTTAGAAAGTGAAGCAACACTCCATTCACTTCGCACAGTGAATTGAAGTGTTGGAACAGACTGCTTCTCTTTCAGAGAAACATGTGAGTTTCTTGTGAATGCTTGTAAATAGCTTAAGGCAGTTTCAAACGAGAGTGATTTTCTCTAAAAGGAGAGCATTTAGAAAGTGAAGCAACACTCCATTCACTTCGCACAGTGAATTGAAGTGTTGGAACAGACTGCTTCTCTTTCAAAAAAATGCATGTGAGTTTTTTGTGAATGCTTGTAAGTAGCTTAAGGCACTTTCAAAGGAAAGTGATTTTCTCTGAAAGGACAGCATTTAGAAAGTGAAGCAACATTCCATTCACTACGAACAGTGAATTGAAGTGTTGGAACAGACTGCTTCTCTTTCAGAGAAACGCATGTGAATTTCTGTTGAATGCTTGTTAGTAGCTTAAGGCACTTTCAAAGGAAAGTGATTTTCTCTCAAAGGAAAGCATTTAGAAAGTGAAGCAACAGTCCATTCACTTTGCCCAGTGAATTGACGTGTTGGAACAGACTGCTTCTCTTTCAGAGAAACAGATGTGAGTTTCTTGTGAATGCTTGTAAGTCGCTTCAGGGAGTTTCAAAAGAGAGTGATTTTTACTAAAAGAGAGCATTTAGAAAGTGAAGCAACACTCCATTCACTTCGCAAAGTGAATGGAAGTGTTGGAACAGACTGCTTCTCTTTCAGAGAAACATGTGAGTTTCTTGTGAATGCTTGTAAATAGCTTAAGGCACTTTCAAACGAGAGTAATTTTCTCTAAAAGGAGAGCATTTAGAAAGTGAAGCAACACTCCATTCACTTCGCACAGTGAATTGAATTGTTGGAACAGACTACTTCTCTTTCAGAAAAATGCATGTGAGTTTCTTGTGAATTCTTGTAAGTAGCTTAAGGCACTTTCAAAAGAAAGTGATTTTCTCTGAAAGGACAGCATTTAGAAAGTGAAGCAACACTCCATTCACTACGAACAGTGAATTGAAGTGTTGGAACAGACTGCTTCCCTTTCAGAGAAATGCATGTGAATTTCTGTTGAATGCTTGTTAGTAGCTTAAGGCACTTTCAAAGGAAAGTGATTTTCTCTGAAAGGAAAGCATTTAGAAAGTGAAGCAACACTCCATTCACTTCGCACAGTGAATTGAAGTGTTGGAACACACTGCTTCTCTTTCCGAAAAATGCATGTGAGTTTCTTGTGAATGCTTGTAAGTAGCTTAAGACACTTTCAAAGGAAAGTGATTTTCTCTGAAACTACAGCATTTAGAATGTCAAGGAACACTCCATTCACTTCGCACAGTGAATTGAAGTGTTGGAACAGACTTCTTCACTTTCAGAAAAATGCATGTGAGTTTCTTGTGAATGCTTGAAAGTAGTTTAAGGCACTTTGAAAGGAAAGTGATTTTCTCTGAAAGGACAGCATTTAGAACGTGAAGCAACACTCCGTTCACTACGCACAGTGAATTGAAGTGTTGGACCAGACTGCTTCTCTTTCAGAGAAACGGATGTGAGTTTTTTGTGAATGCTTGTAAGTAGCTTAAGGCACTTTGAAAGGAAAGTGATTTTCTCTGAAAGGACAGCATTTAGAAAGTGAAGCACCACTCCATTCACTTTGCACCGTGAATTGAAGTGTTGGAACAGACTGCTTCTCTTTCAGAGAAACGCATGTGAATTTCTGTTGAATGCTTCTAAGTAGCTTAAGGCACTTTCAAAGGAAAGTGATTTTCTCTGAAAGGACAGCATTTAGAAAGTGAGGCAACACTCCATTCACTTCGCACAGTGAATTGAAGTGTTGGAACAGACTGCTTCTCTTTCAGAGAAACGCATGTGAATTTCTGTTGAATGCTTGTAAGTAGCTTAAGGCACTTTGAAAGGAAAGTGATTTTCTCTGAAAAACCAGCATTTAGAATGTGAAGCAACACTCCATTCACTTCGCACAGTGAATTGAAGTGTTGGAACAGACTGCTTCTCTTTCAGAGAAACAGATGTGAGTTCCTTGTGAATGCTTGTAAGTAGCTTAAGGCAGTTTCAAACGAGAGTGATTTTCTCTAAAAGGAGAGCATTTAGAAAGTGAAGCAACACTCCATTCACTTCGCACAGTGAATTGAAGTGTTGGAACAGACTGCTTCTCTTTCAGAGAAACAGATGTGAGTTTCTTGTGAATGCTTGTAAGTAGCTTAAGGCAGTTTCAAACGAGAGTGATTTTCTCTAAAAGGAGAGCATTTAGAAAGTGAAGCAACACTCCATTCATTCGCACAGTGAATTGAAGTGTAGGAAAAGACTCTTCTCCTTCAGAGAAACATGTGAGTTTCTTGTGAATGCTTGTAAATAGCTTAAGGCAGTTACAAACGAGAGTGATTTTCTCTAAAAGGAGAGCATTTAGAAAGTGAAGCAACACTCCATTCACTTCGCACAGTGAATTGAAGTGTTGGAACAGACTGCTTCTCTTTCAGAGAAACACATGTGAATTTCTGTTGAATGCTTGTAAGTAGCTTAAGGCACTTTCAAAGGAAAGTGATTTTCTCTGAAAGGACAGCATTTAGAAAGTGAAGCAGCACTCCATTCACTTCGCACAGTGAATTGAAGTGTTGGAACAGACTACTTCTCTTTCAGAGAAACAGATGTGAGTTTCTTGTGAATGCTTGTAAGTAGCTTAAGACAGTTTCAAAAGATAGTGATTTTCTCTAAAAGGAGAGCATTTAGAACGTGAAGCAACACTCCATTCACTTCGCACAGTGAATTGAAGTGTTGGAAACGACTGCTTCTCTTTCAGAGAAACATGTGAGTTTCTTGTGAATGCTTGTAAATAGCTTAAGGCAGTTTCAAACGAGAGTGATTTTCTCTAAAAGGAGATCATTTAGAAAGTGAAGCAACACTCCATTCACTTTGCACAGTGAATTGAAGTGTTGGAAAAGACTGCTTCTCTTTCAGAAAAATGCATGTGAGTTTCTTGTGAATGCTTGTAAGTAGCTTAAGGCACTTTCAAAGGAAAGTGATTTTCTCTGAAAGGACAGTATTTAGAAAGTGAAGCAACACTCCATTCACTACGAACAGTGAATTGAAGTGTTGGAACAGACTGCTTCTCTTTCAGAGAAACGCATGTGAATTTCTGTTGAATGCTTGTTAGTAGCTTAAGGCACTTTCAAAGGAAAGTGATTTTCTCTCAAAGGAAAGCATTTAGAAAGTGAAGCAACAGTCCATTCACTTTGCACAATGAATTGACGTGTTGGAACAGACTGCTTCTCTTTCAGAGAAACAGATGTGAGTTTCTTGTGAATGCTTGTAAGTCGCTTCAGGGACTTTCAAAAGAGAGTGATTTTTACTAAAAGAGAGCATTTAGAAAGTGAAGCAACACTCCATTCACTTCGCAAAGTGAATTGAAGTGTTGGAACAGACTGCTTCTCTTTCAGAGAAACATGTGAGTTTCTTGTGAATGCTTGTAAATAGCTTAAGGCACTTTCAAACGAGAGTAATTTTCTCTAAAAGGAGAGCATTTAGAAAGTGAAGCAACACTCCATTCACTTCGCACAGTGAATTGAAGTGTTGGAACACACTGCTTCTCTTTCAGAGAAATGCATGTGAGTTTCTTGTGAATGCTTGTAAGTAGCTTAAGACACTTTCAAAGGAAAGTGATTTTCTCTGAAACTACAGCATTTAGAATGTCAAGTAACACTCCATTCACTTCGCACAGTGAATTGAAGTGTTGGAACAGACTGCTTCTCTTTCAGAAAAATGCATGTGAGTTTCTTGTGAATGCTTGTAAGTAGTTTAAGGCACTTTGAAAGGAAAGTGATTTTCTCTGAAAGGACAGCATTTAGAAAGTGAAGCACCACTCCATTCACTTTGCACCGTGAATTGAAGTGTTGGAACAGACTGCTTCTCTTTCAGAGAAACGCATGTGAATTTCTGTTGAATGCTTGTAAGTAGCTTAAGGCACTTTCAAAGGAAAGTGATTTTGTCTGAAAGGACAGCATTTAGAAATTGAGGCAACACTCCATTCACTTCGCACAGTGAATTGAATTGTTGGAACAGACTGCTTCTCTTTCAGAGAAACACATGTGAATTTCTGTTGAATGCTTGTAAGTAGCTTAAGGCACTTTGAAAGGAAAGTGATTTTCTCTGAAAAACCAGCATTTAGAATGTGAAGCAACACTCCATTCACTTCGCACAGTGAATTGAAGTGTTGGAACAGACTGCTTCTCTTTCAGAGAAACAGATGTGAGTTCCTTGTGAATGCTTGTAAGTAGCTTAAGGCAGTTTCAAACGAGAGTGATTTTCTCTAAAAGGAGAGCATTTAGAAAGTGAAGCAACACTCCATTCACTTCGCACAGTGAATTGAAGTGTTGGAACAGACTGCTTCTCTTTCAGAGAAACAGATGTGAGTTTCTTGTGAATGCTTGTAAGTAGCTTAAGGCAGTTTCATACGAGAGTGATTTTCTCTAAAAGGAGAGCATTTAGAAAGTGAAGCAACACTTCATTCACTTCGCACAGTGAATTGAAGTGTAGGAAAAGACTGCTTCTCCTTCAGAGAAACATGTGAGTTTCTTGTGAATGCTTGTAAATAGCTTAAGGCAGTTACAAACGAGAGTGATTTTCTCTAAAAGGAGAGCATTTAGAAAGTGAAGCAACACTCCTTTCACTTCGCACAGTGAATTGAAGTGTTGGAACAGACTGCTTCTCTTTCAGAGAAACGCATGTGAATTTCTGTTGAATGCTTGTATTTAGCTTAAGGCACTTTCAAGGGAAAGTGATTTTCTCTGAAAGGACAGCATTTAGAAAATGACGCAACACTCCATTCATTTCGCACAGTGAATTGAAGTGTTGGAACAGACTGCTTCTCTTTCAGAGAAAGACATGTGAATTTCTGTTGAATGCTTGTAAGTAGCTTAAGGCACTTTCAAAGGAAAGTGATTTTCTCTGAAAGGACAGCATTTAGAAAGTGAAGCAACACTCCATTCACTTCGCACAGTGAATTGAAGTGTTGGAACAGACTGCTTCTCTTTCAGAGAAACAGATGTGAGTTTCTTGTGAATGCTTGTAAGTAGCTTAAGGCAGTTTCAAAAGATAGTGATTTTCTCTAAAAGGAGAGCATTTAGAAAGTGAAGCAACACTCCATTCACTTCGCACAGTGAATTGAAGTGTTGGAAACGACTGCTACTCTTTCAGAGAAACATGTGAGTTTCTTGTGAATGCTTGTAAATAGCTTAAGGCAGTTTCAAACGAGAGTGATTTTCTCTAAAAGGAGATCATTTAGAAAGTGAAGCAACACTCCATTCACTTTGCACAGTGAATTGAAGTGTTGGAACAGACTGCTTCTCTTTCAGAAAAATGCATGTGAGTTTCTTGTGAATGCTTGTAAGTAGCTTAAGGAACTTTCAAAGGAAAGTGATTTTCTCTGAAAGGACAGCATTTAGAAAGTGAAGCAACACTCCATTCACTACGAACAGTGAATTGAAGTGTTGGAACAGACTGCTTCTCTTTCAGAGAAACGCATGTGAATTTCTGTTGAATGCTTTTTAGTAGCTTAAGGCACTTTCAAAGGAAAGTGATTTTCTCTGAAAGGACAGCATTTAGAAAGTGAAGCAACAGTCCATTCACTTTGCACAGTGAATTGACGTGTTGGAACAGACTGCTTCTCTTTCAGAGAAACGCATGTGAGTTTCTTGTGAATGCTTGTAAGTAGTTTAAGGTACTTTGAAAGGAAAGGGATTTTCTCTGAAAGGACAGCATTTAGAACGTGAAGCAACACTCCGTTCACTACGCACAGTGAATTGAAGTTTTGGACCAGACTGCTTCTCTTTCAGAGAAACGGATGTGAGTTTTTTGTGAATGCTTGTAAGTAGCTTAAGGCAATTTGAAAGGAAAGTGATTTTCTCTGAAAGGACAGCATTTAGAAAGCGAAGCACCACTCCATTCACTTTGCACCGTGAATTGAAGTGTTGGAACAGACTGCTTCTCTTTCAGAGAAACGCATGTGAATTTCTGTTAAATGCTTCTAAGTAGCTTAAGGCACTTTCTAAGGAAAGTGATTTTCTCTGAAAGGAGAGCATTTAGAAAGTGAAGCAACACTCCATTCACTTCGCACAGTGAATTGAAGTGTTGGAACAGACTGCTTCTCTTTCAGAGAAACAGATGTGAGTTTCTTGTGAATGCTTGTAAGTAGCTTAAGGCAGTTTCAAACGAGAGTGATTTTCTCTAAGCGGAGAGCATTTCGAAAGTTAACCGACACTCCATTCACTTCGCACAGTGAATTGAAGTGTAGGAAAAGACTGCTTCTCCTTCAGAGAAACATGTGAGTTTCTTGTGAATGCTTGTAAATACCTTAAGGCAGTTACAAACGAGAGTGATTTTCTCTAAAAGGAGAGCATTTAGAAAGGGAAGCAAAACTCCTTTCACTTCGCACAGTGAATTGAAGTGTTGGAACAGACTGCTTCTCTTTCAGAGAAACGCATGTGAATTTCTGTTGAATGCTTGTAAGTAGCTTAAGGCACTTTCAAGGGAAAGTGATTTTCTCTGAAAGGACAGCATTTAGAAAATGACGCAACACTCCATTCACTTCGCACAGTGAATTGAAGTGTTGGAACAGACTGCTTCTCTTTCAGAGAAACACATGTGAATTTCTGTTGAATGCTTGTAAGTAGCTTAAGGCACTTTCAAAGGAAAGTGATTTTCTCTGAAAGGACAGCATTTAGAAAGTGAAGCAACACTCCATTCACTTCGCACAGTGAATTGAAGTGTTGGAACAGACTGCTTCTCTTTCAGAGAAACAGATGTGAGTTTCTTGTGAATGCTTGTAAGGAGCTTAAGGCAGTTTCAAAAGAGAGTGATTTTCTCTAAAAGGAGAGCATTTAGAAAGTGAAGCAACACTCCATTCACTTCGCACAGTGAATTGAAGTGTTGGAAACAACTGCTTCTCTTTCAGAGAAACATGTGAGTTTCTTGTGAATGCTTGTAAATAGCTTAAGGCAGTTTCAAACGAGAGTGATTTTCTCTAAAAGGAGATCATTTAGAAAGTGAAGCAACACTCCATTCACTTCGCACAGTGAATTGAAGTGTTGGAACAGACTGCTTCTCTTTCAGAAAAATGCATGTGAGTTTCTTGTGAATGATTGTAAGGAGCTTAAGGCACTTTCAAAGGAAAGTGATTTTCTCTAAAAGGACAGCTTTTAGAAAGTGAAGCAACACTCCATTCACTACGAACAGTGAATTGAAGTGTTGGAACAGACTGCTTCTCTTTCAGAAAAACGCATTTGAATTTCTGTTGAATGCTTGTTAGTAGCTTAAGGCACTTTAAAAGGAAAGTGATTTTCTCTTAAAGGACAGCATTTAGAAAGTGAAGCAACAGTCCGTTCACTTTGCACAGTGAATTGACGTGTTGGAACAGACTGCTTCTCTTTCAGAGAAACGCATGTGAATTTCTGTTGAATGCTTGTAAGAAGCTTAAGGCACTTTCAAAGGAAAGTGATTTTCTCTGAAAGGACAGCATTTAGAAAGTGAAGCAACACTCCATTCACTTTGCACAGTGATTGAAGTGTTGGAACAGACTGCTTCTCTTTCAGAAAAATGCATGTGAGTTTCTTGTGAATGCTTGTAAGAAGCTTAAGGCACTTTCAAAGGAAAGTGATTTTCTCTGAAAGGAGAGCATTTACAAAGTGAAGCAACAGTCCATTCACTTTGCACAGTGAATTGAAGTGTTGGAACAGACTGCTTCTCTTTCAGAGAAACAGATGTGAGTTTCTTGTGAATGCTTGTAAGTAGCTTAAGGCACTTTCAAAGGAAAGTGATTTTCTCTTAAAGGACAGCATTTAGAAAGTGAAGCAACACTCCATTCACTTCGCACAGTGAATTGAAGTGTTGGAACAGACTGCTTCTATTTCAGAGAAACGCATGTGAATTTCTGTTGAATGCTTGTAAGTAGCTTAAGGCACTTTCAAAGGAAAGTGATTTTCTCTGAAAGGACAGCATTTAGAAAGTGAAGCAACACTCCATTCACTTCGCACAGTGAATTGAAGTGTTGGAACAGACTGCTTCTCTTTCAGAGAAATGCATGTGAGTTTCTTGTGAATGCTTGTAAGTAGCTTAAGGGACTTTCAAAGGAAAGTGATTTTCTCTGAAACTACAGAATTTAGAATGTCAAGTAACACTCCATTCACTACGCACAGTGAATTGAAGTGTTGGAACAGACTGCTTCTCTTTCAGAGAAACAGATGTGAGTTTCTTATGAATGTTTGTAAGTCGCTTCAGGGAGTTTCAAAAGAGAGTGATTTTCTCTGAAAGGAGAGCATTTAGAAAGTGAAGCAATAGTCCATTCACTTCGCACAGTGAATTGAAGTGTTGGAACAGACTGCTTCTCTTTCAGAGAAACAGATGTGAGTTTCTTGTGAATGCTTGTAAGTAGCTTAAGGCAGTTTCTAAAGGGAGTGATTTTCACTAAAAGAGAGCATTTAGAAAGTGAAGCAACACTCCATTCACTTCGCACAGTGAATTGAAGTCTTGGAACAGACTGCTTCTCTTTCAGAGAAACGCATGTGAATTTCTGTTGAATGCTTATAAGTAGCTTAAGGCACTTTCAAAGGAAAGTGATTTTCTCTGAAAGGACAGCATTTATAATGTGAAGCAACCCTCCATTCACTTCGCACAGTGAATTGATGTGTTGGAACAGACTGCTTCTCTTTCAGAGAAACAGATGTGAGTTTCTTGTGAATTCTTGTAAGTAGCTTAAGGCAGTTTCTAAAGAGAGTGATTTTCTCTAAATGAAGAGCATTTAGAAAGTGAAGCCACACTCCATTCACTTCGCACAGTGAATTGAAGTGTTGGAACAGACTGCATCTCTTACAGAAAAATGTATGTGAGTTTCTTGTGAATGCTTGTAAGTAGCTTGAGGCACTTTGAAAGGAAAGTGATTTTCTCTGAAAGGACAGCATTTAGAAAGTGAAGCAACACTGCGTTCACTACGCACAGTGAACTGAAGTGTTGGACCAGACTACTTCTCTTTCAGAGAAACGGATGTGAGTTTTTTGTGAATGCTTGTAAGTAGCTTAAGGCACTTTCAAAGGAAAGTGATTTTCTCTGAAAGGACAGCATTTAGAAAGTGAAGCAACACTCCATTCACTTCGCACCGTGAATTGAAGTGTTGGAACAGACTGCTTCTCTTTCAGACAAACGCATGTGGATTTCTGTTGAATGCTTGTAAGTAACTTAAGGCACCTTCAAAGGAATGTGATTTTCTCTGAAAAAACAGCATTTAGAAAGTGAAGCAACACTCCATTCACTTCGCACAGTGAATTGAAGTGTTGGAACAGACTGCTTCTCTTTCAGAGAAACGCATGTGAATTTCTGTTGAATGCTTGTTAGTAGCTTAAGGCACGTTCAAAGGAAAGTGATTTTCTCTTAAACGAAAGCATTTAGAAAGTGAAGCAACAGTCCAGTCACTTTGCACAGTGAATTGACGTGTTGGAACAGACTGCTTCTCTTTCAGAGAAACGCATGTGAATTTCTGCTGAATGCTTGTAAGTAGCTTAAGGCACTTTAAAAGGAAAGTGATTTTCTCTGAAAGGACAGCATTAAGAAAGTGAAGTAACACTCCATTCACTTCGCACATTGAATTGAAGTGTTGGAACACACTGCTTCTCTTTCAGAGAAATGCATGTGAGTTTCTTGTGAATGCTTGTAAGTAGCTTAAGAGACTTTCAAAGGAAAGTGATTTTCTCTGAAACTACAGCATTTAGAATGTCAAGTAACACTCCATTCACTTCGCACAGTGAATTGAAGTGTTGGAACAGACTGCTTCTCTTTCAGAAAAATGCATGTGAGTTTGTTGTGAATGCTTGTAAGAAGCTTAAGGCTCTTTCAAAGAAAAGTGATTTTCTCTGAAAGAAGAGCATTTACAAAGTGAAGCAACACTCCATTCAACTCGCACAGTGAATTGAAGTGTTGGAACAGACTGCTTCTCTTTCAGAGAAACAGATGTGAGTTTCTTGAGAATGCTTGTAGGTAGCTTAAGGCACTTTCAAAGGAAAGTGATTTTCTCTGAAAGGAGAGCATTTAGAAAGTGAAGCGACACTCCATTCACTTCGCACAGTGAATTGAAGTGTGGGAACAGACTGCTTCTCTTTCAGAGAAACACATGTGAATTTCTGTTGAATGCTTGTAAGTAGCTTAAGGCATTTTCAAAGGAAAGTGATTTTCTCTGAAAGGAGAGCATTTAGAAAGTGAAGCAATAGTCCATTCACTTCGCACAGTGAATTGAAGTGTTGGAACAGACTGCTTCTCTTTCAGAGAAACAGATGTGAGTTTCTTGTGAATGCTTGTAAGTAGCTTAAGGCAGTTTCAAAAGAGAGTGATTTTCTCTAAAAGGAAAGCATTTAGAAAGTGAAGCAACACTCCATTCACTTCGTACAGTGAATTGAAGTGTTTGAACAGACTGCTTCTCTTTCAGAGAAACACATGTGAATTTCTGTTGAATGCTTGTAAGTAGCTTAAGGCACTTTCAAGGTAAAGTGATTTTCTCTGAAAGGACAGCATTTAGAAAATGAGGCAACACTTCTTTGACTTCGCACAGTGAATTGAAGTGTTGGAACAGACTGCTTCTCTTTCAGAGAAACACATGTGAATTTCTGTTGAATGCTTGTAAGTAGCTTAAGGCACTTTCAAAGGAAAGTGATTTTCTCTGAAAGGACAGCATTTAGAATGTGAAGCAACACTCCATTCACTTCGCACAGTGAATTGAAGTGTTGGAAGAGACTGCTTCTCTTTCAGAGAAACGCATATAAATTTCTGTTGAATGATTATAAGAAGCTTAAGGCACTTTCAAAGGAAAGTGATTTTCTCTGAAAGGACAGCATTTAGAAAGTGAAGCAACACTCCATTCACTTCGCACAGTGAATTGAAGTGTTGGAACAGACTGCTTCTCTTTCAGAGAAACAGATGTAAGTTTCTTGTGAATGCTTGTAAGTAGCTTAAGGCAGTTTCAAAAGAGAGTGATTTTCTCAAAAGGAAAGCATTTAGAAAGTGAACCAACACTCCATTCACTTCGTACAGTGAATTGAAGTGTTGGAACAGACTGCTTCTCTTTCAGAGAAACGCATGTGAATTTCTGTTGAATGCTTGTAAGTAGCTTAAGGCACTTTGAAAGGAAAGTGATTTTCTCTGAAAGGACAGCATTTAGAATGTGAAGCAACACTCCATTCACTTCGCACAGTGAATTGAAGTGTTGGAACAGACTGCTTCTCTTTCAGAGAAACAGATGTGAGTTCCTTGTGAATGCTTGTAAGTAGCTTAAGGCAGTTTCAAACGAGAGTGATTTTCTCTAAAAGGAGAGCATTTAGAAAGTGAAGCAACACTCCATTCACTTCGCACAGTGAATTGAAGTGTTGGAACAGACTGCTTCTCTTTCAGAGAAACAGATGTGAGTTTCTTGTGAATGCTTGTAAGTAGCTTAAGGCAGTTTCAAACGAGAGTGATTTTCTCTAAAAGGAGAGCATTTAGAAAGTGAAGCAACACTTCATTCACTTCGCACAGTGAATTGAAGTGTAGGAAAAGACTGCTTCTCCTTCAGAGAAACATGTGAGTTTCTTGTGAATGCTTGTAAATAGCTTAAGGCAGTTACAAACGAGAGTGATTTTCTCTAAAAGGAGAGCATTTAGAAAGTGAAGCAACACTCCTTTCACTTCGCACAGTGAATTGAAGTGTTGGAACAGACTGCTTCTCTTTCAGAGAAACGCATGTGAATTTCTGTTGAATGCTTGTATTTAGCTTAAGGCACTTTCAAGGGAAAGTGATTTTCTCTGAAAGGACAGCATTTAGAAAATGACACAACACTCCATTCATTTCGCACAGTGAATTGAAGTGTTGGAACAGACTGCTTCTCTTTCAGAGAAAGACATGTGAATTTCTGTTGAATGCTTGTAAGTAGCTTAAGGCACTTTCAAAGGAAAGTGATTTTCTCTGAAAGGACAGCATTTAGAAAGTGAAGCAACACTCCATTCACTTCGCACAGTGAATTGAAGTGTTGGAACAGACTGCTTCTCTTTCAGAGAAACAGATGTGAGTTTCTTGTGAATGCTTGTAAGTAGCTTAAGGCAGTTTCAAAAGATAGTGATTTTCTCTAAAAGGAGAGCATTTAGAAAGTGAAGCAACACTCCATTCACTTCGCACAGTGAATTGAAGTGTTGGAAATGACTGCTACTCTTTCAGAGAAACATGTGAGTTTCTTGTGAATGCTTGTAAATAGCTTAAGGCAGTTTCAAACGAGAGTGATTTTCTCTAAAAGGAGATCATTTAGAAAGTGAAGCAACACTCCATTCACTTTGCACAGTGAATTGAAGTGTTGGAACAGACTGCTTCTCTTTCAGAAAAATGCATGTGAGTTTCTTGTGAATGCTTGTAAGTAGCTTAAGGAACTTTCAAAGGAAAGTGATTTTCTCTGAAAGGACAGCATTTAGAAAGTGAAGCAACACTCCATTCACTACGAACAGTGAATTGAAGTGTTGGAACAGACTGCTTCTCTTTCAGAGAAACGCATGTGAATTTCTGTTGAATGCTTTTTAGTAGCTTAAGGCACTTTCAAAGGAAAGTGATTTTCTCTGAAAGGACAGCATTTAGAAAGTGAAGCAACAGTCCATTCACTTTGCACAGTGAATTGACGTGTTGGAACAGACTGCTTCTCTTTCAGAGAAACGCATGTGAGTTTCTTGTGAATGCTTGTAAGTAGTTTAAGGTACTTTGAAAGGAAAGGGATTTTCTCTGAAAGGACAGCATTTAGAACGTGAAGCAACACTCCGTTCACTACGCACAGTGAATTGAAGTTTTGTACCAGACTGCTTCTCTTTCAGAGAAACGGATGTGAGTTTTTTGTGAATGCTTGTAAGTAGCTTAAGGCAATTTGAAAGGAAAGTGATTTTCTCTGAAAGGACAGCATTTAGAAAGCGAAGCACCACTCCATTCACTTTGCACCGTGAATTGAAGTGTTGGAACAGACTGCTTCTCTTTCAGAGAAACGCATGTGAATTTCTGTTAAATGCTTCTAAGTAGCTTAAGGCACTTTCTAAGGAAAGTGATTTTCTCTGAAAGGAGAGCATTTAGAAAGTGAAGCAACACTCCATTCACTTCGCACAGTGAATTGAAGTGTTGGAACAGACTGCTTCTCTTTCAGAGAAACAGATGTGAGTTTCTTGTGAATGCTTGTAAGTAGCTTAAGGCAGTTTCAAACGAGAGTGATTGTCTCTAAGCGGAGAGCATTTCGAAAGTTAACCGACACTCCATTCACTTCGCACAGTGAATTGAAGTGTAGGAAAAGACTGCTTCTCCTTCAGAGAAACATGTGAGTTTCTTGTGAATGCTTGTAAATGCCTTAAGGCAGTTACAAACGAGAGTGATTTTCTCTAAAAGGAGAGCATTTAGAAAGGGAAGCAAAACTCCTTTCACTTCGCACAGTGAATTGAAGTGTTGGAACAGACTGCTTCTCTTTCAGAGAAACGCATGTGAATTTCTGTTGAATGCTTGTAAGAAGCTTAAGGCACTTTCAAGGGAAAGTGATTTTCTCTGAAAGGACAGCATTTAGAAAATGACGCAACACTCCATTCACTTCGCACAGTGAATTGAAGTGTTGGAACAGACTGCTTCTCTTTCAGAGAAACACATGTGAATTTCTGTTGAATGCTTGTAAGTAGCTTAAGGCACTTTCAAAGGAAAGTGATTTTCTCTGAAAGGACAGCATTTAGAAAGTGAAGCAACACTCCATTCACTTCGCACAGTGAATTGAAGTGTTGGAACAGACTGCTTCTCTTTCAGAGAAACAGATGTGAGTTTCTTGTGAATGCTTGTAAGTAGCTTAAGGCAGTTTCAAAGGAAAGTGATTTTCTCTTAAAGGACAGCATTTAGAAAGTGAAGCAACACTCCATTCACTTCGCACAGTGAATTGAAGTGTTGGAACAGACTGCTTCTATTTCAGAGAAACTCATGTGAATTTCTGTTGAATGCTTGTAAGTAGCTTAAGGCACTTTCAAAGGAAAGTGATTTTCTCTGAAAGGACAGCATTTAGAAATTGAAGCAACACTCCATTCACTTCGCACAGTGAATTGAAGTGTTGGAACAGACTGCTTCTCTTTCAGAGAAATGCATGTGAGTTTCTTGTGAATGCTTGTAAGTAGCTTAAGGGACTTTCAAAGGAAAGTGATTTTCTCTGAAACTACAGAATTTAGAATGTCAAGTAACACTCCATTCACTACGCACAGTGAATTGAAGTGTTGGAACAGACTGCTTCTCTTTCAGAGAAACAGATGTGAGTTTCTTATGAATGTTTGTAAGTCGCTTCAGGGAGTTTCAAAAGAGAGTGATTTTCTCTGAAAGGAGAGCATTAAGAAAGTGAAGCAATAGTCCATTCACTTCGCACAGTGAATTGAAGTGTTGGAACAGACTGCTTCTCTTTCAGAGAAACAGATGTGAGTTTCTTGTGAATGCTTGTAAGTAGCTTAAGGCAGTTTCTAAAGGGAGTGATTTTCACTAAAAGAGAGCATTTAGAAAGTGAAGCAACACTCCATTCACTTCGCACAGTGAATTGAAGTCTTGGAACAGACTGCTTCTCTTTCAGAGAAACGCATGTGAATTTCTGTTGAATGCTTATAAGTAGCTTAAGGCACTTTCAAAGGAAAGTGATTTTCTCTGAAAGGACAGCATTTAGAATGTGAAGCAACACTCCATTCACTTCGCACAGTGAATTGAAGTGTTGGAAGAGACTGCTTCTCTTTCAGAGAAACGCATATGAATTTCTGTTGAATGATTATAAGTAGCTTAAGGCACTTTCAAAGGAAAGTGATTTTCTCTGAAAGGACAGCATTTAGAAAGTGAAGCAACACTCCATTCACTTCGCACAATGAATTGAAGTGTTGGAACAGACTGCTTCTCTTTCAGAGAAACAGATGTAAGTTTCTTGTGAATGCTTGTAAGTAGCTTAAGGCAGTTTCAAAAGAGAGTGATTTTCTCAAAAGGAAAGCATTTAGAAAGTGAACCAACACTCCATTCACTTCGTACAGTGAATTGAAGTGTTGGAACAGACTGCTTCTCTTTCAGAGAAACGCATGTGAATTTCTGTTGAATGCTTGTAAGTAGCTTAAGGCACTTTGAAAGGAAAGTGATTTTCTCTGAAAGGACAGCATTTAGAATGTGAAGCAACACTCCATTCACTTTGCACAGTGAATTGAAGTGTTGGAACAGACTGCGTCTCTTTCAGAGAAACGCATGTGAATTTCTGTTGAATGCTTGTAAGTAGCTTAAGGCACTTTCAAAGGAAAGTGATTTTCTCTGAAAGGACAGCATTTAGAAAGTGAGGCAACACTCCATTCACTTCGCACAATGAATTGAAGTGTTGGAACTGACTGCTTCTCTTTCAGTGAAACGGATGTGTGTTTCTTGTGAATGCTTGTAGTAGCTAAAGGCAGTTTCAAAAGAGAGTGATTTTCACTAGAAGAGAGCATTTAGAAAGTGAAGCAACACTCCATTCACTTTGCACAGTGAATAGAAGTGTAGGAAAAGACTGCTTCTCTTTCAGAGAAACATGAGAGTTTCTTGTGAATGCTTGTAAATAGCTTAAGGCAGTTACAAACGAGAGTGATTTTCTCTAAAAGGAGAGCATTTAGAAAGTGAAGCAACACTCCATTCACTTCGCACAGTGAATTGAAGTGTTTGAACAGAATGCTTCTCTTTCAGAGAAACGCATGTGAATTTCTGTTGAATGCTTGTAAGTAGCTTAAGGCACTTTCAAGGGAAAGTGATTTTCTCTGAAAGGACAGCATTTAGAAAATGAGGCAACACTCCTTTGACTTCGCACAGTTAATTGAAGTGTTGGAACAGACTGCTTCTCTTTCAGAGAAACGCATGTGAATTTCTGTTGAATGCTTGTAAGTAGCTTAAGGCACTTTCAAAGGAAAGTGATTTTCTCTGAAAGGACAGCATTTAGAAAGTGAAGCAACACTCCATTCACTTAGCACAGTGAATTGAAGTGTTGGAACAGACTGCTTCTCTTTCAGAGAAAGAGATGTGAGTTTCTTGTGAATGCTTGTAAGTAGCTTAAGGCAGTTTCAAACGAGAGTGATTTTCTCTAAAAGGAGAGCATTTAGAAAGTGAAGCAACACTCCATTCACTTCGCACAGTGAAGTGAAGTGTTGGAACAGACTGCTTCTCTTTCAGAGAAACAGATGTGAGTTTCTTGTGAATGCTTGTAAGTAGCTTAAGGCAGTTTCAAAAGAGAATGATTTTCTCTAAAAGGAAAGCATTTAGAAAGTGAAGCAACACTCCATTCACTTCGTACAGTGAATTGAAGTGTTTGAACAGACTGCTTCTCTTTCAGAGAAACGCATGTGAATTTCTGTTGAATGCTTGTAAGTAGCTTAAGGCACTTTCAAGGGAAAGTGTTTTCTCTGAAAGGACAGCATTTAGAAAATGAGGCAACACTCCTTTGACTTCGCACAGTGAATTGAAGTGTTGGAACAGACTGCTTCTCTTTCAGAGAAACGCATGTGAATTTCTGTTGAATGCTTGTAAGTAGCTTAAGGCACTTTCAAAGGAAAGTGATTTTCTCTGAAAGGACAGCATTTAGAATGTGAAGCAACACTCCATTCACTTCGCACAGTGAATTGAAGTGTTGGAAGAGACTGCTTCTCTTTCAGAGAAACGCATATGAATTTCTGTTGAATGATTATAAGTAGCTTAAGGCACTTTCAAAGGAAAGTGATTTTCTCTGAAAGGACAGCATTTAGAAAGTGAAGCAACACTCCATTCACTTCGCACAGTGAATTGAAGTGTAGGAAAACACTGCTTCTCTTTCAGAGAAACATGTGAGTTTCTTGTGAATGCTTGTAAATAGCTTGAGGCAGTTACAAACGAGAGTGATTTTCTCTAAAAGGAGAACATTTAGAAAGTGAAGCAACACTCCATTCACTTCGCACAGTGAATTGAAGTGTTGGAAGAGACTGCTTCTCTTTCAGAGAAACGCATGTGAATTTCTGTTGAATGATTATAAGTAGCTTAAGGCACTTTCAAAGGAAAGTGATTTTCTCTGAAAGGACAGCATTTAGAAAGTGAAGCAACACTCCATTCACTTTGCACAGTGAATTGAATTGTTGGAACAGACAGCTTCTCTTTCAGAGAAACAGATGTGAGTTTCTTGTGAATGCTTGTAAGTAGTTTAAGGCAGTTTCAAAAGTGAGTGATTTTCTCAAAAAGGAAAGCATTTAGAAAGTGAACCAACACTCCATTCACTTCGTACAGTGAATTGAAGTGTTGGAACAGACTGCTTCTCTTTCAGAGAAACGCATGTGAATTTCTGTTGAATGCTTGTAAGTAGCTTAAGGCACTTTGAAAGGAAAGTGATTTTCTCTGAAAGGACAAAATTTAGAATGTGAAGCAACACTCCATTCACTTTGCACAGTGAATTGAAGTGTTGGAACAGACTGCTTCTCTTTCAGAGAAACGCATGTGAATTTCTATTGAAAGCTTGTAAGTAGCTTAAGGCATTTTCAAAGGAAAGTGATATTCTCTGAAAGGACATCATTTAGAAAGTGAGGCAACACTCCATTCACTTCGCACAGTGAATTGAAGTGTTGGAACTGACTGCTTCTCTTTCAGTGAAACGGATGTGAGTTTCTTGTGAATGCTTGTAAGTAGCTTAAGGCAGTTTCAAAAGAGAGTGATTTTCTCTAAAAGGAGAGCATTTAGAAAGTGAAGCAACACTACATTCACTTCGCACAGTGAATTGAAGTGTTGGAACAGACTGCTTCTCTTTCAGAGAAACAGATGTGAGTTTCTTGTGAATGATTGTAAGTAGCTTAAGGCAGTTTCAAAAGAGAGTGATTTTCACTAAAAGAGAGCATTTAGAAAGTGAAGCAACACTCCATTCACTTCGCACAGCGAATTGAAGTGTAGGAAAAGACTGCTTCTCTTTCAGAGAAACATGAGAGTTTCTTGTGAATGCTTGTAAATAGCTTAAGGCAGTTACAAACGAGAGTGATTTTCTCTAAAAGGAGAGCATTTAGAAAGTGAAGCAACACTCCATTCACTTCGCACAGTGAATTGAAGTGTTTGAACAGAATGCTTCTCTTTCAGAGAAACGCATGTGAATTTCTGTTGAATGCTTGTAAGTAGCTTAAGGCACTTTCAAGGGAAAGTGATTTTCTCTGAAAGGACAGCATTTAGAAAATGAGGCAACACTCCTTTGACTTCGCACAGTTAATTGAAGTGTTGGAACAGACTGCTTCTCTTTCAGAGAAACGCATGTGAATTTCTGTTGAATGCTTGTAAGTAGCTTAAGGCACTTTCAAAGGAAAGTGATTTTCTCTGAAAGGACAGCATTTAGAAAGTGAAGCAACACTCCATTCACTTAGCACAGTGAATTGAAGTGTTGGAACAGACTGCTTCTCTTTCAGAGAAAGAGATGTGAGTTTCTTGTGAATGCTTGTAAGTAGCTTAAGGCAGTTTCAAACGAGAGTGATTTTCTCTAAAAGGAGAGCATTTAGAAAGTGAAGCAACACTCCATTCACTTCGCACAGTGAAGTGAAGTGTTGGAACAGACTGCTTCTCTTTCAGAGAAACAGATGTGAGTTTCTTGTGAATGCTTGTAAGTAGCTTAAGGCAGTTTCAAAAGAGAGTGATTTTCTCTAAAAGGAAAGCATTTAGAAAGTGAAGCAACACTCCATTCACTTCGTACAGTGAATTGAAGTGTTTGAACAGACTGCTTCTCTTTCAGAGAAACGCATGTGAATTTCTGTTGAATGCTTGTAAGTAGCTTAAGGCACTTTCAAGGGAAAGTGTTTTCTCTGAAAGGACAGCATTTAGAAAATGAGGCAACACTCCTTTGACTTCGCACAGTGAATTGAAGTGTTGGAACAGACTGCTTCTCTTTCAGAGAAACGCATGTGAATTTCTGTTGAATGCTTGTAAGTAGCTTAAGGCACTTTCAAAGGAAAGTGATTTTCTCTGAAAGGACAGCATTTAGAATGTGAAGCAACACTCCATTCACTTCGCACAGTGAATTGAAGTGTTGGAAGAGACTGCTTCTCTTTCAGAGAAACGCATATGAATTTCTGTTGAATGATTATAAGTAGCTTAAGGCACTTTCAAAGGAAAGTGATTTTCTCTGAAAGGACAGCATTTAGAAAGTGAAGCAACACTCCATTCACTTCGCACAGTGAATTGAAGTGTAGGAAAACACTGCTTCTCTTTCAGAGAAACATGTGAGTTTCTTGTGAATGCTTGTAAATAGCTTGAGGCAGTTACAAACGAGAGTGATTTTCTCTAAAAGGAGAGCATTTAGAAAGTGAAGCAACACTCCATTCACTTCGCACAGTAAATTGAAGTGTTGGAAGAGACTGCTTCTCTTTCAGAGAAACGCATGTGAATTTCTGTTGAATGATTATAAGTAGCTTAAGGCACTTTCAAAGGAAAGTGATTTTCTCTGAAAGGACAGCATTTAGAAAGTGAAGCAACACTCCATTCACTTTGCACAGTGAATTGAATTGTTGGAACAGACAGCTTCTCTTTCAGAGAAACAGATGTGAGTTTCTTGTGAATGCTTGTAAGTAGTTTAAGGCAGTTTCAAAAGTGAGTGATTTTCTCAAAAAGGAAAGCATTTAGAAAGTGAACCAACACTCCATTCACTTCGTACAGTGAATTGAAGTGTTGGAACAGACTGCTTCTCTTTCAGAGAAACGCATGTGAATTTCTGTTGAATGCTTGTAAGTAGCTTAAGGCACTTTGAAAGGAAAGTGATTTTCTCTGAAAGGACAAAATTTAGAATGTGAAGCAACACTCCATTCACTTTGCACAGTGAATTGAAGTGTTGGAACAGACTGCTTCTCTTTCAGAGAAACGCATGTGAATTTCTATTGAAAGCTTGTAAGTAGCTTAAGGCATTTTCAAAGGAAAGTGATATTCTCTGAAAGGACATCATTTAGAAAGTGAGGCAACACTCCATTCACTTCGCACAGTGAATTGAAGTGTTGGAACTGACTGCTTCTCTTTCAGTGAAACGGATGTGAGTTTCTTGTGAATGATTGTAAGTAGCTTAAGGCAGTTTCAAAAGAGAGTGATTTTCTCTAAAAGGAGAGCATTTAGAAAGTGAAGCAACACTACATTCACTTCGCACAGTGAATTGAAGTGTTGGAACAGACTGCTTCTCTTTCAGAGAAACAGATGTGAGTTTCTTGTGAATGATTGTAAGTAGCTTAAGGCAGTTTCAAAAGAGAGTGATTTTCACTAAAAGAGAGCATTTAGAAAGTGAAGCAACACTCCATTCACTTCGCACAGCGAATTGAAGTGTAGGAAAAGACTGCTTCTTTTTCAGAGAAACATGTGAGTTTCTTGTGAATGCTTGTAAATAGCTTAAGGCAGTTACAAACGAGAGTGATTTTCTCTAAAAGGAGAGCATTTAGAAAGTGAAGCAACACTCCATTCACTTCGCACAGTGAATTGAAGTGTTGGAACAGACTGTTTCTCTTTCAGAGAAACGCATGTGAATTTCTGTTGAATGCTTGTAAGTAGCTTAAGGCACTTTCAAGGGAAAGTGATATTCTCTGAAAGGACAGCATTTAGAAAATGAGGCAACACTCCTTTGACTTCGCACAGTGAATTGAAGTGTTGGAACAGACTGCTTCTCTTTCAAAGAAACGCATGTGAATTTCTGTTGAATTCTTGTAAGTAGCTTAAGGCACTTTCAAAGGAAAGTGATTTTCTCTGAAAGGACAGCATTTAGAAAGTGAAGCAACACTCCGTTCACTACGCACAGTGAATTGAAGTGTTGGACCAGACTGCTTCTCTTTCAGAGAAACGGATGTGAGTTTTTTGTGAATGCTTGTAAGTAGCTTAAGGCACTTTGAAAGGAAAGTGATTTTCTCTGAAAGGACAGCATTTAGAAAGTGAACCACCACTCCATTCACTTCGCAACGTGAATTGAAGTGTTGGAACAGACTGCTTCTCTTTCAGAGAAACGCATGTGAATTTCTGTTGAATGCTTCTAAGTAGCTTAAGGCACTTTCAAAGGAAAGTGATTTTCTCTGAAAGGACAGCATTTAGAAAGTGAAGCAACACTCCATTCACTTCGCACAGTGAATTGAAGTGTTGGAACAGACTGCTTCTCTTTCAGAGAAACAGATGTGAGTTTCTTGTGAATGCTTGTAAGTAGCTTAAGGCAGTTTCAAACGAGAGTGATTTTCTCTAAAAGGAGAGCATTTAGAAAGTGAAGCAACACTCCATTCACTTAGCACAGTGAATTGAAGTGTTGGAACAGACTGCTTCTCTTTCAGAGAAACAGATGTGAGTTTCTTTTGAATGCTTGTAAGTAGCTTAAGGCAGTTTCAAAAGAGAGTGATTTTCTCTAAAAGAAAGCATTTAGAAAGTGAAGCAACACTCCATTCACTTCATACAGTGAATTGAAGTGTTGGAACAGACTGCTTCTCTTTCAGAGAAACGCATGTGAATTTCTGTTGAATGCTTGTAAGTAGCTTAAGGCACTTTCAAGGGAAAGTGTTTTCTCTGAAAGGACAGCATTTAGAAAATGAGGCAACACTCCTTTGACTTCGCACAGTGAATTGAAGTGTTGGAACAGACTGCTTCTCTTTCAGAGAAACGCATGTGAATTTCTGTTGAATGCTTGTAAGTAGCTTAAGGCACTTTCAAAGGAAAGTAATTTTCTCTGAAAGGACAGCATTTAGAATGTGAAGCAACACTCCATTCACTTCTCACAGTGAATTGAAGTGTTGGAAGAGACTGCTTCTCTTTCAGAGAAACGCATATGAATTTCTGTTGAATGATTATAAGTAGCTTAAGGCACTTTCAAAGGAAAGTGATTTTCTCTGAAAGGACAACATTTAGAAAGTGAAGCAACACTCCATTCACTTCGCACAGTGAATTGAAGTGTTGGAACAGACTGCTTCTCTTTCAGAGAAACAGATGTGAGTTTCTTGTGAATGCTTGTAAGTAGTTTAAGGCAGTTTCAAAAGTGAGTGATTTTCTCAAAAAGGAAAGCATTTAGAAAGTGAACCAACACTCCATTCACTTCGTACAGTGAATTGAAGTGTTGGAACAGACTGCTTCTCTTTCAGAGAAACGCATGTGAATTTCTGTTGAATGCTTGTAAGTAGCTTAAGGCACTTTCAAAGGAAAGTGATTTTCTCTGAAAGGACAGCATTTAGTATGTGAAGCAACACTCCATTCACTTCGCACAGTGAATTGAAGTGTTGGAAGAGACTGCTTCTCTTTCAGAGAAACGCATATGAATTTCTGTTGAATGATTATTAGTAGCTTAAGACACTTTCAAAGGAAAGTGATTTTCTCTGAAAGGACAGTATTTAGAAAGTGAAGCAACACTCCATTCACTTCGCACAGTGAATTGAAGTGTTGGAACAGACTGCTTCTCTTTCAGAGAAACAGATGTGAGTTTCTTGTCAATGCTTGTAAGTAGTTTAAGGCAGTTTCAAAAGTGAGTGATTTTCTCAAAAAGGAAAGCTTTTAGAAAGTGAACCAACACTCCATTCACTTTGTACAGTGAATTGAAGTGTTGGAACAGACTGCTTCTCTTTCAGAGAAACGCATGTGAATTTCTGTTGAATGCTTGTAAGTAGCTTAAGGCACTTTGAAAGGAAAGTGATTTTCTCTGAAAGGACAGCATTTAGAATGTGAAGCAACACTCCATTCACTTTGCACAGTGAATTGAAGTGTTGGAACAGACTGCTTCTCTTTCAGAGAAACATGTGAGTTTCTTGTGAATGCTTGTAAATAGCTTAAGGCAGTTACAAACGAGAGTGATTTTCTCTAAAAGGAGAGCATTTAGAAAGTGAAGCAACACTCCATTCACTTCGCACAGTGAATTGAAGTGTTGGAACAGACTGTTTATCTTTCAGAGAAACGCATGTGAATTTCTGTTGAATGCTTGTAAGTAGCTTAAGGCACTTTCAAGGGAAAGTGTTTTTCTCTAAAAGGACAGCATTTAGAAAATGACGCAACACTCCATTCACTTCGCACAGTGAATTGAAGTGTTGGAACAGACTGCTTCTATTTCAGAGAAACAGATGTGAGTTTCTTGTGAATGCTTGTAAGTAGCTTAAGGCAGTTTCAAACGAGAGTGATTTTCTCTAAAAGGAGAGCATTTAGAAAGTGAAGCTACACTCCATTCACTTCGCACAGTGAATTGAAGTGTTGGAAACGACTGCTTCTCTTTCAGATAAACAGATGTGAGTTTCTTATGAATGCTTGTAAATAGCTTAAGGCAGTTTCAAACGAGAGTGATTTTCTCTAAAAGGAGATCATTTAGAAAGTGAAGCAACACTCCATTCACTTCGCACAGTGAATTGAAGTGTTGGAACAGACTGCTTCTCTTTCAGAAAAATGCATGTGAGTTTCTTGTGAATGCTTGTAAGTAGCTTAAGGCACTTTCAAAGGAAAGTGATTTTCTCTGAAAGGACAGCATTTAGAAAGTGAAGCAACAGTCCATTCACTTTGCACAGTGAATTGAAGTGTTGGAACAGACTGCTTCTCTTTCAGAGAAACGCATGTTAATTTCTGTTGAATGCTTGTAAGTAGATTAAGGCACTTTCAAAGGAAAGTGATTTTCTCTGAAAGGACAGCATTAAGAAAGTGAAGCAACACTCCATTCACTTCGCTCAGTGAATTGAAGTGTTGGAACAGACTGCTTCTCTTTCAGAAAAATGCATGTGAGTTTCTTGTGAATGCTTGTAAGAAGCTTAAGGCACTTTCAAAGGAAAGTGATTTTCTCTGAAAGGAGAGCATTTACAAAGTGAAGCAACACTCCATTCACTTTGCACAGTGAATTGAAGTGTTGGAAAAGACTGCATCTCTTACAGAAAAATGCATGTGAGTTTCTTGTGAATGCTTGTAAGTAGCTTAAGGCAGTTTCTAAAGAGAGTGATTTTCACTAAAAGAGAGCATTTAGAAAGTGAAGCAACACTCCATTCACTTTGCACAGTGAATTGAAGTGTAGGAAAAGACTGCTTCTCTTTCAGAGAAACATGTGAGTTTCTTGTGAATGCTTGTAAATAGCTTAAGGCAGTTACAAACGAGAGTGATTTTTTCTAAAAGGAGAGCATTTAGAAAGTGAAGCCACACTCCATTCACTTCGCACAGTGAATTGAAGTGTTGGAACAGACTGCATCTCTTACAGAAAAATGCATGTGAGTTTCTTGTGAATGCTTGTAAGTAGCTTAAGGCACTTTGAAAGGATAGTGATTTTCTCTGAAAGGACAGCATTTAGAAAGTGAAGCAACACTCCATTCACTACGCACAGTGAATTGAAGTGTTGGACCAGACTCCTTCTCTTTCAGAGAAACGGATGTGAGTTTTTTGTGAATGTTTGTATGTAGCTTAAGGCACTTTGAAAGGAAAGCGATTTTCTCTTAAAGTACAGCATTTAGAAAGTGAAGCAACACTCCATTCACAACGCACAGTGAATTGAAGTGTTGGAACAGACTGCTTCTCTTTCAGGGAAATGCATGTGAATTTTTGTTGAATGCTTGTAAGTAGCTTAAGGCACTTTCAAAAGAAAGTGATTTTCTCTGAAAGGACAGCATTTAGAAAGTGAAGCAACACTCCATTCACTTCGCACAGTGAATTGAAGTGTTGGAACAGACTGCTTCTCTTTCAGAGAAATGCATGTGAGTTTCTTGTGAATGCTTGTAAGTCGCTTAAGGCACTTTCAAATGAAAGTGATTTTCTCTGAAACTACAGCATTTAGAATGTCAAGTAACACTCCATTCACTTCGCACAGTGAATTTAAGTGTTGGAACAGACTGCTTCTCTTTCAGAGAAACAGATGTGAGTTTCTTGTGAATGCTTGTAAGTAGCTTAAGGCATTTTCAAAAGAGAGTCATTATCTCTAAAAGGAAAGCATTTAGAAAGTGAAGCAACACTCCATTCACTTCGCACAGTGAATTGAAGTGTTGGAACAGACTGCTTCTCTTTCAGAGAAACGCATGTGAATTTCTGTTGAATGATTGTAAGTAGCTTAAGGCACTTTCAAAGTAAAGTGATTTTCTGTGAAAGGACAGCATTTAGAAAGTGAAGCAACACTCCATTCACTTTGCACAGTGAATTGAAGTGTTGGAACTGACTGCTTCTCTTTCAGAGAAACAGATGTGAGTTTCTTGTGAATGCTTGTAAGTAGCTTAAGGCAGTTTCAAAAGAGAGTGATTTTCTCTAAAAGGAGAGCATTTAGAAAATGAAGCAACACACCATTCACTTCGCACAGAGAATTGAAGTGTTGGAAAAGACTGCTTCTCTTTCAGAGAAACATGTGAGTTTCTTGTTAATGCTTGTAAATAGCTTAAGGCATTTTCAAACGAGAGTGATTTTCTCTAAAAGGAGAGCATTTAGAAAGTGAAGCAACACTACATTCACTTCGCACAGTGAATTGAAGTGTTGGAACAGACTGCTTCTCTTTCAGAGAAACAGATGTGAGTTTCTTGTGAATGATTGTAAGTAGCTTAAGGCAGTTTCAAAAGAGAGTGATTTTCACTAAAAGAGAGCATTTAGAAAGTGAAGCAACACTCCATTCACTTCGCACAGCGAATTGAAGTGTAGGAAAAGACTGCTTCTTTTTCAGAGAAACATGTGAGTTTCTTGTGAATGCTTGTAAATAGCTTAAGGCAGTTACAAACGAGAGTGATTTTCTCTAAAAGGAGAGCATTTAGAAAGTGAAGCAACACTCCATTCACTTCGCACAGTGAATTGAAGTGTTGGAACAGACTGTTTCTCTTTCAGAGAAACGCATGTGAATTTCTGTTGAATGCTAGTAAGTAGCTTAAGGCACTTTCAAGGGAAAGTGATATTCTCTGAAAGGACAGCATTTAGAAAATGAGGCAACACTCCTTTGACTTCGCACAGTGAATTGAAGTGTTGGAACAGACTGCTTCTCTTTCAAAGAAACGCATGTGAATTTCTGTTGAATTCTTGTAAGTAGCTTAAGGCACTTTCAAAGGAAAGTGATTTTCTCTGAAAGGACAGCATTTAGAAAGTGAAGCAACACTCCGTTCACTACGCACAGTGAATTGAAGTGTTGGACCAGACTGCTTCTCTTTCAGAGAAACGGATGTGAGTTTTTTGTGAATGCTTGTAAGTAGCTTAAGGCACTTTGAAAGGAAAGTGATTTTCTCTGAAAGGACAGCATTTAGAAAGTGAAGCACCACTGCATTCACTTCGCAACGTGAATTGAAGTGTTGGAACAGACTGCTTCTCTTTCAGAGAAACGCATGTGAATTTCTGTTGAATGCTTCTAAGTAGCTTAAGGCACTTTCAAAGGAAAGTGATTTTCTCTGAAAGGACAGCATTTAGAAAGTGAAGCAACACTCCATTCACTTCGCACAGTGAATTGAAGTGTTGGAACAGACTGCTTCTCTTTCAGAGAAACAGATGTGAGTTTCTTGTGAATGCTTGTAAGTAGCTTAAGGCAGTTTCAAACGAGAGTGATTTTCTCTAAAAGGAGAGCATTTAGAAAGTGAAGCAACACTCCATTCACTTAGCACAGTGAATTGAAGTGTTGGAACAGACTGCTTCTCTTTCAGAGAAACAGATGTGAGTTTCTTTTGAATGCTTGTAAGTAGCTTAAGGCAGTTTCAAAAGAGAGTGATTTTCTCTAAAAGAAAGCATTTAGAAAGTGAAGCAACACTCCATTCACTTCATACAGTGAATTGAAGTGTTGGAACAGACTGCTTCTCTTTCAGAGAAACGCATGTGAATTTCTGTTGAATGCTTGTAAGTAGCTTAAGGCACTTTCAAGGGAAAGTGTTTTCTCTGAAAGGACAGCATTTAGAAAATGAGGCAACACTCCTTTGACTTCGCACAGTGAATTGAAGTGTTGGAACAGACTGCTTCTCTTTCAGAGAAACGCATGTGAATTTCTGTTGAATGCTTGTAAGTAGCTTAAGGCACTTTCAAAGGAAAGTAATTTTCTCTGAAAGGACAGCATTTAGAATGTGAAGCAACACTCCATTCACTTCGCACAGTGAATTGAAGTGTTGGAAGAGACTGCTTCTCTTTCAGAGAAACGCATATGAATTTCTGTTGAATGATTATAAGTAGCTTAAGGCACTTTCAAAGGAAAGTGATTTTCTCTGAAAGGACAACATTTAGAAAGTGAAGCAACACTCCATTCACTTCGCACAGTGAATTGAAGTGTTGGAACAGACTGCTTCTCTTTCAGAGAAACAGATGTGAGTTTCTTGTGAATGCTTGTAAGTAGTTTAAGGCAGTTTCAAAAGTGAGTGATTTTCTCAAAAAGGAAAGCATTTAGAAAGTGAACCAACACTCCATTCACTTCGTACAGTGAATTGAAGTGTTGGAACAGACTGCTTCTCTTTCAGAGAAACGCATGTGAATTTCTGTTGAATGCTTGTAAGTAGCTTAAGGCACTTTCAAAGGAAAGTGATTTTCTCTGAAAGGACAGCATTTAGTATGTGAAGCAACACTCCATTCACTTCGCACAGTGAATTGAAGTGTTGGAAGAGACTGCTTCTCTTTCAGAGAAACGCATATGAATTTCTGTTGAATGATTATTAGTAGCTTAAGGCACTTTCAAAGGAAAGTGATTTTCTCTGAAAGGACAGTATTTAGAAAGTGAAGCAACACTCCATTCACTTCGCACAGTGAATTGAAGTGTTGGAACAGACTGCTTCTCTTTCAGAGAAACAGATGTGAGTTTCTTGTCAATGCTTGTAAGTAGTTTAAGGCAGTTTCAAAAGTGAGTGATTTTCTCAAAAAGGAAAGCTTTTAGAAAGTGAACCAACACTCCATTCACTTTGTACAGTGAATTGAAGTGTTGGAACAGACTGCTTCTCTTTCAGAGAAACGCATGTGAATTTCTGTTGAATGCTTGTAAGTCGCTTAAGGCACTTTGAAAGGAAAGTGATTTTCTCTGAAAGGACAGCATTTAGAATGTGAAGCAACACTCCATTCACTTTGCACAGTGAATTGAAGTGTTGGAACAGACTGCTTCTCTTTCAGAGAAACATGTGAGTTTCTTGTGAATGCTTGTAAATAGCTTAAGGCAGTTACAAACGAGAGTGATTTTCTCTAAAAGGAGAGCATTTAGAAAGTGAAGCAACACTCCATTCACTTCACACAGTGAATTGAAGTGTTGGAACAGACTGTTTATCTTTCAGAGAAACGCATGTGAATTTCTGTTGAATGCTTGTAAGTAGCTTAAGGCACTTTCAAGGGAAAGTGTTTTTCTCTAAAAGGACAGCATTTAGAAAATGACGCAACACTCCATTCACTTCGCACAGTGAATTGAAGTGTTGGAACAGACTGCTTCTATTTCAGAGAAACAGATGTGAGTTTCTTGTGAATGCTTGTAAGTAGCTTAAGGCAGTTTCAAACGAGAGTGATTTTCTCTAAAAGGAGAGCATTTAGAAAGTGAAGCTACACTCCATTCACTTCGCACAGTGAATTGAAGTGTTGGAAACGACTGCTTCTCTTTCAGAGAAACAGATGTGAGTTTCTTGTGAATGCTTGTAAGTAGCTTAAGGCATTTTCAAAAGAGAGTCATTATCTCTAAAAGGAAAGCATTTAGAAAGTGAAGCAACACTCCATTCACTTCGCACAGTGAATTGAAGTGTTGGAACAGACTGCTTCTCTTTCAGAGAAACGCATGTGAATTTCTGTTGAATGATTGTAAGTAGCTTAAGGCACTTTCAAAGTAAAGTGATTTTCTGTGAAAGGACAGCATTTAGAAAGTGAAGCAACACTCCATTCACTTTGCACAGTGAATTGAAGTGTTGGAACTGACTGCTTCTCTTTCAGAGAAACAGATGTGAGTTTCTTGTGAATGCTTGTAAGTAGCTTAAGGCAGTTTCAAAAGAGAGTGATTTTCTCTAAAAGGAGAGCATTTAGAAAATGAAGCAACACTCCATTCACTTCGCACAGAGAATTGAAGTGTTGGAAAAGACTGCTTCTCTTTCAGAGAAACATGTGAGTTTCTTGTTAATGCTTGTAAATAGCTTAAGGCATTTTCAAACGAGAGTGATTTTCTCTAAAAGGAGAGCATTTAGAAAGTGAAGCAACACTCCATTCATTTCGCACAGTGAATTGAAGTGTTTGAACAGACTGCTTCTCTTTCAGAGAAACGCATGTGAATTTCTGTTGAATGCTTGTAAGTAGCTTAAGGCACTTTGACAGGAAAGTGATTTTCTCTGAAAGGACAGCATTTAGAAAGTGAAGCAACACTCAATTCACTTCGCACAGTGAATTGAAGTGTTGGAACAGACAGCTTCTCTTTCAGAGAAACAGATGTGCGTTTCTTGTGAATGCTTGTAAGTAGCTTAAGGCAGTTTCAAAAGAGAGTGATTTTCTCTAAAAGGAAAGCATTTAGAAAGTGAACCAACACTCCATTCACTTCGTACAGTGAATTGAAGTGTTGGAACAGACTGCTTCTCTTTCAGAGAAACAGATGTGAGTTTCTTGTGAATGCTTGTAAGTAGTTTAAGGCAGTTTCTAAAGAGAGTGATTTTCTCTAAAAGAAGAGCATTTAGAAAGTGAAGCCACACTCCATTCACTTCGCACAGTGAATTGAAGTGTTGGAACCGTCTGCATCTCTTACTGAAAAATGCATGTGAGTTTCTTGTGAATGCTTGTAAGTAGCTTAAGGCACTTTGAAAAGAAAGTGATTTTCTCTGAAAGGACTGCATTTAGAAAGTGAAGCAACACTGCGTTCACTACGCACAGTGAACTGAAGTGTTAGACCAGACTACTTCTCTTTGAGAGAAACGGATTTGAGTTTTTTGTGAATGCTTGTAAGTAGCTTAAGGCCCTTTGAAAGGAAAGTGATGTTCTCAGAAAGGACAGCATTTAGAAAGTGAAGCAACACTCCATTCACTTCGCACCGTGAATTGAAGTGTTGGAACAGACAGCTTCTCTTTCAGAGATACGCATGTGAATTTCTGTTGAATGCTTGTAAGTAGCTTAAGGCACTTTCAAAGGAAAGTGATTTTCTCTGAAAGGACAGCATTTAGAAAGTGACCGAACAATCCATTCACTTCGTATAGTGAATTGAAGTGTTGGAAAAGACTGCTTCTCTTTCAGAGAAACAGATGTGAGTTTCTTGTGAATGCTTGTAAGAAGCTTATGGCAGTTTCAAAAGAGAGTGATTTTCTCTAAAAGGAGAGCAGTTAGAAAGTGAAGCAACACTCCATTCACTTCGCACAGTGAATTGAAATGTTGGAACAGACTGCTTCTCTTTCAGAGAAACAGATGTGAGTTTCTTGTGAATGCTTGAAAAAAGCTTAAGGCAGTTTCAAACGAGAGTGATTTTCTCTGAAAGGAGAGCATTTAGAATGTCAAGTAACACTCCATTCACTTCGCACAGTGAATTGAAGTGTTGGAACAGACTGCTTCTCTTTCAGAGAAACAGATATGAGTTTCTTGTGAATGCTTGTAAGTAGCTTAAGGCAGTTTCAAACGAGAGTGATTTTCTTTGAAAGGAGAGCATTTAGAAAGTGAAGCAACACTCCATTCACTTCGCACAGTGAATTGAAGTGTTGGAACAGACTGCTTCTCTTTCAGAGAAACAGATGTGAGTTTCTTGTGAATGCTTGTAAGTAGCTTAAGGCAGTTTCAAACGATAGTGATTTTCTCTAAAAGGAGAGCATTTAGAAAGTGAAGCAACACACCATTCACTTCGCACAGAGAATTGAAGTGTTGGAACAGACTGCTTCTCTTTCAGAGAAATGCATGTGAGTTTCTTGTGAATGCTTGTAAGTAGCTTAAGGCACTTTCAAAGGAAAGTGATTTTTTCTGAAACTACAGCATTTAGAATGTCAAGTAACACTCCATTCACTTCGCACAGTGAATTGAAGTGTTGGAACAGACTGCTTCTCTTTCAGAGAAACAGATGTGAGTTTCTTGTGAATGCTTGTATGTCGCTTCAGGGAGTTTCAAAAGAGAGTGATTTTCTCTGAAAGGAGAGCATTTAGAAAGTGAAGCAACACTCCACTTACTTCACACAGTGAATTGAAGTGTTGGAACAGACTGCTTCTCTTTCAGAGGAACGCATGTGAATTTCTGTTGAATGCTTATAAGTCGCTTAAGGCACTTTCAAAGGAAAGTGATTTTCTCTGAAAGGACAGCATTTAAAATGTGAAGCAACCCTCCATTCACTTTGCACAGTGAATTGATGTGTTGGAACAGACTGCTTCCCTTTCAGAGAAACAGATGTGAGTTTCTTGTGAATGCTTGTAAGAAGCTTATGGCAGTTTCAAAAGACAGTAATTTTCTCTAAAAGGAGAGCAGTTAGAAAGTGAAGCAACACTCCATTCACTTCGCACAGTGAATTGAAGTGTTGGAACAGACTGCTTCTCTTTCAGAGAAACAGATGTGAGTTTCTTGTAAATGCTTGGAAGTAGCTTAAGGCAGTTTCATAAGATAGTGATTTTCTCTAAAAGGAGAGCATTTAGAAAGTGAAGCAAAACTCCATTCACTTCGCACAGTGAATTGAAGTGTTGGAACAGACTGCTTCTCTTTCAGAGAAACGCATGTGAATTTCTGTTGAATGCTTCTAAGTAGCTTAAGGCACTTTCAAAGGAAAGTGATTTTCTCTGAAAGGACAGCATTTAGAAAGTGAAGCAACACTCCGTTCATTTCGCACAGTGAATTGAAGTGTTGGAACAGACTGCTTCTCTTTCAGAGAAACAGATGTGAGTTTCTTGTGAATGCTTGTAAGTAGCTTAAGGCACTTTCAAGGGAAAGTGATTTTCTCTGAAAGGACAGCATTTAGAAAATGGAGCAACACTCCATTCACTTCGCACAGTGAATTGAAGTGTTGGAACAGACTGCTTCTCTTTCAGAGAAACGCATGTGAATTTCTGTTGAATGCTTGTAAGTACCTTAAGGCACTTTCAAAGGAAAGTGATTTTCTCTTAGAGGACAGCATTTAGAAAGTGAAGCAACACTCCATTCACTATGCACAGTGAATTGAAGTGTTGGAACAGACTGCTTCTCTTTCAGAAAAATGCATGTGAATTTCTTGTGAATGCTTGTAAGTAGCATAAGGCACTTTCAAAGGAAAGTGATTTTCTCTTAAAGGACAGCATTTAGAAAGTGAAGCAACACTCCATTCACTTCGCATAGTGAATTGAAGTGTTACAACAGACTGCTTCTCTTTCAGAGAAATGCATGTGAGTTTCTTGTGAATGCTTGTAAGTAGCTTAAGGCACTTTCAAAGGAAAGTGATTTTCTCTGAAAGGACAGCATTTAGAAAGTGACCGAACAATCCATTCACTTCGTATAGTGAATTGAAGTGTTGGAAAAGACTGCTTCTCTTTCAGAGAAACAGATGTGAGTTTCTTGTGAATGCTTGTAAGAAGCTTATGGCAGTTTCAAAAGACAGTAATTTTCTCTAAAAGGAGAGCAGTTAGAAAGTGAAGCAACACTCCATTCACTTCGCACAGTGAATTGAAATGTTGGAACCGACTGCTTCTCTTTCAGAGAAACAGATGTGAGTTTCTTGTGAATGCTTGTAAGTAGCTTAAGGCAGTTTCAAACGAGAGTGATTTTCTCTGAAATGAGAGCATTTAGAATGTCAAGTAACACTCCATTTACTTCGCACAGTGAATTGAAGTGTTGGAACAGACTGCTTCTCTTTCAGAGAAACAGATATGAGTTTCTTGTGAATGCTTGTAAGTAGCTTAAGGCAGTTTCAAACGAGAGTGATTTTCTCTGAAAGGAGAGCATTTAGAAAGTGAAGGAACACTCCATTCACTTCGCACAGTGAATTGAAGTGTTGGAACAGACTGCTTCTCTTTCAGAGAAACAGATGTGAGTTTCTTGTGAATGCTTGTAAGTAGCTTAAGGCAGTTTCAAACGAGAGTGATTTTCTCTAAAAGGAGAGCATTTAGAAAGTGAAGCAACACTCCATTCACTTCGCACAGTGAACTGACGTGTTGTAATAGACTGCTTCTCTTTCAGAGAAATGCATGTGAGTTTCTTGTGAATGCTTGTAAGTAGCTTAAGGCACTTTCAAAGGAAAGTGATTTTCTCTGAAACTACAGCATTTAGAATGTCAAGTAACACTCCATTCACTTCGCACAGTGAATTGAAGTTTTGGAACAGACTGCTTCTCTTTCAGAGAAACAGATGTGAGTTTCTTGTGAATGCTTGTAAGAAGCTTATGGCAGTTTCAAAAGAGAGTGATTTTCTCTAAAAGGAGAGTAGTTAGAAAGTGAAGCAACACTCCATTCACTTCGCACAGTGAATTCAAGTGTTGGAACAGACTGCTTCTCTTTCAGAGAAACAGATGTGAGTTTCTTGTAAATGCTTGTAAGAAGCTTAAGGCAGTTTCAAAAGAGAGTGATTTTCTCTAAAAGGAGAGCATTTAGAAAGTGAAGCAAAACTCCATTCACTTCGCACAGTGAATTGAAGTGTTGGAACAGACTGCTTCTCTTTCAGAGAAACGCATGTGAATTTCTGTTGAATGCTTGTAAGTAGCTTAAGGCACTTTGAAAGGAAAGTGATTTTCTCTGAAAGGACAGCATTTAGAAAGTGAAGCAACACTCCATTCACTTCGCACCGTGAATTGAAGTATTGGAACAGACTGCTTCTCTTTCAGAGAAACGCATGTGAATTTCTGTTGAATGCTTCTAAGTAGCTTAAGGCACTTTCAAAGGAAAGTGATTTTCTCTGAAAGAAGAGCATTTACAAAGTGAAGCAACACTCCATTCAACTCGCACAGTGAATTGAAGTGTTGGAACAGACTGCTTCTCTTTCAGAGAAACAGATGTGAGTTTCTTGTGAATGCTTGTAAGTAGCTTAAGGCAGTTTCAAGGGAAAGTGATTTTCTCTGAAAGGACAGCATTTAGAAATTGGAGCAACACTCCATTCACTTCGCACAGTGAATTGAAGTGTTGGAACAGACTGCTTCTCTTTCAGAGAAACGCATGTGAATTTCTGTTGAATGCTTGTAAGTACCTTAAGGCACTTTCAAAGGAAAGTGATTTTCTCTTAAAGGACAGCATTTAGAAAGTGAATCAACACTCCATTCACTTCGCACAGAGAATTGAAGTGTTGGAACAGACTGCTTCTCTTTCAGAGAAATGCATGTGAGTTTCTTGTGAATGCTTGTAAGTAGCTTAAGGCACTTTCAAAGGAAAGTGATTTTCTCTGAAACTAAAGCATTTAGAATGTCAAGTAACACTCCATTCACTTCGCACAGTGAATTGAAGTGTGGGAACAGACTGCTTCTCTTTCAGAGAAACAGATGTGAGTTTCTTGTGAATGCTTGTATGTCGCTTCAGGGAGTTTCAAAAGAGAGTGATTTTCTCTGAAAGGAGAGCATTTAGAAAGTGAAGCAACACTCCATTCACTTCACACAGTGAATTGAAGTGTTGGAACAGACTGCTTCTCTTTCAGAGGAACGCATGTGAATTTCTGTTGAATGCTTATAAGTCGCTTAAGGCACTTTCAAAGGAAAGTGATTTTCTCTGAAAGGACAGCATTTAAAATGTGAAGCAAGCCTCCATTCACTTTGCACAGTGAATTGATGTGTTGGAACAGACTGCTTCCCTTTCAGAGAAACAGATGTGAGTTTCTTGTGAATGCTTGTAAGTTACTTAAGGCAGTTTCTAAAGAGAGTGATTTTCTCTAAAAGAAGAGCATTTAGAAAGTGAAGCCACACTCCATTCACTTCGCACAGTGAATTGAAGTGTTGGAACAGACTGCATCTCTTACAGAAAAATGCATGTGAGTTTCTTGTGAATGCTTGTAAGTAGCTTAAGGCACTTTGAAAGGATAGTGATTTTCTCTGAAAGGACAGCATTTAGAAAGTGAAGCAACACTCCATTCACTACGCACAGTGAATTGAAGTGTTGGACCAGACTCCTTCTCTTTCAGAGAAACGTATGTATGTTTTTTGTGAATGTTTGTAAGTAGCTTAAGGCACTTTGAAAGGAAAGTGATTTTCTCTTAAAGTACAGCATTTAGAAAATGGAGCAACACTCCATTCACTTCGCACAGTGAATTGAAGTTTTGGAACACACTGCTTCTCTTTCAGAGAAACAGATGTGTGTTTCTTGTGAATGCTTGTAAGAAGCTTATGGCAGTTTCAAAAGAGAGTGATATTCTCTAAAAGGAGAGCAGTTAGAAAGTGAAGCAACACTCCATTCACTTCGCACAGTGAATTGAAATGTTGGAACAGACTGCTTCTCTTTCAGAGAAACAGATGTGAGTTTCTTGTGAATGCTTGTAAATAGCTTAAGGCAGTTTCAAAAGAGAGTGATTTTCTCTAAAAGGAGAGCATTTAGAAAGTGAAGCAACACACCATTCACTTCGCACAGAGAATTGAAGTGTTGGAACAGACTGCTTCTCTTTCAGAGAAATGCATGTGAGTTTCTTGTGAATGCTTGTAAGTAGCTTAAGGCACTTTCAAAGGAAAGTGATTTTCTCTGAAACTACAGCATTTAGAATGTCAAGTAACACTCCATTCACTTCGCACAGTGAATTGAAGTGTTGGAACAGACTGCTTCTCTTTCAGAGAAACAGATGTGAGTTTCTTGTGAATACTTGTATGTCGCTTCAGGGAGTTTCAAAAGAGAGTGATTTTCTCTGAAAGGAGAGCATTTAGAAAGTGAAGCAACACTCCACTCACTTCACACAGTGAATTGAAGTGTTGGAACAGACTGCTTCTCTTTCAGAGAAACGCATGTGAATTTCTGTTGAATGCTTGTAAGTAGCTTAAGGCACTTTGACAGTAAAGTGATTTTCTCTGAAAGGACAGCATTTAGAAAGTGAAGCAACACTCCATTCACTTCGTACAGTGAATTGAAGTGTTGGAACAGACTGCTTCTCTTTCAGAGAAACAGATGTGAGTTTCTTGTGAATGCTTGTAAGTAGCTTAAGGCACTTTCAAGGGAAAGTGATTTTCTCTGAAAGGACAGCATTTAGAAAATGGAGCAACACTCCATTCACTTCGCACAGTGAATTGAAGTTTTGGAACAGACTGCTTCTCTTTCAGAGAAATGCATGTGAATTTCTGTTGAATGCTTGTAAGTAGCTTAAGGCACTTTCAAAGGAAAGTGATTTTCTCTTAAAGGACAGCATTTAGAAAGTGAAGCAACACTCCATTCACTACGCACAGTGAATTGAAGTGTTGGAACAGACTGCTTCTCTTTCAGAGAAATGCATGTGAGTTTCTTGTGAATGCTTGTAAGTCGCTTAAGGCACTTTCAAAGGAAAGTGATTTTCTCTGAAACTACAGCATTTAGAATGTCAAGTAAAACTCCATTCACTTCGCACAGTGAATTGAATTGTTGGAACAGACAGCTTCTCTTTCAGAAAAACAGATGTGAGTTTCTTGTGAATGCTTGTAAGTAGCTTAAGGCAGTTTCAAAAGAGAGTGATTTTCTCTAAAAGGAAAGCATTTAGAAAGTGAACCAACAATCCATTCACTTCGTATAGTGAATTGAAGTGTTGGAAAGGACTGCTTCTCTTTCAGAGAAACAGATGTGAGTTTCTTGTGAATGCTTGTAAGAAGCTTATGGCCGTTTCAAAAGAGAGTGATTTTCTCTAAAAGGAGAGTAGTTAGAAAGTGAAGCAACACTCCATTCACTTCGCACAGTGAATTCAAGTGTTGGAACAGACTGCTTCTCTTTCAGAGAAACAGATGTGAGTTTCTTGTAAATGCTTGTAAGTAGCTTAAGGCAGTTTCAAAATAGAGTGATTTTCTCTAAAAGGAGAGCATTTAGAAAGTGAAGCAATACTCCATTCACTTCGCACAGTGAATTGAAGTGTTGGAACAGACTGCTTCTCTTTCAGAGAAACGCATGTGAATTTCTGTTGAATGCTTGTAAATAGCTTAAGGCACTTTGAAAGGAAAGTGATTTTCTCTGAATGGACAGCATTTAGAAAGTGAAGCAACACTCTATTCACTTCGCACGGTGAATTGAAGTGTTGGAACAGACTGCTTCTCTTTCAGAGAAACAGATGTGAGTTTCTTGTGATTGCTTGTAAGTCCCTTAAGGCACTTTCAAGGGAAAGTGATTTTCTCTGAAAGGACAGCATTTAGAAAATGGAGCAACACTCCATTCACTTCGCACAGTGAATTTAAGTGTTGGAACAGACTGCTTCTCTTTCAGAGAAACGCATGTGAATTTCTGTTGAATGCTTGTAAGTACCTTAAGGCACTTTCAAAGGAAAGTGATTTTCTCTTAAAGGACAGCATTTAGAAAGTGAAGCAACACTCCATTCACTATGCACAGTGAATTGAAGTGTTGGAACAGACTGCTTCTCTTTCAGAAAAATGCATGTGAATTTCTTGTGAATGCTTGTAAGTAGCATAAGGCACTTTCAAAGGATAGTGATTTTCTCTTAAAGGACAGCATTTAGAAAGTGAAGCAACACTCCATTCACATCGCATAGTGAATTGAAGTGTTGCAACAGACTGCTTCTCTTTCAGAGAAATGCATGTGAGTTTCTTGTGAATGCTTGTAAGTAGCTTAAGGCACTTTCAAAGGAAAGTGATTTTCTCTGAAAGGACAGCATTTAGAAAGTGACCGAACAATACAATCACTTCGTATAGTGAATTGAAGTGTTGGAAAAGACTGCTTCTCTTTCAGAGAAACAGATGTGAGTTTCTTGTGAATGCTTGTAAGAAGCTTATGGCAGTTTCAAAAGAGAGTGATTTTCTCTAAAAGGAGAGCAGTTAGAAAGTGAAGCAACACTCCATTCACTTCGCACAGTGAATTGAAATGTTGGAACAGACTGCTTCTCTTTCAGAGAAACAGATGTGAGTTTCTTGTGAATGCTTGTAAGTAGCCTAAGGCACTCTCAAAGGAAAGTGATTTTCTCTGAAAGGACAGCATTTAGAAAGTGAAGCAACACTCCATTCATTCGCACAGTGAATTGAAGTGTTGGAACAGACTGCTTCTCTTTCAGAGAAATGCATGTGAATTTCTGTTGAATGCTTGTAAGTAGCTTAAGGCACTTTCAAAGGAAAGTGATTTTCTCTGAAAGGACAGCATTTAGAAAGTGAAGCAACACTCCATTCACTTCGCACAGTGAACTGAAATGTTGGAACAGACTGCTTCTCTTTCAGAGAAATGCATGTGAATTTCTGTTGAATGCTTGTAAGTAGCTTAAGGTACTTTTAAAGGAAAGTGATTTTCTCTGAAAGGACAGCATTTAGAAAGTGAAGCAACACTCCATTCACTTCGCACAGTGGATTGAAGTGTTGGAACAGACTGCTTCTCTTTCAGAGAAATGCATGTGAGTTTTTGTGAATGCTTGTAAGTAGCTTAAGGCACTTTGAAAGGAAAGTGATTTTCTCAGAAACTACAGCATTTAGAATGTCAAGTAACACTCCATTCACTTCGCACAGTGAATTGAAGTGTTGGAACGGACAGCTTCTCTTTCAGAGAAACAGATGTGAGTTTCTTGTGAATGCTTGTAAGTAGCTTAAGGCACTTTCAAAGGAAAGTGATTTTTTCTGAAACTACAGCATTTAGAATGTCAAGTAACACTCCATTCACTTCGCACTGTGAATTGAATTGTTGGAACAGACTGCTTCTCTTTCAGAGAAACAGATATGAGTTTCTTGTGAATGCTTGTATGTCGCTTCAGGGAGTTTCAAAAGAGAGTGATTTTCTCTGAAAGGAGAGCATTTAGAAAATGAAGCAACACTCCACTCACTTCACACAGTGAATTGAAGTGTTGGAACAGACTGCTTCTCTTTCCGAGAAACGCATGTGAATTTCTGTTGAATGCTTATAAGTCGCTTAAGGCACTTTCAAAGGAAAGTGATTTTCTCTGAAAGGACAGCATTTAGAAAGTGAAGCAACACTCCATTCACTTCGCACAGTGAATTGAAGTGTTGGAACAGACTGCTTCTCTTTCAGAGAAATGCATGTGAATTTCTGTTGAATGCTTGTAAGTAGCTTAAGGCACTTTGACAGGAAAGTGATTTTCTCTGAAAGGACAGCATTTAGAAAGTGAAGCAACACTCCATTCACTTCGCACAGTGAATTGAAGTGTTGGAACTGACTGCTTCCTTTCAGAGAAACAGATGTGAGTTTCTTGTGAATGCTTGTAAGAAGCTTATGGCAGTTTTAAAAGAGAGTGATTTTCTCTAAAAGGAGAGCAGTTAGAAAGTGAAGCAACACTCCATTCACTTCGCACAGTGAATTGAATGTTGGAACAGACTGCTTCACTTTCAGAGAAGCAGATGTGAGTTTCTTGTAAATGCTTGTAAGTAGCTTAAAGCAGTTTCAAAAGAGAGTGATTTTCTCTAAAAGGAGAGCATTTAGAAAGTGAAGCAAAACTCCATTCACTTCGCACAGTGAATTGAAGTGTTGGAACAGACTGCTTCTCTTTCAGAGAAACGCATGTGAATTTCTGTTGAATGCTTGTAAGTAGCTTAAGGCAGTTTCAAAGGAAAGTGATTTTCTCTGAAAGGACCGCATTTAGAAAGTGAAGCAACACTCCATTCACTTTGCACAGTGAATTGAAGTGTTGGAACAGACTGCTTCTCTTTCAGAGAAACAGATGTGAGTTTCTTGTGAATGCTTGTAAGTAGCTTAAGGCACTTTCAAGGGAAAGTGATTTTCTCTGAAAGGACAGCATTTAGAAAATGGAGCAAAACTCCATTCACTTCGCACAGTGAATTGAAGTGTTGGAACAGACTGCTTCTCTTTCAGAGAAACGCATGTGAATTTCTGTTGAATGCTTGTAAGTACCTTAAGGGACGTTCAAAGGAAAGTGATTTTCTCTTAAAGGACAGCATTTAGAAAGTGAAGCAACACTCCATTCACTATGCACAGTGAATTGAAGTGTTGGAACAGATTATTTCTCTTTCAGAGAAACGCATGTGAATTTCTGTTGAATGCTTGTAAGTAGCTTAAGGCACTTTCAAAGGAAAGTGATTTTCTCTGAAAGGACAGCATTTAGAAAGTGAAGAAACACTCCATTCACTTCGCACAGTGAATTGAAGTGTTGGAACAGACTGCTTCACTTTCAGAAAAATGCATGTGAGTTTCTTGTGAATGCTTGTAAGTCGCTTAAGGCACTTTCAAAGGAAAGTGATTTTCTCTGTAACTACAGCATTTAGAATGTCAAGTAACACTCCATTCACTTCGCACAGTGAATTGAAGTGTTGGAACAGACAGCTTCTCTTTCAGAGAAACAGATGTGAGTTTCTTGTGAATGCTTGTAAGTAGCTTAAAGCAGTTTCAAAAGAGAGTGATTTTCACTAAAAGGAAAGCATTTAGAAAGTGAACCAACACTCCATTCACTTCGTATAGTGAATTGAAGTGTTGGAAAACACTGCTTCTCTTTCAGAGAAACAGATGTGAGTTTCTTGTGAATGCTTGTAAGAAGCTTATGGCAGTTTCAAAAGATGGTGATTTTCTCTAAAAGGAGAGCAGTTAGAAAGTGAAGCAACACTCCATTCACTTCGCACAGTGAATTGAAGTGTTGGAACAGACTGCTTCTCTTTCAGAGAAAGAGATGTGAGTTTCTTGTGAATGCTTGTAAGTAGCTTAAGGCACTTTCAAAGGAAAGTGATTTTCTCTGAAACTACGGCATTTAGAATGTCAAGTAACACTCCATTCACTTCGCACAGTGAATTGAAGTGTTGGAACAGACTGCTTCTCTTTCAGAGAAACAGATATGAGTTTCTTGTGAATGGTTGTATGTCGCTTCAGAAAGTTTCAAAAGAGAGTGATTTTCTCTGAAAGGAGAGCATTTAGAAAATGAAGCAACACTCCACTCACATCACACAGTGAATTGAAGTTTTGGACCAGACTGCTTCTCTTTCAGAGAAACGCATGTGAATTTCTGTTGAATGCTTATAAGTCGCTTAAGGCACTTTCAAAGGAAAGTGATTTTCTCTGAAAGGACAGCATTTAAAATGTGAAGCAACCCTCCATTCACTTTGCACAGTGAATTGATGTGTTGGAACAGACTGCTTCCCTTTCAGAGAAACAGATGTGAGTTTCTTGTGATGCTTGTAAGTTACTTAAGGCAGTTTCAAAAGAGAGTGATTTTCTCTAAAAGGAGAGCATTTAGAAAGTGAAGCAACACTCCATTCACTTCGCACAGTGAATTGAAGTGTTGGAACAGACTGCTTCTCTTTCAAAGAAACAGATGTGAGTTTCTTGTAAATGCTTGTAAGTAGCTTAAGGCAGTTTCAAAAGAGAGTGATTTTCTCTAAAAGGAGAGCATTTAGAAAGTGAAGCAAAACTCCATTCACTTTGGACAGTGAATTGAAGTGTTGGAACAGACTGCTTCTCTTTCAGAGAAACGCATGTGAATTTCTGTTGAATGCTTGTAAGTAGCTTAAGGCACTTTGAAAGGAAAGTGATTTTCTCTGAAAGGACAGCATTTAGAAAGTGAAGCAACACTCCATTCACTTCGCACAGTGAATTGAAGTGTTGGAACAGACTGCTTCTCTTTCAGAGAAACAGATGTGAGTTTCTTGTGAATGCTTGTAAGTAGCTTAAGGCACTTTCAAGGGAAAGTGATTTTCTCTGAAACGACAGCATTTAGAAAATGGAGCAACACTCCATTCACTTCGAACAGTGAATTGAAGTGTTGGAACAGACTGCTTCTCTTTCAGAGAAACGCATGTGAATTTCTGTTGAATGCTTGTAAGTAGCTTAAGGCACTTTCAAAGGAAAGTGATTTTCTCTTAAAGGACAGCATTTAGAAAGTGAAGCAACACTCCATTCACGATGCACAGTGGATTGAAGTGTTGGAACAGACTGCTTCTCTTTCAGAGAAACAGATGTGAGTTTCTAGTGAATGCTTGTAAGTAGCTTAAGGCACTTTCAAGGGAAAGTGATTTTCTCTGAAAGGACAGCATTTAGAAAATGGAGCAACACTCCATTCACTTCGCACAGTGAATTGAAATGTTGGAACAGACTGCTTCTCTTTCAGAGAAATGCATGTGAGTTTCTTGTGAATGCTTGTAAGTAGCTTAAGGCAGTTTCAAAAGAGAGTGATTTTCTCTCAAGGGAGAGCATTTAGAAAGTGAAGCAATACTCCATTCACTACGCACAGTGAATTGAATTGTTGGAACAGACTGCTTCTCTTTCAGAGAAACGCATGTGAATTTCTGTTGAATGCTTGTAAGTAGCTTAAGGCACTTTGAAAGGAAAGTGATTTTCTCTGAAAGGACAGCATTTAGAAAGTGAAGCAACACTCCATTCACTTCGCACAGTGAATTGAAGTGTTGGAACAGACTGCTTCTCTTTCAGAGAAATGCATGTGAATTTCTTGTGAATGCTTGTAAGTCTCTTAAGGCACTTTCAAAGGAAAATGATTTTCTCTGAAACTACAGCATTTAGAATGTCAAGTAACACTCCATTCACTTCGCACAGTGAATTGAAGTGTTGTAACAGACAGCTTCTCTTTCAGAGAAACAGATGTGAGTTTCTTGTGAATGCTTGTAAGTAGCTTAAGACAGTTTCAAAAGAGAGTGATTTTCTCTAAAAGGAAAGCATTTAGAAAGTGAACCAACAATCCATTTACTTCGTATAGTGAATTGAAGTGTTGGAAAAGACTGCTTCTCTTTCAGAGAAACAGATGTGAGTTTCCTGTGAATGCTTGTAAGAAGCTTTTGGCAGTTTCAAAAGAGAGTGATTTTCTCTAAAAGGAGAGCAGTTAGAAAGTGAAGCAACACTCCATTCACTTCGCACAGTGAAATGAAGTGTTGGAACAGACTGCTTCTCTTTCAGAGAAACAGATGTGAGTTTCTTGTAAATGCTAGTAAGTAGCTTTAGGCAGTTTCAAAAGAGAGTGATTTTCTCTAAAAGGAGAGCATTTAGAAAGTGAAGCAACACTCCATTCACTTCGCACAGTGAATTGAAGTGTTGGAACAGACTGCTTCTCTTTCAGAGAAACGCATGTGAATTTGGTTGAATGCTTGTAAATAGCTTAAGGCACTTTCAGAGGAAAGTGATTTTCTCTGAAAGGACAGCATTTAGAAAGTGACGCAACACTCCATTCACTTCGCACAGTGAATTGAAGTGTTGGAAAAGACTGCTTCTCTTTCATAGAAACATGTGAGCTTCTTGTGAATGCTTGTAAATAGCTTAAGGCAGTTTCAAACGAGAGTGATTTTCTCTAAAAGGAGAGCATTTAGAAAGTGAAGTAACATTCCATTCGCTTCGCACAGTGAATTGAAGTGTTGGAACAGACTGCTTCTCTTTCAGAGAAACGCATGTGAATTTCTGTTGAATGCTTGTAAGTAGCTTAAGGCACTTTCAAAGGAAAGTGATTTTCTCTGAAACTACAGCATTTAGAATGTCAAGTAACACTCCATTCACTTCGCAGAGTGAATTGAAGTGTTGGAACAGACAGCTTCTCTTTCAGAAAAATGCATGTGAGTTTCTTGTTAATGCTTGTAAGTAGCTTAAGGCACTTTGAAAGGAAAGTGATTTTCTCTGAAAGGACAGCATTTAGAAAGTGAAGCAACACACCATTCACGACCAACAGTGAATTGAAGTGTTGGAACCGACAGCTTCTCTTTTAGAGAAACGGATGTGAGTTTTTTGTGAATGCTTGTAAGTAGCTTAAGGCACTTTGAAAGGAAAGTGATTTTCTCTGAAAGGACAGCATTTAGAAAGTGAAGCAACACTCCATTCACTTCGCACAGTGAATTGAAGTGTTGCAACAGACTGCTTCTCTTTCAGAGAAATGCATGTGAGTTTCTTGTGAATGCTTGTAAGTAGCTTAAGGCACTTTCAAAGGAAAGTGATTTTCTCTGAAACTACAGCATTTAGAATGTCAAGTAACACTCCATTCACTTCGCTCAGTGAATTGAAGTGTTATAACAGACTGCTTCTCTTTCAGAAAAATGCATGTGTGTTTCTTGTGAATGCTTGTAAGAAGCTTAAGGCACTTTCAAAGGAAAGTGATTTTCTCTGAAAGGACAGCATTTAGAAAGTGAAGCAACACTCCATTCACTTCGCACAGAGAATTGAAGTGTTGGAACAGACTGCTTCTCTTTCAGAGAAACAGATGTGAGTTTCTTGTGAATGCTTGTAAGTAGCTTAAGGCACTTTCAAGGGAAAGTGATTTTCTCTGAAAGGACAGCATTTAGAAAATGGAGCAACACTTCATTCACTTTACACAGTGAATTGAAGTGTTGGAACAGACTGCTTCTCTTTCAGAGAAATGCATGTGAATTTCTGTTGAATGCTTGTAAGTAGCTTAAGGCACTTTCAAAGGAAAGTGATTTTCTCTGAAAGGACAGCATTTAGAAAGTGAAGCAACACTCCATTCACTTCGCACAGTGAATTGAAGTGTTGGAACAGACTCCTTCTCTTTCAGAGAAATGCATGTGAATTTCTGTTGAATTCTTGTAAGTAGCTTAAGGCACTTTCAAAGGAAAGTGATTTTGTCTGAAAGGACAGCATTTAGAAAGTGAAGCAACACTCGATTCACTTCGCACAGTGAATTGAAGTGTTGGAACAGACTGCTTCTCTTTCAGAGAAATGCATGTGAGTTTCTTGTGAATGCTTGTAAGTAGCTTAAGGCACTTTCAAAGGAAAGTGATTTTCTCTGAAACTAGAGCATTTAGAATGTCAAGTAACACTCCATTCACTTCGCAGAGTGAATTGAAGTGTTGGAACAGACAGCTTCTCTTTAAGAAAAACAGATGTGAGTTTCTTGTGAATGCTTGTAAGTAGCTTACGGCAGTTTCAAAAGAGAGTGATTTTCTATAAAAGGAAAGCATTTAGAAAGTGAACCAACACTCCATTCACTACGTATAGTGAATTGAAGTGTTGGAAAAGACTTCTTCTCTTTCAGTGAAACGGATATGAGTTTCTTGTGAATGCTTTTAAGTAGCTTACGGCAGTTTCAAAAGAGAGTGATTTTCTATAAAAGGAAAGCATTTAGAAAGTGAACCAACACTCCATTCACTACGTATAGTGAATTGAAGTGTTGGAAAAGACTTCTTCTCTTTCAGAGAAACAGATGTGAGTTTCTTGTGAATGCTTGTAAGAAGCTTAAGGCAGTTTCAAAAGAGAGTGATTTTCTCTAAAAGGAAAGCTTTTAGAAAGTGAAGCCACACTCCATTCACATCGCACAGTGAATTGAAGTGTTGGAACAGACTGCTTCTCTTTCAGAGAAACGCATGTGAATTTGGTAGAATGCTTGTAAGTAGCTTAAGGCACTTTCAAAGGAAAGTGATTTTCTCTGAAAGGACAGCATTTAGAAAGTGAAGCAACACTCCATTCACATCGCACAGTGAATTGAAGTGTTGGAACAGACTGCTTCTCTTTCAGAGAAACAGATGTGAGTTTCTTGTGAATGCTTGTAAGTAGCTTAAGGCAGTTTCAAAAGAGTGATTTTCTCTAAAAAAAAAGCATTTAGAAAGTGAACCAACAATCCATTCACTTCGTATAGTGAATTGAAGTGTTGGAAAAGGCTGCTTCTCTTTCAGAGAAACAGATGTGATTTTCCTGTGAATGCTTGTAAGAAGCTTATGGCAGTTTCAAAAGAGAGGGATTTTCTCTAAAAGGAGAGCAGTTAGAAAGTGAAGCAACACTCCATTCACTTCGCATAGTGAATTGAAGTGTTGGAACAGACTGCTTCTCTTTCAGAGAAACAGATGTGAGTTTCTTGTGAATGCTTGTAAGTATCTTAAGGCAGTTTCAAAAGAGAGTGATTTTCTTTAAAAGGAGAGCATTTAGAAAATGAAGCAACACTCCATTCACATCGCACAGTGAATTGAAGTGTTGGAACAGACTGCTTCTCTTTCAGAGAAACGCATGTGAATTTGGTTGAATGCTTTTAAGTAGCTTAAGGCACTTTCAAAGGAAAGTGATTTTCTCTTAAAGGACAGCATTTAGAAAGTGAAGAAACACTCCATTATCTTCGCACAGTGAATTGAAGTGTTGGAACAGACTGCTTCTCTTTCAGAGAAACAGATGTGAGTTTCTTGTGAATGCTTGTAAGAAGCTTAAGGCAGTTTCAATAAAGAGTGATTTTCACTAAAAGGACAGCATTTAGAAAGTGAAGCCACACTCCATTCACTTCGCACAGTGAATTGAAGTGTTGGAACAGACAGCTTCTCTTTCAGAGAAACGGATGTGAGTTTCTTGTAAATGCTTGTAAGTAGCTTAAGGCAGTTTCAAAAGAGAGTGATTTTCTCTAAAAGGAGAGCATTTAGAAAGTGAAGCAACACTCCATTCACTTTCCACAGTGAATTGAAGTGTTGGAAGAGACTGCTTCTCTTTCAGAGAAACGCATGTGAATTTGGTTGAATGCTTGTAAGTAGCTTAAGGCACTATCAAAGGAAAGTGATTTTCTCTGAAAGGACAGCATTTAGAAAGTGAAGCAACACTCCATTCATTTCGCACAGTGAATTGAAGTGTTGGAACAGACTGCTTCTCTTTCAGAGAAACTGATGTGAGTTTCTTGTGAATGCTTGTAAGAAGCTTAAGGCAGTTTCAAAAGAGAGTGATTTTCTCTAAAAGGAGAGCATTTAGAAAGTGAAGCAAAACTCCATTCACTTCGCACAGTGAATTGAAGTGTTGGAAAAGACTTCTTCTCTTTCAGAGAAACATGTGAGTTTCTTGTGAATGCTTGTAAATAGCTTAAGGCAGTTTCAAACGAGAGTGATTTTCTCTAAAAGGAGAGCATTTAGAAAGTGAAGCAACACTCCATTCACTTCGCACAGTGAATTGAAGTGTTGTAACAGACTGCTTCTCTTTCAGAGAAACGCATGTGAATTTCTGTTGAATGCTTGTAAGTAGCTAAAGGCACTTTGAAAGGAAAGTGATTTTCTCTAAAAGGACAGCATTTAGAAAGTGAAGCAACACTCCATTCACTTCGCACAGTGAATTGAAGTGTTGGAACAGACTGCTTCTCTTTCAGAGAAATGCATGTGAGTTTCTTGTGAATGCTTGTAAGTAGCTTAAGGCACTTTCAAAGGAAAGTGATTTTCTCTGAAACTACAGCATTTAGAATGTCAAGTAACACTCCATTCACTTCACTCAGTGAATTGAAGTGTTGGAACAGACTGCTTCTCTTTCAGAAAAATGCATGTGAGTTTCTTGTGAATGCTTGTAAGAAGCTTAAGGCACTTTCAAAGGAAAGTGATTTTCTCTGAAAGGACAGCATTTAGAAAGTGAAGCAACACTCCATTCACTTCGCACAGAGAATTGAAGTGTTGGAACAGACTGCTTCTCTTTCAGAGAAACAGATGTGAGTTTCTTGTGAATGCTTGTAAGTAGCTTAAGGCACTTTCAAGGGAAAGTGATTTTCTCTGAAAGGACAGCATTTAGAAAATGGAGCAACACTCCATTCACTTTACACAGTGAATTGAAGTGTTGGAACAGACTGCTTCTCTTTCAGAGAAATGCATGTGAATTTCTGTTGAATGCTTGTAAGTAGCTTAAGGCACTTTCAAAGGAAAGTGATTTTCTCTTAAAGGACAGCATTTAGAAAGTGAAGCAACACTCCATTCACTTCGCACAGTGAAATGAAGTGTTGGAACAGACTGCTTCTCTTTCAGAGAAACGCATGTGAATTTCTGCTGAATTCTTGTAAGTAGCTTAAGGCACGTTCAAATGAAAGTGATTTTCTCTGAAAGGACAGCATTTAGAAAGTGAAGCAACACTCAACTCACTTCACACAGTGAATTGAAGTGTTGGAACAGACTGCTTCTCTTTCAGAGAAATGCATGTGAGTTTCTTGTGAATGCTTGTAAGTAGCTTAAGGCACTTTCAAAGGAAAGTGATTTTCTCTGAAACTACAGCATTTAGAATGTCAAGTAACACTCCATTCATTTCGCACAGTGAATTGAAATGTTGGAACAGACAGCTTCTCTTTCAGAGAAACAGATGTGAGTTTCTTGTGAATGCTTGTAAGTAGCTTACGGCAGTTTCAAAAGAGAGTGATTTTCTATAAAAGGAAAGCATTTAGAAAGTGAACCAACACTCCATTCACTACGTATAGTGAATTGAAGTGTTGGAAAAGACTTCTTCTCTTTCAGAGAAACAGATGTGAGTTTCTTGTGAATGCTTGTAAGAAGCTTAAGGCAGTTTCAAAAGAGAGTGATTTTCTCTAAAAGGAGAGCATTTAGAAGGTGAAGCCACACTCCATTCACATCGCACAGTGAATTGAAGTGTTGGAACAGACTGCTTCTCTTTCAGAGAAACGCATGTGAATTTGGTTGAATGCTTGTAAGTAGCTTAAGGCACTTTCAAAGGAAAGTGATTTTCTCTGAAAGGACAGCATTTAGAAAGTGAAGCAACACTCCATTCACTTCGCACAGTGAATTGAAGTGTTGGAACAGACTGCTTCTCTTACAGAGAAACAGATGTGAGTTTCTTGTGAATGCTTGTAAGTAGCTTAAGGCAGTTTCAAAAGAGTGATTTTCTCTAAAAGGAAAGCATTTAGAAAGTGAACCAACAATCCATTCACTTCGTATATGAATTGAAGTGTTGGAAAAGGCTGCTTCTCTTTCAGAGAAACAGATGTGATTTTCCTGTGAATGCTTGTAAGAAGCTTATGGCAGTTTCAAAAGAGAGTGATTTTCTAAAAAGGAGAGCAGTTAGAAAGTGAAGCAACACTCCATTCACCTCGCACAGTGAATTGAAGTGTTGGAACAGACTGCTTCTCTTTCAGAGAAACAGATGTGAGTTTCTTGTGAATGCTTGTAAGTAGCTTAAGGCAGTTTCAAAAGAGAGTGATTTTCTCTAAAAGGAGAGCATTTAGAAAGTGAAGCAACACTCCATTCACTTCGCACAGTGAATTGAAGTGTTGGAACAGACAGCTTCTCTTTCAGAGAAACGCATTTGAATTTGGTTGAATGCTTTTAAGTAGCTTAAGGCACTTTCAAAGGAAAGTGATTTTCTCTGAAAGGACAGCATTTAGAAAGTGAAGCAACACTCCATTCACTTCGCACAGGGAATTGAAGTGTTGGAACAGACTGCTTCTCTTTCAGAGAAACAGATGTGAGTTTCTTGTGAATGCTTGTAAGAAGCTTAAGGCAGTTTCAAAAAAGAGTGATTTTCACTAAAAGGAGAGCATTTAGAAAGTGAAGCAACACTCCATTCACTTTCCACAGTGAATTGAAGTGTTGGAACAGACTGCTTCTCTTTCAGAGAAACGCATGTGAATTTGGTTGAATGCTTGTAAGTAGCTTAAGGCACTATCAAAGGAAAGTGATTTTCTCTGAAAGAACAGCATTTAGAAAGTGAAGCAACACTCCATTCATTTCGCACAGTGAATTGAAGTGTTGGAACAGACTGCTTCTCTTTCAGAGAAACTGATGTGAGTTTCTTGTGAATGCTTGTAAGAAGCTTAAGGCAGTTTCAAAAGAGAGTGATTTTCTCTAAAAGGAGAGCTTTTAGAAAGTGAAGCAAAACTCCATTCTCTTCGCACAGTGAATTGAAGTGTTGGAAAAGACTTCTTCTCTTTCAGAGAAACATGTGAATTTCTTGTGAATTCTTGTAAATAGCTTAAGGCAGTTTCAAACGAGAGTGATTTTCTCTAAAAGGAGAGCTTTTAGAAAGTGAAAGAAGACTCCATTCACTTCGCACAGTGAATTGAAGTGTTGGAACAGACAGCTTCTCTTTCAGAGAAACAGATGTGAGTTTCTTGTGAATGCTTGTAAGTAGCTTAAGGCAGTTTCAAAAGAGAGCGATTTTCTCTAAAAGAAAGCATTTAGAAAGTGAACCAACACTCCATTCACTTCGTATAGTGAATTGAAGTGTTGGAAAAGACTGCTTCTCTTTCAGAGAAACAGATGTGAGTTTCTTGTGAATGCTTGTAAGAAGCTTATGGCAGTTTCAAAAGAGAGTGATTTTCTCTAAAAGGAGAGCAGTTAGAAAGTGAAGCAACACTCCATTCACTTCGCACAGTGAATTGAAGTGTTGGAACAGACTGCTTCTCTTTCAGAGAAACGCATGTGAATTTCTGTTGAATGTTTGTAAGTAGCTAAAGGCACTTTCAAAGGAAAGTGATTTTCTCTGAAAGGACAGCATTTAGAAAGTGAAAGAACACTTCATTCACTTCGCACAGTGAATTGAAGTGTTGGAACAGACAGCTTCTCTTTCAGAGAAACAGATGTGAGTTTCTTGTGAATGCTTGTAAGTAGCTTAAGGCAGTTTCAAAAGAGAGTGATTTTCTCTAAAAGGAAAGCATTTAGAAAGTGAACCAACACTCCATTCACTTCGTATAGTGAATTGAAATGTTGGAAAAGACTGCTTCTCTTTCAGAGAAACAGATGTGAGTTTCTTGTGAATGCTTGTTAGAAGCTTATGGCAGTTTCAAAAGAGAGTGATTTTCTCTAAAAGGAGAGCAGTTAGAAAGTGAAGCAACACTCCATTCACTTCGCACAGTGAATTGAAGTGTTGAAACAGACTGCTTCTCTTTCAGAGAAACAGATGTGAGTTTCTTGTAAATGCTTGTATGTAGCTTAAGGCAGTTTCAAAAGAGAGTGATTTTCTCTAAAAGGAGAGCATTTAGAAAGTGAAGCAACACTCCATTCACTTCGCACAGTGAATTGAAGTGTTGGAACAGACTGCTTCTCTTTCAGAGAAACGCATGTGAATTTCTGTTGAATGCTTGTAAGTAGCTTAAGGCACTTTGAAAGGAAAGTGATTTTCTCTGAAAGGACAGCATTTAGAAAGTGAAACAACATTCCATTCACTTCGCACAGTGAATTGAAGTGTTGGAACAGACTGCTTCTCTTTCAGAGAAACAGATGTGAGTTTCTTTGAATGCTTGTAAGTACCTTAAGGCAGTTTCAAAGGAAAGTGATTTTCTCTAAAAGGAGAGCATTTAGAAAGTGAAGCAACACTCCATTCACTTCGCACAGTGAATTGAAGTGTTGGAACAGACTGCTTCTCTTTCAGAAAAATGCATGTGAGTTTCTTGTGAATGCTTGTCAGTAGCTTAAGGCACTATCAAAGGAAAGTGATTTTCTCTGAAAGGAGAGCATTTACAAAGTGAAGCAACACTCCATTCACTTCGCACAGTGAATTGAAGTGTTGGAACAGACTGCTTCTCTTTCAGAGAAACAGATGTGAGTTTCTTGTGAATGCTTGTAAGTAGCTTAAGGCACTTTCAAAGGAAAGTGATTTTCTCTGAAAGGACAGCATTTAGAAAATGAAGCAACACTCCATTCACTTCGCACAGTGAATTGAAGTTTTGGAACAGACAGCTTCTCTTTCAGAGAAACCCATGTGAATTTCTGTAGAATGCTTGTATGTAGCTTAAGGCACTTTCAAAGGAAAGTGATTTTCTCTGAAAGGACAGCATTTAGAATGTGAAGCAGCACTCCATTCACTTCGCACAGTGAATTGATGTGTTGGAACAGACTGCTTATCTTTCAGAGAAACAGATGTGAGTTTCTTGTGAATGCTTGTAAGTAGCTTAAGGCAGTTTCAAAAGAGAGTGATTTTCTCTAAAAGGAGAGCATTTAGAAAGTGAAGCCACACTCCATTCAATTCGCACAGTGAATTGAAGTGTTGGAACAGACTGCATCTCTTACAGAAAAATGCAAGTGAGTTTCTTGTGAATGCTTGTAAGTAGCTTAAGGCACTTTGAAAGGAAAGTGATTTTCTCTGAAAGGACAGCATTTAGAAAGTGAAGCAACACTCCATTCACTTCGCACAGTGAATTGAAATGTTGGAACAGACTACTTCTCTTTCAGAGAAACGGATATAAGTTTTTAGTGAATGCTTGTAAGTAGCTTAAGGCACTTTGAAAGGAAAGTGATTTTCTCTGAAAGGACAGTATTTAGAAAGTGAAGAAACACTCCATTCACTTCGCACCGTGAATTGAAGTGTTGGAACAGACTGCTTCTCTTTCAGAGAAACGCATGTGAATTTCTGTTGAATGCTTGTAAGTAGCTTAAGGCACTTTCAAAGGAAAGTGATTTTCTCTGAAAGGACAGCATTTAGAAAGTGAAAGAACACTCCATTCACTTCGCACAGTGAATTGAAGTGTTGGAACAGACAGCTTCACTTTCAGAGAAACAGATGTGAGTTTCTTGTGAATGCTTGTAAGTAGCTTAAGGCAGTTTCAAATGAGAGTGATTTTCTCTAAAAGGAAAGCATTTAGATAGTGAACCAACACTCCATTCACTTCGAATAGTGAATTGAAGTGTTGAAAAAGACTGCTTCTCTTTCAGAGAAACAGATGTGAGTTTTTTGTGAATGCTTGTAAGAGCTTATGGAAGTTTCAAAGAGAGTGATTTTCTCTAAAAGGAGAGCAGTTAGAAAGTGAAGCAACACTCCATTCACTTCGCACAGTGAATTGAAGTGTTGGAACAGACTGCTTCTCTTTCAGAAAAACAGATGTGAGTTTCTTGTAAATGCTTGTATGTAGCTTAAGGCAGTTTCAAAAGAGAGTGATTTTCTCTAAAAGAAGAGCATTTAGAAAGTGAAGCAACACTTCATTCACTTCGCACAGTGAATTGAAGTGTTGGAATAGACTGCTTCTCTTTCAGAGAAACGCATGTGAATTTCTGTTGAATGCTTGTAAGTAGCTTAAGGCACTTTGAAAGGAAAGTGATTTTCTCTGAAAGGACAGCATTTAGAAAGTGAAGCAACACTCCATTCACTACGAACAGTGAATTGAAGTGTTGGAACGGACTGCTTCTCTTTCAGAGAAACGGATGTGAGTTTTTGTGAATGCTTGTAAGTAGCTTAAGGCACTTTGAAAGGGAAGTGATTTTCTCTGAAAGGACAGCATTTAGAAAGTGACGCAACACTCCATTCACTTCGCACAGTGAATTGAAGTGTTGGAACAGACTGCTTCTCTTTCAGAGAAACAGATGTGAGTTTCTTGTGAATGCTTGTAAGTAGCTTAAGGCAGTTTCAAAGGAAAGTGATTTTCTCTGAAACTACAGCATTTAGAATGTCAAGTAACACTACATTCACTTCGCTCAGTGAATTGAAGTGTTGTAACAGACTGCTTCTCTTTCAGAGAAATGCAAGTGAGTTTCTTGTGAATGCTTGTAGGAAGCTTAAGGCACTTTCAAAGGAAAGTGATTTTCTCTGAAAGGAGAGCATTTAGAAAGTGAAGCAACACTCCATTCACTTCGCACAGTGAATTGAAGTGTTGGAACAGACTGCTTCTCTCAGAGAAACGCATGTGAATTTCTGCTGAATGCTTGTAAGTAGCTTAAGGCACTTTGAAAGGAAAGTGATTTTCTCTGAAAGGACAGCATTTAGAAAGTGAAGCAACACTCCATTCACTTCGCACAGTGAATTGAAGTATTGGAACAGACTGCTTCTCTTTCAGAGAAACGCATGTGAATTTTTGTTGAATGCTTGTAAGTAGCTTAAGGCACTTTCAAGGGAAAGTGATTTTCTCTGAAGGACAGCATTTAGAAAGTGAAGCAACACTCCATTCACTTCGCACAGTGAATTGAAGTGTTGGAACAGACTGCTTCTCTTTCAGAGAAATGCATGTGAGTTTCTTGTGAATGCTTGTAAGTAGCTTAAGGCACTTTCAAAGGAAAGTGATTTTCTCTGAAACTACAGCATTTAGAATGTCAAGTAACACTCCATTCACTTCGCTCAGGGAATTGAAGTGTTGGAACAGACTGCTTCTCTTTCAGAAAAATGCATGTGAATTTCTTGTGAATGCTTGTAAGAAGCTTAAGGCACTTTCAAAGGAAAGTGATTTTCTCTGAAAGGAGAGCATTTACAAAGTGAAGCAACACTCCATTCATTTCGCACAGTGAATTGAAGTGTTGGAAAAGACTGCTTCTCTTTCAGAGAAACAGATGTGAGTTTCTTGTGAATGCTTGTAAGTAGCTTAAGGAACTTTCAAGGGAAAGTGATTTTCTCTGAAAGCACAGCATTTAGAAAGTGAAGCAACACTCCATTCACTTCGCACAGTGAATTGAAGTGTTGGAACAGACTGCTTCTCTTTCAGAGAAACAGATGTGAGTTTCTTGTGAATGCTTGTAAGTAGCTTAAGGCACTTTCAAGGGAAAGTGATTTTCTCTGAAAGGACAGCATTTAGAAAATGGAGCAACACTCCATTCACTTCGCACAGTGAATTGAAATGTTGGTACAGACTGCTTCTCTTTCAGAGAAATGCATGTGAATTTCTGTTGAATGCTTGTAAGTAGCTTAAGGCACTTTCAAAGGAATGTGATTTTCTCTGAAAGGACAGCATTTAGAAAGTGAAGCAACACTCCATTCACTACGAACAGTGACTTGAAGTGTTGGAAGAGACTGCTTCTCTTTCAGAGAAACGGATGTGAGTTTCTTGTGAATGCTTGTAAGTAGCTTAAGGTACTTTCAAAGGAAAGTGATTTTCTCTGAAAGGAGAGCATTTACATAGTGAAGCAACACTCCATTCACTTCGCACAGTGAATTGAAGTGTTGGAACAGACTGCTTCTCTTTCAGAGAAATGCATGTGAATTTCTGTTGAATGCTTGTAAGTAGCTTAAGGCACTTTCAAAGGAAAGTGATTTTCTCTTAAAAGACAGCATTTAGAAAGTGAAGCAACACTCCATTCACTTCGCACAGTGAATTGAAGTGTTGGAACAGACTGCTTATCTTTCAGAGAAACGCATGTGAATTTCTGTTGAATGCTTGTAAGTAGCTTAAGGCACTTTCAAAGGAAAGTGATTTTCTCTGAAAGGACAGCATTTAGAAAGTGAAGCAACACTCCATTCACTTCGCACAGTGAATTGAAGTGCTGGAACAGAGTGCTTCTCTTTAAGAGAAATGCATGTGAGTTTCTTGTGAATGCTTGTAAGTAGCTTAAGGCACTTTCAAAGGAAAGTGATTTTCTCTGAAACTACAGCATTTAGAATGTCAAGTAACACTCCATTCACTTTGCACAGTGAATTGAAGTGTTGGAACAGACATCTTCTCTTCAGAGAAACAGATGTGAGTTTCTTGTGAATGCTTGTAAGTAGCTTAAGGCAGTTTCAAAAGAGAGTGATTTTCTGAAAAATGAAAGCATTTAGAAAGTGAACCAACACTCCATTCACTTCGTATAGTGAATTGAAGTGTTGGAAAAGACTGCTTCTCTTTCAGAGAAACAGATGTGAGTTTCTTGTGAATGCTTGTAAGAAGCTTATGGCAGTTTCAAAAGAGAGTGATGTTCTCTAAAAGGAGAGCATTTAGAAAGTGAAGCAACACTCCATTCACTTCGCACAGTGAATTGAAGTGTTGGAACAGACTGCTTCTCTTTCAGAGAAACGCATGTGAATTTCTGTTGAATGCTTGTAAGTAGCTTAAGGCACTTTAAAGGAAAGTGATTTTCTCTGAAAGGACAGCATTTAGAAAGTGACGCAACACTCCATTCACTTCGCACAGTGAATTGAAGTGTTGGAACAGACTGCTTCTCTTTCAGAGAAATGCATGAGAGTTTCTTGTGAATGCTTGTAAGTAGCTTAAGGCACTTTCAAAGGAAAGTGATTTTCTATGAAACTACAGCATTTAGAATGTCAAGTAACACTCCATTCACTTCGCTCAGTGAATTGAAGTGTTGGAACAGACTGTATCTCTTTCAGAAAAATGCATGTGAATTTCTTGTGAATGCTTGTAAGAAGCTTAAGGCACTTTCAAAGGAAAGTGATTTTCTCTGAAAGAGAGCATTTACAAAGTGAAGCAACACTCCATTCATTTCGCACAGTGAATTGAAGTGTTGGAAAAGACTGCTTCTCTTTCAGAGAAACAGATGTGAGTTTCTTGTGAATGCTTGTAAGTAGCTTAAGGAACTTTCAAGGGAAAGTGATTTTTTCTGAAAGGACAGCATTCAGAAAATGGAGCAACACTCCATTCACTTCGCACAGTGAATTGAAGTGTTGGAACAGACTACTTCTCTTTCAGAGAAATGCATGTGAATTTCTGATGAATGCTTGTAAGTAGCTTAAGGCACTTTCATAGGAAAGTGATTTTCTCTGAAATGACAGCATTTAGAATGTGAAGCAACACTTCATTCACTACGAACAGTGAATTGAAGTGTTGGAACAGACTGCTTCTCTTTCAGAAAAATGCATGTGAGTTTCTTGTGAATGCTTGTAAGTAGCTTAAAACACTTTTCAAAAGAGAGTGATTTTCTCTAAAAGAGCATTTAGAAAGTGAAGCAACACTCCATTCACTTCGCACAGTGAATTGAAGTGTTTGAACACACTTCTTCTCTTTCAGAAAAATGCATGTGAGTTTCTTGTGAATGCTTGTTAGTAGCTTAAGGCACGTTCAAAGGAAAGTGATTTTCTCTGAAAGGAGAGCATTTAAAAAGTGAAGCAACACTCCATTCACTTCGCACAGTGAATTGAAGTGTTGGAACAGACTGCTTCTCTTTCAGAGAAACAGATGTGAGTTTCTTGTGAATGCTTGTAAGTAGCTTAAGGCACTTTCAAAGGAAAGTGATTTTCTCTGAAAGGACAGCATTTAGAAGATGAAGCAACACTCCATTCACTTCGCACAGTTAATTGAAGTGTTGGAACAGACAGCTTCTCTTTCAGAGAAACCCATGTGAATTTCTGTTGAATGCTTGTATGTAGCTTAAGGCACTTTCAAAGGAAAGTGATTTTCTCTGAAACTACAGCATTTAGAAAGTGAAGCAACACTCCATTCACTTCGCACAGTGAATTGAAGTGTTGGAACAGACTGCTTATCTTTCAGAGAAACGCATGTGAATTTCTGTTGAATGCTTGTAAGTAGCTTAAGGCACTTTCAAAGGAAAGTGATTTTCTCTGAAAGGACAGCATTTAGAAAGTGAAGAAACACTCCATTCACTTCGCACAGTTAATTGAAGTGCTGGAACAGAGTGCTTCACTTTCAGAGAAATGCATGTGAGTTTCTTGTGAATGCTTGTAAGTAGCTTAAGGCACTTTCAAAGGAAAGTGATTTTCTCTGAAACTACAGCATTTAGAATGTCAAGTAACACTCCATTCACTTTGCACAGTGAATTGAAGTGTTGGAACAGACATCTTCTCTTCAGAGAAACAGATGTGAGTTTCTTGTGAATGCTTGTAAGTAGCTTAAGGCAGTTTCAAAAGAGAGTGATTTTCTCAAAAATGAAAGCATTTAGAAAGTGAACCAACACTCCATTCACTTCGTATAGTGAATTGAAGTGTTGGAAAAGACTGCTTCTCTTTCAGAGAAACAGATGTGAGTTTCTTGTGAATGCTTGTAAGAAGCTTATGGCAGTTTCAAAAGAGAGTGATGTTCTCTAAAAGGAGAGCATTTAGAAAGTGAAGCAACACTCCATTCACTTCGCACAGTGAATTGAAGTGTTGGAACAGACTGCTTCTCTTTCAGAGAAACGCATGTGAATTTCTGTTGAATGCTTGTAAGTAGCTTAAGGCACTTTAAAGGAAAGTGATTTTCTCTGAAAGGACAGCATTTAGAAAGTGACGCAACACTCCATTCACTTCGCACAGTGAATTGAAGTGTTGGAACAGACTGCTTCTCTTTCAGAGAAATGCATGTGAGTTTCTTGTGAATGCTTGTAAATAGCTTAAGGCACTTTCAAAGGAAAGTGATTTTCTCTGAAACTACAGCATTTAGAATGTCAAGTAACACTCCATTCACTTCGCACAGTGAATTGAAGTGTTGGAACAGACAGCTTCTCTTTCAGAGAAACAGATGTGAGTTTCTTGTGAATGCTTGTAAGTAGCTTAAGGCAGATTCAAAAGAGAGTGATTTTCACTAAAAGGAAAGCATTTAGAAAGTGAAACAACACTCCATTCACTTCGTATAGTGAATTGAAGTGTTGGAAAAGACTGCTTCTCTTTCAGAGAAACAGATGTGAGTTTCTTGTGAATGCTTGTAAGAAGCTTATGGCAGTTCCAAAAGAGAGTGATTTTCTCTAAAAGGAGAGCAGTTAGAAGGTGAAGCAACACTCCATTCACTTCGCACAGTGAATTGAAGGGTTGGAACAGACTGCTTCTCTTTCAGAGAAACGCATGTGAATTTCTGTTGAATGCTTGTAAGTAGCTTAAGGCACTTTCAAAGGAAAGTGATTTTCTCTGAAAGGACAGCATTTAGAAAGTGAAGCAACACTCCATTCACTACGAACAGTGAATTGAAGTGTTGGAACAGACTGCTTCTCTTTCAGAGAAATGCATGTGAGTTTCTTGTGAATGCTTGTAAGTAGCTTAAGGCAATTTCAAAGGAAAGTGATTTTCTCTGAAACTACAGCATTTAGAAAGTGAAGCAACACTCCATTCACTACGCACAGTGAATTGAAGTGTTGGAACAGACTGCTTCTCTTTCAGAAAAATGCATGTGAGTTTCTTGTGAATACTTGTAAGAAGCTTAAGGCACTTTCAAAGGAAAGTGATTTTCTCTGAAAGGACAGCATTTAGAAAGTGAAGCAACACTCCATTCACTTCGCACAGTGAATTGAAGTGTTGGAACAGACTGCTTCTCTTTCAGAGAAATGCATGTGAGTTTCTTGTGAATGCTTGTAAATAGCTTAAGGCACTTTCAAAGGAAAGTGATTTTCTCTGAAACTACAGCATTTAGAATGTCAAGTAACACTCCATTCACTTCGCACAGTGAATTGAAGTGTTGGAACAGACAGCTTCTCTTTCAGAGAAACAGATGTGAGTTTCTTGTGAATGCTTGTAAGTAGCTTAAGGCAGTTTCAAAAGAGAGTGATTTTCACTAAAAGGAAAGCATTTAGAAAGTGAAACAACACTCCATTCACTTCGCACAGTGAATTGAAGGGTTGGAACAGACTGCTTCTCTTTCAGAGAAACAGATGTGAATTTCTTGTAAATGCTTGTATGTAGCTTAAGGCAGTTTCAAAAGAGAGTGATTTTCTCTAAAAGGAGACCATTTAGAAAGTGAAGCAACACTCCATTCACTTCGCACAGTGAATTGAAGTGTTTGAACACACTTCTTCTCTTTCAGAAAAATGCATGTGAGTTTCTTGTGAATGCTTGTCAGTAGCTTAAGGCACGTTCAAAGGAAAGTGATTTTCTCTGAAAGGAGAGCATTTAAAAAGTGAAGCAACACTCCATTCACTTCGCACAGTGAATTGAAGTGTTGGAACAGACTGCTTCTCTTTCAGAGAAACAGATGTGAGTTTCTTGTGAATGCTTGTAAGTAGCTTAAGGCACTTTCAAAGGAAAGTGATTTTCTCTGAAAGGACAGCATTTAGAAGATGAAGCAACACTCCATTCACTTCGCACAGTTAATTGAAGTGTTGGAACAGACAGCTTCTCTTTCAGAGAAACCCATGTGAATTTCTGTTGAATGCTTGTATGTAGCTTAAGGCACTTTCAAAGGAAAGTGATTTTCTCTGAAAGGACAGCATTTAGAATGTGAAGCAACTCTCCATTCACTTCACACAGGGAATTGAAATGTTGGAACAGACTGCTTCTCTTTCAGAGAAACGCATGTGAATTTCTGTTGAATGCTTGTAAGTAGCTTAAGGCACTTTCAAAGGAAAGTGATTTTCTCTGAAAGGACAGCATTTAGAAAGTGAAGCAACACTCCATTCACTACGAACAGTGAATTGAAGTGTTGGAACAGACTGCTTCTCTTTCAGAGAAATGCATGTGAGTTTCTTGTGAATGCTTGTAAGTAGCTTAAGGCAATTTCAAAGGAAAGTGATTTTCTCTGAAACTACAGCATTTAGAAAGTGAAGCAACACTCCATTCACTACGCACAGTGAATTGAAGTGTTGGAACAGACTGCTTCTCTTTCAGAAAAATGCATGTGAGTTTCTTGTGAATACTTGTAAGAAGCTTAAGGCACTTTCAAAGGAAAGTGATTTTCTCTGAAACTACAGCATTTAGAAAGTGAAGCAACACTCCATTCACTTCGCACAGTGAATTGAAGTGTTGGAACAGACTGCTTCTCTTTCAGAGAAATGCATGTGAGTTTCTTGTGAATGCTTGTAAATAGCTTAAGGCACTTTCAAAGGAAAGTGATTTTCTCTGAAACTACAGCATTTAGAATGTCAAGTAACACTCCATTCACTTCGCACAGTGAATTGAAGTGTTGGAACAGACAGCTTCTCTTTCAGAGAAACAGATGTGAGTTTCTTGTGAATGCTTGTAAGTAGCTTAAGGCAGTTTCAAAAGAGAGTGATTTTCACTAAAAGGAAAGCATTTAGAAAGTGAAACAACACTCCATTCACTTCGTATAGTGAATTGAAGTGTTGGAAAAGACTGCTTCTCTTTCAGAGAAACAGATGTGAGTTTCTTGTGAATGCTTGTAAGAAGCTTATGGCAGTTCCAAAAGAGAGTGATTTTCTCTAAAAGGAGAGCAGTTAGAAGGTGAAGCAACACTCCATTCACTTCGCACAGTGAATTGAAGGGTTGGAACAGACTGCTTCTCTTTCAGAGAAACGCATGTGAATTTCTGTTGAATGCTTGTAAGTAGCTTAAGGCACTTTCAAAGGAAAGTGATTTTCTCTGAAAGGACAGCATTTAGAAAGTGAAGCAACACTCCATTCACTACGAACAGTGAATTGAAGTGTTGGAACAGACTGCTTCTCTTTCAGAGAAATGCATGTGAGTTTCTTGTGAATGCTTGTAAGTAGCTTAAGGCAATTTCAAAGGAAAGTGATTTTCTCTGAAACTACAGCATTTAGAAAGTGAAGCAACACTCCATTCACTACGCACAGTGAATTGAAGTGTTGGAACAGACTGCTTCTCTTTCAGAAAAATGCATGTGAGTTTCTTGTGAATACTTGTAAGAAGCTTAAGGCACTTTCAAAGGACAGTGATTTTCTCTGAAAGGACAGCATTTAGAAAGTGAAGCAACACTCCATTCACTTCACACAGGGAATTGAAATGTTGGAACAGACTGCTTCTCTTTCAGAGAAACGCATGTGAATTTCTGTTGAATGCTTGTAAGTAGCTTAAGGCACTTTCAAAGGAAAGTGATTTTCTCTGAAAGGACAGCATTTAGAAAGTGAAGCAACACTCCATTCACTACGAACAGTGAATTGAAGTGTTGGAACAGACTGCTTCTCTTTCAGAGAAATGCATGTGAGTTTCTTGTGAATGCTTGTAAGTAGCTTAAGGCAATTTCAAAGGAAAGTGATTTTCTCTGAAACTACAGCATTTAGAAAGTGAAGCAACACTCCATTCACTACGCACAGTGAATTGAAGTGTTGGAACAGACTGCTTCTCTTTCAGAAAAATGCATGTGAGTTTCTTGTGAATACTTGTAAGAAGCTTAAGGCACTTTCAAAGGAAAGTGATTTTCTCTGAAACTACAGCATTTAGAAAGTGAAGCAACACTCCATTCACTTCGCACAGTGAATTGAAGTGTTGGAACAGACTGCTTCTCTTTCAGAGAAATGCATGTGAGTTTCTTGTGAATGCTTGTAAATAGCTTAAGGCACTTTCAAAGGAAAGTGATTTTCTCTGAAACTACAGCATTTAGAATGTCAAGTAACACTCCATTCACTTCGCACAGTGAATTGAAGTGTTGGAACAGACAGCTTCTCTTTCAGAGAAACAGATGTGAGTTTCTTGTGAATGCTTGTAAGTAGCTTAAGGCAGTTTCAAAAGAGAGTGATTTTCACTAAAAGGAAAGCATTTAGAAAGTGAAACAACACTCCATTCACTTCGTATAGTGAATTGAAGTGTTGGAAAAGACTGCTTCTCTTTCAGAGAAACAGATGTGAGTTTCTTGTGAATGCTTGTAAGAA